>NC_133045.1:13865000-15065000 GCF_048771995.1 Taeniopygia guttata
TTTTTATTACCTTTAGCTATGGTTTATATGACAAGGGGTCAGAGAACAGATGCAGATGCTAAACTGTGTGGCTGAGTAAATGAAGTCAACTTCTGCAGAGAAAAGCAGAAGGAAGTTAGAAGACATGAGTGAATTCACTTTAGCAGCCAAATGAAGTTTTGACTCACTGCTGACTCAAGTAAAATTCCAATTTAATACACCTCTAAAGCATAACCTCTTCTAGATAAAACAACGGTAATCCACTAACCAAATACACTCAGAAGAGAAAGGGAAATTCTGAGTAAGAGTACAAATATGAATCATTATTCTGATAATGTTTTTGTTATTATTTTTGCAGATGAATCCGAAAGCTCTTAGGACTCAATTAGGTTACCACAGCCAATAAAGACGAAAAGCAAAAGCAAGGCAGATACTTTCTGCCTAGACACCGTGGTGATGGGCACATTAGAAATGAGGTAGATTACATAGATGAACTAGACAGACACATCTAACTGTCCTCCAGTGCACTCATTTGTTTGACAGCCTGGAAAATGCCAACATTCCTGGGATTAAATGAAAACAGAAAATTGCATTTTCACTGTAAAGTATACATGGAACTTTCCTATGTCAGATTTTCTTTGTTAAAATAAACCAGGGCCCAACCACGTCCTCCCAGAGTGACCCAAAGCACAGCAAGATAAATGACATAGTAACCAAGGCACAACCAACTGAGAGCCCTTGGGCTGCTACCCTTGTAGCCAGGTTTTAGTGGAGTGATAATGACCTGCACACACATTGAGACATTAATTTTTTCCTGAGCTCAACAGCACCAAATATCCTAAACTGCCCATCTTGCATTGCTGTCTTGATACCGTAATTCTTTTATCCATGACTTCCAGCTGCTTTACCTTTATGAGCTGGTCAAACAATTTTTGTTCTTGTGCTGCCTTTTCCCCACTTTCTTCTTCAAGAGAGCAAAAGTGAATATCTGGGATGTAAAAAATACAGAGGAGCACAGAGTGGAGCGGCTGTCCCCAGGTCTGTCTCTGTGTGGCTCTGCCCCAGCTCCCAGAGCAGCACATGTGCCACATTCCATCCTTTCTCCAGGCCGTGTGCTCCATCCAGAGCTGGCTGTGGCAGCCTGGCAGTGCCCGGGCAGGCGGCTGCTCCTGCCCACCATCCCTGCCAGCAGCGCTGGGAGCCCGGGCAGCCGAGCTGAGCCACATCCCAGAGCTCCGGGCAGAACAGCATCCAGCTCCTTGTGACAGTTTTCCCCACACAACATCACAATCAGCCAAACACACTTGTAATCTACTGCAGCTGGTGTTTCTATAATTGATAGAGATATAAAAGCCCTTTTTGCTAAAGTTGTACTTTTGTATTTTTTTTTTCTTGGGGGAGTTGTGAGAAAGCAGCTACAAAAAGCAAGCTTTAAATTTCAGATAATGTAGCTCCCTTTAGAATCCCAAGCTTAAAGCAAGTAGTTACGAGTTTTAGCAATGCACAAAAAGGGAGCTAAAAACAAACATTTATTTTACTTGACGTAGCAAAACAGTGGATTAAAAAGTTAAATCAATGCGCCATCTGAATGGTTCCTGCTGTAGCTGCAATTTCAAATGAAATAAGAATGTCATAAAAACTCGTCCATATTAGGCACATTTGGAAATGTCTCCTTGTAACTGTTCTTTAAGTGTTCTGTCTATGAGCACTAACAGGTCACTGCACAGGAAATGCAAAAATATGTTACATTTTAATCAGGGCATATAAAACACTGTCTAGAATGTTACATTGCCCTTGGGAATCTGAAGTAAGTAGAGGAACTTTTACAAAGTCCAGGTCACTCTCCCCATTACATCACTGTTTAAAAAAAAATATTATTAGGTTACATTACAGAGATGTCATGTATTAGAACTTTCCCAGTTGCAGGATGATGGCTGAGAGATGCTTATTTCCTTGGAGAAACTCGTAATCGCTCCCTTGTTCCCCTGCTCATACTTTGTATATTGGAAATAGTGCATTTTAACTGAATCGAAATGTTTCCAAATAATTATAAAGAGGGAGGACTAATGTAAAAATGAGACTCTTCGTATACTCACAGCAACAACAAATTTCAGCACTTCTGCCCTAACACACACACACAAATTGAAACTTTGCCTGGCTGTACCTCATAGGTGATAAAAAATGAAAGAAGGGACTTTAGCAGACATGTTTGGGAATGATTAAGGTAAAATGTCCCTAATCCAAACAAATGGAAACCCAGATGTTGACGGCGTCATAACATTCCTCTGCCTTCCTGCAACTCTTTCTCCACATAATTTACATTTGTTTAACCCAAATCACAAGTTTGTGAAATCTTTAGTAAGTTCACCAAAACAGCAAAAGAGTAATGCAGAGATGAGTGTTTTCTAGATTAGCATTCTCAGGATTTTAGTTATTTAATACAAAAATGCTGGAGGTGACACAAACCAGTACAATAACCTGAAGGCAACCTGCTCTGCTGAGCCTGATTCGAGTTTTGTCGCTGACTTTAAGATAGAAAGATCAGATTTATAGGAAAAAACTCCCATGGGGCAGCAAACAAAATGAAGTAAAATAAAAGAAAATAAAATAAACTCTGAGTAAAACCGAGGTGAGAGCCCCAGGGGTGCAGGGGAGGTACCCACACAGCGACCCAGAGACCAGCCCTCCACCATGGGCATGTTGGGGCAAGAGAGGAGCTCTCAGACTAACAAACCTCTTATCTGAACAGATATCTGTGGTTGAAACTCCTGGCAGGACTTTTTGTGTTGTCTCCGAGCTGCTTTTGTACCACAGCTACTTCACTGCCCACAGTGCCCACACTCTGTCCGGCCTGACCGCCCCCGGCCATGCCACACCTGGCACCACCGCTGACCAAACCCCTGTCCCACACCCCAATGGCTCCAAAACACACCAAATATATCAAATGCACCATTGCCACACATTCTGTGTGGGGTCACCAACCTCTCCATGTGCTGCCCGAGCTCTTCCACTCTCCTGTTGGCTCTGCCACCCACGGGCGGCCCTGAGCCTGCCTGGCATCATCTTCTGGTTCCCGCACCAGGAATCGGGATTTTCCTTCTTTCCATTGGGTTTTGCACCTTTCCTGAGCTGCCTGCACTGTGCCCGTGGGTGAAATCTCACCTCTGCCATTCAGCTGACATGGAGGGCACAGCTCTGGCCATTTTTAAGGGGATTTTTGGACTTTTTCCCCACAGAAGAAGGTCCCGCCTCACGCACGCTGGGCCCACCAGGCCGCGGCGTCCCCTCAGGCCCGGCACAGCCCGGCAGGGTTTGTTCCCCAGCTGGGCTGGATGCATTTCCCGCACACATCCATTCTGTCTGCGGGGTGTGGATGAGTACAGCCTTTGGGAAAGCCAACTGGGAGTCAAACGTGTGGAGCCACACCAGCTCCCATCCAGGCCTGAGCCGGGCAGGAGCTGCCGGACGTGCGCCCAGCATGAGCTCATGGTCACTGTGCTGACCAGGCAATAAAGTCACAAGTTTAGCCCTGTTTTCTGCGGATATTGGATAATTTAATGCTCTCTACCCCTGCTTGTCCACGTTCTGCCCCCTAAATCTCTCTGCTTCCTCCCTCCAGGCCTGAGCTCCAGCTAAACACAAAAAAACCCTTTTATTTATTCTCCTTCTTCTCGGACTCATGGCTGCCCCTGCAGCCACTGTCCTACTTATCCCCAGCTCAACCGTTTTTTAAGGGAATGTAATTGAAAAAGAGAAACCAAGAACAGAGCATGTGTGGTGGGGATGGCACGTTGGAGAATGCTGTGTCACCTTCTAAAAATTCTTTGGCAACAGCAACTTTCAGGCTTTATAAGTCAGACAAATTTG
The DNA here is from genome assembly GCF_048771995.1 of Taeniopygia guttata. Lineage (NCBI taxonomy): Eukaryota > Metazoa > Chordata > Aves > Passeriformes > Estrildidae > Taeniopygia > Taeniopygia guttata. The sequence goes on from NC_133045.1 coordinate 13,868,847, forward strand.
GGTGGATTTTCTCAGGGAAAGCAGAAGATATCTCTGATAAATGTTCACGTCACTGCCAGAAAGCTCAGTGGTCCCGCAGCTTTGAAATAAACCCTGATGAACGCCTTCTAATTTTTTGCCAAATAACATCCTACCCTAAATTACAGGAAGAATGTTTCAAGAAAGAAAACACTGATTTTAATAATGGAATTGGTTGCTTTGAGCAGCTCAGAACTGGAAACATCAGAACTAGTAGAAATCAAACTTCTCAAGAGGAAACCCAAAACAATCTGGGCTATAAGAACTCTTGAGCCCATAATGTAAAAATTATTGCTGCCGTGCCCTGAGCTATCCAGTGCTCCTACATCCACACAACACTGCTCTCAAGGACCATGCTGGTTTTCTGTTCTTTTCAAGATTTTTCCTATTTTATCCCCCTTTTTATTATCACACATCTGAACTTTTACCACATTCAAGGCCTGCCAGGCAAGTGAAGGTGCTGAGCCCTAGGCAGCAGTCTTGGCTACCTGTCCTGACCCATCCTCTGTACCTTGTCTCTCCAATATGAAAAACCCAGATGGAGAAAGAGCTCATCAGACAAAAACCAAAACAAAAAAAACCATCTGTAATTCCAGCCACAGAAAAGGCTGATGACTTGTGCTGTCATATTTGAGCTGGTTTTTTCTCATGCATGAGTAAAACAATAACCAGGCGAGGCTGAAAACCCCAGGTTTGAGTCCTTGGCTCAGTCAGAGCAGCCCTCAGCCATAAATTTCAGCACTGACTTAAAAATTGATAGAAACTCTTTTTAATCATCAAGTATTCAGCTGCTCATCACTGATATATACTTTAATGATGTGCCTTTAAATTTTGGTCTAGTTTTAAAAATACAGTTTCCTCAAATTCCATACCAAATCCAGGCCCTGTAATTTTATCCTGGTGTTTTTTCCTTTCTAAGGTCTGCTTGAAACATGAAATTTAAAAAGTTTGCTCTGCCAGGTGATGTTTTGTTAGCTTTTGACAAGAGAAAATATTTAATCCCTTAATTTTTTTCCTGCTCTGAATATTAGTTTAATTGTCACAAATAATTAAACTCTTAGGAGTTAGAGACATCTTCAGACATTTTGACAATACATATTAAGAGACACTTTAAGGCAAATCTGCACAGATCGGCTTTTATTTGTTATGCTAAACGATGATGCATCCTGATTGCATTTGTTCCTTATTTGTGTGTGCAACAGGAGACGTACTGTGAATGATCTGTAAGGAATAAAATGACAGTATTTGACAGGCTAGGAAATGTCTGGGCAAGGATACAGGAGAAGGAACCCTGAGAGGGCATTGTTTATGGAGGGGCAATGGGGAGAGACACTCCCTTCAATCTAAGGCAATGAAAGGCGCCAACAACTAAATTACAGTTAATAACAGTAAGAAATAAACATAAATTACATATACAAGGCTCGAGCTCAAGGACTTTGGACCACTAAAAATATATATTATTATATCAATTATCAACGAGAGACAAATTCCCATCCTGGGAATTTGCATACGAACTTTAATAACCTACTATTCAGAAATAGAGGCAAGTATTAATTTCCACATGAAAAGGAGCCATGGGAGAGCCTCCCAAGTCCCCAGCTCTGGAGAAGAAAGCCCTACCTGGTGATTCAGCACCTCTGCTCAAGAGGGTAGCAGGTGGTCTCCCAGGTAAGGCAGATCAGCCCTATTTTACCTCAGATTTATTTGGAGTTCCTGTCAATATAATGGCTGAAACGACCATTGCTGAGAGGTAATATGGTGTGAAAATAAACATAAACAACCCTTAATGAATCTAGAAGCTATTACCTGCACCATATTTCTTCTACAGGCTATACACACATCTCCAGTCTAGGCAAACAACATAAAAGTGCCCTTGATCGAGGCCCAATTCCAGTTTACACAAGAGAGGGAAGTGAGGCAGGTCCATGGGAATTTGGTGCTAAAGGCTTTTGCAAATTCAGGTCTCTCTTTAGCTGCCCATGTAAGGATTTAGACCCCCTAGGATGCAAGCTGAGCCTCAAGCTCTATCACCAGGGAATCCCAACCTCCTCGGGCAGTCTGGGTGGAGGAAAATGTGCATGGCCTGTTCAGCTGCAATTACACCAGGTTTTCCATATTTCTCAGGGCAGTGCTTTATAGACAGTCACATCCAGCTCTGCCAAAGAAATGCAGAACAGTTCATGGGAAGAAAAGCAACAGGAACCAAATTCTCTAGTCCTGAAACTTACCACTGACCAAAAACCAGAACGTAAAAAACTTGATTATTCTGTCTAAAACTCTTGCTTAGTCAAGCTCCCTTGGCTTGGTAGAATTAGCAGAGTTCTGCTTTCCCAAACCATGAGCCCTCCCATTGCTGGAAGCTCCTGGCCATGAGCAAAGTGCCTCTTCCACCACCACAGGGAATTGCAGGGGAGGGATGAAACTTCATTTCCACCTTCCCTAGGGTCCCAGCTGGGCTGTTCCCTCTTCCAGGGCCAGGGGATGCCTTGAGCTTCCAGCCCAGACTTCCCTCCTGGAAATGCTCTGATGATAGAAACGTGATCTAGTACCTCCAGCAGGGAATTGGGAGCAAACGCTGTTTGGCCTTGAGCAAATCAGGTAAAACCTCCTGGGTTCAATTCGCCTTCCTGTACAACCAAGGGAATGTTTTCCACATCTCTGGGGTTACTCTGAGGAGTATCAGCAAGGAATCCATGGGAGAAAGGTGCTAAGTGTGAAGAAATATTGCTCCACTGCCTAACAAAGGACACAAATACGAGCAGGATCCACACAGCTAATCAAAAGCACTCGAAAGCTTTTAATTTTTTTAGCATTTAATGCTACAGATGATCAATATAACTACTTTGCTTCTTTCTCCTTTCACGTGTTAATTTAATGCTACTTGTACTGTGCTTATGTATGTCGTGACACGGCTGAAAAACACATAAAAAATATTTTTGGTAGACCAATACAGCAGCTGGCACAATGTTAGGCTTCTTCGATAAAAAACATAAAATCATAAAAGACCCAGCGCTTTCCTGTGAAGTCCACTCACCCTGCAGGAAGCAAATGAGTTCTTCCTATATGTACAAAGAAAATTGCAGACCTTATAAATCGTGCTGGTGATTCGCCGTGCAATTCACACACAAAAAAGAATTATATATGGAAAATTCAGAGTGAAAGCTCTCTATGAAAAATAGAAATTACTTTGTCCAAGTGCAGGGTGAGTGATAGAAATAAGGTTGTTGTCTGCACACACCAAACTGCACCAATGTGCAGATTTTCATTTCAATCTCCTCTAAGCAGAGTTTCACTAGGAAAAAAAAAAATCTGAACTATCAAGGTATTCTAGAGAATTTAATTATTTTCATTAAAAACAAGAACTGTAAGCTGCTCCTTTTTTCAATAGAAATTCTGCACCGATTCCACATAAACAGACCCAATATCCCTTCAGCAGAGTTGCTTTGGGAATATGTAACAGCCTTTTTTAAGTTATGAAAGCAATATTGGATGAGATTTACTACAATTTAAGATAAGTGGGTCTTAATTTTATATGAACAGAGAGACTTAAAAAGCAGGCAGGAAGAGTTCCAATTATATTGTGCTGGAATATCAGGCCCTGTGCAAAATTGCCCCTTTTCTGTTTTACATGCATAAAAACAAGCACAACAGGCTTTTCAATTAAATGAGACTTTTGAGAGAGATGCAGGAAGAGCCAGCGAGCTCCTTAAAACTTTATTGCTTTTTATCTTTGTCAGGTAGGGCTGTGAGTTGAAAATGACCTGTTCTTTGCAGCACACAGTCCTTCCTGTGAGCTTTTTCTTCCTGTTTGACCCATCCATTTTAAAGAATTCCCAAAATCAGGTTTGATCTGGATTAGTTTTCTCCATATACTCGGTGGTTGTGCTTTCCCACAGCCATCCAGAGCTCAGGATGTTTCCCAGAGTCTCTTTAGCATTGGGAGTAACTTTAATGAGCCTCAGTATCATTAGAGGAAAGCAGTTTACAGAACACAGGGAGAAAAGACACAGAAAGGAATAAGATACAGCTCTAATAGATACAAGCCATGGAGATGAAAGAACGAAGTCAGCATCTCATTTGCATTAATACAATAAAAATACAGCATTAATGTTGCTAGTTGTAAATTTTTTTTCAATAAAGTTCAGCCTGATTATATCTGGGAAAAAAGGTAGGCTGTGCATTCCTGGTAGTATTTATCCTATAAAGAGCAGTTGCTGCCTATTAACTTTCTACATTTAATTGCCACTAAAAGCAATCTCCAGGAAACTTCAATTGAAAGTCACTCCTTAAGAACCGATGGTCTGAGCTCTCAGAACTGCTTTGTTTATGGCAATACAAAGCCAGAGCTCCAATTCACACAGCTCCACTCCATCATTATGTTCAGTATTTTGTTTACTGATACTATGTGTTTGTATGTCTATAATTACACACCCAGGCACACACACAGCAGTTCATCACCAGAATCGGGCAAAAGCAATACTGCCAACCTTGTTTATACAAAAAGCACAAAGCACAACCTCAAAAATCATGAGACTGGCTGAAAATGATGGGAAGTTAAAAACAGTCACTTTGAAAATCAAGGCATTTTTCTTCTGCATAAGAACTTCCAGCCTGCTTGTTTTCGAGTATCTCTCCAGGGCGAGCAGTTTGAAATAAATTTCCTTCAAAAATGCATATTGGACACTTGCATAATGATCATCAGACTCCAGGAGATGGAGGTTTGAAGAAAATAAACCCTAACAAAGGACTTTCAGGGGACAGCACTCCTAACAGCACAGTTCCAACATCTGGGCAAAGATTGGTGCAATAATGAAAAGCTGCTCTGAACAACCGATCTCTCCAGGTGCATCCCTCTCCCAGACAGGCACTTTTCTCCCCTCCTTGCAGGGAGCATACCTTGCAGGTATGGATGTGTGCATGACTGAAAAGAATTCGTTTCTCAGACATTTAGGACTGTTTGTTCTATCTAACTGTGGAATTTTACCAATACCTGGGACCATCAGGCGCTGCATGTTAGAAACTCTGTATTTTTCACAATCAGATCCTGTCATTTTGAAGCTATTGTTGTGCCTTTCTTTTTCCTAGGGCAAAGGGGGAAAACATTTCTTTTAGGGAAACAAAGATTCTCTTCATTTTTCTAAATGAAACACTTAATGCAACAATTAGATCAGAAGACCAGTTTTTCCACTTCTTTTTTTTTGCCTGAGAAAGCTCAGAAGGTAATGGATGAAAAGCCAGCAACAGTTGAAGAGGGATGTGTAAATCTAATGGGAAACACTGTGCTTCTGTGATGCTTTTCTCCTTGAAACCTTAAAAAATACACGGTTTGCTGTCAAGGTATTTCTGAGTTGCAGAAGCCGTTATTATAACAGGGTAAAAATTACTCTGTGCCAACAGCCTCAAGTGAGAAGCCACCTTAATGAGAAATAACTGCTTTTAGCCCCTGGAAGCACATGGAACTTTCAGGCTTTGGATTTGCAACCCATTCTCGGGCATTTTCTCGAGAGCTGCCACCCCTGTGCACAACATGCCTTAAAAAAGGTTTTTTCAAAAGCCCATCTCACCTCCTGGTACCCAGAACCAGAGCTCAGTAATTAACTCAGAGCATGGAAATGTGACTGGGGAGGGAAGTTGGCCGAGCAAGGAGAATATCTCAGTCATCCAGCCTCCAGGAAAGAATAGCTTGCAAACGTTAGAAAGAAGTTCCAAGCAGAACTGTCCCTGGATTTAAAGCTTAATGGAAGAGTCTGGTCCCTCTTTAGAGGCAGAATGCTTCTCCAGGAACATATATATGGAATTTTGTAGCTGAATGCCCAGTCTTACACAGACAGTCCTTCCACAGGCCAATCACCCACTGCAGCAAAGTGCTGAGTATGAGCTGCTGAACTGGGCCCACTCTCATGTAAATGATTGTAATTAAATAGGTAATGAAAAATCCCTGCTCTTGCATGAATGAAATGGAAGATTTCAGCTCCGAGTGTAATGTGGTTCCACTTGGCTCCTGTATCAGATTGGGAGACAAATGAAAATGTCTCTCTGCTTGCGTGAGCATGCTTTGGAGGTAAAACTTCACAAATATTTTCATTTTGCAGAGAAGAGGGAAAAACAAAGGCTTATTCTAGCAGCAAAGTCTGTAGGATCCCACCTTTTTAGGGCAGAATGTCACACACACATCTCAACCCGAGAAGCATTAAACACAATTTGAATAATTTTACTTTGCCTTTGCTAATAATACATCATCCAGTGGAAGAACCAGGCCTTATTCTCCCCTCCACCAGCTGACACGATATTTTTTTTACATTTGAGCTCTTAAGATCTGCACAATAGCTTAACACAATAAGTGTTTAGCCTCTGGTTCCAACTGTAATTGATAGAGTACAGTTCCATTCCCTCTGCTGCTGCTAAGTTGGGAATTGCAGCCACAGCAACTGACAGCTTTTTTTTCTCTGCGAGTCTGGAGCTGCTCTCTGGGAGTGATGTCCTCATCGGGATGGGAAGGGAAATGACGGCAGAAAAGCTCACCCTGGCCCGGTGCTACCGAGGGACTCCAGGGACCTCTGCCAGGGGAAACAGCTCCTTCAGCTGGGTGCTGAGAATGAGAGCAAACACCAGGAGGAGAAAGCTCTGGGAGGAAATTTCCAAAATCCTGCCGGTCTGGAGAAAACGGGCTTCGCAGAGAGCACGGAAGAGGGAGGGCAGTTATGCACTAGAATTTCTGACAATGGACACGCTTTCAAAAGTGCTGTAAAATTGTGTCATTTGCTGATGGAAATGGCTCCTGTCTCCCAGCCACAGGGGCTGAACTCTGGGTGTGCCCTGCTCTTCAGAGAGTGGGGAGATACCGGGCTTGGGTAAATGAGGGGAAAATTGAAATAGGGAAATAGGCACTAAAATGAATTTAATTTCAAATTGTCCCGTTCAGGCCTGAGTTCTGACACGGGAAAAAATTCCGAGCAGCTTTGGGCTTAGGAGCCGACTGCAGAATTTAACACAGATGGAGACTAATTTTGGTGCCTCTTTAGTTGCAAAAGTACCTATTTTTGAATATATTTAATTAACCAGGATTTAAAGGCTCCTCTTGTTTGTGAACACCTTGGCCTTTTTGTCATCTGTCAGCATCGTGATGTGCACTGTAAGTGAAGGGTTCTGAGGCATGAACTGTTTAGGTGGTTTTGATGTGCAGTTGCTTTTCTGGAGGATGTTGAAAGAAAACAGTGCTGCCATTTCTGCACTTTCATTCAGCACTGCTTCCTTGGAATCTGCTGCCATTGCCCCTGTTATAAAGGATACAAACAATCCTGCAACAGCCACAGCGCTCCTGGTTACATTTATAGAGATATCTTGCTGCTTTTTGCCACAGAAATACAGGGAGCAAGCCTTGCTGGTTATTTACTCTGCCCTCTGCACAAGCAGAATTTCACGTTCTAAATACAATTCTGGTTTAAATAACCTTTCCTACTAAGGTGAACGCTGCAGCTTTAAAGAACTCCCTGCTCACCATCTTCTGCTTGCTGCTCTATGAGGACTCTTCCAAAAACAAACCCGTGTTATTCTACAGCTCCAATAAACAGAATAAATGTGCCTGAGACCTGCCTCTGCTGTACTTCTCCCCAGCTTTGGTTGTTAGCTAGTCTGTAGGGGCTGAGAGAGAAAGAAAAGAAGAAATATAAAATTTCACCCGCAAAGGGCGTTAAGTCCAGATTCCTCTTTGCAGGCTTTAAAAAAGCAAACTACCAATTCATGATCACAAAATAAAATATGCACATTTAAACAAGCTGCAGGGGAAAGGAGAGTTTAATCCAGTGAAATTGTGTTTGAAAGCTATTTCATACCCCTAGGAATAAAATCTGAATAGCAATTCTGCTTTGCTTCCACCCTTTTTCCACCCTCCTGTTAATATATTACCATTTGTTATGGAATCGTTGTGAGACTTTTGCCCCAGCCGTGGCAGCATTTTGCTGAGGGATGAAGGACTTTGTGGGCCTGAGCCTCCTCTTGCTCCCAGGAGCAGGCAGAAGTCAGTGGTGCTCCGAGGGAAGCGATGTTTGATTTGCACCTGAGCGGGGAAGGATCAGGCCCCATCCTTTGTGCTCCCTTGGGGTGAAAGCCCCGACACAAAGGGGCTGATTTGGGCAGGCACAGCTCCCATCCTAAAGCAGGCTCTGATGGAAAGAGCTGCAACTCTCTGCCTCAAGAACTATCAACTTGCAAGTGATGCTCTCAAAAAGCAAGGATGATTCAGGAAAGATTCGGCCCTGCAAAGATCAAAACGCGTTCGACATCGTTTGGGTGTTGATGTGAAATAAAGTGGCTCTAAAAGTGGAATCGGAGAGCAGAAATCCCCATCATCACGCATAAATAGTGCCCCATTTATCCAATTACACTCCCTTGTTTCATTGCAATTCTCTGGAATATATTTCTTAGGAATACAAGGCTTAAAATTAATAATAGAAAAGGACAAAATTGCCACGTATATTTCTCTAGATAGATTTTCATCTAACAGCAGGACCTCACTTCTGATTCACTCGCTGGTTCTCTCTAACCTTTACATTATTCATTAATCAAACTCGAAACCTGCTTTCAAAGTCAGTGCATGGCAGTAATTATTTACAGTTGTGCATAGTATTTAATTTTAAGCAATGACAAAAGCAGGCATGTCCAGAATCATAAGGCTTATCATTTTTCTTCCCTTGGAGGTGAACTATCTGAAGAAACTAAAAGTTGCAAACTTCTCTTCAATATCTCTGCTGCCATCAAGACAAAATGCAGTGCAACTGATACCTTTGAACTTGTACAACTAAAAATAAATAAAAGTGAAAATTAAGTAATATATAATATATTAACTCCTTTAAATAAAAGGACTAAGGAGCTTTGCTATCAGCCTTGATGAGAGATGATTTCTTATTGCACAGTCTGTCTCCTGTCACTTTGAGGTATTTTTCACCATACAAAACAGAACCTCAGTATTATCCCTGAAAATGAAAGTCGGTTTTAAGAACTATATACAACAGGCACGTCTGCTCTTTGAAACTCCCCCCTACCCCCCACAAACAGACAAATACAACTTCAAAGCAGGAGAACTATTGCAAATGTATAAACCTACTTCAAATAGTTCTGCTGGCTGCAACTGGACTGCATTTGCAGGATTTTGCTCACCTGAAACAACATTGATCTGAGGAGAAATCTAATCAAAGAAATGCACCACTGAAGAGCAAGGCACGTTTTATAATGAGAACGAGAAAGGAGAGATCTAATTGTGGTCATACGAGTTTCTCCCTTGTCATTAAGATCTTAAAAATGCTGTAGGATCCTGGATAAAAACATCTCTTACTGTATCTCAGCAGGGAAATCCCGGGAAACAACAGCACGGGCTTTGCTCGAAAAAATTTACTTACTGTATCCTATGTTTCTAAAAAAGAACACCGTGCCCCTGCCACGAAAAGATACTACACACATTCCAAGTGAAAATTCTACTTTGAAACCCAAATAAAATGACAGAGAGAAAAAAGGAGCAGTTCTAGCACTGTCACTGTGCCGATCAGCATCCATGAAAAAGCAGCTATTTATTTATCCTGCAAGTTGAAAATGTGAATGCCTTATTCAGATCAAACCTCTTGGTGGAGAAAATAATAATAATAGCGACTCTGACAGCAGAGGCCTCCCGAATACATACATTCATAGATATATATATATATATATTATATATATATATTTATATAAATATGTGTGTTGCTAGCAGAGCTGTTATTTATGGCAATCACCATAAATTTGGGATCTTTGCCCGCCAGGAATCCCAGCCTGCATAGGTACATTCCCTGGGCACATCCCAAAAGCTTCTGCCTGCAGCCCATTGTCCTGCACCCGAGGAAATGCAGCCAAAGCTGAGAGTTGATAAAAGTTCTGCGTGTCCCAGTTTCTCTGGGCTGACATTTCCCCTGCCTGGATCCCGAGCACTACTTCACAAAGTTTATTCAAGTGTGCCACCAAACTTGCCCATACGTTTTGTCCCACATTTGCCGTGCTACACCCAGGAAATCTTCACAGGGGTGAGGGAAAAATTTGGAAGTAAAGACATCAAATATGACTTTTCTTTAAAGAACTAATCCAAGGAAGGACACAAAGGGAAAAAAAGAAGGGAAAAAACCCGCCTACATTAAAAGCCAAACAAGATAATAATTGTGCATGTCTGGCTAAGAGAATCTAGAGGGCAAGCCTTACGTCATTGGCACTTGGGTTACCATGGTGAGTGATTTATTGATATATATCAAGAATGAATAGATCAAAGGCAGCAAGATGACAGGTGATCAATCAAATGTCAAATCAAAGCTGGCAATCAACTGGAAAGCTGATTTTTCAGTGGGTGGGTCTGGCAGAAGAAAAATGAACTTCCATATTGCGCTTCCCAGAAACAAAACCCCACCACACTATTAAAAAAAAAATAAAAAGCAATTAAGGAGCCTGAAAGAAAACTCTTTGAAAAGATTTACTATACAGACCCACTCGTCTGTTTCTTTTTCTTAGCCCCCAAAAGAAAAAGAACACCCTACAATGACAAACAAAACACTTCCAAAGTTGCAAACTATTTTCTTCTGTTAAAAAAAAAAATAATAAATTGCAAAACCGCTTGGCATGTGCAAATATATAAACTCGGCTACGAAACAAAAGAAGGATTTGATTTGAAAACGTGGATTGTCTTCTAACAGTCAGAACGTTTCATTTTATTTCCTGTTGTAATTTTCACCACTGATGATCAAAGGCTGAACTTCCCCACCGGGTTCATCAGCAGAGAGAGTCCCTGTACTATTTCAGGCACACAGAGCGCTCCCTCTCACACACACCCGGCCAGAGCTGCCACCAGAAATACGGCGAAATAAAAGATTCAACACCCCGACCCACTTCGCGAAACGCACGGATCCAAAGCGAAAGCCAGCGGGAGGGGGGAAACCAGAAAGGAGAGGGGGAAAAAAAAATAAAAATCTATCCTAAAGCGAAAAGCGAAGGGAAGGCTGAGTGCTTTCGGTTGGGGCAGGGGGAGAAGGGGAGCCGGGGGAAGAAAGTTGGGGGGAAAGTTTGGGCCGGGCAGCGGAGCGGGAGCGGCGAGCGGGGACAGCGGCGGAGGGCGAGCGGACAGCGGGCACGGAGAAATCCCGGCAGAAAGCAGAGAAACTGCCTCACAGACCTACGGAGGGAAAGGGAGGGGGAGGGGGATAAATAAATAAAGATCCAGCCCGGAAAAGCAAGGGTGACCCTAAATAATAATAAAGATGGGGGGTAGGAGTGGAAGGAGCGGAGAGACAGAGGCTGTGTAAGTGGATGGCTTCTCCTTACCTGCAGCCCGTTTGGGTGCTTGCTGTTTCCTCCTTGGCATCGCTCTACTTTCTCCAATCTCACTTCTGTCCCCAGATCCGAGAGCCCTGAGACGCTCCTGAGCCGTGTTCCTCTGCCTCTCAGCTGCTTCCCCAGCACCCCCCTCAAGCCTCCCCTGCCCCCCTCCTTTCCACTTCACTGATAGGAACCTGTTTGGTTTTTATTTTATTTTAGAGATCTAGGTTTCTTTCTTTCTTTCTTTCTCTCTCTCTCTTTTTTTTTTTTTTCTGGTTGGCTTTTTTTTTTTTTTTTTTTTTTTTTAACTGTTGCAACACTTGCTTTGCTTTGATTCAAACATCCAAGCTCAGGAGCAAATGAAAAGGCGCCCACAGTGCCAGAGAACGGTAATAAATAAATAACAAAATAGATCTGTATATATTAAAAAGGCAGCTCTGGAGAGACTGTGGGGCTGGCTGCTTCCTCCCTTCCCTGTCCTGTCCTCCTCCTCCTCCTCGCAGAGCCGTATGGCGGAGCGGTGTGCGCGGTGTGTGTGTGTGTGTGTGTGTGTGTGTGTGCGTGTGCGCGGAGCGGCGCAGGTTCCGTGCTGTCAGATGCCAGGCACTGAGTGATGTGGGAGCGGACAGGGGAGGCTCGGCACGGGAGAAACGTGGGATCCGCGCACACACACACGCGCGCACACGCGCGGGCACACGCGCGGGCACACGCACACGCACACACACACACACACACACACACACACACACACACAGGCAGGGCGAGGCGATGCCAGCGAGCATCGATGCGCCCGGAGAACTGAACATTAACAAACTCCTCCTCCGCCGCCCGATGACAGGAGGAAATTTGCTCCGCGCAGCCGGGCGGCAGAGCCGCGCGTTAAAGAGACAGGGCGCCAGCGCCGGCCCCCGCGGGGACACCGCTCCCCACGCGGGGACACCGCTCCCCACGCGGGGACACCCCCTCCTCACACCGCTCCCCACGCGGGGACACCGCTCCCCACGCGGGGACACCGCTCCACCCGCGGGGACACCCCCTCCTCACACCGCTCCCCACGCGGGGACACCCCCTCCTCACACCGCTCCCCATGCGGGGACACCGCTCCCCACGCGGGGACACCCCCTTCTCACACCGCTCCCCACGCAGGGACACCCCCTCCTGACACGGCTCCCCCCGCGGGGACACCCCCTCCTCACACTCCTCCCCACGCGGGGACACCCCCTCTCCAAACCCCCTCCCCACGCGGGAACAACTCCTCTCCACACTCTCCAAACCCCCTCCCCACACTTGGACACCGCCTCTCCAAACCCCCTCCCCACGCGGGGACACTCCCTCCTCACATCCCCTCCTCACAGCCCTCCCCACGCGGGGACACCCCCCATACGCGTCCCCCCCCCGATGCGGGAGGACCATCCCCTCCATGTGCCGGACCTTCCCCCGCACACGCGGGACCATCCCTGCTGCGGGGCCGTCCCCTCCCCACGCGGGACCACCCCCACAGCCCCACCGCAGGCGGGATGAGCTCCGGTCCCGCAGGATGCGCTTCCCAAGGGAGGGCGCTGCGGGCAGCCGGGGCGGCAGCGCCGTCCGTGCCATCCACCCGAGACAGGCGGCTCTGGGGGAAAAGAGGTGTGCAGCAAGGATCCCCGTGGGCACCGGCTGCAATCCTGCCGCTGGGCTGCCCGTGGGCACCGGCTGCTCCTCAGGTGTGCCCGGGGCTGTGCCCGGGGCTGGGGACCAGGGGATGATCCCTCAGGTGTGCCTGGGGCTGTGCCCAGAGCTGGGGACCACAAGATGCTCCTTCAGGTATGCCCAGGGCTGTGCCCGGGGCTGAGGACTGCGGGATGCTCCCCCAGGTGTGCCCGAGGCTGGGGACCAGGGGATGTTCCCTCAGGTGTGCCCGAGGCTGGGGACCAGGGGATGTTCCTACAGGTGTGCCCGAGGCTGGGGACCAGGGGATGTTCCCTCAGGTGTGCTCAGGGCTGGGGACCAGGGGATGCTCCCTCGGGTGTTCCCTCCTGCCATGGCTGGTGACCATGTCCCTCCTGTCCCTTCCATGCCCAGGGTGTCTCTCTGCCCCCTGAGGTATCCCGGGTTGGATATGGAAGTTTGGTGAAGTTCAGGTGAACCCCCTCTGCTCCCCGAATTTCCCCTGGCACCTGGATTTAGGGAGAGTCAGGTCCATCCATCAGGTGCTGCTGCAGCCTCATGGGAACCCAAATCTGTGTCCCCTCCCAGCAGCAGTTTGTCACTGTTTCAGAGCCCCACCAAAGTGCCAGGCCGAGGAGGGGCAGGTGGCACTGGAGCAGTGGAACAGTGGTGGTCCTGAACGAGACAAATTCCTCTGCCCCATTTATTCTTTCAGCTTTAAGTTGGGGTCTTTTCCTCTAGCTGCTGTGAATACCTCAAGGGTTTAAATGTGATTTGGGCTGGAAAGGATAGACAAATTTCTATCTATTCTACTAGAATTTGTATAAGACCTTCTAAAAGTGGCTTTTCTGATACTCCATATCTCAAACCAAGAGGCTGCTGACAAAATGAGTTTATACCTTTTTTTTTTTTTTTTTTTCTGTTTTGGCATTTGACTCTTTCTAATGAAACTGTTGGGTTTAACAGGAATAATTTGCATCCCTCTCAAATATAATCTGTTACAAAGCACCAGCAAGAGCCACTGTGTTGTAGCCAGTGTCACTGGGCCATCTGCAAGGCACAGGCCTGCAGCCCCCAGGTGACCTTTGTGTTTAGCAGCCCAACACCAGACTGTGTTTGTGAAAGTGTCCCCCTAACTGGTGTCACTAAAATTATTTGATAGCCTTCCCTGTACGAACTCCAGCAATTTTTATATGCAATAACAAAGTATTTATTGGTGCAAGCAAATGCTTCTTTTGAAAGATAAAATAGGAAAACACTACTATAAAACGCTCATTTTTCCACTTCTGCCTGGCATAACTCACCCAGGAGTGAACAGCTCTGCGTGAGTTGGTGGGAGCTGCGGGGATCTCTGGTACCTGTGTGCAGCAGGTGTAAAATCCTGCTCGAGCACACCACGAGGGATTTCCCCTTTGTCTCCAGCCCAGGCAGGTGTAAACACAGGGCCAGGAGGGGCCACAGCAAGGGGACAATTCTCCCTGCCCTGGGATGGGGAGAAATGACACATTCCCTGCCTTGGGAGTGCAGCCTGGATCAGGTACTCAGCACAGGGTGGCAAAGTAAGATTTTCCCTTCACGTTTCATCTGTCTTGAATTGAGATTTTGAACCTTCAGCTTCTGCATGTTGGTTCCCACATCAGAAAAACTGCCCATACCTCTGGCTGCTTTTCTGTTTCCTCAGGAAGGTGCTGCACCTCATGGATTGTTTATTGTGAAGGATTGTGGATGAAATGCTGTTTAACCCAGTGATGTAGTAGATTTGTCCCAAACCATGGGACACGATGTGGCTGTTGGGACACCCGCCGGCACGAGAGGGTGGCAAACGAAGAGTCCTGTGCTGTTTTAACCTCTCCATGTGCTGCTCCTGTGCGAGGTGCAGAGCCAGGAGCTCAGGCAGGGCAGCAGTTCAGTTCAGCCTGCTCTGGGATCAGAGGAGCAGCTATTGTTCTCCAGAGTCGTGGCTCTGATCCAAACGTGCGCACGCCGGGACGGGATTTGTGTCGGCAGCGCTCCACGTGCGAGATGAGACAGTCTCTGCTTTAAATGGTTACTCCTTGGGGAAAGGGGAATCGAGAAGATGGACTTGTGAGTGGAGCAGGAGTGAGATGGCACCCTATCCTCGGTGATAAATGGGAGCATTAACGAGGCTTGGTCGAGAGGAACCCTACAGATTTATGGCTTCCTGTCTCCACCAGCAGATGCCATTATGGCTGACAGAACAGAATGCCTTTCAAGAGGGAACTGGGCTGGGATTATGAAGAAGGGGGGAAAAAAACAAGCAGAGTCTTGGTGTCCATTTTTATCCACTGGTCAGAGCTGGCTGATATGTTTGAATAGAGCTGGAACCACGCAGCGTGCGTGCGCTCTCTGCTCCTGTTATTTATAACGAAGTTGGTGAAGGTCATTTAGCATCTCTTTTAGCGCAGGAAGAACCCATAATATTTACTGAAAGCATTTTTGCACTCTTGAAAATTAGAGATAATAAAATGAACAGACAGCACTGGAGGCTTCCTTGGCTTATCCAATGGAATAATCTCAATGGGTGCTTAATGTTTATTTTGGAAATGCAGCAAATGATTCTGAAGCTATATTGAATTTTATCTATTTTTATTACATTGCAGAATAATATTTCTCTTTCCTGACAAAATGTTATGACCAGTAATAGCAATGGCAGTTATGCATGTTCAAAAAAGAGTAATCAAATCTCATGCTTCAGGGCATGAGCTGAATTCCCCACTGGGATCCAGAAGGAAATTTTTTTCCCCCAAATATAGCAATATACAATCAAGTAGATATGTTCTTAGAGGATTTTCAATTTCTTGGTTAGGTGCAGATTACATGGAGCAAGAGTGTGACCTGGGATTGTGAAAATCCTCTCTTGCTGTAGTTTTGGTCAGGTTTTGGTCCGATTTTTCAGTCTAATGTTTGTGATTTGTTGTGCCTTACAAGAAAGTTTACAGCCACTTCTGTGGGCAATAAAGGGCCAAATGCTCTTTGTGTACCTGACTCTGATAACAGTTCCCACCCGTGTAGTCACAACAAGCTCATCTCTGTGACTTGCAGTGTTTTATCTTACTTATTTTTGTTGTCTGTCTTACAGTGACTGTTCTGCTGATAATTAAACGTGAAGATTGTTTTCTTTCCTCCCTTTTTTGTTCCCCTCTAGAAGTTATATATACATAGGTACACAACTCCTCTTGAATGAAATTCACAGTGTCGATGACCCCTTTCACACTTTCCCTACCACTGTAGAGAAAGAAAAAGCGGAAATTCTGATAAATCCTGCAAAAAAAAGAGGAAAGGATTAGAAATATTTGACTTGATAAATAGAAAATTTCAGTATTGCCAGTTAATGGCATTGTCAGCCTCAGTGTTTACTTTTTTCTTTTTAGAATTATTGGAGGAAAATTGTTTTAATAAGGATTTGGGTTACAACGATTTTGAAAGAATCAGCTTGAGGATAGACTGAGGATTCTTTAGAGAAAATAGAGAGCCCTGTGGATCTGTTGCAGTCCCTGCCTAGGAACAGCTTTAACTGTGCTCATTCCATTGAGGCACATTTGACCAACACGATGCAGATCCAACAGCTCCTCTGGGCAACCTCTTCCAGAGGCTTTACCATGGAAAAATGTATCCTACTGCTGGAAAACTGATTCTTTTGGGGGCTTTCTCAAATAAAATGGAGAAGAGTTTTTTCCCTTCCTCTTGGAGGCAGTTTTTAACATCCTTGCAGACGTATCACCCCCACTCCCCAAACCATCCCCTTGCGCATCACGTTCCCTGGCCCTGGCCCTCATTTCACTGCTCCGTGGCTGGACAAGGTATGATTTGAGGTGCAGTGCCCAGCCCTGCCTGCTGGATTGTGTTCTCCACCTCCCCAGCAGCGAGGGGATTACTTCACATGTCTAACACATGACACTGCTGTTCAGCTGTCCCAGTTTGACACCCGCCCTTTCTGCAGCAGCATGACACCGTTGACTCACGGAGAGCTTCTGATTCAGTGCAGCCCCAGCTGCTTTCTGCAGAACTGCTTTGTAATCAGTTGTCCCCATCCTATATTTGAGCAGTTGATTATGCATCAGTGACAACTTTGCACTGATTCATCTTGAATTGCATCCTATTTTTTCCGAGTGTTCCTGCAATTTGTCAGGCTCGTTCTGGATTACAATGCTGCCTTCAAAGGCTGCTGCCGTCCCCCCTGGCTCGGTACCATCTGCAGATCTGCTGCTCAATATTTGCTGTTCCACCTCCTGAGACATTAATAAAAGTGTTGGATATCGCCAGGCCCAGGACACACTCCAGACATTATTCCAGCCTGACAATGGGCCGTGAGGGGATAATTCTGGAATGTGATTTTCCTACCTCTTCCAACCCCCTGCAAGTCATCTGGAGGATGTGTCACGCAGGGAACAGGGACAGGACAAGGGGAAATGGCCTCAAGCTGGGCCAGGGGATCTCAGGGTGGACAGCAGCAGGAATTTCTTCATGGAAAGGGTGGTCAGGCCTTAGCAGGGGCTGCTCAGGGAGGTTTGGAGTGCCCATCCCTGGAGGTATCAAAGTAGGAGCTGGAGGTGGCACTCAGAGCTCTGGGCAGGGGACAAGGTGGGGACCAGTCACAGCTTGGACTCGATGATCCTGGAACTCTTTTCTGGAAACTTTTGGGGCTCCACAAGATTTCAGGGACAGCCACTGGTAGTCCTGAGATTCTTCTAAGACCTGTTTAATGTCCTGACCTTTTCTGTGTGCACTCTTGAAACTCTCCTCCTCCTGCAGCCAGCGCTCACCCTCCTCTGACACTGGCCCGGGTTATTTTTGATCTGATCACAGCTGATTCCCAGAGGGAAGATGAAAGTAAAAAAGGCTTTCTTAGGGTGATTTGTCAGAAACTTTTCCCTTTGCTGAGTGACAGATGTAATCTTTCCTGGGTATTTTCCTGCATAGAGAAGGCACTTACCAAACTCTTTCTCCTTATTACGTTCCTTTGAGTTGTATCCCATTTGGTGACTTTCTCTTTGCAATTCTTTCCCTGTGTGAACATGGTCACTGTGAGGAGCTCAGATAAGTTTTTGCTGAACTTTTTTCACATTTAGACATGCACTCATTTGTTTAGAGAATATATCTTTAGGATTTTGCTTTTTAAGACTATTCCATGCCCTGCTATAGAATAGTCCTTCTCCCCACAAAAGGGTGGAACAGCAGCACTGGGGCAAAATCCTTTTTTCCCTTTTTATGTACACTGATAAGTTTGGTGGGGTGGTAGGGAAGGTTAAATTTCCCCTCCTGGGCTGAAATGCTCTCATCAATAACTTCTGCTTTGAGTCATGAGAGCATTTCCAGAGCTCTTTCCCTTCTAATCCTCACCACAGGATTCACCTTTGGCTGCAGAACAGGCCCTAGAGATGAGCTCCCACCTCACTCAAAAACTCCTCTTTTGGGGCCACGTGAGAAGAATTTCCAGCAGTGCAGGGGTTTGCAGAGCTCTGGCTGCAGCCACCTTCTCCAGCCACATCTGGGGTCCATCTCCTCCCTGGTGCCACCAGCTGAGGTCCCACACACGATCCCAGGGGAGCTGCACCCCCAGCCCACCGTGCATCCTTCACCCGTGGCACCCCAGCTCCAGAAGTTATAGCCCAGTCTTGCAAAGACTGCCACAGCCTGGAAACTTTCAGTTTCTGAGCTGGATTCCTCCTTCCTTAAGTCACAAGTCTCCAGTTTGAAAAAAAAAAAAGAAATAAAACAAAAAAAAAAAGAAATAAGCTCTCTGCTCTTTTCTGAAATGAGGACAGCAGGTGATATCTGTGGTGTCATTTCCCAACTAACCAGCAAAAGCAGCTAATTAAATTAGTTGGATCTAGAAGTTGTTCACGCCACAATCCACAAACCTGTTTTCTTCAGTGGCTATTCAAGTCCCCTGATCAGCAGGGACTTGGACTAGTGTATTTATTTTCTTTCTTAAAAAATGGGGAGCTAGTTAGAATTTTTGAAAATTATAACAATTAACTGGAACTGGGCACAAATTGACCATAGTCTTCAACAAGTCATTGGAAAAAGACATAATTTTAAAAAAGAAAAAAAGAAACCTGACATTTTTAGGAGGGAAAAGCATCATCAAGGAGGCAGTGTTCTTCCAGTTCCTTTTTTCTTAAAATACCAGGTTTCATTGAAAAATCTGTTTTAATAGATTCTTAAAAATAAACTCTGAGTGTCCAAATTATAAATGGTGGTGTTTTATGCAATGCCTGTGTGGCTGCTGCAAAGGAGAAGTTTGAAGATGATATCAGGGTTTTTTTCCCAGTAAATCCAAAATATGACTGTGCAGAGCTTAATTTGAAATGAGAAAATGAACAGCACAGGGACTGCATGTGGCTGTCCATGATGCCAGCAGCAATTTTTTGTCTTTTATTGGTAAGATTATTTTTATTATTTATAGCTACTGAATGAATTTTTGCTGAAAATTGGAATAATTGATATATCTGTAAAATAATATGGCTTTAAAATGGTAGTGGCTTTGTAAAGCCTCCGGGGTTGTGTCTCTTCTAAATGGGGAAAAGGTGAGGCACTAAATATGTTAAAAATCTCTAATTCCCCAAACTGTCACTTGTCCCATGTCCCCCAAGTCATCCTGGGGTTTTTTCCCACATCAAGTAAAGATAAATGGACAAACACAGTTTGCACATACCAAGAATATTTGTTTAATAAACAATGCTGAGAAAGCTGAACTGAAAATCTAAAGCCACTAAAAGGGACAGAATGCTTAATTTCCAGTCATCAAAGTGCGTCAATTGAAATGTAATTTTAATAAATTGATATAAGGGTTGAAATTTTTGTATGGCAGAACGCAAGAGCTCACAAAACAAAATGTGGAAACTGAAGGAAAGCAATGGGGTTTTTTTTATAGAAGAACTTCCCAACGTTTTTTTTCTGAACGTTGGTGAGATTATTTGCACCTGGGCAAAGACTGAAGTTGCATTTCTGGACAGGATGAGCTCCAGGTGTTGCCAATCTCCAATCCAGAAATTGAGCGATGCAGATCACAAACGGAGAGATGCAGATCACAAAATGAGAGAAGCAGATCACAAATGGAGAATGGAGCGATGCAGATCACAAATGGAGTGAGGCAGAAATGGAGAGGAGCAGATCACAAATGGAGAGAAGCAGATCACAAATGGAGCGATGCAGATCACAAATGGAGTGATGCAGAAATGGAGAGATGCAGAAATGGAGATATGCAGATCACAAATGGAGAGATGCACATCACAAATGGAGAATGCTTTTGGCAGGCTCAGGATGCTCCAGGGAGAAGCTTTTCCCTTCCACTACTCATCCCACCTTGGCTCTGCACGTTGGTACTTCAGGTAAGTGATTATCAGCTCTATTTTTTATTTCCTTGTTCTTTTTCTGTGGCCTGGTTTGAATTTGTTCTGTAGAGGAATTTCTCTGAAGGAAAAAAATAATTTCGTCCTCTCCATAATCAGAGAGAAATTCAAGTTTGTTGGTTGACCTGCAAACTCAGGTGCTAAACTGAAGTGCCTGTGCCTAAGCTGGTAACATATTTAATGTTTTCTCTGTAACCAATGTGTCTTTAGTTAAAATAATAAAAGGAGCTTCATCAGTGGATCGCAATCAATTGAGAAGCTGGAGATGGAAAGAAAACAGTTTTCTGTAGAGATGACTGAAAGTTATAAAAGAGCACCTCAGAAATGTGGAAGTCTAAAGCGCTAAGAGTAAAAACTCTGATGAAAAGTACTTTTCTAATTGGTAATTTAGGAATGAAATGTAAGGTGCTCAGAAATAAGAAGACAAACAATAATAATTGGGTTTGTGTTAAAAGTGTTGAAAATAAGAGTGATAAAAACCTGGAAATGGTTTGTTGTTTTTTTTTTTTCTGGAGTGTGGAGGCTAGCAGCGTACAATGCTGTATTTGAGCTTATTTTTAAAAAGTGCTGTGTGGTTCTCTTTCTTTGATTAAAGAAAAGTTCTGGGAGTTTTTTAATGTCTCTCTCTGTTCGGAATATTCTCGCCTTTGCTCCTGAGTGATGAGGCACTTCTGGAGCACCTGAGTCCCTGGTGGGCAGCTCTGCCATCCTTCTGTGCTCTCACGGCTGCTCCGAGGGGCTGAGGGGGCTCTGAGGCTCCTCAGGGCTGGGGAGCCCAAACCCAGCTGTGATCCAGCTGTGATCCAGCTGTGATCCAGCCCCTGCATAGTGCTGAGCCCCAGGCTCAGGGTGATGCCTTGCCAGAGCAATCCCTGGTTCGGGGTGGCTCTGTGTGGTGGAAAAGTCTCTCCTCCACCCTGAGCTTCCAAAGAAAGGCTCAGCAGTCTCTGCTGTCCGGTCTCAAGGCAGTTTATTGCAGTTATCTAAAAGGTTTTCTCCTGGGGCTGCTGTGGTTTGCTCACAGCTCAGGCAGAGGCACACACACACCCTGACATCCTCTCTGACTCCCGACTGCTTCTTCTCTCCCCCTCTGCCCAGGCCTGTGCTGTCTTTTATATGGTACATTACGTGTTACATGGGTACAGTTTTTCCCCAATGCCCATTACCTATATTAAATGGTGCTTTTCTATCTTTTATATGGTACATTTCGTGTTACATGGGTACAGTTTGTCCCCAATGCCTATTACCTATATTAAATGGTGCTTTTCTACTCTAAACCAATCTGGGAGTGCCAACATCACCAAGAACATGGAGGGAAGGAAGGAGAAAGAGGGAGGACAGGGCAGGCCCAAATCCCTCCATCTTAAACCTCTGACCCCCATGTACAAAACCAAAACCCCCTGTACAGCACTCAAAAATTCTTCCCTCTACTTTGTGACTACTTCTACCATAATATCTAAACTTTTGTGACTTTTTGTTCTTCCTGCAAGGTTGGTAAATTGTCCCATGGCTCAAACCCAAACTCACAGCTGTTTCCAGCTGCCTGCCAGGGTCTCAAATGCTTCTGACCTGGGCCTGGAACCTCCAAAAATGTCTGAGGGACATTTTGAGTTCCGACATCGCCTCCTTCACACAGAGCTGACTTTGGTACCTGGGACCTCTTGGGAAAACGTTGGGTTGTTACTTTTTTATGCTTGGTGTGCAAAGGCTTTCTGAAAGAGAACTCTGAGGCTGTCCAGGTTTGCTTTTAGGACTTTCCGTTAAAAAAATGATATTTAATGGGGGAATGGAATTTTGGGTTTGTGCAGCAATATTACAAAAGGAACCATTGAGCCATTTTCATGGAGATTGAATGACACATTTATGGTCCTTTCTCTGCTCCTGCTTTTAATATAAATGGTATAGCAAATACAGGTGAAAAAAAAGGGGAAAAAAAGCCCACCTGTCAAAATATAGCTCTGTTTGGTTACCTCTGTCCATGGGACAATTTTAGTAACCTGTCAATCAATGGGCTGCTAAATAGCCTCTCCAAAGCACAATCTGCTATTTCAGACGACATCAGTGTGTCAATCATTTATTGAATCAAAGCCAAATTTGAAGCAAAGCAAGCCCAGTTTGTCAATCACTGCTCAGTATTCTCTCCACTAACCACCTGACAGCTTTTAACTTTTCACTTTTATATTCCATGCAGCTAGTTAAGATTCTTTCATTTTTAATTGGCCTTCTTTTATGATTGGTAGCTTAGCAACTAATATGTTGTTTTATAAGGTAATAATGGGCCCAAACTTGAGAGCTTTCTTGACCATCCCTATTTGTTGTTGGGAAATTATTTTCCTTCAAGTTGCTAAATAGCAGATGTAGCAGAAACAGTTATTTAATTATGGGTTGTCCTGTTGTTTCTATCTATAAACACTTTTGGCACTGTTTAAAAATAAATACTGCATGCGCTGGCAAATATATACTGAGTGATTTTAACTCCTGATAGAGTCCTTTGGAATTTCACTGCTCATTTACAGGGAAAACTGGGTGCAAAAAGGAAAGGATTGCCAAAAAAGCAGTTTGGAAAAATATTAGCAGAGGACAGAGCGAGAAATCTGTTTCAGAATCCCACTAGGCTTTAATCCAACCTGATCAGCTTTCAGTCTTAATTTAGGCACAATTAAATTTTTGGGGCCAAGTACAGTGCTTTGAGCCACCCTCTTTCAAAATTGGCCAAAAAGTCCTTCCCCAACAAACTGGTCTGCCTATTTTGTGTGTTCATTTTGTGTGCTTCGATTTAATTAAAATTCTCAGTGCTTGAGATGCAAAACTTTGGGGTGAGAGTGCGGCTCCTGAGGGTGACCCCACATTTTGAGGTGGTTTCCATCCCCTCTCCCCATCACACACAACACAAACCCTGCCTTTCATGTGTGTAAAATGAGCCCACAGCTCCCAGAAACTGCTCCTGCCTTTCTATTCCCAAAGACTGTCATCAGCAAAGCCAAAGTGTTGTTCTCAGACAGAAAGAATCAACTTTCTGTCCTTCCCATGAAAGGAAGTTTGGGAAAAGAACTATTTCTGTGTTACATAAAAATTCTATTTTGGGTTCAAAAGAGTTTTCTTCATTTAATTCTTTTGCATATCTGTTTGATGGGCTTCTGGCTGTCTTTTGACAGACTGCTGTCATCTGGTTTGATCCAAAACTGTGAAACTCCAGATGTGCCCAAGAACTTGGGAGAACATGGGCTTCGTTTTGCAAAAAAAAAAAAAAAAGCTGCAGGAGGTTTTGAGGCAATCTGATACAAAATGTACTTCCCAGCCCTATTTGAATTTTACACTGGGTTTTGTACTTCTTTTTCACCAAAGTAAAAAGCAAAAGAGACTGACAGCACATGAGGATTGACAGGGGAGAGGCAAATGGGAGCTTTGGAGCCTGGAGTGTTGCAGAAATGCAGCCAGTGTGAAATGTGGTGCTTTTCCCCACCGAGGGGCTGGGGGAGGCTCTGGAGAGCCCTGGAAATGCTGGCACAGAGTCCAAGTGCCCCTCTCAGGATGGAGATCCCAGCAGACTGTTGGGATTGGGTAATTAATAAACAACAAAAGCTGTAAAGCAGATCTTCCTGGGCAGCTCCAGGAAAACGGCAAATTTGCTGACAAATGAGTTCTTGAGGAAGTGCCAAAAATACAGTTTGGTTTCTCTGCTCTTGGTGGGAATTGTGCTGCCTTTCATGGACACCCATGGCATTAATGAACACCGAGTGGGAGATGGGTGACACGCTGCAAACGAGGTGGGAGTTGGACTGCCCAGAGTGAGCGAGAGATTTTATTTTATTTTTTTTTTGTGCACGGATTTTGCGCTCTTTCTATCAGCAGCTATTAGGCAGAGCTTTGTCAGAGAGGGTGTTCTGATCCCAGGCTGCCTCTGTGGCTTGGGACAGGCTGCTCCTCTTGGCTCCCAGGGTGTTCAGGCCTGGCTGAACATGAGCTGAGCTCTGGTGGCTCAGCGAGCACAGGGGAAACCCACACAGCACCCACCTACACAGCACCTGGCCTGTGAATTGGCAGGGGATGCTCCATGCAGGAACTGGGAGATGCAGGATGATAAATATTACACAAATAGGAAGGAGGATGGGGTCAGCAAAGCCAGGCTGCTCACAACTCCTTTCCTTTGGTCATGCCCATGGTGTGGAGTGCCAGCCTGCCTGCACGGGTGCTGTGCTCTTGTCCTTTAGCTGCTCTTAAGGACCCTGTGGACAGGAGAAATAATCACTTTGAAGTGTTTAAGCATGTAAATTGTACAGTGGCATTTTTTAGGTGAAACCTGTTGGTCAGGAGTATCTCCAAATCCTGGCTGACATTCCCAGCTGGACAGAAATGCTGGAATGCTTTTTTTTTTTTTTTTTTTTTGTATTGATGACTGATTTGCTCAGTGTCTCTTGCATGCACTGGGAACCAGGGCTGTGACTACACAAAGGTTTAAAAAGATTTACAGAGCCATTTGTCCCTGGCAAATATAAATGTGGGGTCTGGGTCTGTTCTCTGAGCCCTTCCTGTGTTACCTGGGACCAGAGAGGGAAGGAGCAGTTTTTGGGAATGCTGCCCAATTCTTTATCTCATGATGCCCTGAGAGCTTTGTCCTGGGGCCGTTCCTGTTTCTCTCTGGTTCCTGGAGCTCCTGGCAGAGCACCTCTTGTCCCTGAGTGAACTGTGCAGGGCTCTCCAGCTGAAATGTTAATATTCCCCATTTCTTGCTTAGCGAGCCCATTTTTCCAGCAATATGTCAAAAAGTTGATCAGTGTCAAGTGCTGCCTTTGTTCACCCCTGTCACGGGAGCAGCACAAAGCCAAAAATGATTAATCCCTCTCCTAATTGGAAATGGAGGGGAGTTTGCTAAAGCAGAATGCAGTTACCTGTGCTGGAGCTCACCCAGGACACTCTGGTGAGCACAGCCGCCCTTCCAGCGAGTGAAATGGGATTTTTAGCTGTGCTGAGGGCTTGGGTTCTGTGAGTTTACATCTCAAACACCCACGGAGCAGGAGCACTGAGCACCCTGAAGCAGCAGAAGCCTGCCCCTGTCACCTGGCTGCTCCTGACTCTGCCCTGCTGCTCCTCCAGCCCACTGAGCAGCGAGGGGAGCCTGTGCTTCCAAATAAATTCTGTCATCCAGAATTCCAACACTGGGTGCTGTAACCGGTGTCATTTAGATCTACTGGCTGCTAAAGCTGCAGCTTTCAACGCAGCAAAGCGAGGTGTGACCCTCCCTGTGGAATCTCAAATGCCAAGCCAGGCTTTCCCTGGGGGTGGGAATATTCCAGGTGGGCTTTGCTCACAGCCACCTCTGTCCTGCACAAGGAGAACTGGGAGCACAAAGGGTTAATGCACACATGCAGATGCACGCTGGAGGCAATGTAAGGGATTGAAAACCGTGCAAAATCACCCTGAGAGATTTCAAAATAGCAACAAGAAAAATTAAGCTGGCTTCATTTAGAAACCTGGCTATTGTTTGTTCTCAGCTAGCACACTCAGCTGTGGGTTTTTATAGCTGGTGAGTAGAGAGGAGAGCTTTAAGTTGGATATTAGGGAGAATTTCTTTCCTCAGGGAATTGTCCAGCCCTGGCCCAGCTGCCAGGGCAGTGGTGGAGCCCTCATTCCTGGAGGGATTTAAGTTGTGTAAATGTGGCTCTTGGGGACAAGATTTAGTGGCAAACTTGGCAGTGCTGGGGGAATGGTGGGACCTGATGCTCCTCAAGATCTTTCTGAACCCGGTTCTGTGATCCCTAAATCTGAGCAGGTGCTCAGGACTTCAAAGGCCCATCAGACCTGGGGGTTTGTTATTGCCAGCTGACTAATTGCACAAGTTCCAGGAGTGTCTGAGTGGCACTGGGAGGTGAGCAGAGATCTGCAGGTGAGCTCTGCACACACTCAGCCCTGCCAGGGCTGCAGCAGGCACTGGGGGCTCTCCCTGATCCCAATAACACTGGTGTAAGTGCAGGTGCTCAGGCATGGAAGGAGTTAAAATCACTGGAGCTCCAAACAAAGTGCTGCTGGAAACACTGAGAAAAACCTGTTTCCCACAGCAGCCTGCATCCCAAGGTCTTCCTGGCACTGAAAGGAGAGGAGAAGGGCTCTGCTCCCCTGAGGACTTCCCTGGAGCTGGGCTGGCTGGCCAGCTCAGAGGCCAGAGCAGTTACCTCAGCCTGAAAAGCAATCTGTGATCCTTCATGCCTCAGTTTCCCTGGGGATAAATATTGACAGGATGCTTCCCAGAACTTCCTTTTCAGGAGTGGCATCAAACTTAATTTTCACCTTTTTTTTGAAGGTTTAGATTTTCTTTCAAATTTCATTTGAGAGTGATGCTCTAAAATATTGTACAAGTTACCAAAGCTTATCATTCCTCTTTAAATTACTCCTCACTACTATTTATTGTAAGTGTAAAATGATATATTTGTAATATATATTACTAATATATATTACTAGGGAGTGCCCAGCAAAAAAACTTGCCCTATTCTTTGATATTACTTGAAATTTAAGGTCTCAGTTCTCCTTTCCAGGAGAAAGAACAGGTTATTCATTGACAGGGTGGGTTTGCCCAGGAGGGCAGAGGTGACTCCTCCATTTTCATTTGCATTTCCCATCCCTGCTCTGGTTTCTCTCTGGGCATCTCTGCTGTCTCTGGGTGCTGGGTGGGGCTGGGGTTTGTTCCCAAGGCTGCTGCAGTTTTCCTGCTTGGGAAGTGCAGTCCATGATAGTGTTTGGGATGTAAATGATAACCAAAGCTGCTCCTTCTACAACCACAGACTGCCAAATTGATTAAAAGCTGTTTTTTTGGGTTTTGGGTTTTTTTTTACATTTTTCCCCCCCTGACTCACTTCACAAGTCTCTTGACAAAAAAAAAATGGATTTGGAAGACATAAAGGGAGTTTCTGTGCAGAATTCAGTTCTCACTTCTATGTGCAAATTTCATCAGCTTGGAATTTGAGGGCTAATTCTGCTGAAGTTCTGTTCAATTGACATGGGCAGCCAGTGAAATGAGAGAACACCAAGAAAATAATTAAATGTTGTGCAATTAGGGCTGCAGCACATCAGGGTACAAATAATACAAGATGAGATATCCTTTCATGGATTAAACTCGTATTTCTTTGGTAGCCTTTGATCTGTGTTATCACCAGCTAAAGGCCTGGAGAGCAGCAGCAGTGTCTGACCCCAGGAGCAGCCCCAGGTGCCAGGTGAGGAGCTGCAGGGATGTGCTGATTGCACCTATCAGATGATCAGAAGAAAGAAAACAAGGCCCAGTTCTTCTAAGCAATTAATATTTGGATTATGCTTATTTATTGCAGATGCAGTTAAGCTTCAAATAGGCTATTAATTTATCCTGAATTCCTGTAAAAAAGGGTTTTAAAAAGGCAAAACAATAAACCTTTAGCTCAAATATTCAATTGATGATTCCTGAAACGAGTTTGTAGTTTTTGGGCTGTTTTGTCTCTTGCATTTGTGAGTGTTCTGGGCCATTGTTTGGGAAGAACTTTCTGAGGCAGAGCAGCAATGCTCACCAAAATACTCGGCTCATTCCAGCCAGGCTGGCTTGGGGAGAGGTCCCTGCTGTGGAGCAAACCTGTTTCCTTCACTGGGATGTGTCAGTTAGAAACACCAACTGCAAGGATTTCTTCTGTTCTCACGAAAAAGGAAGGAAACAGCTGGTAAATGTTTCACAGATGGTAAAGCTCTTGGCATCTCTCAGGAGAGGGCCACCCATACAGATGGCTCATTATTTTAACATTTGGATTTTCATCTTATTAAAACATCTTTTTTTTTTTTTCTCCTGGTTTTATTTAGCATCATAAATTCTCTTACACTTTAGTTAACAACTCAGTGATTTGGGGGAAGTGTGTGTGCTGTAAGGAACATCATTTGGCTAAAACACAGATCTGCATCATTATTCTCTGCTCTGATGTGGAACGAGTGGACTTGAACCTGATTAAAAACACCAAATGCAAGCAAATGCTTGGAAATATGACTTTATCAAGCAAAGGTCAGCTGAGCCTGCATAGAAGCTGAATTATTCAGTAAATGAAGGAATGTAGTGAGCGAAGCAAGCAAACATTTCTGTCTTGGGCATTGCATCCATTAATGCTACACTGCTTTCTGCACACACCCCAGAGAGGGGCCCTGCAGGTGCTGGTTTGTGGTGAGAGCAGCACTAAATACAAAATCCCACCTTTAAATAAAATACCTGGGGGATGACCCAGGGAGTGGGGCTGTCAGACACGGCGGGGCAGCTCCACCTCTGTGAGGGCTGCTGCAGCCAAAACGTGCCAGGAGCTGTGCTGTGTTCAGCACGTGTTGTACACAAATCCCAGCTCCACACACGGCTCTGGGAATGTCACTGCTCCTTTTTGGGTGTGGGGCAGGGGGAGGGATGGAACCAGTGCCAAAAGGTGCTGGGCTGTGGGGGTCCAGGGCATCCCTCTGGCTGCCCTGGGACCCTGGCAGGGGTCAGGAACCCCCCTGGACAGAGCCCCCAGAGACACTGGCTGTGATCTCTGTCCATGGAAAAGAGTTTTCAATCTTACAGGATCAATTACCAGCTATGAGTGTTTGATATGAGTAATAATTAAGTGTGGCACGGGTGTAAAAGTAAAATTTTAGGATTCTAGATGAGGGGTCCAAAGGGGACAAGATGGAGGAAATTGGGTGTGCCTTGTCCTTTTTCTCCTTCTTCATGCCCTCCATGTTTCACTGTGGTGTTGGCATTTTTCTGTTGGTTCAGGCTGGGGACACACTGTCCAACGTAGGTGACAGATATTGGCACGTTATTGTAAATCCAGCACAGGTAGTTTGTGGTATTTAATGTTTGTACCATCCCACTGAGGGCAGAGCCCCACACGCTGCCCTGCAGGACAGAGCTGCGGCAGGGCAGCAGAACATGGTAGAGATAAACAGAATAAACAACCTTGAAACAGCACAGACCAATTATGGCTTCTGCTTTGGCAGCGGGGCTGACAGACAGAGACTTTCTACAATCTCGGGATCATCAATACCTCAGATTCTGACAGTGGGGGAAATTGGGGTGTGCTGATACTGAGGAGGATGCTCTGCTTTTGGTGCCTCCTCTCCCTCCCTGCCCTGCTCCTGGCTGGGCTCTCCAGCCCCAACACTCTGCACACGCAGGGGATGAAGAAGATGAGGAAGATCTTCAGCCCTTTCTGCAACAGAATGCACAAAACAGGTGGGAGATGATGTGGGAGAGAGGAGGAATGTGCAGAGCCCTGGGTGTAACACCAAATCTTCCTCTCTGTTCTTCAAACTTTTTTTGTTTGAAGTTTTAGCAGGTCTCCCTATGCAATGACTAAAATATAGGCCTGTGGTATAAATATGGATCAGCAATAGCACAGATTGCTCTATGGATCAACCTATAAAGATGAAAAGTAGCAATTGATGCATGTCCTACAGCTGCCTTGTAAATCTCATTGTGGTCTCAACCAACAAGAGCTGCCTGAAAAACTCTGGGTGCTCCATGGTTAGGCTTGTGCTTTGCAATTCTGTTTTAATTAAAAATTAAATAATCAGGAGTGGGAAGAAAGAAACCCAAGTTGTATTTTGCATTTGTATGAGCAACTCCCCATTGATTCCAGTAGGTTACATCAACAGTGAAGACTTGACCCGAAAGCTGCCTACAAATATTCCATTAATAAATACAGGGACAGATTTGTAGCATGTAAATCACTGGAGCTCCACTGATGCCAGTGTAGTTGTGCTGATTTACATCAGCTGAAGAGTTGGCCTCTGGAATTCACATTCCTTCTGAGATCAAAGATGTGTCAGCAAATGGTGAACTTCATTTGTATGTTTTAGCCTTCTAATTTAAAAATAGCCCCATAGATTTATGATTCAATGGCAGGGCTCTTATGGGCAGACTTTGGATGCCACGTTTCAGCCAGACACCACTCACAGGCAGGCTGTAAATCCTCCCCAAATGGGGGTTTAGCTGAAATGCTGAAAGCTCTGCAATGCCTGTGGGTACTGCTGTGTCACATTTGTAGAGGATGGGCCAATCCAGGCACAGCCCAAAAAAACAGCAGCACCAGGGGCTGGGTGGCTCTGCCAGCCCACATTCGGTCACAGCCAGAAGGGACAAAGTTGTTACCATTTCTGGAAGATGGATCAGTCCATTTGTTGAGTTTTTTTTTTCTTGGAGAGGTTAAAAAATAAGGGAGTTGTGGAAGGAACTGGGGACTGTGGGTGACCTGGTACTGCCCCTGCTGCAAATAACCCAGCTGGGCTGGGCCTGGGGGGTGTTAAATGATCACCAGGGGTGCTCCAGGTAGGGATTAGCTCAATGTGCACACCAAAAAGGAAGGGTATGATTGTGTCCTTTCGTTTGATTTCCCGTTGAAACAAACTGAATGCAATAATACTGTCAGGGGTAATAAATTTCAGCAGATATCCACAAAAATCTGGTAGTTCTGAGGTGGAGGGAAATTGGGTAAAAATGGGTGGCCAAATGGAGGTGGGAGAGCACCTGAATAAACTCCTTGGGTATAAAAGGAAACTGGGGAATCCTTTAGGGATTTAACACAGAAAGCTTCAGGTGGGTCTTGCATCATCTTGAGTTTCAACTGTCTGCAAGATCCCAGTCCATACAAAGTGGGGTTTGTCAGCTCTTGCCATATAAAGGTGCCACTGTCTTGTTTTTTAGTCTTTAATTGAGTATTTAGTGTGGGTAACTGAAGAGCCCCAATCTCCAGCTGAGACTGAGCTGCTTTGTACCACTGATGTCTCTGGGTGCTGAGGTCTGGGGGCACTGTCCTCCCTGAAAAAGGGAGAGTGGAAATGATGCAGAAAGTGAAATGAGGAAGAGACTTGCTTTGTCTCTCTTGAGAGCTCGTATTTGCAACAAATAAATACCAGTGTTATATTTGAGCTCTTTTACAAGAGTTTCTTTTAGAAACATATAAATATTTCTATATAGAAATATATAATATCTGCACAGCAGCATATATTCCAGTGAGTGTCTTCAGCATAACACAAATAAAAGTGATGGGTGGAAAAACAGCTGAGGAACTGGACGTGGGGGTACAAATCCCACTGGAACGGGCTGGTAAAAGTCACATTATTTGCATGTGGCTGAGTGTGCCCAAAGAGCATCAGGTTTGCAGCCCTTTGAGCCGTGCCCTGTCTGCTCAGGGGTGAGCAGGATGGAGAAAAGGCTGTCTCTGTGCGTGGTGTGACGCCTTGGGAAGATGTCAGTGCTGCAAACAGCCAGCAGGAGTGGCTGCAGCAGTGCCCTTCTCATCATACAGCAGCTTAGGATCTGTTTCACCCCTCAGAAATGCACCTCCTAATTTTGTGTAGGCTCAGATGTGATTAGCTTGCAAGGGAGTGTGGATTGCATCTCTGGAATCTAACGTGGGCATGGGGGCTCTCTTTTTGATCATTATAGGGTATGAGTGTTTTGTAATTCTTCTAGTGCAAAAGAAGCTGTTTGGTGACAGGCATCAAGTCAAATTCCTGCAAGAGGCTGGCAGCAGAATACATTTGTCTGTTTAACTGCATGCAAAACACTTGTCAAGACAGATTCTGGTCCCTTTTCCTAAGCAGGGCCTCTCGCTACCTCGTGTTCCAGATAACCTGGCAGGGCTGGTGCAGCGGGGCTGGAGCAGCACTCCCACCCTGCCTCTGCCAGGGGAACCTCGCTGGCACCCGGCTCTGGGGGAGAAGGACAGGCAGAAACCCTCACATCTGGAGCTGGATGAAAACAGAGCAGCTTTAAACCCCCCAAAGCTGTGCCAGCTCATCTCGTTCCTCAATGCATCCACACGTCCATGGGGATGCTGAGATTCCCTTGGGACTCCTGCAGGAAGGGTGGTGGTGGTGGTGGTGAGGCTGCTGAGCGTGCAGGGGTGGTAGGCAAAAGGGAACAAAAGCCTGGAAATGCAGCTCCAACTCCCTCTCTGGAGGAGGGAATTAGTTCTGCTTCTTTCCCCTCCCACTGTGCTTGGATGGAATATAAAAGTTTGGAAGTATAGGGCTGATGTTGCCACTCATTATGCTACTGCTCCAATTAGAGCTTTGCTGTCTGTGGGGCCCTCTCTGCTATTAAAATTGTGCTTATCCTCTTGCTGTGCTCTCCATTTCCCCTGGATGTGTTACCTGCTTTGCCTCCTGCTGTCTCCACTCCTCTGCTTCCCTCCTGTGCGTGTCTCTCTGCCCCTTTGCCAATTCAGGAGTGTCATTCCATCATTTCAAGTGCTCAGAGCTGCCTCTGGGGCTGTCTCCTCCTTTAGCAGGGGCTGACCTCTGCTGAAAGCCAGTCTCACCTCTGCAGCATCCAGCTTTGGAGGATAAAGAGCAGCAGGCTCTGGCACATGATGGCCAGGCAGAACCTCTGTGAGTTTTGGGAGGGGAGGAGGGAAAGACAGGATGGGCTTGAGGTACCTGAGAGTGATAAACCAGTCACAAACCTCGTCTCTGAAAACTGCAAAAACACTGACATGGCCTGGTGAGGAATAAGCCCCCACCCTGACACTCCTACCTTTGTCCCACCTGTGGTTTCACAGAGTTCCTGCTTGTTGTCATGGCACAGATGCTTTGTGCTGCCTTTGTGCTCCTGTTTCAGCATGGAGAAGTCTGTGCTACCTTAATTATTAACTTGTTATGCTTAACTTTCATTACCTATATATTTTTTAACGTCTTCTCTTGAGGTGACAAATGAAAGTGGTGGCTCTGCCTCTGCTGCAGAGCTTTAACTCCAGACTCTGCACTCACCGTGTGCCTGTGGTAATGACTCCCATAAAGGTGCTTTGATTGTTCTCTGATGCAAATTGAGCTCAGCAAAGATGCACTGTTCTCCTCAGAACAATTGTGTACTGCTCAGCTGCCCTGGACACCTTCCTGGAGCTCCAGTCAGCAGCAGGATGGGTTAATAAATATACTGGCAGAAATTTAAACACTTGCAAAGAGCTGCTTATTCTTTCACCTGAATGATTTTGAGCATCACCCCTTTTTGGGGGGAATAGGGGGGGTTCCATAGGGGATATGCTGGTGGAAGGGTAAAAAGGCCTCAGCCCACAGCAGCCAGCTCCTAGGACACTTTGTAAGTCGTCCCTGCTTGAGTCAGGGCTCGTCTCTGCTGGCACTTGGAGTTAGATGAGCTATTCCAGCTTCTCTGTGCATCCACCAGCTCCAACAATGAAACTTCAGGGAAAATAATGTTGCTAAAAATGTGCATTTCCTTTTCCAACTTCTGCATATCCGCTGGGGGAGAATGTTGGTAGATATGGTGTGGGTGGGGATATGAGGTTCTGTATAAGCTTGGGATTTATGGCTGCACCCTTGGCTGTTTGAGCTACACCTCCATTACTGCAGCAGCATTGAGAGAAGTCATTCAGTCATGTTTGTAAAGTGCAAATGCAAAATAATAATTATCCTCTGGCAGCCCCTTGCTTGTATATCCACTTCCATGTGAAAATCCCTCAAACTAAGGTAAACCTGCCAGGAGCAGAGACTCCCCAGCCCACCTCTTGCACTTGTCCATTTTTTGTGCTGCCCCTCACACGTTCAACCCAAGGGAATTTGCCTCTGCTCAGGCTGGGACAGGAGTCCCCACCTCCTGTCTTGCTTTTTTTCTTTGTTTGCTCAGTTCTTTGTTTGCAGAGCTCAGTAGAACTTAGCTATAGCCACAGCTTCTTGGGGAAAAAAAAAACCTATTTCATCCTTTTTATGAATGCTCTAAATATAACTATTGAAGCAAAACAATGCAGTCAGATAAACAAAGAAATGCAGGCAGTGTAAGCAAAAGCCTCTTCAGCAGGTCTCAAGTCAGGCAGCTTTCCTTTCTTTTGTGTGTTTTAGCTAACAGCCCATTGAACCAACAATGAGAAAAAAGGGAAAGGAGACTTAATGCTCCTCCTCACTGCTCTTTTAAAGATATTATAATGCCAGGAGAAAAGGTGGGAGTTAGAGGAGCTGAAATACTCCGGGGTTCTGGTTTACCTGAGCAGCAGCCATGCCCTGGGGTGCTCAGGGTCACAGCACCAAAGGGACTGCCCTGCTTTAAAGGACTCCTGGACTTTTGTCACAAGCCTGATACCCTGCCAGGCTGCACAGGGAAGCAGATTTAAAGCAGATTTACAGAATGATCTGGCTGAAGAACCCAGCCAGGAGGATATGGGGGAAGAGGAGCTTTTTGGTTCTCTGCAATGCCCTGAAGCCACACCTGTAACTGGAGTGGAGGTGACTCTGGGCCCTCTCTGCTGCTGAAATTGTGCTCATCTTCCTCCTGTGCCCCCCTCTTTCCACCTGGGATCCCCATTTCTCCTGGATTTGTTCCCTTTTTGCCCATTCTCCTCACTTTCACCTCCTTTTGTCTCAACTGTTGGTGCAGGGGTGCTCAAGGCACAGGTACCACCAGGGAATTTCTGCAACCTCAGAGATTTCAGGGCAATTCCAGGGCACAATGAACAGAAAAGCAATGCTTTTGCACCAGAATGAGCATCAAAAGCTTCATTTTCTCATTTCCCCTTTGATGCTTTGATCCCATGTGCCATGGGTGGTAGGAAGACAAGGTAAAACTAAGGTTAGAACGAAAAACACGTGTTAACTTTTTAATACATGTACTATCGGTGCATGTTAGCAATGTATTTTAGATTACTTATTTGGACAAGTAATAGAAGAAATAATTCTGCAAAGTATTGCTCTGAGGACACCTCTTGGGTGTGGATAAGGGAGAGGAAGGTGGAACCCAGGGACTGTAACACTGATAAAACACACAAGACTTTGTAAAGGCACTAAATATTGGTCTTATTTCCAGTGAAGGTGTTGGGAGCAGTTAGGCACCCAGCATTTCTTGTGCAGGCTGGACAACAAGCACGAGTCTGTGATTGTTTCCCCATGGAAATCGCTGTGTTAAGTGGATCTGGTGCATAAAACATCCTCCAGAGCAGGTTGCTGTGGCTGCACAGAGAATTCATTAAATAACTGATATTTTAAGCATCTGTCTGCTGTCCTGGGTGGCCCTGGGCAGCCTTGGCCTGTGTGGTTCAGCACTGCCACTCTCTGGAGCTCTGTTCCTTTAGGGATGGGTTTAG
Organism: Taeniopygia guttata; assembly: GCF_048771995.1. NCBI lineage: Eukaryota > Metazoa > Chordata > Aves > Passeriformes > Estrildidae > Taeniopygia > Taeniopygia guttata. The sequence continues at coordinate 13,904,278 of NC_133045.1, forward strand.
ACAAACCCAGGGTGTGAGGGAATGTCCTGCCCAGCCTAAAAACCCTCAAGTAGGCAGCAAACAACTTTAAATGGCCTTGCTGCTGAAGAGGTACCTCGGGATGGTTTTAGGTGATAAAACCACTGGAAAGATTGGCTGGGGATGCAGTGTGACACATGCAGAACAAGATTTTGTCAGCAAGCACCTGAGCAGGGCTCCAGGGCTGTCCCCACAGCTGTCCCCAGGGCTGTGGGGGGTGACACAGGACCTCTGAGGAACAGATTTGTGTACAGGTGAGGCTGAAGCTCCAGTGGACAGGAACAGAGCACGGAGAGAAGGAAGAGCCCATGACTTCTCCCCTTGCAGAGATGTTCCTGGTGGGAATTGAGCTGTGAAAGGCAGTGCCCTGCACAGGATTGGCAACGGGGCTGCTGCTCCCTAAAATAGCTCCTGTTGACATTATCCACAGCAAAGGCCAGCTCTGTATTAATGCACAACAAATGCATTTGAATAATTAATGTTTCTGTAACATTCAACTGCCATTCTAAATTATGTTAGAAACCAAGGATTTAGGGAATTGATCTTTTAGGGTAGCTCTAAATACCCTCCTTCTTCAGCCTCCTTATTAAATAAATAGAATTTATCCTCCAAATCAATCTTTTTTGTTTTTCCTTTTGGTGTTCAGTGAACAATAGAAACGATGGGCAAGGTCTGAGGTTGGGAATTGGGCCCCTTTGGAGCCTGGAGTTTCACAGCAGGTCAAGGGCTACAAGAAAAACCTCTGGCAAATTGCTGCCAGGGGAGAAAGTCCTGGGGCTGCCCATCTGGCCATGGAGCCCGTGCCCCTCACCTGCCAGCAGAAGGGATGTGCTGGGGCTGAGACAGGGGGAAGGGAAGGAAATTCTCTGGCAAAACATCCAACACATCAGAGGAGCATCTCCCACGCTGTGCAGGGCTGGGAAGGACTCAGGGCTTTGCCTCACCCTGAATTTGGTCTGTTATCCATATCCCCCATCTCCCTTGCAGAAATGATCCCCTGCTTTTTCTGCCACTCCTAATTTAGGATAAAGCTAGCTGGTGTGTCTGGGACAGGCCCATAATTCGAGGTGTTTCCTTGCTGAGTCCTTGACCAGCGGGATGAGGATGATTTAAGTTCCTCTCCTCCCACCTGGTTTATCCAAATCTCTCTGAACAGAGCAGAGTTCCCCAATCTGAGCAGTCTCTTCATGTGAACCCAAAGTAGAGCCCAGTGTGCCAGGATTTCCCACTGATGTTACAGAATTTTTGACTAATCCTTAATTCGTCTGTTTGCAATTCATTCATCTTTATTTCACTATTTATTTTACGAGGGAGCATCAAAATCTGAAGACCGATCATTTTTATAAAAGCAAGCATATGATGATATTTAATTAATTACAGTGACAACAATAACCTTAATTTTCCAGCTATTCCCCAAAGAGAGCTGTGTTTTAATTAGAGATGCCACAAGGACAAATTAAATCTGGATCCAAGCTTTGGTTCGTGGCATTCGCTTTACAGGAGTAAGGGGAGAAGGTGTCTTCATGTCAATATAATCTGAATTTTTTGGAAGAGCCTCCAAATGGCAGGGATGGAGAGAAGGAAAATTTTGCTGATGGTATTTGGTGTGACATTGGTAATTCTCAGAGGGACTGCACAGTGCAGCGTGCCAGTGTAGATGTTCTCCGCTTTTATGAAGGTGACAGACTTGACCTGTCATGTACTAGTTACACCCTGGACAGACTGGAAATGTCACAAACTGCTAACAGTTACTACACGGCACATAAAAGCTTCTTTTTGTGAAGCTGTGGCACTTAAAAAGGTGGGGAGCTGCTTTCCTGCTCTGATTTGCTGGGGTTTTTAAACTCCATCCTCCCATAAGACAGTATAACAGAAATTATTGGGGGGAGAAAAAGGGATTTAGCAAGCTCAGAATGACTGCATTAAATAACCCAAATATGGTGTTAAAATGTCAGGATTTCCTCTCAAGATGGAAGTATTTTTTTTATAAAATATCTTAGCAAATTTCATGTCTGAGTACCTTTTATTTGTCCTTCCTTACCTGTTTTTTTAGGATTTTCTAAGACTTGTGGTGGAAATGAAATACATGGTATGTAGGTGAATGTGTCATGAAAACTTTCAGCAAAATGAGTGTTTGGTCAGTGTGAATTCACTCTTAACTTGAGCTTGTAGAAGACCTGAACAGTTTTGAGGCTGTCAGTGTATGGATTTGCTTTTATTTTTATTTTATTTTTATTTTTATTTTGTTTTATGAAGTGTGACTTTTGTGCTGGTTTCCAGAGGAAATTCAGCTCCGAGCAAAGCAAACACAGAGCTTAACTTGCCCACCCTGGCCACACAATTGTGTCCATATCAACTTTGAGAAGACCTGAGCTTGCAGAAGACCTGAGCAGTTTTGAGGCTGTCAGTGTCTGGATTTGCTTTTATTTTGTATGGCTTTCAATTTGTGCTGGTTTTCAGAGGAAATTCAGCTCTGAGCAAAGCAAACACAGAGCTTGACTGGCCCACCCTGGCCACACAATTGTGTCCATATCACCTTGGAGAAGACCTGAGCAGTTTTGAGGCTGTCAGTGTCTGGATTTGCTGTTATTTTTTGTGGTTTTTGCTCTGTGCTGCTTTCCAGAGGAAATTCAGCTCTGAGCAAAGCAAACACAGAGCTTGACTGGCCCACCCTGGCCACACAATGGTGTCCATATCAGCAATCCTTGGTGCTGCAGGTGATTCATGCCCAGCTCGGTGCTTTGGCGTGTGAAACTCAGCCGAGCTCAAACACACACACAGAGCTGAGGCAGCCAAAGCTGAGCGTGGCATTCCCACTGGAACAGGGAGCTGGGACCTTCCTCCTCCTTTGTGTGGGTGTTTGCCCACGATAACATTGTCCAGCAAAGAAAAGCCTTTAGGCTGCCTCTCGGAGAGTTTTAGGCAGATTGGTTTGATCTGGAAGTCAAACAGCCCTGACCAGAGCCTTCCGGGGCTGCCTCTGCTGCATTTATCACAGTGGAGCTGCCTTATTTAACAAAATCACCTCCACTCTTCAAAGTCAACAGCTGCTGCTCTGCACACCAGCACTGGTAATTGATGTTTGAAATATTAGCTGGCCACAGAGGTGTGTGTTTACTGAAATACACTTCAGGTTTGCCCTTGCTTGTTCATACTTCCAGGGAGCCTTTCACTTCCTTATCACCTGATCCCATTTTTTTTTTTTTTTTTTTTTTGCTAGGCTGTTTGAGCTCCAGCAAAATACCAAATCTCGAGCAATAATTAATCTAGTTTATCTGTTGGAGTAAGAGCTGCCACTTGAGAGTGGTGCCAGCTCTGCTGGGCCCTCCCACTGTGGCATTTCAGAGTGGCCTCTCTTCCATCGTGTCCTTTCTCCCTCCACAGATCAAGCAGTTCTTGGGCAAGTCTTAGTTTGTGATTGGTTTTGTGACTTTGGGTTTTTTTTTAATGAGTTTGAAGTGACAGTAGCTGGATATTATTTATAGGAAGAACGAATGAAACCTTTTCTGTGGGGACAGAAACGCTTGAAGCAAGCAGCAATGGATGTAGAAACATGAAAAAGGTGAAGCAAACCTAAAGAGAGGCTTGGAGAGAAGGGTTTTCATGGGAACCTATTTACCGTGTCTCCTGAAGTGCCATAGACCATAAAGGGACATGAGCTGCCCCATTGGGGATGCAGGAATGGCCAGGAAGGAGCTGAGGGATGTGTCCAGCACCAGTTAAACCCTGGGGTGCTGCTGTCTGTCTGCAGCTTGTGCAGAATATTGGAAACACCTGAAGATTGGGCCTCATCCAGCATTTGCTGACAACTCTGCCATTTGGAGAATATCCTTCTACTTGAAAGTGACACCAACTGGAATTGTTTCAAGTCATTTTTATTAACATGCCAACTAACCTCTACCTTCCCTCCCATATGCTGACTTGAGTGTGAAATAACCTGGGCTCTGATTGCTCTGTCTGGCTCCTGATCCGACAGAGCTTCCACTGACACTGCTGAAGCCCCTCAGAGGCTGCTGTGAGAAGCAGAGCAGGGAGCCCTGGACACTTTCTGAAGAATGAGAATATTTCTGTGGGCTCCTCTTGGAGCCTTATACTTTAAATGAAGTGCCAAGGAAAAAATGTCCTGGGAAAATAAGTATGTAATGGCTTTTACAGCTGCCTTTGAGGTGCTGTAGGACCTTTATCACTTTTTATTGATAAAAATAGCACGTTAGGAGCAGAATAGCCATAAAGTACACATTGGCAATGCCAGTCTGCTGCCTTGTAGCAGACTCAGAACTGCAGGTAAGCCCTGCATAAGCTTGATTTCCATTTTTTTTTTTAATTCCTTTTAAATAGAAACTCAAGGAAAGGAGTCCAGCATCCACTCAAAGGAAATTCAGGGTGAGTCATTAGCACTGGCTCAGCTTTTAGCACTTTGGTGTGGAAGGTTCCTGCTGGTCCCTGAGGTGTGACAAGCTGCTTTCATTCCCTAATTTACAGGAGGGATGGGATGTGCACCCTGCTTTATGTTAGGTGGTGGCAAACCTGCAATTTAAGTCTTCAGCCTTTGCTTTATCAGAATTTTTACACTGGGGAGAAAACGTCCTGTGAAGATTTTGGGATCACAGTCCAAATGCTGCTTCAAGAGCAGGCGAGTCGCTGTCTTAAGGTGGCAAAATGTGGTAAATGCTGGAGTAACTGGAGCTAATGAGGGAAGGGGAGCTCCTCAGTGGTTATGAAGGTGTCAAGGTTGCTTGTTCCATTTTTCTTGCTGAGTTCCACATGTGACGAGCAGCGTCCTGACGTGTCAGGTCAGGCTGCATCAATCACGTCCTGCTGCATCACATCCCGAGTGCAGGCTGCTGGAAACCACTGCTGGAAACCACTGCTGGAAACCACTGCTGGAAACCACTGCTGGAAACCACTGCTGGAAACCACTGCTGCCTCACTCAGGAGGCTGGGAGAGATTCTGTATGTCAGAAACCCGGCCTGGGTCAGGGGCTCCGTGTGCTGGAAAAGTCTCTCCTCCACCCCGAGCTTCCAAAGAAAGGCTCAGCAGTCTCTGCTGTCCGGTCTCAAGGCAGTTTATTGCAAGTTATCTAAAAGATTTTCTCCTGGAGCTGCTGTGGTTTGCTCACAGCTCAGGCAGAGGCACACACACACCCTGACATCCTCTCTGACTCCCGACTGCTTCTTCTCTCCCCCTCTGCCCAGGGCTGCTGCTGTCTTTTATATGGTACATTACGTGTTACATGGGTACAGTTTGTCCCCAATGCCCATTACCTATATTAAATGGTGCTTTTCTATCTTTTATATGGTACATTACGTGTTACATGGGTACAGTTTTCCCCAATGCCCATTACCTATATTAAATGGTGCTTTTCTATCTTTTATATGGTACATTACGTGTTACATGGGTACAGTTTTTCCCCAATGCCTATTACCTATATTAAATGGTGCTTTTCTGCTCTAAACCAACCTGGGAGTGCCAACATCACCAAGAACATGGAGGTGAGGAAGGAGAAAGAGGGAGGACAGGGCAGGCCCAAATCCCTCCATCTTAAACCTCTGACCCCCATGTACAAAACCAAAACCCCCCTGTACAACACTCAAAAATTCTTCCCTCTACTTTGTGACTACTTCTACTCTAATATCTAAACTTTTGTGACTTCTTGTTCTTCCTGCAAGGTTGGTAAATCATTCCATGGCTCAAACCCAAAATCACAGCTGTTTCCAGCTGCCTGCCAGGGTCTCAAATGCTTCTGACCCGGGCCTGGAACATCCAAAAATGTCTGAGGGACATTTTGAGTTCCAACATTTGTGGAGCTGGAAGGGGGAAAGAGAGCTGAGGAAAAGGAGGAAACTTTGGGAAAGGCCAGCATTTCCTCCCCTGAACTGGTGGGAACCATCAGGTGGAGCCAGGGCTTGGGGGTGCAACCTCATCCCACAGATTATTTCATAATTCTGTCAGAGCCTGGGGTGCAAAAATGTGCAGCTTGAGGAGGGAAAGGCTTTCAGCTGGAGTTGTGAAACTTTTGACAAAATTCTCCAGTTTTTATGAAAAATCTGATTTGTACTTTTTCAGGATTGCTGAATAGAAGGGGAGAGAAAGGAATATATTGGAACTTGCAGAAATAAAAAAGCATGTGAAGGGGTTTGAATCCTCTCAAAATACCCTTCACTTTGTCCAAAGCTTTTTCTAATAGATACAATATTAAAAAGGAAAATACAGATGCTAATTTTTTTTATCTTGGTGACATTTTTCTCTTTGGATATTTTAATCTTTTTTTCTAATAGAAACTATGAAAGTTACCCACTTGTAAACAGGAATTTTCACCCTCTGTAGAGTTCCGTTTTCAAAGACAAGCCCATCAGTGGGAGCATCTTGGCTTCTGATGCTTTCTGAGAAAGTTTCTAATCCAGCAAATGGATGCTCTGGGGTCATTTGAGGCTCAGCCCTGCAATAGAAAGCCAAGTGTAACATACAGCAAACGTTTGTTATTTCCCTGCTGGTATGTGGGTCACACAATCAAAACAGATTTCAGCAGATTTTGGCTTTATCTTTTTTTTTTTTCCCCCAAAGATTATGCTTCTGTTCTTGTCAGCAGCAGATCTGGCTGGATGTCTAGAACCATGGAATACAAACTTCATCCCAACCTTGTTAGGCCCCAATTAAAGCTGATTGAGCTTTCCAGGTTTTCTAAGCATTTGCAGAGCAGAATCGAGGGAAAAGGTCCACATCCATATTTTTCAGAAAGTAAAAGTTGATTTTTCAGCCAAATATTCCATGTAGGCATTACCCTCTTTTCATTTTCACTCTAAACTTGAGTTTTAAACAAGGTGTTCCAAGTGGAGCATCAGAGAAAATCCCTTAACCTAAACTGTTTTTATTGACAAGTTGTGGTAATTGCCATTTTTTCCTCTGGAAAGGATTTTAATGGTACCAGTCTGAGACTTCCTAGCAATGTCAACATCTGCTCTGTTTGCAAGAGTATTTCTATCATTTCATGCATCCTCCAAGCTTTGGAGAATATTGGACTTTTTTGGGTCCTTCCAGGCCCTTGTTTTACTTGCCAAATATGGTGGAAAACAAACATCCAAAGAGGTAAAACCCCAACCAGAAAAAAAAAAAAAAAAAAAAAAATCCACCTTTCCTTCCCTTCTCAAGCTGCTGCAGCCTTGACTGGGTTGGGCAGAAGAGCCAAAGAAATTGGCTCAGGGCACAAAATGGAATTTTTCAAAGGGGTTTGTTTAACTCCACCAGTGCAGCACTGGAGTTAAATACAGCAAGTGCTGAGGGTGTCAGTGGGTGTGCAGCTCCTAAAATGAAGAATCCATTTGGTAGCTGGGAAGTTGGTGCTGCCCAATGGCCTCGAGAAGGCACAGATGGGAAAGGGGAGCAGTTTAACCCTGTGGCTGTCAAGATCCTCCAGTGACAAGCACTTCATGCAAATGTGTTCAGGCAGAAAGCCTGGAGGATCCAGCAGGGCTCAATGTTGAGATTCTCGTTTCATATGTCTCTGCTTACAATCTGTAGTAAAAACGTGTGCACCTAAAGCCATGCAGTGCAGCTGAACCTGACAGATCTTGTCTAGACTCAGTTTGTCATAATAAATGCTACTTCCTCAAGTTAGGTTCAGCTGGCTCTGCAGAGAAAGAAATGCTCAGCTACTCCTTTATTTCCCTTTCTTTCTTTCCTTCCCATTATTTGGTGTTTCTGCTCAAGCCATTGTGTCAAGAGCTCACCTTGCAGCCTGCCCCAGCTCTTCAGGGGTGTTTTTCAAAGTGATAATTGTGTGGTACAATTCTTTTTATGATTAAATCTCAACTCTGCCTTCTCTACCTCTGACCTTCCACCCCAGGCTCTCCTTTCCTTCCCTCCCCTCGTGCTCTGGCTGCAGCAGAAGGCAAAGGTGGGGCTGGGCTGTGCAGCACCAGCTGGCACAGATCTGACTTCTGAATCTTCCTGGAATCAGATCTGTCCAAAGCAGGGTCTGGGGAGATGAGATCATCCCAGAGCTTCCCAGCAGAAGTGAGAGCCGACTCCAGCTCTCAGCTCTCATGAGCTGCAGGAGAAGAGCTGGACAAGGAGCTTGTCCCAAGCCAGGCATTGCCAATCCCACTTGCAGCCTCATTTTCACGGTCTGGATAATCTCCCTGGGAAGGCCAAGCAACCCAAACCAGCACAGCCTCTTTTCTTAGGTCATAATTGATTCCTGATACTAAAAACTGCATCCAGCCATCTCTGGAGGGGGAGTTTTTCTTAATTTGCTTGTGAGGAGCACCCAGCCAAGGAAGGAGTGTCTGACAACGTGCCTGAAGCCACAGGAGTATTGCAAATCTCTTTAATGAGATGCTCTGAAAGCGCAGCCCAGAGCCTCGTTGGTCTGTTATGAGAATGTTTATCTGAGGCAGGGGGAGAAAACTGAGGTAACTCTGAGGTGGTTTGGAGGGGTCTGTTCCCAAACGTGAAGATGTGGCTGCACAAGCATGTTCTGAGTACCTCGAGGCTCTAAAAGCAGCTGTAGGGTTCACTTATTCTCACTTATTCCCATCCTCTTAGCATTAAACTTGCTTTAGCTCTTAAACTCTTTTTGAACTCTTCTCCTAAAAAAAGGAAAATAAAATACCCCACCAAAAATTAGTATTAATTTCCCCCTTCAGCTTTAAGAGATAATGTCCAAAGTTTGATTTGATTGACATCAAATCAAAAATGGTGTGGTTTTGCCTAGATTTTGTTTGGGCTTTAGTTTTGCTTAAGGTTTTGTTTTTTGGGAGCTTTTTCCCAAAAGTATTAGCATTGCAGACAAGTTTAGAGGATGTTAAATCTTGGCTTGCTAACAGGAGGCTCAAAGATACTGCAATCTGGTCACAGTATAATGAGCCCCTTGGTTATATTTAAATACTATCATACTATCCTATACACAGCCAAGCACTGGGATGTTTTATATTAACAATGCACCAGCACTAAAACCTCAGACAACTCTAAAAAGGCACTAATTATTATTATTAGTGTTTTACACTAACAATAAATGTCAAATGGAACCCTGCAAACAAATAACTACCTGTCACCAAGTGAATGAAAAGAAATCTTAGGAAAGTGAATTAAAACCCAAACAAGAGAAAACTCAGCAGGCTGAGGGGTGGGCTGGGGGTTGGTGCAGCTCCTGTGTGAGAGCAGCAGCTCGTTCCTGCTGGGGAGAGTTGTGTCCCCCCATGGCTGTGTAGGAACCTGGCTGGTGGGAGGGATGAGCTCACATCAGCTGTGGGAGATTCTTACTCATGGCAAATGGAAATTGGATATTAATGAGGATTTAGTGGGTTTGTTTGTTCCATGGGTTGCTGTGCTTGGAGTTTTATCAGTGGCAATAATGAAGTTGGGCAGCGGATTGTGTTTATTTTGGGGACTCGTTTCTCTTAGGGTTTTTTTTTTTTTAATGTGTCTCCCAAAGACTTATTTTTATAAATGGTACATTTTATTTTTCAATCTTCATGTATCTTTGATATCTGATTGACATTTTGAGGACGCTCTAATCCTTTCTACTGAAGGAAGCTCTCACAGTGGCAGCTCTTGCAATCAGCTTCCCAGAGCTCTCCTCGCTCTGCTTTTGTGATGGGATGAGGTCTAGGACTGGGGAGCTGAAAGGAATTGAGATTGCTGAGTGGCAGCACAGGTTTCATTGAGCTTTTCCTCCCTTGGACCCCTTCACAAAATCCAGATTAGTGCCCCTGAGTCTGCCTCACACCACTTTGGGTGTAACTCTCCACCGGACTCAGCCCAGCTGAAGAAGTAGAAAGAAGGAACAAAAATGTAAAAAAAAAAAAAGAGAATCAGCCCCAAAATCTTGATTGAGCTTGGAATGACAAGCAGCAGTGGAAGCTAATCCAGGTGACCTGAACAGGGAGAAATGAGGAAGGTTCCAAAGGCAATGGCTTTCAGAAGGAAGAATCTTACAGAATTTCTGTCCTCTGCTGACAAGTTAAAATGCCTTCAATTAGAAATGAATTTTCTCAGTTAAAACCAATAGTTAGTGCTCTGAAGATTGTCTGGCATTGAGGGTGACAGCCCAGATCAGCTCAGTTCTATTTTAGTGAGTGTTTTCACCTCAACCTTTCCCTCTTGTTTTAAAAATAAACAAACCCCAAATGAGCCCAGTTTGCAGGTGATTTTAGTGTTAATAAACTGATTTCTCTGAGCACTCTCTGTACCAGCCCACCCAAATTACAGGTCCAGCACAGGGGAGCTCCTGAATCTTTCCAGGTTCATCCCCTTTTTCTCTTAATCTTTGCATGCTGGAAACAAATGTTTTCTAAAAAGTAGCTGATTCCATTCACAATGGGCTCCTGCTGCAGAGATGTGCCGTGATTCATCTTCAGTCCTTGCCAAATCATTCTTGGTAGGCTTGGCTCCTCTGCCTGTGAGTAATGGACACGTTTCCAGTTGCTCTAAGAATGAAAGGCTGGATTGCAGTAATCACATTTAAAGGAGAAACTCTGCAAAAATTCTGATTTGCTTTCACTATTTAGTGACCACGTGGAATGAGGAGTGATTTTCAGTGTTTGGAGGAGCAGTGAGGACACTGGAGTGCACAAAAGTGGGGCTTTCCCAGCCACCCTGGTTTTATTTTCACCTGATCTTCCCCAAACCCTGCATGGCTCAGAACCATCAAGTAGGACCCATTTTGGAGACCATTCACACCCTGCTGTAATATTTGTTGAAGTTGGAGACCGTGATGAGGAAGAAATTAAGTTAATACTGATGGATTAACTAGAAAAATCCTGTTAAATTTAGACTAACCCCTGTACAATTTTTCTATATCTTTAAATACCTCTGCTGCAGAACTTGAGCTGCTGGGACCTGAATTTCCTTGTGCTCGCTGGGGAAGGTTTGTAACTGCAGTCAGAAAGCACACAATGACTTTCCAGTAGTTTTTGATAACCACTTTTGGATAACTCCTAGTCAGAGGTGCCACCTTGGAGGTTTGAACAAAGACCAAACTTCTGGTTTGAAATCAGCCAGTGCAAAGGCAGCGCTGAGTGAATTGGAGACGAGCAAAGCTCAGGGCCCTGCTGTGCTCCAGAGCACAGATCAGACAGGTCTGTGGGCACCTGACTGAAATCTGGAGGGGATCTTGTGCGAGGCCCCCCCAAGGCAAAGATGAAGCAGGAGGGAACACACGTGGCAAACAGAAATGCAGAGTTAATGGGGGACGTACAGGAACAAATCTGAAAGCAACAGAAGGCTGAGTGGAGAGAGCTCTCCAATGCCATGTGGGGATAAAATTCCTTTTGCTGGGTGTGCACCTGGACAAGGCAAAAATGGAGTTTCTTTCTGCAGAGGCCAGTGACCCCTCTGCCCATCCCAGAGCCCACAAAAAGGAGCAGGATCTGGGGGTGAGGCTGTGCTGGGAGCTGAGGCTCGGGGCAGGGGCTGCTGTGGGACTCTACCAGAGATGCTGAGAGCAGCTCCAGCGCTCAGCACCCCGCTGCAGCTCCAGGGGCACCCCCAAGCCCAGGGATGCTGCTCTGGGATGGGGCAGGGTGGCTGCACACCCTGCAGAGCCAAGGCACTGAGCTCCTGCCCTTGGGGCTCCCACTGAGCAGCAAATCCAGCCCTGGCAGTTCTTCCCCTGCAGCCTGGAGATGCTCCTGCTCAGGATTGCTTTCTGACACAGAACTCTTTCAAAATTTCCCACCAGGCGTCAGCAGCTCTTTAAGCCGTGCTGTCTATTTTGAGTTTTATTTAGATTAACAAATTCCACACCCTCGCATACAAAAGCAGAATAGAGTGAAAACACAAGCTGCCCTAACAGAGCAATATCCAACAAACATTATGCTACTCAGAAATATTTGCTGTACAATCCTCCCCACAAAAGGGACTTGTTCAGCCAAAAGATGTCAGATAGCATCTTGCTAAAAGCAATGGTGCCAGTGGAGCTTGCTTCCAAGTTCATGCAGCTGATTTTTTTTTTTTCCCTCTGTTTGCTTCATGCTAAGCAAAGCAGCCATTTATTTCTCGGGATGTCTGAACTTGGAGAAAGGAGATGGGTGGACATTGCACAGGATGGGAAAGGGGCTCTGATGGGAGCAGCAGTGTGCAGCAGAGCCTGCTGCTCTGCTCACGGGGTGTTTGCTGTTCCACAGGTTGCTTTGTCACCACATGTTGCTGCACTTGCTCGTTTTTACCCTCTAGACCTCCAGGAGATAACAGAATTTTTAAAAATAGACCCTGTGGCAGTGGTTTATTTCTGTGAAATCCGATAAATTTATGTACTGAAATCCCAACTCTTTTTGTGTGGCCTGTGAGGAGATGCTCAATATGTTCAGGCACAGACACTTTTCTCTGTTTTGCAGAAGTTGTTTTGTATAGTCAGAAATGTGATTTGTATGGATTGATTTTGTTTTACATTAAAACTTGGAGATCAGGGGAGAGAAGAGGAAGAAAGGAAGGACTTGGGTGCTTTTTGACTGCCTTTAGATAGATCAATTTTTCTTTTAATGCCTAGCTTTTACTAATGGGGGAAAAGTAACCCTTCCATGAACTACCTGTATGAGAAGTCAGTGCTATTTCTGGGATTTACAGAGAAATGTTTGTGTAAGAGTCTGCCTTGGAGCTTTTGAAGTAGGCAGGACACAGAGGCTAATGTAAAGCTGAGCATTTAAATCCATTTATCCAAATACTCATCGTCCCCATCTGGAGACAGATGAAATAATAAATATTGAACCAAGAAGCATCCACACAATTTTATTAAAGGAAAGGTTTTATTTTTTTTTTTTTAAGTGCTAATCTTTCACCTCTTGCCAATTTGTTTAATACTTAAAGCATAGGCCCATGTATCTGCTGACCCTGCAGGCTTCTGCAAAGGTGTTTATTGATCAGAAATGTGATTTTGGATGGCATTCTGTTGGCTCACATCTTAGATTCTCAAGCAATGTGCAGCAGAAATTGCACTGAAATTGTTCCTTTCCATGGCTATTTGGTTTAGGATGTGATTTAAGGAGTGTTGTCCTCTGAGGACCAAGAACTCCGTGGAGCTGCAGCACCACCGATTTCCTTGGTGCTGGAATGGTGGGAAGAGCAGCTGAATTAACTCTTCCTGTGCTCTGCTGTGTGAGAGAGGATCCCATCCTAACCTCAAACGTGGCTTTCACAAACATCTGTGGAATTGCCTCCCCAGCCCTCAGCTCTGAGGAGCTCCTTTGGAGGGGAGGGGGGAGATGGAGCCTGCCTGACGTGAGCTCTGCAGCCATTCTGAGCATCCCCCTCCCACACAGGCAGAGCAGAGCCCACATTCCCTGCCTGCAGCTCCTCCTGGGAGCAGAGCAGCCCCTCGGGGAGCTCCCACCCCACAGTGACACCCACCCGGTGTGTGGGGCAGGGATGCTGTGGGGGCTCACACTGACATCTCTCCCCACGGTGCTGGGGGTGAAGCCCACGTGGAGCCCACCCTGCAGGGATCGTGTGTGCTGGGATATTAATCTGGTGTAAACTCTCTCCAGTTTGGAAATAACCACGTTCCCAAGCTGCAGCCCCAGCCTAGCAACACTTTGCTCCTCGTGTGGGGCTTCTGCAGCAACGGCCCAGCTCCAGCCCTGCAGCAGCACCAGCAGCTCAGATGTGATTCTTGCAGTGCTGCAGCCCCTTTGGGGGTCACTGAATGCTCTGGGTTGGCACAGACCTTAAATACAACCCATCCCTCCCCTGCCATGGCAGGGACACATCCCTCTGTCCCAGGGGGCTCCAGCCTGCCCTTGGGCACTGCCAGGGATCCAGAACAGCCCCAGCTGCTCTGGGAATTCCATCCCAGCCCCTCCCGACCCTCCCAGGGCAGGATTTCTGTCCAAACCATGAGCTGGGCATCTCTGGTGAGCATTTTCATCTGAGCTCTTCCAGCTTTTGTCACTGTGGATTTGCAGTGAGCTTAAGATCAGATCCTCTGTCGCTTCTCCCTCTCCCCAGCATCCACCAGCATCATCAGATCTTGGATTAAACTGGTTCTGCTTGGAGCAGAGGTGATTTTGTCCCTGCTTTGAACCCCCTGTTCAGGAGAAGCTGGATTTGTCCTCCCAGAGCCTTGTGCCAGCAGCCAGAGGGGCTGTCCTGGGGATTTCCAGGAGCTTTTATGGGGGCTGCTGCTGTGGGATTGTTTCAAATTAACTCCAAGCTCCTCCGAGTACAGCATATATTGTTATTTCCCACTGGTGAGCACGGGGTGACCAATTCCTGCAGTCAGCAGCTCTGAGCTTGTTCTGGAGCTGGGGCAGAGCTGTGGCTCACAAGGGTCTGAGTGCTGAAATCGCCTTTCCCTGGTGCTCTGGGGCAGCACAGAACGGATGTGGCTGCCTGTGTGTGTCTCCCTGTCCTTGGAAATAAACTTATTTAATGCTGCCTCGGTTAAGAACAAGTCCATGGGACAGTTCCTGGAGGTGGCTGCTGCCACGAAACTGGGATTCCTAACAAGACAAGCAACTCCAAAGTTAATTAGTGCTTCAATCAAAAGATTTATTGTGGCTCGTTATAGATCCTCAAGCTGTTTGTGAGATGCAGGGAGCAGATTTGGTTGGAATATAGCATTCCTTTCCTTGGCATTTCTGAAGCCATGAAGGGTTTGGGCTTTTTAAATACCAATGAGTATTTCTAGAAGGTTATGAAGTACTTTCCACTTGGGAGTTGTAATATCACTTTTTATGGGATTCACTCTCAAAATATTTTGATTTTAATAAAGTTTTTTTTAAGGGTGGGGAAGAATTCTTGCTAGAGGGAAGTTTAGAGGCCTTTTGGGTTGTGCATTTCTCTGCCCTGTGAGGACAGCCCGTGCAGGAGGGCTGGTGCAAAGCAGGTGTGCAAATTTCACTGCAGCAGCAGCCCTGGCCTCAGCTGATACAGAGAGAATATCCACTGCCAAAGCTGCAGAATAAATCCAAAGGAAAGGCTGCAGAAGGAAGCTGATTAATCTTGTGCTATCTCAAAACCTCATATTAGTAGTTTCTCTTCTCAAACATATTTATAATCCGCACCCTGTGTATTTCAACTGCAGGAAACTTGTACTTTGGAAATGCCACCTCCACGCAGGCTCCCTGCCTGGTGTCCCTTTCAAACCCACTCACCCTGACACTGTAATTTACCCCACTGTTTGTCACTGTTTAATTTCCTCTGACACCCCCATTAGTTATACCTGTTCACATCTGCTCTGAATTTATCCCTTTCAATTTAATTTATTATTACTTTCAATGCATGAAATCCCAACCAGGAACTGCTCAGGTAATAAGTCCCATCCTCTGGCGTGCCTGTAGCCAAGGATTTGTTGATGTTCCCATTATATATTCTGGATGCAGGTGGAGGGAGAAAGGACTTTAATACCCTGACAACCTAAAAAATCAGTGCAGGGAAGGTTAAGGCCAGGATGAGATGGGTTTCTGGAGAGGCTGGATGATTTCCTTAAGGGAATGGCAATAATTAATCCATTGAACTCCTGCAAACTGAAAAGACCTTCAGGAAAAAACAGATTTACAGAGTGAATCAGTGCTCCATAAGTCCATGGGAGCAGGCTGGGGAATCCATAGGGTTGGGAAACTCGTGTGGGAAGCACGTTTTGGTGGGCAAGGAAGGAGAAGCAGCAGGAGAACAATTGAGATGTGGCCCAGGAAGAAAATGAATGTGCTGGGTTTGCCACGAGATGACAGAAACATGGAGTGGAATTTTGTAAAGATGGGAGAGCAAAAAGCTGAAGGAACAAAACCCTTGTGGGTGTTAATGTCCCAGGAGTGGGGGAGAGGGACACTGGGTTGCCCTGGGTCTTTGCTCAGGAATTTCACAATCCCAGAAGTTTTATGGGATCTGCTCTGCCCTGTAGGATAACAAGAATTTGGGGACTTTGTGTCAGTTTTGCAGAACAGCTGCATCCCCTGCATGGTACCTGATGTCTGTCGTGTCTCAGATCCCTTCAGCCACCCAAATTTGGAATTGTGTCCGGGGCTGTGCCAGGCAGGGAACCTGAGCTCAGCACGGGGAAGGTGCCCAGCTTGCTCAGGACTCCCTGGAGCAGCAGGTTTGACCTTAAATTCTGGTCTGTGAGAGGAAAACCCGAGTCCCACTGACAGGAAGGGCTTCACTGCAGCAGCTTGGAGGTCTGCAGGTCCTCCTGGAGGGGGAGATGGGAATCCCAGAGCAGGAGGGAAGGCTGGGAGGGTGGTGGGTGATACCCTGGGTGAGCAAGGTCAGTGCTGGAAAAACCCCTGGAGAAAAGGAGACTCAGGGGTCACCTCATCACTCCACAGCTCCTGAAAGGTGGCCGTGGCCAGGTGGGGCTGGGCTCTTTCTCCAGGAACTGACAGAGCCAGAGGACACAGCCTCAAGCTGCACCAAGGGAAATTGAGGCTGGATATCAAGGGAAATTTAGGTACGATATCAGGAAGAAGTTTTTCACAGAAAGGTGATAAAGTTCTGCAGTGGCTGCCCGGGGAGGTGGTGGAGCCACCACCCCTGATGTGTTGACCAGCCTGGGTGTGGCACTGGGTGCCAGGGGCTGCCTGAGGTGCTGGGGCTGGGCTGGACTTGGTGGTCTGGAAGGTCTCTCCCAACCCAGGGATTCTGTGAATTTTGTGATTCTGCTGCCCCAGAGCACCCTGGATTGTTCATCCTGCTTTTGAAACTCTGCCTTAGTGAATAATCTGGAACGCTGTGAAAACACCGAATTCATCTGTTCATGAATAGTGTGGATATTTTTGCTTTTGTGCCATTCCCATCCACAGCAATATTTTTTGTATTAAATACTATGAATCCACTTCACCTGTCAGCACTATTCAAAACACAAAATGCTGCATGAATAGGAAGGATGTTCTGGGATCTCTCAGATGATTACTGTTGCTAGGAAAACCACTTCCTGATATCTTTGTGCTCGGTGTCTGTGTCTCTCTTTGTGTACAGCCTCCCGTGACAGGCAAATTCGTATCAAGGCACAGGGAAGGAACAGGAAAAGTTGAGAAATGTTTAAAGAACAGTGCTTAGAGTGAAAAGGAGGATGTCATTGCAAATAAGAGTTAAGAGTTGTGATTCCTTTGCTAGGTGGGGTTGTTGGTGTTGAAGCAGAGGGAACTGCAGTGCTGGAGATGCTGTGCTGGGAATCTGATGCAGCCTGGCTGCGTTAGAGCTGGAAGGGGATGGGAGCTCCAAAATGCATTTAATGTGCTTTGTGCTGTGGCAGCTGTGTCAGAGGGGTCACTAATGCTGCCCCCTCCTCTCACTGGGGTTATTCTGGTTCTGTTTCTAAAGCAGATCTCAGAGTTGAATGTTTATATTTGCCACGGGCCTTGGAGCGTGTGGGGTGTGGGCACACACAGGAATCGGTGTTTTATCTGCTGTGACATCATGGGACAGATGCTAACCCTGAGACAATGTGAAGAACTAAATTCTGGGAGTTGTGGTGTGACCAGAAGCCCAGGTTTAAATTACTGAAGGCACTGAGACTCGTGGGCCCTTTTCCCATGCTCGGGGTGCTCTGGCTGCTCGAGGCCCACCCTCTGAACTGTGCTCTTCTCTCACGTATCCTGAATTAAAGGGCTGCTATTACACTCAGAAAAGAATACAACTATGCACAAAAATCTGCTGGAATTGGAGGAGAAAGATCAGCTCTCCAAGCCTCTGCTCTGAGCAGATTTTTTTGTATTGCTGGTGCTGCCTGGCTGGGTTCCCACCTGGTGAGGCTGTGTGCAGTGCTCCCTTCTGCTGGACTGTGGGACTTAGCGGGGTAAAAGTGAATCTCCTGACTTAAAATACCAGAAATCTGACCGGTTTTGGAGGAGTTTGGCATGGCTCTAGTTGAGATGATCTATAACTGGCTGTAAAAAAAAAATGCAGCGTTTTTATTCAAATTTTCTTTTGCTTAATACGTGGTACCCCCATCCTGTCAGTTGTGTGTTAATGGACACAAGTGTTGGATAAAGTCCATTCCAGAGGGGTGGGATAGCTGAGGGCTGTAGGTGCAGCTTCACAGGGTGGAAAAAGCCTCCAGGACCATCCGGCCCAAGCTGTGCCCAGTCCCCAACTTGTCCCTGAGTGGCAGGAATTCAGGAAACATCGAGGAATTCCTTGGGCACCTCCAGGGACGGGGACTCCACCAGCTCCATTTTGGCCATCCCTGAGGAGCTGGGAGTTTTCCCAGTCCCAGCTGGGGATTTGGAGTTTTTATCCCAATTTTGTGACCCCCACCACGAGCTGTGCCCAGGGGCTGGGGCTGATCCTCGGCTGGTGCTGGATTTCCAGGAGCTACAGTGTGCAGGGAGCTTTGGCTCTGGGATGGAGAAATGAATTTTCACCTCCTGCTCCTGGCTGGGCTCCTCTGCCTGTGCCATTCCCTGCCCCAAGGAGAACAATGGCTCCCACTGGATGCTTTGTCCTATTTTTTCCACTCTCTAGCTGCAACATCCTTTTAATAAAGCAGCTCCCAGCCAAGTGCAGTCTTTTCCCCAACACATTCTAATTCTTGAAAATAGCAGAAAATGTATTCTGTCCTCCTGGGTCTTTAAGTCCACGTTTTCAAATTCGAAGGGAGTAAGCAGAGGCTCCTCTGCTGTGGCACAGCCAAAAAGGGAGATATTATGTTTTCTAAAAGAAGCTGGCCTAAGAGTTTTAATTCTAATTAAAAACATTAAGAAATAAACCCCACCAAACCAGCAGTTAAGGGGAGAAGTTTGTGGGCAATGACTATGGGTAAAATAAAGATTTCCTGACTTCCCACGTCAGTGTTTCACTTTCCTTCTCCTTCTATCATTATTTATATTTATTTGTTTTACAGTCCAGTGGGCTCAGAGGATAAATTCCTTTATGTGCTTGGTTACAGCATAACTCCTGAGTGATTTGAGGTGCAGGGAGCAGCAGCCAGGAGGGGCTTGGAGCAGCACTTGGTGTCAGGGCTGGGATTAGATTTTGGGGTTTCATGTCCTAGCTCAAGAGATCTGTGGATTTCTTGTTTTCCCCATGACTTCTCTGCTTTCCTTTCCCTGCTGCTTCCTTTGTTCATCTTTTGTTCAGTTTGTCCATTCTTCTTTGTCCTCTTCAGGGTGCCAGGAAAGAACTGAAACCCCATCAAATAATATAACTGCTTTCCCTGGGATGGCCTAATGAATATGTGATGAAATAATTTAAGGAGACATTTAGTCTCCTAGAATTTCACAGTCTGAATTACTAAATTCCTTCCCTTTTTTTTTTTTTTTTTCTCCCTGTGTGCAAGAGTCCAAAACTTTTAAATCATTATGTGGTAAATTTACGCCCACCTACCTATTGCTTTTGCTCCCACTTTTCCTTTTTTTTCTGCTAATGAGTCACGATATGTAATTACCTTCTGTCTTTGCTGCATTTAGGGAGCATGCCAGCACAGAAGGATGGAAGAAAATAAAAAAAGGCTTTAAAAAAAGATGAGGAAACAAGCAAGCATCCAGGCCTGCTTTGGCTCCCACTCACCATTCCTGCTTTTGCCAAGTGTAATGAATATTGCTTTTTCTCTGTGGCATTCTGCAGCAGGATTAAGTAAACTTAATCTATATTATTTCATTTTAATGAATGTCTGGGTGTTAGAGTGGTTCTCTTAGGGGGGTGTCAAGCTTGCCTGGGCACTTAGGAAGGTGCTGAAATTCAAATTATTTCAGACAATTTGTCTTTAAAGCCATTATTCAGCCTTGCAAGGTTTTTCTGTGTAAAATACCCTCTGTGGAGTGACATGGGAAGGGCTGGATGTGGGATGCTTTCGTCGTGGCCCCTCTGCAAGTGCTGATTTCACTCCTGCAAAAACTTATCTTGGATCCCCTAACCCTCATCCCAAGTTGGGGCAGTTCCCATCACAGCCAAGGCACTTTGGAAATGTCCTCTTGCCAGATTTGTGTTTTTGAAGTGATTTTGGTTTGACTGCGTGGCCTGGAGAGAGGGATGTTCAGGGCTGCTTCTTCAGAGCGGGAGCCAGAAGTTCATTGTCACTTCAGGAATTTGTTTTTAGGGATTGTCTCTTCTCACTGATGTGGGGAAGAATGTAAAAAGCCAACTCTCTCAGCCACTAAATAATAAATGACTGAATAGCAGAAATTCAATAGGGCTTTTTCTGTGAATAAGATGGCAAAGAAAATAACCATTTCTTTGGGATGGCTCATCCATTCATGGAGAGCTGCTTTTGGAAAATAAATATCTTGCCACCTGCAACTCCGCTCCTAAAGCTGTTGTGTAATCTCCAGTATTTTCTGATGCCTTCTGAAATCAGGTTTAAGACGACTGCTCTTTAAAGTCAACAAAAGGAAAGAAAAGAAAAAGAACTTACATCAAAGATATCAGCGTTTCTCCTCTCTCTGCATGCTTCCCCTGAATATGGAGTTGGCAAACTCTCAAATCACTTTATCATGTTTGAACTTGGAAAAATGTATGATAATACCAGCTGAGCTAATATTTAAAGAGCTCTTCAGTTCAGAATTTTATTGTCTCTCTCTGGGTTCTTCCCAAGTCTCCTGACAGAGGAGTGGTGGAGGGGCTGGGGAGGGAGGCACCGAGGGTTTGCCCCTGGCCCTGGACAGCCCCATCAGGGATTCTTGGGGATAAATTTGTTGCCAAAACTCCGGTTCTGCCCATCGGGCAGGTCCCAAGCACAGTGCCAGGTGCTCTGGCTCCCCTGCCAGCTCTGCTGGATCCTCTGGAGCCTGCAGGAACCTGGGGAGCCCTGGAGCTGTGCTCGGGCACCAACGGGCACGGCCACCCTGGGGAAAGCATGCCAGGATCCCTTTGCACGGGCAAAATGATGCTGTGAGAGCTTTATTTGTGGTTTGCCCAGTGCTCCCCGCAGCCCAGTGGTTTTTGGGGTGTCAGTGAGTGTCCTGGGGGTGATTTCAGCCTCTGGCAGGCTCTGGGAAAGGTGGGAAGTGGCACTTTGGATGTGCAGCAGGAGAGGGGCTGTAGCACAGCAGTGACATTTGGGGTGTTATTTATGGCTTCCTCCGTGGCCTTTGTGCGAGTTGAATTGAGAGCAGGAAGAAAGGGTGGGAAAGAATAATTCTGAGGATCTTGGAGGTCCTTGGGGGGGGCTCAGACATTTAGGGGTCGCTTTGAAATGCTCTGAGGCTGGTGACGTGTGGGCACCAAGGGTTGGCTTTGTTGGACTTTTCCCCTCTTTGCCACCACCCCAGACAATCAAATCAGGCTCTGGCAGGAGACCTCCAGAGGCATTTCTCCAAAATGCTTAAAGGTTAATATATCCTCCCCATCCAGAGGGCTGCAGAGATAAGGAGGCTCTGGCTGCCCTTCCTCTGTGACCCTGGGAAGGGCTGGGACTGCCCCTCAGCACCCCAGCTGAGGGCTGGGCTGTGGGGTCCTGGTGCCCTGCTGGGTCTGAGCTGTGGGATTCCCACCCCTGGCTGTGTTTTAGGGTCAGCTCAGCCATCTGGAGGTGAGGCTCTCCTTGCAGCTCTTCAGAGCTTTAATCCCAGCCCGGGGGAGTGGAGCTGTGGCAGCCCTGAGTGTGTCATTTCCTTGCCACCCGTCATTCCCTGCAGCCCAGGAGGTGCCCAGTGTTTGTCATTCAGGAGTGTCATCTCATTACATTGCATATTGCAGTGTAATGATGTGAAATGATTAAATGACAAAATGCCAGCTCACTGCCAAAAACCTTAAGGAGCGCACTTTTATTTGCGGGTGGGAAAGCTATTATTAATTTCTGTATGGTCTTTGCCAGATGAAATAACACAAGCAGGCTGAGAAGGGAGGTGGCTTGAGTGCTGTTTCTAATTTGCAATGAGTGGTGGGAGTGCTGTCCACCTCGAGAGCACATGTCCAGTGCCAGGGCTGGGCTGGCATCCCTGGTTTGCCTCTCTGCTCTCAGCAGTGACAGAGCTGGAGGCAGAAGGAGCTGGCACCCTTTGAGGAGGAATTATTCAGCTCTAAGGAAGGCTATGTTAAGCAGTGTAAGCTGCGTTGTTCAGAATTGTTTCTTGGTTTTAGTAGTCAAAAATGCTCCTTGCTAGATTGGGGATAACCCAAGTGTGGCACCCAAATGAAAGTTTTTGGGAAAGGCTGGTGGGGCCTGAGCTGGGCCTGGGGGGAGCAGGTGGCCACAAGGTGGAACTGGTGAAAACAAGGCTTGGTGGAGAATAAGTGTGTGAAAATCTGTGCAGTGGGGCTGCCCTGCCACTGCCTCCCTGCTGCTGAGGGGAGACTGAGCTCCCAACTTTCTTTAATTTAATTGGGCTGGACAGCTCAGCCAGAGGGTCAAAGTGAAATGATCTTGGGCTTTTATGTGTTTGGGTCTGGTTTTTTTTTGGTTTTGTTTTTTTTTTGGTTTTTTTTGTTTTGTTTTGTTTTTTGGGGTTTTTTGTTTTGTTTGGTTTGGTTTGGTTTTTTTTTTAGTTAAATTGGGAGTTACATTAAAAAGAGAAATTCTTATAAGGACAAAATTCTTCCAGTATTAATTAAGCAAATCTCTAGAGAAAAGTAGGTGCAACAGAACACTTGAAATAATAAAGGTGGGGCTACAGCTGTTGGGGTTTGGGTTTTCTTTTCTCCTTTTTAAAAAAAATTCAATTCATTGAAGATCTCAAGAACCCATCTAGGTTGTTTTCTAATGCAAAGATGAGTAAGTCTGAAATATCCATGTGTCCATGGGAGCCCTTTGGCTGTCTCTGGGTAAATTACTCTGATATCCCTCCAGCTTTGGCTCCAAGCTAAAATCACAGGATGAGCAAAACAGTTCTGAGTGGAGGGTCAGTGGTGGAGGAATAAAGCAGGAATGCAGCAGGAATTCTCTGCCTGTGGCACAGCAGACACTTCTGAGGCCAGGTTCTTTTCTTAATCCACATAAGGTGGTGCAGGCCCTTAGAAATCAAAACTTAATAAACACAAAGCATTTCTGGCTGGTTCTACACTCCAGTCTTGATTGTCTGTGTTATTTTGCTTTGTTAATGTAATTTGTGCTTGGAGTAAAAGGGGAAAAAACACAGGCAAATAGTTTTTATTTATATTTTATTAGATTTCCTTGACATGTTGGAAGTCACTTGTCTGTTACTAAAAGCGAGATAACAGAAACAATCCCCAAACAATAATAACTGCGAGGGTTTATAAACAATAGCAGCACGTTTGCCAAGGTGGCCAGGAGCTGTTTGGACCTGTCTTTTTAGCCTGACATATTTTTTTTTTTTTATGAGAAGAAAAAGCACAAGAGACAAGTTTCTGTGTCAAATGCTTTGGCAGAAATACAGAAAGCCCATTCTGAGTGTGATGGGACTCATACATGGACAACTTTCAACCCCTGAACCTGTCAGGAGCTCTGGGTGTGCACGGGGCCAAAAGGTTGGATGTGGGAAGGGCATCCCTTGGAGAACACAGCGCTTGATGTAGGGACTGACTTCCCCTGGATTTATTTCCCTGACAGATGGGTCTCAGCCCGTGATGGACTGCAGTTCTCACAGCCCTTCTTTAGTTTTGTGCAGAAGAACACAGGAAAAGCCATTAATATTGTGGTTTGGTTTAAAAACAAACACCACAGTTACATTTTACAGCCAGGTTTCAATGCTGGTGTGGAGTCTCTCCTCCCCTGCCTTTCAAGGGTACAAAACTTTCTGTGAAGCTGTGTTCAGCCCTAGGTCCTGACCTTGCCCAAGCGATCCCAGACCCCTCGAGCTCCAAAACTCAATGATTCACATCCATTGATTTGTATTAGAGTACCTGAAAGGACCTTACAGGAGAGCTGGGGAGAGGCTCCCTGCAAGGACCTGGAGGGACAGGGCAGGGGGATGGCTTCCCCCTGGATGGGAAACTGTCAGGGAATTCCCAGAGCAGCTGGGGCTGCCCCTGGATCCCTGGCAGTGTCCCTGGGCAGGGCTTGGGGCAGCCTGGGACAGCAGGAGATGTCTCTGCCGTGGAATTGGGGTGAGCTTTAGGGTCCTGTCCCGCCAGCTGCCATCAGGGGTGGCACTGGCACAGACCAGTGTGACACAATTCTGTCCCTCAGGAGGAGCACAGGGAGGAGGAGAGAGAACAATCTTTGTCTCTGTTCCTTGGTTCTGCCCATGGGGGATGTGGTTGGAGTTTGTTCACCTGCAGCGATGGCTGGGCTGGATTCTGGGGAAGTTGTTTGGGGTCAGTGACCAATGGACCCAGCTGTGGCTCAGCAGAGAGTCACAAGTTAGTTAATTAATTAGATGGGTAAGTAAGAAGTATGTACAATAGGACAGTCTCTCTTTAAATAGTATATTAATGTAATATAGTTTTAATAAAGCTATCCTTGAGCCTCCTGATCCGGAGCAGACATCATCACTTCTCCCTGAGCCAGGGTTCACTCCATTTTTTGCTGTAGCCCATCCATGTCCCAGGACTGTCCCTGGGCTCCTGCAGCTGCCTCCCCTCTCAGCCCAGGCTGTCCCAGAGCAGAGAAATCCCTTCCTCTCCTTGGGGGAAAAGAACTGCCCATTCCAGGGGAGTGATCCAGCACGGAGCTGGGAGTCTGCTCCCCTGTCTGCTCTGGGGATTTTCTGAGAAGTGCTGCTTCTCTCAGTTCCCTTTCCATCATACAGGAATAGAAAGTGTTCAATACCTTAAAGAATCAAAGGAGGAAGGATGACAGAGAACCTTTTTTTTTTTTTTCCCTCTTTTTTAGTAGAAAAGAATGGCACTGACTTGAAGAAAATGTGCTGTGCCTGTCCCTGCCATAATTCTGCCCATGCTGGTGGCTCTGCAGCACCAGGAGAAGCATCAGGAGTGAGGAATAATTGGCTTTTCCAGAGTTAGCCTTGCTTTCCTCCCCAGGCTGGGAGGTCAGGGTGGCACATCCTGGGGCTGTGTCACTGGAAAACCCCAAAGGGCAAAGATCAGCCTGTCCTGCAGCCCTGGGTGGTGACCAAGTCATGGTGAGAATTAAAAAAGCAAAGTGATAGAGCACAAATCTGTCCCACACAGCCCAGCAAAAGGGTGCTGAATTCTGTACACCCTGCCCTTACCCAGCAAGACAGTTTTGAAATCATTTTCATTTATAGTTCAATTAAATCATTGCCATACAGCTGATTTCTCAAAGAAAAAAAAAAAAAAAAAACAAAAAAAGCTGTGTTCTATTCCAACACTCTTGATTCTCTTTTTTTTTTGGTTTTTAATTTTCCTCATGTTTTTTGTTTGTTTAGGGTTTTTTGTGACAATCTTTAAAGAGAAAAAAGTGTTTAAAAAGAGGATTTGGTAACAGCCTAGTTAATTAAGTGCATTAGCTATGCTTTGGGAAAGGGTGACTGATGTAATGCTGCTTTGCATACTCAATTTTGTCTGTGAAATAACTGCTAAACTCATTTTTCCTGGAGCTTTTGGGCAATCCCTCACTTGCTCAGGACAGAGACAACCTCACCAGGGCGTGTTGCTGCTGCTTGGTGACATTAATATAGAAAAAGGAGTTTCCAGGGGATTTTGTGGCCCTGACTCCTCTGGGTGCAGCAGGAAACATCGTGGCCAGAGGTTTTGCAGAGGGTGACGTTCCTGCTTCTCTCCCATGCAAATCTGGAGCTGCAGTTCAATTATTTCTCTCCAAGATCTGCGCTCAGGAGGAATTTTGAGCTGAAGTTTGGGTCAGTTTGGGCTGCTGGGAGTCCTCCTCTCCTGGTTCCTTTTGCTATGCCTTAATTATTGGTGTATCTTAGGAAAAACTAAAAAATGGGAGAAAGTTCTTCTGGGAAGAGTTAAAAAATCTGCAGCTTTTTGTAGCAATACCTTTGTGTGTATATATAGCATTACCAGGGTGATCTATTTGTTAAAAATATCCATTTTTAGGGGGCTTACATCCCAAAAATCAATGCTCAGCTGGAAGTAAGACATTCTATTGGAACACTGTGTGTTTGACAATACATTTCACGCCTCATTTCCTGCCAGCTGTGGGCTCCAGTAAACACAAAGAGCAAATTCCCTTTTTTTCCCCCTTTTTGCTATGGAAAAAGCCCTATAGTTTGTTCCCTCTAGGATATCAGTGGTTAAATAGATTTCTGTAAGGACATATTCTGTTCACACTATAATCTGTTGTGACACTAAATCTTAATCCTTCTTCAAATTTCCATTGTTTTTGTACGAAAAGATTATTTCTAAAATATTTTATATCTCACATTCATTTTCTTGGCTAAGAATTAATTGCATAAGCAGTGGGTATCTGACCACTATTAAGTCTTCTATCCTAACCCAAAATTAAGAATTTAATGTGGATTATTCATAACATCTATCCAGTTAATTCAAAGTAATTTTTCTTTGCGCTGGGCAGAATTTACACTTTGTTGAAATGAGTTTTACCCTCCTCAGGAGATGCTGGAAAGTCAACCTGGGCTGTCCTAAAGGTTTTGGAGCACCTGTGGCAGGGCTGTGCTGAGCTTTGGGGTACCCTGGGGTATCCACAGGATCCATTGCTCTTTCCCAGCTTGGGGAAAAGGAATGGCAGAGCTTTTGGCCCCATGAATACAAATGGAATGTGTGGTTCTGGTGCTGCTAGGAGGAGTTGGAGCTCTGTTCTTGCAGTGTTTCCACAGGTGAGGGGTTACAGGTGAGAACAACCTCATATTTCAGTGCCCTGTCTTATTTGAAATGAGCTCAGCCAGGCACTGCTGGAGTTTGCTGGCAGGAGGATGGGCTGCTGGCAGAGGGAATTGTGGAATTCTTGGCTCCTGGCAGAGGGAATTGTGGAATTCTTGGCTCCTAGCAGAGGGAATTGCTGGATTGTGGCTGCTGGGAGAGGGAATTGTGGAATTCTTGGCTCCTGGCAGAGGGAATTGCTGGATTGTGGCTCCTGGGAAAGGGAATTGCTGGATTGTGGCTCCTGGGAGAAGGAATTGCTGAATTCTTGGCTCCTGGGAGAGGGAATTGCTGGATTGTGGCTCCTGGGAGAGGGAATTGCTGGATTGTGGCTGCTGGCAGAGGGAATTGCTGAATTCTTGGCTCCTGGCAGAGGAGCCCTGAGCCCCTGGACAGCCCCATCAGGGTTTGACTATCCTCAGAGAGGAGAAAAGCATCCCTGCATCCATCCAGAAACTCCTCTGTCTGTGTCTCTCCTGCCCATCTGTGCCCAGAGCCTGAGCTCAGGGCTGAGATTTGGGGATGGATCCATCCCAGACAGGGCAGGAGGAGAGGAACCCACCTGAGACAGCTGCAGGGAGCTGCTGTGGGAGGGCAGGAGGCAGGGAATGCTCAGGAATGTCCTCAGCTGGAAGGGAGGATGGCTCAGGGGGTCCTGGACACAGCCAGGACTGGCTGGACCCTTAGGCTGGATCTAAAGTCTGTCCTGGAGGAGTCGTGGACCACTGAGAACCCCTGTCCATGTCCTTGAACCCCCAGCAAAGGCTGGATTTTATTTCCCCTCCTCATTCCGATTGTTTCAGGTGCACACAGCCCCAGACTGAGTAAGAATTAGGTGAACTGGCCAGGCAGGATTGGTTTCAGAGCTGTACCTGCAATATTTTGAAAGCAAGCCTCAGATTGTCACTCCATGGGACTTGGGAGTCTCTCACAGATCCCTTTGAAGTGGGCTGCAAGAAAGGCAAAACTCCCTTTGCAGAGGAGAAATAACTACACAGGACACGGAAATCTTTGCTTGAAGCACATTGCTGATTGTTTTTTCCTTTTTTTTTTTTTTCTTAACATAAATGCAAGCTGGGCTAAAGCACCTAGCTAAGCAGAAAAAGCCCTCTTGGAGTCAGATATTTGTGCATAAAGTGTCAGCTGGAGCGGGGTAATACAAATGATGTGCAGTCACTCTGTGGTGGCTGGCTCTTTAATTGAGCAGACTGATGTGCTGGGAGCAGAATGGATTTGGGAGCAGCCTGGGAACCAGGTGCTGTTATTTTGAAGTGCAGGGGAGCACAAAAAGCGTTTAAGAAATAATTGGTCTGACCCTGGGCTGGAGTAGCCGTTTTGGCAGCAGGAAAAGAGGATTTACTCCAGAGACACAACCCAGGATGAGGGTTTGCTCTAAAATCAGGCAGCTCGTGCACAAGGGAGGGGAGAACTGCAAAAGGAGCCCCGTCCTTTGGGTTCCTCTGCAGCTCCTTCTCTTCATTAGCCAAATTTCAGTGCTTTTCCATCTCTGCTGACTGTTCTGTACCAACAGCAGTTTTGTTTATCATTCCCAGCCTGGATCACTGCCCCTGCCCAGCTTGCCTTGTTGCACTTCCCTCCTCTTCGAGTCCATTTAGGAGTGTACAACTCATTTAATTCCACGTTTTGGCTCCTCTGTGCCACCCTTCCCTTCAGCAAATCTGCCAGTTTACTCTTCAACTGTTTACTTTAAATGCCATAAAACTATTTTGCCACTTAAAAAAATTATACTGTGAGTTTCCCAGGGTGGGGAAAAAAGATTTTGAAGAGCAGAAAGTTGCTGTTGATGCTTTAAAATCCAGAGGTCAGATCCAAGTGAATAAATGTGGGTAACACAAATCTGGCGTGGCAAAAACCTGCCCCAAAATGTGTGCAGAGGGAAATCCTTCTTTTTCCCCTTCTGAGGAGCTGCACTTGCCACAGGAGCATCAGTTATTCCCATTTTCTCTCTCCTGATCCTGTTAGAGGCTGCTTTGAACTGGGAGCTGTCATCCCTGGGATTCTTTCAATGTTTTGTGTTAATCTAAAAGCAGCACCAAGATGTGGGATTTAAAATCCTTTCAGTCACATTTTTTGGGATGCTGTAATAAAGAGTTGCTTCATAACATGTTCAAGGTCTATTAAATAAATGCACTGAAGAATTCCTGCTCCCTCTGAAATGGGCTTGTCAAGCTAATCTAATTTCAGTGTCTGCACATGGAAGGTGTGCTATTTTCTCCTTTCAGTGATTTCAAAAATTAATAATTAAACTTTCCTATTTTTACTTAATAATTAGTGCAATTTGCTGCACTTTTCTGCCTTTGTGTTTTATAATATTATGGTAATTATTGCTGTGTGTACCTGGATGCATAAAATGCTGAAAACATTTTTTATCAAATCATTGGAAGAAATTGCTGAGCCAGTGCAACCCCAGGCTGGAGAACTCCATAGGCCAAATTTCCTGATAAATCCTGCTTTTATTGTAGGGGTGCCAGCCTGTCCACGGCCTAATCATGGAGAATAATTCAGGTATCTCCTTATTGTACTGTGGAAAATTATTGTTTATGGCTGCAGGGAGTCTGAGCTTCCAAATTTCCAAAATTTTCTTCTTTCTTGTGCTTTTGAAAAGTGGGGTTTGTTTCCAGCACCTCTGAGAAGCCTCAGCAAATCCCAGCTTGGTCCCTCCTCTGGGTGTGATAATCAAATTTGTCCGAGGTAGGAATCTTGCACTCAATATTTGGATTTTTTTTTTACTCACCCACCTCTGAGGAAATATAACTGCAAAGCTCTTTTTCCCCTCCTGTGGGAGAATTCTCATGGATGGATGCTTTGTCTCTTCTCAAATTTGGGGGTTGGTGGTATATGCACCTTTTCAAAACAAATAAATTCTGCCTCTTTAGAAGTCTCACAGTTCACTTCCTGAACTCCTGGGGAAGGCAGAACAGTTATGTAAGGCAGCTGAGGTTTCATTTTCACTCCTGCTTTCAGTGCAGAGGAGGGGTCAGTGAGAAAGGATTTACCAATAAAACCATTTTCTCTTCCCGGACAGAACCTGGTGGGATTTGTGCTCATGTTTGAGCCTTTGCCCTTTACAGAGCCGCCCTTAATACAAGTGAACAACACCCAACATTCAGGATTATTTAAAATTATTATGATGCACCAATAGCAATGGCTAATGACAGCCTTTAAGTCCATTTTAGATAATTTTATTTTTTCCCAAAAAAAAAGTTTGCACGCCTTCAATAATTTCCTATGATTATAGTCATTAGGCTATAAAATCCTAAAGCTGGCTGTGGATATGAACTATTTTATGATAATATTAAGTGATGTTTATATTCTAATTATATATTTATGAATTTATGGTGGTTATATACTGATATTTAATATTATATGCTCCTTGCTTAAAATTAAGCATTGCAGTCAGGGAAGCCTCTGGAAAAAAAAAAAAAGAAAATTATCAGCTCAGGTTGGTCAGTTTGTGGTTATTGAGTGTCTGTGTGTGATCACTGCCCATAAACAATTAACAAAACCCTCAGGAAAACCACGTGTCCAGGGAAAAGAGGGAGGGGAACGGGCTGAAATGCAAACTTTGTGCCAAGGTGAGTGACATTTATTAAAACCAGCCCCAGTGATGGGATCAGGAACGCTGCAGCTGCCCTTTAAAAATTTCCTGTGGAAATTGGGCCTGATTTGAATTGCTGGAGATGAACTGAGAGGACTTAGAGAGGATTTAGCTCATGCTGACTGTGTTTCACAGTTTGAAATTAATTTTTTTGTTTATTTTTGGCCTCCTGATGTCTTGACCGATTTGGTACTTTGGTGCAGAGTTTGTGTTCTGAAAGAAAAATTTAATTATCAGGGAAGATGGGTAGTGGGTGAAACAAATCAGCTTCTGCCAAGATGCTTCAGTTCATTACTGAGAAATAGTCACCCTGAGCGAGTGTATTTACAGTGCTGATCAAAATATTTACAGGCTTTGCTGGGGTGAAACTTAGCCTGGAAATTTAGGGGGATTTATTGGAGAAAACTCTGGGAAAATCATGAGCAAACTTAGCTAATCCCAGAGTGTTTCTTGTATCTTCATTTATGATAGCTGGGATGGGTGAGAATTGAACAGCAATTTTTGTATGAATATTTTTCCTATAAAAAAACCCTATTTTTCCTATGGAAAAAAAAAAAAGTCTCTTGTTTAGGGGCTGCTGTTCTTTTTATGGTGTTTCTCAGCCTTTTTATTTGGAGTTTGAAGGGATGTTAAGGTGCCCAGTGGGTTTTTATAGGAACATTGCACTCAGCATGAACAAAATCTGCTACTGGAGAGATGGAAATACCCTGGGAAAAGGGCAGAAATCTCCAAGGTGCTGTTGTAGTAAATGCTGAGGCAAAAATATTTGTTTCAGTGGTTCAGGAGGAGTCCCAGTGCAGCTGCTCCACAAACACTTCTCTTTTGGGAAGTCTGAGCTTCCCCCTTTCTGAGGAAAATGAGGATTGGGTGGGTGTGGGTGAGGGGATTTTTGTGCCTCCTGGAAAACCTGGAGATGCTCTGAGCATTACTGATGTATAAAGACTACGAATAGAAATTTCCTTGTTTCCTATTCAAATCTGACTCTTCACTCACATTAAACTCTCCAAACCAGCAGCTGTCTTGGATTAGAGAGGAAAAATAAGAGTAGGGAAATAATCTCTAGGTAAAACTACCAAGGTGTAATCAGGGTTTAACTCTGTTCCCATGGAACTGGGAATAAACTTCTCTTGCAAGTGGCCTCAATGGTGTGAGTTAAACATTAAAAATATTCTTAAAAAATGAAATACTGGGCTGGATATACCACAACTTTGTTAAAATTCTGTTTATTATTTCTAAAGGATAACTGCTTGTTGTAGCAACAGGCTGTGCCTGCTTTGTGTGCTGCAAAGGTGTTTTTCTCACACCTGTTTTTTAAGGTGTTTCAGAAGTTTAAAGTTAATTTCTGTGCCTGTTTTTGTGTCCAAGTTATTGGTTATCTCTTATATATTGGTTATTCACATGCAAGGAAAAATGAAACAAATGTTTTCACAGCAAACCAAGCTCCGATCTGCCTGCTCTGTAAATAAATAAGCACTTGAAATAGCCCCAGACAAGGCAGAGTCAGAGCTCCCCTCTGCAAAACCCAGCCCTTCACACCGAGATCTGATTTGCAAATCAGATGCAAGAGGGGCTCTTATTAACTAGTTAAATATCAAGGTTTGGATTTTCATAAAAGGGCAATTTCAAAGCTCATTTGTGTGTGTAATTATTGTGCTTGTGAGAGCAACCCTGCTAAACGTGCACATAAATGTCATGTCAGGCTCCTAATGGGTCACGGACACGCTGAGGGAATGTGCAAAACAGGCCCAACATTCTGGCAGAAAGGGTTTTTCTTGAGGAAAAGAGCAACCAAGATTTGAGTGGAGTTGGCCTCTAAACAAATTGCACTGTTTTTTTAAACAGCACATACTAAACCTTAAAAATTCAATATATCCTTTTCCAAGCCTAGAGATTGGGCAAATTCACTCTGGTAAGGCTGCTGTCACTTCCACTTTCAAGGAGGTTTAGAGATACTTCTCATTCCTTTTTTTTATGCTGGAATTTTGGTTTTATCATCCAAAAGCTGTGAAACACTTGAAATCTGAGGCTGATGTAATCAGATAACGCATATTAAGGCTCTACATTGAAAAATCTCCACGTGCTCCTTCTCAAACTGGAGATGAACATCACTGAAAGAGTCTTGGGGTTTTAGATGGGGCTTTGCAGTGACCTGAAAATATTTATCCTGTGCTGTGAAAAACGGGAGGAGATGCAGCCCAGAATTCATGGGAGGAATGTGGCGCCCCAAAATGCAGCTGAGGTCAGGAGCAGCAAGATTGAAACAGGATTTTGGGGGTTGTGAGTACACCATCAGCTCTGAAAGAGGATTTTTGGGGTTGTGTGTAAACCATCAGTTCTGAAACAGGGTTTTGGGGTTGTGTGTACACCATCAGTTCTGAAACAGGATTTTTGGGGTTGTGTGTACACCATCAGCTCTGAAATAGGGTTTTTGGGGTTGTGTGTACACCATCAGCTCTGAAATAGGGTTTTTGGGGTTGTGTGTACACCATCAGTTCTGAAACAGGATTTTTGGGGTTGTGTGTAAACCATCAGTTGTGAAGAATTTTTGCAGTCGGTTCTAAGGATGAAACATGGGGAAGGAGGGAGGGGAATTAGTGCTGAAGGGTAAATGTACCTTTGTTAAAATTCAGGGTGACATCTTGTGGGCAGAGAGGCTGAAATTCTGAGCAGGTTTTGGAGGGTTTAACCTGCCTTTGGTGGCTGGCAGGGGAGGAACTTGGGGCTGCAGAGCCCCTGAATGTGCTGGGGGACAAAGATTCACCCCGAGCCCTCCTGTGTGCGGGTGGCCCCTCTCCAAAGAGCAGCTTTGGCAATTGTGCTGCTGTGAGAAGGAAGGAGCAGCGTGGGTGGAGGGCCAGCAGGTGCCCTGTTGGGCAGGAAGGGACAATCCCAGGCTGGCCAGGGTGGCAGCAGAAGGCAGGACACAGCGGCTGTGCCAGAGCCCAGCCTGGGGCCGGAGCAGCTCAGGAGGAGCAGGCAGGAGGCCAGCAATGAATCAAAATCAGCGTGCCCCACGCTGCTCTCCATATCCTTCCCTGCCTCACGGCTCCCCCTGGCACCCCCTGGGCTGGATTTTGTGCATTTTGTGCATTTTGTGTAATGTGGCAGTGGTCAAAGCAAATAATGATATTATGTTTGGGAGGGAGGCCCTTGAAAGCCATTCCGAGCCCGGAGTCCAGCAAAGCATAATCTCAGTTTGTGTCTTTGTTTAGTGGGGGATTCAAATCCCAACTTAATTTAATCTTTTGATTTATCCTGCAGGTACTGCCTGATTATATTCCAGGGCCACCAGTAATAGAAATGCAGGGATTTATTTATTAATTTCTTTTTGCTCTCAGCCAGGAAAGGTTTGGCCGAAGTGGTGGTTGCTGTTCTCTGTGATGCACTGGGAGTGAGTAACTGCATCCACGAGCATGTGCTGCCCACTGATTCACGTTAATTACATGGGGTTACACTAATTTTAGCTCTGCACTTCAGCTGAGGCCTGGGGAGCAGGACAGGGCTGGAAACTGAGTGGTCAGCCTGGCACCAGGGCTGCAGATGGCCAGAATTGCACTGGGAGGGTCAGGGCTGCCAGGGACCAGGAGGAGGCTGATGGAGAGCAGGGAAATCATGGATAAACCACTTAAAGCTGCATTTGTGAGGGGTTTTGGGTGTATTTAAAGTGACTCTTGGTGGCATTAAAGGGCAGAACACACAAAGGTACCAGTTGGAAAGGCAGAATGAATGTGCTGCCATTTCAGGGCTCCCCTTCACTGGAATATCTGGGCACCTCACATGTTGAGATGAATGGAATTCACCCCATACCTTGAACAACCTGGTTTCTCTGTCCTGAAGTCCTTGCAGGATGAGTCCAGTATAACCAGACCTCAATCAAAGCCAGTTATTGTTGCTGCAGCAGGAACCAGCAGCACTCCCAACGCCCTGTGTGTTCTCACCTCTGTGTTCCAAAGGGATTTTCTCATTTGCCTCATGCTTCCCTATCTAGACCTTTAAAATATTAAACACTTTTATTTTATTTTTCCTTTTGCTTTCCCAAACAAGATACACTTCATTCATATCCTTAAAAGAAAAAAAAGGCTAAAAATAATTTTTTTAAAATCATATTAAATCCTTAATATTCTCCTATGGATGACAATATAGCCAAGCAGACAAGGACAGCATGAAAATCTCGTGGTATGCCTGACAAACATAATGCATTTATATTAAATCTATTGTACAGTGAGAATTTGAAGACTGCAGTGATCAGAGGAAAGCATGCAATTGGATTAATAGATAATTTAGGCTGTAATCCAACAAAGCAGTTAAGCATGTGCTTACTTTTAAGCGTGCACAGCATTACTTGATGCTAGCTGAGGTAAAACGAGCTTAAAACGAAGCACATCCTAAATTTGTTTGGCTGGCTGAGTCAGTGATCTGGACAAGGAAGGTTTGCAGCTGGAAATCCACAAAGGAGCAAAGAGTGCCCATTTCTCCTGCAATCACTGGAGTACCCCCAGCTCGAGTTTCAAAGCAGAACATTTTTATAGGGGGTTAAAAACCAGGGTTGGCAGCTGCAGCGGTGAGCAGCTCCCAGATTATCTGTTTTACCTGCATTCCTGGTTAAACTGAGCTCAGGATAATCAGATAACCCAGAAAATTTGTGACTGGGGCTGTTAATTCCAATAAAGATCGACTCCTGCACTAGCTAATAAATGGAGTTATCTTCTAGCAAAGGCTGTGAGGGGGTTCATGTGAGATGCTGGCTCTGAGAGAAGAAAGCAACCTGAGCTGGCTGGGTGACCTCAGATTGTCACCCCCACTCCTCTGTGCCAGCCCCACCACCTCTCCTGCTCCTGACGCTTCCCAGTATTTGTGGCCTTAATTGAGGGACATAACCAAACAGATTTATCATGGCAGCCCATAAAAACGACAGCATTCATATGGTAGCATTCTTCATTCCCTCCAATTTGTTTCCCTGAAATCCCCGCAGCAATTTATTTGCTGAATACGCGAGTTTTCCTCCTTATGAAAATTACAAATTGTTGTCAAGGTTAACGAGTTAATATTCTCATTCAATATTTATTTTATGGGGGGGAGGGGGGAAGGAAGAAGAGCGACTGTTCTTACACTTTCTTCCACGGCAAAGTCTGGTTTCTTAATCAATATGACAAGGACACTGTCCTTTGGATAATACCCTGAATCATCGGGACTAAAAAATGAGCTTTATTAATCAACAGCCCCTGATTAATTATTATAAAGCGATGCTCATACATTTCTGTACATTTTAATAATTCCTGCAGAAGGCTAACAACGTCCCCAGTGATTTGAAGGCTTTGGGGTTTGAATTTTTCTAAGCAATGTCACAATAAATAGTCCAAGGGTACTACTGCTCGCTCACTAATCCAGTCTGTTTCAATCCAGCAAATGAGTAAAACCTTCTTTTTCCTATTTCCCATCTATAATTTATCATTTGCATACAAAGTAAGGAGCAGGAATCGGCAGTCTCATCAGTTTTCAAAATATCAAGGGACAACTGGGGTGATTTATAGCAGGCTGTATTATCTAGATCATATAACCTGAATATTTCTGTAAAAACAGACCCACGTCATCTCTCAGTAAGTGTCTGGCTGGCAGATAAATGTGATGAAGGTCACTGGGCTGCAGAACTTAGTGCAGACCTGAGTAGCCATTAGGTTTTTCCTTGCAGAGAAATCTCCCATGCTGAAACATCTGGCAAGAACCATCTCCAGTAACAATTTCTGGTGCTGAAGATCCCCCCTGTAAGGCTCCCTGAGCCATCAAAGAGCACGGGCTGTGTGTTTGCTACCAGTGAAATGAAAAATATGCCACCTGTTCCTTGTGTTTGCAGGGCCCTTCTGAAGACATAACCTTGCTGAAAGGAACAGATGCATTCCCTTACCGAGTGATCCAGCCCCAGACAGTGTCTAACGAGGTGACCACAGCTGGGGAGTGTTTGTGTTCCAGCTCTAAAGGGCAGCCTGCTCCCCAGCCACAGGGCAAGTGCTTACATGGCTCTGTGGCAGATTTAATGGCAAATTAGCATGAGTTTATTGAAATAGTGGAAGTTTCAGAATGGCCAGGCATAAAGCCTTATCCAGCACTGGTTCTGAGCTGTTTATTCTTCGTATCAGACATGTCCCAGCCTGGCTTTCTGTTCTGTAAAATGTGCCCAGCTCTGGATGCTCAAAGGATGCCCTCAGAGCACCGTGTCTGTGATAAATGACATCAGGCCTCCAAAGGCAGCAGCCTCTTGTGTTTGTGTTTAAAACAACGTGTTTGCCCTGTAAAAAAACTCAGTGGTCTTTTCCCAGCCTTCCTGCAACGAATGTTTTAATTTCCCATCAAAGCCCTGGTCCCTCCAAAGGCAGGTCCCAGGAATTTTTAACAGTGTGTGCTGGTGACCCACGGGTTATTGGGGTTTAGCTTCTCGAGTTCTGCTTTCATTCCAGGATGTCAGTAATGAGCTCTCTCTTCATTTTATTAATTTGAACCACTGGACAAAATGTCACTGCTGTAGGATGCTCTGCAGCGAGCAGCCCTCCTGCATTTTGCCCTCCAGAAATGCGGGTTCTGATCACAGATAACGAAAATGAGATTAGGATGTTAGCTTTCTCAGGAGATAACAGCAGTCTAGGTCATAAAACTACCATATGGCAGATTTGGCAGTCTTTCCAGAGGTCCATGGTTTAATTATCACAAAGACAGATTCAGCTCCCCACTTGCAAATGCCTGGGTCCTCCTGTGGCAAGGGCTGGAGATGCAATTAAGGGGAGAGCAGTATTTGCTTGGCTGCAGCAGAAATGACCTTACTGTGGCCAGCACTGTCACTCCTAACATTTCACTCATGATTAAGTTTATCATTTCAAACAAACAACATAAAATGTCAGGTCTCTGGTCTGTTTAACATGCAGGAGGAGGGGTAGGGAGGGTAGAGAAGCATAAGCCAGGACTGAGCCAAGCTGGAGAGCTTTTGCTCTGAAAAGAAATTCAGACAAAGTTGACAACTACATCAGAGGAGAGGGATAGCTCTGCAGGCAGAATTTGCTGTTCTGGGCGAGTCTTTTTGTGTCTTGCATCAAATGCCTTGGTGCTGCCTGTGTTTGCAGCCCTTTTTTACCTGTCTTTATTTCCTCCCTCCATTTCACACTCAGCCCCTGGTGTGTTCTGGTTTCCTGTTATCCCTCGTGCTTCCCTGTGAGCACTCTTACACACGGAGAGGAAGAGCTAATTGCAGGAAAACCAGGATTTCAGCTGGTTTGGATGGCTTTGGGCTGCTTTGCTGTGAGCTGCTCCTCACCATGCCCTGGTCAGCACAGAGAAGCAGAGTGAGGTTGGTGTGGGTGGTGTCCATCAACCTGGAATGAACTGGGGCTCTAAAGCTGCCATTTCCCAGAGAAGTTCCTCACTTTGCTGAGGATGGCAGTGAGATGACAATTGTCCTCATCAAACAGGGAACAACTTGTAAAAAGTGTCCTCGTACGGATCAGCACTTCACTAAAAGCAAATCACTGGAGCTCCTTGTGTCCAGGAAACACTGTTGGTATTGCAAGAGTGAAGTCACAAGTTAATTTAAGTCTCTGGCAGCTAAGAAAAGACTTCCTGCAGTTGTGCAGTGTGCACTTGTAACAATGAGAACTCCTTTTGGAGCATCATCAGAGTGAAGGGTGATCCCCAGAGGCTGACATCACCGAGAGGGAAGGATGCCCCCGCCCAAAATGTCTGCTTCTAGTCAGGAGGGTGAAAGTATTGCTGAAGCCAACCAATATTTAATGGGCTCAGAAAATATTACAGTGTAGGAAGTGGTAATGGTTAAATAGTGAACTTGGGGCTGTAGGGGAAGGTTCTTTGCAAACAGTGAAAATCTCAGCCTCCCAAACGTGCTGCTGGCTGGGTGCTGGGTGAGCACCTCCATGGCTGTTGTTGTTTTTACCTTCTGTGGGATCTGAGAGCCCTGAGCTGTAGGGACAGCTCCTCTCTCCCCACATCCTGGCTAATTTTATGCAAACCCTTGGAGACAGAGTTCAGTTCATAGGCATGTTCATGTCCAATTAAAAAGTAATAGATCTGAAGCACATATAACAAATCAAAAGAATGGAATACTGTCAAAGCCAAGAATTAAAATCCATCTACACAGGCCACCAGGCTTCACCAGGCTATAAAAAATCATCTTTAATATATATTTAATTTCTGAATCTTTGCAATGAACAAAACATTGAAATCCACCCTCACTCTAGCCAAGGCTATATAAAAATATCACTTTTCATTATTAGGGTTTTTTAATATTCAGGGGCTTCCTAAAGCTGGGATTTTAACAAATACAACAAATTGTAGGAGACACCTGATTAGATTGAGAGTGAGCATCAAACAATGTGAGGTGTCTCACCTGTTCTCTCAATTGCTGCTGAGGAGAGGGAGTTTTAGGGGTGGAGAAGGGAGCTCCTGATTGTTCCTGGCTGCTCATTTTCAGGGATAAAATATGAAACATCAGCTGGCCAGAAACTCTGTGGAATTTTAATTACGAACTCTGCTCTCTGTTATTTGTATTTTTAATGCATCGAGTTTTAAGAGATGTGTTCAGGCTAAGATGAATTAGGTGGGACGTGAGGATGGAATAAAAAGATGGTTTCTATCAAAACCAAGCCTTCCATTCCCTTTTCCTTTCACCAAAGCACCTGTACAGCCAAAGTAACAGTGCAGATGCAGCTCCTGGAGCTGGAACACTTCTCTCACCCCTATTTATAATGTCCCCAATTCTCTATTTCCTTATGAAGTCAGCAAAGGCCAAAAAATTCATAAAAAATTTAGTGGCGAGAGAGATAGCATTACTGCTTTTAAGTAAAGTCTATGAAAGGAGCATGAGATCAGCATAAAAATAAATCAGGCTAAATTTAAATCTTTGGACATTAAAACTAGAACTATTGGAATGTGGAGAGAAGATTTATTGATGTGGGGAACTGCATGGAGAGACCCATCAGCATGGGCCCAGCTTCCAGGTGGGAAAAGCAGAGGTGGAATAGGGAAAAAATCTTCTGTGTGAGGGCTGGACTAGAAACCCCACTGAGTTCTTTGGTGGATAATCCAGGATTTCCTAGTAAACTCAAGGATAACCTGATTTTCGCTTTGGAACTCATGAATTGTGGAGTGTGGCCCCTCAGCTCGTGCCAGAGGGGAGACAGCAGTGCTTTGTTGAAGGAAATAAAGGGAAGGGTTCTGCCTGTGTAAGAGCTCTGAGACCTGCCAGCTGTGGTCACCAGCAAGGACATTTTGGAACAAATCAATGTCATTTTTTATCACTCGCCCATCGAACCACGTGCTCAAACCAACCCCAGCGCTGGTGCCTTGCTTTGGCTCTGGAAGCCTGAAGAGTTCCCATTTTCGTCCTGCTGCCCTCTGTGTGCTCTTGGTGGGACACTTTTCCCCCTCATTAGAGTTGCTAATTGGCTGCAGCCTGTCTCTCACCTCTGCAGAAGCCAGTTGTTGCAGGTGTTGGCCAAAGCAGTGCAAACTCCATTAATTGGGATGGAAGGGAGGGGCTGGGAGAGAATCACACTCTGCTTGGAAAGGTTTTCAATTCTTATGTGTCAGAATATCCTAATTCAAACCCAAATGGGAATCCACCATTCTGGGGGATTCACACAGCTCCAGGTAAACAACTAATGAGCAGCCTGCCAGTTTCATTTTTATCAAGAGCCCTCAGAGATTCAACTGTGCCATTTCATAAAATATGCAGATGATAGTGGAGGGAGAATAGCAAAGGCTTTGAAAATGATTCACACAACCTAAAAATGATGTTGAAAAGGGAGGAATTAAATATTCACAAAGTGTGAGAAATTAAGGCATATTAACTGTTAGAATGTGGAAATGAAGTGACTAACATGCACAGAGCTGATGAGAACTAGATGATTACAGATCTGTCAAAAGTTTCTAATTCTGACACAGTGTGATGTCGAGGTGCTACTTGGCTGGTAAGGGCAAAAAATTAGGTATGGGACAAGTAATGCAAAGCTGACAGATCAGAGTCAGAGGCGGGCAGACACCACCGTGATTAACACTGGGCTCAGTCCTGGAGCAAGGGTGAACTTTCAGCTTGCAAAATGAATACTAATTATGGTTACAAACAGAACACAAGGGGCTCAATTCATCAGCTCGAGGAGGGGTGGTGTAATGAGCTACTCGAGGGAAAAAAGTCACCTAGGGCCAAATTTGTCTCACTGCTGAGTTCTGGCTTACACCAGGGATGGATTTGACCCTTGGGATGTGAGAGCTGGAAGTTTTGCTCTTCTGTAATTAATCTGGGGTTTATCTGGTTTATCTGGCGTTGCAGTTTTGATGGAGTGGAGGAAAGGTTGCTGGCAGATGGATTCATGCAGGGGTGGTGCAAAAGAATAAAGAATAATAATTTTAAGAAGAAATTTGGAGTGTCCACAGCAGGTGAAGTTACTTGTGTTGTGCTGGCAGGGCAGGGACACGGTTCCACCTTCCTCCAGGGCAATCCCACCCCTGGGAGCAGTGCTGGACCAGGGGGTGCACAGAACTGGGGGTTTCTCCTGGAAATCACCCTCTGGAAGCATCATTTGTGTCCCCAGGTGCAGATCTTGGGGCTGGAATCTCTCCAGTCTTGTGCCAGCACCACCTTCTCACCCCAGCTGTGCTTGGAGAGTGTTTGAAGCCCTTTTTTGGCTTTCTGGGGTTGTCCTGTCCATGTGGAAATGGATAACTCCCAGTGAGGAGAGTGTTTGAAGCCCTCTTTGGCTTTCTGGGAGCACTGGATTGTCCTGTCCATGTGGAAATTGGTAACTCCCAGTGAGGAGCTGGGTGTGATGGTTTTTCCCTGGGTTGCCCATAGGAGATGTAATTTGGGAGCTGTTCAGCCTCTGCTGCAGAGTTTTTGTGCCCTCCCTGGCTCCTGAGTGCTCTGCAGCTGCAGACAGTGAAACCTGTGCAGGAATCTCTCGTGGCTGATTAATATTTTCCCTTTTTTCATGGAAAAAAATCCCTGCAAATTCTCTCAGCCTGGGCTGCAGACACCAGTGTGCACAGCTGAGGAGTGTCCAGCTGTGTTCAAACTGGAAATCCAGTGGGAGTTACACTCTGTAGTCTCCTGTGAGTAACTCCTCACTGGACTGCCATGACGAGCACTGAATGCACTGAGAACCCTCAACAAATAAATATTATTTTGATTACAACCATATCAGTAACATCTCGATACCTTCCAGAGACAAAAAGAACTTGATATTAAGAAAAAAAAAAAAAAAAAGGGATAGTCGTGGATGCCAAAGAGAGGTGGCACCATGGATGTGTTTTGCATCCCTAATTTCTTGGAGAGCCTTTCCTGTGCTCATAATCAAGAGACAAACATAAATTCAAAGGTCACAAAAAGAGTGAGCCTGGTGAGGTGGATGTTCTGAATATATTAGGTATGTAAAGCAATATTGTGGCCCATCCAAACTAGAATTAGTGGTAATTATTATATAATATGTAATGATGGGATTTAAATGGCTAACACATTTTCTCTGCTGAGATCATTTAGACATGATTCATATAAATGATTAAATTAATAGATCTTCCTCTTTTAAGACTGCTAGGCAGCTTAAACTAAATTTCTCAACAGAGACTGATCCCAGTGAAATAATATTAATAGAAAATGGAAGAAGAATTTCTGAGAAGTGGGTAAATATATGATGGAGTTTGAGGAAATTTCTATAGACATCTTTGCCGACCAAAATACATCCCGGATTTAAATATTCTCTAGAAATAACCCATCAAGGACTTTGGAAGGTGAAAGAACAACAATCCTAACTTTCCTTGAAAGAAAAGAATGGCAAAATGTGCTGGAAGAGAGGGACTTAAAGGATCACTGTCTGCTTAGTTTGGGCTTAAACATTAGGCTTTTCATAACACTAAATGGTTTTACAAAACCTAATGTGAATAGAAATGTTTTTCCTGTTCCTTTTCTGAACTGAATTTCAATAGAAGTCCCGACACATCCCCAGCAGAGCCCTGTGCTCACGAGTGAGAGCAAGGACAGGAAAATGAGTGGGGACGGGATTTTTGAGCACGCTGGAGGCAGTCACTGCCCACAACCAGCGAGTTCAGCGCTCAAATCTGAGACACCTCTGGACATTTTAGCTCAAAGTGCAAACACCCAGGTGAGCTCTGAGCAGTCTGGGAGAGGGGAAGGTGTCCCTGCCCCTGACAGGGGGTGGATGGGATGAGTTTTAACCCAACTCCCACCCCAAACCAGTCTGGGATCCCACGAGAGCCAGTCCTGAGTAATCATGAGGAGTTTTGCCACCCCCTTGCTGCCTCTTCACCCCCTTGTCCCTGGTTCACAGCTCTCTGCTGCAGGTTGGGAGGCACAGCCTTTGCTTCTCAGGGTTTTTTTTTTGCAGGGTTTTGGGTGCTTCAATCCCAGCCTGGCCTCCCCAGGGGCCCCAGTGTGGAGGGCATGCACAATTCCATGGAGCTGGAGTGGTTTTCCTGCTGCTTGGACATCCCCACCAGCTAGCTGTGCTGAGCATCACCCGGGGCCATCAGAGCTCTCCTTCCTGCAGGTGCTTGTCCTGCCCAGCACAGGCCCAGGATGGGGGGATGGGACCCCCCAGGCTCAGATTTAGCCCCAGGCTCTGTCCACACCTGACTTTGTTGGTCACAGAGCAGTTTGATGTGTGCCCAGAGCGCTGCTGGCACAGCCCTGGCAGCTCTCAGCTCTCTCCTTGCTCAGACTGAGCATTTGATGGGTCTGCAGAGCCTTGGGGTACTCCAAGGAAGGCATCACATTGATTTTAGTGCAGCTCTGTAGCAGTGCTATCACAGCAGAAAGAATTTCATAAGGCATTATTTGGGTTTGGTTTTTGTTTTTTTTTATTGCTTGAGAGAGTGCATATGGTAATTTGGATAGCTCTGTCCCAGAGCGTTACCCAAGTGCTGCACACCAAGTGGTCTTGCTATTTTTGTTGTTAAATTCATCTTTGTTTCTTATCCTAAATATTCCCTTTTTCTGCTTAGAAGGTTAAAAATACCTGGAGCTGTGAGTCTGGCCTATTTACTACAGAATCCATGAGTCATGCACTACACTGGAGTCTGAAATATCACCGGGTATTATCCACTGAGAGCTCAGAAAAGAATGGCAGAACCTGCCCTTCAAGGCTGGAGACTCCAAATCCAAATGCTTTGGGGAGTATTGGAAATGTGGCAAAATATAAGATTTTCTGGATAAGAAAAGTAGTTAAATAGAACTTTTCATAATATTACCTGGACAAAATATTTATGCTGTTTTTTTTTTTTTTTAAAGTTATCAACTTTGGCATTTCTAATATTTGGCATTTACTCACATTTAGTTCAAGATGAAAGAGTTCCACTTGCACTTCTGGAAGAAAGAGGGGTAGCTCTCAGTTTTATAGAGGATTTTTGGCAGCTCTTTGTTAAATGACCTGGAATTCCCAGTTCCTGGTGCATGGGGTGGGGCACAGCAGACTCAGTGAGCAAACTGGTTTCTGTTCTGGGGTTTATACCTACCTGCTGAGCTGGGGTGATTCACACCAGTTCCCTGTGCCCTTTCATCCTCCTCTGGAAAATGAGGATATTGACATTTACATTTCTTTATAAAGTGCTTTTAGATCTATGGATGAAAAGTGCTAAGTAAACCAAAACTCTCAATTAAATTAATTGGAGAGAAGAGCTGGGTCAGTGTTACAGCAGGGTTCATTTCTGCACCTCTTCATTTCGCTGCTCTCGTGTCTCCAGCCCTATTTATAGTTGGAATTGCTGCTCTCTCACCTGCAGGAATCTCCCAGGGGTGGATTTTATCCCTTTTCCTGCACAGACACAGGAGTTGGACTAAAGGCACCAGACCTGGGTTTTCTTTGTACAAAGCTCTTGTACGAGTGCCTCACCCTCAAAAAAAAAGATTTAAAAAATCCAGGGAAGAAGCTCTGGCATTGCAGCAGATTTCACACTCCGAAAATAAATTATAAAGTTCACAGAGAGAGAAATGAATGTTTGAGCTGTGCTGGTGGGGAAGGAAACAGTGAATGTTCTTCCCTTCATGACCTTTCAAGGTCAAATTTAGATTATTGGGGTGCAAACCCACCTCTTACCTCGGTTCAAAGCATCATTTGGGATGGAAAAAGCCTCCAGGG
This sequence comes from Taeniopygia guttata, assembly GCF_048771995.1. Classification (NCBI taxonomy): domain Eukaryota; kingdom Metazoa; phylum Chordata; class Aves; order Passeriformes; family Estrildidae; genus Taeniopygia; species Taeniopygia guttata. Next base: position 13,948,595 of record NC_133045.1, read on the forward strand.
TCTTCCAGTCCCAGCTGTACCTGTCCCCCAGCCTGTCCCCAGAGCCACCTCCAGGAATTCCTGGGACACCTCCAGGGATCCAACCCTCCCTGGGCAGCCCCTGCCAAGCCTTGACCTCCCTTTCCATGAAAAAAATTCTTCTCCAACTGCAGAATGAATTGCTACATCTGCCAAAAAAAAAAAAAAAAAACCATATTTTAAGCCTGTTCCTGTCCCATATGGTTCCTCTGGTAATTCTCCACTAAAGGCCACCATTTGTGCTCCTGCAGGGAAACAGGGATGGGAAAAATCCTGGGATTCTCATCTTGTCATGGTTATTTTAATCACCTGAAGGTTGTTGTGTTCTTCTAGGAGTTTGGGTTGTTTGGTTTTTTTTTAATATATTGTTTTTGCACGTCTCACTCCATAACAGCAAGAAAACAGATTATGCAGAGAAGCTGGTTTTGTTTTGAGAATTTTGGGAACAGATGCAATCCAGGAGCTGTGATCCCTGCACAGCTCAGAGATCAGAAGTAATAAGAGGCCTCTGAATTATCTCTCTTCTGTTTACAAAGCTTGAACTTAATCTGCCAGGCTGCCTTAGAGCTGGAACTGTGGAGAATAAAACCCCAAATATCAGATCTGTGTGCTCGGGGGAGCTGGGACTTGGGGAGAGAGGAAAGTAGGGCAGGTACCCTTCAAGCAGACTTGGGCAGGTGCTCTTCAAAGTGTCCCAACAGAGAGAAATTTTAGCTATCTATTGAAATATTTAACTAGAAGAAGAACATTTTAAAGTAAAACATTGAAATGAAAATATTTGGCCTAATTATATAGATTTAAGTTATAAATTTAGGCTATCAAAAAGGTGTTTGTCCAGTATTCTCCTCTTCAATTATGGTTTTCTGTGTGCATGGGATAAGTGTAGACCTAGCTTAGATATTTGGTGTTTTAGTTGAGGAATGTCCAAACATAGGGTAACCCCTGAAAAAGATGATTAGTGACCATTTTTGCTTGCTTTGAGTCCTCCAGAGTTTTTAAAACAAGCAGGAAACAGCTTGGGATATCACTAATTTTGCTTGTAAGTTTTGATTGATAGGAAAGCAATTAAGGTTCACAGCAGTTTAATGGCTGTGTTCATATTTAACCCTGGGTGCTTTTAGCATCACTGTCTCCCAGCTGTGCTGGCAGGGACGGCACACAAACTGGGATCAAATTTTGGGGCATGACCATGAAGAAGAGTGAGACAACAGCCTTTGTGTTGCTCAAGACAATTAGGGCTGCAGGAAGGAAAAAATGAATGCAGAAAAAGATTTTACTTTAATTATTTGAAATGAAATTCTTTGAACTTTTGAGCTCACAAGTTTTGCTGTGTGTTTTCTTCTATATGTCCTCTGTTGACCATCTGCTTTGCATGTGGATCAGCTGGACAATGGGAAAGCTCAGTCAGGGAAGGCTGTCCCAAGAGGAGATTTTTAGGTTAATAAGCCAAGATGGACCAGTAAAAGGAGAAAAAAAAAAAAAAAAAACCAAAAACAGGAAAATGAGAAATCTGAGAGAAAAATGAGCATGGAAACCACAAGTCCTACATGGTGTGTCGGAGACTCTTGCATTACAGCACTGGATTTAAAACTTTGGACAGTGTGTCCCCAGCCTGAACCAACAGAAAAATGCCAACACCACAGTGAAACATGGAGGGCATGAAGAAGGAGAAAAAGGACAAGGCACACCCAATTTCCTCCATCTTGTCCCCTTTGGACCCCTTATCTAGAAACCCAAAATTTTACTTTTGCACCCGTGCCACACTAATTATTACTTATATCAAACACTCAGAGCTTGTAATTGATCCTGTAAGATTGAAAACTCTTTTCCATGGGCAGAGATCACAGCCAGTGTCTCTGGGGGCTCTGTCCAGGGGGGTTCCTGACCCCTGCCAGGGTCCCAGCCCTGCCAGGGCAGCCAGAGGGATGCCCTGGGTTCCCACACTGGTGCTGTCATCACTGAACATTTATTCCATCCATCTCTGCTAGCAGACAGAATCCATCTCAAAGGAAAACTTGAACTGTTTACTTTTGTCTGGAAGAATCCTCGTGTTGTTCTGTCAGTGCAACATATGCTGAGATTGTCTCTGAAAGTAAAGAGCTGCTCAGGATTTTGTTACTTTTCTGTAGTCAAACACACACCAGCAATTTCTTTACAATAGAGCTGCTGTGAGGATCTCTGCTTGGAAAACAGAGTATTAATTATCTCCCAGCTCTCAGCAGGGGTGGGAACTCTCTGTACACCCTCTGTAGAAATTCCTGTGGCTTCTGATGCCCTCAGCAGGATTCTCACACAGAGTCCAGCACTGGCACAGCAAAAGGATGAAAGGTTTGGGTTTCAGTGCAGGCTGGTTTTGGGGTGTCAGGGGCTGTCCTGCTCCCTGGGTAAGGCAGAAGCTGTAACCCAAAGCAGCAGTAAGGCTGTAGGACCTGGGGGTGCAGGAGGATTTTGGGGGTGGCAGGAGATGAGGGGGTGAGCAGGAAGGCTGAGGAGTGCACAGGAGATGTTCCTCAGCAGAGTCAGACTCCTAAGGGCCTCCAACCTATTTCAAAAGGATCATCATTCATCAGCACCATCATCATTATCTGCTGGGTCGGGAGGAGGAGGGGAGGGATAATCAGCAGGAGATGATCAGCTCCTTATCACCCAGATCCTTCATTTTGGTGCTTAAACTGCAGGATTCTTTCGGGAGGGATAATTCATATTTTATCATTAAAAGTGCTGATCATAACCTCGTTAATAGATGGGTATTGCTAACACACACACAAAAAAGCCAACGTGATAAAATGTGAGGCTTCTATTAAATTACTTAAACTAGTTTACCTCACCTCTCCACCCCTCCCCTGCCGTGCCATCACAGACACTGCTTGTACATGGCACACAAATCTATAAACTCTTTCCAGGAATACAAAAGCATTCTCTATGATGTTGATAAGAAACAGGACAGTCACTCTCCCCTGACATATTTGTTCTTTAAAAACAAATCAATGGTGCAGGGATTTGGCACCTGAATGCAGAACAACGGCTTGATGAGGCAAAGATTGTCTTCATTAAGGACATTAATATTCATAGAGAGTAGAAAATCTGACACAAGAGAGGACTCACTAACCTTTTCTCATATTAGATTTTTACTTCTTAACACAATTACAGTCCGGCAATGACTTAATTAATGCTGCTTTTTGTCAGACTGCTTTAAAGAGCTGTCAATTTGGTCCTGCAGAGGCTGTCAGCGAAAGAGAAAGACAGTCATCTAGGCTAAAAAGACACAGGAAGAAATTCAAACACTTAATAACATTCAAAGTGCTGTGCAAAGTCACATATCAACCTGTATTAAGGGGAGGTTTTGTCTTTCCCCTCCTTGTGCTTATGCTGATGTTTGCCAGGCGGAATGGGGCAGAGAGGGGAGGGAAGGAGGGTCAGCACAGCCGGGGGTTCCTGAGCTCAGAAGTTGGCCAGGGAAGAGTTGGAAGGATCTCTCCTTGGTTCTGACCCACTCTGGGGTTCCTGAGGCTCAGAAGTTGGCCAGGGAAGGGTTGGAAGGATCTCCCCTGGCTTCTGACCCACTCTGGGGTTCCTAAAGCTCAGAAGTTGGCCAGGGAAGGGTTGGGAGGATCTCCCCTGGCTTCTGACCCACTCTGGGGTTCCTGAGGCTCAGAAGTTGGCCAGGGAAGGGTTGGAAGGATCTCCCCTGGGCTCTGACCCACTCTGGGGTTCTCAAGGCTCAGATGTTGGCCAGGGAAGGGTTGGAAGGATCTCCCCTTGGTTCTGACCCACTCTGGGGTTCCTGAGGCTCAGAAGTTGGCCAGGGAAGGGTTGGAAGGATCTCCCCTGGCTCTGACCCATTCTGGGGTTCTCAAGGCTCAGAAGTTGGCCATGGAAGGGTTGGAAGGATCTCCCCTGGGCTTTGACCCACTCTGGGGTTCTCAAGGCTTGGAAGTTGGCCAGGGAAGGGTTGGAAGGATCTACCCTCGGCTCTGACCCATTCTGGGGTTCCTAAAGCTCAGAGGTTGGCCAGGGAAGGGTTGGAAGGATCTCCCCTTGGTTCTGACCCACTCTGGGGTTCTCAAGGCACCTTCCCAAGCCCGGTGAGCTCAGCTGGGGAGGGGGAACTCGTTGAGGTGCAGGAATTCACCTTCTTGCAGTCACTGGGCCTTATTCTAAACAGCTTTATAGGAAAATATTTCATCATTTTTTGACCTGTGTGAAAGTGAATATGTGGTGCTGCAATGTGAGCTCTGCTTAGATTTTAATTATTTACTAATCTAATCAATATATTTGATTAGAATATGTAAAGTACAATATTAAAAATATTTTTAAATCTACATTAGATTAGAAAAAAGCTCACAATCTGCTTTTTGCAACTGTTTAGAATCACAGAGTATCTCAAACTGGATGATTGAGTCCAGTTCCCTGCTCCTGGCAGGGCCACCTAAAACTAAACCAGAGTTAAGAGTGGCACCCAGACTTTGCTGCACACCTGGGTTGGATTGTGATGCCCAAATAGGATGTGAAATCCAGCTTTACATCACATGTGTCATTTAATTCTAGGAGGTTTGTTGGCTCCTTTGAGTTTATTTTAGTAAGTGGTTTAAGAGAATAATGTAAAAAAAAAAAAAAAAAAAAAGAATATTCTTTACATACCAGCACAATCAAAAAAAATGTCAGGTAAAGCACACACCAACTTTGCATGTCATGTTCTAGAAGGATAATTATCTAGAAATGTAATTATAACAAGCACCTGATTTAATCAGCACAGTTTGATCCCTGTCAGAGGTACGGGGGACCAGAGGAGGGATGGATCAAACAGCATTGCAGAAAGTCTGGAAATACATTTTATGTTGAGTTTCAAATGCTAAATGCTACTTTCCATGGTGGAAAACGTTGTAAAGTGCATGCTAATTAAATATAAATGATAAATGAAGTTTTGCAAGGCAATTCAAGCATGGTGGGGCTGGGGTTGGTGCAGGACTGGCTGTGCATGAACCCCAAACACAGCTGAGCTCCCCAGCTGGGAACCTCCTCTAAAAATCATTTTCTAACTCAGGCAAAACTCTTCTGGTTGGGTCAGCTCCTCATTTGATAATGCAACATGGGAAGGGAGAGGCAAGCTTTTGTAGAGATAGAAATGTGAGTCAACTTTTAAACTATTTACCTCATAAGCTGCTTACAAGGCCCAGACTTTCCTTGGAAAGCCTTGTGTAAAAAAACTTGTCTTATTTCAGAGAACACAAACAATTGCCCTAAAATTTCATTGTTTGGAAAATTTCACTCTGTGTGTGTGGAGGGGGGCTTGGCTTTCTGGAAATGGGGCCACACCTACAAGAAATCGGTCTCCATTCCAAAAAAAATCAGGCAAACATGGAGAGAACCTGAGAACTGGATGCTATGAGGATGTGTTTTGCTCCCTGGAGAAATGTTATTTGCTTTGCAGAGTGGAGTCCTGGAAGATTTGGACAGAACTGAGTTATGCAGTCTTAATATGATTGAAGAACTATCTTGTTGACAAGTGCAGAATTATAGATTAGAATCCATTAGCTAAAAGTGCCCACAAACATTTGAATAATGGCCCTCACATTTTTTTCATTGGTCTATCAAACAAGGAATCCAAGAAAAAAAATCCCAGAATCTTGGAGGTGCAACTTAAAGAGATTGGATTAAATTTCCTGCACTATAGATAAGGAAGGTTTGGGGTTTTTAATCTGGTATTAGAAAGGGGAGGTTTGCTCTGTGCTTCCAGACTTTGAGATGTTTATTTCTGGCAGCTGAAAAAAGTGTGAGTATTTTGTCATAAACATAAATGCCTTCTGCTGAAACCCAAGAGGACAGCCATCAAATTAATTTGGTACCAGAGGCAGAGCTGAGAGGCCCAGGGAGCAGCTGGGGCTGGAATTCAGCATCATTCCCTGTGCCTGGAATTCCTGCTCCCACCTGGGGTGCCTCACCTGCTCCCAGTGTGTTCCCCACCTCCCAGAGCTGGTCAGAGCCAGGGCTTGTGGTGGGGAGCTTCAGCAGAGTTAATGAGTGTGCAATTAGCAACTCCCTCCCGGAGGAGGGGATTTATTCCATCACAATTCCCCAGCGGGACCATCCAGGGGAGCAGACATCCAGCAATCCCAGCCTGGCATCCCTGGAGCAGAGTCTGCGTGCTCCTGGAGCTCTGGCAGCCCTGGGGCAGTGCCCATGCCCTGGGGCAGTGCCCAGCACCTCTGGTACCCACCAAAACCCTCCTGGCACAGCCCCAGCCCATCCCTGGCTCCTGCCCCTCACTGGAGGCTGCAGGCAGTGATGGGCTCTCCTCAGTCTCTTCCATTCCTCCTCCTGCAGATGCCACATCAATCCTCCTCAAATTCACAACCAAAATGTTTGGGAATTGGGGGCTGCTCCAGAAAGCTCCAGTCCATCCCGCTTCACACAGATGGGAATTGCTCCTGCACCAAGCAGAGCTGCAGGCAGGAAGAAATCTTGTTGGGTTTTTTTGAGTCTCTTTCCTCATCTTTTGAGTTCTTATCCTCATCCTGTAGATCTTTTGTGGGTGAGCCAAATGTAATCAGGTTTGGCTCACTTGGAGGAATTAGGATGACTGCAAAGTATGCCAGATTTCAAAACAATTTCTAACAGTTTCTGTGATACTGTGTAAGCAACTGAAAATTGACATGTTGTGTTGTGCCCAAGTCAGCCAACTGCTGTCACTGAATAATTAGATTCTCTAGAAGAAGAGAAAGGGGTTGGGTTTTTTTTCTGAACAGAATTATTAGAAAATAATGTAGTAGCTATTTTATATAGGGATAGACTCGAATTATTCTGCTCTTACAAGCAAATTTTTAAAAATAGTTTGCATCTGGGCCCCAAAAGTGTCTTTCCTGTATTTTTACATATAAAAGTATAAATAAGTTGTTTGGGCATTTTTATGCCAATATGTGTGGTACTTGCACATGGAGAAGTCATCGTTGCAGATGGTTTAATATTGTTTTTCCTAATAGGAATTAATTATTCTCTTTAATTCTTTTTATTTCATATGGCACATCAATTCCACAAATTGAGTTCTAATATCAGACATAGGTCATGATCTAATTATAGCTGGATCTGTCAGGGAGTTATGATATTTGTGGGATAGATTTAGTGCCTGATTCCCCAGGAACTTCTGCCTCTGCCAAGTTCTGCTTTTTCCCCCTGAGCTGAGGAGAGCTGAACTGAGCTGCTCTGTTCTGCTGGCCTCGGGGGGAACATTCCCGGCTGGAATAACACAGCCAGGAGAGACAGGGCAGGAACCCAGGCTGGGAGAACCACTCCCAGTCCTGTTCCCAACCTCTGGAGATGCTGATCCACTCCCAGTCCCGTTCCCAACCTCTGGAGATGCTGATCCATTCCCATTCCCATTCCCAACCTCTGGAGATGCTGATCCACTCCCATTCCCAACCTCTGGAGATGCTGATCCCCTCCCAGTCCCGTTCCCAACCTCTGGAGATGCTGATCCACTCCCAGTCCCATTCCCAACCTCTGGAGATGCTGATCCACTCCCATTCCCAACCTCTGGAGATGATCCATTCCCATTCCCACCCGCTGGAGATGCTGATCCATTCCCATTCCCATTCCCAACCCTCTGGAGATGCTGATCCACTCCCAGTCATGTTCCCAACCTCTGGAGATGCTGATCCTCTCCCAGTCCCATTCCCAGCCTCTGGAGATGCTGATCCTCTCCCAGTCCCATTCCCAACCTCTGGAGATGCTGATCCTCTCCCAGTCCCATTCCCAACCTCTGGAGATGCTGATCCTCTCCCAGTCCCATTCCCAACCCTCTGGAGATGCTGATCCTGCCTGGAGGGGGATCTGGAGCAGATCCTCTGGGATTCTGCTGCTTTGCATCAGCTGGAGATTTGGGAAGAGGCTGGAGAGTTAAATGCTGGTATTATAGCAACAGCAATGAAATTGAAATATGTGAAAACACAGGGATTTTTTTTTTCTTTGCTCATATTTTCTAAGCTGTCTTGTTGCTTGTTTTGGTGATTCTATCAAAAAGCAGCACTACTTTAAAACTGTTATTTTATTTTTATCTTATCTGGGACTTATCTGATAGCACCTTCTCATGTACCTTTTCTAACTGAATAGCCCTTTCTAATTTATTGTTTCAGCTTTCTTTTCATAAGGGCCCAGAGTAATTCCTAAAGCAATAGAAACTCTAATTTTACCAATATTATTAACAACAACAACAAAACCCAGTGCAAAAACTTACATGGTAGCAACTAATGGAAAATATTTTTATTCTGGAGGTGTTTTTTCTCTTGGTCTAACCCTTGACAGAGACTCCTCAGACTGTAAATATTTCAGAAGGTGATGGTAGGGATAAATATTATGTATTTGTGGAACTTCTACTCCTTTTTCTCCCGTTAAATGCAGCTGCAAAATTCAGTGACTTTTGGAGAGGCTGGAGTTGGGACTCTTGTTTCTCCCCTGAAAATTCTCCCTTTTACTTCTTTTGATCCAGCTGTAAAATTCCTCACACTTTGCTGGCACTCTTACAACTGAGAGATAAATAATAAACAGTTTCTCCCAGGGCATCCAAAGGCCCATATATAAATCTATATTAAATCCAAGGTTAATGATGGCTTTTCTGCTTTACTGACAGTGGGGAGCACTTCTTGAAGCAACTCCTAACTGGTTAAGTCTCTTTTCAGAGGTTCTTAAGCAGAATGAGACTTTAAGTTTTGACCATCTTATTCTGCCACATGCAAAAGAGTGAAAAAGAAAATCAAAATTTGTTCTATTTGTCAGCTGGGGAAAGAAATATTTTTTTTATTTTGCCCAAATTATTTCATATCTGTGACATCCCTAATTTGATTTGGTCTTGCAGAGAGAAGTGCTGCTGTTCTCATTAGTACTTTGCAGTTCTCCCTTCCCTGGCTGAGGTGGAAGCAGCTTTAAATCATGTGGGAGAGTGAGGAAGGGAAAGGAGAGAAAACAAGCTTTTTGAACCCTGTAATGTAAATTTGCAGACAATTATTCATTATTAACTGCCTGAAGCATCACACCTCTCTCACCTTTGCTGGAATGTCTGAACATTAGGGTAAACAACCCGCTGCTGTCTTATCATAATGCCGTTTGCTTCACTGCAGCAAGAACTTGTCAGAAACAGATTGTGATGTTGACTTCTCAATAGGGGAAAAAAAGGGCCTAAATTAGACTTCTATAAAAAGAATATTGCATATTTATTTCCACAATAACACCAAGGAAAAACGTTAGTCAAGGAGCAAGCAATTGGGTGAATAAATAAGCTTGTCTTTGTTCTCATCAATTAAGTTATTACATCAGTTGGAAAACCAGTGAATTATAATACAGATGTTTAATGAAACACTGCTGTGCCTATAAGTCAAACTCCTATTTTGTGGTGTGATTTTGGCTGCATAGTTTTGTGTGTGTTAAACCGTATTTATTAGCTGATACCCATTATTATTTTGAGCAAGGTATAATTCAGTTGTCAGGCTCCAGCTCTGGGAAGGAGATTTAATCAGTGAGAGCCCGCTTTGCTGCTGAGCATAAAACAATGCGGGTTTCATGAAGCAATCACACCAGTGTGAAAAAATGGGATTAATTAGTATTGTACAAGAACAGGCAGCATGCTCATTAAAACCTTGTGAGCTGCCTCTTGATAAACTGCCACTTGATAGGGCCGCATTAATGTGACAAGGCAAAGACTTTATTTCCAAATCCTTTCTGATTATATCTCACTTTTAAGTTACCTGGATTGACTCTCCAAGGCTTTTGGAACACAAAGATCAAAATTGCAGCGAGAGATCCCCAAGACACCTGGACAAAGGAGCCGTGCTCAGATAGCGAGGCTTCAAAAGGCAACTTTTTTTTTTGAACTCCCATTCAAACATAAATCAATAGCTGTACAACCAGGCAGCTCCAAAGGTGGTAAATTTGCATTTACACTCAGCAGGTTGGGCTGGAACTTATTTGCTGATTAGCAGCTACCTAATGAATCCCCTCTCATCCTGTTACCTGCTTACCAAGGCCTCCCTTCAGCTGTTTGCCAGTGCACAAATTCTGAATATTGCCACAGCTCCTCCAAGCTTCCAGGGAAGGGGAGAGCAAGGTGGGCACTCCCAGCTGAACATCTGTTTCTGATAGTTCAGCTTGGCCACTGAAGAACTCCTGGTCGTATTTCTTTTCTTTTTTTTTTTTTTTTTTTTTTAATCCTTTCTTTTAGGAAATACGAACTAAAAGTGTAGATCCCTACTACTGGATTTGTTTCTACATGACAAAACATAATAGGAGACATGCCTGAATAACAGCAGTAAATGTTGCAGAGGATGTATTTTTGATCTCGTGTATTTTCCTTTAGGCAGAATGTTTTATTCCTTCCTGAGTTTCTAGTGGTTCTGATGATTTACTTGCACATAATCTTCGCTTTTTTTTTTTAAATTTGTTTTTGCCTTTCCTGTTTAAGAATTAGAGGCTGTAATGGAATTACAGCTGAACTTGTAATAGTTAAGCAGATCTTTGGCTGTTTGGTGGTGCAGAGGTGCTCCAAGATGCTGACTTTCCATGTAGCTTTAGCTGACACTGGTGTAAGGCAATTGTAATGCAATAGAGTTACCTGTCAGCATGTATTTGTAGGTGTGGAAAATGCCACTCAGAGAACACAGATCTCCTGTTCCCCGAAGCTTTTTCCCAACTATTTTATTTTTTAAGCAAAAAACGTCTTGTTAAACCTCAACAGCCCACTAAAGCAAGGCCAGTCAGAGGATTCAGTCACCAATTATGGATTGTTTGCCTCTGTACAGGGGCAATCCCACCCAGAGCTGCCAGGGAAAGCAGAGACTGGAGGGCAAAGCACCTGAGCCGGCTGGAGAGGGACGAGCTTTACAAAGTGATATGTTGCAATATTATTAATTTAAGCCCTTAGATTTCATTGTTGTGATCTGGGTTACATGATGCAATGCAAGGTGACAGCCATTGAATTAATAGAAAATGGGATTCATCTCTTGAAATTTCACACAAAATAGGAGTAGGAGACAGATAAAATAAAGGGAGATGGATAGACAGACTGATAATGCCACTAATACTTTTAAATTTAAATCGAATGGGGGAGATAATTTTAAACATTAATGGTATTTATCAACAGTGTGATAGGGAGGGGGAGTCACACTCCCTCCTCTCTCTCTCCCTCTTTCTCCTTTTCCTTGATTGCTTTGTTGAGCAAGTCAGTGAATATTTTACACTTTGTTTCTTTTATTTTAGCAAATGAACTGCCTGGAGCTAATGTAGTGTAAGTGGAAATTTCAAGCACCAATGTCTGCTGCATGATCCAATAATAGGAACTTTCCTTCCCTCCCAGCTCTGTAAGGCAGTGTAACAGCAAACTCCCGGTGCCTCCAGGTAGTCACATGCCTGATTTATGATTATAAACTACAGCTCTGGAAGAGGTTAGCTAGGTAGTTTAAATCACTGCTTTCTCTCTAATGAACTGGGGTCACAGAGAAAATACTCCATGCAACAGCCTCAGCTGGGTGTTACTTATGCCCTACATCCTCCTCTGTGTTTTTTGCTGGGATTGTGTTTTTATTTTTACAGGATTTTAATCGTGAATGCCAGTTTGGGAATGGTGTTCCTGGGCATTAGGAGAGATGAGCATTCCTGCTGTTGTTTGTTGTTTGTCCTGGTGCAGGTTGGAGGCAGGTGCCTGTTCCAGAGGTGCTGTGGGCAGCAGCAAAATGAATAAAAGGAGAAGGTCAAGGCAGCCACCACCCCAGGAGCACAGGGAGTTCCCTTGCCCAGTAACAATGAGCTGTGGGATGAACCCTTCTCATCTGAAATCTGGGTCAGAGCATTGTGCCAGCATCTAAATTGAATTATAACAATGCCAGAGATGCAAATATAGGAATAGCCAAGGTATTGCTGCAGGTAGAAAGTGATTCCAGAGTGATGTCACAATGGTAGAATTTGGGGAGGTGGGGATTGCTGTGTGAGCTCCAGGTACCCCTCGTGCAAAGCCTTACTGACCTTGGCAACAGTGCTGTGCTGGTATTTTCACATCAATAAACTCTTCTCAGGGGATTTTCCCCCGTGGATTCAGCAGGGATGGACTTTTCCTGGCACAGCTCCTGTTAACCCGTTGTTACTCTGCCTGAAGTCCATTATTTGTAACCCAGCTTTCTCCCCCTCCCTGGTTTAGTGGAGCATCAGGAATTCCTGCACAGCCACTCAGCCCTGCTCCTTCAGGTGCATCCAGGCAGCTGCTCCTGCCTCCCTCTTCCCAAAGCAAACCCTGCTTGGACCTGGGCAGGGAAAATCCTCCCTGGCACCAACCCAGAGCAGGACCTGGAGAGCAGAGGCAGCTCTCCAGTGGGGTTCAGATTTGAGTGTCTGCATTTAGGAGGAGTCTGAAGCAGAAATGGAGGATTATTTTAGTAATGTAGTAAGATCTGCCTTCTTCTGTCAGCCAGAGCTTGAGGTGACATCAGTCCCAACCATCTGGGGCTGGTTCTTGGCTGTTCTTCCACGTGAGGCCCACCTTTGATGGAGGCTAAACAGCCCCTGAGTTCTTTTCCACAGAGCTGCCACTTCTCTGGTCATTCCCTCACCGTGCCCTGCTGGTGCTGCTGCCTCCAGGAGACTTGATGCCCCTTTTGAACAGTTTCCTCTTTTCCATGCTGCTTCTCTGCCTTGTCCCCATCATTTTGGATTCTGATCTTGTACCCCAGCTCACTCATAAACTGTCTGCAGGTGGAATGGGCATGATCTGTGCTGTCAATGAGGTCACTAATGAAAATATTGAACAGCACCAAGCCCAGGGCCTGCAGAGTTTGTACAGTCCCATCCTCCCATCAGCTTTGATAAATACTCTGAGTACAGTCTGGGAACTGATTTTCTATCTGACCTAAATCCTATATCCTCCAGCCAGCAGGAATTTCTCCAGAAGTTACTGGTGTCTGTTGCTTTTGGTCCACACAACCTCTCCTTCCTTGTAGAAGTAAATTCAGTCTTTGTGAGCAAAATGTCAAAATCTTTTCCTTGTTCTCTTTACAGAATACAGATAATTTATTCCAGTTTTCCCATAAATTTAAAATGTTGAAATTTCTTTATAATCTCCCACTAAGTTCTTTTCCTTATTCCCTTGACTTCTGTGTTTTGTCACTTCACTCATTCTTCAGAATTTCTCAGGAATAACTATTAGTACCTCCGAGCTTTCATTGTTTAAATACTGGAGGGTAAGGAAGAAAGGACTACAAAGCAGGCAAACTATTTTAAAAGAGCTAAATTGCCCAAATATTTTCTAAGCTTTCTTATCAAGGACTGGAGCATGGTGGTGACACTCCACTGGCTCCCAAAGAGAACTAAACACACAGGCCACCCTGAGGACACCTGCCAAGGCTTTCCCCACCTTTTAGAGTTGAAGCAAATTGAAAAGCTTGTGCAAACCAATTTCACTCAGGCTTCCCTATGAGTTAGTCAGAGGCAGATTTTGGGCTGCCATTTATTTCTCACTTTGCATCTTGAATTTTCCTGCTCAGTTCCTTGGACTTTGCCTGAAGGGTCAGAATCTCTCATGAGCTTTGCAGGTTGAGTCTCCCATTTCTTCTCAATGTTTTGTGCACCAGATCTGTTTGTTTTGGAGATTCAGGGAGGGACAGGTAAATACTGCCCCACCTGCTCCTTTAGAAACTCCAGGAACTCCCTCCTGTGAGTTCAGCATCTTTATTCAAAATCTGCTGTTTCCTCAACAATTCCCCTGAGTTTCTGGCACAAACATTTGGTTCTAGACTTGGAACTGGATTCAGCAGTGCTTGTGCCAACGTGCAGGAAAAGGGCAAAAGCAGAATTGTTCCTTCTCCCAGCTCAGCTGCTGTCAGGTGCTGGATTGACACAGAGCAGTCCTTCAGAACTGCAGCTGCTCCATCCAAGATTCAATTTGGGCCCTCTGGGTAGCAGAGAGAAATATTCCTCTGCTGTAAATCACTTAGTCCAGACAGAATCCTCAAGTTGTTTTCATGCAGAATCATACAGGGACCTAATTTTCTGTGATGGCTGCTTCAGTTATTGCATCACAAAAATTCCTCACTCCGGAGCAGCAGGTTTCATTCATTCCAGCACCACCTATAAATAAGGGCTGTGACTGGAATGGGTCACGAGTGCTCCTCCTGGAAAGCCACACTTGGCATTATCTGTGAGGAAAATGTGGTTTAAATTGCAGCGCTCTAACTCCGTGCTGCCTGCTGCAGAGTCCATCTCTGGGTGTGCTGAATGGCATCCAGCAGCAGTGCTGCAGCAGGAAAAGCAGTGTCCACATGCCCCTGGAATAATTCAGGTTGGAGGGGGCTCCTGGAGGCCACCTGGCTGCATTGGAGGAAGTCAACACCTCAGAATTTCATTTAATTCCCATTAGAATGGGGATTGTCTTAAGTGCCAGGACTCCTCAGGCATGGCATGGAAATCTGTGGGATTTTCCAGTAAAAACTCATGGATGCTTCAGCTCGCTCTGTAGGAAAAGGAAGTCCGTTTAGAGACTTTTCACACTGACATTTCCAAATCCCAAATTATTAACTGTTCACAATTTTGGAAATCTGCTTGCATGCACTAAGGAATGACCCTGGAAATGTTTCAGTGGGTCTTGACATCAGCTGCCTGTGAGGGAGGAAGCTGCTGGCTATATGTGTGGACAAAGCAAAGGAAAACATGAATGAAATGTGTTTTCTTTCTCTGACTTATCCCATGTGTTTGGAGCTTTATTCTGAGCTCTGACTTCTGTGCATTGAATCCACCTGAATCAATGGAAACCGTGGAGAAGTGGGGTCAGTGTTGGTCAGTGTTCCCAACATTTCTAAGGCAGCTCTGTGCGATGCTTCTGGAGCTTACAGAAAATGCCTTTTAAAAAATAATAATTATTGAAATACCCTGCGTGCAGTGTTACCCAGCTGAGGATGCTGGAGGAACTCAGATTTAGATAGGAACACTCCACTGTCAGGTGAAGTCTGGGACAACTTTTGGACAAGCAGTCAGAGTAATCAGCGGGTGATGAAAAGCTTTTCTACAATTGTGGGTCCCCTGGAGTCTGAGGGGGGTTCATGTTGTCCTGATTTTTAAAAGTGTTACGTTTTATCTTATAGTTATTTTGAAAGTTTTAAAGTTCTCATAAAACTTCTTTAGCCTTCTGATAACATTTCCATATTTGAGAGTCAGAGTTCCCACACGATTTCATGTATAAATAGAATCATTTACATTTTTCTCTGGTTTCAAGGTTGTTTATTCTGTTTATCTCTAACATGTTCTGCTGCCCTGCCGCAGCTCTGTCCTGCAGGGCAGCGTGTGGGGCTCTGCCCTCAGTGGGATGGTACAAACATTAAATACCACAAACTACCTGTGCTGGATTTACAATAACGTGCCAATATCTGTCATCTACGTTGGACAGTGTGTCCCCAGTCTGAACCAACAGAAAAATGCCAACACCACAGTGAAACATGGAGGGCATGAAGAAGGAGAAAAAGGACAAGGCACACCCAATTTCCTCCATCTTGTCCCCTCTGCACCCCTCATTTCACCCCTCTGGCTGCTGCACCAGCCCCCAGCCTGCCTCTGCCCCTTCCCCTCAGCCCAGCTCCCCCAGCAGCCTCTCCTCCTCACTGGGCATGGATGGGTGATGGATCCATCAGGCACTTGTGGTGCCCTGGATGCCAACAGACCCCAAAAATACGAGTTGAGGTCGTGGGCTGTGCCCACTTCTGGGGCAGAGTTTTCTCACCCCTGATTTATACACAGCAATCTTGTGACAGCCGCTTTAGTCCAAGGGGATGTAAATCTTTGGGTTTCTGCTCCTCTGGAGAAGTTTCTGCGCTCTGAATACCATGGATTTTTAGGGATTACTGGTGGGGCCCCAGTTCTGGATGTGATCTTCTATCTTCACCCCTTTCCAGTTACCCAGAGATAATCAGATATTAGAGAAGGTTGGAAATTTGTCTCCTATTAATAATTAAAAAAAAAAGTGATGAAAGACTCTGATCTTGCCAGTGTCATAAGTAATGTCACTTAGTAAAGTGACTGTCACTAGCTGTAGGCTCAGATATGCCAATTATAATTAAAGCCATTATTTTCAAATACAGTTCAGTTTATTCCTGGGGAAAAGTAAAGAGAATTTTAGAGTGACAAATCTCTCTGGAAAATGCAAACTTGACAAAAAGGCTGTGCTTTTAGAATACCTGTAATAATTTGGTTTCAGGTTTGAAATTAATATAATGTTAAAACATATCCTTTAAAATGAGTGTTGACCAACCTAGTGTATTGTATAACATCCAAATATGTTGTGTCTGTCAGAATCATCTGGGGGAAGCTTCTGACGACTTACAAAGCAGAAATGACATTGAGTTCAACAGCTCTCAAACACCTCTAGTGAGGTTTTCAGAAAGGTTCTCAGCCACCATCCATTACAAATCTGATGCCCAGTCACAGATTGAAAGATAACCAAATTGCCGTTATTTTTGAGAACTAAAACCAAAGGTTTGGCTCTTTTCCCCAGGTAATTGTGGTCTGTCGATAGAGAATTGTTGGTTAGACTGAGATTGGTATTTTGGAAAGCTGTGGAACACCCAGAGGCACCTCTGGGGCTTTGTGCCCAAACCACAGGGGATTCTCAGAGGTGCCCAGAGGGGACACAAAACCCACCCTGAGCCCATCCCATGGGAAAGGCAAAGCCCAGGAGGGGAGGAAGGGATGCCAGGGCAGTCCCAGAGGAGGCTCAGGGTGGGTGTGGGTGATGAACAGAACAGAACAGAAATGCTCTCACTGACCTTTCCTGCTCAGGTCCTCTGGGGCTCCTCTCCTGCTGCCCTTGGGTGGCTCCAGGAGCTCGGGGCAGGGCTGGAGCTGCCCTGCCCAGGTGCTGCTGCTCCTGGGGCTGCCCAGGTCTGAGTGCTGTGCCACCAGGCACTGACACAATTCCTGCTGCCACTGCAGGTGACTGGGATCTAGGCAAGAAAAGCTGCTGTGGCTGAATTTTTTTCATTCTCGTCCACTGCACCGGGCAGCTATTTTGTTACTATTGGCAGACTTAAAACCTTGGCTTTGTTTTCTGCCCTGTAATCTCGTGGTGCTGTCCCTCCTGCTCCCAAAGCCTCTGGTTAGAAGTGTTTCCATTTGATATGATTAATAGCTCGTGGGAGTGATCTCTATTAAGGACTCAAAGCTCAATTTCAAATATTTTTGTGGCGCTTCTGGTGGGCCTTGCTGGGATAAATTAAGCCTATTTTTCCCCTGATTGCTTCGTTGGATCCCTTTGTAACTTCACCTTGTATTCCTTTCTGTTCAATACTTTTCAAAGTACTGAGAGTTTAAAGAGGTACAATAAATCCCAGATCAGTTTTTAATGACCATGGTAAGCCTGCTTGTAATATGTCAGTAAGCTGAGCCTAAAAGCCAATGGGGAATAGGCCATTTCTGCCTTAGTAATTGCCTCCACAGAAAGATTTATAATGTCATTATCTGAATCTACAAGAAATAACTCATGGAGCTGAAATACCCTAAAAAAATATTACAATTCTCTTAAAATCTAGTCATTCATAAATGCTAAATCATAAAACTTTTTCCAAGATGGTTTATGTTAAAAATAAAACACGGTCAAAATAGAAATGTACTTTTTTTCCTAATCAGATCCCCGGTTCTTTATGGATCTGTTTTCCAAGCTGGAGTTTGGGCAGGGGAATGGTGCAGAGCTCAGCCTGCTGCAGGCACACGAGTGCTGAGCAGAGGATGAGCCTCCCCAGCCATTTTTCTTTATTTGTGTGCGAGTCCAGGGGGGAAGAGGGTTAGTTAGCGCCGCGATAAAATTAATTTCAGCAATAAAAAATCAGTCCCCCCTTCTCCTCGCACGGTTTTCCCATGGAAAGCCCCAGTAAATGTCCTGATGGATGCACTGCAGCCTGGGTGAAGCCATTGCAGCTTCCCTTGCCCTCAGCGTTCCCCAATCAGAAGATATCATTCATTTCTTTCAAAAAGCAGGAAATGTACTCTTCAATTTGTCTGGTGTTTAATAAAGTGCTAGAATTACCATAGCTACCCTCATCTGCTGCTGCTTTAATACACTGGGAGATTTATACTAATTTCAAGCAGACTGTATTCCTCAGTGCAGCAAGCTTGTACACTTAAAAGGGCACTGGCAGGGGGCTTTTTTCTTTTTTTTAATCATCAGCTCCTGTAAGTAAGGACCTGATTTCGATTTCCCTGAAGATTTTGAATTAGTTTACTCTTTTTTTCCTGTGCTGTTTGTCCATAGTGTCTGGTCTTGCCATGGCTTTCTTCTTTTCCAGTTGTGTGTCACCCATTATTCAGATAAATATTATTCCCTGCCGTCTCTGGAGATGTGTTGTAATGCAGTTGCTTCAACTCAGTCGAGTGGTTCCTAAAATCAGTGCGAGGTTTCTAGTCTGATACAGTCTGATTCTTCCCTGAAGTTCAAATTAAACTTTTCCAGGGTCCAATATCTGCTCTTAGGCTGTAAATTACAGAGGCTAACACCCTTTTAAAGTGTGGCAGTTCTGTTATTAACTTGAATAGGTCCAGGATTTCATTCCATGTCCCATATACTTCAGAGCACAGACATATCCATAAGTAATAAATTATTACTCATTTCTGGTGAGCATTATAAACTTTCAGGTTCTTTGCCTCAAAGAAATGAGCTTCCTGAAACAGAAATTATTTCCCAGTCAGAGCACTCTCATCTTCATAAAGTCTCCTGGATCTGGGGTCTGGGAAAACAATACTGATCAATTCATTTCCTGAGCTTAAAAATTATGTATCAGCAAGCAAATGTGTGCTTCTGCCTCTGGGTGTGTGCATCCAATTCTTACTGATGTTAGTGGGAATATTCCTTTGCACAGAGTTCAAAATGCCTTCTAATACCCCAACCATTTGTGAACCCCTACTGAGCACCTTTTTAGCTTTATTTCAAATGTTTCCCTGATTTCTGGGGCAGTGTCATGGGTGCTTTTCAGCTCTGAGCTCCCTGAAGGAGTCAGTGACAACTAAATGAAACTGGAATTTTGTGTGCTCCCTGTTAAGTTGATGTGTTTAGGAAAGGAAAAAAAAAAAAATCAGGTTTTCTCTGAAAGCCTCTTTTCCTTAAGAAACGCTCCACTGAGTACAGGCAGATTTCTAATTTGAAATAAACTTGATTTATTGTTGATCATTAGCTTTTAAAGCTAACCTGGATTGAGATCTGGTCATAGCAACTGAAATAAAAAACCCTGCACTGACTCTAAAGCCTGTGGATAAACTTGCAAGGTGACAGCCTGGACTGAGCTGTCTGGGGCCACATCCTGAAACCAGAGCACTGCAAATTCACTTCCATCAGGACTGCTGAGAAGAGGATTGTAGCAGGGAGAACCCCAGCACAACGAAGGATGAAAGAATACAAAAATATCCCTTTGCTCCTTGTGCTGGAAGCTCATCCTGTAAGAGGCAGGGAGCAATAATGGCTGAGTGGATTTGGGACTGGGCTCTGGTGATGCCCTCGATGCCATGATTCCCACCATCGTGGCACTGATGTCTGCTGACAGGATAACCAGGGATGGGGGTCCAGGGGCTCTGGGGATGTGCTGAGTGTGGCATTGCTGCTGCCACACCTTTGGCTGTGCCAGAGGTGACAATTCCCAAGGTCAGGCAGGAGGGAGAGGAACTCCCGGGGCTGCTGTGCCCCCGTGGATCCATCCCCAGGGAGGTGTTGTACATTCCCCACATCAGATGGAATGTGTAGGGGGAAGAGTTTTGGTGCTGATCCTCCCTGCTGTGGTGAGGAGCATTCCTCAGCTCTGGCACTCTCCAAAGGGCTTTTCCCTGAGATCCTTCAGGAATGGCAAGCAGCTGTCCCAGTGAGGGTGTTTGCAGCTGTCCCAGTGAGGGTGTTTGCAGCTGTCCCAGTGAGGGTGTTTGCAGCTGTGGGGATGAATCTCCTGGGATCTCATCCATTAGCAAGTCTGCATCCCAAACAGCCCCTGGAGCTGGACCGCTGGCCCAGGGCAGGTGCCAGGGGGGCAGTGATGCCCATTTCAGCTGCTGTGTGCCAGCTCCTTCCTGCTGCAGCTGCAGCAGGCTCTGCACCCCTGCAGGAACACTCCCTGCAGTCACTGCACATCTGCAGCAGCAGCTCCCTGCAGTCACTGCACCCCTGCAGGAACTCCATGCAATCCCTGCACCCCTGCACCCCTGCAGCAGCAGCAGCAGCTCCCTGCAGTCCCTGCACAGCTGCAGGAACTCCCTGCAATCCCTGCACACCTGCAATCCCTGCACCCCTGCAGCAGCAGCAGCAGCTCCCTGCAATCGCTGCACCCCTGCAGGAACACTCCCTGCAGTCACTGCACATCTGCAGCAGCAGTTCCCTGCAATCACTGCACACCTGCAGGAACTCCCTGCAATCCCTGCACCCCTGCAGTCACTGCACATCTGCAGCAGCAGCAGCTCCCTGCAATCCCTGCACACCTGCAATCTCTGCACCCCTGCAGGAACTCCCTGCAATCCCTGCACCCCTGCAGCAGCAGCTTCCTGCAGTCCCTGCACCCCTGCAATCACTGCACCCCTGCAGGAATTCCCTGCAATCCCTGCACCCCTGCAGTCCCTGCACAGCTGCAGCAGCAGCTCCCTGCAATCCCTGCACCCCTGCAGCAGCAGCAGCTCCCTGCAGTCCCTGCACAGCTGCAGGCAGACCCTTTCCCTCTCCCCAGTGTCCGTGGCACCCCACCCCACACCAGGCTCTGTCTCTCGAGGCTCGGGGCTCCCGTTCCCCTCTGTGGGGGTCCCCAGCCCCATCTCTGGTGGCCCAGGCTGGCTCTGTCCCCACTGCTCAGACAGAGCTGGGACTCCTGCACCAAGTGCCCTGCTGCTGGTTTTCCCCCCTGCTTTAAGAAGAATGACAAATTCCCAGAGCTCAGCACTCAGGATGCCTGGGCGAGGAGGCAGCGCACATTTCGGGACTCAGGGATGCTTGCAAGAAACCTTTCTGATTTATTTTTCCAAAAAGAAAAGGTGTTGGATTAAGCAAATTGCATTACTGTTAGTGTTGGGAAGGAAAGCCTTGGTCTGTACAAGTGGAGTAATTAGTTATGGGTGAGGAATCTCATCATGAGACATCTTGAGACAGGGAAAAAGCACCCAAATAACTCATAAACACACAGCCAATTCATTTTGTGCTTCCCCGAAGAGGACAGCTGTGGGAGGAAGGTAAATGGAGAAAATTAAGTTGCTTGTTGGAAACATTTAAAGCAGGGAGAGAGAGTCCATCTCAGGGCAGGGCAGACAAAGTGCATGACTTGAAATTCCTGTGCTCTCATGGCTCCTCCACAGTGAAGAGAGCTTTGTTCTGCTTTCTTTTTATTGTATTTTTATTCTGCTTTCTTTTCTGTTGTATACAATAGAAAATGTGCCAAAATGTTAGGTGGCTACTTTGAGGTTAAATCACCTCTGAATGTTTTTAGAAACCACACCTGTGTTCTGGGCAGTTTAAAACTCTTATTTTTGTCTGGCTTCCTGCAACTTTCCACTCTCAAAACCAACTGCACCAGGAGTTTGGATAAATTGTCAAATGTGATATTAACCCATGTGTAATGTATTCTAATGAAATATAAGTGTACAGGTCAAAAGAGAAATATGTAACGGGGGTGTTTACCAGTTGGTGATGGGAAAGGAGAGCTCAGAATACACCAAGACAGAGCAGTCAGGGAATCTGTCACAGACATAAATCAGCCACACTCCCTCTGCATTTCTAATTGTCTCCCTAAAAAGGTTTTAGTCAACCCCTTAAAATGATGATCACACAAATGCATTTTTATATCGCCTGTTTGCTTTCAGTTATGCAAATTTGTTCAAGAGAAATGATGTGCTCAAAATGCTCTAAAATTTTTAAATCCTACAGATGTCTGCAGTGTGAGAGAATGCTGAGAAAGAATTCATACTTTTTATCCAGACAGGGGAACGCTCTGATTTGGGGCTTAAAGCTTGTTCTGGGCAGAAGTAAAACAGGGCAGGAGCAGGGGTTAGGGAGAGTGTTACTGTGAGGGTTTATGGTGTTCTTCAGGCATCCCATTGCACCAGGAGCTTGCTGCAGAAGTGGATTAAGCTAGAGATGAATGCAGCCTCCAGTCAGACATTCTTTGTAGCATTATTGAATTAATTTATTAAACACGGTAATTGAAATGAAGATTCCAGAGTGCACAGGCTGCTTTTTAAAAAGCCAATTAACCCTCTAAAGGACTTGGATTTAGTGGCTGGAGCAGCTCTGGAACATCCAGCCCTTGGTTCTGGGGTTAAAAGTTGTCCTTGGGTGATGGGGTGTTCCTAGCCCAGGGGGTGATCCTGGCATGGCCCAGGAAGATCCCTGAGCTGAAGGGCCAGGCTGCTGAGTGCCTGTCAGTGCCAGGAGAGCTGGGGAAGGCAGCTTGGCAGGCTGGAGGCTGAGCTCAGGCGGGAAGCGTTCACTCAGGGGCTGTGTGTGACCTGCACACCTGTGGTGACACAGCTGTCACTGCAGCAGAGCCACGGGACTTAACCAGAGTGTGCCTGCTGCTGTGCCTGCTGCAGGTGGGCAGGACACGTCCCTGTGCCTGTCTCTGTGTCTGTCCTGTGCCCATCCCTGTGTCCGTCCCTGTGCTTGTCCCTATGTCTGTCCTGTGCCCGTCCCTGTGCCCATCCCTGTGCCCGTCCCTGTGCCCGTCCCTGTGTCTGTCCTGTGCCCATCCCTGTGCCCATCCTGTGTCCATCCCCGTGTCCATCTCCAAGTCCATCCCATCCCCGTGCCCATCCCGTGTCCATCCCCATGTCCATCCCTGTGCCTGTCCCTGTGCCACATCCCTGTCCATCCCGTGCCCATCCCGTGTCCATCCCCAAGTCCATCCTGTGCCCATCCCTGTGCCCATCCCGTGTCCATCCTGTGCCCATCCCATGCCCATCCCGTGTCCATCCCATACCCATCCCGTGCCCATCCCATGCCCATCCCGTGCCCATCCCGTGCCCATCCCGTGCCCATCCGTCTGTCCATCCCCATGTCCATCCCTGTGTCCATCCTGTGTCAATCCCGTGTCCATCCCGTGCCCATCCCGTGCCCATCCCTGTGCCCATCCCGTGCCCATCCTGTGCCCATCCCATGCCCATCCCGTGTCCATCCTGTGCCCATCCCTGTGCCCATCCCATGCCCATCCCATGCCCATCCCATGCCCATCCCATGCCCGTCCCATGCCCATCCCATGTCCTGTCCCGTGCCCATCCCGTGTCCATCCCCATGTCCATCCCGTGCCCATCCCAGCAGGCACAGCTCAGCCCTGCTGGGGCAGCCTCGGCAATGCAGAGCCCAGCACTCAGCCCCTGGCAAACAGCCTGCAGGCTGATTTACAGCACGGCAGAGCTGATTCAAAAGTCACTCGTTAAAAAGGTATCTTTTATTCTAATTGCTAAATATTTTTGGAGCGGTTAGTGGGATTCACCTGGAAGGTGACAGATGGGAGCTGGCTCTCCTCCCGAGCTGTGGCAGGCAGAGGCTTTGCCATGCTCTGTCCTCAAGCAGAGGGACAGCAGCACGTGCTTCTGGATGGGACAGGCTGTGGGACCTTGCCTTTGGGTCCTGGCTTCCTCTCGAGACAGAGAAATGATTTAACCCCTCCCTTCCCTTTCCCAACATCTGCAGTTGAACCTCTATATATTAGTGGTCACTAAATACTCCAGGAGTGCTGGATGAAGAACTGACGTGCTTGAGCCTTGCAGCCCCCCAAATCACCAGGCTAGCCCAGATATAGGGGGGCCTTGAGGGAAGGAGGATCAGGAGTTGGGCAAAGATTCCAAAGTGGCTTCAATTCCCCCATGTGGTTGTCCAAGCTGCTTATTCCATGAGATGGAGGGGGAAAGAGAGAGAGAACAGGAAGGGACATGGCCTTATCTAGGCTCTGGACAGGGAGGGCTTTCTGGCTCTCCTCCAGCCTGTTGGGACAGGAAGGAGGGGACCACACTTATCAGATCCCAGTCACAGGGGTCCCTGGAAAGGGGGAAAAGCATAGCCTGATCCCACTGTAACACCTCCCCTTATTTGTTTACAAGGTTACAGGAATTCACTGGGCTCGATTCAACCCTGAGTATGGATTTCCCACCACCTACAGTTGGTGGAGTAGTCAGGCCTCCTCAGGTTTGCCAACTCTCTGTGGTTGACTTCTGAGGTAGAAGCTATGAGACCATTGATAGCTTTGAAAATCAAGTGACGCAGGATCCCAAACACCAGGGTCACAAGGAACAGAATAACAAGGAGTAACAAAATTGATCTAACAATGGATGTCCACCACCCCATGAATCCCCAGCCCTTGAACAGTTCTTTGAACCAATCCTCGGATTCTTGCTTCACTTGTCCGATCAGGCTGTTCAAATGCAACAAACAGCGTCGCTTCCAGCCAGCTGGGGGCTGTAGGATTGGGTTTTCCAAGCACGGGGTCACCAAACAGCACCAGAGCAATGGGGTGTGCCAGGGGTGGTGCTGGGGCAGGGCAGGAGGGAAACGGGGGGAATGACACGGATTGAGGGGGGGAAGATGGTTTTGGGCATCAGCAGCGCAGTGCTGGAGATCATCAGCAGCATGGGATGGAGATGGGATGGCAGGAAAACAGGGAGAGCAGCTCCTGACCTGTGCCAGAGGTGCCAGGGGGAACCTCGTGGCTCTGCTGGGCAGCCCCAGGGAGGAGGAACCAGCCTGGCTGGCACGATGGAATCTGCATTTCTAAGCAGGATCCGTGCCAGGACAGATCCCCACAGATGCCACTTCCAGCCCAGCTGGCATTTTAAACTCATCTCAACTCTGGGCTCAGCACTCAGCCCTCCAACATCATCCTCAGAATAAGACACCGCTTTTCTAGCAGAACAAAAGAACCATTAATGACACCAATTAACCAGTGTAATTCTCATTTACACCTCTTTATTACCTTCCACACACAGTGTGTGATACATTATACATCCCATTAATTGTTAACATACACGCAAGTCAAGATCTTTTATTATCCCGGGTCATCTATCATTGATACAGAGATATAGATATTTTATAGCTGAGCCAACTAACACTGGTGCAGAGCAGAATCTATAACCGTTCCCACAGCAAACCTGATTGTGTTATTGAGCCCTTTAGAAGTGCTTAATATGTGATTTGGCCTTCTCCCAGATGGCATTTTAGAGAGGGGAACAAAAAAGTGGAATTTGGGGTAAATAGTACTAATTTTTTGGGATTTTTTTAAATAATTTGGAATTAGTTATACCATTTTACAGGCAGAGGTGTTGAACTGTAAATTGGACTAATTTAATGAGTGTAATTGTTTCCTTTTAATTAACAGAAAACAAAAGAATTAGTGAAGGGGAGGCATTTAAGAGGAACCTAAGTGGGAATTATGTTTTAAAGTGCCAACAATTTTTGCACTTTCAAAGGACAGAAAACCCAAACAATAATGCAACAGATGAAGCATCATTTGCTTATTCCCTGCACAACTCCAGTTATCACTGGGCTGCATACTGCCCACAAGTATTGATATATCCAATTGTGAAACTTGCTTTAGATACCCGGTTCAGATGGCTAACCTGGCATATCGTGATCTTAAATCCCAGCTGCATTTTCCTCTGCTCTGGGAGAGCCTCCACATCCCCTAGAACACTGATTTCCCCTCTCGGGGGAACAAGACAAGCACGGGTTCTGTTTCTTTTTCCAGCTCAGACCTGGGATTTGATTCCTGGTTTCTCTTCTCCCCCTCCCAGCCTTGCCTGCAGCATTCCCTGCGCTGGGGCTTGCAGCCCTGGCAGCCACAGCTCTGCAGGGCTGGCCAGCACCCCCAGGCAGGGCCGTGTTGGAATCTGAGGTATTGATGGTCCCAAAATTGCAGAAAGTCTCTGTCTGTCAGCCCCGCTGCCAAAGCAGAAGCCATAATTCGTCTGTGCTGTTTCAAGGTTGTTTATTCTGTTTATCTCTAACATGTTCTGCTGCCCTGCCGCAGCTCTGTCCTGCAGGGCAGCGTGTGGGGCTCTGCCCTCAGTGGGATGGTACAAACATTAAATACCACAAACTACCTGTGCTGGATTTACAATAACGTGCCAATATCTGTCAGCTACGTTGGACAGTGTGTCCCCAGCCTGAACCAACAGAAAAATGCCAACACCACAGTGAAACATGGAGGGCATGAAGAAGGAGAAAAAGGACAAGGCACACCCAATTTCCCACTCCAAGGCCCACTCCTCTGTGCCCACCTTGCTCTGAGCCCCAGGAATCTGCTCCACCCCGTTCTAAATCCAGCTCCCATTAGCCACATGCCTTAATTAGAGCAAATGAATACTAATTATTCATGGCTAGTGTTTTATCAAAACGAATGGCAGCAGCAGTTGGAGACTTTGCCCGTTAGAATTCTATCTGTTCCCCACAAAATGTTGATATATTCATTTTTCCAGAGTGCATTTAGGGTGGGAGTGATCTGGGGCTAATGCAGTCAACAATTAAATAGCAGAGCCTGAGCTGGGGCTGACCCTAAGCAGGGAGCACCAGGTTTGTGTGAGCAGAGCCCCCACAATAAATATGTGCTAAACCATATTTCAGCTCACAGAGAGTTGCTATGTGAAAAACTGCCCCAAAAATTGACAGTTTTCATTGTCTGCCATTTCTATGGCTGGTTTTCTTGTCTAAAGGAGTTTAAACTCCTCTTTTTTACAGGAGTTTCTCTTTAGACAACACTTAAAATGTAATTAATTGGCAAAAAAAAAAAAAAAAAAAAAAAAAGAGAGAGAGAAATCTCTATAATGATATGGGTTATAAGAGGTTTACCTCAAAAAATTTTGCTGCTTTTTCTAATTATATCTTGTACTACATCTGGGCATTTTAGGTGACTCTTCAGACAAGTATCAGTAAATTCTCAATAATTTTGTAATCTCCAGTTTAAGAAAGAGAAAACTAAGCTGTACATGAGTTTTTGCAGTTATTCAGGTTCTGTACAAGGAAATAGGGGAGCCTTGGAGTGGTTGGTGTGAGCTAACACTGAAGGGCAGAGATCTCCTGTTGAAATCACAGTGAATATTCTGTGACTACAAGGCAGCCTGCCCGGCTGAAAACTTAAAAATCCCTTTCAGTTCTTTTAAGGAAGTGTTTAGCACTTCACAAAAATCAAATTTCCTTTGCCGTGGTGTCGTTCTAAGAAGGGATGTTAAGGTTCTAAAACAGGAGAATATTCCTAGGGAGACTTTTAGAAATGCCTAAATTGGTAAAATGACTAACAGTCAGATTTTTAGCAGGCTAAGGATCTTTTTTTTTAAGGCAAAAACCAGCAACTTTGTTGCACATAAGTTTAGATTTCATTCACGTTTGCTGAAAGGTTGTTCAGACTGCATTAAAGTGATTTTTGTACAGCTGGTGGGCTCTGCTTTCATTTCTCTTTCTGCAGCCCATCCTGGTGTCTTTCTTTGGTGAATTATCCCATAAGGTTTTTTCTAACTGGTTTAAATTTATCCCCCTTTTATCATTAACCACATCCTACGTTTTAATTATTTCATCTCTTACTCCTTTTTTTTTCCCCTAATTTAAAATTCAGGGCGTTTTTCACGAATGAAAAGGTGACGAGACCAAACCATAGTTTACCCATAAATGTAGCATAAATAAAAAGCTTGAACTTGCAGATTAAATTATTAATTCCAGCTCCTTGCTTGGCTCCATCTCCAGCAAGTTCAGGCACAGCAGCAGCTCCCAGGCTGTTCCCAGAAGAGGAGTGAGGAGTTCCCAGAAGAGCTGGGCACAGCAGGAACATCTTTTTATTCCCACTTAGTTGCTTTTAATCATTTCTGAGTTTTGGAGGAGGCTTCAGACTCCCTCACTGGAAGCTGTCAGCGAGGCTGAGTTCCTGCAAGGCAGCGGCAGAGCCCTAAAAATGCAATTTAAGAACCAAACAGGGGGTGAGGGGCGATGCTGGGATCTCCTGAGCCCCTCAGGCTCTGCGGCTGTGCCAGCCAGGCACAGGAACCTGGGGTGCTCCAAATCTCCTGATAAAACCCATCATTCTTGCTTCTCCTCTATTTTTGTTATTTTTCTCCCCAGCAGCCCACAAATTCCTGATTGATCAGAAGAGCTGCCCCCATTGAAACTAAAGCAAAGCAGGAAATCTTTAATTGCTATTAGTGATACCAGCGTTAGCAGCATTTTTGTTCCCGCATATCTTTTGTACCAGCCCAAGCCACACTCAGCAGCATTTTTTTATTATTTTTTTGGAGCTTCCCCTGTCCACTGGTAGCTCTGGAGAGTCAGGATTAACTCTGCAGAGAGGGAGATGGGTTGGGATGTGGCATTGGAGATTTTGGTACAAAAACCCTGAATAATAAAGCTCTGTGAGCCAGGTGAAGGAGCTGGGAAGGCAAAAGGGGCCAAGATCAGCGTCAGATCATGAAGGTGTTTCATTTGGGAAACCCCCAAAGTGAACTGGTGCCTTGTGCAGGCTGACCTAGAGCAGAGGCTGGACAGAGTTAAAGAATAAATTCATTTATTAAAAGGCCTTAATGAGTACATCTTGGGCAGCACAAGAGCCCAGCCAGGGCTGCACCCATGATGAACCAAAATAATCACAAAAAATGGATGACAGGTTATGAGTTTTCACATTTTTATAAGTTTTGGTCCATCTGCATATTGGAGTTCATTGTCCCATTCCAGCTTTAGCCCAGGCAGTCCCACCCTGCTTGTTTTTCTCTCTCCAGCCCACATTGTTCATGCTCTTGGGCTGAGATTTGGATCATTTGTCCCTGGACAAGCTGGAGAAGGAATTGTTTTCTCTGCCTACCCTGTGAGGAGAAGTCACTAGCACTTAATGTGAAGCTCGGAGTGGCACTCTGAAGCAGCTCAGAATCTGAAAATCAGAAAAACCAGAAAAAAGAGCTCAAGGCACCAGTGCCAACGATGCCAGGCTGGGCAGGGAGCAGGGGACCCTGGCTAAGGCAGGAGCCAGGGCTGAGAGGGGCTTTGCCTCCCTCTGATCAATCTCCCAGCTCCACTTTTGCAGGAGAAACTCTCCAAAACAAGAGAGCAGGTGGCTTTTTAAGGATTTCAAAGCAAACCTGCAGTTTTGGAGATAAAACTCCAGAAGGGGGATGATGGGGTTTGCAGTGACTTTAAGCTGAGTTTTACATCCTGTTCTTCCTGGGGAAGGCTTTTTGAAAAGGATGGAACCTCTCTGGTCCCCTCTGGATGCTGAGATTCGGGGATGTTGTCAGGGTGAGGAAACCCACTGGGAATGGGGTGGGAAACAGAGAACTGGGACAGCTCTCAAAGAGTTCAATGAGAAGTTTCAGGGAGAGGTGTGGGTTGAAAATGAACCTGCCCAGCTCAGAAACAACGTGATGGTTATTTGGCATCCAAAGCAAAGCATGGGGCCAGCACCAGCACAGCCCTGTCCTGCAGAAAAAAAGGGGTTTTTTGGGTTCCAATCCCTGCTTGCAGGCCTTGGTGGCTGGAACCCCAATTTTTCAGATTATTTTGTGTAGAGGTGAGCTTTTACAACATGAGAGCACCCCTGAAGTCTAATAGAAACCTTTTAAGTAAACCTTACAAAGCTCTAATCTCTCAAAAGCTCCCATGTTCTTCTCCTCTGTTCTTATTCAATTTTTAATAAGAACAATTCCATGCAGCTCTAAAGCATGGCTCAATTAAGAAATATTCCTACCAGGCATCTTTGAAATCTTGGGAAGATTTCCTTTTTTCTTTTTTGCTTTTCTTTTTTTCCTTTTTTTTTTTTTTTTTAATTTACCCCTAGAAATCTCAGTTTTGGTTGGCTGGGGTTGAGAGAAGGAGTTTCTCTTTAATTGCAGGCTCCACTTCCCACTGTTATTTACAAGCAGACCAAGTAACTTTCAAAGTCTTGTGTTTTATGCTTCAAGGAGACCATCGAACACATTAGTGCTGTATTCTGAAGTTACAAAAAGCATCTTTGATCTAATTCCCCAGACATTATCTGTCCAAAAAGTATCTCTAGGTCATGAGACGTAATTAAAAAAACCCCAAGCCTGAATCAAAATTTCAAGCCCAGGTATTTTATAGTAATCAAACCTTAACTGCTTTATGATTCACTTTTATTTTTATAGTATGTGGCACTCTTCTTGCTGCTCTGGTTAAGCTTGGATCAGCATTTCCATTATAAAATGCTGCTTGCAGGGGTTTAGAACTTAGCTGCAAAAATTTACTCTGGAGTTTAGGATGGCATTATGGCCTGAGCGGAAAATCACGTTTGCAGGGAATACGTGGCTGCCAATATGCATAAAATGTTTGGAATCTTATTTGGGGCGTTTGGAGCAGATTGCAGCAGCGATGTCTGACCAGAACACGCATCATTAATGATGAGGGGAGCAAATTGGGGCTGGGGCAGCTCCCATTTTCTGCTCCGTGTTTGCTGAAGCCACCCTGAGTCCCCCAGCTCAGCCCCTGGGGGCTCTGGGGGCTCCTGTGCAGAACTGCTCTCACCTGGGTGTGCTCACACAGGGAGAAATCACACAATGACACTTCAGGACAGTTCATAGAAAATAGCCAGACTTCTTTTTTCCTCACCAGGGATTTAGGTACTCTAGGTAGAGGTACAGCTAGTTGGTTTAATATCATTTTTCCCCACCTAAGTTTTTCGTTTCTGCTCTTTAATCAACGTTATTTTTCTAAAAATGGCACCTAAGAATCACACTCCACTTGCCAAAATCTCCTGAAAAGAAGAAACATGTTTGGTGTGCCAGGGACAGTTGATTTACAGGGTGTTATAGCCCGAAACCAGCCCAGTCTTGGAATAGTTGTGAAATCTCAGCCTCGCTGAAGCAGCAGGAGCTTAAATCCATTCTGTATTACAAACAATGATTTCTGTCTCACAAGTGCCCCGTGCCCTCACCCTGAGTTTGCCAAACTTGTGCAGAGCATCAAACAGGAGCAGGCCACCCTTAAAGCTAAATTTTAGTGCTGATCCAATGCCTTTATTTAATTTATTATTGTTTTTATGGTTTGATAGAATTTAACTCCTACCACACCAGGAGTTAGAGACACACACATAGAGACAAAAATGAGTAATTTAGAGAGCAATTTTCATTAAAGAAATAAACCAAACCACAAAGGCAACCCCCTGAACTTGCAGCTCCCCAGGACATCCCCTTTGTTTTGCTCTCCAGAGATCTTTATTACCCCAGGAAAAGCAGCCAGGAGCCTTCCTGTCATGGGTGAATAATTCCCCACGAGTCCCTTGTGGAACAAATGCCACCTTACACAACTCAGGATACTTATTGGCTCTAAATATAGCTCTCTTTGCTATGGAAGTGCCTTTGGAATAACAAATTTCCTCGTGTGGACGTTGATATTGCACTTTAATAAGGCCAAAATCAGCACAGCAAATCTCCCACTTCGCTGAAGGGCACGCACCGTAAATCCAAATTTGTTTTTGCCTCTCCCAGCCCGCTCAGTGCCCCTGATTTACTCAGCCCAGGCAGGAGGAGCAGCTACACGTGGAGTTAGCCCTGTGTAAAACCCCCAGGGTGTTTAATGCTCTCTGTCAGGCTACCACATTCCTGCTGCAGACTGGAAACAGCACCCAGGGCCAGCAGGCTGCAAATCCAGCACAGCTCATCACTCAGGGCTCTCCAGCACATGAGAGGATTGCAAATATTTATATTAGCAGCTTTTGTGCTGCACTGGAAATATCAGAGATCTTACAGGGAGGACTGGAGGAGCTGCAGCTCCTGGGGCACGCACGGGAGATGGGTCTTGGCTGGGAAAATCAGCTTGCTTTATTTCAAAATAAATGGGGGAAAATTGTAAAAAAAAAATTTAAACTCTTCTAAAAGTCATTACAGTTTAGAAAGTTTCCCTGCCTTGGTGTGAAAATGAGAGTGTTGCTCTGCAGTTCACAACTGAGCCAGGTGGGAGGAGGTTTTCTGGCAAGGGTTAAAAGGTGTCCTTGAGCCAAACACGGAATTTCAGTGAGGAAGGGAAGGGATCTTTTGTTCTTGGGGTTTTTTTTATCCAGGCAGCACAGCACTAACATCATCCACTATTGTCAGCACAAATCCGAACTCTTATTTTCATCGGGAGGTAACCTACTTTTAAAAGAGCACCTTGAATGCTGAATTTTCGATTACCTGGAGAAAAGCAAGGGGAAGGGAGGCTCATCTGCTGTTCCAGGGCTGTGAGAAGTGAGGTTGGTTGGTAAAGGAAAAGGGATCATGCCCAGCCCTGGTGGTGCTGCCCTGTGACAGAAGGAGCAGCGTGGATTTGTGACATCCCCTTCATGGGCTGTCAGAAATGGGTGGTTCCTTCCTTTTGATACCTGCCCCTGTCCTGAGACCCTTTTAGGATAAAAGTGCTGCAGAGGCACTTCAGTGGAGCTTCACTGGCGAAGAACTGGCTGAGCAGGAGAAGCTGGGGCTGCTTGGTCACTGCTCCCTCCTGCTCCTCGAAAATATGAACACTTCTTAGGGAAAAAAAACCACATTTAAGGCATCTTCATGGTTATTAATTGGTGAAGAACTGGCTGAGCAGGAGAAGCTGGGGCTGCTTGGTCACTGCTCCCTCCTGCTCCTCAAAACTATGCACGTTTTTTAAGGAAAAAAACAACATTTAAGGCATCTTCACTGTTATTCATTGGTGAATAACTGGTTGTGCAGGAGAAGCTGGGGCTCCTTGGTCACTGCTCCCTCCTGCTCCTCAAAAATATGAACACTTTTTAGGGAAAAAAACACATTTAAGCCGTCTTCACTGAAATTCAGCATCAGTGTTGTTCATTGGTGAAGAATTGGCTGAGAAGGAGAAGCTGGGGCTGCTTGGTCACTGCTCCCTCCTGCTCCTCAAAAATATGCACCTTTTTAGGGAAAAAACCCACGTTTAAGGCGTCTTCACTGCAATTCTAAGGGTGTCACCAAAGAAACCTGTCCTGCCCCAGCAGTGCCAGCACAGGCAGTGTCCCCTGTGGCCTGGTGGCTGCAGAGACAATCAGGGATGAGGTGAAAACGCTGCTTTTGATCCCCTTTGCCTGATGGAAGGGAACGATCTGTTAATAGCACAGGAATGGGGATGCTGGGCTTTATTTCCTCGTGTTGAAATGGAGAATACACTGTCCTTGAGCCCAAATGCACCCAAAGTTCATGAAAAATGCAGGCACTGATGGAATGGGGTTTTAAAGTGAGGTTTTTAAGAGCTGGGTCATCGGATGAGAAGAGTTTCCTAAAATGAGGGACTGGCCATTAGAAGAGTAAAAGGAATTCTAGAGGGAATGTGGAAATTGTGGAAATGCAGCTGGAGGGCAGGCACCGATCTGTGCATGAAGGAGAGAGGACTGGCTGAAGTGTTGGGACAGGAAAAGGATCAGCTTAAAATATCTCCAGAATCCTAAACTCCTGCTGAGCCTTCCCTGCTGCACTAGGAAATAACCATGGAATAATCACAGAATAACCATGAAATAACCAAGAAATAACCATAGAACAACATAGAAACAACCATAGAATAACCATAGAATAACCAAGAAATAACCAAGAAATAATCATAGAACAACCATAGAAATAACCACATAGAATAACCATGAAATAACCAAGAAATAACCATAGAATAACCATAGAAATAACCACAGAATAACCATAGAATAACTATGAAATAGCCATAGAATAACCATAGAAATAACCATAGAATAGCCATAGAAATAACCATAGAATAGTCATAGAGTAACCATGAAATAACCAAGAAATAACCATAGAACAGTCATGGAAATAACCATGAAATAACCACAGAAATAGCCATAGAATAACCATAGAATAACCATGAAATAACCACAGAAATTACCATAGAATAACCATAGAAATAACCGTAAAATAACCATGAAATAACCAAGAAATAAGCATAGAATAATCACAGAAATAACCATAGAATAATCATACAATAACCATAGAATAACCAAGAAATAACCATAGAAATAACCATTAAATAACCATAGAAATAACCACTGAAATAACCATGAAATAACCATAGAATAAACATAGAATAACCATAGAATAACCATGAAACAACCACAGAAATAGCCATAGAATAGCCACAGAATACCCATAGAATAACCCCGGAGCAGCTGGGGCTGCCCTGGATCCCTGGCAGTGCCAAGGCCAGGCTGGACAGGACTTGGAGCCCCTGGCACAGCGGGAGGTGTCCTTGCCATGGCAGGGGTGGCACTGGGTGAGCTTTTGGGGTTCCTTCAACCCAAACCATTCCATAATTCCATGACACGTGGGCAGCTAAACCAGAATCATTCCACTGTCATTGTATGGTCCATGGATGAACCTGGTTCATATCCTTCTCTATGTGGAGAAATATTTTAAAAATCTGTGGAAAAACTTGCAGCTTTATCAGCACAAAATCCTGCCCATTCCTTGTCAGTCCCATATTTAACTCAGGGAGAAAAGCACAGGATCTCTACTCCCATTCCCATAAATTAAAAACCTGGATGGAAGCTCATTAATATGCAAACAGAATTCAATGTAGCAGAATTTAGCAGGAAGCATGCAGGGGTGCAGGTGTGAGCTCGTGTTAGGGCTGAGCTGAACACAATCCTGCAATATCATTTCAATCAATTTTAATTGGTGAGAGGCTTGAAGAGAAGTTGACAGCTGATAGATGGACCCAGCTTTTTATATTGCTTTGTTGCATCCAGAAGACATAAAAATAGCAGGTGGAAATACTGATGGTCCCTGCCAGCACCTCAAAACTTGGAGCAGTTGCCTTTCAGAATAAAACTGGAGCCATTCCCTGTGGGTGGTGGCAGCTTCTTCAGCACAGGATTTTGGGAGAGCTTCACAAGACATCCCAGGAAACAGCCTGACCCCAATTAGTTAAAAACCCCCTTTAAAAACCCCTCTCAATGGCTCTCCATAGAGCTGGAGGGAGATGTTAAGTGGTTTGTGTAGCTCTGGTGATATTTCATTAGAGATCGGTGTGATGGAGCAGAGAAAGTTCTTATTGCTGCTCCAGTGACAGGCTGGGGGAAGGCAGGGTTACAATTCCAAGTGGGATGAGCAGGGGAAACAACCTGGAGAAAAGGATGCAGCTCAAGAAAGGCAAATTTGGGGTCCAGCACCTCAGTGAGAAAATCAGCTGAGCAAGGAGAGGGAATGGAAGAGCTTGGAGGAGCTGCTGCAGGGCAAGGGGGGAGTGAGAGTCACCAGAGCTGTTCTGGGGATGCAGCTGGAGCAGAGGAGAGCCCACCCTGACCTCCAGGACATGGGGGACAATCCTTCTGTGGGAGTCACCAGAGCTGTTCTGGGGATCCAGCTGGAGCAGAGGAGAGCCCACCCTGAGCTCCAGGACATGGGGGACAATCCTTCTGTTCTGCTCACTGTGAGAAAAAGAGCTCGGGGGAAAGCCTGAACAAATCTGGACCATGAGGAGAGATTGGATTAGTTAAAGTGGCTTTGCCAAAAATCCACATCTGAATGGTCCTTCTCACAGCCAGGATCGTGGGATGGGTTGGGTTGGAAGGCCCTCAAAGCCCACCCAGTGCCACCCCTGCCATGGCAGGGACACCTCCCACTGTCCCAGGGGAATCCAGCCCCATCCAACCCGGCCTTGGGCACTGCCAGGGATCCAGAACAGCCACAACAAATCTGGGAATTCCATCCCAGGGCATCCCCACCCTGCCAGGGAACCATTCCCAATTCCCAATCTCCCACCCAGCCCTGCCCTCTGGCAGTTTGAAGCCATTCCCTGGCTCCTGTCCCTCCATCCCTGCCCAAACTCTCTCTCCACCTTCCCTGCAGCTCCTCCAGGTACTGGGGGCCACGCTGAGCTCACCCCAAAACTTCTCCTCTCTCCACTCCTGCCCCCCTTCCCTCTCCCATTCCCACAGCCCAGCTGTGCTGTGGGAAGGCTGGAGCTTGCTGCTGCTCAGGAAAAGCAGCAGAAGGTTCATGCTGGCAGTGGTTTCCTGCCCTTCTTTAGGGCAGAAAAAAGAGGGGGAAAGGTTCTTCTTTTCAGCCCCTCCTGATGCAGCTTTGAGCCCCACACAGGCTCCCTCCAGCTGGTCCCGGGCCTGGGTTAGTGTGTGCTCTGCTGGATAAATGTGTCCCATGACCTGCACACTGGGAAAGCAGGGAGAGCTACAAGTTACTTTAACTTCTAATTTAGTGTTCTAAACGAATATGAAACTATTTTGCAATATCAATACATTTCTTAATTTAAACAAATCTAATTATGCCAAATTAAAGATTTATTTAGCTAACTCGGTAATGTTAAATACTTAAATATTTTAGATGTCCGAGATAAACGTAATAAAATGACTCTGCTTAATCTACAAATTAATCCAAAAAAATAAATTGCATTTTAATTCCATTGATAGGGATCAAGCCCAAGCATGATTGGCATATTCCTTCCCCGAGACAGAGGGAAGCAAACACTGTGGGACAGATCCAGTTTATTCCCCACACGCCTGGGGGTTTGGAACGCTTCTGCTGAGCTCTGAACATGCATTTCTGACTTATCCTAATGTAGCTGCACGAAATACAGCCTCGTACCTGAAACTGCTCCAGCACATTCCCACGCTGGGGACGGTTCCAGCGAGGAAAATCTGTCTGGCAAATGAGTCATTGTGAAAAGCCTGAGCTGGAGATGCTGGGAAGCAGGGCGGTGCGTGTGGAAATGAGATTAATCAACGGGAGATGGGGATCAGCCGTCTATCACAGCAGAGCTGGTGACAATAACGGGGCTGGGGGAACGGGGCAACGGGCAGAAATGTCAGATTAATGATGAGGCAGGAGCTGCTCCCAGAGCACGAGAGGCTGAGCGGGCACACAGGCAGAGATGATGGGGAGGTGGGGCTGGGGCCACTGCCAGAGCCACTTATGGAATACTGAGCCCAATTATTGAATACTGAGCCCAATTATTAAATACTGATCCCAATTATTGAATACTGAGCCCAGTTATGGAATACTGAGCCAGTTATTGAATATTGAGCCCAGTTATGGAATACTGAGCCCAATTATTGAATATTGAGCCCAGTTACTGAACTCTGAGCCCAATTATTGAACACTGAGCCCAATTATTGAACACTGAGCCCAATTATTGAATACTGAGCCCAATTATTGAATACTGAGCCCAGTTATGGAATACTGAGCCCAGTTATGGAATACTGAGCCCAATTATTGAATATTGAGCCCAGTTACTGAACTCTGAGTCCAGTTACTGAATACTGAGCCTGGTTACTGAATACTGAGCCCAGTTATGGAATACTGAGCCCAATTATTGAACTCTGAGCCCAATTACTAAATCCTGAGCCCAGTTATTGAATACTGAGCCCAGTTATTAAACACTGAGTCCAATTATTGAATATTGAGCCTGGTTACTGAACACTGAGCCCAGTTACTGGGACAGTTATTTACCTTATCACTACTAGATATGTGCATATTTATTTATTATTCATATTTTTGTACATTTTATATGAATGTTATAATGACAGAAGTGAGCACAGGTGAGACACGCGGATGCCCTGAAAGTCACTCTGCACCTCAGCTCCCAGTGCTGCTCACTGATGGCTCTGGGAACTTTTTGGCCATCCCTGAATGTGATTTTTGCTCTCTTTAAGGTGCATTTGCACCACCAGGGATGAGCAGGATTGCTGTAGCTCAAGGGAGACTCGTCCCTAAATTCTGTCAGCTTCCACTTAGATTTACTGGGGCTTGTGGAGCTGCTGGCCAGCTCCAGCTGCCTTTATTCCCTGCTAGGAACCCTCTGATGAGGATTATTCTCCCATGTAAGAGCTCCTGGAAGCTCCTCTTGGTGGGTGTTGTGAGGACTGGCTTGGGCTTGTCTCACCTCTGTGTCTGAGTTTGAGAGGGATCCTACCACAAAAATCAAAAGATGCTCATGCCTGTGTCATTTTAATAGGGAAAATCTCTCTCTATTTTGATTTCTTGAATTCCTTTAAACTGGGCTGCAGAGAAACAAAACTGATTGTTTATCAAATTAGGTCTTGGAAAATGCTTTTCCCCCTTGAGGTTAAAAAACAAAAAATCATTCCAATCTTGTAAGTTATTTTGGTTTCATGCTTCTTTAAATCTTCTCCAACTTTCCTTTGCTTTGTTCTTTCTCCAATACCACAAAAATGTAATAACAGCAGAAGTAGACAACACAGATTAGACAACCTGGATAATATTTAAGTAAGTGCTCAAGTATTTTCTTAGTGGGTTGAAGGACTGTGCTGGAGTGCTCGTGGCATTTCCAGCTCGATGGATGAAAGCTGTTTCCTCAAATCCCAGGGACAGCAGAGACTTTGCAGTGAAAGAATTTTTCATTTTGTGACTTCTTGCTCTCTTCTTGTAGTTAACGAAGTGTCTTTTAAAGTTGTTTAAAGTAAGAAACAAAAACTCTAATAGCTCTCCTTAATCTAGAAAAACCCACAGGTTTCATGAAGGCAAAATTAAACTTCTCCCATCTCATTTAGTAAAGAAATATTTTGTGACATTATTGCAATGAAATTGTTTTCAGTGGGAAAATACCCATCCAGTAAACCCCAAATGTTCAACAAGTGTGTGCCCACTAATCTCATTTATGGAGGAAAAGGAACAAGAGCTTTCTAAGAAAACTCTGGTTTGATATGGATTTTTAAACAGAGTTCTCATCTTGTTTTGAAATTTATTTCAGATTTAGTTTAAAGTCACAACTTTTACTCATAAATATACTCCCTACCCTTTTACCTGATTTGTGTGTTTGTTTCTAAGGACTCTCTTTAGAACAAAGATTTTGGGGCGTTTTTCCTAATCCAAATGCAGAGCAGGAGGGTGAATCTTTCAGAATTTTCTAAACTGTCTACTAGAAAATGAAAATTCTTTCTCTGCTCAGATTTTTTTTTTGACATTTCTCTTGATGAACTTTCCAAACCCTACCAGTACCAAAATCTGTAATTTTCCTAATTCCTGCCTTTTTGTGCACACTCAGCTCTGTGTTCCCATAGCGATTGCTGCTGTCAGGTTTGGACACCAAAACCTAAACCAGAACACGAGGCTGGGATGAACTGGGATGAAATCCTCCTTGGTTTATTTTAGGATTACATGGAAGGCTTGCTTGGAACTATATATCAGCTTTAAAGA
This sequence comes from Taeniopygia guttata, assembly GCF_048771995.1. Lineage (NCBI taxonomy): Eukaryota > Metazoa > Chordata > Aves > Passeriformes > Estrildidae > Taeniopygia > Taeniopygia guttata. The sequence goes on from NC_133045.1 coordinate 13,987,706, forward strand.
TGGCTCAAAGAAAAACTCTTCATCAGCAGAACAGGATAAGCTGCTATCATTTTTAATTTTTATTGAGCCCTTTTAGCACTGAAGATGACCATGAGGGAAAAACAGACAAAAATATCGCCCGTTGTAATAAATAATTTGTCTCAAGTTTCAAGCCTGTTATTAAATGAAATTTGAGGTAATCCAAGCAGAGCTCCAGGGCACCTGTGACTTTTAATGGAGCTCTGCTGTTTCCAGGGAAATCCATACCTTTAAAAAGGGAGCTGGAGGCTAAAAGCCTCGAAGATAAATCTCCCTGGGGAGGCTCCTCCAGCAGGGCACTCAGCCTGGCTCTGGTGTCTGCTCTGAAACCCTTTCATGAGGAACATCTGCCTCTGTCTAGACCTTTCTGAGGCTGCAGAATCCAAAATATCTCCTTTTGATACCAGCCTGGCTGTGGGCTGTTTGGGTGCCTGCTGTAGCTGAGGAACTCGAAATGTCAGGCTATTCGTGATGCTGGGAAAATAACAGTTTAACCCCAAAACTGCACGCGGCTTGCTCACAAAATTAGATTTTTAGCAAAGGCACAGGTCCGGTGTAGCATTTTGTGTGCAGCTTGGAAGCTGAAATTTCCCTTTCTGTGCATCTGTGGAGAATTCAGAGAGCCAGGAGCCACAAAGATCCTCCCTGAAACAAATGGCTTTGTCTTCTGAGAAATGTTTAAGTACTGGGAAGCTGCTAAACTATTGAACCATGGAGCAGCTGCTGATTAATTTAGCACTGCCCCTTCTGAGCACTTAATACAGGAATCCTGAGGAAAAATAAAGGCTCTGTAATTAATGCTTGAGGAAGAGGGAATGAGAATAAGGTCTCACAGGTGTGTGGATAAGAATACACAGCATAAATTTATACAGTGAGGATAATCTCAGCCTCTTTATGTTGTGGTTTTTGCTGTTAGAGAATGGAGTGGATCCTTTTGCTGCTGAATCAGAAATATTGCAGCAGCTGGTGATGCCACGAGCTCTGCAGCCACACCCCGGGCACAGGAGGCCCTCGATTTATTGGGATTTTGGGATTTTGGGCAATATTCCGATCACTTGTCTGCCAATGCTGCCTGAAGTCTGTAAGAAACAACAGAAAGGTATCTGGAAAGGGAAAAGAACTCATTATTGCCAGTTATCTGCTCATCAAAATCCTAAGGGGGCTGTGACCTGATTGTAACTTTCCCCCAGAGCCCTACAATAATTTAGCTGTGAAAGGAAATTTTATGGCATGTAAGATTAGCCCACACTAATGCAAGGTCAAAAATAATAGAATCAATAAGCAAACTCAATACTGTTAACATTTTGAGAAAATTACTACCAGAAAACAATGTCAACAACAGATTGAAATGGGTCTCCAAAGTTGTCCTATTGATTTCCTTTCAGATTCATGACAATCTAACTCTTTTTCCTTTGCAATATGGCATCCATTTTTCTTAGTGGGTTTTGGTTTTGGTTGGGTTTTTTTTGTTCTTTGCGTTTTACGGTCCATTTTAGCTATGAACATTTGTTGGTTTATTATTTTAAAATATGGCAAAATTACTATCTTTGAGTTTTTATTCTGAAATAGACAAAAGCCTCCAATCCCGCTCAAAAGTGGTTGGAAAGCCTAAGGCTATTTTCAAGTTTTAATTCTGTTAGCAATGCACCAGCACAAAGTGTGGGGAGGAGGAGGGAGGAAATTGAAAGCAAGTTTGACATTTGTTTAGAGCTGTCAGAATTAAGTATACTGAGAGTGAGAGAGAAGTCAAAGCTGCAGTGTGTATTTAAGTATTACATTTCATATCAGTAATGGTTTGCACCAGCAATGGCATCACAAATTGGCTGTGTCGTGTCTTGGAAGGGAACAAATTCTGATTTAGCTGTGAAATGGGCGCTGTGCAGCCCAGGTGCTTCAGCAGTGCCTTGGGGCTGTGTTTCCATCAGGAACCTGCTGAGATCCAGGGTTTTCCATGCTGAACCTTGTGGGATTATGGAATGGTGGGAGGGAGGGACCTAAAATCTCATCTCACCCCTGCCCTGCCATGGCAGGGACACCTCCCACTGCCCCAGTGTCCAGCCTGGCCTTGGGCAGTGCCAGGGATCCAGGACAGCCACGGCTGCTCTGGGAATTCCATCCCAGCCCCTCCTACACCTCACCTAAACTTCTCCTCTTGCAGTCTGAACCCTTTACTGCTGTATTTCCACTTACAGATGTGTCAGCTGTGTTTGCACTCGTGTGGTCGTTGAAATACAACGAGTTTGTGTTGGAGCAGTGAGATTGTGGGATGGGAACTCAACAATTTCATGTTGAAATGGTGAAACCGTGGGATGGGAACTCAAAAATTTCATGTTGGAATGGTGAAATTGTGGGATGGGAACTCAACAGTTCCAAGTTGGAATGGTGAAATTGTGGGATGGGAACTCAACAGTTCCATGCTGGAATGGTGAAATTGTGGGATGGGAGCTCCATGTTCAGCCATGAGGAGAGTGCCAGGAGGGAAAGGAGGGAGGGAGGGATTCCCCCCTGGTGCAAGGGCAGGGCTGATCTGCTGATCTGTATGACTTGAGAGAGAGGTTTTGGCCATCTTTGGTGTTTCTGTACTGTTGTATTTCATATGGATTCAGCATTTTGTCATTGTAAGCCAAAATGTGCTGCTTGAGAAAAGTGAAACATCAAAATCATCTTTTCTGTACACATTTCTACTTGGAATTCTTCTGAAATATCATTGATGAGAGTTATATCTAAGAAAAACATCCCATTTCATTGTTCCAGGTCCAGACTGGAGATCAGAATAGAGTTTATTTTTTAAAAATAGAATTCTTATACTTAAAAATGAAAGCAAAATCCCTTCCGATTTCTTTCTGCTGCAGGCCTCTGCTGTGGCCTGAGTTTGGATTTCTAATTCCCTGTTTCATGAATTTTGTAATATTTCCTTCAGTCAGTTTAGGGGGTTTCCTGCTGAGTTGTACCAAATCTCTCCACAAAGCTCAGCAGATCTTTGCTCACCAGAGCACTGAGGTTGTCTTCAGACCCCTCTGTTTTCCTCCATGGAGCAAATTCAGAATATAAACTACGTGGTGTTTAATTTTATAGTGATTCTTGTGCCCAAATTCACTTCAGTGTGTGCATCCAGGGCTGTGTGGGGTTCCATGGAATGGACTCTGTGCTTCTCAGAAGTTCATCAGCTTTGCTTTTTTCTGACATCTCCCAATCCCTTTTCCTCCCAAACATAAGACACTTCCTGGCTTTTATTTGCACTAAATTCCTGATTATTTCCAGGGCAGATGTCAGGCAGGCCTGACGTGGCCATGGCTTTGGCAATGTCTGTTTGCAGCAAGGCAGGAGCTGCATTCCTGCAGCTGGGCTGCACTGGCAGGGCACAACCCCAAATTTAATTTCGCAGGTGATTCCTGCTGCTGGGCAGAGGGCTGGCAGCAGCTCTGCACGCTGCTCCTGCCCAGCAAACCATGGAGTCTGTGAATCTGAGCAAACTTTGACAACATCCCAGAACTTATTTGGAATGCATTTCTTGTCATTGCTGGAGAGAGGAAAAAAAAAAAAAGAAAAAAACAGAAGAAAGAAAAAACAGCACTGAAGGGAGTTGTCACACAAAAGTGTGTGGTATGAACCCGGGGACCTAAAAAATCAATCATGGCAATTATTTTACTAAATTATTTTAAACTGTAGTGTGTCCAGAAGTCTTTCTGTTAAATGTCTGCTGTCACAGCAACAAGCTGTGCTGTTTCCATCTCTGACCTTTTCCGTGTTAAAATGCGTGTCAGTATGTAAAACAGGAGCACTCCACACACAAGCTGACTGTGGCAGCGCTTTGCTGCGCTGCACCGAAGGTCCTGCAGCTCCAGATTTTGCAGGAAATGAGGATAATGGGACAATTCGCCATTTAGTTAGAGGGGAAAACACCCACCAACAACAAGCAAAGGTTGCTTTCCTCACCATTTGTTTTGTCACATTCCTTTTTGCTCTGATCTGTTTGAGGGAAGGGGATGGAAGTGGCACGTGCAGAGAATGGATGAGTTGATGCTGAAGTGTGAAATGACCATTAAAAAAGCGCTGCCCGTTTATCCCTAATACTCCATTTGGAGCTGAGATCCCAGTGCAGTGAGTTCAGTGGCTGCAGTTCAGTACCTGGTGGACAGCAGTCCATATGTCCCAGGAGCCTAAATCAGCTGCTGCACTTTGCTGTCAACAGCAGCTCTGATGGCCAAGAGGTGTGGGGCAGACGGGGGGATAACAACCCTGAAGATGTGCAGAGCCTCGGAGAGGGTCTGGGCAGACCCTTGGGGTGTTTCCAGGGCAGCTGAAAACACCCCAAGGTGTTCTCACAGCATTTTGGGTGCAGCATTTTGGGTTCAGAACAGGTTCCCACACAAGCACGAGGTGGCCAGAGGTGCCCCTGGCCTCTCTGGCTCTGAGCTCTGTCAGAGGAGGCACTGGAGGCAGGCACAGCGAGGAAATGCTGAGTTCTGGGCTGATCTGCAGTGCAGCATCTCCAGGGTGGCACCAGGGCTCCATCCTGAGCTCTGCCAGGTCCTGCACAGGGCAGGGGGCTGCTGTCAGTGCCCATCACAGCCCAGCTGCCTTGGTCAGCTTGGAATTCCCATCCAGCCTTAATGATTCTGGGATTCTAATTTTTTTTTTACTACTATTATTATTATTATTATTATTATTATTATTGATTTATTTTTATTAATGTTATTATTGTCATTATTGTTATTATTGTTATTATCGTTATTATTGTTATTATTGTTGTTGTTATCATCATTATCATTATCACTATCATTATCATTAGTGCTTGAAGGAACTACAGACCTTCATCAGAGCAGGTGCTCAGTCATCCTGTGCTCTGTAAGAATAAAGAATTTCCCTTCCTGAAAATCCTGGGGTCTGTTCTAAGGTAACCTCAGCTGGTGTTCATCCCAAAGGTTCTGAGGATGAATTTATAAAGCCACGGACTGCAGCTGGTGTGGGCAAGGGAAATCCAGCAGTGAGATTGCCTTGGACAAGATTTCCACTCTGAAGGTAATTTTTCCAAGGCCTGGCAAAAGGAACTTTTTGAAATCCACAGGCTGTGGAATTATCACCAGAACATTCCCTACATCTCACCAGCCACAATAAAGTCATTTCAGCATAAATCTGCTTCATGGTTGAAATTAGAAAATGACATCCTCTGAGAGAGATTTTAATTCAGGGAAGTGAGGTTTGGTGTTATTGTTTCTTTCTTTTGAGATTTTAATGGATGATTAATGAAAAAAAGTATATAGTAGTAAGTCACAGGGAAATGATATCCATTCTGGGAAAGAATGGATGGTGATACATATGTGTATGTATACATATTTCCTCTTTCCCAGGAGTACAGGCTGGAAATTTCTGGAAAATGAATCAGATAATGTGTAATTAGGTGGTTTCACACAGACGATGGCACTCACAGTAGTGAATGTTTGCCATCCACTGATCAGAGAGAGGAATTCCTGATCCCTGTCCCTGCTGGGAGCTGGAGGGAAGCAGTGCAGAGGTGATGCAGGGAGGGGAACGTGCTGCAGCACGTCTGGGCTCCCAGGTGGAGGGGTGAGGGAATCTGAGGTATTTAAATGATCCCAAAATTGTAGAAAGTCTCTGTCTTTCTGCCCCGTTGCCAAAAAAAAAGCCATAATTGGTCTGTGCTGTTTCAAGGTTGTTTATTCTGTTTATCTCTAACATGTTCTGCTGCCCTGCCGCAGCTCTGTCCTGCAGGGCAGCGTGTGGGGCTCTGCCCTCAGTGGGATGGTACAAACATTAAATACCACAAACTACCTGTGCTGGATTTACAATAACGTGCCAATATCTGTCACCTACGTTGGACAGTGTGTCCCCAGCCTGAACCAACAGAAAAATGCCAACACTGCAGTGAAACATGGAGGGCATGAAGAAGGAGGAAAAGGACAAGACACACCCAATTTCCTCCATCTTGTCCCCTTTGAACCCCTAATTTAGAATCCTAAAATTTTACTTTTGCACTCGTGCCACACTTAATTATTACTGATATCAAACACTCAGAGCTGGTAATTCATCCTGTAAGATTGAAAACTCTTTTCCATGGCCAGAGATCACAGCCAGTGTCTCTGGGGGCTCTGTCCAGGGGGGTTCCTGACCCCTGCCAGGGTCCCAGGGCAGTCAGAGGGATGCTCTGGATTCCCACATCGGGGGAAGGTGCCCGAGCAGCGCTGCTGGGGAGAAGCTGCTGTTGCTGCTGCCTGTCCCTGCAGCAGGAGTCACTCAGGCTGACACATGGGTTTGCAGGAAAAGCAGCCCAAAAGGGCTGGGCAGGCCTGTGAAGGGTTTCATGTATGCAAACACACATTAGCTGGCGTGTTAGGATGTGTCTGAGCAGGTAGGAGGGGAGCTGAGTCAGATTTTCTGTCGTTTCTCCACTTCTCGTTGGGCTCTGTGTTGGTTTTACACCACCTCATCCCGTGGGTGAAACTGCAGCCACAAATCCCCGTGGCTGCTCAGGCTGGGATCAGCATCCAGCTGAAACCATCCCTGAGGAGGAAGAGGAGCGTGGCAGCAGCAGCTCTGGAGCATCCTGGAAGGAGGGGCTGGAATGGTCCTCCCAGGGCAGCCCCTCACCTTTTCCCTGGCATCCAGTGTGGAAGGAGCTCTGAGAGAGGCAGAGCTGGTGCTGAATTCTGCACTGACACAGCCCAGAGCCCTGAGAGAGGCAGAGCTGGTGCTGAATTCTGCATGACACAGCCCCAGAGCCCTGAGAGAGGCAGAGCTGGTGCTGAATTCTGCACTGATGGAGCCCCAGAGCCCTGAGAGGGGCAGAACTGGGGCTGAATTCTGCACTGATGGAGCAACAGAGCCCTGAGAGAGGCAGAGCTGGTGCTGAATTCTGCACTGACACAGCCCCAGAGCCCTGAGAGAGGCAGAGCTGGTGCTGAATTCTGCACTGACACAGCCCAGAGCCCTGAGAGAGGCAGAGCTGGTGCTGAATTCTGCACTGATGGAGCCCCAGAGCCCTGAGAGAGGCAGAGCTGGGGCTGAATTCTGCACTGACACAGCCCCAGAGCCCTGAGAGAGGCAGAGCTGGGGCTGAATTCTGCACTGACACAGCCCCAGAGCCCTGAGAGAGGCAGAGCTGGGGCTGAATTCTGCACTGATGGATCCCCAGAGCCCTGAGAGAGGCAGAGCTGGGGCTGAATTCTGCACTGACACAGCCCCAGAGCCCTGAGAGAGGCAGAGCTGGGGCTGAATTCTGCATGGACACAGCCCCAGAGCCCTGAGAGAGGCAGAGCTGGTGCTGAATTCTGCACTGACACAGCCCCAGAGCCCGGCAGCCCTGCCCAGGCTGCACCTGCAGCAGTGGGAGCTGTGGCACCAGGACTGGCACAGCAAGGTTTGCTATACAAACCCTAAATACAGAGAGAGGTGTGTGAGAGATGGGCTGGGGGGTGGCAGAGCAGAATGGATGCACTGCCATGTGTGCCTAACAATTTAAACTTAGCAATCCATAATGCAGGAGCAGGCTTTCTCACTTTATTTTGGTATCTGGAAAGTTTCAGCACTGGCACCATATCAATATTTATTAATGCATTGTGAACCAGAACCTGTGATTATTACTCATGCTATCTCATACTTTACAAGCTTCAGCTCTGAAGAATAAAATCACATCTGCTTTTGCTCTTCCCATATTTTATTCAATGTTTTAACAGCTTTGCCGTAAATATCTCATCCATTATGATTCAGTTGTGACTGTATCAACTTCACATCTCCTGTTTTATAGCTGTCATTATACTTAAACAACGCACTGTTAATTCTGTTAACTAACAAGTTCATTGTTCTCTGCAGTCAGCAGTCTCTGGCTGTCGAGTCCACAGCGTTCCAGGCTGTAAATCTCTCCTGGGCACTGAGTGAAGCGTTTTCCTTGGCTTGGAAAATGAAGAGATGTCCTTTGAAAGGCTGATGAAGAAGGGGTTAATTGTGCTCCCGTGTAATAAAGCTTGCAGGGCACTCCTGGCTCGCCAAGGATAAAAACAGTGATTCTGTTCTCTGCTGCCTCAGCCCCCGGACAGCAGCAATTTTCTGATACACCGAGTGTTAAAAGCTGTAAACTTCATGCTGGGGGAGGAGGAAACCTCTCCAGTCCGAGCAGAAAGCAAGAACTTGAAAGAGTGATGGGAAAGGAATGGCCAAATTTTACTTTTGTACCCATGCCACACTTAATTATTACTGATATCAAACACTCAGAGCTTGTAATTCATCCTGTAAGATTGAAAACTCTTTTCCATGGACAGAGATCACAGCCAGTGTCTCTGGGGGCTCTGTCCAGGGGGGTTCCTGACCCCTGCCAGGGTCCCAGCCCTGCCAGGGCTGCCCAGGCTGCAGGGAGGGCTGGGGCAGAGGATAAAATCCCCATTATTTCCCTAAGCAATCCCCCAGCTGCATTAAGGTGGCAAACTCACTCTGCTCTGCTGCTGTGGTGGGAAGGAATTGAGCAAAAAAAAGCGATTTTTGGGGCTGGGCAGAGCTGGAGGGAGAGCAGAGAGATGATCCTTGTCCAGCTCCTGGCTGGGACTGCCCTCAGCAAAAACCCGAATTCCCATTGTGGGTCCATCCCGCAGGGAGGGCTGAGGGAGAGAGGAGCCCTGCAGTTGGAATTTCCCAGAGGTGAGCCCAGCTCTGGGGCTGGGGAAGGTCATTAATCTGTGCCAAACACCCCATCACACCTGAGCCTTGTACCTCGTATTATTTAATTTCAGTCCAATTATTCCAGAAAAAAAAAACAATTAAGAAAACGAATAATTATAAAAGTAAGGTCAACTCAATTTTCTCTACTAATGTTTTTAGTTACTGGACTCATTATTGCTAATTTCTTTCATAATCTTTGCGATCTAACCTCATTTGTTTCATTGCCAAGTGGCAAGTAGGGAGCATCATAAAACTTCCCTGAAAACAAAACAGAAAAATCATGACATTTTAGTGATTTCCTGAGAAAGTAATTATCTGTTGTTAACCTTTATGGAAAGAATTCTTCTGATCATCTTCAATATAGCTGTTAAATTTCCATCTTTCCATTTCTGATTGCAGTTTTCCAAATTAAAAGCGTAGAGCTAGGTGGGCATTTTCATTTCATGTCACCTCTTCTTCGCATAGTTCTATTGCTGAATCATAAAGTGCTTTAAAACAGGTTTTAGAACCTAAAAGAAAACTATTTGCTGTATCATTTTTAAATGTAATGAATTTCACTGCACCAAATTTTAAACTTTTTTTTTTTTTTTTTTTTTGCTGACTTAATTCATTTGGGCTCATGAAAGGACCTTGAATTTTTCCTGTGATATTTCAGAGCTCTGAAGGCAATGGGAAACTTTCTGTCTTTTCCTTCTGGAAGCCCCAAGGCTTCCAGCAGCCTCTTCCCTGGCCAGGGAGGTGGGGTTGGGGTCCCCAGGGGTTGGGGTCCCCAGGTTTGGGGTCCCCAGGAGCACCCCCTTTCCCAGGTTTGGGGTTCCCAGGGTTGGGTCTCCAGGAGTCCCCCTGGCCCAGGGTTGGGGTCCCCAGGTTTGGGGTCCCCAGGAGACCCCCAAGCCCCAGAGTTGGGGTGCCCAAGACCCCCCCTACCCCATGGTTGGGGTCCCCAGGAGCCCCCTTTGCCCCAGGTTTGGGGTCTCCAGGAGCCCCCTGTGCCCAGGTTTGGGGTCCCCCAGAAGACCCCCCTGCCCAAGACTCCCCCAGGAGCCCCCTGTGCCCAGGTTGGGGTCCCTAGGAGACCCCCAAGCCCCAGAGTTGGGGTCCCCAAGACCCCCCCTACCCCATGGTTGGGGTCCCCAGGGCCCCCTCTTACCCCAGGCTCCCCCAGGTTCCCCCTGTCCCACCTCAGTGACACCAGACCTGTCCCTCAGCCTTTCCCCCTGCCTGGGTTAGAAGTGCTGAGCTCCGGCCCCGTGGCTGCACAGACAAATGAAGGGAAATAAACAGAAAAAAAAATAAAAATTAAAAAATAAACCCCAACCATTTTGGCTCTGTGAGTCCCAGGTGCTGTGACACCTCCGTGCAGATTTCCCCGCTCAGTCCCTTGGCTCAGACTAAGCTCTGGATCGAGTGAATATCTGAAAGCCTTCCTGCCAGGGATTATGTCCTGCTCGGGAGGGGAGCTGGGTTTAGTGAGCTAATAGATCTTTTCTATCTCTAACTACTGCCAGTATGATTATGGTTTTTTAATCAGAAAAATGTGTTGCTGAAAAGTACCGAGATTAAGCACCACAATTGCCTGTAACAAAAGCAAGTTTGTTGGATGAGCAGAGATCTGATGAATGACATGATTTGAAATGTTTTCATCCTAATGGCTTCCTCTTCTGAAGTTAATTTTTTTTGTCAGTTGCCAAAACATTTATGAGCAGATTTGTGGATAATGACACTCTGAGATGGGGGTTTAAATAAAAATCTGTTCTGTTTGCAACCTAAAGGACCCAGTATTGCAGCAGACAAATGGGTTTGGAGGCTGATCCTTCTCGTGGCAGTGGAATAGATGAGCTGGGGTCGCTGGTGCTGTGCAGAGAGCAAGACACAAACTTTTAGGCCAGTTGTGTCTCCCTTGAAGAACTTTAACAGAGGAAGCGATAAATATATTTAAAACACAGTTTTGTAAGAAATGTTCGCCGTGAAGGGCACGGGGCTGCAATCTAGGGGAGTTCTTGTTCTCTTTGTGAACTGAAAAACAGGTAAAGAAAGAGCAGATAGAGGGCATTATGTGCTGAATAAATACCTGCATTTCGAATTGTTCCCTTTGTTCAACATCTGGATTTGTAAAAGGGACAAGGAAACCTGAAAGCCTATCCTTTAGCAACCCTTTTGAAAAGGCAATTGGGCCTGCGGATCAGTGGCTGAATAATAGACTGAATAGAATAATCCAGGTTTGTATGAGCTGGGGGAGGTTATTAGGGGGTGTCTGATCACAGAACTCTTATGTCAAATAAGGCACAGCACAGAAATCCAGAGCAGCAAGGACTCAGATCACAGGAAAGGAAAAGCAGCACTCAGAGCTGTTCAAGGAGTCTCCCAAAAGAGGAAAAAAAAGGGCATAAATCTCATTTGGTTCCAAATAACAGTGGCAGAGGTCCTGTGTCCCCATCGGCGGGGTCGGTCTGTCCCTGGCACAGATGGGGCCACAGGAACCCTGGCACAGCCTCTGGCACTTTCCATGGAATCCCAGAATGGTTTGGGTTGGAAGGACCCTAAATCCCACCCAGTGCCACCCCTGCCATGGCAGGGACACCTCCCACCATGTCCCAGTGCCCAACCTGGCCCTGGGCACTGCCAGGGACCAGGGGCAGCCTCAGCCCCTCTGGTGCCTGCAAAACACACTCCCTGCAGTTCAGATACTGGCAAATATCTTATTTTCTGGGCTGATTTAAAAATATCAAACTGATCCCCTGCTCAGGGCTCATTTTAAGCTCCTCCTGTTGCAGCAGTGCATTTATGACACCCCCAAAGCAGCAGCAGCACTGGCAAAATTTGTGTTTGCACACACGACCCTTGGCTGGTTTGCTCTTCATGTGAGGCGTTTGAAATCACATTTGTTTTCTTCTCCCCAATTGCTCCTACGTCTGCATCCTTCATCTCAGACAGGAATGCAGAACATTATCCCCCAGGGAACGGGGTGGGATGGTGCACAGGCATTTTGCCTGAAATGCTGTTTTCTTACAGAAGTAACAAAGCCACTTTTCCCTACCTGCAAAGGATCAGCTGTTCCCATCCTCCAGGATGGCACTGCAATTATTTCCTGTGCTAATGAGTATTTTCTGCTCCTGAATTCTGAGGTGCAGCCCAGTCATGCTTTGCAGGATTTCTAAAACACATTTGTTGCTCTATTGTCCCGAATTCCACCTTTTCAAAAGCTTGTTGTGTTTGATCTGGTCTTCTTCTCGAGCTCCAGAGTCTGGGTCTCATGGAACTGCAATAACTTCTGTCACTGGAAGGGCTGAAGAGCATTTTCCTTCACTTCAGGAGAGAATCGACAAAAAGGTAGAAAACTTGGAAGGCAAATTCCAGGAAGTTCAGCTGCTTTGCAGTGGCAGCTGAGGGACATTGCAAATACCTTCAAAACATCCCCTAAAGTACTTCTTTAGTTAAAATTAGTTATAATTTGTAAAAACACATTTCTTCTTTGAAGTCAGCTGGGTTACCAAGTTCTTTCAAGCTGAAATTAGAGAATTAAATCCTGGCTTTAATTAAATAAATGGTGAAATTCCATTTTATTGCTGCCAAGATTTCAGCTATAACTATTTCGGAAGAAGAACTTGGCATTCCATGTTTTACCTATGCACTCCCCAAGCTTGTGCAGGGTTCTTTCTTGCCATATATTTTTAGGGTTTCTTTTCCAGCCTTTCTAAACAGTGGGGCTTTCCTTTTCTGTCCAAAGTACATTTATTCCACGGCCCCACAGATTTTGTTCATGCTGGACTTTAAATCAACCAGCAAATGCCCCCAGGTATCTTCAAAGGCTTCTGAAAAAAAGAATGGCTTACAGGGGTGTTTTTTGCTCTGCCAGGATTATGATTTGTTATCCATCTCGTGGATTTTTGAGCAGACCCCTGCACTGAGCATTCCTATTAATGGCCTGGCTGTGTTTAGCTGGATAAAAACCATCCAGCCCCATGTACACACAGTTACATTTCTGTGATATACATTCTGGGTAAAAGCTTTCTCATTTTCATCATTCCGACAGGTAGGCCCTGGTAAATCACCATGCTCAGGGCAGGGTGACAGTGTGCTGGGGTAAAGAGAGCAGCAGGAGGCTGTTCTGAGAGCCTGCCCCGCTGTTTGAACCCAAAAGAGGCAGAGTTACACTCATTTATTGTCTTTTCCCTGTTCTGTTAGAGCAGTGAGAGGCTGTGCTGGCCGTGCTCCCGTCACACTCAGCTTGGGCTCCTTGGTGGGTTTAATTCTCACCACTTTGTCTCAGCACCTGCTTCCCCAAAGCTCTTCCTTCTTCTCCTTCTTCTCCTTCTCCTTCTCCTTCTCCTCTTCCTCGTTCTCCTCCTTCTCCTCCTTCTCCTCCTCCTTCTTCTCCTTCTCCTCCTTCTCCTCCTCCTTCTTCTCCTTCTCCTCCTTCTCCTCCTTCTACTCCTTCTCCTTCTCCTCCTTCTCCTCCTTCTTTTCTTTCTTCTCCTTCTCCTCCTTCTCCTTCTCCTCCTTCTCCTCCTTCTCCTCCTTCTACTCCTTCTCCTTCTCCTCCTTCTCCTCCTTCTTTTCTTTCTTCTCCTTCTCCTTCTCCTTCTCCTTCTCCTTCTCCTTCTCCTTCTCCTTCTCCTTCTCCTTCTCCTTCTCCTTCTCCTTCTCCTTCTCCTTCTCCTTCTCCTTCTCCTTCTCCTTCTCCTTCTCCTTCTCCTTCTCCTTCTCCTTCTCCTTCTCCTTCTCCTTCTCCTTCTCCTCCTCCTCCTTCATCTCCTTCTCCTTCTCCCTCACACTCCCTGTTCTGGGCACACCTAAAGCAGCCCAGCTCTGCCAGCTGGAGGCTGAAATCCCTCACTGCTCAAGTTTATCCAGTTCTGGATGGAATTTGTTTCCCATTTGCATCTCCCAATCTATAAACTGTTCAGCTGCCTGTTAAAAATATTTGAAATATTGCTTTTAACCCCCCCTCCCCTTGCAGGCTCCACTAATGCTGGGCACCTCCACAGCACATGGGGAACTGAGAAATAATCCCCCAGGCCAGATTCCAGCCAGTGGGGATACAAGTTCCCAGTTAACCTGACTGCCCTGACCCAAACCAATTCAGATCCACACCACTTCACACGAGGCAAACTTTGGCCCCCAGGTAGAATTTCTACACTTGAATATCTTCATTTTCTGCAGTGGATCTGGCATATTTATGTGTCTCTGGCCCAGCTTAAGCTGCAGTAGCTGAAGTGCCACAATCAGTTTGGAATGAGAGATTTCCTGCTCATGATCTTTATCTGGAGGGGGAAGAAATCAGTTCATGCTGTGCATAAACAGAGGAGGATTCCCGCAGGATGAGGGAAGCTAATTCAGTGAGCAGTCAGCAGCAGAGCACACCTCTTCCATCTCATTGGTCTCCCCTAAGCTTTTACATCATCTTCTGCTAACTGATATTTTCATTCCTGTTATTTTTAATTTAACACAACCTTTCCTCCAGTTGCAAATATATAATCAGTGAAAAGTGCCATGGTTTTCTCTTTTAATTTGTATCCCTGGCCTGCTCCTCTTCTTCCCTAAACACAGGGCTGCTTTTGTTGTTTCACATGCTCATGTGTGCAGGTTTGTGCTCCCTTTGCTGTCCTGCACTGTCCTACACACCCTCATCATCTTTAGCATCTCTGGTTTTATCCTCTAGTAGAAATCTTTTACAGGATTTCTTTTCCCCCTGCAATTGTGCTGTTAAAAGGCAAAAGATAAAAATAAAGAAAAAGAGAGAGAGAACCTTTAGTTTACCCTTGGAACCTCAGCTAGCAGGAGCTCCAATGAGAGAGAAAATGGAAATAATCAATAAATGCACTTTGCAATCTGGCCAATGTCGATGGCATTCATTTGGGTTTTGTCTCAAATGATCAGAATCACTTCACTTTCTCAGTTCCTGGTAACTTCCTGTTAAAGTACAAACAGCCTCGCTCTGTGTGTGAAAACACAACATTTTTATTTTCTGTGTACCTTCTAAAAACCCCTCAGAATATTCCACATGACCTGATTTGTTCCGACCACGCGCTATGGAGAAGAATATCAGTGTTTTCTTCTGACACCTGAAAAATTGAAAGCCACAAGGAGAATTTCTCCAAATCATTCCCACCTCTTGCTAACTGCTGCTCCTGCTGCTGGACAGCCTGAACTGGCTGTCCTTTCTCTGGGGTCACCATGGTGCTGAATGTGCCACATTTCCTCTGTCACTTTGGGGCAACAATTCAGATTATACATCAAAGCTTTCCTTTGGTTTATAACTTTCTGTGAGCCCCCAGAACAAACCCTGGAGCCTGTCCCGTTGGGAATGAAGATAAAGTCAGAGCTAATTGGCCCCCGAAGCCCCAAATATCACTATTAACTGTCTTACCTAGACTTTGTGGCTAAAGTTGTTGTTTTCATGAAAAGCCTCCCAAATTGCTCCTTAAAAGGATATGCTTCACCACTTTTATTAGTTGTTAATTCCATTTTTAACTACCTATTGTTGGCAATATCCTCTTAGCTTTAATACAATCCCTTTTCCTAGCGACTCTATCCATTTTTAGTTCATTGATTCACTGGGTTTGTTTGTTTTGGGTTTTTTTTCTTCCCTGGATTACTAAAGCAGGAGAAGTTAAAAGAAATTCTTAATTGTTTACTTCATTGTTTGGGCACTGGTATCAGCATCGACATCTGGAGGAATATAAACAGATTTGAAAGACTTTTCCTTGTTCGTGTACTGAAGGGAGCTTTGCTATGTTAAATTGATTTAAGTTTCCAAATATGGGTCAGATAAACTGAAATAATCTTTCCTGAGTTAACGTTGTTCTTTCTGGCTACTTATATGTAGGGTTTTTTGGGTATTAAATAATGTCTGGAGGCTTCAAACATCATCAGATTCTGATATCATGGGGATCAGTGGTTAACCCTACAACAAAGGCTTGGTTTTTGCTCCACTGTGCATTAAATCCTGTGTCTTGGAATTGCTGTTCCTCCCACCACCACTTCTTTCCTTCTGTGGCTGAATTTTGAGTTTTGCATTTGCCCAAACCGCTAGGAATTTTGTGGGCTGCTTTCAAAGAGGAGAGGCAGAGTTGTGTGGAAATCAGGGTACCCCAAACTTGAACATCCCCAGGTGGGAACCCCAAATCATGGTACACTGAACTCAAACATCCCCCTGCACAGAAAGCAGGGACAAGGCCCAGGATCTATTTTCTTGGTCATTTGTGTGAGATTTCCATGGTGTGTGTCTGATTTTTCATGGAGAAATGGGAGAGGGGCTTGGAATCTGCCACGAAGCCTTTGCCCATAGAAAGATCATTTATAATGAATTTGTGTCTCTCTAAACCCCTCTGTTGAGATGACCACAGCTCTCCCCTGATGGGAACAAGCAGCCAAGGCTGGTGGCTGTGGGCAGGGAGGAGCTGCTGGGGTTTTAAACTGGTTTGTGTGGAGGAAATCACTCCAACCAGTGAGGACATCACCAGTACGTGGCATCCCCACTCACCACTTGCTGCCCAGCCCAGACTCCTTGGGGGAATTCAGGGCTCCTGCCATCCCCCTCTTCCCAAAGGTGCAGCCCTGAGGGGTTTTTCCCTTAGCATTTCATTTGGCAATCCATAGGAAAACGTTCTGTTTCTTTCCTGTAACATCTAAATCATTAAAAGAAAAGCTTTGGGGTGCAATATGAGAGTGACAAAGATAATTACAGTTTTAAAGCCTTAAGAGGTTTCATGCATCATATAAAATTTTACATTCCACCACCAATTTAAATCAATTACGATCTTTAAATCTATAATTGTGCTATTTAAAGCATTTTAAAGGGCACAATGCATGTGGTATTTCACTGCGTTCCCGAGTATTTTCACAACAGATCTATTTATTGTGGGAAAGCATCTAGAGGCTATTAAAAGCTGATCAGAGGCATTATTAACTCTTTAGTCTGTCTCCTTAATGCAAGCAGCAGATATGCTTAAGCATTATTTCTCCCTTAGTCTCAGTTGTGCTGAATTTCTCAGCCTTTGGTCACAATCCTCGTGGCAAAGCTGGAACAGATCAGGCAGTGTCCTCATGCCTGGCTGAGCAGGGATTTGTCTCCTACTGCACCAAGGCAAAGAAACAGAGACTTTTCTAATTTATTCTTTTTGTCCTGGACCTAGATCACTGCGCAGGTAAAGATGGTGCTCTTTGTTCTTCGTGCAAAGCCTTCTCCCTCTTTGCATTTACTTTATATCAAGGGGTTCACCCTCTCTTTAAGCTACTTTATTATTGTTGTTCTTAGGAAAAATTGATTGTCTTTCAAAATCCTAAACCAGGAGTTTCAAGTGAATATAGTTTTGGTGAGTCTTACCATTTTTTGTTTTAATGGAAGTTAAGACAACTGATGTTTCTAAATTCATACAAAAATTTAATTTCCAGTCAACACCTTTTCCTTCAACTTTGCTCAGCTGAGATTTTTAAGTGTAAGGAAGCAAAGTGAAGGACTGGAAGTCAATCAAATTAAAATATCTCAGTAACTGTTCTTCAAAAATACACAGAGAGTCAAGGGGCTCCATGTTTCCAGTAATTCTAACAGCAAATCTTGGCTGCCCAATTCTTCATATACTCAGGATTAAAAACTGAGGAAAGGAACAACAAAGGAAAAACCACACACACAGAGACAACCACACACAAGTAACAAAACCAGCCAACCAAAAAAGAAAAACCCAAAAGAGCAAACAATACCCACTGTCTTTCCTTAGCAATTACTGCTGGTGAAAATCTGAGCTATTCCCTTGTCCACATCACTGCAGCTCAGATGGTCATTAGTGGGAGCTGATGGCAATAAAATAATTCAAATAATTAGTCAGCTTTAGGGGAGGGTTGAGGGGAGGGGAGCTGCTCAGTGCTTTTCAAACATTATTTTAAGGGGGAGTTCTGCTGCTCTGTAGGGAAATGCCAGCCCCGTTTTTGACAGGAATCTCCATTATCATGGAAACAGGTTTGAAAGTGTTGGATGAGTGGGCACAACCTGGGTGTCTTTTTTATAGAAATAGAGCTGTGGGTGAAGTTCCTCTATGCTGCTTGGAAAGATCATTTTTTACTTTAATTCCAAACCCCAACAGCCCATAATACCACCAGCAAAAACTGATTTTCTTCTTAAATAACTCAGATTCACTAGTTCATGTGCTCCCTAGAAATCAGCAGTGATGAATGCATTTGCTTCTTCTCAGATTTTTGGGTATCAAAGATATCAAGTGGTTGCATTAAAAGCAGCAAAGAAACCACCACAGACTTCCAAAATGGGAGAGGTCTGGCATTAAAAACCATCAAGGCTGGCATATCTGGGGGAAATCTGGGGTTTATTTTTTAATCTTCTCCTTTCAGGGCAAGCTCAAAAAAGCTCTTGTTGTTGGAGGTTGAATGCAACAATCTCCATTATGAAAATGCCATCCAAGTGCAGTATTTCAAAAAAAAAAACCCAAAAAAACCCTAACCTGCGTTTAAAACACTTTTTCCCCCAAAGTATCCAGATAAGTAGCACAGTAAATAATGGCACTACAGACTAAATAGATTTGGAGATGATAAGTCTTTTATTTTTGCAATAATAGTAGCAAATAAAAAAAGGCCATTTGAAATCTGAACAATGTTTTTTATGTTCAAATAACAAATATAAATTTCCAAGTGGTTATCTCTATATTTCTTAATGGTAATGCATTCCCAGTTCTAACTCCAGCAAATACCCATTTTCATTTCAGAATTAAGTTATCCTATAAAGTAACAGCAACTGATAGGAGGAATTTATAGTGAATGTAGAGATTATTGATTCTTAATGTAGAAAGGATTCATAACACAAACATCAGTGGCAAAATATTTTTGCATTTTATTTTTATATTTATTTGGAGAGTCTATAACTGCAATGGTTTATTTTACTAAACTGAGAAAAAGTATGAAATGCTTTGGAACACTCTTAGCTACAAAGGTAATAAGTGCTTAGATTATGGATAAAATGTGATTTTCTTTGAGTAGAATACATCAAAGGAATCAGTTTAGGCTTTCTGAGCATCATCATTCAAGGATATTCACTTTCCTCCAAGTGCAGCAAAGCCAAAGCATCACTCAGAGCAATCAGAGACGGACAAACAAGCAAGAACGATCATCTTACAAAGTAATCTGATTTTTATAACAGGTTCTTAGCAGCCCTGACCAACCCCTTAGCAGCCCTTTTAGATACTCATGAAAAGCAGTGGGGGCTTTTACAGGGAAACAGCTCCACTTCCATTTCCCAAGGGGTTTTTTTTGGGTTTTTTTTTTTTTTCTGTAAAAGAAATCACTGTAGGAACACGAGACTTTTAAACTCACAAAAATAACTCAATGCTGTCCTTTTAAATTGTTTCCACTGACAAGGCGAGCCATGGTGGCATTTATTCCTGCAGATCCCAGCACACACGTGTATCCATAATGATCCATCCCTCGGATGGCACAGTTCTTCTGTGCTTGCTACCTGTCAGGCTTGTACTCCAGAACCTTGAATATCAGTGACTCACTAATGTTTTATGATATTTTACCTCACTTTATGGTAGTCATTTATGACAGGACCAGAATGACATAAACTGCCATAAAGCAAAGCAATGCAATCACACAAATGACCATAAATCAAGATAGCAACAGAAAAAGGTCATAAAAAGGGAAGAAAATTGGAGAAAACAACATTTGAGTTCAGATTCCGAAGTCTGGAGTTAGCAGCGGCGAACTTCAGGACAGATGGATGTGAGCAGGCAGAGAATTCAGTGTTCCACTGATACCAATCATTTTGGGAGGCACTGACAGTGATGCATGGATGGGCTTTCGCTCCTTTTAGGGCTGTTGTGATCTATAAAGAGTTTATTGCAAGTGTGTGAATGGGCTTTTTTTTCTCCTGTGAAGTTATCTGAGCTTTGTCCTACACCCCAAGCAATTCCCAGCTCAGATGACCTTTGGAACAACTCTTCTGTAATCTCTATTTATCTTTTGTTTTAAGTGAAAAATGTTTCTCTGGCAATCAAGGCCACCTGTAAATGGTGATGCTCTTCCCCTGGAAGGGAATGAAGCTCTTCCCTCAGAAGGGAATGAAGCTCTTCCCTCAGAAGGGAATGAAGCTCTTCCCTTGGAAGGGAATGATGTTCTTCCCCTGGAAGGGAATGAAGCTCTTCCCCTGGAAGGGAATTATGTTCTTCCCCTGGAAGGGAATGAAGCTCTTCCCCTGGAAGGGAATGAAGCTCTTCCCTCAGAAGGGAATGAAGCTCTTCCCTTGGAAGGGAATGAAGCTCTTCCTTTGGAAGGGAATGAAGCTCTTCCTTTGGAAGGGAATGAAGCTCTTCCCCTGGAAGGGAATGAAGCTCTTCCCTGGAAGGGAATGAAGCTCTTCCCTTGGAAGGCTTTTCTGGGTGTGAAGGAACAGCTCCTAACCCCGGTGGCAGCTGGGGTGTCCAGGGGTGCTCGGTGAGGATCT
Organism: Taeniopygia guttata; assembly: GCF_048771995.1. Lineage (NCBI taxonomy): Eukaryota > Metazoa > Chordata > Aves > Passeriformes > Estrildidae > Taeniopygia > Taeniopygia guttata. The sequence continues at coordinate 14,007,843 of NC_133045.1, forward strand.
GACAAGTTCAGGATTGTGGCTGGGTGGGGCTGGAGCTATGGTTTTGCGTGAGGTCCCCTGGCTGATGGGGACAAGGGCAGGACCAGGTGACACCAGGGAGGACAAGGAGTCAGGATCAGAGCCTAATGGGGCAGCAGGAGCTGTAAGCAATGAGGTGGAACGGGACGTAAACCACACCTTAAAGTTATACCTCCATAAAAATGAGAAACTGCTGGTGGTGCAGATAACAGCATTTATGAGGAGAATTTATGGGCTGCTCATGTGGTATAAATATATACAGTACACAAACACCAGTGGGAATAAATTCCACTGGACAACCCTGTTATTTTAACAGTAACCTTGAAAATATTATGTTATTTAACCGAAGAAAGTGTTAAAGGAACAATACATAATTTAATCTCCTCCTCTCCCCTGTCCAGCTCACCTCTGTTTCAGCAGCAGTGGTGTTGCAAGGAGTGCATTAAGAGAAACACTGATAGTTAATTGCATTTATTTTAACATCCCCGTGCTTCTCCATCCACCCCTTGTGCTTTCAGCCTGTTTCTGAAGGAGCTGAAGTGCTTGAAAAACACTGAGGACATATTTTTATCCCTAATCTTCATCCAAGACCTCTAATTCTTTCCCTGCTGTGCTTCTCTGTTCCCGGAGTGAGCTGCTTTCCTCTCTTGTAGTATCACTTGTGCTCACAGCTGCCAGAACCATTTCTGGTCGTTTCTTTGAATTCTTCCTCGTCAGAGGACACCAGAGGAGTAAATGGAGATGACAGAAGTGTAGCAGATAAGCAAAAAATAAAAAAGAAAAAGGAAAACCAAGCGAAGAAATGCAGAGGGTTAGAGCTGAGAGCTCCTGAGCAGGGGTGCCAGGACATCCAAGTGAGGGTGCAGCACAGGGCTGAGCAGCTCCTGTCCTGCCCAGTGTCCCCACGGCTCAGGGACAGCTTGGCTCCCCTCCTGTCCCTCTGAGGAGAACATCTGGAGCATTTGGGATGGCTCCAATGTCTCCTTCTCAGAGCCAGGACGGTTTCACCTGGCAGGGAGGGAGGAGATGCCAGCAGGGCAGGGACCCCGAGCGGGAAGGACACGGGAGATGGGATTTGGGATCCACGGAGAGCTGCAGTGCCTGTGCCCCACCTCATCTCAACTCCCTGTTAATTCCCCAGCCAGAGCAGGAGCAGGAAAATGCCATGCCCTGCGCTTCAGGAGAAAATTTGTTTGTCTTTCCAACTCTTTCCAGCTCCAATTTCAGGAGTTATTCACCGAGGTGTAAATTCCCTTTCCCCGGCTGCTCCTGCTGCCAAGAAAGTAAACTAGGACAAGTTAACAGAGTGATCCAAGAGGAAAGGAAAAGCTGGGGTCTTAATTTTTGATGCAGTCTATGTGTTCTCATTATTACATTGTCTGTTTGTATTACTTTTGATTTATAATGTAATTGGGGAACTATAGAAATGTTAATGGGAAAGATACTGTTCTGAATATGACAAAGTTGTTTACTAATTGTTGCCTTTAACTTGGGCTAATTTTGTAGTACTGAAATATTTAAAAATGTTTTATTTCTTTATTTTTGGGTTGTCATGAAAGCGTTGTTTGGTTTCAACACCATTCTCAGATGAGCAGAGCTCCCTCCTCCTTTAAAAGTAGGAAAATAATGCAGATTAAAAATTTGTTACACTGGGGTTCAATCTCAAACCTTTAGGCAAGCCCATCCATTTTGTTAAATATTTAGATGAGAAATCGTTGCTTGGCTGTTTATTTATTTATTTTTCCAACATCCACCGTGCTGCTCATTATCTTAGGGGAGATGGAGAATATTGCAATGATTATTAGTAAGCCTGGCAATGAGATTACTGAACCATTTGCAGTTGACTTTTTTTTTTTTTTTTTGTGATGCGTAATTACAGGGGTTTATTTACAGTGCCTTTAGAGGGTTTGGTTTCGTTTTTGCCTTTTAATGATTCACATTTATATCCTTTGTTCTTCGTGGAAGGGATAAGATTGTATCTCTGGGTGTTTTGCATTTCTCCCTCCCCTTGCAATGGGAGTTACACTTCAGGTGGGAGAATGAAGCTTTTATCCAGGCAGGTGATCCCCATCCTGAAAGGTGTTTTATACCCGAGTGATGTGGCTGAAATTCCCTGGGAATACCCAGGTAAATAGGATTATCTGTGCATTTATCCTGGGTGATCCTCCCCGCCATGCTCAAGTCAATGGAGAGAGTCTCATCGACTCTCTCTGGCCTTGTCTGTCTCATAAATGTGATTTATGAATAGAAAACAGTGGAAGGGAAGAGCTGCTCTGCAGGCCTTAAATATCTCATAACTGGGAGTTGTTCAGGTTGGTCACATCATTGTCACATTTATTACTCCCATTCTCGACTGTTGCCCACTTTTCCACCAAAACAGTTGTGATTTCAGCAGTTCCTGGAGCTTTCAGCAGAGCATTCCTGGTATGAAGGGGGGAAAATAGAAAAGAGATTTGGGGCATTTAGTGGGAGCAGGTACAGCAAAGTCCTTGGGGAATAGGAAACTATGGAATAAAGATGGTGCTGCAAGATTTATTCTGGGATTAGAGCCCTTTATTTGAAGTTCACAAGGGTTAGACATGTGAAAATACAATATTTTAGTTTGCCTGATGCCTCAAGGTCTGTAAGGATGAGCTAAAGGTCCCCCATTGTCCCAGTGGGCTCAGTTCCATTGAAACCTTTAAAGCTCTTTTTGGCTCCTTGTTTTGCCAGATTTATTTACAATAGGTTCAATCTAAATTCAGGTGGAAAGATGGGAAAAATTTTATGCACCCAGCTTTAATTACCTAAATAGTGCACAGGCAAAAAGATGAAATTTGGGGTTAATATGTGACATTAGCTCTAACCCAAGCTATTATTTAGAAATCAGTGTGATGTTTCACTTCTAAAAATTGCAGGTTCTGGGATTCCTTTCATGTTCAAAAGCAGATCTGCGTTGAACACTTGAAATTTATATAAACCCACTGTTAAAATGCCTTAAATGCAAAATTAATTTTTTTCCTTCAGCAGCAGACGAGTTGCTTGCTGTAAAAACCCAAAATCACACTGAACATTTCAGTTTAGCTGCAAAAAAACTAGAATGTAAAAAAACCAAAAAAATCCCAAAAGGACAAGAAGCTCCAGAATAATTGCGTTTCCTTGCAGAATAATGCCAAAGCTAAAAACTTGTTTATTTTATCTCTGGATGTGTCTGTTGACTGCTTCATTACAACAAGAATAAAAGTGCACCACAAAAGGCTCCGTGACTTCTCCACGGGAATTTAAAGCCAGGTCCCAAACACCCTGGTTGTAACAGAAATAAATGCAATGGACCAAGCCCGTGGAGAGTCAGTGGAAGGGAAGGAAGATGAGCACTCCCAGAATTTAACTCACATTCCAGCCATGATCTGTAATGCTGAACCCACCTAAGTCAGGACTAGGAACCCAAACTCCCCTTTGTTTTTAATGTGCCCCGTGTCTCTGTTCTCCGAGCCGAGGCTGTGTGAGCTGCCTCACAGCATTGCTGCATTCTGCTCCTTTTTTCTCCAAAAGCACATGAATAATGTCACCTGAGGAGCACAAGGCAGTGACAGCCACCACGCACACGCTTGATTTCTGAACTACTGCATTCCAGAGCCAGAGAACCTCATTAGAATAAAACCTTCCTTAGAAAGAAAAGGGTCCAAAAAACCCTGTATTGAACAGCCAGGGTTAATTCTACCCTGTGAAATTCCAGATTCAGCTAAAGTGTCATCACCTCGTTGGGATAACTTGTCACACTGCTGGAATTTAAGCACCAATGATCCACTGGGAGTAAACATCCTCCTGTACAGTGGCTAAAGGATGGGCACCCTGGGGTTTCTACCAAGCCTCCACCACCATATATTGATGCTGGGCTCGTTCCTTCCCTTGCTTTGAGCACAATTAATCATCTCACTAAGGTGCCCTGTGTGGTCCATAATTAATGTCACACAGTGACTTGGGAAGAAAGCTTTGGGGGGATCTGGATGATCCAAAAGAAATACGGCTCCTCCTTTACATTCAGCGGCGAGCTGGAGCTGGTGAAGGTTGAGCTGCTCCAGTTTGAAAGATGAGGAGTGATGAGAATGTTTCTTTTTCACCCCTTGCCCCCAACACTTGTAGCATTCTCTCTGTTCAAACCCTGCCCCGGTGCTAATTTTTGCCAAAAGGGAAAGGGAGGGTGAAAAATCATTAATTCAATTTCTCACTGGTTTGCCTCTGGTGATTGCTGTCACTTCAGGTAATAGCTTGTCTCTGGTTCTGACCCAATTCTTACACCAGTCCTTCCATACTCAACCAATTAATCTAATGGTTCATTAATTGCAAACATCTGAAATCATTAGAACCTGATTGAGCACAAAAGCATCAAATCCTGCGAAGCTGTGACTGCTTAGCCAGCAAATGGTCTCATTGCAAAGGAATGTCAATGTTTATAGTAAATGTAACCTAAACTAGGGTGTTCATTGACATATCCCTCCATTTGTATACAACGGCTCTGACATCTATCAGTTCAAGAGTGCATGATTTATCCACTGCTATATCCTGGAACTGACAAGCCAAAGATTACAGCTTAACCTACATGAAAGCAGAGGCTGTATGTATTCCTAAAATAAATATTTAGTAACTGACAAGCTCTGGTTAATATTAATTCCTGATAGAAAGCAGTCAATTTAAGCTTACTTCATGCCAAAATCTATTTGTATTTTGTAACTCATTTTTAATGAATATAGTCTAGAGGATCTAGAGGAAATGTGTGAGTGGGGGTGGGTGGCTGCATCATTTTATATCTCCCATATCTGCATTAAGGAGAGCCCTTCGTGTGCCTGGGGAAGAGCAACTGGAAAATGGAGACTTCATCAAGTGAATTTAGTGAGTGTGAAAGATGCCAAATTGGGCATTCTGGAGTTGTGAAGCCTCCTGTTTATCCACGGGGCAGCTGCACAGGTAGCACTAAACATCACTGCCAAATGGCATCAGGGATGCCCCTGTCACCTTGACGTGGAGACAAGCCCAGACCTTGTCACATGCACTCACAATGTCTGCCTGGGATTTTGCCCCTTTTTCTTTGCTTGTTTTCTTTTTAGTGCTCTGCTCTGGCTGACAAGGTGGTGACTGCTGAAAGGCTGGAGGCCTTTTCCAACATCAATGGTTCTGTGATTCTGCTTCTGTTTGTTTTTAGAGGCTACTGATTGTTCTAGTGATAGATAAATAGGGAAAGTGATGAAAATGTCAATTGGAATGTTCCTGAGTGTTGGCACTCCCCAAAATGTTCCTGCCTTGCTGCTCTGGTGACAGCTGCCTTCCCCCAGCGTCCAGTCTGGGGCCACTTGTCACCACTGTCACCAGCATGGCTGTTGCAAGGGGAGAAGGATATTTTCCTGCTGAGCACATGTCTTGATAGATGTTTTCACAGGAGAACTTAGTGGGCTGCTCAGTTTCTGGTCACGAGTGTGGAGCTTTGTGCCTGTTCAGACATGAGTTTGTGCTGCCCTGCACAGGACAGGTGCTGGCTGTGGTGTAACAAAGGTGAGCTCTGGGTGTTCACCACTCAGGATAAAATCGTGAGCACACCTGCCCAGGTCTGCATTTTATCCCCTCAAAGTGTCTCTGACACAAATGTGTCTGTGCAACTGATCCCTGAGCTCCCAAAACCTTCACTGAGCAGACAGGAGAGGACTGGTCCTGCCCTTCCCAAACTGCAGTCAGGGTGAGCAGCCCACACAGAGGTGTCCGTGTTGGAATCTGTGGGTATTGATAATTCCAAAATTGCAGAAAGTCTCTGTCTTTCTGCCCCACTGCCAAAGCAGAAGCCATAATTCCTCTGTGCTGTTTTCAAGGTTGTTTATTCTGTTTATCTCTAACATGTTCTGCTGCCCTGCCGCAGCTCTGTCCTGCAGGGCAGCGTGTGGGGCTCTGCCCTCAGTGGGATGGTACAAACATTAAATACCACAAACTACCTGTGCTGGATTTACAATAACGTGCCAATATCTGTCACCTACGTTGGACAGTGTGTCCCCAGCCTGAACCAACAGAAAAATGCCAACACCACAGTGAAACATGGAGGGCATGAAGAAGGAGAAAAAGGACAAGACACACCCAATTTCCTCCATCTTGTCCCCTTTGGACCCCTCATCTAGAAACCTAAAATTTTACTTTTGCACCCGTGCCACACTTAATTATTACTTATATCAAACCCTCAGAGCTTGTAATTGATCCTGTAAGATTGAAAACTCTTTTCCATAGGCAGAGATCACAGCCAGTGTCTCTGGGGGCTCTGTCCAGGGGGTTCCTGACCCCTGCCAGGGTCCCAGCCCTGCCAGGGCAGCCAGAGGGAAGCCCTGGATTCCCACAGTGTCAGCACTGAAACATTCCCACGGAAAGCTGGATAATGCAGGTGCAGAGTGACACCAAAGTGCTCAAGGAGCTGCCCACATGAGCAGCATCCTTCTGCTCCTGCAGGTGACAGCGGGGAGGGCTCGCAGAGGGAAGGAGCAGGCTGTGTGCTCCTGGCAGGAGATGAGCAGCATCAGTAGCCCTAATGATCCAGGGCAGTGGCCTGAGGAAGTCCTTGGAGTGTGGTTCCCTTTAGCACTTTTACTGGGCTGCCCTTTGGGGATGAGTTACGACATGCTGGTTTGATCTTTTGTATTGTGTGTGGGGTTATTGCACCTTTTAGTTCCTGACAACAGTAGTAAAGCTGCCAAGTATTACTTAAAGTGTGGGAATGTTTAGAAGAACTCAGCAGAGGAGAGTGCCTGGTGTTCAGGGGGCTGGGAGAGCAAGGAACAGCAGCAGCCACCGGCAAAGCTGGGTGCATCCCCTTGGGAATGACCTCTGAGCCTTGAGCAGAACCCAGGGCCAGGAGCAATGGAAATCCTGAAGAGCACAGTTCCAGCCTCTATCTGTGCTTATTTTTAAGGAGAACTTGGTGTGACTCTCTATATTCCTGTATTTCCACTGCTGTGGAGTTACCGCAGATGAAATCCCAAAGCATGTTTGTTCTGAATGTGAAATTTTCGGTTTTTGACAGTGTTCTAATGGAATCATAGTTCAAAATATTCCATGAAAACATTACACTCCCCCGTCATTAAGGTGAATTTTGTTTGCATGCTCTTTTCCCAGAACACTGGTGTTAATTTTTGCTTAACTTTAGTCTTACAAGGTATGAAGCAATTTAACAGACTCGGTAACCTTTCATTAAAGTTCAGTGCAGTACTTAAGCGTGTTGGGTGCATTAATTGTTAGCTGACAGCTATTATTTCTGCCAAGCCCTTTTGTAGGAAAATTTCTGCTTGATGGATTGGATTTCACAGAATTTGCATTTCACTGCGCCAGAGTTAACTGGTACTTAGAGCTACAGCAGATATTTAAATTGGAAAACAATCATTTTTTAAACCGTTGTTAAAATCTGTTAAAACTATGAACCTTGTTTGGGATAAACTTGATTATGGAGCTCATACCCCTGCAGTGCTGGCTTTGACAGATCATTATAACAAAAGTGGGGTTTAATATAGATAGAAGTGAGGTCTGCAGCCAGTCCTGAGTGCTGGCAGAAGGGAAAAGCAGGGAAATCAGCAGTTTGGTGAGTTTTAAAGCCGTGTTTCAGACAGATGTATTTCCCGAGGATGCTATTAGGTGCTGTAACGCAGGGTGAGCAGCTCTCGGTGCCGGGGAGCGTGGAATTTCTCAGGCAGTAAACTCGGCAGGATTTAATGGATGAACAGAGTTTTCCTGGCTACTGACTTTGCAATGACCCTGGCACGCAGCTCCCGGAGCTCTGCACCGGCCACAGGAACGGGGAACACCAGCATTTCCCAGTTTTCCCACTGAGGAGCACCAGCACAGGGAAAGGAGTGGGAAACACCCAAACAAGGAGGAGGATGAGGAGCTGAGAGGGATGGAAGAAGGGTGAAACACCTCGGGAAGTGTCGAAGACCACCCTAGGTTGGGGTGGCTCCATGTGCTGGAAAAGTCTCTCCTCCACCCCAAGCTGCCAAAGAAAGGCTCAGCAGTCTCTGCTGTCCGGTCTCAGGGCAGTTTATTGCAAGTTATCTAAAAGATTTTCTCCTTGGGCTGCTGTGGTTTGCTCACAGCTCAGGCAGAGGCACACACACACCCTGACATCCTCTCTGACTCCCGACTGCTTCTTCTCTCCCCCTCTGCCCAGGGCTGTGCTGTCTTTTATATGGTACATTACGTGTTACATGGGTACAGTTTTTCCCCAATGCCTATTACCTATATTAAATGGTGCTTTTCTATCTTTTATATGGTACATTACGTGTTACATGGGTACAGTTTGTCCCCAATGCCTATTACCTATATTAAATGGTGCTTTTCTATCTTTTATATGGTACATTACGTGTTACATGGGTACAGTTTGTCCCCAATGCCCATTACCTGTATTAAATGGTGCTTTTCTACTCTAAACCAATCTGTGAGTGCCAACATCACCAAGAACAGGGAGGGAAGGAAGGAGAAAGAGGGAGGACAGGACCGGCCCAAATCCCTCCATCTTAAACCTCTGACCCCCATGTACAAAACCAAAACCACCTGTACAGCACTCAAAAATTCTTCCCTCTACTTTGTGACTCCTTCTACTATAATATCTAAACTTTTGTGACTTCTTGTTCTTCCTGCAAGGTTGGCAAATCATTCCATGGCTCAAACCCAAAATCACAGCTGTTTCCAGCTGCCTGCCAGGGTCTCAAATGCTTCTGACCTGGGCCTGGAACCTCCAGAAATGTCTGAGGGACATTTTGAGTTCCGACAGGGAAGAACATGAACTTGTGTTTCAGCCAGCTGGTTACGAGTGCTCCAGGAGAGAGCGGAGCAGCTGGCACGGGCTGAGGTAAAAACAAGAATTAGCAAAAGGCAAAGCTCACACACGCAGCAAATGAGGACATTGCACCCAGCAGCTTGAAGGCATCTGGATGATCATTGTAGCCAACAGTGAAGGTGCTGGGAGGGCTGAGGACCAAGCAAGAGGAAACCAAACTGCCCAACAAAGAGAATGAACTGAGCTGAGGGAGGAATTGTAGAGCACCAAACATTCCTGCATTGATAAGATCAAATAACACAGAGACATTTATTTATAATGTGGAGCACTACATCTGTGTTGTTGTATATATTCTGATTTTATCAGCATCAGGAGAAGTTGAATTTATTTTTTTTTTTAATACACATCTGTGCATTCTCTCTAATCACAGCTCTGTCCATGCCATCATCCCTCCTGGTTGCCAATACATTCCTTGCATTCAGTGATATCCTGTGATACAGAAATCCAGGAACATGTTTCTGAAGAGTCATGACCATAAATATAACAAGTAACAGCACCAATATTGTATTTTTTTTTCACTTAAGTGGTTAAAAATGTAGTGCAATTTTTCAGTGATGATTGAATAAACTAATATTTTTTTGATTATGTCAAAGATCTGAGTAAAAGTTGAGTCATACCTACCTATCAGTAAATCAATTACCTGCAGTAATTTGGTAAATTTAGCTGACTTTAACCACTAATCCTGGATCCTTTATTAAATACAGAACAGTAGAAAGAAATTCCTTAGATCGTCACTATTATCTCATCAGGAGTGGAAAGAGAATGTTACCTCCTTCCATATCCTAGAAATCTGATGGGGAAAGGAGAGACACAGAAAAGTGAGTTAGTTACTCAAGAAGGAGTTTCCTCTTCAGCAAATTCCTCTCTCAGCTCAGCCAAACTTTGTCATTCCGTGGCTTCTAATTTTAGGAAGAATTTGGATAGCAGGTCAGAACTTCAACATTTCCCTGCAGAGTCCATGGCACAGAAAATGCTCAAGTATTTTCATTTCTTCATTTGTTAAGGGCTCCATGAGTGTCTCATGGTGAGACCCCACACCCCCAAGTCCTGTCTGTGTTCTCTTCCTTCAAAAATGTGCTTTGTTTTTGTGCTCAAGAAGGGAGAAAGGAGGAATGACTCAATAATGCTGCAATTTTAGCAGCATCCACCCCACTGTCCTTCCCATTCCCACGGGTCCATTATCCCACAGGTCCCTCACATCTGTCACAGGATGGGAACGAGCCCCCCGGGTGGAATCCAATCAATACCCTGACCTTCAGCAAAAGCCTTTCTTTGGATCAACTAGACAATGAAAAAGAAAACCATATTAAATGGAAAAAATAACATTTCCATAAGAGGTAGGATACACAATCCGTGGATGCTGAATTTGGGCACTGCTTGGGAAATGGAGACTGTAGAAAATGGGGTAGAAAACATGGAAATGTGAGTTATTGCCATCCAAATGACTCTGACCTCTGGGGTGTTTGTGACACGGGGGCTGAGATCTGTCACATTGCACTGAGGTCACCCATACACAGGCAGTGATTTCTCCAAGGTGTAAGATCTGTTAGAAAATGGAAATAAAAAAAAAACAGAGCTCATTTAGGGAATCCTCATTATTGGGTGTGGCAGAAGAGGAAAAGCAGGAAGATCCACAAGGAGATCACATAAAGCAGAGCTTGAGAGATCAATTTTACATTGGTTAAAGCAGAAAATTGGCCATATTTTCATAAGGGAATTGTCATAATTGTGTTCTCATGTTTTTAAAATGAAGCATTCCCCAAGGCAGTGAAGGATGGGGAAAATATCTCAGTTGAAGTGCTGGGCTTTAAAAAAAAAAACAAAAATTGTGTTGGTCACTTGTGGGGGGCTCTGAGAGTCGAGGTTAGAGGACCTGAGACAAAAAGGTGCTCTTGGGGTGTGCAACACACCTTGTTGGGAAATGTGGAAAAAATGTGGAAAAACTCGAGCAGGAATGTTAGCAAGCAGTTTGTTTGGTTTTTTTGGGTTTTGTTTTTTTTTTTTTGGTGAATATTGTATTTTGATTGAATGTATTGTAGCGATTCTATAAGAGAATAGCATTAAGTCTTCATAATTTCTGCTGAAAGCAAATGTCTTCTGGAAATGTTCTAGGAGTGGATTACAGGGATGCTTAGGGCAATAGGGTAACTCCTCCAACAGCTTTGAAAATAGTGGAGTTAAAGGAAAACATGCTCAGTTCACAGCCTGTTACCTTGATGGATATATTTTATTTCTTAATTTAACACATATTTCCAAATGAGGCAGCTTCTTGCTCAAATGGTGTTTCTATATCAAAATATCTGTGTTTTAGTCTACTTTATTTGTAAATTAGGTAGGGAGATGCATAATTCACGATCCCAGCTCTGCAGCCACTTTTCCTGCAGAAAGGTGTTTGAAGAAAATTTTACATTATTAAATAAAAAAGTCATATTTGGGAAAATATATCCTAGTTAACTTTCTTTTTGAGTTCTTTACGAACTCTGGTACTTTTTGCATACTCAATCCTAACAAGAGATGACCAAAACATTCTTCCTTCAGCTTGTTTTATTATAATTTTTTCCAACAAAGGGCAGAGAAAGAGAGAAATTTATAAAATGTGAGAAGCTTCTTGAAAGGGAATAGATAAATAGGAAATATATCAATTTTCCCCTGCTTTTATCATTTCAGATTCTGAAGACAATTTGCATTCTTCAATGACAAACAGAGAGCCACTCCAGGAGTGAAATCATAGTAAAATTCACAGCTAGGATAATGTACAACTGGAATTGTGTCTGCAGGAACTGAGGTATGCCTTGGAGGAATGCATTAGATGCTATGGTTAATTAACTAATTTACTCAATCAAGTTTAACAGTGGTTTTAACTTTAATGGCACCATTACATTTTAATATGAAGATAACAGGCTGGGCTCCTGGCGCTCCTGCAGCCCGGCCCCTCTCCAGCATCCTCTCCACAACTGGATTTGGATTTGTGGAGTCCCAAACCTGCCTGTGATGCCAAACCCACACGTGCAGCTGGGCAGGAGCCCTCTCCGTGCCCACCCTGCCCACCCTGCATTCATTCCCCAGGCACCAGGGGGATCCCAGCCCAGTTCTGCTCCTTTTGCTGGGTTTGAGGGGTGCTCTCCCAGGGGAGAGGAGCTGCTGCTCCCTGGCAGAATTCCCTGTCTGTGCCCAGGTCACAGCTGGCTCCTAGCAGGGAAAATGAAGGGAAAAGTGCTTCACTCTGCTCCGGGTTTGGTGAGGGAAGACAGTTCTGTCTCATTAAAAATGTCATTCATGGACCCTTGAGATGTTCCTGTCCCCACAGCAAAGTCCATCCTGGCTGCATTCTCCCCACACAAATCTTGGCGAGGTTTTCTGCTTTATGAAACATAAATATTCTATGGATTCCTTGAGTTTCATCCCTTAATATTCTTAGACAACCATGACAACCATACTTCACTCTGTATCTTATTTTTGTCCTGATCTAGTTAATATTAAACAGTAAATTAAACGTGACTGGGGAAAATGTTGCTTCCCAGTATGCCACTGGTTTTCACCTCCAGCCCATCAGCAAGAAGTGTAGGGGGAATTGTGCCCAAAACTGACAAGGGGACACAACTGATGCCTTATTTCTAGAACCATTTCTTGGGATGTGGAAAATGCAGCTTCAAGTTGTGGCAGGCAGAGAATGTACAGCTCTCCCTGCCAATGGGTTGCTGTGGGTAAAATAGAAAAAGCCTCAATTTCAGGTTTGGGTTTATTTGATAGCAAAACCCTTTAAAATACGGTGACCCAGAATATGGTGACCATTTTTGCAAGGATTTGGTCTGGGAAGTCCCTGTGGTTCCACAAGGCCCAAACATCCAGTTGGATGGGTGCACATCTGGGAGAGCTCCGTTCCTGCGTGGCAGAAATTATCTGAGCACTCGGTAGACACAGAATCCCTGTGGGGGAAAAGAATCTACAAGATCACAGAGTATCACAGAGTCCAACCTGTGCCCAATCTCAAATTTGTCCCCACCTGCAGGATGGGCACTCCAAACCTCCCTGGGCAGTTCCAATCCCTGAGTGCCCTTTCCATGGAGGAATTCCTGCTGCTGTCCAGCCTGGGGCCGTTCCCTCTCCTCCTGTCCCTGTTTCCTGGAGCAGAGCCCAATCCCCACCTTGCTACAACCCCAAATCTCCCTTGGGAGCTCGGGTGGCCAGCCCAGAGCAAGCCAGAGCCACTGGGGCTGTCCCCAAGGGCTCAGAGCCACCAGGATGAGGGCTGGGAGCAGCAGGAAAAGGCAGAGATTCCTGGGGCAGAGCAAACCTTGCTGTGGGTACCCACATCCAGCTGATAACAGATTTCACCTGATTGTGGCAAGGGACAGTAAATCACAGCTGAACGCTTCCGTGTGATTTTATAGAGAATTTTTATTATCGTAGGTACAAAGGCCGTACTTTGGAGATTAACTGGGAAAAGTTTTACAAGGCAGTGAGATAATGAATCACAAATTCCACGAGGGTGAACCTCCCGTGCTGAATCCGAGTGCAGCTGTCTCATATTTGCTCCGTGTGCATTTTGCTACCAGTAATTTTGTCATCAATTTTCATATTTTGTTTAAACATATTTGTCTTTTGGACAAGATAGGTCATATTTCACCCATTTGATGAATTTTCTCCTTGGTCCAGTTTTACAGGATTTGCACTTAATTAATTGCACAACCTTTAATTCGACAGACTGTTTTTAATGGCTGTGTAGTTTCAAATGCATATACAGGGAGAAATTTCGAAAAGTAATTGTTTTTATGTCACTACCATTGAGAGTCGCAATTATTAAAATACACAGATAATGGCACGGAATTCCTTAGCTGATGATCTTAACGTTTTTAATGGAGATTTTTAGGAGGTTTCATGGAATGTAAGGATACGACCTCTATATGGGAATATCCATTTACAGCCCCTGCAACTTCATAGAAACTCACAGATTCCACTTGGCAAATTTTGCCACGTGTGCTTTTGGCAAGATGAGCCTCGACTGAATTTTTTTTCCCGGAATTATGCTGCAATTCCATTAAGAGTGGGTGGCGGGACTGCTCCATCAGGCTGTGCTTTAAAGTGCTGAACGAATTTCCTACTTCCAAAGCTCGGGGAAGCTCAGGGAAAGGAAACCCACCTTTTCCTGGAGGAGCTCAGCACTGACAGCCTGAGTTAAAAGCTTCTTTAGTTCTTAGCAGGCTGGCAGGAGAGGGCCAGCTCACCCTGCTGCTGCCAATGTGCCCATCAAACGTGTTTGTCACAGCACCAGGTCTGGGAAAGGCAGGCAGGAAGGATCAGGCAAAGGTCAATCCTTGTCAGCTCCCTGTAAATGGAATTGTCCTGGCAGTCTGTGAGGCTGCCGCGTTCCCTAGCAACTTTGGGTGTGCAGGAAGAGTTAAATACATATTGCTCAGGGTTGCTTTTTTCCCTAATTTTGGCAATAGGATTTTGTGTGTGTGTATGTGTGTGTGATTTCGTTTTATTTATTCGCCTTTGTGTGTATTTGGAGGTTTGTGTGCATAAGCTGCCATCAGTGATTGTATAAGGCTTCAAACAGAAACCTGTTCCTGAGGACTCACTGACTTCTGAGGTGGAGGATAATCATGATAATTAATCTAGATCCTTTCTTTTGTTGTGTGGCACTAAACAAATGTCGTTTGTGAAACAAACTCCACACAGCCTCTGGTTTTCATACTGGTAGTGGTGAGCTGGCACCAGGATCTGACCTGGTATCACAGAGTGCTTGGGGAGATCTTTTATGCTGATGGTGATGAGATGGGGAACTTTTAAAGTATGTGTATTTCTCAAATACCTCCTGCTAATGACAGCTGGGGGAGCAGTGATTTTAAGGCAGGTTTTTGTTTAGAGGAATTAATTTAGGGATTAAGCCAAGGCATTCAACTCCAGTGCAATTTCTAGGAGTTGTCCCTCCTTACACAAAGGATGAATTAAACTCATTTATCTTATTGAAGCCCGAGACAAAACGTGGGGCTCACGTGTGCTGGGACTGGCAGAGCTCCTCTGACCACGAGGTGCTGAGAGATGGTCCCAGTAAGGCCCAGTTTGGGCTGTGGGATATTCCCAGTAAGGCCCAGTTTGGGCTGTGGGATATTCCCAGTAAAGCCCAGTTTGGGCTGTGGGATATTCCCAGTAAGGCCCAGTTTGGGCTGTGGGATATTCCCAGCAAGGCCCTGTTCAGGGCTGTGGGATATTCCCAGTAAGGCCCAGTTTGGGGCTGTGGGATATTCCCAGTAAAGGCCAGTTTGGGGCTGTGGGATATTCCCAGTAAAGCCCAGTTTGGGCTGTGGGATATTCCCAGTAAGGCCCAGTTGGGGGCTGTGGGATGTTCCCAGTAAAGACCAGTTTGGGGCTGTGGGATATTCCCAGTAAAGCCCAGTTTGGGGCCGTGGGGTGTCCCCTGTCCCAGTGCCCAGCTGGGAATGGCCAGTGGAGCCGGTGGAAGCGGTCAGGGCTGGCCAGGAGGGTGGGCAGGGATTAATGGAACATTGTGAGCCAGGAGGGAGCTGCAGGGATCCTCACCCCTGCCCAGACCCCCCAAACCCCCACCCTGAGCAGCTGAACACAGCACAGGGTGAGGATAATGAATTATCTGCCAGGTCACAGACCCTTTCCAGCAGCAAATATTCCCTTTCCCCCCATTTTCCAATGGAGTCCCAACACTCCATGGTGATATTGATGCAGGTGGAAATGCCTCCAGAGCACTGCATTAATCCATGTTATTTTAATTGAACAGACTAAATTTCCTCATGTTGTTGTTCCTTTGACTTCAGCAGAGCTCCACGAGCACAGAACTTGTTCCAGTGAGTTTTACAGCGTTGCTGGCCATCAGTAATTCCTCCCTGCACTCCTTTCTTGGCTTAACTGACAGAACCTTCAGAGATGGGCCTGTGGTTAAATCGCTCAGGGGCTGGTGCAGGCAGCAATAACTCTTTGTTCACCATTATTCACGAGTTTTCTGCTCATTGTAGGTTTGTAAATCTATACTTTAGGGTGAGGCTGTGCCTGCTGAGGTAAGTGGAGAGTTTAGCACTCCCACACCGGCAGGACTTGCTCTGGGTTGATTTGCAGGCTTTGCCTTCCCATCTTCTGCCTGCCCGGGGAGCAGGGGCTCACCCTGTGCTGCTGAGGATGCTCTGTGCAAACACAGCACTGCAGAGTCCTGCCCAGACTCTCAGTTACAGGTAATTTTATATCCAGCCTCTGAGTTTTCCTCCCCTCTCCTTTTTTTAATTTTTTTTTTTTTCTGAGCTCTGGGAATAAAAAGCAAAAAGGAAGTTGCTCAGGTGAGAGGAGAAAAGGTTGCCCACCTGCTTCTCTTCCATTCAGCTTTTCAAGAACTCAGAATAGTCTGCTGCAGAGAGAAAACAAGGGCCTGAGGTTCTTGAGGATGGATTTTCAAACAGTTTTATGCTCCTCCCCAGGGACAGATTTGCAAATTTTGGATCACAGGCATGGGCAGAAACAGGCAGGAGCCTGCAGGTGGGACCTCAGGGGTGCAGAGGTGGAAACCAGGAGGTTTCAGTGAGCAGGCTGGGCTGTGTGAGGCCTTCAGCGGATTTTCAAATCGCCATCAGCTTCCACAGCCTTTTGAAATACGATCACAACAGAGTGACTCAGGTGGATTTGGGGAAGCAGAGCAGCTTCCAGCTCCGATTTCACATCCCTGCTGCCCTCCAGGCTGGCACAGGGACTCAGGGTTCTGCTCCTGGCACAGGGCCCCAGGGAGAGGCAGAGTTTGCTGGGTTTGCTCCTTGTAAAGATTTACAGCAACTTCAGGACTCCTTAGCAGAAAGAGTTATAAAGGAGGAGCTGGAATTCAAGCTGTGTCCTGGTGAGATTCTCATCTTTGTTCCTTGCAGATGTTAAGTCACTTTGAGATGCAAGTCATTTCTTTGAAAAAGCTTTCTTTGGGGCTGAAATCTAATGGCAGGAAATTAGCTGTTAATCCTGTCTTTTCTTGGACAGACCAGACATGCATAATAAACTCCCCCTTGCCTCCTCCTCGCCTGCCCGGTGATTCAGTTTGACCTGAAAGCAAACATTTTCTTCCAAGAAAGACAATGTTTATGAGGTGCAGCCCCAGCTTGGCTCTGATGATTAGAGACACATGGATCAACCTGTGTGAAAGCTGGGATGGCTGTTTGAGAGGAGCCCTGCTCGGGAGGGCTGAGATCACCAACCCTGTGAGAATCAAACCAGCAGCACCAGCCTCACATGTTCCAAAGCTGCCTGCAGGCTCCCAAAGCTGCCTCAAAACTCCCAAAGATGCCTCCAAACTCCCAAAGCTGCCTCAAAACTCCCAAAGATGCCTCCAGGCTCCCAAAGCTGCCTCAAAACTCCCAAAGCTGCCTCCAAACTCCCAAACCTGCCTCCAAACTCCCATACCTGCCTCCAAACTCCCAAACCTGCATCCAAACTCCCAAACCTGCTCCAAGCTCCCAAAGTTGCCTCAAAACTCCCAAAGCTGCATCCAGACTCCCAAAGCTGCCTCCAGACTCCCAAAGCTGCCTCCAAACTCCCAAAGCTGCATCCAGACTCCCAAAGCTGCATCCAAACTCCCAAAGCTGCATCCAAACTCCCAAAGCTGCATCCAAACTCCAAAAGATGCATCCAGGCTCCCAAACCTGCCTCCAAACTCCCAAACCTGTCTCCAGACTCCCAAAGCTGCCTCCAAACTCCCAAAGCTGCCTCCAAACTCCCAAAGCTGCCTCCAAACTCCCAAAGCTGCATCCAGACTCCCAAACCTGCATCTAAACTCCCAAAACTGCCTCCAGACTCCCAAAGCTGCCGGGTAACCCATGCTCCTGGGGAGCACAAGGTAGCAAAGCTCTGGGATTTGTCTGGGAAGGAGCCACATCTCATCCCTGTCCCTGATTCCTGCTGCTCAGGGGGCTCTGGGAGAGGCATGACCCAAAAATGGGAATAAAGTTGCATCACCTTGATCTTCTGGTAGATTTGGGCTGCTCACACAACCCCTGGGTCCTCCCAAGCTCTGCAAAGGCACTGACTGAAATGGGCAATGGGGATAAGGAATGGGTGGAACTGTCACTTCATCAGAGACAGAAACCCCTGTGTTTGAGAGATGTTGTCAATACTCACTGTTTGCCATTACGTCCTCTCATGGTTTAAAAGAAATAATTATTTTTCCAGAACTAATCAGCGCAAACAGCAGGCATGATGGTATGGTCTGGTGACAGAGACAACTTTCACAACTTCTCTTGTGTGCACTAGATCTCACATTCCAGTGGGGTAAAAAGGCATTTTGTTTCCCCAATTTAACCCTCACGACTCCACAGCTGATGCTGTAACAGCTCCTGGGCACAGGTAGAAAGGGTGAAGAGACACTTAAGTTATTTTCTGCTTATGTGGCTGAGAGGATTTTGTTATTTCAGGGCTTGTAGTAAATGAAAAAGGCACCTTTGGGAAATTTGGAGAAGTTCTTCTTCTGAGCAAGGAGCATCCATTCAATCTTGAGCTCATTGCTTCTGGTGGGCAATAATTAAATCAGGCACTGTGATGGGATCCCAGGCAATTCCTTCAGCTTCTGCCAGCTGTCCTGGGACAATGAGAAGTGGTAGGGAAATAAAAAGTGAATACAGGTCCTTTGAATTGTGCAGGGGGGTACTGTAACCTGAGAGGAGAGAGTGTTGGGGTGGAAGTGAGGAGTTTGTGGAAACTGCCCCTCGGGTGCCTGGAAGACAGGTATTTAGGGGTATTTATGGGAATTAAGGGATATTTTGGGGTATTTATGGGAATTCAGAGGTATTTAGGGGTATTTATGGGTTTATCCTTCAAACAACAACCAACAGCTCTGCCCAGGCTTCTCAGTCTGAGACTGGAGGAGACATCAACCTGGAAATCAGTGGGAGCCTTTGTTCTCGGCTGATTCCATCTGCTGGGGAATTTGGAATCACAGAAGGATCGTGAATCCAGCCCCTGGCCCTGCCCAGACACCCCAAACCCCACCCTGTGCATCCCTGGCAGTGGGGTCAAGGCTCTCCTGGAGCTCTTGAAGGTTTGCAGCAGTGCAGAACCTTCAAGGGTCAGTGCTCCACCACCCTCTGGGGGAAGAACCTTTTCCTGAATCCCACCTAAATCCCTCCTGGCCCAGCTCCAGCCGTTCCCTGGCTCCTGCCTGTGGTGAATTTTGTCCCACAGGTGGGCACAGGGTGCCAGGGTGGCTGTGAATTGTTGCTGCCACGCCATGCACGAGGTGCTCCCTCTCTCCTCTCACGCATTGTGCTTTATTCCTGCACTCCCTTATCTCTAAAAATAGCAATGCTGCAACATCTGCTTATTTAAGTAGTTCCATTTGGTCCTAAATCCATCAGGTTCTTGTAAAAAGGACTTTAATAGGTCATTTTCTGAGTGAATGGCTGGGAGTTACTCAAACTCCTTGGGCTAGGAAATGGCATTACATACTTCTCCATTGCATTGATTAATTATTTTTTTAGAAAAAAAAGAACAAGCTGTTTTGAAAATTTTAGTTAAACCAAAAGGAATTGAAGTGAAATTCATATGCCAGGCAGCGGCCTTGTGAAATGTAAACTGAGTTATAAACCTATAGAAAATGGATTTTATTATGGAAATGTAAACTGTCCCCTAAGCACAGCAGAGGGAGGTGATGCTGTAACAACATACAAGTAAGTAATAAACAATAGCCAGTATTATATCAGATGGCTGGGTACAGCTAGAAATGTATCTGTTTGGGTGTTGAATTATCCCCAAATTTGAATTATGGGCATATAATTCAAATTATCCCCTTCCAGCCATATAAAGTCTGACAGACATATTTTTTTAATATACTTCTTGTGCTGTTTTGCATTATGTCACATCCTCCAGCGTTAAAACCACAGCTTTCCTAACATGATTCATCAGAAATCAGGGGGGAAAAGGAGTTGAGATCTGATATAGTGAGCACTCTTAAATTACAGAGCAGCTTGGAGTGCAGTGTGTGAGACAGAGGCAGGGTGAATAAGTATGTCTGAGGCTGTCATGTCCATGAACTGGGAAACTCACTGGCTCACTGAATCATTTCCTGGTCCTCCTGCTCATCCATCGACACCCAGAGAACCAGGCTGGGCTGGCTGAGATGAAAGCCAGAGTAATTCAGAGCCAGCTGTAATTCTTTATAAAACATACAGCGAGTATTTTTGTTGACTCCTGCATGACATTTCCAAGGTGGCTGGGAAGCCAGGCCATTTGTTACACAGGATCCAGATCAATAGAAAGCACAGAGGAAAACAAGTCAAGTTAACATCCAGGGGAGAGGACAGGACAACTTCCAAGTTTGCACATCTCAGCTGTGCTCAGTGTACACTTCAGGGGAACATCCTGTTCTCCACAACGTCATTTGCAGTTACTGAAAAATATGAAGCATGAGGAAAAGCTGCTGCCTTATGAATCTGTAATTGTCAGAATTGACCTGTGAGTAGAGCAGAGGCTTTGCTCACCCTTTTCTCACCCTTTTCCTCCTGTAGCTTTTCTGTCTGACCAATGGCTCATTTTTGTAATGCATATTCCAGAAGCATCGAGTGCTCTGGCACACCTGAATTCCTCTTTTTACTATTGCCAGCTGCTTTATCACCCCCAAATTACTGCATTTTAGCATACGAGAGAACATAATACATCCGAAAAACCTAAATATGCATTTTTTGTCAGACATGATCTGTCAAAGATGAGTATAATTTTCTGTAATGGTTCCCAAATAATCTTGATCACATTTCATAGTAAAGACTCTTGCTGACTTCAGGGCTTGAGGACTGAAAGTTCTCAGGGAGTCTGGGCTCATGTTTCACAGTCTGATTTAAAAGCTAACTTTTCAAACATCCCTTGTTTGATTCAGAACCTTGTACAGACTCAGGACTTCCTTCATCTCATTTTAAGGATCAAGTGTATTCCCCCTTGTATTTTGGATGCTGTCCTAGCTCAGGGAAGTTTATAACCAGGCTTTTAGTGCATCCTATATTAATAATGGAAGGGTAAAAAAAATTGCACCTCATAGGTTTGTCCACAAAAATTGCTCCTGGCTAAGATTTAAAAGAATTAACACATCACCTGGACTTTGCATGTGAAGCTTTAACTTTCTGATAAACAGCAAACTCATCTCCTGCTGTGCCAGCTATTTTTAACCCACCTTGTGAGTATGCTTTTTTTATTGCTTTATACAGCATATCTGATTCTCTCTAAAGCACAAACTAAAAAATCTATCGGGCTGTCATTTGCTGCAGAGTGCCATCTATCATCATGCAGCTTGGCAGCTGTAGTGCTGGGAGGGAGGGGGAGCCGGGGCAGGAGGCACAGTCAAGGACTTTCGCATGTAGCACCAAAAAAAAACCCCTTGTCACAATTATTTATGGCTCTTGCTGGGGCACATAATAGGACACATAAAACCTCTGTTTGGGCGCGGAGCAGCCTCCCAGCCCCGCTGCCGCGGCGGAGTTGGGCGCAGGCAGTTTTGCTTTACACCAACATTTCCTGAACATTGTTCATTTCCTGAACAAATCCAAGCGCTCGGGAAGTGACAGTGACAAATTCTGGAGGCTCTGGCTGCAGCTCTGCAGCTGGAGAGGGAGCAGGGGTGTCAATAATGGAGGGGAGATGCCAATGGAACCGAAACGCCGCCGCGGCGCTCACCGTGTTCTCCGCCACGCTTTCCTCCTGGAGTTGCAGGAAACTTCTCCTGAAGAAAGTGTCAGAGGAGCCTGTGCCAAGACACAATTTCTCCTGATGTGATCTGCCAGAGCCCACCCCTGGGTTGGGGGTGGCTCCGTGTGCTGGAAAAGTCTCTCCTCCACCCCGAGCTGCCAAAGAAAGGCTCAGCAGTCTCTGCTGTCCGGTCTCAAGGCAGTTTATTGCAAGTTATCTAAAAGATTTTCTTCTGGGGCTGCTGTGGTTTGCTCACAGCTCAGGCAGAGGCACACACACACCCTGACATCCTCTCTGACTCCCGACTGCTTCTTCTCTCCCCCTCTGCCCAGGGCTGCTGCTGTCTTTTATATGGTACATTACGTGTTACATGGGTACAGTTTGTCCCCAATGCCTATTACCTATATTAAATGGTGCTTTTCTATCTTTTATATGGTACATTACGTGTTACATGGGTACAGTTTGTCCCCAGTGCCTATTACCTATATTAAATGGTGCTTTTCTATCTTTTATATGGTACATTCCGTGTTACATGGGTACAGTTTGTCCCCAGTGCCTATTACCTATATTAAATGGTGCTTTTCTACTCTAAACCAGTCTGTGAGTGCCAACATCACCAAGAACATGGAGGTGAGGAAGGAGAAAGAGGGAGGACAGGGCAGGCCCAAATCCCTCCATCTTAAACCCTCTGACCCCCATGTACAAAACCAAAACCCCCTGTACAGCACTCAAAAATTCTTCCCTCTACTTTGTGACTACTTCTACTATAATATCTAAACTTTTGTGACTTCTTGTTCTTCCTGCAAGGTTGGTAAATCATTCCATGGTTCAAACCCAAAATCACAGCTGTTTCCAGCTGCCTGCCAGGGTCTCAAATGCTTCTGAGCTGGGCCTGGAACCCCCAAAAATGTCTGAGGGACATTTTGAGTTCTGACAGTGATCCTCTGTGTAGCTTGATCTCACGATAACTCCAACACTGCTGTTCCAGGGCAGCCCGTGAATATTGGGCAGTTTCTGTGAGTGTGAGCCCGCTGTGTTGGAGGGGTTTTTGTGGGGTCTGTGGCAGCAGCTCTCTGCACGGCGTGCCTGACCCTGCTGAGCACTCTGCTCCAGGTCCCACTGATGGATTTCTGGCTGCTCCTCTCGGGGTGGCAGCCGTGGAGAGCTGTGCTGCTAAGGAAACCACGGTTTGGTAATTAAACATAAAACTCGGGTCCCATCCGATAAATTGTCGCGCTTGCAGTTTCTCCTGAAAGAGCAGAGACAGATATTAACCTTGATGTCCCCATTAACGTCCTCTGATACACTTTTTATTTCCCATATCTCATAGCATTTCTGAGCTCCAGTGTTAAGCACCAGACTCTTTAATTAGCACAAGAGAGGCCAGGATAGGATTGCTCCTCTGGAGCACATCAGTTTTGAAGGGACGATCCACAAAAACAGCAAGAATACAAATTAAACCGAAGCACCTTGAGCACAATGTATGTCACTTTTCTCAAGGAGCCACAGGCAGCACTCAAGTACCCACAGTGACTGTGCCTAAACCCACCTATTAATAAACCAGGGTTACTTTATTTAAGTGGAATGAACCTGCCCTCTTCCTGCAGGAAGGAAGGTGGTGGCTTTGGGACAGCGCCAGATGATAGAACATGCCTAGAAAAAAAGAAACCAAACCCTGAAAGCCCAAGTTAACAAGGGTTGAACTGTAATTTTTTTTCTATGTGGTTTTTCTGTTGGACTAAGTGACAGAATTTCCCTCAAGCTTGTTTCTCACACGCACGCTCCCAGAGCAGTTCCTACGGGCAGAAGTGCTCCTGCAGGAGGGAGGGTTGGTTTGGGGCTTTACATTCCCCCCTCAAAGCTCCCCCTAACCCAGCTCTCCGCAGCAGAGTTCCTGCAGAACAGAGGGGCTCTGGGAAGTGGAAATTGGAACAGCTGGGTGCTCTTTACTCCATCTGCACCCTGGGAGTCCCAGCCCTTTTCTCCTCGTGGCTTCCCCCTTCTCAGCCTGAGCCGGACAAAACAATGACTTTTTGGGGTGTTTGGGGAAAAGCACAAATAGTGAAACTGAATTTTTTTGGGGGTTTACATTTGCTAGATCTGTAGAGTAGCTAGAGAAACAATGATAGTGTTCCTCAGTGTGGTTCATCCGGCGGAGTTGATCTTATTCTCCAGTGAATTTATTTCCCAGTCATATGGAGATGGTTTGGTTGGTTTGTAGCGTGGGGGTACCACAATTAACAGAATGTATGAATGGTGCAGCCTTTAGACTGGTGGATTTGGAACCTCCCACTCCCAAAAAAAAATGCCCAAGAAAGTTCTTTCCAATGCTAACATAAGAATCCTTGGAAAGCCGAGGGGAAGGGAGATGCAGTGGATACAGAAATTGTAGACTTGATCATTTCCTTACCAACTGTTCTTAATAATTGTGCTCAAAAGTGCAGGGTGTATTTTTACATTTCTGATTTTCTGAGTGTGCTTAGAAACTGCCTTGCCCACTCTGAGGCTGTAAATTACCAAGTAATTCGTATTAGAAGGTAAAAATATAATTTAAGTTTTACATTGATATGAAAAAACAAAGAATGCCCCATCCATTCTGCTGCTACTTGAGTGCAGCACGAGTGCTAAAAAGTGTGTTCTTGTAAAAGAATTTTACATTATTTCGAATTTTTAGAAGACAAAATATTTTTATTTATTATACAAATACTTTTAACTCTTTGCCACCTGCTGACTCTGACACGATCAGAGCTTTTCCATGAGTCACCACACCGTGTTTCCAGATGGGCTGGGCATTTTCCAAACTTTCAGCCCATTTGGCGTTTTAATCCTTGCCATGCCCCACCACGTTGTTCCTTGCTGGAGACTGACAGCAGTTTAGTGAGATGTGGCAAACATGCAGCTACCAAGGAAATAGTTTCCTTAGCAACGAGGAGCTCCTGACACCGCTCCACGCTGAACCCACTTCCATCCCACTCGCTGGGGCGCCTTTCCTGGTTCCTGGCTGCTCTTTGCAGCTGCACCAAGCAGATGTTGAGGCTCAAATTGGTCCCTCATCATCTTCCTGAAAGGAGGAGTCCACCAACAACCACCTGCAGCATCCAAACTTTGGGATTTCGCGTGGCACGTCAAGGTTTGAAACACTCAGGGTGCAAGTCTGAGCTTAACAAGGTTCTGTGGCTTAAGCTGAGCCCAGCTGACACATCCAGCATTTAACAGGGCTTAATATAAAGCAACGGGAGGAAAAAGTCTCGGTGGCACTGCTGACACAGTTTTTCAGTCAGAGGTATTTATGTGCTGCTGATGTAAGGGGCCTGTGGAAATGCAACGTTAAGTTTAGGGCTGATAAAAATAAAATAAACATTCCCCAGTCCCAAACAGGAATTTTTGCATCCAACTCTTCAATCACGGAAAATGGCAACAAAAATGTTGGCTTCGGTGGGGGAGGGAAAGGATGAACCTGTTTCAGGGGAATTTTGGTGAAAAAAAGTCCCATACGAGTTCAAAAAAAAGCAATTTCACCACGACATTCCTTGTTGGTTGAATTTGAACCGATACCTTGGTTCTGCTTTCCTCATTTGGCACCAATATTTTATGGGATGGCTCAGTGCTAATGGTTGTACCCTAAGCCCAGAGGATATCTGAAAGCAAATCCCTGCTCTGCCACATTTTCCTGTGCAGGTCCCCAGGGACTCAAATTTCCAATGGGATCAGAATATTCCCAGTTTGGAACAATCCCCAAGAGACCCTCGATGAGATGATTTGGGGGAAGTGCTAAATGCTGATTCAGCTCTCAAAATCAGATCTCCTTGAACTGTTCCCTGTTAGCTCCCAAATTTGAATGGCAGTTTTGCTGTTGTTTAAATTGTGTGAGGTTTAATTAAATATTTTTTCTTAAAATAAAAAGGAATGAAAGGAGTTTTTTTGCCATGCTGTTCATAAGAAAAAGCAGCACAGAAATGCTAAATAGATAAAATGTAACATAAATTTAATAATATATAAATTAATAAAATTAATATCACTTCCAAATAGCTTCTAGGTAAAATTCAGTGGCTTCTCTTTGCCAGCTTTTACCATTTGGGGCAAATTTTGAATAAAATTCTCTCCTGAAACAGACAGCAGTGCCTGCATGGTCTTAAAAAAATGCTGGTAGATTAATTTCCACTGTAATTGGTTAATTAACACTCTACAACAAAAAGAGAACATTGCAAAGGTGAAAAAAATGTCTGTTCAATCTCAAACATGAGAATCAGCAAAAACTCTTTGGAATCAATAAGAATCTTTATGATACTTTGGCCGTAAAGATCTGATTTTGAAATTAAAGCCCTTTTTGCTTGCACATAAATAAATGTAGAAGTTACTGCACAAATATCTCGAGAAATATGTTTGAGATCATTAATATTTGCTGGAATTAAATTATTGGTTTGCCTTTAGTCCCACTGAGCTGAACTCTGGATAGATCTTGCTTTGTGCTGAGCACTTGGAAATAATGTTTTTCCAAAAAAAAAAAAAATTAATATAATTGTAAAAAATTGTGGATCTTGAAGACCTGAAATCACCTGCTTTTGGGACTGTTTTGTTTTGTTTTCTTTAATTTCTGTATCCCTGGCAAACCTGTGCCATCTATTAAAGAACTTGGAGCTGCTGAAGTGCTGTAATTTAGTTGCTGTTTCAGCAGTTCCACATGGAGCCTCTCCCTCATTCCGAATGGTTTTGATTTGATTATCTCTCCCTGAACCCTGGCAATTCTGTGGATTTCCTTTTGTGTAATTAGATGGATTTGGTCTGAAAATCAACAATATTTCCTAGCCACTGTGTTTTCTTGCTAGAAAGAACATTTGTGATAAAATGATTTTTTTTTATTTTTATGCAAATTGGGAGTATTATAACCTGCCATATAACTTTAGCATCAGTTCTTCAATTTGAGGAAATGTTGATTTAAAGCATAGCTTAATAAAATTTTATCAGTGAAGTGTAACAGTAGAAAACCCCAGAAAATGCCTTCCTTAAAATTATCACATTAGTTTGCCCAAAGACAGAGTTTCATTTTAAAAAGAAATTTAAAACTTTGAGCTAGGATAGTCTTTAAAAATATATATGAACAAACTTCTCACTACCAAAGGCACATTTTAAAGTATGCAGAAATAATATTCTATGCATCTAAGTAATAAATATTAAATATTGAGAATATATTTTTAACTACATCAATAATATCTAATGCAGGGTCGGTTTTGGAGCTTTCTTGATAGATTTGTATTTTGACTTTTAGTAAAAAGAGCCAAGCTGGTTACACAAAAGATAATTAAAGTTTATTCATTTATTTCATAGTGCAATTTTTCCCAGATTATCCACTAAAATATTCCTACAAATTCATCCTGTGGAATATCAGCCGCACCCTGAGCTTTGCTGGGTCCTTCCTGCTGGGGCAGCAGCTCCCAAACCTCTTCCAGTCTCAGTCAACACCTGGATCAACACCTTTCCTTCCCTGTGAGGGTGTGAAAATGGGGTTCTGCTTTGCTCCTGATCCCTGGTGATCCATCCCTCCCTCTTAATCCCTGGTATCCATCCCTCCCTCCTGATCCCTGCCGATCCATCCCTCCCTCCTGATCCCTGGTATCCATCCCTCCCTCCTGATCCCTGCCGATCCATCCCTCCCTCCTGATCCCTGGTGATCCACCCATCCCTCTTAATCCCTGGTGATCCATCCCTCCCTCCTGATCCCTGCTGATCCATCCCCTGCTCCTGAACCCCTGGTGATCCATCCCCTGCTCCCAAATCCCTCTTGGTCCATCCCCTGCTCCTGAATCCCTGGTGATCCATCCCCTGCTCCTGATCCCTGGTGATCCATCCCCTGCTCCCAAATCCCTGTTGGTCCATCCCCTGTTCCCAAATCCCTGGTGATCCATCCCCTGCTCCCAAATCCCTGGTGATCCCTGGTGCCTTTGGAGGCTTTGGAGCCTCTCCCCAACTCCGCCTGTGTTGGTGTCAAGCAGAGCTGATTCCCCTGACCCTGCTGGGCTGGAGCAGTCAGCTGGAAGGGATTGAACCTGACCCTGCTGCAGCTCTCCCCAGCCCCTCGCCCCCTCACACTCAGCCCAGGTGAGATTTTGGTTATTTCTGCAGACAGACATTTCAATTTCATTCTTTCGTCTCTGGTGGTTAACGATGCCAAAAAAGTAACATTAGGGATATGTTGGGACCTCAGCTTTTCTGGCACTTATTAAAAACTCCGTATGAGGACAGGGCTGCCTGTCGAGGTCACTCAGGCAGAAGTGCTGTGGCACAGAGCCACTAATGAACTCCTGGATCCCTCCGGCTGCAGATGCTCCAAACTTCTTAAAAACGGAGTGGGAAAGGGTGTGCATCTTTCTAAAGTCTTTTCCAAGTGATGGGGTGGAGGAGACATTGAATTTTGCAAGATTTGGGCCAGATTGTGGCAGGACAGGGAAGAGCAGCTGTCAAATCTGAGATCTGCAGGGGACACATTCCGAGCCAGAGCATCCTCCTGCCTCCAGCACAGAGCAGGGAATTGATAGGGATTGATAGCCAAAATATTAATCAACCACCTGTGTGAGCTCTGCCAGGCTGGGCTTTGGAGTGAGCTCTGCCAGGCCTTTCATGGCCAGGTTTGGACAGGGCTTTGAGCAACCTGGGCCAGTGAAACATGATCCCTGTGCTTCTCCTCATTCCAGAATGGTTTTTGTTGGAGGGACCTTAAATCTCACCCAGTGCCACCCCTGCCATGGCAGGGACACCTCCCACTGTCCCAGCTGCTCCCACTGTCCATCCTGGCTTTGGGCACTGCCAGGGATCCAGAACAGCCACAGCTGCTCTGGGAATTCCAGCCCAGCCAGGAATTCCTTCCCAATATCTAATCCCTGTTTGAACCTGGCCTCTTCCTGCAGCTCTCCTTCTCCATGATTTGACTTCACTGATTGTTGAATAAGGCTCAGAAATGTCTGGAAAATTCCAGTAATTCTGTTTTAGTGGCAAATGAAAATGGAAGACTCTCTAGGCAAATTAGGAAGGTTGATCCCCACCATTGCATTAGGAAGTGAAGTCTTCAGCGTACACTGAATTTCCTCTTACCCATTTTTATATTTATATTTATATCTGCTGCTTGCAGTTTTGCTGATAAAAACACCAGCCTGATTTCTGAGCAAACTGCACAGAAATAGGAACATTTCTTTAACTCAACATCCCCTAATAGGTAACTGGTGCTACAGGACAAGCTCTCTTAGAGCAGGCGTTGTCAGACGAGGGTCACAAAAGCTGAAATTCTGGGCAGCAGCAGCCTTGGGATTGTGGTGTGAGCTCCCAGCAGCAGCGTGGAAAGCAGGGAAAATCCAGTGCCCCCTGCTCTGGAAATGCTGCGTGTTCCTGAGGTTAATGAGAGGGGAATTGAGCACATTCACATGTGGTATCTCTGAGCTGTTTCTGTAAGAGCTGCTAATGTAGCACAGAAGTAATAAACCAATAAATTAAAGGTTCTTAATTATCATTAGAAAATATTGCTATCTTTAAATGCAGATGCAAACTAGGGAGAAAAGAAGTAAGGAACTTTCTGTTTTTAAATTAGCATGAATTAAGAAAAAAACACAGCTCGGATTTTCATTCTGACTTGTTTTAACTGGGGAGATGCTGAATATGCAATGATTTTTTTTTTTACATTAATAATAATAGGAAATGGTAGATAGTGGCATCTCAGCACAATTCTAATTTAATGAGAAACAATAAAATAGTTTTCCAAAGGGGCCTATTTAGGTCCAAGAAAGGGGGATATTAAACTTTCAAGATTTATTTTACTTTCTTTAAGGTGTGCTGATGTGCATTTTCTATGACTATATCCTATCTGCTGATTAGATCTTCTATAATTTCCGTGGTTGGAAAAGAGCTGATATTCTTTCAACTGGATAATGTTGAAAAGGTGTCAAGCAGGGCACCTCTTTTCTAATTGTGGTTGGGTTGATCTACATTGCAAAACATTTCCTCTGGGGAAAGGGAAAGGGAAAGGGAAAGGGAAAGGGAAAGGGAAAGGGAAAGGGAAAGGGAAAGGGAAAGGGAAAGGGAAAGGGAAAGGGAAAGGGAAAGGGAAAGGGAAAGGGAAAGGGAAAGGGAAAGGGAAAGACCTGGATCTTGTGGAATTTAGAAAAGAAGAAGAACCATAAACATGGGAAATATCATAGGAGCTTTGTGCCTCTGCCAGAAAAATTCCACCACAGTGTGAGAGACCTTGCAGGGGACAGGGAGAAGGAACTGGAGTCACTGGGGGATGAGAACTTTATTTCTGAGCACACAATCCCCACCTCTGCTCACAGCAGTGCTCTGGGAAGGGTTTTGGGGTGCCCTGCTCAGCCAGGTACACTTGCTGCTCTTTGGGCTTCAAAATATGGATTTACACAAAGAAAAGCAGGATAGAAGCGCAGTATTTGGGCAGTTTTAGGTTAATAAATTAAATAATTGTTTCAGAAACCACAAAAATGCTGATTTTTGGATCACTCCTTTCTGACTTTGTTTGCAGTGATCCTGTCTGACGTCCATCCTTTGCGAGGCCGTTTTGGATAAATTTCAGCAGACATCATTATGATCAAAATACAACATATATTTGTACTTAAAGCACATAATTAACTACCGGAATTCATATTTAAACCATGGTTTGCTCGCTGTCTGTAATGTCTCTTTAGTTCTCTTTTTTTGTGTTGTTGTTCCAAAGGTCTCTGTTAAAAAAGGCTCTTCCTTCCGAAGGACACTCGCAGTGCAATCCTTTGTTAGGATAACAGGACCATCTGGTCCCATCCATCTCCCTCCAATTTGATGCTGGGCTAATTGCACCCTGTCAGCAGGCGTGATTGACACCATGTTTTCTCTCCTCACCAAGAGGAGTCTATTAACAATGCTGTTTGTCTGAATTCTGGGACATCTTTTCACAGCTGCTTGTGTGGGACCATCCACTCTTCCCAAGTTTTGCTCTCAGCCATTACAATGAAAATACATAAAAAGTAAATTAATAATAGCTGTGCTCGAATTTGGTGGCTAGGTGCAACCCAGTGCATTCTTCTCTAAAATGGAATAAGCTGGTTTGGAAACAGTAAATTAGGGGGTTCATTATTGCTTTAGCAGAACAACAATGGGATCTCTGTTCATCCTGTTGTTAGTGCATTGTCCCTGCAGCACGGCGTGAATTAATGGGCACGATTCCTCTGACTTCAACAGAGCTGGATTCATTTCTCTTAGCCCGAATTTGACCTCAAGCTGTAAAATACTTCATGCACAATCCTTGAGTCTCTCTGTAGACAGAAGCACTGAATGAACCCAGGCAGGTGCTCAGGGCAGCACATGGTGTCACTGTCCCCGTGTCACCAAAATGCAGTGCCAGCTCTGACCTGGCCAGGCTGGGCTGCACTCTGCCTTTGGGGTCTGTGTTTTTGGGATCTGTGTGTTTCCTCCAGAGGATCCAGATCTGCCTTTGGGGTCTGTGTCTTTCCTCCAAAGGATCCAGATCTGCCTTTGGGGTCTGTGTGTTTCCTTTGGGATCTGTGTGTTTCCTTTGGGATCTTTGTGTTTCATACCCAAAGGATCCAGATCTGCCTTTGGGATCCGTGTGTTTCCTTTGGGATCTGTGTCTTTCCTCCAAAGGATCCATGCTGGATCCTCCCCTCCTATGAGGTCTCACTGATGCCTTTTGGGACTACCTAAAACCAGAATCCAGACAGAATCAAGGGAATAAAAAGCAGTTATATTTATTGTAGGGCCTTCAGGTACATTCAGGGCAGACAAAGCCCACCAGGGCCTGCATCCAAAAGGAATGACAGGTTTATAAGTTTGGTCCTTTTGGATATTGGGGGTTAATCTTCAGGTAATGAAGGCATTTACCCCAGGTTTGCTGCCCTAACTCACTTTGTTTCCATCTCTGGCCTGAGGCAGTGAGGTGTCCTTGGTTCCCAGGCCTGGAGAGGAATTGCTGTGTCTGCCCAAAATGGGACAGCAGCAGCTCACACTGTACATGGAGTTTAGAGTTACGCACTAAAGAGCTGCAGGATTACAAATAGATGGAAAATATAAAAGCTGAAATCCTAAGGCATCACCACCACAATGCCCAAGGCTGCTGCCCCCTTCTCCTGCTCCCACAGTACCCGATTTCCAGCTCGTCCTCTGATGGACAGCCCAGATTCACTGCTTGCCATGAAAAGAAATGGCCCAACTAATTCATCATTTTAAGCAAAGCCAGTTTAACAACTCCGGGGTTTTACTACACAGACTCCTGCAAGCTTCAATTTGTTCTGCTTAAATCACTTGATGGGGAGAACTTGAGCCTCGCAGCTGGGCTGGTTCCTGGCTTTGCACTTTGTGCTGCCAGCACAGCCCTGCCACCAGGGTTTGACACCAGGAGATAACATTTTCTATCCACTGACTCCTCCTTTCATTGAACGTGCTGACACTCAGCCGAGGGAACTCGTGTGTCATTTTCTGAGGACAGTTCCTACTCAGAAAATTCACTTTTACTGAGACTGCACTGATTGAAACTCCTGCAGAGGCGCTGCAAATAAAGTACAAACAGGTAAAACAAGGTGCCACAGTGAGCAAGGTGCTGGACGTTTAAAAGAGGCCAGTTCTCTGCTTGGGTGGGAACTTCACTCTGGAATGCTGCCTGACTGCACCGTGTTTCCCCAGAGTGATTTTACTAAAATTTGATGTTTTCAAGGTTTGTTGAGGAAGGTTGGTGGGGTTTTTATATATCCAGTGTCATCTGGTCAAAGACAGACCAGTCACTGGTCTGACTTCAGAACAGCTGAAAGCTTTTTATCAGCGGTTCTCCTGTTTGCACAAAAATATCCCCAAAGTAACTGAGTGGTCTCACACACAGCTCTGTGACACCACAATGCAGAGAGCCCTGAGCAGTCCCAGCAGGTGCCACATCTGACTGGGGGAAAGAGCTTTTAGAACAGAATGGCAGCAGGGAAAGTCTTGAGTCTTGGTGTTTCTTCTGCTTCAGAACAGGAAATTTTATTTCCAGCTCAATTTCTGATTATTTTTAATTTGTTATTCTTTTTTTTTTCTTTTTTTTTTTTTTTTTTTTTGTGCTGTAATTCTCTACTTCCATAATTTCAGCATACTATTTATAGATCTCCAAATCCCAACTCCCTGGTACATGCAGTTGAGAAATACTTCCTTCTCTTCAGTGAATATTAGGCCTTTACATAACATATGTGCATATCACTTACTTGATCTAAATTTGGTCTCATCTGCTTCCACTCTGAAAATGTTAATCTGTGAACCATTTCTCCGAAATTCTTTGTAGAATTATTGGTGGTTGGCATTCCTATTGTGAGAGATCGAGGCACCCGTGTTGCTTTGTACTAGAAGTTGTCACTTTTTGGGGGGAAATGTGAAATTCCTTTGGAGGATGGCTCAGTCAGGGGCCCAGTTTTGATTGTCACATCCTGAATGACAAGCCAAGCGCAGTTCCCAGTTGTGCTGTGAGAGGGGCTGGGCTGGGGCTTTGTTCCCCTCAGAGGTTGGGTAACTGGCACATCTCCACGTGCGAGGGGATGTGAGCACTGCAATATCATAAACCCCATTTCCAAAGGAAATCACAATCCTTTTTGTTACTTTCATTGGTGCTTTTACATGGCAGTTGCTATAATTTAACGTAATTATATCTTTCACTGGGTTTTATCCTCCTATTGTACAGATATTCATGTTTCCTCCGATGATAGTTTTGATTGCAGCTCCTGGTTTTCTTATGGAGAAATTAATTGCTTACCTTGCTGCACCTCAGAGATGTGACCCCCTCATATCCTTGCTGGATATTTTTCCATCTCGGGCTCCTCACTGATGAAGCAGGGAGATGCCTAAACATTTCTATTCACACTCACTCTGTCCCCTACTGGATTTTGCAATTGTCATGAGAACAGTAGTTCCTTGAATTAATCTTGTTCCTAGTCATCAAATTATTATAACTTAGTTTCAGCAAATACAGTAGCTACTCAGAAAACACATTACTTTGTGAAGCTGGGTGAAATATTGTGCACATACAGCAACTGCGACAAAATTTGCCACTTCACTGGGTTTGCAAAAAGGGAGAAAAGGAGGAAGAAATCCCCCCCTTTTCTCCTGCTGTAATATCACTAATTACCTCATTATCAAAAGGCCATTCCATCAACAAAAATGTGCTTTTTGTACATTTTATGCAAGTGACCTTGAAAGTTCTGTATGAAATAGAGGTTTTGCTGTGCTTTTTTGGGACCAAAACCAGCAAATACCTGCTGATGCAAAAGAGAGAGGAGAAGGAACAGCTCCAGCCCAGAGCCAGCAGCAGCAGCAGTGCTGGAGATCCCCCCAAGCTCAGTTAAATCCTTCCCATCTCTGTGTCCTTGGACAAATCCATCCAGGCTCCTCCAGCCCCTGTCCCACTCCCAGTTCCTGAGAGACCTTAGGGGCACAAAATTCTCTTTTATTCTCTATTATCTTTATTAATTGTATTTGAGGTGCCTGGTGGAGGCTTTCCAGGTACAGTGGTGTTGAGGAGTAGGGCAGTGTTGCAGAAGTCAATTAAAGTGTGTTGATCCATGCTGCCTGAAGAACTGTCCATCTCCAGGAATTTCTCTCCATAGGGAATATTCCCTTTCCCAGTTTCTCTGTGTGATTCCACTTGCAATTTCAGACTGAATTTCATGGGATCAAGCTTTGCTCTTGCCAAGTCCAGACCTTCAGCTTAGACAGGGGCTCAGCTTCCCACAAACTGGTTTTCCCCAGGAGGATCTGCAGGGAGAAAACATCTAAGGGAGGAATGACCAGCTCTGGTTAAAAAACTGAAGGTTTAAAAAGCACTCCAGGAGCAGGATCCTTCCTGGCTTCTGTCCCCTCCCTGATGATCCAAGGTGTCCCCAGCTGTGCTGAGCACAGCCAGGATGTGCTGGGATGGTGGAAACCACAGAGCAGTGAGGAAAGGAGTGTAGGAAGGGAAGCCCAGCTGATGGGATCGTGTGTTCCTGCACCCAAAATTCAGATTTAACCACACAAGGGCTTTTGTTGCCTGTGAGGTCTCGCTCCTCATGATAGTAAAAGGGTTTTAAAATCATGGGGATTTAGGGGTTAAAAGGAAAATTAAGCTTAGTAGGCCCTGAAAAAAAAAAATAAATACCCTAGGTACATTAATGCCTTGTACCTTGCTAGAACTGCACCTATGTAGCTAGTACGTGATAAATGATATAATTGTTAGATGTGATGATTGTTTAGTAATTAAATATAATTACTGTTTAATCATAAGAATAATCATGAGAAACTGTGGTCAGGGGCCTAAGAAAGATCACGAGAAACTCATGTTTGAATAAAGTCAATGTATACAATAGAACAATATAAGTTTAATAATTAATATGTACGTTATATAACGATAGAATATAAAATATGTTCAGCTCGAAAGCTGTGTCGGAGTCAGATTTGGGTCTGTACCCCTGATTCCCAGAGCTCTCAATAAAAGCACCTGCAGATAATCATATCTGTGATTCTGAGTGTCCCTGAACGCTGACACTCAAGGCACAGCCACTCCTGCCGAGCCCTTTCCCAGTGTCAGAGCTGCTGGGAGGAGATGCAGCCAGCCATTAAAAGGTGGGAAAGCATCCTGCTGTTATGTATATGAGAGCAGGGCTTTGTCTCCTCACATGTCACCCGCACAGCAGCCGAGGGAGAGAAAATCCTATCGGTATGTGCTGGAGTTTGCGAGATGTCCTCCAAACCTTAATTATTGGAATGTGTCCTGGGATAAGTGATGCTGTCATTGAACCCTGATTAGTTCAGAGGCAGGGTGGATGCAAGAGGGAGGAAACATAATGTCAGACTGGTTAATTAGCAAGCAAGCAAGAGCAACCCAAATTGTACAATCTGATGAGCAATTTGTCACCCACTCGTTTGAAATGAGAAATGTGGTTTCGCTTTGCATTTCCTTTGTATTTTCCCTTTTTGGATCTCTTCATACAGGGACCAACTTTGTGGCTCCTCTGTGGGGTAAGCAAGTGTTAGAGAGATAAACTCAGGGCTCAGAAGTGACTTGTCCACACATGAAGACCACTGGCAAAACACCTGAGGCTGAAGCAGCAGCCACGCACTTAACTTGGATTAGAAATAAGAAAACTCAATGCAGGACGATTAGAGGTGGGAAAGAATGTAAAATTCAAGGTCAGGATATTTAGTCTTGGGATTATCCTGTCCCCAGCACTTTGAGGTTTTGGTTTATTTAGCATTCCCTAGAGGGTATATAAATGTTTAGGGCACAAGCTTGGGGTAAATATATTTTGTGCTATTTTGGTGATACAAAAACTACTGAAAGCTGATTTAAAGTAGCAAGTGTGAGTTTCTGTCTGCATGTGAATGTTCTTCAGTGACACAGCGCTGTCAAATGGCTTCTCCACCACCTCAGCACCACAAATCTGCACAGGGGAACCTGCACTGGAGGCTCAGGAACAACCCCACGGGTTTGGGGCTGATTTTATCACTGTAGGGACTTGGCTTGGACAAAATCAGAGAGATTCCCCTCACTTTTGAATTCCTGCTCCTGAATTCCATCTCGGCTGTTTCTTAGGACTGTTTGTGTTTCCCCTGTACTTGTGATGTTAATGATGTGAGCAATTCCTGGTGCTGGTTGTTCAAACATCTCCCAGAGCAAAGCTGGCTCTCAGCAGCCTCTCATTCCTTTGGAACCCTTTAGAATGGAGAAGGGGAATCATCCAAACGTGGAACCTGGAAGATGTCCACCCAAAAAAGCAGCAAAATCATTTGATATTGTTCTTCCACCACGGGAAGATGGGGGTTTTTCAGCCTTTGAAAAGCACAGAGTACTTTGGCATTTCCTGGATCACTTTCGAAGACTTGCAGCTTCTGAAGGAGCCTTTGAGTGATCTTAGGAACGAGCAGTGCTTTAAAGCATCATATCAAGCTTTTCTAATAATGCCTTCAAGATGTCTATCACATTTAAAGGCTGAAAAAGGGCTTGTTTTTCTGAAGGTTTGTCTCTTTTTCACATCTAATCAGTTGATCTAATGAAAGGCAAACTGTATTTCTCATCTCTTGGGAGCACCACAGTCCCTGTTGTGACTATTCCCACCATAACAGGTACATCTGGGCATAAATAAACATTTCCAGAAGGTGATAAAAAGGACCCATTTAATGATTTGTCTCTTTAAATAAGAAAAGGGGGACAAAAGCTTTTAATTTTAAAACAATATGTGTCTTGAGGGTGTAGATTCCCCACAATAAGTCCCCTGATGTTGTTCAAGGATTCAAGAAATGAGAACTGCCCTGAAAATTCTGCTCTGTCCTTGTGGTACCAACAGTTTGCTGCTCTTTGTCACTTATTGAGGCTTGGTATTGATAAGTGGTTTCCAGTGCAGAGTTTCCAGCAGGTTTGTGGTTCTGGATGAAAGATCTGTCCTGGCTGCACAGGGATCTTGGTCCTTCAGAAGTCCCTTCCTTCCTGCATCGCTGGAACCCAAGATGTGGCAGCTGCATCTGGCCAGGGAGGGGGATTTAGGAAGGCCCTTTTTGCATTTAGAGAACTTGAGAAATTGATAAATTCAGAGACCCTGCACGAGCTCAGCTGAACCCAAACCCCAACGTTCAGTGCTGGGATTTTGGCAGAGAGGTTTCCATGACCTCCTCCAGGTGTTCCAGCGGGGACAGGAGCTCCCCACTTCCACCTGCTCCTCGGGGTAGATTTTAGACTTTGCCTACAACTCCAGACTAAGTTGATACTGTCACAGATGATATTTGTTCTTACAAGTTTGGGTTAGATTTCAGCAAGGTGTTTTGAGTGAAGTCAAGGTGAGCTCAAACATTGCCTGCATGGTTGCAAGTGAAGTCACATCCATCAGGATCTCCCTGGTAAAACCGAGTTTTGAGGGGGTTTAGTGTTGCTTTCCTTTCTAAATGTGCTTTAGGCTGGACTGGTGCATCCCCAGGTTGTCTGTGCCCAGCAGCCCCTGGGCTCTCCATCCTTTGGTTCTTGGTGGGAGTTCAATCCTCCTGAGCCCAGCTCCTCACGCTGCAGGGAGGGTTTTGTTTCTGCAGAGATGAAACCTGCCACAGGCCTGCTGTAACCCAGCGCCAGGCAGCACCATCCCCTCTGATTGTTTTAAGTTATTTCCAGTCAGCTGCTGATTATCATTTGGGCTAACGAATATTGACACATCAGTATTCCGCCCATGGCTGCGCTGCCACAGCTCAGGAACACGGAGCTAAGCTGGCAAGCACCTTTTGTTCACAGCCCCTCAAATTAAAGACAGGTACTTTGGTGTGTCTTCAACCAGAAACAAACTGTGAAAATTCATTTCCCACTGCTATTTGGGTATTTTTGTAACTCACTATGATCACACTGCATATGCAGATCCAAGTTAAAAATAAGCTTTTCAACTCTTGCTTGTTTATACAATATTAGAAGCACTTTATAAAAGTGGATGTTAATTAATGCTGTATTTTAATGGCGTTCCTATGAATTTGTAAGTACATTCTGGAGAGACTATCAAATATAATTTACTTTCAAAACAATTGGGGATTATCATGATCAAAATAATTCAAATATTATTTTTTTGATTTCCACTACCCTTGCTGTGGAATGGGTTATGTTTAGATGTCTCGTGCATACAGAAAGGAAGAAAAAAAATCTAAATAATTATTTTCTTATTTTTTTCATAAGTGTTTTTTAAAGAGACTTTCCACCTTCATTTCAATCTAGTCATTTTCAAAGAGAGCTGGGAATGCAGTGAGTTTTCAAAGGGACAAGCTGTCCATTTGTGCTCCTGAAAACATGGTTCTGTATTAATTTAATTTTCTATTTAAGATATCCTTTGTGCATCCAGCTCTCAGCCAACTAATCCCATGCAGTCAGAGGAGTTGCACAAACCTGTTGAGCACAGCAGCAAAAGTTCTGCACAGAGATGAGCCTCTCAATAACTCAACCTAAAATACTTAGGGGGTTTAAATGCTTGTAGTGGAAATAATTTGTGGTGCAAACTCTTCCCTTTCTACCCAAAACATAAAGAAAATATCATGTCCGGACAAGAAAATTAGTAAGGTTTTTTTTTTCACAGAATCACAGAATAATGAGGTTGGAAGAGACCTCTGAGATCATCAAGTCCAACCTGTGCCCTAACACCACAATTAGACCATAGCACCAATTGCCAAATCCAGTCTTTTTTTAAACATATCCAGAGATGGTGATTCCACCACCTCCCTAGGAAGACAATTCCAGTATTTTATTATTCTTTCTGTGAAAATTTTTTTCCTGATATCCAACCTAAACCTTCCCTGATGTAGCTGAGGCTGTGTCCTCTTGTTCTGTCAGTGCTGCCCGGGGGCAGAGACTGACCCCACCTGTCTAAACCTCCCTTCAGGGAGTGTAGAGAGCAATAATGTCACCTCTGAGCCTCCTCTTCTCCAGACTGAACAGCCCCAGCTCCTTCAAACGTTCTTCACAGGGCTGAACAACCCAGGCTGAACAACCCCAGCTCCTTCAGATGTTCCTCACAGGGCTGAACAACCCAGGCTGAACAACCCCAAATCCTTCAGATGTTCCTCACAGGGCTGAACAGGCTGAACAACCCAGGCTGAACAACCCCAGATCCTTCAGATGTTCCTCACAGGGCTGAACAACCCAGGCTGAACAACCCCACATCCTTCAGACGTTCCTCACAGGGCTGAACAACCCAGGCTGAACAACCCCAGCTCCTTCAAACGTTCCTCACAGGGCTAAACAGGCTAAATAACCCAGGCTGAACAGCCCCAGCTCCTTTGCTTTTTAAGGAAAGCATAGGAAATGAGTATTTTACATCTATGAATTAAAGGAGATGAGTCTTTTGATCTGTCTTGAAGTGGAACCAGGGTGGTTTTGTTTAGTCCCTGTAGAGGAGGGGAAGGTGGACCCAGAGGTGAATGAGCTGGGTCAGGAGCTGTCCTGTGGCCAGCAGGGCTGAGTGCAGCTCAGAGCCAGCACACCCTGCAGCACATTTCAGCACAGCCCTGTTCCCAGCCCCATTTATTGCAGCTCCCTGCTGGGGCTGGACCCTGGGCCATAAACCAGCAGCTCCACCTGGAGAGATCCTCACCAGCCCAGCCCGAGTTCTCCTGCCACATCCAGAGCCTGTGGTGGCTGCTCCGGGGCTCTCCAGGATCCCTGTCCCCTGTGCTTTCCCCTCTCTCCAGGAGCCGTGCTGAGAAAACGTTTTCATCTGTGCTCTCCGTCAGAAAGCATCTGCATTTTATTATATTTCATCTCGGTGCCAAGAAAGGAATATGTTTTGGAACTTCCAAGCACCATCATATAATTTTCATTAGTAGAAAGAGGAGGGAAGTCCCAGCACCCAGCACTCAAAATGACCTTACAGAGAGAGCCACAAAGGAAGTAAAGGCTGGGGGTGGCAGGGAGCTTATCCATGGGGGAAGTTCCGACAGAGAGCAATCCATGGCAACGTTTTGGTGTTAAAATAGTGAAGGAAAAAAAATGACATTTTAATAAAACTGATCCTGATTACACAGAGAGCATAAAATGCCGCTCAGCTGTAGTAGCCATATATCAGCTGAGCTTACACACCTTCAGCAGTGTAACTACAACGAGCCATGGCTGCCTGGGTTTTTAAAGCCCTGCAGGAGAAAGCAAAGCCTTTGCAGCATTTCTTGTTAGCATTTACTCCCGGAATAATCCCTGCCAGAATTTTCCACTGTCAGCAAAGAGAAAGCTGAACCAGAAAAGCAGAAAGAGCCTGTGGTGGCGCAGACACAAAACCAAAATTCAAAATTCCCAGGCCTTTCACAGGTGTTGGCAGCACCTTGCTCATCTCATCCTTCCATTGATATTCTTTTAGTAGTCTGAATTTTGTCTGTGTGTTCAGCCAAAAGTACCTGGTGGCCTGTGAGGAGCAGATGTTCTCTGGAGCTCAACCTCCTTGAAAAGCTCTTTGAGATGCACAAGAGTGATCTCAGCCCAACCACTCCTTCCCTGTCCCGCTCTCCAGTGGCATTTATTTTCTCCATGAATTCAGGAGATCTTTTAATCCACCTCAGTTTCCCAACGTGTAAAATTGGTCTTGCTGAGCCCATAATGAGGCCAAAAAGGTCAATCAGAGCTGGAAGGTGGGAAGTGCTTTTCCAATGCAAATTACTTTTCAAGCCTGGACTTTTCTGTGAAGTTCTGGAGATAATATTTTAGCTTTTTTTTTTTCTCTCACCCAGTTTTAAATTGTTATCTTGAAAACGCACAATAGCAAATTTTCCCAAACTTTAGCCAATCGGGATCAGCCCTCCCAGATAATGTAAATACAATTAGTTGATTTAAAGCACATTTCATGTTCTGCTTATCTGCTAAGTGTTTCAGTTATGGCATTCATACAGAATGAGTCACTCATACATATTCCTCAAGGAAGAGCCAAAAGATGGAAGGAAAATACAGCCTGAGGAAAAAGTCTATAAAGATTTCTCGCTTTTCTAATCCCTTCTCTCTAATGTTTCTTTGTAAATTTGTCAGATGGGAATGAAATTGCCTCATAACTCTCCAGATGTGAAGAGCATCACTGCACAAAATTACGTACTTGTCAAAGCAAGGGGGAATTTATGTTGGTGTTCCTGAGATGTGATTTTATTCAGTCTATTTCCTTTGTGCACATCACAGCAACTAGAAAGACAAAAACAGCTAGTTTATGTATATCTTCTTTTTTGCCCCCCCTTTTTTTCACCTCTGGTGAATTTTTTAGCTTCTATTTTTCCCTTTTGTTTTCTTATCCCCCTCCCCTCCCTCCTTTTATCTACTGCTTATTGCTAGTGACAGTAAACTTCATCCAACAACACTCTGATGAGAGCAGCTATGATTCTACCAGCACCAGGCACTTCAGACAAGTGCTACAGTAATTTTCCCTATGGAGCACACAGAAAGGTGTGGCTTCTCTCCTGGTTAGGGAAGGTGTTTGTTTAGAAACCTGCAGCATTTCTTACAGGCAACCAAATCATTATTTCATTTGATATTCTGCTTTATATTCTAGTATTTTAATTTAAACTTTGTGCAGTTTCCCTCCAAGGCTCCTGGAAGCAAATATTGTGGTCAAACTCACCAAAAACTTCTTGCAGAGATACCAAAGTCCAGTTTCTTTGTGCTGCTTTTAATGATATTGTTGGCAGGGTTTGTGCAGTGTTCCTTCCTTTGGTTTAAAGCTCTGGTATTAAATGAAGTCTAACATGGGGTGCATAAACCACTCTGAATTCCAGCTCCTGCTGGCCATGACCTTCTTGAGACACTTAAACAATTTCAGTTCTTTAATCCTCCTGTTTGTGTTTCTCCAAGACACACAAGATGGTTTTAAAACCAGTATTAATGGGGGGAAAGACAATGAGCCAAGTAAATGAGATCTTCAAGGCACGGTGGATCTCTGAACCTCTTTAAAAACTGGGATGATTCCTCTCAATTCTCAGGGACTTTGAGGTCCCATCAGTGCTCCATTGTCCCTGTCCTAGCACAGCCCAATTATGAAAATCTTTCTTTTTCTCTCTTTTTTTTTTTTTTTCTTTTTTTTTCCTTCTGTTTTCTTTGTTTTCCTCCCCTCTCTGGTGTTTCCTTTGGAAACTGCTCTTCTCTTCCCAAATGTATTTAAAACCAGCCACATTCTGAGTGCTGAAAAGGTAAAAAAAAAAGGGTTGCTGGTACACCAAGATATGCCATGGATATACAAGTAAAAGAAATACTCTCAGTTATATAAAAGTAGGTACTGTGCTGAGGATGTCAGGATTTTTCAAGGGAATGTTAGAAAAAAGTATTTATCTGGACATTAAGTTTTCTGGGAGCTGGACTGGGAGGTTATAAATAATTCTAAGTGTTAAAGCCCAACTTGGTTCTGTCTCTGCTAAGAAAGCACCTGTAAAAACACCTTTGAGCTAGTTCTGGGACTGTTTTTAAGCTGCTGAAACCTCCATCACAGATGAGGACACCTTGGAGGCTGTGGTAGGGCAGAGTCTGTGCAGATCCTCCTGTTTGTTTTTATATCTCACTAGAGCTTCTTGTGTGCCCTTCCAGATATCATCCTTGTGCAGTCAAGGCCAATCTCCCACTGGAGACAACTCCAAAAATAAACACAGAGTTACTGTGCCCCTTCCTCACCTCCCTTGGGCTGTCCTAGCAATGGAATCATGACTGGGAGAGTCAGTCCTGGAGCATTCACCAAGACACAGAGGCTTTGTGCTACCTGTTGGGCCAAAAAATGGAAGTATTTCCTTTCCTTTGTCATGCTCTGGTCCTACCAAGTGTCTGTGTGTGAAACAGTCCCTGGAATCGGTGAGTTAATGTTGATATCCATCAGCATTTAATCCTGGTGAGGTGTAAAACACCGGCTTGGAGCAAGGAAGGAGTTTTCCCTGTGCTATATGGGGTATGAAATTATCATGGTGTTGGTGGAGCTGGAGGTTGCTCAGAGCAGCCTTGGGAGGCCTGGAGCTCCCCTGGAAAAGCAGCAAAGTAAATGGCAAGCCACATATTGTAAAGTAACAAGAAGAATTTTTATTATTGCTTTTTTTTTTTCCCCTTTTGTATTTTTCTTACCATTTTGATCAGATGTACATTGTTTATAACCCCTCGTTTACCGGCCCCAAATATCATTACAACGTCTGCACCGTGATCTATGTTTGGTTGTTACCCTTTTAATGGATAAAAAAAGATTTAAGTACTTCATTCTGTTGCATTTTGACAGCTGTTAGCCATCATTTTTCCATTCACCTGCATTTAGCAATCCCATAAAGGGAGGCAATCTCAGAACTAACAAGAGCTGGGCACTGCAAGGTGATAATTCTGCGTGGCTCCAGCCCATAAATACCTGCCAGGCGTGGGGCTGAGTCAGCAGTCTGTAACAAAGTGGCGGCCGTGCCCTTTTATCTGTGTGAGTGTTTCACAGCAATTGGACTATCAGCCCCTGCAGTGAAAATCCATAGTATCGATCAGCCCATTTCTCCACTGTAATTCTTTTGTAGGAAATCCCTGATGACAAATTTTATCTGCACCACTTTTTGATTGCTGGTTTGATGTAAGCGATCTCCAAGGGCAGAGTTAAGCTCCTGGCCGTTCCACATTATCAAGCACCAGCTTTATTTACTGAAACTACACTTGTGGTCACCAACCAAAATAAAAAAAAAAAGGGAGAGAGGGAAAGGAGGAGGTGGAGGAGGCTGGAAATTAAAAGTAGAATAATATTTCAAAGCGCGGGGGTGGAATCACTTGTATCTGCTGCTGCATTGTTGAGTAAAAGCATGTCCTGCATAAATAAATGCACAAAGAGGAGAAATAGGCTTTGATACAAATATCTGTGGGACACAGGGCTGTGTCTGCCCAGTGGGATGGGCTGGGAGCTGATCCTGCAAGTTCTTGTTTTTGTCCCACAGTTCCCCCAGGACCCTGCTGGGAGCTCACTGTGCTCATCAGTGAGCAGGCTGGGATTTCATTCCCAAGCTTTATTTTATTTTATTTTATTTTATTTTATTTTATTTTATTTTATTTTATTTTATTTTATTTTATTTTATTTTATTTTATTTTATTTTATTTTATTTTATTTTATTTTATTTTATTTTATTTTATTTTATTTTATTTTATTTTGTTTTGTTTTATTTCTTTTTTATTTTCTATTTTATTTCTTTTCTATTTTATTTCATTTCATTTTTTTATTTTTTTTATTTTTTATTTCATTTTATTTCATTTCATTTTTTAAATTTTATTTTATAGCTGACATTTCTTGTTTTCTGCTCGAAAGGTTGGTGTTATTTGTGATGGACGGGGATCAGTCTCAGGTTGGACTGGATGGTTCTGGAGGCTTTTCCCAACCTCAGTGATTCTGGCATTCTTTTTTAGGGCCCTTCCTGTAAACTTTGAGGTAACAACCGATTCCGTTCCCAAAGTGAATTTTCCCTCCTGGGCTCAGAGCAGACAGGTGCAGAGACAGGACAGAGCTGTGAACTCTTTGGGTGTGAACTATGGAACGATTTACCAACCTTGCAGGAAGAACACGAAGTCACAAAAGTTTAGATATTATAGCAGAAGTAATCACAAAGTAGAGGGAAGAATTTTTGAGTGTTGTACAGGGGGGTTTTGGTTTTGTACATGGGGGTCAGAGGTTTAAGATGGAGGGATTTGGGCCTGTCCTGTCCTCCCTCTTTCTTCTTCCTGCCCTCTGTATTTCACTGTGGTGTTGGTATTTTTCTGTTGGTTCAGGCTGGGGACACACTGTCCAACGTAGGTGACAGATATTGGCACGTTATTGTAAATCCAGCACAGGTAGTTTGTGGTATTTAATGTTTGTACCATCCCACTGAGGGCAGAGCCCCACACGCTGCCCTGCAGGACAGAGCTGCGGCAGGGCAGCAGAACATGTTAGAGATAAACAGAATAAACCACCTTGGAACAGCACAGACCAATTAT
The DNA here is from genome assembly GCF_048771995.1 of Taeniopygia guttata. Taxonomy (NCBI): domain Eukaryota; kingdom Metazoa; phylum Chordata; class Aves; order Passeriformes; family Estrildidae; genus Taeniopygia; species Taeniopygia guttata. The sequence continues at coordinate 14,052,797 of NC_133045.1, forward strand.
GGCTTCTGCTTTGGCAGCAGGGCAGAAAAACAGAGATTTTATACAATCTCGGGATCATCAATACTTCAGATTCCGACATTTTCCTGCAAAGCCCTGAATCACTGACATGTCCCAAACACGGCACGTGCAGCCCAGAGTTCCTGAGGAAAACAATCTAGCTCCGGTTTGGGGTTTTTTCACCCAAAACATGTTCAGCACAAAACTAAAAACAGCTGGCATAGCAGTGAGATCTCCATCAAGGAAATATCTGTTTGTACTGCTGGGCTCCTGCCTCTGACTGTGTCACTCTGCTAAAATTCAGCTGCCTAGAAAATATATATCTTTGCCTGGAAACATATATCCAGAGGTGTGTGTTTACCGAGCAGCAGATATTGGATTAGGCATGGAGCCAGTCCAATTTCATGACTACACCTTTGAAAAATTGTCTGATTAACACTGAGAGGAATAATTGTATGTGAAAGGAATAGTAAACATTCCCCACCAGAATGGATTTTCAGCAAATAATGTGAAATACCTTGTCCATTCAGAACCCTGTCCAATGAAAGCACTTTAATCATTTTCTTAAGCAATAGATCAGATTAAATAAATTAATAGCAAGTAAATATTGAGAATAATTGGGATTGTTTGGGAAAAGCTATTTTGGCTTTTTATATGGTTGACCACATTCCAAGGCTGAGTAAGTTCAAAGTTTGCAAATTTGATTCATAAAAGTGGAATCATAAAATCCAAAGAGAAGACAATAAGATTTCCAGGGGGAGTTGAATGAATTTTAAAATCCTTTATTTAAGTTTTATGTACTGCATATCTCTACCCAAGATTTTTGATATAATTTAGTGAACCAAATTCAAAGGATGCAGTTTAGCCCTGTTGTTGTTTTGGTGAATTACCATAAATCCCAAAGCAGAATTGCCCTGTGCTCGAAAGGTTGGTGTTATTTGTGACAGGATTGACCAAGGTGTGATGGGTGGGTATCAGTCTCAGGTTGGACTGGATGGTTCTGGAAGCCTTTCCCAAATTCTGGAATTCTGGGATTCCTTACCTGTCAGCTCTGAGGTACCAAGATTTGAAAAAACAGGTGACACAGATTGTTCATAAATTATTTGGATTTATGTATTTCACATTTTATATTTAAATTTGCTCCTGATGAAAAGCGCTGAATTGGCAATTGTGGGTGAGGTATGGGCAGGTGCTCACTCCATGCTGCACTAGACCACCAACCCTTGTCACTTACACCACTGAGCAGCCATTGAGTAACAACTGTGGATACAAACAATGACTTAAATTACTCCTAATGTGGGCTAGACTGGAACCAGTGACCTTGGAAGAGTCTGGATCCCATTAACAGCTCCCCAAGGCAGCCAGTCCCAGCCTGCTTGATTGTTCTCAATGCAGCCAAAGAGCTTCACTCTCCTTTCTTTCTTTTCTTTTTTAACTGCTTAAAATTAGGGGTGGGGAGGTATTGAAATACTCAATTTGCAGTTTCCCTGGATCTCTAATACCATGTCTAGAGGAGCAGCTTTCATTTGCACTGGGAATACCTCCTGCTGAAATGAAATTCTCTTTTCTCAGTCCTTGATGCCTTGTCTGTCACTGATGGATTTTGCACACCTAGACCTCCACAATCAGTGAAAGCTGCCCTGATTCTGCCTGGCAGGACATTACAGCATGGTCCCAGACTCTCATGATGATTCCTGGGATAGCCTCAGTGTTATGGCAGTGAACCAGACAAAAAATGAGCCATTAGATGCTAATTTCTATCTGCAGAATCCCTCCCATTACATTTTCTATATAAATTCTATTTTTTGTTATTATTTTTAATCCATTCCCAGAAAAAAAAAAAAAGTACTGAAATATTTGGTGTTTTCAGCAGGGCAAGAACCATGTTAGTCTGTTTGATACCAGCACTGATTCACCATGAGTGGCCAAAGGTTGGACTCGGTGATCTTGGAGTTCTTTTGCAAAGCTAAATGATTGTGTGACTCTGGGAAGGGCTGGCAGGGAAGGATAGGACAGTGCTGGGGCTGCAGGTTCCCCTGGTGGGGTGGTTTGTGTGTCCTCAAGGGGTGCCTTGCTCATGGAAGCAGAAAGGACAGCAGTATCTTTGTACCTGAACACTAAAACTCAACCCCAGTGCAGCATCCCCCCAGTACATTTGCACTTTTTCAGGCTGGCCAGTTCATTTGCACTTTTTTAGCTTGGCCAGTTCATTTGCACTTTTTCAGGCTGGCCAGTTCATTTGCACTTTTTTGAGGTTGGCCAGTTCATTTGCACTTTTTCAGGCTGAAACAGGCTGGGCTGCAGCACTCTGATGCCCTTTGTGACACCTCCTGTGCACAAGAGGTGGCAGCTCAGGGTCCTTTGTGACCCACCACCTGCCTGGCTCACCTCTGCATTAAAGAACCCCACTGAGAGTGCTGGAAAATTGCACTCCACTTTCTTCTCCCAGTTTCTGGTGCTTTGGGGCAAATTCAGCAAATGTTTTCATTAACATTTCAGATAAGTCTGGAAGGAGCACAGACATTAATGCAGATTACAGGCCAGAAATGCTAAGCAGCAGCAGCTTCCTTTGATCTGCTGAGATATGTCAGTGGTAAATATTTCTGCAGCCCTGAAAATCAGCAGCGTGGAGCCCTGGTGCAGATGAATGGGAACTCAGCCACCCTGTGGTCCTGCAGTGCCTTCCCAGCCCCTGGTTTGGGGCTGATCCAAGTAAGTCCCCTTTTGGCAGGGTTAGCAGGCATTGTCACCCCACAGCAGATCCCCTTTGAGGGACTCATTTCAGGGCAGGTTTGCATTTAAACTGCCACGTTGTCCTTCAGAAAATGCACCAGCAGCACAGCAGGGACACTTTCCAGAGGAGGGAATCAAAGCTGGATCCCCATTTCCACCTGAGTGCTCCCACCCTGGAATCTGGGTGGCATCGATGCTGTTAGTTTTAAAAGAGAGAACTTGAGCCCTTCTCTCCTACACCAGAAGTGAGCAGGAGAGAACAGGAATATTATTGCTACAGGCAGGATTTACCCTATTTTTTCCTAATTTCCTGGACTTTCTGCTCTTCCATAGTGGTCTTGGCCCCTGTTCTCAGGGCTCTGGTCCACCCCATATCCTTTATAGAACGTTTAAATGCCTGGCCAATATATGATTTTACTAGAATTGTCTTAATTTAGGCTTCAAAATGGAATCCTTCCTTTACAAGGGCCTTGAGATTAACAATGTTCAGTGGTGGGCTCAATACATGGGGAATTACTCAGCTGGAATTTACAGTTGAGAGGCTACTCATGTTCAGGTGTCTGACTCAGCCCTGAAAAGTGAAACAAGTGCATTAAAAATAGCATTTGTGTAGAAGTTTCCTTCCTGGTGGTGTTTCCTGGAGAGAGAAAATGATTCCTTTGGGCACAAGGGCATTTACCTGAGGCAAACCAAAACTGTGGGAATGTCTCTCCCAAGGAATTGAATCAATGAGTTGGTGAGGTTTTTCCCTTTAAAACCCTGATGATATTAATTAGAATTGTAAACTGCATGTCTGCTTTCATCAGACCTGTCTCCCACCATCAAACAAACACGGCCTAATGTCAAATTATTGAAGTCTCCCAGCTGCAGGAAATTCCCCTTCCCACTTCCAAGTGTTTTTCCTTCACCACAAAATAACAAGCGAGTCCCATGTGTTGTAGGAGCCCTGCAAGTGCTGTCTGTAAAAGTCATGTCACAACCTCAATCAATCACTCAGCACTGGCCAACGCTCGGGTAGATGATCCAGAAATCCTCCTGCCTGGGATTGCACTGCAGGAAATAACAGCAGCAGCAAAATGCTTTACAGAGAGCCCAAATGACCAGAGTTGCTCAAATAGTTCCTTCCTGTAGCTTCTGGGGCTGCATCTATTTCCACATGTGCCACAAAGTGCCAGCTTGAAGCTGGGTGGCAGGGAGGCACTAGGAGAATTTCATAATTTTTTGCTTGCTCATGAAAACATTAAATTTTTCTAGATTAGAACATATTTCACTAATTAATCCATCTGTTTATGGAATAACAAAATGCCATGGACCACTTAGAGCCATGGAGAAGCTTCCTAAACTTCCTTAGACTGGATATTCAAAATTTATGTATCTGCCAGTCAAGATATAATAAAATACAGAAACATGCTTGTAAAAAGAAATGTGATATTTACTGTTCAGCCATGTAATATCTCCTATATATACATCTCCCTTGAGGATATCTTGATGTTATTGGAAGAGTAGTTTCCTTAGACATGCTCCCTTTTTCCCTTTTCTTGTTCTCCTCTTCCTTTTTGTTATTTTCTCTTCTGTTTTTTTTGGAAATTTCCTAATTCTCTTTGGAAAGTGCCAACCCTTATCTTGCAATACTAGAAATTAGTAGGGTCTGAGACTTAATAGTGGGTTTCTTTTAATTAATGTGATATAAAGCTGTTTGATTTGTGATATAAAGCTGAAGAGTAGTTTAGAGCGTGCAAGTTTAAGACCACGGAGGATTTAGGCTTGAGTTATTTGAGCCAGTCTGAGCGCAGCCTCCATGGACATCCACCATCCCTAAATCAACACAAGGAAAGGCAGGACTGGGGCCTTTCCATGTCTTCCTGCTGATTCTAGCCAGTAGGGTTCTGGCTGTGTATTCCAAGCAAACTTTGGGAATCACAGACCTCTTGCCTGCAGGCAGAGGGTTAAAGGAGAGGTCAGGCAGCTGTGCCCAAACTGGGTTTAAAATCCTCCCCAAGTGCCTCTGTTACCCCCATGTGCAGGTCCCTGTGTCCATCAGGCTGTCTGTGCACGCTGCTCCTCTTCCAGGGCAAAGCTGAAAGTTGGCCAGTGTCAGGTCTTTGAGGAGCCATCAGGGTGTTTTGTGATACTTAGTGAAACTAAATTCATTTCATGCTGCCTGTTGGTGAAAGAACAGAGAACACACCCTGCTGCACACTGTAACTTCAGGTCTTCTTGCTTTTATCACTTTCCCTGCTTTTATGATGCGTGCAGTGAAAAAAAAAAAGTCTCTTGTGAATGGAAGTCTTGTTTGCCTGGAAGGGTCATGAGCTGTGGAGAAGCAGCACAGGCCCCTCTGCTGCACTGAAAGGTGTTGCCTGTGTGGCCACAGCTGGGCTGCCTTCCCCTGAGAGCAGCCTCCATCCCAGTTTATCAATAGTTTGGGGAAATCCCTGTGATGGACCAAGGAGGAGCCTGTGGATCCACTCTCGAAGCTCCTCTGCTCCGTGCAGTCAGCCTGGAGGAGATGGAGCAGCTCCTGCAGCATCCACAGAGGGCTACACCGTATGCCAGATTTGTTCCATGCGTTTCTCTCCTCTCATTGCCTTAAGCATAATTACAAATACATTATGCAGTGTGAATTTTCACCCTTTTTTAGCATTCAGTGGCGCTGTGAACCACCAGCCTTTCCCCTCAGCGTACTGGGTTGAAATTAGTGCATTCCCCAAATATCCTGCTGCCTGTGCCATCCCGCCGTGACCCACGGAGGGGACACCACCACCACCAAACGCTTCCCCTGATGGGATTTAGTCAATCCCATCCTCGAGATCTTCACCCTCAGCGTTTGGAGGGGTCAGGAATCGGCGGTGCCACCGCTGCAGGTCAGCACCGATGAGTGCTGCCAGAGACAGCTCTTGATTTCCAGCTGGGGAGCCTTGGACGGACAGAACACAACAAAGCAGCTCCAGCTATCCCCTGGAAGGGGCACACACCTCTCCCTGCTCCGTGCGGGGACATTTTTGGCAGAAAGGCCCTGCCCGGCCCAGCGCCGTGCCCAGCGGGCCAGGCCGCGCCGGCCTCCGCCGCCTCAAACGGAAAATGACAGAAATTTAGCAAAACTTGTGCTCGGATTGTGCCCTGATCAATTCTGACAGCGTCCTGCTCTGCTCAATATTCTCCCTGAAGTGCCTGGAACCAAATACCAGTGAGGAGCATTTCTCGCCGAGGTTCAAGAGGGGAGATGTAAACACAGGCCGTAAAAGACCTGCATGTCTGCAGCTTGTAGGGGTCGTAATTCTTCCCAGCAAAGTTACCTTTCCTGTTTCTATGAATTACTCTTACATTCTTGTAAGAGATACGGGTTGAGGTATTTATGGTGCATTCAATTCTGCTATCATTGATTTACTGGACTAAACCTGCTCCAGGATATGATGTAAAGCCCCTAATTCCAAAAAACTCTTCCATCTCAGTGAGAACAGCATTTTCTGCCCTGTTGCCCTCCAGCAGATGACCAACGGAGATAAACAGAGGGCACTCCACTCTCGGTTGCAATGTGCTTGGTGATGTGAAGGAATCAATCAGACAAAAGCAGATTATTAGAGTGTCTGAGAGAGATCAAACATTGCTGGCATCTTCACCCACACACGGTTGATTTACAGGCAAGCTGATAAAGTGCTGCAGCTCACTGTCAGAAGTACATGACAGCTCCTCTAGCTGTATGGATAAATTATTGCTGAAGCCCATGATAACATTTCTCCACCTAGCAACCAAACATAACAGGATGTGGCTTTTAGTACTGGGAGCCAGAACGATACAAAGAGAAAACACAGCAACTCTGCGGGCAGGGAGGCAGCAGGCAGGGAGAGATTTTCACAGGCACACGCGAGGGGCTGGGTCTGTCCTGGCTCTGCTGGGGGAAAATTGGCCAGGCTGGAGCTGTGGACATGCAGAGATGCTGCCAAAATGCCTGGATTGCAGGCAGGGGTTTGAATGGGCAGAGCCCTGGGGTGGGTGGTGAGGCTGCTCCGCTCACCTGAGCATCCCTCAGACCCACCGATGGGAAATATCAGGTGTTCCCTTGGAAAGGCAGCAGCAATAAATGCACTCATTGTGCTTTAAAAAAAGGCAAATCAAAATAATCCGATTATTTGGGTGCAAAAGAAAGATGCAGTTCAGATATTCTCTTTATTTTTATCTGGTGGCTTATAAAATAATAAGTGATATAATCTGCTAAATATTGCATCATGGCTATTAGACATTGGGGCTCTGCTCAAAAATTAAGTTGGGTTAATTAGAGCATGTACTATGTGCCTATAAAAGACTAAATCAGGCTCTGTCTCGGGAGCCAGACGTGAGTGCTTTTCAAAAACTGAGAATGTGACCCTGACAACTTAAAATCTAAAGTACATTGAAAGTATTCACAGGTTAGAGGTTCTGCTGCCTCAGATGCCTTTCATAAATTCTCTTGCTTTGAAATGCACTTCCTTATTTAAATTTTTTTTTTCTCTTTGTTGCTCTATCAGAAGTCATCCCACAGAAGAGTAGGGAAATGAATATGGAAATAACTGTATGAAAGAAATTATGGAACCTGTTTATCTGTACTGTTCTGCCAAAGGAACAATCAGAAAATGTGATTTATTTTTTTTTCTCCCTGTGGCTTTTTCAGTTACAAGAATTTAGCAAAGGTGAGAGGTAAGTGAGAAATTCTGAGATGTAAAAGATGTGATTTGATGGGATCCCTGAAGTAATCCTTTATAGTATTTGTTAGTTTGCCATATTGAGGGCTCGGTGTTGTTTTTATGGAGGGCTCGGTGCTGTTTATCTGCAAACAGACCTGAGCCCGGTTTGCATTTGGAATTTTGGGGCTTTCCTTGGTGGCTGCTGTGATGGGAGGTGGCCCCAGCTCCTGGGTTCTGTGTTTGCTTGTCACATTTTACAATCCCCATCTCACTTTACCACCCCCTCGTGCTCCTCCAGACACGCCACAGGACAGTTTTTGTGGGACCTCGCAGGGAGGATTTGCCAGAGCAACTCCTGTAAAAGCCAACAGAAATTGCGTGGCTTAATCCTCGTGTGCTGCATTGAAAAATTACCCATAAATATTTCACCATTATGTTTTATTATTACAGTCAAATTTGTTTTATGTACTTATTATTTAAGGGATAATAGGGCAGGTGTCCCATTTTATGAGGCAATAATCTGGTTCACGTTGGTTCCGTAGTTTATCCCTCCCAGAGAGCTGCATTATCGCCAAGGGACATGGGGAGCTTGTCTTATTATAGTCATAATAGCAATAATAACAACACCTATTCCTACAGCACCTTTCCTCTAGAACCCAAAGCATTTTATAAATCTGATTTGATTTTTGACAGCTGGGGTCATCTCAAGGATGATTTCAATAACGCCAGCTCTGGAGTGAGGATGGAAAGCAGACTTTAGAGCAGCAGATATCCTCCCCTGGACCTCTGGAAACCTTTGGTGTTTGGCTCACTCAGATATTTGGGGTGCAGGGGATGAGCCCCAGGTACTGATGGATGTCCTGGGCTGTGGCACCAGGGGCTCAGACACTCTGGGGGTGGAACACGATGTCAGATGTTAATTCAGATGTCAGAGATCCACCAGAAACCTGCTCTGGGAGAGCTGGGCAGCAGCAGGGACAGCCTCACCTTTATGGAAGGTTTGCTTGAAGCCAGACCCAGGGGCAGGGATGGATTTGCACCCCTGCATTAGGTAATGCTCCCTTCAGGTGATTTGGGTGATGTGTCCTCAGTACAGCCAGGAGGGCTGGGAATGCTGGTGCACACAGGGGCTGCTGGCCAGAGAAACCAGACTAAATCCCCCTGTGCAGCTCAGCTGGGCGCTGCTGTGGGCTCTGCTGGTAAATGAGCTCTGTTTGAGGCTGTATCCATTAGCTATATATTTCATATATTAATTATGTAGTGGATATTAGTGATAGATATTAACTGTATGCAATGTTTTAGCCATACTCAGGCTGCTGTTATTTGCTGAACACCAGGGTATAAAACTGAGGGTGCCTCCAGTGTCCAGCCCAATGTGTGCCCTTTCCCAGGCTCTGGAATGAGCCGTGGCTTTCCCTGGATGAGCTGACCTGTCGTGGTTGCCTTGTGCTCTCAGCCCTTCAGGAATCATTTCAGATCTTGGCATTCCAGGTTTTCCTTCAGATCCAGCCCCTCCTAGGGAAACATTCCCAAATTCAGGTGTGGTTTGCATTCTATTACAAGTAAAAAGAGGATTTACCTATAAATATTGCTGGGTTTTGCTTCTGCTGTCGTTTCTCTCTTTTAGAGTTTTTCTTCCTTTTGTTCTCTTTCTTTCCAGAAAGGCAAAAAAACCCTGGGATGTTTGGCTGTAATATGAGTATCTAATAATTTCCAGTAATAGAAGTGGTTTATTTCTCCTTGAAAGTTGAAGCCAGCCCTGATGAAGTTATATATTCTTTGATTAAATAAGATATATAAGGCTGAGTCTGCTCTCTTAACATCCCAGAGCCACAAGGGCTTTAGCTACTCAGAGGCTGTGTTACTCATTCCTCCCTTATCCACAATCCCAGGCTGACCTAAAAAACTTTCCCAACTAATGCCTGGCTGAAATTGCCAGATTTCCACATGAAGTCAGAATTTTACTATTTGAATTTTCCCCATGGAGGGGGAAAAAAATACCTTTACAAGATTTTTCCAGAGTTTTTCTTACTTGCATCTTGCATGATTCAGCATTCTCTGACTTTCTCTGAACCCTGATTTTCCTCAGTCTTGGAGGAAAAAGGACCAATTTCTGCCACCTTCATAGCTGATCAACAAGATATTTAAAATATTAGTGCCTAGGTCTGCCAGTGGCTGCTTAAAAGGATTTTTATGAGTCCCTACCTGTGTTTGTGAGTGCCTCAACACCTCCAAATGTTTCATCTCATTATGCTTTGCATTGTGGTGAAGGGATAGTGCTTTCATGAGATCCATCAGCCATTCACAAAATATAGCTCTGTGCCACATTTACATCAGGAAAACAAATCATAGTGGGCCTCAACTTTCCCCCATTAGGAGCTGGATGGATGTCTCGCCTCACCCAGGCAACGGGAGATGTCAAAAGTTCATTGGATTTACGGATTACAAATCACCAGTTGTCTCTCAAGCATGGTGCAAATTATCAAACGTTGTTTTATGGCACCAGGGGAGCTGGCTGGGCAGGGACTCAGGCGTGTGCTGAAGCACCTTGTTGAGTTCAGCATCTAAATATCCAAAATAAACATCTTAAATGAGAACAAGAGACACGCTCTCCTCCTTCCCTGGACCAAAGTGCAGCTTAGTCCCCAATCTCTTCCCTCAAGAAGTGTTAAAGTCAGTCCAGGAGCTCAGCACATCAGCACCTCACATTTGGAGCATCCAAATTGCTTCTTTTCATTTATTTGGGTTTGTTGGTGGGATTTTTTTCTGCTTTCTTATTGCAAAATGTCACATTTTCATAACTTCCAGAAAGTTGATATTGCAAGAAAAAAACCCAAGTTGCATCTGCCTCATTACATTAAAATGTTAACACTTCTGATATTTCCTAATGGCACCGCTATAAAGTAAATATTGGAATGAGAAGTTCTGTGCCAGAAGTGGAGCCTGGAGACGGTTAATGGGAATGTGTTCCTGGGGTGGCTCAGGGTTTGCTTTGGGGATGTATAGATGATTATAGAAAATTGGTTCAATTATTCCCCCAATTACAATGTGTAAAGTCATTTCACCCTGCACTGATGGCAGAATGGGACCAGGCAGGTTACAGTGAGAAATACCATGTAGCTTTTGGGTTTATTTCATATTTTCTGCTTGTGTGTCGTGCCCTGTGTTCCTGCCCGTTTTTTAGGCAGGGTTACCCTTTGCCATCTGGCTGTTATTGTTTGAATAACAACCCAGACACAGCCTGGAGGGCATGTCCCACAGGCAGCCCCATCCCTGTGCTTTTGGCCTGCTGGAGGTCACGTCCCTAAAGGAAACAATGGGGTTTTCCAAGCCCAAGGGCTCCAACCATGGCCCAGAAAATGGGTTTGAGGGTGGGTGCTAGGACCGAGCAGTGTGATGCCTGTGTGACCAGCACTGCAATTCTGTGCTCCTGAGGAAGGAAGAGATGAAGTACAGCACTGGTTCATGCTTTATTATCTTGAACCGGTAATTGAATAGCTGCTAAGTGCCGAGTCCTGAAGGGAAAACCCACCCCAGAGCTCCTTGGCGCTCCAAGAGTTCATCCATCCAGCCTAATTTATGAAATGCCTTCATTTTTGGCCTTCCGAAGTTCGACTGAAGGTGTTTCAGCTGCGATGTCTCTATTCAATCCCAGTGCAGCACATTCCCACCAGTCACTGCTGTTATCTCTGAACCGAAGCCCACACAAAGAGCCCCCGGAATGCAGGGCCAGGCAAGTGCTAAAGCTGGGCCACAGCTCCCTGCTGAACTTTGCAAGCAGGAAAAGCCCTCTCCCATCTTTGCAAGCAGGAAAAGTCTTTTCCCACCTTTGCAAGAAACTTCTCCCACCTTTGTAAGCAGGAAAAGCCTTCTCCCATCTTTGAAAGCACCTTCTCCCACCTTTGCAAACAGGAAAAGTCTTCTCCCATCTTTGCAAGCACCTTCTCCCACCTTTGCAAACAGGAAAAGTCTTCTCCCATCTTTGAAAGCACCTTCTCCCACCTTTGCAAACAGGAAAAGTCTTCTCCCATCTTTGCAAGCACCTTCTCCCACCTTTGTAAGCAGGAAAAGCCTTTTCCCATCTTTGAAAGCACCTTCTCCCACCTTTGTAAGCAGGAAAAGTCTTTTCCCATCTTTGCAAGAAACTTCTCCCACCTTTGTATGCAGGAAAAGCCTTTTCCCATCTTTGCAAGAAACTTCTCCCACCTTTGTAAGCAGGAAAAGCCTTCTCCCATCTCAGCTCTGGCTGCTGAAATCCCGTCAGGGAAGGCTGGCACGGCCCTGGCACCACAGCAAGACTGGAGCAGAGAGCTGAAGGTGCCACTCTTCACCTCATGGAGAGAATCCCTGCTGGAATGGGCTCCCTGGACTCCCAGCAAATGGGAAATAAGGCCTGCAGAGGTTCAGTACCTTTTAGACCACCAGCAGCCTGAAGATCTGTGTCCCCTAAAGGTGCCTGACCTCTCACAGAGGGGACACTTGAGCTGAACTCGACCATGATAAATTCACTGGTGTTTTGGTTTAGGACTTGAGCTGCTTCAGCAGCAGGTCAGATGTCCCAGCATCCCAGAACTGCTGGGGCTGGAAAAGCCCTCCCAGCCCACGGGGTCCAGCCTTGGTGAGCCATCCCCACCTTGTCCCCAGCCCAGAGCTCTGAGTGCCACCTCCAGCCCGTCCTCGCTGCTCCCCTGCTTTGCCCTCCTGGCTGCACACAAACCCAGCACATGGAGCTTTCTCCCACCAGCTCTATCCCAACACACTTTTCTTGCCTGTGGAAATGGGGATTCCCAGGAATGTTGTCCTGGGGAAATGTAAGCAGCACAGAGCTCAGCAATGGCCAAATTCCTGGCCAAAAATATTGACAGAAAAAGGAAAAAAAAAAGCTCCCCATAGTCACAGAAGATCTCCTGGAGCTTAGGGTAGATCCATACAAACTGCTGGATGCTGTGAGAATTGTGGAATTTGGCTCGCCTGGGCTGCCTCCTTCCTGCACCAAAACTTCAGCACAAACAGAAAATGAAAATTTCTTTTTCAAACACACTTAATTGCTTTCAAGTTTTGGCATTTCTGTCACTATTGGATTTCCAGGGCGTCCCATGGTAATGATTAGAACTAAGCAAATACCTCAAAATATTTTCCATGAAAACTCCTTTGAATAAAACATTGAATAGCCTTCAGCTGTGTTCACACCCCTTTCATATTAACTTTCTCTGAATATTCCAGTGACTGATTTATGGGCAGAAATGTTAACTGAAACAGCAATTTTTAAGGGAATGTTGCATAACATTTATGGAAAGCAGATTTTAAACATGGATATAGTATCTAAACGCAGCCTACTTGGAGTAAAAATAATACCAGGTGATTTAGTCCCTTCAGTCTGAGAAATCACCTCAAAAGTGCAGAGACCACAAGCAAAAGGAGGCTCTGTCCAACAGAAAGACCAAAAATGAGGGTCAGGTGCAGGCAAAGCTTAGGAGGTACTTGGTGAGTTTTGAAGAAGTGCCTGAGCAGCGATTGTGTCCAGCTCTTGTGGACAAAAATACCTTCATAAATCTGGCCCTGACTCACAATAAATGCTGGATATTGAACACATCTGAAAAATGTGAATGTAACTCAAAGTTAATTGTGAGGAGGAGAAGAGACTGAGCTGGCTGAACTTCAGCTGTTGGCTCTGAGTAAGTTGATTGGCCTCACTAATGATACAGGAGCCTTGGCTGCTTCTTGGAGATGTCATTGTCAAAGAGCAAATATTTGCATATTGCTCTTCAACATCATTAGTTTTGTTTTGGAAGGCGAGTTGTGAAGACCAAGGTTTGAGGAAGTGTACAAATATTGCACATCTCATTTGCATCCGTGACTAATTTGTGCATCAATCAGGTGAGGTGGCTCCGAGCTGACCAACCCTGCCACCCTGGGATGTGCAAGGATGCTCGCAGCCCTCTCACGTTATCAGCTGCCTTTCAAAGAGAAATTAATAATAATTAAAGAAAAAAAGCTGAGCAAAGCTTTAAAACTCATTTTTTGCACACGAAGCTCTTCTCTCTCCATTCTGTGGCGTGTTCCAGGGAGAGAGAGCTCTGCTGGTACAGGGAACTTCGACAGATCTGCATTATTCCCCTCGGAGTGCGAAAATATCTTCATGCCATCTCGGAAAAAAGCTCATTTAAATGCTCTGTGAATGCAGCCCTTCCCAAAGGCCACGATGTAGTCATGTATTTTGGATGATCTGCAGCTAGGAAAGCGTGCAGCTAATGCACCCATCTCACCACGGGAAAGACTGAAACTAAAACACCAAAAAAAACCCAGAGAGAGAAGCCGAAAGCCAACCCACAGCCTCTAACCCAGATTCCTGCTTTGAAAGGAATTTGGTCTGAGGATGTCCTTGTTACCTAATTCCAGCGACAGCCACAGCTTGCTCCTTAAAAATGAGGAGCCAGAGCGTTTTCAGAGGGACACTCACACCCCATTGTGCCTTTCTCACCCTCCTGATTAACTCTCTCTAAAATATCCTTATCACGTAGCAGTTTCAAGGCTGGAGAATGATTTGTGTTCTCATTCAATGGGAATGGAAGAATTTCCAATGATAAAAATTACCAGCAGATATTCGAGGAGCTTTCCCCAAGTGAAATTCAGGCTGAGATTCTCCACCACCATATCTTTGGCACGGTGGATAAATGAACACACTTCAGTTTCCCTTTCTTCCCTAAAAGATCATTTACTTACCCTCATGCCATCACATGCTAAATTAAGTCACGTCTTTCTTTTATTAAGGAGACAGCTTTTTTTCTGAGCTTCTTAAACTTTTCTAAATTTTCTTACCACAAACACTGCTCATTTTGTTTCTTATCCAGAGACTGATAACAGGGTTTCTATAAAAATGAACATTCATGATCAAAGAGCAACTCTGTATCATAAACAAATTACAACAACTGGGCACGCTTTGAAATAGCTTAACCTAATTAAGCTCAAACACTTTCGCAAAAGCTTTAAAAAAATGGGTGTAATTGGAGCTCTGTTCAGGTTCAGCTGACTTCATATTTTTAGTTTGGTTGGCTTTTTTTTTTTTTCCCTTTTAGAGCTTTGCATAAACAAAACATTTTGACAGTGTTGCCTTCCTGGGAAAAAAATGTTGGTGGTGCTGAAAATTCAGATTTCCAAATGAAACACAGCTCTAATTGCTCATTTTTGCAGCTCTGGGGATGTGTGTGAGATGTGCCAAAAGCAGCCCCGAGTGCCTGTGACGGTGGCACTCGGGTGGCACTCGGGGCAGGGGTCACTGGGCCAGTGCCCATCGTGTGCTGGGCCACCAGGAGCGCCCAGGGGGACTGGGAATGAAAATTGTTGCATGTTTTCCTTAAAAAAATCAGTTACAAGGTAGGCTTTGAGGATTAAAATGGAAATCCCAGTGGTTTTCCCCTGTTAAACCCCACTGTGTTTGGAGCATGTCCAAGTGATAATCCAGCCATGGATTTCTCCATCTTTTCCATGGCATGGTGTTGGTTCCTTGTGGAAAATTAACTTTAGGCTGAGATTATCAGACACTCAGCTTTTCATATCTTATTTCTCATCTCACTCTCTCCCCCCACTTTAAATGCGCTGTAAAAAACTTTTCTCAGGTATTTATTGGTTATAAACCTCTGAGCCACAAGGATTTATCGTCACCTTAAATCTGATTCCAGGGGGATTAATAATAGTAGTAGTAGTAGTAGCAATAATAATAATTATAACAATAATAATAATAATAATAATAATAATAACACACCTGCATCCTTTAATTGCTCAGGTCAGTGTTTTACAGGTCCAGTAACACCTGTGGATGGTAAAATGGCCCTCCAGAAATCTCTCTTTATTGAAGCATCAATTTTCTTAAACTTAGAATGAGCAAATCTTCGGTAATCTCTACAGGATTGTGCCCTTTCCTCATCACCATAAAGCCAGAATGCTTTGGTTATTATCTGTTATAATCTGTTGTTATCTGCTCTTTTCTGCCATAGTGAATTATTTCCTCTTTTTCAGAAGATTTTAATTTTATTGATCTTTTATTTCATAATGGAAACAATTTGCTGTTTGCCCAGCTGTGGAATTTCCATAAGGAGATGGTGATTTGCTGAAGGCTCCAATTTACACTTCTCAGGAATATTTGTGGGAAAAGTATTTCAAATCCATTCTTATCTGCTCCAGGTTTTCCTGCACAAGTGTTAACCCTGAATTTTGCTCTTTGCTTGTAAAAGTTTACTAATGACTACTGAAGGCCTTAATTGAAACAAATTTATGCACATAGCTCAAAATTACTTTTGTTCTACAATGCTCAATTTTTTTAATATATTTTTCTTTTTTTTTCCATTTCTTGAGGAGAAAATCTTCCGCAAAATTTCTTTTCATGATTGAAAAGCACCAGAAGTGCTAAACCAAATTACCTGTAATTATATAACCTTCTGATTCTGCCTGTGTTTAACAGATTAAATGTTCTGTCTTTACAACTTCCAAGGTTAAGTGCCCATAATGGGACATGCTGGGGAGTAGGGTCATATAATCCCCAGCAAGTGGCACTCAGCAGCCCAAATGGAGGAGAGTTATTAAAATCTATAACATGCAACTTTCATCTAACACTCAAATTATAAGGGAGCCACTCGGAAAGAGCCAAAGGCTATTTGCAGGTTCAATATATTCACTTTGCTCTCAACAGTGATCAAAGTTGGGAGCTTCACGTGGCTTGGGCTGACGGAGGAGCTAATTTGGAGGAGCTGCAGAAAATGCTGTTCTGTCCCCAAGCTACAGCAGGTTCATAATTGGAGTTTTCCACCTGGGAGGGAGCAGAGACTGCACTGCCCCGCTCCCCACAGGGCTGCACCAGCTCATGGGCAAGGGTTAAAAGCCAGGCAGATTAATCTGGGCACCAAGACAAATTGCACTTCTATTTTTTACAGAAAGTTTTCTATCTGGAGTGGTTCTGTTTTAATTGGGGGCTATTACTTTAAATGAAATGCAAGATTGAGAGTCTTTTTTGCAGGGATATTTCAGTCACTGTCAAGAACTCCCAGTAAGTTCCTTCCTGCCTTTCTTCCACATATTATTGTTTTTTCTTCTGGACTTTTCTAGAGTTTACTGATTTTTCGTTTCCTAATCTACCCCACATCCCAAGTCTATAAAGTTGGGTCCAAAAGCTATTTAGCCTTGGGGTGACACATTAAAAAACCAGGGTGGTTTCCTTTTCCCCCCAAAAGGCACTTTTGAACGTGTCCCTGTCACACTGAAACAACTGCAGTGAAAGCCCTTGATCAAAACAACCACAGCACCTTTGCGTGGCTGTTTTTGCTCTGCCAGTCCTTGAAATGACCTTGGCTTAATTACCTGCATCTCAATGAGTGAATCTACATAGCAAGTGAAGGTTAATTAATGAAGGATCATTTCTTACTTAAACCCATCAGGCAGTGGCTGACAAGCAAGCCTGGCCGGTGCAGTAGCAGCCTCTGTCTCATTAGAAATGGTCAGATTGATGTGCTGGGGCTGCTCCAGAAGCAGGGCCAGGACAGTTTGTTAATGAGGAGAACTGATGGGCTCCTGCTAAACACCCAAAAGCCTCTGTCTGGTACCTCCAGAATCACTGAACTCCAGGTTTTTCCCACCAACTCCTCCATTTCCAGGGTGCCACGAGTGCCTCCTCAACCTAAACTTCTGAGATTGCCACCCAAAAGCTGCTGTGAGTTTTGGACCTGGCTAAGACGGGCAGAGCACTGAGATCCTCTCTCACCCGTTGGGGTGGCTGGCACAGAGCCCAGCTGCATCATCCCAAACGTGGTGGAATTCCTGCAGAATTCCTCCTGGTGAGCTGCCCACCTCCACCTGTGCTGGATTTACAATAACGTGCCAATATCTGTCACCTACGTTGGACAGTGTGTCCCCAGCCTGAACCAACAGAAAAATGCCAACACCACAGTGAAACATGGAGGGCATGAAGAAGGAGAAAAAGGACAAGGCACACCCAATTTCCTCCATCTTGTCCCCTTTGAACCCCTTATCTAGAATCCTAAAATTTTACTTTTGCACCCGTGCCACACTTAATTATTACTTATATCAAACACTCAGAGCTGGTAATTGATCCTGTAAGATTGAAAACTCTTTTCCATGGACAGAGATCACAGCCAGTGTCTCTGGGGGCTCTGTCCAGGGGGGTTCCTGACCCCTGCCAGGGTCCCAGGGCAGCCAGAGGGATGCCCTGGACTCTCACACCTGGCCTCGCCTCTTTTTTCTTTAGGTTCTAATGCACCTTTACCTTTCTAGAGCTCTTCCCTTCTCACTCTTACCCCTTGATTAAGAAGTAACAACTAAACAAGACCCAAATATTTGGCTTTTCCCATCCTTGCTTTTGAAGGTTTGCACGAGCGAAGGTGGGGCTGAGCTCAGAGGTAAAACTTGAACACGCTCTAGAAAATAATTGAAAAGGTGAATTGCTCCCACCTGATGGGAAGTGAAAAACAGCTCGTGTGACCCTGCTTCTGTCTGATCTATAAAAATTGATTTTTTTTTTCTATATGCAGAAGTATTAGGAATTGTTTCGGGCTTGAGCAGTTGCCAGAATTTAACTCACCTCACTTCTAATGTTTTCAAGTGCTAGAAAAAAAATTATATAAAAAGTTTTCTGTAACTGGGAAAAAGAGCTCATTTACCTTTGTAATTTTCTATTAATTTACTACTAGGATTCATTTTGCATTTAATTCAGTCCTCTAATGGCTTAAAACTGTGTCTTTGGTCTTTACACATTTGTGGTCTCAGCCGTGTCAAGCTTTTTCATCTACTTTATGTTCATTTATTTTAACTTTTAGTGGTCTTCTAGCCAATTCTTTATCCTTTTTATTACAAGAGCATGAAATTTTATAATGCCCTAGAGCTTTGTTAGTCAGCTGCTACAAGGTTCTTAACCTTAGTTAATTTATTCTTTCACTTTTGACTTCCAGATATGGAGCATGCTTTAATATTTTGGTTTTGAATATGAAAGCAACTTTTATTAAGTAGGTTTATGGTATTAATAGATCCTTATTTCATTTTTACAGGAGTGTTTAGGTATCCTGCTAGACACAGAATGTATCATTTTCCATAATTATCTATAATTTTTGTAATATAACTTAAACTCTACTATATTAAAATATTTCTAATATAACAATCTTAACCTTTTTAGGTAATTTTACTCCAGAATCACTGTAAACAAGCATAGGAATGTTCTTTTTCATTGTAAAACCTGATTTTTTTTTTTTTTGGTTGCTTACTACATTAACAAGTAATTAAGTCATGGCAGTTTGCTTATGTAGAGAGGAAAAAAAAAAGGAGAAAGTTCTAAAATCATCACTTGCTGTAATTTTTAATTCTGAATATCCCTGGGAAGGGAAGGGATGGATGGAATCCCTGGAAAAGGGATGGATGGAATCCCTGGGAAGGAACTGGAAGGATGGAATCCCTGGAGAAGGGATGGATGGAATCCCTGGGAAGGGACTGGAAGGATGGAATCCCTGGGAAGGGACTGGAAGGACTGAATCCCTGTCCCTGTGGATAGGGATGGCAGAAGGACCCAGCCTGGAGAGGGACACAGATGTGGGTTGTTCCCAACAGGGGAAAACAAGGAAGGTTTGCAGCAGGAGAAGTTCCATGTCTGGCTGGTTCAGTTTGCATGCACCAAGAGACCAAAATACCAATTTTGAGCAGCAGTCAGCAATCCAAAGGGGGGACAACTGGAAAATTTAAAAAGAGTTTCTTGTGGAATCCATGAGCTAGGCTTGAAATAACCACATTTGACTGCAGTGTTCCATTTTTACACCTTTTGGCTTCCAGGAATCTCCATTAATCTGTAATTTTAATAAAAATGCATTTTCATTTCAGCCCAGATAAGAGTCCTTGCTATAATTCTCCTTCTCAATGTGGTGGAGTTGTTATTTCCCCTCCATTATTTACTCATGTGTAAGCAGCAAACCAACTCCACTGCACTGGAGCTTCATTTCTGTTCCACTGGGAGACAACACTTTACATGATTTTATATCTATATATATGTGTGTGTGTGTGTAATATATATGAACATTTCTTTGTCAGGTAGAAGCTTTTAGTTATTCTGACATGAGGCTTTCACACTGCAAAAATATTACTAATACTATTTTGCCTCTAAAGTGCATTTGTTATCAATATGCACTTAAACTGGTGATCAAGAGTTGGTGGGAGAGACACCTGCTCTGCATTTCTTATCTTTTTTAATACCTTAGGGATACATCACTTAATAATTTAGTGCTAAACCATTTAGCATTTTAGCCCATCATCTCTTATATTACACATAGGATTTCAGTAATGTCTGATAAAATTATGTGTTAGCTGCCTTATGTGTGTGTAAAACTTAATAAGTCTTCTTCCCCCCCTCAAGTTTAATAACTGATTTCTTACATTTATGGATGTGAAATTTTATTGCTCATGGATATAGTTTGAACCTAAATCTTCATATCTTATAAATTGATTTTTAGTTTCCTTTTTGACCTTATGAATTTCAATCAGACATTGACCTCTTGTTGCTCATGAATCTGACTGATTTAGTGCCATATAACAATAATACTGTAGAAAAGCATTATCATAAGAGCCCACAGGGTTTGCTGAAACCCATAACTAGATTTTGGAGGCCTCTAGCAATAATAATTCTTGACCCAAGACTATTCTCTAATACCTTCATCCTTTACTGTTCTGGACTGGCCAATCCTTGTTTTAGTACATTCAAGGAAAGTGGTGGAGACTCCCAGGGGGATACGAGCTCAAACTGTGTGGAGAAGATAATGCTGAATATACTCCTGTAAAATGAAGCTTATAAAAGACCAGTTCTGTCTGGGATTTGTCACATTTTGAAGTGAGAGGGAAAGACGGTTTAAAAGGAACCTTTTGTGGCAAAAATTGGTATTTATTCAGTGTTTGAGATTTTCGAAAAATAAAAATTTGATAGTAATTGTCTTTACTGGAATATGTTGTTATTCTTCAGTCTATCACTATGGCTGCAGCCTAAATAGAGGACTTGAATGATTACTGCTTTGTTTGCTTGGCTGTGCTAATTTAATTTAATTTAATTGCTTATATGCTTTGCTTTACTGAATAACTGGGTGTTGATGTTCATTAGTCCTTATTAAGAAAGAATCTTAAAATGAAAGCAGAAGTGGGAAGGCCGTGGGCCTGTGGTGCTGGTTTACAAGTGCTGAATTTGGGCACAAACATTTCCTGAGTGCCTGTGCAGGGAAACAATTCTCCAAACACATTCCACATGGGAAAACAAGGAGCAGAAATAGAAATTGTTTTCTCTTTCTTCTCTCTGTGCACCTCTATGAGAAATCCTGAAAGAGAGAAGGATGTCCCTGTGACAGGGTATCACGTCCTTGATGCTTGGCATTTCAAAATGAATTAAAGTGAAGCCCTCTTTGTGGCAGTGCAGAAAGTCTCTGGCTCAGAAGCAGATCCAGTACTTGCAGGTCCCCTGAGAGGCCCTGGCACGCTGCTGGCACCGGGCACCACCAAGCTCCAAAGCTTCCAGGGCAGACACAAAGGCTAAAAACAGCAGCTCAGCCTTCTCCAGCACCACTTCCTTGGAGGAGTGAGTGCAAGAGGAGGGCTCGTGGTAGTTTGGAATAAATGATGCCAAGTGCTGCTTAAGGAGCAAAACTCAGACTCGATGGAAGCCAGTGAAAGCAGATTTCACATGGAACAAAAAGAGCTTCTGCTTCCCTGTGCACTGTGCTAGGAGTTGTTAAAAGGAGGAATTTGTGTCTGCTTTATTAATGTTCAAGGCTTTCCAATTTACACACAGAACACAAGAGGTGAGTAGTCCAAGATACAAATATATGGGTAGAGCTGTGGAGTATTACTACTCTGTTTATGATGCTGAAAAGTCAGAACTGTGCCAAGCCACTGTTTTCTTATAAACTATTTAAATAATTTATTGACTTGTAAAGTTAACAATTCTCTGTGTTTACTCCAGCTTGTGTTAGATCTGATATGAATGAGGCTCTTTGGACCTTTCATTTTTATCTAATTTCCTCAATGTTGGCAATAATTTTGCTGTTTCAATAACTTATCTTATTCACCTGCTGCTAAAAACACTTGTCATGTTGAATTACAGACCCTGCAGAGATATTGTTGCAATTAGCAATTACAAAATACCACAACAGAAGTGTACAAAGGTTTAGGATCCAGATTTTTGACTGTGTGTAATCATGTCCTAATTTGCCGAAACACGAGCCAGCAAGTTCTGTTCATCTGTACATATTTTTTATTGATCTGCATGTGCAGACAGTAATTGCACATGTAAATTTGGAGTCGGTGATATAAATGCAATAAGAAATTCCATGTTTTTCCTCATTCCCAGAGTTCCTGACTGAGCCATCCAGCACCACTGGGCACAGCTGGATCCACCAACTTCTCTCAGTGAGAAGACTCCTGAGCTCAGGAATCTGCAAACCAAGATCTCCAAGGTAAGATTCAACCCAACTTTTTGTGTACAGACTGACTCCCCTCCTCTCCCACGAACATTTCCAGGTGGGGCAGATGTCCCCACCCCCAGAAAGCGCCTGTGGCAGCAGGTAACTGCCTTTAGCACCTGGCCAGAGCAAATGGAACCGGACTGGACACCAGCAGGGAGTGATGGTTTCCAGGAGCCTCTGCAGCTACCAGAGTGTGCAGCTTCCTCTGGTGGGGCTGGGCCACCACAGCCCCATCCCAGCTCCCAGTTTGAGGGGAAGTGGAGAGCTGGGAGCTGGGACGCTGTGGGAAGCCTGCTCTGAGTGCAGGAGGGCACAGGGTGGAGGCAATTGTTGTGTTTGGATGCTGGTCCACCTCGTGAGGAGAGGGGGTTTGCACTTAGTCTTCATAGCACACAGAGAAATTAACCACTGTGCCATTGCTTTTTGTTTTGTTTAAGAAACACAAAAGGCAACAAAAGATTTTAAAAAGCATTATATAGAGCTGTATAAATGGGAGAGATTCCTGGAAACATTTCTTGCTGCTGTTTCCATCCAGTCTCTTGGTACAACTCTAACCAGGTGGTTCCTGGGGGCCAACAGCTCTGGCTTCTCCTTTGGCTCTCCAGCCACTGGAGTCTAGTTTGATTTCTTGGTGTCCTTTCTGGTTGTGCTGGATTACTCATAACTGCAGCACAGTGGTAGCTGCCAATACAAATTTAGTCTTTTCTGTTTATTCTGTACTGTCCTGTCAAAGCAGATAAGTCTGCTTTGCACTCGAGCTCACAAATTTAATTGTGGGAAAATGATGAGTCACTGCAGCGAAGGTAACCCAGTGTCTGTGGTGGGCAGCACTGAAGTGACATCAGGGCCACGAGCCAGAAGCAGCAGCTCTCACACCAAAGTGTCATCTGCGTTCCCCTGGGACATGGGGCTTTTGGAACCAGCCAGGAGATTGATTTGGGGTCAAGTGAGGAAAAAAGTGTAACAAAAAAAGGAATCTTCCAAGCTCTGTTAGCAATTCCGAACACCTGCTTGGGAGCAGCTAATGAAAGTCTCCCAAGTGGCTGCTCAGCACAGAGCAGGACTGTCCATTCTCATCCCCCTGAGGTGCAGCTGGGCAGGGAATGCCGAGAGTGACCATCCCTGGAGCCAGAAGTGCCACCAGGCTGAGAGGAGCAGAGAACCACAGAGCCACAGAGTCAGGGCTGGAAGAGACCTCCAGGTCATCGCCAGCCCCACCATCAACCCAGCGCCACCACCACCCCTCACCTGTCCCCAGGTGCCAGATCCAGGTGCCACGAACACTCCCAGAGATGGTGACTCCACCTCCTCCCTGGGCAGCTCATTCCAATGCCTGACCACTCCTGCAGCGAAAAAAAATTCCAATATCTAATCTGAACCTCCCCTGGTGCGACTTAAACCGAATTCCTCTCATCCCTTCACCTGGGACATGGCAGAAGAGCCTGATCCCCACCTGGGGGCTGCACCCTCCTGTCAGGAGCTGTGGAGAGCCAGGAGGATGTAGAGATGTTCTGCCCTTCTCCAGGACGGAGGTCTGGCAGCCTGGAGCTGAGGTTGCCTCTCCCCTGGCAGCTCTGCTGCTTGCAGAGCTTCTCAGAACTGCAATCCCCCTGCAGGGACACAGCACCTGAGCACTGCCCTCGGGGCTCCCGGGAATGGGAGGGTCGAGCCTGTGTGCGCCTGGTGGTGTGTCAGAACTCAAAATGTCCCTCAGACATTTTTGGGGGTTCCAGGCCCAGGTCAGAAGCATTTGAGACCCTGGCAGGCAGCTGGAAACAGCTGTGATTTTGGGTTTGAACCATGGAACGATTTACCAACCTTGCAGGAAGAACAAGGAGTCACAAAAGTTTAGATATTGTAGTAGAAGCAGTCACAAAGTAGAGGGAAGAATTTTTGAGTGCTGTACAGGGGGGTTTTAGTTTTGTACATGGGGGTCAGAGGTTTAAGATGGAGGGATTTGGGCCTGCCCTGTCCTTCCTCTTTCTCCTTCCTCACCTCCATGTTCTTGGTGATGTTGGCACTCACAGGTTGGTTTAGAGTAGAAAGGCACCATTTAATATAGGTAATAGGCATTGGGGACAAACTGTACCCATGTAACACGTAATGTACCATATAAAAGATAGAAAAGCACCATTTAATATAGGTAATAGGCATTGGGGACAAACTGTACCCATGTAACACGTAATGTACCATATAAAAGATAGAAAAGCACCATTTAATATAGGTAATAGGCATTGGGGACAAACTGTACCCATGTAACATGTAATGTACCATATAAAAGATAGAAAAGCACCATTTAATATAGGTAATAGGCATTGGGGACAAACTGTACCCATGTAACACGTAATGTACCATATAAAAGACAGCAGCAGCCCTGGGCAGAGGGGGAGAGAAGAAGCAGTCGGGAGTCAGAGAGGATGTCAGGGTGTGTGTGTGCCTCTGCCTGAGCTGTGAGCAAACCACAGCAGCCCAAGGAGAAAATCTTTTAGATAACTTGCAATAAACTGCCCTGAGACCGGACAGCAGAGACTGCTGAGCCTTTCTTTGGCAGCTCGGGGTGGAGGAGAGACTTTTCCAGCACACGGAGCCCCTGACCCAGGCTGGGCTCTGGCTGCCCAAAGGAAGGACCAGCACAGCCCAGCTCCTCTGGAGCTCCCCAGGCCCAGTTTACTCTGAACCTGCCCAGGTTCAGGTTGCCACCAGCCCTTCCCTGGTGACTGCAGCTGTGGCTGTGAAGTTTGTTTGGAGGGCCCACATCAAATCTGCATATCTGAGCTTGCCTCGCTGCATCCGAGCAGAGCTTCTCAAGGACAAACCCAGCAAGGCACTCCAACGCTAAATTAAGTGGCTGCAGGATTTCCTTGTGATATGATAAATTTCCAGTAGAACAAATAGCAGAAATGGAGTAGCAATGCACAAGGAAATCCCAGGAAGGACTGACAGAAATTAATTCAAAACCTTTTTCTCCAGCATAATTTGGGCAAGACATAATAGAGTTCACAGTTTACAAGTAAGAAGCAAAAAGCAGGAAGTACATAACTACTAAAACAGCTCAATTAATTCCCATTTTGTGCTGCAGCTTTATGGGGAAACTCAGCTGTGTGTTAATGATCCTCAGAAGAACCCAGACAACACTGATGCTCCACTTACACTTCTTGTTAAGGGGAAAATTCACCCTATTGAAGAGGACAAGCTTAAGATCTATGCATCCACTTAGTACCACTTATCCCAATTTTCACTTAACAAGAGCCTAAGTAGTGTATACGTCTGGATTGTCCTTCTGCACTAAAGTGAATTTTCTCCCCAGTAAATTAGATTGGTCTGATGTGTGCTTAAAAGGAAGAAAATCTTTGCTTTCATTAGGGGCTGTGCTGGGAAAGTGCTGCTTGACCTGTAACTTAAACAAGAAACTTTGCAGTTGTTCCCACCTGCCCTGGCAGTGGGACATGGGATGTTTGCAGCATTTCCCAGCTGATCCAACAGCAGAGCTGCAATGATGGAGTCCATCAGTCCTGGAGGGGAATAAACTTCGGGAGGGAGCTGCTCATTGCTTTGTTGTTCACATCCTTCTCGTGGATGCTTTTTCATACACATTTCTCTTGAAGTTTGAGTCAAATTGGCATAGAGTGGGCTGAGAAGCATCATGAGACCATCAGCAATCCCTCAGCAGAATGGTGGAATGAAGTTTTATATTTAACTTTACATCTGAGATAAACATAAACAGGAGAGTTTTGCCAGCCAAGAAGTCCTGACAAAGCTGAATTAATGGCAGAGCCTGTGTGTGTGCAGCCCTGTGTGTGTCCTGTTTGTCACCAGGGGCGGGTCAGAGCCACCACCCTGCTCCAGGGACAGTCCTGGGGCTGGGCAAACACGGTCACCATTCCCAGTGCCACCATCCAGGGCCCAGCCTCGGGAATGGGCACCCCAGGACATGCAGCATCCCCTCCTGCGGCCCCAAATGC
The DNA here is from genome assembly GCF_048771995.1 of Taeniopygia guttata. Lineage (NCBI taxonomy): Eukaryota > Metazoa > Chordata > Aves > Passeriformes > Estrildidae > Taeniopygia > Taeniopygia guttata. Next base: position 14,078,639 of record NC_133045.1, read on the forward strand.
ATGTTTTTATTTGCAGGAACACGGGCTCTGCGAGATATTGCAGTCACAGCTAATGAAGTCCTTAATGAACTGACAGGCCTGGCTCTTATCTCACTTATGCCAGATTTAAACCTATGGAACTCCATTAACTTGGGGAGTTGATCCTAATTTTACAGAAGTGTAAAAAAGATGAAAACCAGGCGTTTTATGTTCTCATCATCTGAGAGAATACAAAGTATGGAGTTCTTGAAAGTCTTTTTTTCTGTTTTCTCTCAGTTGCAAAGAGATTTAAGGGCTCCTCCACCTCTGACCCTCCCCACTTTCCCATTCCTGCAGCTCCTTGCTCTGTCTCCCAAGTCAGTCTGATCATGCAGGTTTTGATCTCATTGTGGTTTGGTACCTCCTGAAACCAGTTTTGTAAACTTTGTTCCCTGTGAGCACACTCCTTCTGGCATGAATCAAAACTCTGCATTCTTCCCCTCTTCCCATGGAGCCTCTCCTAAGAGTTCAGCCTCCCCCAGAACACTCATGGCTTTCTTTCACGCAAAGAAATCACCAGCACAGAAACCAGCCACAGAACAAGGGTGTAAAATTGTGGAACTGAAGGCAAAATACTTCTCTTCCTCACAGGTTACCTTTGGAGAAGTTTAATCTTGGCCTCTTGTTCTCACCCAATTCTGCTGAACTTTCTCTGCCTGCAGTAGTTTACTTCCCACTTGAACTGTGGCAGATCAGTTTTACCCCAAGGAGACACACTGTGTACACAGAGAAAATTATTTCAGATGGGTTTTTTTTGGTTGGTTTTTATTGTGTTTTGATATTGATACGATTTGCAATAGAGTACTGCAGGGCTCTGCCTCCACAGCCAGGCTCAAATGGCAGAGTGAGCCTGATTTTCTGTCGGAATCTGTGGGTATTGGTGATTCTGAGATGTAGAAAGTCTCTGTCTGTCAGCCCCGCTGCCAAAGCAGAAGCCATAATTGGTCTGTGCTGTTTCAAGGTTGTTTATTCTGTTTATCTCTAACATGTTCTGCTGCCCTGCCGCAGCTCTGTCCTGCAGGGCAGCGTGTGGGGCTCTGCCCTCAGTGGGATGGTACAAACATTAAATACCACAAACTACCTGTGCTGGATTTACAATAACGTGCCAATATCTGTCACCTACGTTGGACAGTGTGTCCCCAGCCTGAACCAACAGAAAAATGCCAACACCACAGTGAAACATGGAGGGCATGAAGAAGGAGGAAAAGGACAAGGCACACCCAATTTCCTCCATCTTGTCCCCTTTGAACCCCTCATCTAGAATCCTAAAATTTTACTTTTGCAACCGTGCCACACTTAATTATTACTTATATCAAACACTCAGAGCTGGTAATTCATCCTGTAAGATTGAAAACTCTTTTCCATGGGCAGAGATCACAGCCAGTGTCTCTGGGGGCTCTGTCCAGGTGGGTTCCTGACCCCTGCCAGGGTCCCAGGCAATCCAGGGCAGCCAGAGGGATGCCCTGGGCTCCCACAATTTTCCAGAAATGCCAGGCAGGAGAAGCTCACTCCTGTGCCAGCTGAGTGCCAGCACAGCCCGAGGGAATGGCAGCAGTGGGCAGCACCAGCCCAGGCAGACATGAGAAATCCTGAAAGCTCAATCCCAGCTGACCTCCCCGTGCCAGCGCTGCAGGAATGCCTCTGCCTTTGATGGAGTCACTCATAATTTACAGCTCTGGGAGATCAAACAGAGAACAGAGATGTTAACACGGACAGGCCCTGTCAGAGGAGGGATGCTGCTCCTAATGGTACCTCCTGTCACTCAAGGCACCCGCTGCGTGTCACTCGTGGGGACCACGGGTCACCCCCTTCCCCCCGCTCTGAATGCCATTAAAAACATCACAATCAGAGCCAGGGTGGGGAAATGAACTCTTAGGGAAATAAATAAGGGGACTGGCAAGAGAAATGAGAAAGGAGAAAGCAAGGCAGGAGCCCTGCAGAGACCCCAGGCAGAGCTGGGCAGGGGTGAGGGGCTGCTGAGCCCCAAAACTCGGCTGGTCACAGCCCTCCCTCTGGCACGCCCAGGGCTTGTGCCAGACCCCTCAGAAAGGGAGGCTGTGACAGCTCCAGGGCCCCTCTGCAGCACAGCCAGGGAGGGATGGGGGCAATCCCCCTGCCCAGGCAAGCTGTGCCAGACAGGGCTGGAGAAACACCCTGCAGGGACCCAGCCGAGGGGGACACGCAGCAAATTTGGGATGTGAAATGCTGGGGAGGTGAATTTTTCCCCTCTGTTTGGTCCTGCAATGTGCCCGACCCTTTCCATTTCTCATGGCAGCGGCCAAAGGTTAAAATGAAGGCTGATACCCCTTTTGTGCCCTTTATCATGAATCAACAAGACTTTTGTTTTGTTTTGTTTTTCTGGAAAAAAGAAGAGGGCCCAGGTCCACTGATCATCAGGTAGACTTTTCTAAATGGGTTCCAATAGGCTCTGAGAGCTCCCTTCAGTTTAAAGATCCATGAATTCTGCTCTCTGCCACAACCTCACACTGCCAAAACTCCTGAGTCTGCAGGTGGCTGCAGCAGCATCTCTGATCCCCAGGGATGCTCCTGTGTAAGGAGCAGCTCCTGAGAGAGGCCCTGGAGCCCTGCAGCTGCTGCTGCAGCCTGTGGGCACTCCCTGTGGGGAATGCAGCCCTGGGAGCTGCTGGAGCACAGCCCTGCCTCTCTCTGCTGGGATTTTTAACCCTTGGAAGGTGCAGGAGCACAGCCCTGCCTCTCTCTGCTGGGATTTTTAACCCTGGGAGCTGCTGGAGCACAGCCCTGCCTCTCTCTGCTGGGATTTTCAACCTTTGGAAGGTGCAGGAGCACAGCCCTGCCTCTCTCTGCTGGGATTTTTAACCCTTGGAAGGTACAGGAGCACAGCCCTGCCTCTCTCTGCTGGGATTTTTAACCCTGGGAAGGTGCAGGAGCACAGCCCTGCCTCTCTCTGCTGGGATTTTTAACCCTGGGAGCTGCTGGAGCACAGCCCTGCCTCTCTCTGCTGGGATTTTTAACCCTGAAAAGCTGCAGGAGCACAGCCCTGCCTCTCTCTGCTGGGATTTTTACCCTGGGAAGGTGCAGGAGATTCCCAGCAAGGCCAGCTGGGTGTGCCGAGGTTTTTAAGCACAGCAATACCTTTAATACCAGCACTACAAGCAGCACAGAAGGGCCAATGCTGCTGGCAGCTTCCTGGAAGGTCTGTGCAGCAGAAGTTCAGTTTAACTGCTGCTGCTACCTCCAGAAGCCAGTTCAGGCTGTTCTCCTGAAATAACACCTGAACCCAGGTGGCAGAGGTGAACCTGCCTTGCCAGCCTCCACCAAGAGAAGATGCAGGTTCAGAAACAATATTTATACTCCCAAACCTCCATCGCTCTCTCTTCTTTAAGCTTATTAAAATTAAAACCATGACCTGCCACATCACATTACATCAAAACATGATGTAACTTCTTAATTTAAAAAAAAAAAAAGTTGTAATTTATGATTTCGTATTATGCCACAAAAAGCTTTTGTTTTCCCCAGAGAAACTATAAATTTTTTACGGTGACTGTTTCTGCAGTGTCTTTGGCAGACTGAGGCAGAGAGCCTTGGCAAAAAGCAGATATTTAACAGCTCCTGAGGAGCAGCTGATGAATCACCAGGCTGGATGCTGGCACACAGCTCCCTGCAGGTACCTCTGAAACCCCCCAGCTCCTTCCCTCTGCTCCCTGAGCAGCCCTGAGGAGCTGCTGGTTGAGGTGACCCCAAGACTGTAAAAAGCCTTTTTGTCCCAACCCACAGCCAAGGAAGAGGTGGGAATGCCCAGAGTATACTGGAAATGTAGGTGAACCCAATGGGAAGAAATGACAATGTCTGACTCAATTCAGAAGGCTGAATGATTTCTTTATTGTAACTATGCTAAAATACATTAATATAATATATTTAAAGGAGGATACTAAAACTACATACTACTTTCTCTAACTCCCCCACAACTCGTGCCCCTCTCTGAGAGCCCAGCCCCAGGTGGGTTGGGTTGGATTGGATTGGATTGGATTGGATTGGATTGGATTGGGTTGGATTGGATTGGATTGGATTGGATTGGATTGGATTGGATTGGATTGGATTGGATTGGATTGGATTGGATTGGATTGGATTGGGTTGGATTGGGTTGGGTTGGATTGGATTGGATTGGGTTGGGTTGGGTTGGGTTGGGTTGGGTTGGGTTGGGTTGGGTTGGGTTGGATTGAGTTGGATTGGATTGGCCATCAGCTCAAACAATCCTCACAGAATCCAACCAAGCAACCACCACAGGGAAACAATTCTCCAAACACATTCCACATGGGAAAACAAGGAGCAGAAATAGAAATTGTTTTCTCTTTCATTTCTCTCTGTGCACCTCTATGAAAATCCTGAGAGGGAGAGAAATGTGCTGCCACACAGAGTAGGGTCGGCTTCTCAAAGTTGTTTATTTCTCTTATCTCTGACCTGCTGGGTCTGCCCAGCAGCTCAGCCTGTGACAGACTCCCCCCTTGGGCTGGTGTCACCATTTTATACCAAAAACTACCTGTGCCATGTTTACAATAACGTCATGTCATGTCGGACACTGTGTCTACACCTTAAACCAATTAAAAAGTGTCACCAGCACAGCAAGGCATGGAGGGCAAGGAGAAGGAGAAGAAGGTCAGGACATGCCCAAATCCCTCCATCTTGTCCCCTTGAACCCCTTATTTTAAAACCCCAAAATTCTACTTTTTCACCCTGTGTTAACTCACCTACCACACCACTCAAACCCTTGTGGTTTGTGATTCCTCACACAGAGCTGGCAGCTTTTCCCACGGGCTGAAATGAAGCCAGGAGTGTTTGTGACTTGGTGCCAGGGTCTGGGGCAGCCAGGGCAGCCCAGGGATGTGCTGGGTGCCCACTGCAGTGCCCTGAGTGCTGTGCAAGCCCTGCACCAGCACAGCTGCCAGGGCAGCCGGGCTGGAACCAGCTGGGGGCTGCTCCAAATCCACTTTTGAACCCACACCTGAAACCCTTTGTGCCTCTTCAGCCTGGAGGACACTTGGCCACTGAGAGGAGATGGAAGGGCTCTCAGGGGAAGGGATGGAGCTGGGCTAAAAACCTCCCAACTCTCTTCCAAATGTGGAAGGAATTATCTGGCATGAGTCTCCCCTTGACTTGACACAGGAGGTTTCAAGTTTCATGGCATCTTACATTATTGTTTAAATTTGTTTCAGGCAAGAAACACACTTTTTAAGGCCAGGAATACAGGTTTGTGAGATGCTAAGACACCTGAAAAGCAAGAATACAGATTGTAGGATGAATATTTCACAGAGTAATTATTTAAATATATTCAAGTATGAACATCTTTAGATCCTAAATTTAGTATTCTTTAAAAACATAATATTACAATAAAATCTAGCCTGCTCTAACACTGCTCCTAACATCCCAATCCTCTGTTTGAACCAGCTGGTTTTTTTCAACTGTGTCTTGGTCGCTTATTTAAAGCATCCCACAGATATTTTTGCCCCAGAGTTGAATTTCTGGCACAGTCTGCTGCTGCTGTGGAGCTGAAGCTCCCAGAGCACCAGGGCAGAGCTGTGGGCATCCCTGATTCCCTGAGGGGAATAAAGCTCTTGTTTGGGCAAGGAACTCAGATTTAAGTTGCTGAGAGCTTTGCAGGCTGTGCTGCAGCACTGGAGGTGCCTCAGGAAGGGATGGACACCTGCCCTGGAGGTGAATAAATCTCCTTGCTTGGGCAAGGAACTCGAATTTAAGGCACTGAGAGCTCTGGAGGGTGTGCTGCAGCACTGGAGATGCTCAATGAAAGGATGGGCACCCTTTGAGGGGAATAAATCTCGAATTTAAGGCACTGAGAGCTGTGGAGGCTGTGCTGCAGCACTGGAGATGCTCAAGGAAGGGATGGACACCTGCCCTGGAGGTGAATAAATCTCCTTGCTTGGGCAAGGAGCTCAGATTTAAGGAGCTGAGAGGTTGTGCTGCAGCACTGGAGATGCTCAAGGAAGGGATGGACACCCTTGGAGGTGAATAAAGGCTGGGAAAGAGCAGCAGCTGCTGCTGTGAGCACACCCTGAGCTCTGGGGGAGCCTGGCTGCTGGAGGAGAGGTGAGAAACCCCTGATTTCTCTGGAGACCCCTGATTTCTCTGTAAACCCCTGATTTCTCTGGAAACCCCTGATTTCTCTGGAAACCTCTGATTTCTCTGTAAATCCCTTGGTGGGTGATTCTCTGAGCTCTGGCTGTGGCAGAGCAGGAGCCTGAGGCTGCTGCAGCTGGGGACAGCTCCCACAGCCACCCCTGCCCTCCCTAAGCCACTGCTAAACCCTAATCACGCTGAAATGCCACCTAATTACCCCATGGAGTGACACAAACACCTTCTGTTGGCCCTGGTGTCACCAAGCCCAATAAGCAGCTCCAATTTTGGACTTGAGAAGGGGCATTCTCCTCTCAATTATTATTATTAAATAGTAATGTTTATTTTTATTAATTATAATTTATTATTAAATTGTCATATTATTGTTTATTATTAATTATGATATATATCAATTATTAAAGATTAATAATAATCTTTATTATGGAGTGTTGGCCATTATATAATTGCTGACACCCTTCCCCACCAGCTGTTCTCCTGCCTGGGTTTTGGGGTGTCCTGATGGAAGATTTCCTCTCCTGAGGTGCCCTCAGTGCACCACGTTCAAGCAGGGAGTGCAGAGTGATGGCTTTGTGCCCTTCTCAGCAGACATTTTGGAGGAATTCGGACATTTGCCATGGTCAGGTGTAACTTTAGGGCCAGAGAATGAGCAGAGCTGCTGTGCTTGGGCCCAGCTCTGCCTCTGCCAGCTCCCTTTTCTGCAAGGAGCACTTTGGAGGCACAGGAGCAAGCCCAAAAGTTGCCATTTGGACCCCTGATTTATTCTCCCAATTTGTTTCCCTGTTCCCAAAGCCTCCACTAACCCAAACTGAACCTTCCCCTTCAGAAAGGCCCTAACAGCAGAACATTCTGAGTGATTTCAAATGCAAATGTGCAAAGAAATCTCAGCCTGGGTGATGCTACGAGAAGGAAGAGTGTGCAGTTTGCTTTATGTGCTTTTAGCTGTTCTACCCTACACTGCAACATGTGCACCCACTCTTGTAACCTTTACTGCTGTGCAAAGATGATCTGTCTTTTCTACAGGATATTTATATATATTTATATATTTATTTCTTCCGAGGCAGCCCCGAGTCCTGACTGCCCTCTAGAGAAATTCTGCTGCAAAAGCTCAGACCCACAGAGTCAGCAAAAAATAACTGCAGCCCTAACGTGAACTAGAGCAGCTGCACACCCAGGGGTGGGTGGCAAGGTCTGGAGGGGCAGAAATGCACCCCAAGGATGATTCCTCTCACTGCCCTTGGCAGCTGTGGCCAGACACAAACACCCCAGCCCAGCCCCTGCCTGGGAAAGCTCAGCAAAAACTCCGTTTCCACCTTCCACGGGGTGAAGTGGGACAGAAATTAAAACATTTTTGGCGAAGGAATTAAAAGCTGCCTCGTGTTCACCTCGCTGGCAGGTGATGTGTGAATTACTGAAGCTGCACACCTGAAACTCTGTGTTCTTACCTTGTTCTCACACCTGTAGCTCCCACTGAACATGCCTGAGGATGGGTCTGGCTGTGGTTTCCTCTCTGGAGACATCCCAGCCCCTCCTGGATGTGCTCCTGGTGGCCCTGCCTTGCACTGGAGCATCCCCAGAGCTCCCTTCCCCAAAATCTGGGGTTCAGGGGGGTGCCAGGGCTGCTCAGGCTGCTCAGGGCCAGGTGAGTTCCCAGGGGTACCCCTGACCCTGCAGTGACTCCTGCTGCTGCTCCAAGGGCAGCTTTTGGCAAGGTTTATCCGTGTCACTCTGTAAAACCACAGCACCAGAACAAAGTGCATGTTTGGCAGTGCTGGGGGATGTTATTCCACATGCTTGGGTCAGCACAGAAAATGGCATTTTAGCCCTGAGAAACAGTGCAGAGCAGCTCAGCAAACTGAGATCCTCTTTGCACCTGACAAGAAAGTGAGAAAAAATGCAAAATGCGTGGTTTTGAGTGTATTTTTTTTCCCAAAAACAGCCAAATCCTGCTCTCCTGCAGGATCTTACTCACTGGCCAGGCTGTCACTGCGAGTTCCCATGCAGAGCTGAGCTCAGGGGGTCTGCCCTGCCCACACAGGGCCAGGAAAGCTGAAAGGTGGCACAGGAGCCAGGCTGGAGCAGCCTGGGCTGCCCTCTAATGGCACCTGTGCCAGGAGCACTCCTGGATCCTGCTGGGATGTGCCAGAGCACTCCTGGATCCTGCTGGGATCTCCAGGAGCACACCTGGATCCTGCTGGGATGTGCCAGAGCACACCTGGATCCTGCTGGGATCTCCAGAGCACACCTGGATCCTGATGAGATCTCCTAGAGCACACCTGGATCCTGCTGGGATGTGCCAGAGCACACCTGGATCCAGCTGGGATCTCCAGGAGCACACCTGGATCCTGGATCCTGCCTCTTAGGAAAAAATACTTCAAATTTTTCCAAAATATAAGAAAGGTTCTGCTCAGTTTGAGGCAAAGTTGCACTCTGGGTTTTATTTTATCTGAACCACATTTTTTATATACATTTGTTTATTTTCATTTCCACTGACTCTTCCTCCCCTTCTCCACTGAGTAATGTGGAATTCTGCAAAGGCTGAATTGAGGCTTTGGGCTCAATTGTCGTTGTTTAGACATTTTTATTTGTTTTCCCAGTATTTTTGATTTGGGGAAAAAGTTGCTTTGCCCTCTGATTTTGTTATTACTGCTCAAAAATGCTTCCTGAGCATCCCCTGTTTTTTCCTCAGTGCAGTTCAGAAGTGAAGTTCCTGTTCCAAAAGACTTGCACCAGCTTGGGAAGCCCAGATGTAAAAGGATCTTCCCCTGCCTGTGCAGAGTTTCAGTGATGCCCACGGGAAGGGACCAGGATTATCTGGTTCCACTTCCCAGGAACTCCTTATCCAGAGTCTCCAGCACTGCAAAGGTCAGAAACACCTCCCAAATATTGATTTTTTTTCCTGTTATTCCTGATTATTCCCCTTTGTGCTGGCCAGTGTGAGGATGGAGGGGGAGTGGTGAGGGTGGGCAGAGGGATTTGCAGCTCAGCCAGCACTGGGGTCCCCTGGATCCATTAGCACCCCTGGCCCTGCAGGGAGGGGAATTACTGCCCCACCTTTCTGCTTCACCAACACCAGCAAATCTCTTTATTTCCTGAAGCAGCAGAGCTGGGATGAGGGGATGGACAATGGGACAGAGAATGCACAGGGAAATTTTCTCCAAAAATTGTGATTTCTACTTCATTTCTCTCTCTCTTTGCTCTGTGTCAGGAGGACCTACAAAAGATGAATTTTAACAAGGAACCAGCCTCATGGAGGCATCTGAATTCACAGCCCCAGTGCTGGGGAGTGACACCCACCACTGGGTCCGTGGCTTTGCTTTGGACTGGAAAATCTCCTTGAAGCTCAAAAACCCCTCCTGGCAAACACTTATGCCTTTCCACACAAGAAATTGGTTTAAATACTGAACAATTTCAAGAGAAAACCTGTTCAGGCAAGAAAATACCCAGCTATCTTTATTAATTGCCCTAATCCTGCCCTGCCAGTGGTGCCTGAGCACAGTTGGGCAGTGCCTGCTCAGCTCACCGAGAGGACAAACTGTCCCCAGAGGGGCTTTGGCTGTGCCATTGTCCCGTGAGTGACCCATCCTCGCTGCAGCCCCCCCCAGCAGCCACCTTTGGCCAGTCTGTTTATTTTTATTCCATTTACATCTGCTCTGAAACCCTTCAGGCCCAGCCAGGAGGGGACACAGCCATGGGGGATTTGCTGCTGAGGGGATTTTGGGGGGCTTCCCCAGAGCACTGGGGCTGCCCCTGCATCCCTGGCAGTGCCCCAGGCCAGGCTGGGGTGGTGGGAAGTGTCCCTGCCAAGGAATGAGGTGAGATTCAAGGTCCTCCCAAGCCAAACCACGCTGGGATTTTATGGTTCTGCTACTGAATTTGTGATGCACCCCACCATGGTGTCAGATCAGGACTGAGCTGGGTTCTTTGGGGTGCAGTCCAGCCCTGCAAATGTTCTTCATTGCAGTTATCAGCTGCATTATTGCAAACAGCTTAATCCTGCCTGGCTCCTTGCACACAAATGGAACACACTGATCGTATCCATTCCCTTTCCTCTGTACCTTTGTCTCTCTCCATTACCATAATTCTGTCTCCCAGCTCTTTCCCCTGCTGAGCTTCCAGAGACCTCCCCAGTCACCATTTGACACCGAGGGACGATGGGTGGCACCAGGGTGGGGAAAAGGCTGTGCTGCACTTCAGGGGCTCTGCAGTCATCTCCAGCAGTGACAGCACAGCCCAAGCAGCAGCCACAGCTCACTCACTCTGGGGAAAAACTATTTGATTTTAGCTAGAAATGTATTTATATTTATGTGCATACGCTTGTACACGTCAAATATTAATTTCTTTTATTCTAATTTCCTCTCATTTCCATCTGTCCCTGCTCCTCATCAGTCTGGGGCTGGGCTGGCTCTGCTCAGGCTTTGCCTTTGAGGTGGCACACAGCATGGTTCAGGGAAGGAGCTGTCCCCAAAGGCCACTTCTGCTCTGTCCCCATCGGGGCTGTGGCCCTGGCACCCTGTGCCAACCAGCCAGTGCTGGAGCACGGGGGCAGGAGCTCTGGGACCAGCCCAGGAGGAGCTGGAGAGCCCAGAGGAGGCTCCAGGATGGGCAGAGGGATGGGGCAGCTCTGCTGGCACAGCTGGGATTGTTCACCTGGCCAGGAGAAGCTCTGGGTGAGCTCAGGGTGGCCTGGAGGGGCCAAGAGCAAGGATGGAGAGAGGATTTCCAAGGGATGGAGGGACAGGACAAGGGGATGGCTTCAGTCTGCCAGAGAGGAGGGTTGGAATGGAGATAAGGAGGGAATCCTTTCCTGGGAGGGAAGGGAGGCCCTGGAACAGCATTCCCAGAGCAGCTGTGGCTGTGCTGGATCCCTGGCAGTGCCCAAGGCCAGCTGGGACAGTGGGAGGTGTCCCTGCCACGGCAGGGTGGGATGAGGTGATTTTGGGGGTCCCTTCCAAACCAAATCCCTTCCATGATCCCATCCCAGGAGCAGGGGAGCCAGACCCCCGTGGGCAGCCCCCAGAGGTGCCAGGCTGTGCCCCCACCCCTGGATGGGCACAGGGAGATGTCCTGGCAGAGCCTGGAGCAGGCAAAGGCAGAGCAGGAGCAGGCAGGGAGCCAAGCCTGACCCCTCCGAGGGGCTGGGCAAGCCCAGACATTAAATGTGACCCACAGCACCTCCCACCCCCCTGTAATTTGTAATGCCATCACAAATGTCCCCATTACTCTTATGTGTGTATGAGATCCTGGCTGTCCCTGCAGGGGAAGGATCACCTTGGCTCCCTGCAGCTCTGCTGGAGGCCAGCAGGTTAATTCCATGGATAAAGAGGAGGGGAAGAGGAAAGAGGAGGTCAGGCAGTGGCAAAGGTGGAGAAGCTCTGCTTTAAACACTTCATGGGGAATTGTAAAACTTCTAAACAATTTAATAGATTAACCTCCCCTTTCAGTGGCATCAGTAAAACTGAGTTATCATCCTCCCTTCTAACTGATGGCCAGGCCCAACAGCCATCCATCAGGGATCATTCCCTGATAAAGCCATCAATCCTGCCAGGTGCAGCAGGACAAACTGCTCAGATACCATCACCAAATATCCTTTCCACCCCAGAGCTCTGGTGAGCCTTTGCCAATGGAAGTGCATTTGTCTCCCCTTATCTGCTGCAGGAGACGTGGAATACAAAGGAGGAAAGGGAAATGTGCATTTGATGTGCAGGGGGCAGAGATCACCCAGCCAGGAGGGTCTGACTGAGCTCAGGCACCACCCCGACAGAAATGCACCAAATGGGAAGATTGGAGAGAAAAATGAGAGAGAATTGGAGAAAAAAGGTGTTTCTGTTGTCTTTGATTTAGGATATCTCCCATTACTTGAGCCAGAATCTCTAAAATCCCAATTGTCTTCTCAGAGATGCAAACTGGACTTTTCTTTTTGACTCCTCACTAGTACCAGGTTTGGGCTGGGTGTTTGCCTTTCTGATCTATGAAATATTTGTTTTATTTATTTTTGTATGTATCAAAAAGAACTGGGGAAATTTATGAAAGTTTCTGTCACTATTTTAATCAGCAATTGGATTCTGTTAAGGTCTGTCCTAATGAGCACAAGTATAACATAAAAAAATAACTTCCAAAATATTCCTTTTACTAAAAATATCCCCGCTTCCTTTTGTCCATTTCCACTACAAAACAGGGAGATTTTTGGCAATAGCAGATTATGTTTGACTGAAACATAGAATAACTTATTTGCTGAAATAAGAATGATTTTTGAATGATTGATTTTCCTGATGATTGTAGTTGCATTTCTCTATGATTTGACCATAAGGTACAAAATCAGAGCAAGTTTGTTTCTCAGCCAGATATGAACTGTACTAACACCAAACTCCTTGGGTATTTGTGGATGATAATGTGGCCACTGGAGCAAAAAGAAACTTCTCCCTCCAGCTGAGCAGTTGGGATTTTCAGCAACAAACAGGTTGTTGAAGGGTAAATTCAGGGGAAATTAAGAGGTTCAGCATAGCAGAGTCCTTCAAAGGCTTTCCAGTTGTTCAACTGCAATTAAAAGTCAATTGAATTGGACATTTAATTCCATTTGTGTCTATGAAAATCTCTCCTCTGTGAAGTCCTGGGTTCTGCAAGAGCTGGAAAAGCAGGAGCACAAAAATGTATAAAGAATGCAATGAAAGTGTTTGTTTGGGGGAGTATTATGGTATTTACAACATTTAACACAGAGTATCTCCACAAAAGCACACACACCACCAGATAATAATGAATGGAGATTTTAATATTTGTATTTATGTGTGGGATCTATCAGCCAAGGCATTGTGTGATTTTTATGTCCAGAAAATCGGTTTTGTGCCGTGTGCCAAAGGCAGCTGATGGAGCACGGCCAGCACTGCCCTGCTGGTGGCACAAAACCAGCAGCTTTTCCAGGGAAAAAGCTTTTTTCTCCTGGCTCCTGTGATAATAATAATTTGATTTTATAGGTGTCTATCCTCAGACCCTGGCTAGGGAGCAATCTTTACTGAGTCATGAACTTTCACATCATTAAATCCCTCTACATTTATTTTAAACATATCAAAAGTGTCAAGTAACTTTAGATCCACTAAATTTTATGTGCTCTGGGTGAAATGAAGTTTGGCCACTGGGGAAAATGAGTGGGATGGTTTCCTGAGCAGCTGGGAAGGGATTTGGGAGTGATTCCACCTGCACATCCCCTGTGCAGGACGAGGGTTTGCAGGGCCAGGAACCTGAGTAATCTCCTCCCAGTCTGAAAGGAATATTAAACTCTTCTGTCAGTTGGATGTATATTATTTATAGCCCTTTTTTTATTGTTGTTGTTGTTGATTTCAAAAAATATTTCTTTGTTGGTGCAACGCTGACTCCCGATAGAAAGTGATGAAATGCCCAATATGTTAAAAAACCTTATCACTAAATCAGAGGCAGAACTATAAATTTGGGCTTTTGAAACTGAACTGACTGCTGAGGATCATTTTGCTCCTGAAATATTACAGCAGTGATCAATTTGCTGTAAAATTAAGCAGTTTAGCTCTGCAATCTATAGATGGAAAACATGTTGTTCTTGAGCAAAGTTTATGCCCTGCCCAAGGGATAAATTAAATTTTATGGGTGAGACATGCATTATTATACGCTTATCTGTTTAACATATCATTCTTTCCCACATCAGTATTATAAATATTTTTAATCACACATTTGATCTCTTGTGCATATAGTGATATGGTAATTCCCCCTGCCCCCCTCAAAAATACGACCAAACGCAGCAAATTCATCACAAACAGGGGAGAATATTCTAATCTTCCCCAGAAATGTGCTGAAGGTTGAAGCAGAGGTTTGTAGAATTGGGGCCACTTTGCAATCACTTAGTGGGATAAAATTTTCCTGAAGGAAGGGGTGGAGCTATGTTCTCCATGTTTATTCCAGGTGTTAATTATTGAATATTTATCTTACAAGGCTCTAATCAAACCTGGAGGCTGCAGTCCAAGACAATGCAGTCACAGAAGTTTGGAAAAGTGGTGAAATATGCCCATTTAGCAAATCTGTTGATAATGGTTTTATGGATTTCTGCTGGTTTTCCTTGAATTCTTTAAATGGGAGCCAAAGGTCTCAGACTGGCCCAAGGCCTGGCTTTCCAAGAGTGAGAAATTTGTATAGAAATGGATCTTCTGAAGGCAAGAGGAGGAGGGAGAAGCTGCGAATCCTCTGCCTTTCCCAGAGGAGAGAGCAGGGAGAGCTTTAAAAAAAATTTTTAAAAAACAGGGAGAAAAAAGTGTCTTTGAGATAAGATCACCCAACTGTGGAGAAAGCATTATTATTTATATTACATATCCACTATAAATTTACAGTTAAACAGGTTTGGAATTCCCCACTTTTCAAAGCCATCCTACAAGAATTGTTCCGTCCCCAGCTCTGGGGAACCTGTGCCAGGACAAACCCCAGGAACTGCAGCAGGATGTGGGCAAAGCCCAGTGCCAGGCACTGATTTCAGTGCCACATTGCCACTGTCCTCCTGGATTCTGGAATGTGTCCCCAGCTGGGACAGCAAAATTCCTTCAGAGCCCTCCTTGTCTCCTGCAGGAGAAGACAAAGGAGGTGGTTCCAGGCCCAACAGCTCACACAACTCAGCCACACTTGATTATTATTTGCTTCTCACAGCCTGAAAAGAATCCCACTCCCAGATTTGTCTGTCTCAGCCCTGCTGAAGCTCAGCACTTTCATACATATGTATGGATAGCTTAAGTTTTTATGAGCATAATTTGGGCTTTTCAAAATAGTGACACAATAACAAAGCAAAATTGAGACACGCATGTAATTTGAATACTGATTTGGTTTTATCTTTTCCTGGTGCTGGCACTTTTGATGCTGCTCTTTTCCACTCCATCTCCCCTCTGTTCTTATTTCCCAGTGAATGGAATTAGTTGGGAGGGCATTCGTGGCTTCTACCAACCAAAACCAAACCCAATCCCAAAACCAAACCCAAACTCTGCTCCTGATCTCCCTGGAGAGCTGCTGCTCACTCAGAGTTTTCCATCAGCTCTCAGAGATTGCTGCTGAGCCCTTGTCAGACAGGAAAGCCTCTGGCAGGTGGTTCTGGTCCATCATATTTATAAGTGTTTCCTATTTCATCTTCCCCAACAGTTCTGGCCCCGTTCTGTGGAGCTCCAAAGCACAAACACTGAAGTTTTCACTTCTGCTTTTCTATCTTTTATATGGTACATTACGTGTTACATGTTACAGTTTTTCCCAATGCCCATTACCTATATTAAATGGTGCTTTTCTATCTTTTATATGGTACATTACGTGTTACATGGGTACAGTTTTTCCCCAATGCCTATTACCTATATTAAATGGTGCCTTTCTACTCTAAACCAATCTGTGAGTGCCAACATCACCAAGAACATGGAGGTGAGGAAGGAGAAAGAGGAAGGACAGGGTAGGCCCAAATCCCTCCATCTTAAAACCTCTTAAAACCCCCATGTACAAAACCAAAACCCCCTGTACAGCACTCAGAAATTCTTCTCTTTACTTTGTGACTACTTCTACTATAATATCTTAACTTCTGTGACTTCTTGTTCTTCCTGCAAGGTTGGTAAATCGTTCCATGGCTCAAACCCAAAATCACAGCTGTTTCCAGCTGCCTGCCAGGGTCTCAAATGCTTCTGACCTGGGCCTGGAACATCCAAAAATGTCTGAGGGACGTTTTGAGTTCCGACAGTGCAGGTGCAGGAAGGATTGCCAGGGTCCCCCAGCCCAGTGAGGAGCACAGGAGGCAGGGCTGTGTCTGCTCTGCTGCATCTCCCCTGCTCTGGACCAGAAATGCTGAGCTCTGACCTGTCTCCTCACCCTTTTCGAGGTTTCTGAGGCGAAACCCCAGCCCTGTCACACCCAAACAGCAGCACAGAGACCCCTCAGACAGATCTGAGCAGTTCTGTGTCGTGGAGAGTCTGATCCTGAAAATTATTCATTAAAAATACCCACTTAATGATTTCAAAGAGAAAGCTGAAAGATGCTCAGGGGCAATCTGTGAACAGAAAAAGGGGGTTAAATTCACCTAATAAATTATTTGCAGACTGAATAATTCATGGGAAATCCAGGGTGCATTTGGAGGGGTTTGACTGGGGCTGTCAGCTCCTCTGGAACGGGAAGATGCCTCAGAACTTGGCATTTTCTAAGGCACCATGTTAGTACAGCAGAATTTCCACCTGGAACCAGACATATGGGTGAAGTTTCCTGTTCCTGACCCCAGCCAGAGCCTGGTGTTAAAGGAAAAGCCATAAAAAAATCTCACAGCTGGTTTATCCTGTCCCTTTCTAACTGGAGGCTTCTGGCAGTGGGCAGAAATGGGAATTAAGGGTTTGGCATGACCAGGACAAGCTGGCAGCCACAGCCACGTGCTCCAAATTGATAAGGTGAGCAGATTAAAGTAAAGCAGATGTGGGACCAAGTGTGAGAGTGCAGTGTGGAATATTCACTGGTCACCTCAGGGATTGCTGTGCCACAGACAGGCTTCAAATTATCAGATGTAAATGAAGATCTGAGACCTTTCTGGAGGCTGTAAGCACTGGGCTTCACCTCGTGGCAAAGGGTTAAACCCAGCACTAGCACTGGGTTTATTTTAACTTGGGATAAAGTTTCCAAGAGGTCCACAAAAATAAGCTGAGGTTTGTCCAAATGTGATGGAAAACCTGGAATTTTAGTACATGAAGCAGGCAATGAAAGGAGCACATGAAATTTTGTAAACAGAGGTCTTAAAACAAATTTAATAATAGACTTTTTAAACTCCCAGATCACTGTCAGAGTATATATATGTGTTAAAAGACCTATAAATATATTTTAAAACAATCTATTTTCCTTTCACTTAGCTGCCAAGATCTCCATTAGGAGGTTTGTGTTTCCTTCCAACATTAAAGAATCTCTGTAACATCTGTAGCGATGAGCAGTGAAGAGTGTCAGTTCTGCTTCTGAAACAAGCAGTGCCACCATTTGAAGGAGGAAAAACGTGAAATAATGAATATGCTGCTGCAGATCAGGCACCTCGAAAGAGTGCAGTGAGTTATACAAAACTTGGAGAAAGGATTGCCCAGAGATGCTGAACCCCGGCTGAAAGTGCCACAGGGTACTGCAGGGGCTGGGCTGGGCTGGGCCGGGTGTTCTCCTCTTTCCAAGGGCTGAGGTGGGTTTTCCCCTCCTTCCAAGGGCTGAGCTGTTTTTTTGGTATACCCAGGACAACCTGGCAGCCACATCCACATGTTTGAACTTGATAATGTGAGCAGATTAACTTCAGAGTGAAGCAGACATGGGACCAAGTGTGATCATTTACTGACCCCGGTGTGGATCATTTATTGACATCTCCCTTCCAAGGGCTGTGCTGGGTGTTCCCTTCCTTCCAGGAGTCAGGAACAAAAGGGATCCCAGCCCAACACAGCCAATCTCAGCTGCACTGGAGCAGCCCTGACTCCAAAATTATCTGTTTTTTTCCCACAAAGGCTCCCAGGCCCCAGGACAGCAGTGTTGGATGTTTAGGAGGCTTGGGAATGTTTTTATTTTATTCTTGCTGTCACAGAATCATAGAGTGACCTGCATTGAAAGGGACCTGAAAGCTCCAGCCCTGCCATGGCAGGGACACCTTCCACTGCCCCAGGGGATCCAGAACAGGAATTTTATTTCAAGGCCTCCCCACCCACAGGGAACAATTTGCTCCAAATCTGTGAAATAAACCTTTCCTCTGGCAGTTTGAAGCCGTTTCCTCGTGTCTATCAGTCCATGTTCTTTTAGGCTCCCTTCAGGTTCTGGAAGGGGGAATTAGGTGACCTCAAAACTGCTTTGGGCATCCCTGCATTTCGTTCCCACTCAGGAAGGAGAGCAGCCCCATTTTCTGTGATTTAGTGACTGATCAGGTGGATGTGGGAACGATGGGCAAGGGCTCAGACTCTGCAGGAAAAGGAAATGTCCCACGGTGCTCCCAGGTAACAAACACAACATCCCCAGGAGCCTGAGCTCAGCACAGGAGCCCCAGCTCAGCCCAGCACAGCACAGGCAGGATCAAATCACACACAGGGAGCAGCCAAAAGAAAATGTCTGATCTGGAACCAACAACGTGCCGGGACTGCAGCACCTCCCAGCAGAGCTCAGAGACACTCCAGCACAGAGCTTGTCCTCATCTCAGGTGAAACTGCAGAGCAGCCACTGGTTTTTACTGGGTTTTGATCTGTGTAAATGCTGTGGAATGCTCAGGAGACACAGCTGATAAAATGCTCATTCTGCCCAAAACTGCAGGGCATTTACAGCATGAGGATCTGCACAAATATCCCAGATATTCCCAAATTTTATGCTGAAAATTGCAATTATACATGGAAGTGTCTCTTACCTAATCTAGACAGGGTGTCCTGCCACTTCAGCAGGGGAGAGAGGACATGGACTGCAGAGAGACTCAAAATGAACCAATTTTTAACAATTTTCAACAAAATCATCGGTTGCACTTTAATCTCAGGACTATCTTCCCTGGCTGCACTTATCATTTCAGCTGCCCTGAACTGCAGAGTTTTATACCCAAATGCACAGCCACCGTGATGAGTGTGTGAGGATGTCATTTATAAAGACATAGGGGGATTCAAACCACGGCACTTGCAAATCTGAAGATTTTTAAAAGCTGATTCCCAGGACTCCTGTGTCAAAGCCAGAGGTTCAAAACCACACTGGTTAAAAGGAAGATAATAAACTGCTCACTACTTGACCTTAACTGCAATGAAGAGGGAAAATCAGTGTTAATCTTGCTACACAAACCTTAATCTATTTTATATTTTGCTTAGCTTTCCTTTTTTCAGCATCTATATAATTTCAGATATAAGACATGCAAGGGTTTATGTTTATTATCTGTGCATATGATCAGCCCAAATTGATAATTCATCCATAATTTTTTTGGTTCAAGTTACACACTGCGTGTTATTTTAACATAAGGCTTTTTTGTAATGTAATGATATTTAATTTGCATTAGCACAAGTGACATACAATAGATCATGCTATTATCATGATTGATATCAGATGAACTGGCATAAATTCAACGTTATAAATTGAGCCTATAAATGAAACTCTGATTTTACAGGAATTACTGGAGTAGAAAGGCTAAGGACCCTCAAGCCAACCTTAGTCAAACCCACTCTTTAGAGCTTTATATATTTTATGCCTGCAATAAATGCTTTTGTGAAAGCCCATAACCTGCAAAAAAAAAATATTTTAAAAAATCATTGGAAGTCTATTAATTATAATAATCCCATCCAAAAAGCTGTGAGGGCTTATTTTTGTGACATCACTCTTTGATTTCTTACTGCCTTAAATTATCCCTTTGTTGGCTGGGTGAGGGTAACAGTCATACTTTTGTCATTAAATATAAGGAGTTTTAAAGCCTGATCCACCCCAGCTCTAATTGATATTGCTTTCATTTGGCAGATAGTGACCTGATTTATAATTTAAATATGCATCATTATGTGCACCTCTTCTGTATAATGAAAAAGTGAAGTTACTCTCATCTTCTCCTGCAATGTTAACATCAAGGAAAAGTATCTTCCTTTTTTCCCCTTTTATACTTAGAGCCTAATTGAAAACTGTTCATTGAATTTCAACATGATAGAAAAGTCTTTTTATCTCTCAATTTGTCCATTAGCTATTATAATTGAAGTATCTGCTCCACTGCTGAATTGATATTGTTCTTGTTTAAATTCGGGATTTCTCTAAATCTGCTATGAGGCAGCAACTCAGAACACAATTGGGGTTAGGAGAGAGTGTTGGAACCCAGAGCATCCCTCTGTCTGCCCTGGGACCCTGGCAGGGGTCAGGAACCCCCTGGACAGAGCCCCCAGAGACACTGGCTGTGATCTCTGTCCATGGAAAAGAGTTTTCAATCTTACAGGATCAATTACAAGCTCTGAGGGTTTGATATGAGTAATAATTAAGTGTGGCACAGGTGCAAAAGTAAAATTTTAGGATTCTAGATGAGGGGTCCAAAGGGGACAAGGTGGAGGAAATTGGGTGTGTCTTGTCCTTTTTCTCCTTCTTCATGCCCTCCATGTTTCACTGTGGTGTTGGCATTTTTCTGTTGGTTCAGGCTGGGGACACACTGTCCAACGTAGGTGACAGATATTGGCACGTTATTGTAAATCCAGCACAGGTAGTTTGTGGTATTTAATGTTTGTACCATCCCACTGAGGGCAGAGCCCCACACGCTGCCCTGCAGGACAGAGCTGCGGCAGGGCAGCAGAACATGTTAGAGATAAACAGAATAAACAACCTTGAAACCAGCACAGACCAATTATGGCTTCTGCTTTGGCAGTGGGGCTGACAGACAGAGACTTTCTACAATTTGGGATCATTTAAATACCTCAGATTCCACAAGAGAGGAGCTGGGTGGGCTCGGAGCAGCAGTGCCCACGAGCAGAGCTGCCAGGGGAGGAAGGCACAGCATCCTCCTGCAGAACGTGTTGCAGAACAATCTCACCAGAAGGTTTGCTAATTGCCACATCTGTTTAACAGCTGTCAGATGTTTGCCATATGCTGCCATCAATATTGCAGCAGAGTTCATTACAGGGAGTTTTATTGTGTTCCACCGTTATTTATTCGCCACAGACATTACCACAGCCAGTGACGTCTGTTGATGTTAGATCACTAATTATATTTTAAAAGCTGCGTGCAAAATCCAGGGGGTTCGGCCTCCTCAGCCCCCATTTCTGATGATGTCAATGAGAACGTTTCCCCTCCAGATCTCTGAACTGCTTTATAAACTTCTATCTCTTCTCATGGTAAATAATTCTTCTGCAAAATAACTTATTTATGTTGTTTTTGAAGGATGTTTCTAAGCCCACTTTACATTTTAATGGTGACGCCTGTAAAAACTCAAACTTCTTTTCCAAAACCCACTTCATTCCATGTTTTTTTTCATCAGGGCACAGGTCAGGGCTGGAGGACAATTCAGCTCTGCAGCTCAGAAGGTTGATGCCCCAATTCTGCTCCCAGACCTGCACTGACTCATCCCATGGCCTCAATTCTTGGTGTGACCCTGATTTCCCAAAGCCCTGCTGTGCCCTGGGGCTGGGCAGGCTGGGGGGTGAGCCAGCACCTTCCCAGCCACCAATCTGCCCGAGTTTTGCTGTTCTTTTAAACCTTCTGGCAGGGATTTTTGAGACAACCCTTTTCAAGTTACTTTTTTGTCACCACGGCAGAGAAAGAGGAAGCAGAGATTGACAATGTGCAGACGAGGCAAAATCTGCATGATGTGATTTAATGTGAGTTGATAGGTGTCACTGATCTCTATTATAAATAGACTGTGTGAATTCCATATGATGTATTATTTATCTGTTGTAGATGCCTTTTTGTTTCATTAATAAACCTGGAAATCAGACGTATACATTTCCAATGATGAGATTTTGGCAATACAAGGCATTGTGACATTTGTCTGCAATTGCTCAATTATTTTGATGATTTTCTTCTTCTTTCTCTATAAATGATTAATGCTTGAGATGCTTGTTCAAGATTCTCCTGATTTTAGCTCATTTGTCCAGCTGAGTTCTTTTTTCCTCCTCTAATTAGGGAAGATTATTGCGGTGTAAGGACTTGCAGTGTGACCTGAATTCCAGTTCCTGGGAGATGCTGCACTGGAGCACACGACAGGGGCCCCTGGCTGAGGTCTGGGGGGTCTGGGACATCCAGGGAATCTCACATTAACAATGAGGTTTCCACTTAAATCTGCCTCAGAGCAGAAACTCCTCTGCTGTTATCCTACCTACACTTGAAAACATTTCCGTGGTATTTCCGTGCTTGAGAAAGTTCAGAAAACACTTTGCTGTCTGCTCAGGTAGGAAAGGACCTGAATTTTTCCCGTTTCTGCAGAGAACAATAAGCAGCAGCTGGAGCCTTCAGGAGCACCAAGACAGCTTTGAAGACACCAGAGGGCAGAGAGTGGTGAAGAAAAGGTAAAGCTGGGTTGTTCAGGAGCCAAGTGTCACACCTCGGGGTCCCTGGGGTGGGTGAGGCCAGGGGGTCCCCAGAGGAGGGAAATGGGGCTGGGAGCTCAGGCTGGACCTGCCTGCAGCAGCAGGAGGTGCTCAGCTCCCACGAGGAGGGGAGTGCCTTGCCCGAATACCTCCGTCAGTAATCTAAAATTTGTCTGCCTTCTGCATTTGATCTCCTCATTTTCCTCTTCTATGCCTTTTTACTGCTGTTTGTAGCCATTTCAATTATGTGATTTCCTTATCTGTGTACCATGGAGAATACTGTACAAGGCTTTAGAAACAGCTCCTAAGTTTATCTGCCTGTCATTTGCTTTTCATTATGCGAGATAACAATCTTCCTCGTATCTTATAAGAAGATAGAATGTGATTGTTTTGAAATGGGGAGGGGGGAAAAGTCTACTCTGCATTATCCTCGGCCCTGTAGCATTTGTAACGTCACCAGTGTCAGCACAATCTCCAACATTTCTCCTTGCTGTGGTCCAGGAAGAATTATCTCCGTAGTTTCTTGTGCTTGCTGCTATCTCCTCTTTTTCTCCATTTTAGACACAGTGAAGTTCTTATCTGCAGCGTGGTTCTGCAGCTGCAGATTTGCCTAAATTCAGTGTGATCACTCCAAACCCTTTGGTGGAGCTCATGCACAGAGGGGAAGGGTGAGAGGCAATTGTCAGCAGCTCGCTGGATTAAATATGGACAGATATTATTCATGTCATTTGACAGTTCCTGACTTTCAGCTGTATAATGACAGAGCAACAGTAGGAATTCCAGCAGCCCAGCTTCTGTCTTACTTCAAGATAAGCTTATCAAGCGTAGCCTGAATCCATTCAGCTCCTCAGCAGATCAGAACTCGTGTCAGGCTGCGCTGCTGTGCTGATTCCTGCTTCCTCCTGGGCTTTGCCATCCCACAGCTGCCTCGCAGGGTTTCAGCACACACTGTGCCCTGGCTGTGCTCAGCACCTTGTCCAGGGCAGCCCCTGGAGCACCAAGTGCCCCTGGAGCAGAACAAGGAAGGAGGTGGGACCAGGTGATGCTCAGCCCTGCTGGGGTTTGCTGCTGTGTGGGAGCCCAGAACATCCCTCTGGCTGCCCTGGGACCCTGGCAGGGGTCAGGAACCCCCCTGGACAGAGACCCCAGAGACACTGGCTGTGATCTCTGCCCATGGAAAAGAGTTTTCAATCTTACAGGATGAATTACCAGCTCTGAGTAGAAGTTTTGCAGTTTCCTATCAGTGGGAAACTCTTTGCTGCTTGACTTTTCCCTGGAAGACATTGGTAAAAATATGAGTTCAAGTTTGAGAATTAAATGCACACCTCAACAGCTTGGTTTATACACTCATAATTATATTTACAATTAGAAACAATGTAATTGGGAATAGAACTTTTTTTGTTGGCTGAGTGCACAAAATGAGTTGTGGAGAAAATGTCATTTTAAGCCGTGCTTTCTTCCCCCCACAATTTAGGAGCATTTAAACTTCATCTCCAACACACATTAGGAAATTATGGGCTAATTAAATCCACAAGGGGCAGTACTCAGGTGAAAGACCACTGGGTCCCTCCCGAAATTCCCTTCTGCACAGCAAAGCCCCAAATGCTGGCACACGACAGGACACGAACGCACCCCGCACCACGGCTCCCGGTAAGTATTTTAATTCTTTTATAAGGATTTTCATTCTTTAGAGCAGAAAAGCCAAGTGTAAATGGAAATGCAGATGGGGAGAGGGCACGTGGCTCGGAGTAATTGAGAATTCCCTGGCCTGCCAGGCGGGGTTAATGGGCAGTGCCCCGCAGAAATCCGCTCCTGCGAGTCCTGGAAATGTCACCGCCGTACGAAACAGGACCTGATCCAGGTCCTTGTGGTGTTAAGTGGAGGCTGCAGGGCAGCTCTGAGCCCAAACGCGTAATTTGGAGACACAGGATGTCATTTACGATTGCTTACCTCTCATTAAAACTAATCAGAGCGGCTTTCTGGCAAAAATTGATTTTTAATTGGAAAAGTTACATCTGTGAACCTGTTTTCTTTTCTCCTGAAAAGCGGAGAATTGATGGACAATGTCATTGTCTGCTGAGAGCATTAAGACCTCTGAACGACCTTTTTTGCCTTCAGATTTTGGCTAAAACTAGCATTACAAATATTTGTTTGTATGCTTTGCAGGATGATTTTAGTCAGAAAAAAAATTATTTCCCATTAAAAAAAAAAAATCAGAGGATGTTTTCACTTGCCAGCTTGGGAAGCTCGTGGATGCTGGGATGCACACAGGAGGGCAGGACCATCCAGTGGCTTCCACACTTCTCAGGTACCTTTCACCAGGACTTTCTTTCACTGGCAGCACGAGGTGCAGCAATGTCACTTTTAATTAAAACCTTTTGTTTTAGCTGCACACAGAGCAGCTGCAGCATCCACAACACGGACCAGGCCAGGGCTGCGGAGTGGAAAAGGAGACACTGGTAATGAGAAGCCACACAAAGCTGGTTTGTGGCAGAAATCCCAGAAAAAGCTGCTCACTTCTCCCTGGGCTGGGCTGGCGGCCAGGTGGGGATCACACAGGATGGTCTGGGAGGCTTTTCCAGCCGGGATGACTCTGTGGAACAGCTGGAGGGCTCAGGTTCTTTGGGAATTTCAATAGAAACCCCTCCACACATTGGTGCTGGCTCCCATTAGATCCCCGAGGTGTCCTGGACCCTCAGGAGAGGGCAGATCTCCTTCCCCCACTGCTGGAACCTGGAGCTGGCGAGGCCCTGCCCTCCCCAGGAGCCGTTTTGGGGGGTCTGTCACAGGATTTTGGGTGCTGATGTGTGTCACTGACCCTGGTTTATCCATCCCAGGCGAGCAGGGTGAGAATTCCCTATGAATCAGAAGGGTCCTGCACAGCCTGGCCAGCTCTGGGTGTCCCCAGCTCTGGGTGTCCCCAGCTCTGGGCGTCCCCAGCTCTGGGTGTCCCCAGCTCTGGGTGTCCCCAGTTCTGGGTGTTCCCAGCTCTGGGTGTCCCCAGCTCTGGGTGTTCTCAGCTCTGAGTGTCCCCAGATCTGGGTGTCCCCAGCTCTGGGTGTCCCCAGCTGGGTGTCCCCAGCTCTGGGTGTCCCCAGCTCTGGGTGTCCCCAGCTGGGTGTCCCCAGCTCTGGGTGTCCCCAGCCTTGCCACCCAAACTGAACCAAGAACCAGGAACCTCCCAAAATCCAGAGGGCAGGGAGCGTTACCAGGGCTGGCCCGGGCGTGGAGGTGGCAATGTCCCTCTGGGAGAGGGGACAAGGACCTGGCATGGCAGCTGGAGCACGGGAGGAGGTTTGCTCCAGCCTGGCACTGCCAGCTCCCCTCTCCTCCCTTCCCAGTGCAGGAGGTGTTCGTTAGATAATGACACTCGGGTTATTTTAAATTGCTACGCCTGGTGTGCAAGGAGGGTTTGTTTCTTTGTTTGGCTGAGATGTTTCTTCCCTTTGTGAGCACCCCCAGAAATCTCCTTGCAGGATGAGCCTCTCATTTTCCCGAGGATTTTTCTGAAGACCCCAGGGAACAGAACTCTGTTGGCTGAAGTCACTTTTCTGTCACAGCAGCCAGGTAAGAGCAGGCAGGGGACACAAAGGACCTCTGGAATTTAAACCGCTTTGGTGTTCTGCTCAACGCAAGAATTTCTGCTGTTCTCAGAGCTAGGCTGTGCTATCGAAAACGGGATTTCATCCTCATGAAATAAAATAGAACAACGCGGGGAAGGAGATTTCAAAGTATCCTCAGCTGGATCGGGGGTTCGGGAGAAGGAGGAAAAAAAGGGAAAAACGCCAAATCCAACCGAAGAGCACCCTCTCCTGGACCGGAGATCCGCAGCGCTCCTCCCGCAAACCCCAACTCCTGAGTGCTTCCCATCCATTCCCACACAAGCACCCAAAATATTCCTCCGTTTTTCCTTTTCTCTGTGCTTTCCAGTAAATCATGAAGAATTGCCATTAGCAGGGCAATTAGCAGTTAGGAAAAGTTCGTTTTCAGCACGGTTTTATCGTTGCTGGAAGATCTCTCAGGTGGGTCACTCAGCACATCGGGGTTAATCATTTTCTGTACCCAAAAGATGCTGCATTTTGACCTATTTCCAATATTATCACACAAAAAAAATATTTTTTCCACTATAGAAAAATAGCTTGTGGAGATGTGTTTTATTGTGCAGTGCTTTAAGAGAAAATATCTTTTATTTATTTTATATCCTTCCCTCTCCAGAAAGATGCTCTTCTGTTTCTGCCTCTTGACTGATTAGGTTTGATGGTGAAGTTTTCAATGCACATTTAAAATCTGCTCTCCATGAATACCCTGCCACGTTCCCTGAAATTCACAGATGAATGAATTTTTACAGCATTCCTGGAAAGCAAACACATCTGACCACGGGGAATATTAGCCTGATAAAGATTTAATTGTAAAATGACAATGAGCAGCAGTTGAAGTTCAGACAGTATTTCCCTGGCTGTCATTTCTGCGTGCAGACATTATTCTAATAGCAAACCCTCTCATCTTTGTTACCCTTTTCATGCTCTTTTCAGTGCCTGAAAAAGTCAAGTAC
Organism: Taeniopygia guttata; assembly: GCF_048771995.1. Lineage (NCBI taxonomy): Eukaryota > Metazoa > Chordata > Aves > Passeriformes > Estrildidae > Taeniopygia > Taeniopygia guttata. Next base: position 14,105,321 of record NC_133045.1, read on the forward strand.
CAATATCTTGTGGCACGAACACAAAGCAGAAGCCTTTTTTGCAGAAGGATTTTTTTTGTTTTGCAGTAGGTGACACAGAGTTCATGAATAGCATCACTGAGTTGTGATACCAACCCAAATAGTAGTAGTAGTAGTAGTAGTATTTCACACCAGGACTGACTAAGCTAAATACCTGCTAACTAAGGACCAGTAAATCAGATTTTTTAGCTGGAATATCCCAGGATGCTCTGTACAACAGCAAAGTTCAAATGAATTTCTGATGAAGAGTTTGTGCAGTCACACTCGTTCTCTGTGCCACATCAGAGTAAATTAAAATCTGCACACAAAGTGTCTCCTATACTTTTTTCATCATTCTAACATTATCAATGTCATCTGAGTAGCAAAAATAGAGATTCAACTCCTGCACACCTGGATAATCCCACTAAACTCAGAACAGGACTTTCCTTCCCATAGCTCCAGTGCTGTGGGACATGGTATTTAATAACTGATGGATAATTACGGAGTACAAAAAAATTCTCTTTTTATCTACCAACAGCTCATTCAGCTGAGGAAATCCTGTCAGGTAGAAGCTGGAGAGGGCTGATCTCACAGGCAGGAAATGAAAAGTCCTTCTGTCCCTGGCCAGTGAAACACCCACTGCGTCTGACCCAAAAAGGTGTTTCTGTGCCTGTGTCTAATCCCAAAAATGTTCTCCTGTGCCTGACCCCAAAAGGTGTTTCTGTGCCTGTCTCTGACCCCAAAAGGTGTTTCTGTGCCTGTGTCTAACCCCAAAAATGTTCTCCTGTGCCTGACCCCAAAAGGTGTTTCTGTGCCTGTCTCTGACCCCAAAAAGGCGTTCTGTGCCTATGTCTGACCCCAAAAAGGTTTTCTGTGTCTCTGACCCCAAAAAGGTGTTTCTGTGCCTCATTGACAGCCTCTGCTTGCCCTGGAGTGCTGCAGCCTTCTGGAAGCACAGACCTTGTGAAGGAGGGCAAGATTTGTAGAGCAAAACTGAAGGCAGAAGATTGTTTTTTGTAAACTTGGGAGTGCATGGATTAATAAATCCTGGTTGTCCCAGCTCTTAGGAATTGCATTCTGTCTAAATTTCAGTTTGGTTTTCTCCTTTCCCCCCCAGAAGAGCTGAACCTGGGAACAGCATCACTCAAAGGCTCGTTAGTTTGATCAAGTGGCAAAAGTGACTCCAGCTCCCGTGGGTACTCCCAGCTCCGAAACATTTACACACCCCAAGGGAATTCTGAAAAACACCACCAAGCCTTTAGGTACTGAATCACAGGCAGCTATTTTGAATCTTTAATTTTTTTTTCTATATTCTTTTCTATGAGGATGTCAGAACTAAAATATGGAATATGATTTTCCCACTTGGTTCCTATTACTTGTAAAGCATTGAAAAGCTTCCAGAATAAAATTACCTCTATGCCCTGCCAGGGAGCAGGCAGAGCTGCACCGAGTATCAAGGGAGTCCCTCTGCTGGTGTTGCTTTCCATTTTTAACCCAAATATAATCATAAAAATGACTAAATGTGAGACTGGAGCTGTACAGCCTTAGATTCAGCATTTATTTGTTATCATGTTCATCCCAGTGGAGTTTTACTGTGCTTTTATATTTATACAAAAAGTGCTGAAATATATTCCATAAATTAAGGAGTTCATTTTCAGGTGTGACATATTCATCATCACCATCATCATCATCACCATGATGGGAGCTTGTTTTCAAACTTTCTTCATATGAGAGCAGCAAATTTGCATTTAGGGGAAAAAAAAAAATTGAGAGAGAAATGCAAAGAGATAAGAGGTGCAGGAAGCTGAATTCTGCCCTGAAATTCCATCCCTTACTTTTCTATCCCAACTGCACATTTTCCATGGGGGGAAAGGCACTGAGGCACATTTAACCCCATAAACGCCTGACATTTCCCCTGGGTGGCTTTGGGTCTGCGTCCTGACAGTGAAGAATTAAACAACTCAACAAAAAATACATTTCTATTTTGTTCCAGTGTTCGTTTGAGGCTTAATCACAGTTGTCAATGTGCCATTGCAGTGAATAACATTTTCATATTGAGTTATTTTACAGTTCCCACAGCAATAGGGAATATCTTAGGGTACTAACTGATTGTTTTGGCTTTATTTATTGTACAGGAAAGCAATGACATTGAAAATATTGTATAAACAGCAAATACATTGAGCAGCAAAATCCCTACCCTGCATTATGAATTGAAATGACATTATTTTAAAATATTTGAAAAAAAATCATCATGATTATATGTTCTCAACACAGAGACAAATTACCTATTATTTTAACATAATTAATTTGAGCTCAGAGCATTTATGTTGCTGTGTGTGTCATTATCCATCAAAATGCTAAAACTTGGGGGTTGATTCTTGAAGTTTTTACTCCAAATCTGTAATTTGTTTGTCTCCACCTTCAATACCTGAAAGTTTTAATTCCAAATGACATTTCAGTTCGTTGTCTGTCCCCTAGGCCACGTTTCCAAGCTCACTTGTGATGATCTTGCACCGGGGCCTTCAAGAGAGAGCTCTCCCTTTTCTGTGACCTCAGGCATGTAACCAAGTTCCTGTTCTTTCCTCAGGATATGGATGGGTTTTGAGGGGTTTTTTTGCATCTTAGTGGTATAACCTGATCATTTATTCATTTATACTGCTGATTAATGTATTTTTCTCTTTCAAACACACCCTCCTCCATCTGCTGTGCAAGGAAAGGGACAATAATGGTGTTTTATTCCAAGGGTCAGGGTTTGTCCTCCTGGCTGGCTGAACAGGTACCTCTGTTCCCAGCACCTGCACAGGTTTGGGCTGGGTTTTCTCTGAGCTCAGCCTGGGATCTGCTGCTCCTGCGTGGTCTGGGGTGACAGGAGATGGATGGAAGCTCTGCACAAAGGCAAAAGTCCACCCATTTCTTGTCTCCAGGAGAGCACTGAGGCCACAGCTGTCCAAACTGTGCAAGGAATGCCTGTCTCTGGGCCTCTGATGAGCTCTGGCTTTTCTGTGCCTCTGGTTTTCTTCTCCCTCGTCTCTCCTGATGGACATTTGTCTGTTGTGGGCCTTGTTTGCTTGCACTGCACTTGTGGGGAGCCCGGAGCAGGGCAGTATTTCCATGTCAGCCGGGTTAAGGGTGAGGAACATTACACATGCACACTGATTTACGCCTCAGAGGCTGCAAATCGTGTCAAGTGTGATCTCAGCACAGCTCTGCTCCATGACTCAAGCGCTCGGTGCAGTGTTACACTCTCAGACATCAATCCTCACCAGGCAAGGGAGAACTCTTCCAGAGCATCCAGAAAGTCCTGGGCTGGGAGACTTTCATTAGTTATTCATGAGATAATAATGGTGTTTGTAATGTTTGTGTCAAAGCTGGAATCCCATCATCACTGAGCTTGGAAAAGACCTCCAGGCTGTGCCCCATCCCCACCTCATCCTCAGCCCAGAGCTCTGAGTGCCACCTCCAGCCCTTCCTGGGACACCTCCAGGGATGGGCACTCCAAACCTCCCTGGGCAGCCCCTGCCAAGGCCTGACCACCCTTTCCATGGGGAAATTCCTCCTGATGTCCACCTGAGCCTTCCTGGCACAACTTCTTATCCCAGTCCTTCCGTAATTCTGTTTTGCAGGACCGTATGTCAGGAGCTCCTGTGAGCAGCTGTGGGTCTGAACGCTGCTGTTCTCTGCAGCAATTTCTTCAATATTTCAAGCTGATAATGCACCAGACACCGAGGGCTCAGGCTGGCACCGGGCAGAGCCCGAGGCTCAGGCTGGGACCGGGCACAGGCCGGGGCTCAGGCTGGAGCCCCCAGCCCAGGGCTCAGGTTGGGACCGGGCACAGCTTGGGGCTCAGGCTGGGACCGGGCACATCCCGGGGCTCAGGCTGGGACCGGGCACAGCTCGGGGCTCAGGCTGGAGCCCCCAGCCCGGGGTTCAGGATGGGACCGGCACATCCCGGGGTTCAGGCCGGAGCCCCCAGCCCGGGGCTCAGGCCGGAGCCGGGCACAGCTCGGGGCTCAGGCTGGGACCGGGCACAGCCCGGGGCTCAGGCTGGCACCGGGCACAGCTCGGGGCTCAGGCTGGAGCCGGGCACAGCTCGGGGCTCAGGCTGGAGCCGGGCACATCCCGGGGTTCAGGCTGGGACCGGGCACAGCTCGGGGCTCAGTTTGGGACCGGGCACAGCTCGGGGCTCAGGCTGGAGCCCCCAGCCCGGGGTTCGCCGCCGCCGCCTCACGGCCCTGCCTGCCCGGGGCCGCTGACGGCCGCACCGCCGCAGCCTCACGGCCGCCACTGAGCATGCTCGGCTCCCGCACATCCGCCGGCGGCCGAGCCGGGGGAGCGGTGCCGGTGGCGGAGCCGGTGGCGGTGGCGGTGCGGCGGGCCCGGCCCGCGCTGCAGGCGGCGGTGGGGCCGCCATGAACCGCGGCGGGGCGGGGGCGGCGCCCGCCTTCCCCGGCCCCGTGCAGTGTAAGTGCTGCGCCATGCGCGCTCCGGGGCCCGCGCCGCGCCAGCGCGGGGGAGCCGGGGCCTGCCCGGGCCCCGAAACCTGAGTAGCGCATGAGGCGGGCGGGAGCGGAGCCCGGGAACCTGGCTGGGGGGCGGGGGGGGGAACCCGGGAACCTGAGTGAGCCCGGGCGGGGCCGGGGCGGGCAGCGGGGCCGGGGGGTCAGTGGGACCGGGGGGTCAGCGGGACTGGAGGGGTCAGCGGGACCGGGGGGTCAGCGGGACCGGGGGCTCAGCGAGCCGGGGGGTCAGCGGGACCGGGGGGTCAACGGGGGCGGGGGGTCAGCGGGACCGGGGAGGGGGTCAGCGGGACCGGGGGGTCAACGGGACTGGAGGGGTCAGTGCGGCCGGAGCGGTCAGTGCGGCCGGAGCGGTCAGCGGGGCAGAGGGTCAGTGTGGCCGGAGCGTTGGTCCGTTGGTCCTGGGTGATGGTCCGTGCGTCCCGGCCGGTGGTCCGTGGATCCTGGGCAGTGCTCCGTGGATCTTGGGGATGGATGCTCCATGGGCACTGGGCACTGGATCCTGGGGCATTGCCCACGTGGGTTGTCCACGCTCCATGGGCGCTTAGTGGTGCTGTCCGTGTGTCCCGGGCAGTGATGCATCCCTGCCGCCCGGGGGTGCCGCAGTGCCCCCAGCTCGGGGTGCCTGGGCAGCAGGGTGTCCCTGTGCCACCCAGAGCGGTGTCACCCATTGCCGTGCACCGGGACGAGCTGAGTGTGCTGCGTCCCCTGAATGTGCCACATCCCCTGAGTGTGCCACGTCCCCTGAGTGTGCCACATCCCCTGAGTGTGCCACATCCCTGCAGTCCCCGGCAGCACCACGGTGCTGGTGGAGCTGACCCCCGACATCCACATCTGCGGCATCTGCAAGCAGCAGTTCAACAACCTGGACGCCTTCGTGGGGCACAAGCAGAGCGGCTGCCAGCTCACCAGTGCCACGGCCAGCGCCACCAGCACCGTCCAGTTCGTGTCCGAGGAGACCGTGCCAAGCACACAGGCTCAGAGCACGAGCAGGACCATCGCCTCCGAGACACAAACCATCACAGGTACCCCCAAACCACCACAGGTACCCCCAGCCCTGCACAGGTACCCAAACCATCACAGGTACCCCCAAACCATCACAGGTACCCAAACCTGCACAGGTATCCAACCATCACAGGTACCTCCAAACAGTCCCAGGTGCCCCCAAACCATCACAGGTACCCCCAGCCCTGCACAGGTACCCAAACAATCACAGGTGCCCCCAAACCATCACAGGTACCCCCAACCCTGCACAGGTACCCAAATCATCACAGACACCACCATGTCACCTGCCAGGTGCCAGCCCTCTGTCCCTGTGTCCCCATCACCCAGCTGAAATAACATTTTCACATCAGTTGTCATGTAACCTAGGAAATGAAATAGTCCTGTGCTGCCTTCCTGGGTTTGTCCTAACAACAGTTGCTTAATTTGCTAATTGAGGTATAAGTTCTCTCAGAGAATTGCTCAAGTCTGATCTGTTGTGGAACCAGCTTGTGCAAATTAATTAAAATTGCCGATACTTATGAAAAATACTGAATTTACTATGCATTTTAATTTTTTTAAGAGTGCTCTAGATGGAAAACACACACAGAATTGCTATCAGGCACCCATCCAGACCTTTTTATGTGAGAACACTGCATCCCCTAACATTGCTCCCGCAACTAATTAGCAGGAAAAATATTACTCAAAATTTCTGCCTGTGTGAAGGCTCGAGTGAGGTCCGAATCCTGGAGACATTTAAATAAAATTGGGATCTTTTTCCATGTGTGAAGGTTTGCCCTTCTATATATAGTTTTGTTTTATTTTGGTGTGGGACCTTACTAAACCCCAAGTTATTTGACTCTAATTTGGATAGACAGGTTAAGGCAGGGAATCTGGAAGAGCAGTGAAACAAAAATTCAGGGCCCACTTCCAGGAATTTTTGTATTATAATCCCTCAACTCAGTGTGGGTTTTGGGCGGGTCATTTTTCTGCTTCATATTTACTCATCTTTAAAATGAGGACAGTTCTACCCATTTGCCCTTTTGGGCTGTAGTGTTGCTTAATTGATTTAAAAGCTGCTACTTTGGCTGAGATATTTTCACCTGTTATTCTTGTGAGTAACAGCTAAAAACAGTAGAGTTGAAAGAGGCTGAACTTTTTCAACAATTACAAAAATAATTTGTGTGATGCCTTTTGACAACATTTGCCATATAAATAATGATTTTTTTTTTTTTTTCATTTGGGCTACAACTCAGACAGAATTGAAAAACAAATATATCTTTATTTGGTATTTGGAAGAGAAAAACCTTTTTCCTTTCCTCCTCCCCCAGATAAATAGAGACAGAAATGTTGCTGGGGAAAAAAACAGAATAGAGAATTCATGAAACTAGACAATAATTAGATTTTTTTTTCTCTGATTAGAGAAGTTAGTGCTGTCGCGTGAAGTGTTTTGTGTGTTTAGTTTCTGCCCCAGAGTTTGTTTTTGAGCATGGATACCAAACCTACCTGCCCAGCGAGAGCACGGAGCCTCCAGCTGCTGCTGTCGTCTCCACACCACCAAAAGCGAGGCCCAAGAAATCCTCCTCCTCCTCCGTGCCCCTGAAGAAACTCAGCTGCCTGTACCCAGGTGAGATGGGATTGTTCCTTCTTTTCCATTTCCACGTGCACAGCTTTCCTCTAGTGGCACACAGGAGATTTGGTACCTGCAGCAGTTCTGGAGTGACTTGCCTCTAAGGGGAAGCATTAGAAATCTCAAATTCACAGGTGAGCTGGTCACTGTTTGAAGCAGATGTGAGTGAACAAGATGAGGAATTAACTTCCTGTTAACAGTGAATTTTAAAGAAAATGCTGTTGAAAATAAACATGTCCAGAATATGGTAATGTATCTTTATTATTTGGCTAGATTTTCCTTGAATTTAATGATCTTTATCCTTCTGTTTTCAGGGTGCCAGTTCAAGACTTCCTATGGTATGAAGGATTTGGAACGTCATCGGCGAACGCACACAGGTTTATGTTCCTGTATTTTCTTTTGGGTTGGTTTCCCCCTTTCAGCTTTTTCACAAAAACCATTTTCCCATGAAGTAATGTCTCTATAAGCAGGATGTAGAGCTGTCTGTACTTTCTAGCAGTGTCCTGAGGATTTGCCTGTTGGGGACATGCCCTGTTAGGCACAGCTGAGGCACTGCAGCACTGGAGGTTGATTGGAGGCAGTTTACCTTCTGAGTGCACACCATGAGTTTATCAGGGTGCAGTGTGGTGGCAGCGCACACACTGCTGTGCTTTATATTCAAGCAGTTCCACGATTAACTCCCAATTTCGGAGCTGCAAAGGCACAAGGCTGCAAAGGCTCTGTGTCTGTGGCAGCTCTGCCTGCAGCCCCACAGCCGAGTCCCTTTCCTGGTGAGCGTTCAGTGTGTGCTGTCTGCTTCCCACACGCCCTCCCCACGCCAGGCTGAGCGTGTGAGTGCTGCCCTTGCAGGAGACAAGCCCCACAAGTGCGAGGTGTGCGGCAAGTGCTTCAGCCGCAAGGACAAGCTGAAGATGCACACGCGCTCGCACACGGGCGTGAAGCCCTACAAGTGCAAGCACTGCGAGTACGCGGCGGCCGACAGCAGCAGCCTCAACAAGCACCAGCGCATCCACTCCAACGAGCGCCCCTTCAAGTGCCAGATCTGCCCCTACGCCAGCCGCAACTCCAGCCAGCTCACCGTGCACCTGCGCTCGCACACAGGTGGGGTTTATTCACATCCATGGCTCTAAAGGTTGGAGGGTCACAGAGGTGATTTTAAGTCATGTATCGGTGGCCAGATCCCCAAAAGGGACAATTGGAGTTACAAATGAGTGCCTCTTTAATTGGAGTTACAAATGAGTGCCTCTTTAAGTGACAGATCTGCCCCTGTGCCAGCCACGGCTCCAGCTCACCATGTACCTGCGCTCACACACAGGTGGGGTTTACTCACATCCATGGCTCTAAAGGTTGGAGGGTGACAGAGGTGTTTTAAGTCGTATATTGGTGGTCAGAACCCCTAAAAGGGATGATTTGAGTTCCCAATGAGTGCCAGATCTACCCCTTCGCCAGCCATAGCTCCAGCCAGCTCACCATGGACCTGCGCTCGCACACAAGTGAGGTTTACTCACATCCATGGCTCTAAAGTTTGGAGGGTCACAGAGGTGTTTTAAGTCATATATTGGTGGTCAGAACCCCTAAAAGGGATGATTTGAGTTCCCAATGAGTGCCAGATCTGCCCCTACGCCAGCCATAGCTCCAGCTCACCGTGCACCTGCGCTCAGACACAGGTGTGGCTTTGTCTTGGTTTGAAAAGCCAGGTGTCTGCTAAGGAAAGCAGGAGCCTCCCCTGAAATGGAAAATGTAAAACCCCTCCCTCCAAATTATTATGATTTTGGAATTAAGGGTCTCTCAGGCAAAGATAGGGGAATAGGTGTAACAGTTCCTTAATAGGAAAATTAAAATACAAATGGAGTAGTACAAATAAACAACACTGCCAGAGTGAGAGCAGGCCATGTCCCCCTGTGGGTCAGGGAGGTGGCAGCAGCCCCATCCCAGGGTGGCTCAGCCCTCCTGCAGTGCCAGCTGTGCTTCTGCTGGAGCAGGATCCTGCACGAGGGGGGAGTTTTCCTCTGGAGCTCCAGGGCTGGGGGAGATGGGCCTGGGCTCCTCTGGGAATGCAGTGGGAAGAAAGCTGCTCCTCTGGGAATGCAGTGGGGAAGGAAGAAAGCTGCTCCTCTGGGAATGCACTGGGCAAAGGCTGCTGTGGGGTTCCAAAAGCCAGATTCTATCCTGGTGGGATATAATTCATCCTTGTCAGGTTGCAAAGCTGTCATGCACACACCCAGTTTTAGGGGAAAGGTAAGACTGGTATGTAGAATATATTTCTTACTGGAATTAAATTAATAATCCTCTAGAAGGTGAGTAATCCCCATTGCTCAGAGCAAGATCAGGTTCACTTGTTGAACTGGTCACTAAACATCAGCTTCCTGTTAATTTGAGTGAAACTACTCTAAGAATTAATAATCTTGTGGTCAGACACAAGTTTTTATCTAAATCCTGGCAGTGTCAGTTAGGGATGGGCAGAAATGTAAAGAAATACAGAGTAGACCACTCTGTGAACAAACAGAACCAGCACTTGCTATATTCTTTTTCATGTATATTGTGCTACCCTGTATATGAAAATTAAGTCATTGAAATATTAACTGTGCCTTCATCAGCAAGGCAGATAAAAATTCAGTAGCTGAGTGTGCAGCTGAGGCTGTACAATAAACTAGATGAACAAACAGTTCATCTTCATTAATAAAGTCTGTTTAATACAGATAGTACACCATGTATCTCAATTATTAAACAGATACATGGATTAGCACAGTAGGCCACAACTTGATTTGAAAAATATTCTGTTAAACCTATGACATATGTAGCTGGATAAGCAAATTATGCAAAATTATACAGCTCTCACAAACTCGATAAAATATTAACTTCTAAAATAAATCAGCCATTTGCAGTTTGATTATTAAAGAGGATAAATGCTTGTTGAACTAAATACACTTTCTTTTTCCTCCTTTCACCAAGAGTGTCTTAGAACCTAATAACACAATTCTTACACTTCTTCAATATAATGCCTATCTAAAGAGTTCATCCTCGGGATTTTAGAGAGCTGTATTTTTAGGTTAAAGAAAGAAAATGGAGTCGTTATTTAGGTTATTTAGTAGTTATTTAGGTTGCTAAGTTTGCTTTGGATTTTTTTTTTTTTAATGGCTTTAGAACAACTTCACTGGAATTGATTCAGGATTAGCAGAGCTCCACCTTAACATGGTCATGTTGTGACACCAGGCTGCAAATAGAGAAAATGCAGAATCATGGGTTGGGATCTGAGTGTGTCAGACCAGGTGATAATTCCATGTCACGAAATGTCTCTTGACTTTGAGAATGCGTTGGGAGCTCAGGACAAGGCGGCTGTGGTTCATCCCAGCAGCGTGCCCTGCGTAACCCGCGGCTTCTGTTGGCAGGGGATGCCCCGTTCCAGTGCCAGGTGTGCCCCGCCAAGTTCAAGATCAACTCGGACCTGAAGCGGCACCTGCGGGTGCACTCGGGGGAGAAGCCCTACAAGTGCGAGTTCTGCGAGGTGCGCTGCGCCATGAAGGGCAACCTGAAATCCCACGTGCGCATCAAGCACAGCATGGAGAACACCCTCAAGTGCCCCGAGTGCGACTTCCAGTGCGGCAACAAGACCAGCCTGCGGCACCACATCCGCAGCCACCAGCCCGAGCAGCCCGTCAAGTGCTCCGAGTGCAGCTACTCGTGCTCCAGCAAGGCGGCCCTCAAGGTGCACGAGCGCATCCACGGCAAGGAGCGGCCCTTCAAGTGCGACTTCTGCAGCTTCGACACCAAGCAGCGCAGCAACCTCACCACGCACGTCCGCAAGGCCCACGGCGACAAGGCCAAGGGCAAGAAGCAAGACAAGAAGGAAGGAGAGAGGCCAAAGCAGGGCGGCTCCAGGCAGGTCGCCAAGCTGGACGCCAAGAAGGCCTTTAAGTGCGACCTGTGCGAGGCGTCCTTCGTGCGGGAGGACTCTCTGCGCAGCCACAAGAAGCAGCACAGCCTCTACAACGGCTCCAAGAACAACGAGCTGGCCGTGCTGCAGCTGCAGATGGATGCCGGCCGCCAGCCCGGCGCCCCCATCGCCGTCAGCCACCTCCAGGTGCCGCTTCAGGCCGCCCAGGTGGCCCCGTACAACGAGGGCAGGGTCAAGATCATCGTGGGCCACCAGGTGCCTCAGGCCGGCGTTGTGCAGGCCGCCTCGGTGAACGTGGTGCCCTCGGGGCTGCTGGGCGCGGGGCAGGAGGAGGTGCTGGGCAGCGGCCGCCTGCAGCTGCTGGGCCAGGTCAGCGTGCTGGCCCCGGCCGCGGTGGCCGCGGGCGACGCGGGGCCGGTGGCCGAGCCGGCCGTGCTGCTGACCGCCCACGAGCAGGCCGAGGGCAGCGCCCTGCTCCCTGCGGCCGCCCCCGGCCACGAGCCCCCCGCCGGCCAGGCCTTCATCGCCGGCTCCGGCATCAGCTGCTCCGACCTGGAGGGGCTCAACGCCCTCATCCAGGACGGCGCCACCGAGGTGACCGTGGTCAGCGACGGCGGGCAGAGCATCACCGTGTCCACGGCTGCTCCTCCTCCGCCCATCTTCTCCTCCTCCTCGCACGCTGAGGGCCCCAAGCAGGGCTATTCCATCATCCAGAGCGGGGCCCACACGGCCCTGCTGTGTCCCGCTGACTCCATCCCCGATTAGGGCTGCTCTGGGCACTGCTCTCCCCTGGGGCAGTGCTGAGCCTGCCAGGAACGCACAGCACACAGCTGAACGCAGCATTTGTCCTCCAGAGCCCAATACCTTCCCCTTCCACGCTCTGTTTGTCTGTACACTGAAGCACCTGTGTGTGAAGGGGAGGATTTTTGTATTTCTGAGCCTCTGCTGCAGTCAGAGGCCCTGCTCCTTGGGAAATCAAGGCAGCTGTTGCCAGTGTCCCCAAGCAGTGACACCCCCAAGAATGGCTCTTGTACTGTGCTGCCTGCAGGAAGAAATCCTCCCCTCGTGCTGAATTACCCCCACAGCAGCCTCATTGTTTGATGCTGACCCAAAAAGACAATAACCTGAGTCCTTCTGCAGTTTGTTGGGCTGAGGTCTCTCAGTTCTGCGCTCTGTGTGAGCCCCGAGGAGGCTCTGCTGCAGCCCAGGTAACTCTGAGGGGCTGCTCCTCTCTGTGGGTAGAAATTGGTAGTACCTGGCACTTGCAATGCTCCTGCAGAGCCCAGGTGATTGTTTTCAGAAAGTCAAAGAATGGTGTCCCTCTCTCAGTAGTAATTCACTTTGTTAGCAGCAACACAAATCGTCTCTGGCATGGTGATGGCAGTCAGAGGTGCCTGTGAGTTAAAAAGCAAAACAACTGGAAATATATTTTTTACAAACACTGTTTCTCTTTTGTTTTTATTTTGATGCTGTCTGTTGGGAGGTGCATGGGTGGTAAAAGTGTTTGGATCTTCTTTTTGCGTTAAAGGAAAAGATAGAATTTAATTTAAATTTTATTTAAAATCTCCTAATCCAAGGTTTTTCACTCCAGCAGAAATTCAGGTTGAATCGCAACGAGATGGTAATTTATTACTATATTTATAATATTATTATATATATATTTATCATAGGTATTATTCTATTTATAATTTATTATGGGAATTTTTCTGATGAATGAATTCCAGGCTGTATTTTGAACTACTCAATCGCCCGTGCAAAGGTACCACAAACTAAGAGCAGTTAATTTCCCCATCCTCGGTGGTGGAGGGGAACTCTGCAGGCAGGTTTCCTCACTCCCAGTGCTCCGTGTCATCCATAGGTGGTGCCAGAGGCCCAGCGAAGCTCTGGAGTGTGCTCTGGCTCCTGGATGATATTTCCTCTTTAACAGTTCCCTGTAAAAACTTTTCAAAATTCTGCTTTTTAAGACCTTACCAAAAGCTCAGCTGTAAAAATCTCACTTAAGGAAAAAAGCTGCAGATAAAAAGAAATGCCCAAATTTTTCTGCAAGAAGCAGACCCGTGGCCAAAACAGGTAATATTTTGATATTGATAATATTTTGCTCCCTCATAATTAATTTTAGCCTGCTCATAGTTCCCAGCTGTACAGCTGTCGGCACTAGAGGAGTGATAAAAGCCGAGGATTTTGGCAAAGCTGCTGGTTTGAAGCAGTTTCTCTGTGCTTGCCCTTGGCAGTCTCAGCTCCAGTGCATGTCACACTGCAGGTGCCGCAGCCCTGCTGGCTGCGCTGCAGCTCTCAGAGAGCTCCAGAACCTTCTCAAGGAGGAAACCAGCACATCTGTCATATTCTAGAGACCAGCCTTGGTGCTGGGCCTCAGAGATAAACAGGAAAGATAAGGAAATGGTGTGAGTGAACAGACAGAGTTAGTGCTGCTGCTCCAGCCTGCTTGGCTGATTGCATCATGAGAACAATGCAGACACTTCTTCCTCCACCCTGAGACAAAACCAGCTGAGAGCCAAGGCTGACACGGGCAATTCCCTTTCAATTTTCTCTTCCAGTATTCTGGCTCGGTTTCTGTGTATGACAGTAATGGTCTGTGTGTTCTGGAGCTGGCAGGAGCATATTGTTTTCATCTCTGATGTTCACTTAATACATTCTTCATGTTATCAGCAGAACCATCCCAGGAGGGAGCCTGGTAATTCAGAACAAGTGTAGAGCTCTCCTGCTTCTGAGTACGTGATAAATAAATTCTATCCCTCCCTCCCAGAGGTCTGCCACGGCCTCAGAGAGCTCTGGAGCAAACTGGTGCTTTCCAGGACAAAATTCTGGGATGGATTTTTGCTCCTGCTGCCTGGAGATCCCCAAGCTCCCCTGGTAAGTGCTGGGCCCTGGAGCAGAGCTCAGTGTTCAGTGCTGCTCACCCAGCACAGCCCAGAGGGATCCAGAGGGAGGGCAAATGGATATCCCACCCAGAGGGATGCAAAAATCTGGATATCCCACCCAGCACAGCCCAGAGGGATCTAGAGGGAGGGGAAAATCTGGATATCCCACCCAGAGGGATGCAAAAATCTGGATATCCCACCCAGCGCAGCCCAGAGGGAAGGGAAAATCTGGATATCCCACCCAGCACAGCCCAGAGGGATCTAGAGGGAGGGGAAAATCTGGATATCCCACCCAGCACAGCCCAGAGGGAAGGGAAAATCTGGATATCCCACCCAGCACAGCCCAGAGGGATCTAGAGGGAGGGAAAATGGATATCCCACCCAGAGGGATGCAAAAATCTGGATATCCCACCCAGCACAGCCCAGAGGGATCCAGAGGGAAGGGAAACTCTGGCTATCCCACCCAGCACAGCCCTGGCAGGCTCTGCTCTCTGCACAGGCTGTTCCCCAGGTTGCCCATGGGCTCCCAGGTGTGAGTTTATGGTGTGTCACACCCTCCCTCCTCTCTGGGGATGAACTTCTGCCTGCTCAGAGATCTGAGTTTAACTGGGCAGGCAGAGGTGCAAAACCTGTGTGCATTTCCTCTAAAGCAGCCCCAGCTTTGGGCCTTCCCAGCCCTTTGGGGTTTGAACAGCACTGGATTAAACCTTATCAGTCGTGCTGTATCCTTTAGGTGTTTTTGATAAAACTTAAACTGTTCTTTGCATCAGAATGGGAGATTGCTGCTCAAAACCAGCCTGGGGCTGTCCCATGCACAGGGGGGATTCCTGGGGGAGTGGATGGCACCAAGTCCTCACCTCAGGTGAGGCCTAAAAGCAGCAGAATTTGGCCCAAAGCTGGCTCCCCTGGGAGCTGGGAGAAAACCAAACTCATGCTGAATACATGTGGGACCTGCTACCGAAAAATTGTAAACAAAATATTCCCCAGTCATTTTGGGAATGAGCTGTTTATTGCTGCTGTCATCTGACTGCACTGGAAAGTACCTTCTGTTGTGGGGTTTAAAATGTCACAGACACACCAGGACATTTTTATCTACATTACAAAGAACAGGGGAAAATCCTGATTGTTTTTTTTTTTTTTTTAAATTTAGATACCGTTATTTTATTCTTTTATGTTGTAAAATCATGGAGATCAGCCATTGATAGAACTTCAGTTGTCTGGGGATGCTCATTCCTGATTCTTTATTTATTTGTGTTTGAAGTCAAAATACAGTCAGTCATCCTTTTTGCACTGTGCTGCTCTGGTGACTGCAAAAATACTTTCTGTGTCCTCAATGGCAAGACCTCTATCCTATAATTTCAGGAATATTGACTGGCTAGTCTAATGGCTTTTTACATCTCCACTTGGAAAATCTTTAGCCTTGTTATTTAAATTTGAAGAAGAGAAACCAATATTGTTACAAGAAACTGATGTCTCCTGTCACTTACCCAATGACCTTTCATGAGGTGATAAAGGTTTCTATAGTGACCTGAGGAAATGATGTCTCAGGTATCAGCGTGAATTAAAAGTCTGTGGCTGGAAAAGCTTTCTTTTCTCTGTCTCTCAGGTATCCAGTTCTGCCTTTGTCTTTATTGCAGTGGCTGGACATGGGGAAGGACTCATAAAACACCCAGTGTTTGGTTACCTGCTGTCTTTAGAGGCTTCACGATGTTGTAGGGAAGGAAAAAGGGCCATGGCAAAGCAGAGGTGAATTTTTTCCAAGCTGTGTCCACCTTCAGGGTGTGCTGGGTGCCCCTGAATTCTGTAACCCGGGGATCTGGCACTTTATTCCACAAGCCTCAAGAGCTGCTTTGCCTCTAAAACCAGAATTGTCACTGACTGCAGATTCAGCTTTGGCAGAGGTGTTTTAGTTCCTCGATTCAGACCTTGTGTAAACTTTAATTCTGAAAGTGAAAGCTCTTGGCTAGTGAGAGTGGCTGCATGTTGTAGGTAAAAGTTGAACATGATCTGGGAATTAATTAACTGAGGGCCTGCAGAGTGTTTTGAGGTATTTTTATTTGGTTGTTGTGCTTTGGTTCGGTTTTATTTTAAAGACACGAGGATGCATTTCTGCCTTCTTGTGCTGCTGGGTGGAACAACCTCTCATCAAACCTGATGTGAGACACCTAAAAAAGCCTTGGAGAAAGCTCCAGCATTTTCAGCTTGAGTTTCCCACTGGTGCCCTCAGAAGTGAAGGAAAGCTGATAAATCCTTGTGCTGTCTGTTCTGGCAGGGTTTGAAAGCAAGGCTGGCCCTGCTCCCTGTTGCTCTGAGCTGTCACACAATTTTCCATCATTTTGCTCGCCAGGCCCTGGGCCAGCAGAGCAGAGCAAGGCCAGCCCTGAGCCCTCACCTCCTCTGCCTGCTGGTTGTCTTTGCACTTTCTAGATGTCAGATGAAAGAAAAAATCCTCCCCACACCTTTTCCTAGCACAGCTCACAGCTTCCTCCTCCCAAAGTGGGCTGCTCTTACTGCCATGATTAATTACTGGCCATAATTGGTGATTCTGTCAGGAATATCAGCTATCATCCCATCAGGGTTTGCACTGGGGCTGTGCTGCTGGATTCCCCACCTGCAGAAGGTTCCCCAGAAGGAGATTGTGAGGATGGGAATAACTGGGATACCTCAGTGATGAGCGAGATGCAAATTCCCAGCTAGATCCTGGAGATAGGCACATCTCCTGATGGCCCAGAGGAAATCTGAAAGAACAGGAATGCATACAGCTCAGCTGCATAATGCAGAGCACTCATAATTAATGGATTAAAGTTCTTTGTGAAACATGTTTTTTTATTCTAATAAAGGGAAGGGAGTACAAATGGTGACACAGTTCTAACAGCACAGCAATGTGAGATGCCATGTTAGAGTTGTAAAGCTAAAGAGGTGATAAAAATGTACCTTGGGTTTAAATTTTTACCAGGCTGATGTAAGACTTATTACCTTAAATAGCAGCACTTTTCCTTGTCTCTGGGCACGTTGAATCCTTCTGGTTCTCAAAGTACATAAAATTGCTGGGGGATTATTAAAAACTTGCCAATCCTTGCTGCTTCGTCCCTCCTAAAAAGTTCAGGATTCATCCTGTGAATCACTTTGCCTTTTGTTGTAAAATCATGGAGATCAGCCATTGATAGAACTTTAATTGGCTGGGGATGCTCATGACTTTTTTCCTTTAAAAAAAAAAAAAAAAAAAAAAAAAAGCCTGCCAGCAAAATTGCTTTTTGGTGATGACTCTGCTTGAAAAGTGCTCTGCAGGGGCCCATTCCCAATTGATTATCTTTCACAGCTAATAGCTTCAAAGGCTATTTGGTGGACAGTCCAGTTTTACATTTAAATGTAAATCTCCATAGCCTTGGCAGACTGATGATCAGAATAAAGAGAGGTAAAGCCAGTAAAATGGATGTACAGCTGCTATAACTTTCCCCAGCTCCTGCAGGGGCAGCTGGAGTGAAATGAAAATGGTTGCAGGGTGAGGAAGCTCTTGGCAGGGGATGGAGGGTGGGAAGTGCCCTGGGATGCAGCATGAAGGAGGTGCTGAGTGACCTGGCAGCCCTGGACGGTCAGTGTGGTGTCAGTGGCTCCCACTTGTGCTGCTTTTGGGGCCAGGAGGGAAGTTCAGAGCTCTGGAGCCACCTGGGCCAAGGCAGATTTTGGATGGAGCCAGGGCAGGGATGTTCCTGGCCAAGGAGGGGAGGACACACCAGGGTGGCTCAGCCCTGGCATGGCAGAGGTGCCACAGCTCCCTGGGACCAGGGGGTGCTGCCTGGCAGGGCTGAGCTGGCCCTGCCCGAGCACAATCTGAATTCTGGCAGCCCTGAAATCCCAGAATCACTGTGATTCTGTGATCCTTCAGCACCTCAGGCAGCCCCTGGCACCCAGGCTGTTCTACACATCAGGGGTGGTGGCTCCACCACCTCCCCAGGCAGCAATTCCAGAACTTTATCACCTTTCTGTAAAAAACTTCTTCCTAATTTCCAGCCTGTATTTCCCTTGGCACAGCTTAAGGCTCACCAGGGTGACTGATGCCATTCTCATTCATCCTCCCTGGGAGAAAAGGTGCACAGGGAGCTCCTCAGCTCCCAAACATCTCAGCTGCTGTGAGGAGGTACCTTTTTCCTCATTTTTAATTTTTGTTACCCTGGAAACAGAGCAGAGATACTCGCTGCTCCTCTTCACTGCCTGTTCCTCAGGGCCAAACGAGTCCAGATTGTCCAGGCTCCCAAAGGAAGGGAAATAAGGGGCAGGAAGGGACAATGTGAGTGCTGAACCCATTGAGAAACTGGAGATCAAGGGAGGCAGCTTGATCACTGCGAAGTTCAGTGGCCACTGAATAATTTATTTATTACGATTTATTATTTATTATTAATTATTAATTATGATAATTTATCCAGAGCTTAATATACACAGAAACTTGTATTCCTGCCCATGGGTTTTATGGCTCCTCCCTTTTCACAGCCTCTGGGTTGACACTGGATCTTTCCAGTGACTTCAGGTCAGGTCCCTCCTTAAAATTTGCCTTGTGAAATGACTGGTACAGAAACCAGAAACGAGCAGAAGAAAAAACTTTACTTGTTCTTTCACTTTTGGCAGTTTCCTGCCCTGGGTTCAGCTTTCACCGATTTATTCCAGAGGCCTTTGGCCCATTCTGCAGAACTGCTCAATTTGCATGTGCAAATTTCTATTCTTTGCCCTGTCTCTGCTCCATTGTGTGAGTTCAGTTTTTGCATTTGGTAAATAGAAATACTTTGTATTTGGGGAAAAACCTGGGCCACACACACAATTCTTCTGTTTACTACAACCAACAACAAGTAGTAAAAAAGAAATAAATAGACATGTTCTCCATTAAATCAATATTAATTCATGCAGAAAATCCAGTTCATCAAAGGTTTTCCATTTTGGGCCTCTCCATGTTATAAAGATGTTAATTTGTTTAAATCCCAAGGACTATCATTGTTTCAGCTCATATTTGGACACAGAGACTAAAGTACCATGTACTTTATGTACCATAAAATTAAGAACATTCCTCCCTTTCCTTGTTATTATAGGGAAAAAAAATTTACAAAACAGAATTTCCTTGAAGGGGACTTCCCAAAAACTTTGAAATTTGTAAACATTTAGGAGTCGTATGGTATATAATTTAAATACCGAGTATAATTTACGGTGTTCATGCTGGGTAAAAGTCGGGGTGTTGATTACTTTTCTGTGAGCTGTTTTTTCTGAAGGAGCTCGGTATCACTGTGGCAATCAAAGCAGTTTGGGGCATGGGGCTGTTTAGCATCCTGCTGATGAGTTATGCCATCAATACCGAACTGATTTCCAAGATAAACCCAACTGAGGCATAACAAAGCCCGAGTGATGGCCAACTGTGCTTATGTGATCATCTTACAGTGCTTGCACAGCTCGGAGCCCTTTTATCACCGGCTGCTGATGCATTTATTGTGGCCTTTGCAGAGAAAAGGATTCAATTAAAAAGGCATCGTGGTGTTATCAGCCAAATTCTTCAGTTCAGCTCCTGGCCCTTCAAGGAGTTACTCGGTTTACACTGAATGAATCCGAGAAAAATGGAAGCAGGAGTGATTTGTTAGAAAAGCAAATAAAAGTGGGTACAGTTGCAGGAGGAGGACGTGAGGCCCTGGGTGAGCACATCATCCCCTATGTACAAACAGCTGCTAATCTTATCAATGCAGGGATGCTCCGTGCTGCATTTAAAAGCAAGCTGCCTTTATTCCAGCTCCCACTCCATTGAAATCTGCTATAAATACCGACTTTATAACACTGACCCAATGGATAAATTGCTCAGTTCAAAAGAAAAGCTTTTTTGGAGGAAGGGGGGAACGGAGTAAACGCAGTGTGCTGTAAAAGCTAAGTGGTTTTATTGGCACTTTAAAATACCCTTTTCTGCTGGACTCTGTCAGCTCTGATTATATATAACAACACTGGTTATGTATTAAAAATGTGTGTCAATAGCTGTGGTAGTGCTGTGATTTGTCATTTGTGTGCCAGAGGTCCCAACAGGCTGGATGGACAAAATCTGGCATGGCTCAGAGGGATCACAGGGTGTAAATTGATAAGAACAGCCATCTCAATGATTTAAATAAGAAACTTCATCGAAATGCCAGTGCAGGCTGCACTTGCACACCTCTCACAGCCCTCTCCTTTTGCCAGCAGAGGAGCTGAGGCTGCCACGGGGCAGGAGGTCCTTGCAGGGGTTTGTCAATCAGGTGATGAATTAAACCTCGAGTAAGGAATAAGGACAAGTTAATTCCTCTTTACACAGGCCGGCTGCTCTGTGGTTTAATGCCTGCCCTCATGGGTAGAGCCTGTGAACTGCTGCTCCCAAAACACCTCTGCAGAGGGAGGTGAAGGTGTATTTGTGTTAAACTTTGTGTTTTCCACTGCTGACTGACTCAAAAGTACCAGACATTTTTTTGTGTGAGACTACAGCCAGGATGGAGCCCCTCAGACATCTCATCTCGCCTAAACCCCCTGAATATGCAGCATTGAAAGGAAGCTGTATCCAAATTGCTTCCACAGAGCAGTCAGGCTTTTCAAAGACTGCTTTCAAGGCAGGAGTGGATATAAAACAGGGAATAAAGCCTCCCTGCACTGGACACGAGCAAAGCTGTCCTCAGGCAGCAGGTGTGGAGCTGTTCTGAGCAGGGAGGGCAACCTCTGCTTTTCAGCAGCTTGTTCTGCCTGTGTGCGAGCTCCCAGGCTGGGAAATGAAACATCCCCCAGGACAGCTCCCTCTTTGAATCCTCTCAGCTGTATCCTACATAAATTACGCTGTGCTGAGACCGGAGGAAGTAATTTAATGCTGGAACTCTCCAAAGGCTCTGCCTGCTGCTCGTGCTGAGGTGTAGCTGTGTTATGCAGTACAGATAAACGGGGTCTTTGGAGGAGCCCCCCTCTCTTCCTCATAGTCTCCCACGGGGTGAGATCAGGGAGTTTTTGTTGATAACTGCTGAGCACTCGGTGCTTTGGTTTCTGTCCAGACCATCCTCAGCTGAAGGCCAAGCCCAGAGGATCACCCAGCTCCTCCTGGTCCTGAGTGAGCTTTGGCCACAAGTGGAGAACATTCCCATCCTCCTTGTCTCTGGATATTGCAGCTCCAGCACCCCAAAAGCAGCTCAGGTGCACCCTGCAGTGCCAGCCTGAGCAGATGAGAGAAGCTGTGCTCCCTCCTGGGCCAGGGGCAGTGTGTGCTCCCCACTCCTGAAGAAAATCTGTTGTTGTGGCTGCCCAAAGCTCCTGTGCTGTGCTGCAAGCCAGGCTGGCGGGGCCGAGCTCCCAGAGCCTCCAGGAGGGAGCAGGAGCAGCAAAGTTTGGGACAGAACCTTGTGCCAGGTATCAGCCCTGGCTGATGGCACTGAGTCCTCCTGCGGGTGGGAACCAGCAGGATTATCCCTGCAGGGTGATAAAAGTGGCCTTCTTCTATTTCTAGAGCACCTACTGCTCTTCCAGCAGCGCACAAATAGAAGGTAAATGAAATAATCTTTTGGAAACACTTTTGGTTTAAAACTCCTGTTATAACCCTGCAGTGCAGGCGATGGGGTCAGTGACAAAGGCTGGGCACTGCCCGGTGAGGCTGCTCACGTCTCTGTGAGCACAGGGAAGGAGTTTTCTCCGGGCTGGGTCACAGCAGGGACAGCTTTGAGTCACCTGTGGAAGTTTCTGATGCACAGCAGAGTTAAACCCAGCAGCTCTGAGCTGGCCTGTCAAACACGGGGATGTCCCAGCCGTGCCCTTCTCTCACTCACTGCTTGTCACAGATGCTGCTTTTCCCTTTGCAAGCAGAAAAACTCTTAATGCCGGGGGGAGGTTATATTTTTATTATTGTTATTCTCTTCCCCAAATCCCCAATCCCAAATAATCCCCAGCCAGTTCTGTCAGCAGCCTTAAGATGTCACTGCCCGCCTTGGTGCGGCAGGAAGCAGGCTGGGATTTGGAGCACATCTCCTGGGGGATGACAGCCGGGCTGCTGGGGGCAATTGGCCACTCTCAGGCATTTCTGAGCCCAAAAGTCCCTTTGGTGGCCGTGTCCTTGTGCCGAGGGCAGCGCTGGAGGAGGAGAGCTCCGGGATGGAGCCGGGCTCTGCTGCTGCTCCATCCCCGGGGGGCTGAGCACCTTCCCTGGAGCCTTTCCCAAATTTCCCAGTGTCTTTCCCTCCTGTGTCCCAGCCCTGCTGCTCCTCCAGGTTCCATCTCTGCTGGTGCTGAGCTGCAGGACCTCTCTCGTTCCCAGGGTTTCCTTGCTCTCTGCTGCTTTTCCAGGCTGAATCCTTGCTGGAACACAATAAACACGAGTTTCCTCGGGGCTGTGCTGGTTTGAATGCCTGCACGGAGAGGGGATGCTGCAGCTGGGCACAGGGAAGCGTTTTGAGGGAGGGTTGGGTTGTCCTGCTCCAGGCAGGTCCTTGCAGCTCCTGCTGCCCTGGGATGCTGCAGGGAGGTTTTGGACCTGAATAAACCCTGATTGCCGGTAAAAGCCTGACTTTCGCATAAATAAATATAATTTATTTCACAATAAAATGATAAAAAATAATCAAAATCTTATTTCTCATCCAGCAGGCTGCTGGAACTGCCTGCAGGGCTGGGCAGTGCCAGGTCTGTGCCACTCACAGTGCCAACCTGTGTGAGCAGTGCTCATTCCTGACTCGTTTTCCATGTGCAGTGGGACCAGGCTGTGCAAAGCCGGGGCTGCCTGGTGCCCTGAGCAGTCCTTTCACTCTCAGCTCTTTCACATCTTGTTGATGCCACCCTGAACTTGGCCAAAATAACCACTGACAACCCGCAGTGATCTTTAAATTAAATGTGTAGTGCCCATCTACTGACACCCACAGAGCTGGGCTTGGTGCCACAACTCTCCTTGCTTGAGAAGTCCTCGGGCACTGCAATGAGTTGAACTGAACGTGGAATTTCTCCTCCGGTGCATTCAGAGATGCTGCATGTCCCCCGAGCATCTGGCACTGAATCAAGGTTAAACTCAGAAACAGGTCCTACTATTCATCCCCTTTGCCCATTTTTACAATTGGTAGATAGAGAAATACAAATCCATATTTGAATATTTAAAATCTATAAAAATAGAAAATATTTCTAGAAACAAAATTACGATCTTTAAAATATTTTGTCAGGTGTTGCAGGTTGAGCTCTCCTTGCCCTGTTTCCTTGCCCAGCCAGTACAACACAGTAGGAACAATTCTATATCTAATTCCTAGGAATAAACTCAATGTGTAAATTCACATTAAAGCATACTTCTCTGAGGTACAAATCTGTGACAAAATTCACCAC
Source organism: Taeniopygia guttata (assembly GCF_048771995.1). Taxonomy (NCBI): domain Eukaryota; kingdom Metazoa; phylum Chordata; class Aves; order Passeriformes; family Estrildidae; genus Taeniopygia; species Taeniopygia guttata. The sequence goes on from NC_133045.1 coordinate 14,128,544, forward strand.
ATCTGTTGGTCTGGGATATATATTTTTTATTTGTTTTGTTTTGGGTTTTTTTTTTTGTTTGGTTGGGGTTTTTTTTGCTATTCTACCAGCTCCTCCATCCTCTCTCACAGAAACTTTTTTTTTCCTTATAATTCTACCACTGCTTAACGGCTCTGGTCTGTATTTTACTTCCTTACCAGTAAAATAATTGAACTGGTGGCTCCTGCCGCACAGAGCCAGCTCAGGTTGGTCCCTCCTCTCCTGCTGAGGATTCCCAGCACATTTATTTTGGCAGGGGCAGCTGCTGCCTGCCAGATTCCTGCCAGTTCTCTGTACTGGGAGAGGCTGGGCAGTGAGGGGGAGCTGCACCCCTTTAACAGTGCTCATTAATTAGGAATATAAGTGAGGATGAAAAGAATTGCCTTCCTGTTGTGGGGTGAAGTGTTAAAACTCTGGCCTTAAACGTTCAGATCTCCAAGAAAACAAGTACCCACATCTGATAAAATTGATGGCTGTGAAGTAAAACAAGGGATGGGTGGCAAAGAGCAGTGTGGAGGGAAAGGGAGGCTGTGCTGGCTCTGGGGCAGAGCTCTCTGATTCAAGGTTTACTGCTCGACCATGCTTTCATGAACCTTTTTGTGACCCCGAGCAAGTTACTCCCATCTCACTATTCTTCCATTTCCTCCTTCTGTAAAATGATATTAATAGCACTTCAGCTGCAGAGCAGGTTTATTGTACAAGGCTTAATGAATGTTTGTCTCCCTGTGATTGAGATTCTTTCCTGCTGGAGGCAGGAATTTTAAGCAGGTTGATTAAGTAGAAAAGGTCTCTAACTGAAGCTATTATTAAAAGCAGAAGGAATTATTTCTTAGGGAATTTTTAATCTTATGTGTATTACAATTGTCAAAATACAGCAGCTTTGGTTCTCTATTATTTAGCAACTTTAGGGGTTTTTTTTTCTGCCAGAAACTCTGCTGGGGGATGCTGTGAGTTTTGAAATGATCCAAGGCAGAGCCTGCTAAACTCTTCTTGCTCTGAGGAACAGCAGTTACACAGCGAGATAATGTGTCACTGTATCAGCGCTGCACAGGGTTCTGGAGTTGTAGGAAAAAGGAATTTTGGGTGTTCAGACAGACCCAATCCTCCTCCCTAAGGCTGTTGCTGTGATGCTCTGAGCTTTGAAGCTCTGGGATGTGCAAAATTTGGTGTTTGCAAGGAGCAAACTCAGCACCCATGGCAGGATGGGTGAAAAAGGCTCTGCTGGGCTGGGAGCACCAAATCCATCCCAGAGGGAGCACAGAAGACACCTCCAGGACACCCTGAATGCCTCATGGAGGCTGCAGCACCCACCTGTAATGGAAATCCCAGCAGCATCCCAAATGTCCTGGTCTGGGAAAGAGGATTCCAGTGCCCCAGGCTGCCCAAAGCTGGGCTGTGCCCTCCTGTGCCAGCTGCCTGCTGAGACTATGTTCACCAGCCCTCCCTGGGCCCAGAGCTTTGTTAGAAATGAAAAACAATGAACTTCCATGCCCAGAGCTTTGTTAGAAATGAACCTCCATGCCCAGAGCTTGGTTAAAAGTGAACCTCCATGCCCCACCAAGGAGGGCTCACGAGCAAGAGGTGCCAGGAGCAGCTGTATGAATTTCATCTCTGGCCTGTGGGTGTGATGAAAAGCTTGGCAAGGATTTGGGCAGTGCCCACACAGTGTTCCAGGGCACCATGGTGGGGCAGGACTCACAGCTGCTGCTGGTGGCCAGAGACAAAAGAAGGGATGTTTTAAGAGTTAGGCCCAGTAGTATGCACAGTGCTGCCATTATTATACAAACAGGGCTTAAGGTCCTTGTCTTTCTCCCTGATGTGTTCAAAGCAGCTGCACTGGTTAATAAACATCAGGGGCAAGTTTTGGGTTTGGTCAGAAAATGGAGTGGCTGGAGCCTCTTCAGAAGCTGTGGGATGTCATTTTGTTAATAATTGCAACTTATAGCTGAGCAAACGAGTTCCCTTGTTAGAACTGAAATGCCCAACCGAGGCTTTGTAAAACTTCCAGAGAGAGAGAAAACAGGGGACAGATAAAGGAATATTTTGCTGTGGGAGCAATGGGTCTAACATTGACCAGCACATTTTCCTTTTTGTCCCTCTTTACTTTGATTTAGTGCCCTGATGCTGCCTCCTCACCCTGCTCTGCCCGCTGCTCCTGGTACCAGCTGTGGAGTGAGCAGATGCACCCGGGAGGCAGCAGTGGGGTGGGAGCAGAGCTGAAAGTGCTCCTGGGGCACTCCAGAACTGCCAAGGGAATTTTAAACCATCCTGGAGCTCTGAGGCCCCTCCACACCCCCAGAACCCACCAGGAAGGGCATTGCCTGCTCCCCTCCTGGGATGCCCCGAGGCACAGAACCAGCAGGAGTGGCTGATGGTCACAGGGATCACCACCATGTCGATTTTTTGTTTAGGCTGGGATTAAAAGTATGAGACTGTATTTCTTGTTTGGACTTAGATGTTTATTAGTTTTTATTTCTACTATAGACTTACAAACTGTTAGCTTTACAATGGTTTACTCTAACAAGCTAAGAATGGAGTTGTGTTTCTCTTCCGACAAGGCTTTTTAAGGATAAACTGTCAATTAAGAAATGATACTTAAATTATTTTTACTTTTAATTCAATAACTAACTACTTGTGTTTTGCAATGTGGACTTTATCTAATTACACAATACTACCCAAAGTGAAGAAGAAGATGAAGAAGTAGGTGAAGAAGTAGGTGAAGAAGAAGGACTAGCTTCCACGTTAAAACTTCTACCTTGCTTTATATACATTACTATCTTCTAAACCTTTAAACTCTCAGTATTTTACTATGTGATATTATAGACTTCTATTCAAACTACACGCTCATCATCTCAGATTTATTATTTAATTTTGGATTTCTTCTTTATGGCCTCAGGTCAAAGGTAGTGTTCTCTTGGGGGCCAGTGTCTGCTGCTGCCAGCCCTTGCCCAGGGACCATCCTGGTGCCACCCCCTGCCTGTAAAACCCAACCGGTTTGCTGGGGGTTGGATTCAGATAACGAATTAGGCTCAGCTCAGTGAAGAAACTTTTGAGTGTTTAAATGAATTCATCATTTGCTGATGTTTCTGTGTTAGGAGTAACATGTTCTTTCTGTTTGGCAGAGCAGTTCCATGCTCAGTGTCAGTCTGATCCTGATGTTTGGGAGCCTTTCATTTATGACATCCTCAGGTTATTCAGATCCTGCTCATGTAGAAGTGACTACAAAATTAGCATGAAATCTGCCAGCAGAAATTAGAGGTTTCATGGAGCTTTTGCAATGAAAGAACAATAACAACAATCATTTCTTGAAACCTCTTCACAATGTCATACTACGTTTAGGACATGTTTAAAACACCAAATAGATCTTTCCTTTCGTTCTGTTCTTTCCAAATAAATTCTGAGAGTCTAATTCAGAGGGTTTTGCTTCTATTACCTTTTGGCATTCTGAGGCTATGAACCCAATAATATGCAAAAATATGTTTAATAAGCTATAAAGTTGCATTCTGTCCTCTCTTCCCTGTTATGGGGATCCATCAGCAACACTAAAGGATTGCACACATAAACGTGTACTCAAACGGAACCTGCAGGGAAAATCAGATTTCTCATCTTCTTTCCCAAAGAATCATGTTTTCCTCAGGCTGTTTGCAGAGCTTTTAGAACCCATTAAAAACAGAGTTCCTCTCTTACCATCCTTAGTCCTTAATTTCTCAGACATGGGTAGAGTGATTGTGTTTTCCTAACAACAGTTGCAGGAATGGTTTGGTGGGAAACTGCACATTTATGTAGACACTTTTATGCAGCTTTTAATTCCAAGTTTATTAAAGACATTTTTGAAGGGACAGTTCTGAAAAAACTAATCCATGCTTGCAATTTTCCATGTTAATAGTTTATTTACTGATTTATTTCAGCTGTATCCCCAATCATTTTTCTGCCATCAGAGGAAACAATCAGAAAAAACTGCCATTGCCCCTCCAGGTTTCTCCTTGGCTAATTGGAGTTTTTGGCTCTTTATCCCGATAATTAAAAGAACAGCTGAGTGCAAGTCAGAATGCAATTCGGTTACAGAGCTGCCACACCCGGCCCTGCTCTTTGCTTTACTCTGATTAATTTAGCAAATGAAAAACCACTGTAAACTCACATATTTTTGCTCATAGTTGCTCTATAGTTCGCAGTAAGCCTTGGGTAAACTGGCCTGGAGATAACAAAATCAGTACAACAAAGGCTTCCAGAAAGCTTTTTGTTGAAAAGTGGGGTTCTGTAAAGTAACATTTTCTGCTGGGGCACATAGATGGTATGAAATGGAGCAGCCCCTCTGGAGAAGCTGCCTTTAATTCGGTGTATGAGAAAAACAACTGTCACTGTTTACACTCCTCACTCAAGGTGTTTGTCTAAAGTATTACCCCAGCCTGCCTTGCAAACACTCCAGGCTTGCTTACCATTTTTCTATATATAGACTGCTCTGTGGAACCGTCTTTATCGAAACTTTGGGGGAAATCTTTAACAGGATCTGAGAGACTTGCCTAATTTATGCAGCCATCTATTCTCCTCCTATTGATTCCCTCCATGATATATGTTTATCCTCCCTGCCTGTGAAAACCTGGAATTAAAACCGAGGCATTTCTGGTTTATGCCTGTAATTGCTGGTGGGGAAGAGATGGGGGTTATGCATAAAAGCTGTAATCTCTTTAGTGAGCTTTAGAGAAACCATCCTGTAAATCCCAACACAAAACTACCCCAAGTTTACACGCCAGAAACTTCCAAACAGCAAAGCCTTACTTCACCACAGTTTTTTGAAGCTATTTTAGAGGCCCGTTCCCACATATTTTGTGATGAAATTCCCAAAAATGAACCAGCTCCCTGATTTGAGAGGGGAGAGAGGAGACGTGGGGACCGCATAAAACCATCCTGGAGAGATCAACTATTGATGATTTAAGTCTCCGCTACTTTATCTCTTTGTTTGCTGCTCGGAATGCTACTGATAGCTGCTTTGTCTTTGTAATTGTTTTAATTAGCCGCCCAGCATGGGCCCCGGCTTTGTGCCCTTATTCCCGTCCTTCCCCTTTATTCCCGGGCTGCTCCCGGTTATTGCTGCCCAGGGAAACATCCCCATTCGCAGGGAGAGGAGTCTGGAAAGCTGCGCTGATATTTTTGGGGATGGTTCCCTCAAAGCTGGCACTGCCCGGGCTTTTCACCAGCCGTGTCTTCAGCAATTTGCCCGATATTTATGGCACTTACTGTGCTCTCCTCCCGGCAAATCTCTTCTAAATTATTGTTGCTTTGGCTCACTAATGTTATTTGTTCTTGTTGACCGCATCCTTCTTTTGTAAGCGGGAATCTGGATGTTCAATTAAGATGCAGATCTGCAACTCATTAGCAGTAAGCTTTGGTGCTGTGGCCATTTGAAGACAATTCTGAAATTTAACTTGTGGGAACTTTTAGCCATGTGTATGTTCTGGAGGGGGGAACCCAAACCCCAAAAATTTGTTTTTACAGATAAACAATAACATCCAAACCACAGATCCTTTCATAGGATAGGTTTTGCCTCCACCCCCACAAAAAAAATACAACAAACAAACAAACAAAAAACAACACCCCCCCCAGAAAAAAAGAAAAAAAAAACAGAAAAAAAGGCCAAAAAACCTGTGCCTGAGGTAGAGGAATGTGGAAATGTAACTATAGAGAGGTGCTCCCTGAAAGCACAAGTTCCTTTGGAGTTGGTTTATTCAAACGAGCCCAAGGTCAGTCCTTGCCAATTATTGCCCCACTTCAGCTGCTCTCTGGGCATTAATAAAAGCATGTGCTGTATTAACCAGGAATCCAGTCTGGGGCTCTCAAAGGCAGGAGTTGGGGTGTTCCCCCTCTGGGAGGAGTTTTAGCTCATTAGTCTGTGTGCTCCATCTCATGTCTCCCCTTGAAACATGTCCACCATAAAGGATTAGTTGGGGATTTGGGGGACTGGATGGAGATCATTTTCTGCTTGGAGCTGAATGGAAACCCTAAATGCCTGGGAATGCCCATGCTGTGTGAACCTAAAGGCACTGCTGACTTGCTGTGGTGCCTGCCCTTGCACTTTTCCTCTGGAGGGATGTTCAAAAGGCGTGTGGGGAGGGCAGGCCTGGAAGTTCTTTATTAGAACCAGCAGACAAATAATGTCACCTCATGAGGGACAGGGGCTCCTTCAGGAGGAGAAGCAGCAACACATTCCCTGCCAGGTTTTACCCCTCTGCAAGATAAGAGCTGATTTCAGCTCCTCTGCACCTTTTCCTTGGCTGTCAGATATGAGGGGTCTGTAGTTTGCCTCAGCGCTGCTCAGTGGGATGGGGAATGGCAGAAATTTTCTCAAGATTTTCCAATTTTTACTTACATGAAGCAAAAATCTTGGGTGCAGAATTTTTGTTGGACCTTGGGCACCGTGTTCAGCCCATGGTGAGCCTCAGCCTCCTCCCCCAAGCAGAAGCTGTGGCTCCTTTTGCTTTTCTAGAATGTGGCTAAAAGCCACTAAAGATTGCAAAGAGCTCAGAGGCTGCTGTAAGTAAAGCTTTTGGGGTTGAGAGGAAGAAATCTGAGAGTATCTCTGATGCCAGCCTTTACAGAAAAACAAGTAATCTTATTTATATCTGTTTATGTCTATTTGTTTCCCTTCTCCAAATAGAAACAGAACTCTTGAGTGGCACTCAGACTCAGCTGTGCTATGCCATGGATGCCAAACTGATACTTGTAGGTGATATTTGAGTATTTTAATCAAAACTGAGCCAGTTAAACACTGCAAATGTCTTTGCACTGTGAAATCATGCACTTGCAAACTGTGAATTTGTATTTCTGGAGTGTCCGTGTGGATTACTCTGAATTTGGATGTGCATTTACTGCAGGCAGCAGAGGTGGCACTGCAGATTGGGTAATTCAGTCTGGATGAACTTAATTCCTGATGTATTCATGGACAATGACTGTGCAAATTAAAGGCACAATTCAGTGTTTAATGCTTTTTTACATGCCAGATGCTGTGGCCACCCTCTGATGAGCTGGAGTGTGAAGCAGAAGCTGCATTTCTGTGGTGCCATTACAGGGCAGCTGTTGGGCAGTTTTTTCTCTCAGCCTGACCAGTGTTGTGATAATGTTCACAGTGTGGTTTAACAGGGGGAATCTGGCTGAGCACTTGGATTCGATGCCTGCCTTGCAAAGGCACAAAACCAGAACAAGCTGAACCCAGAAAGAATTCCGTGCCTGCAAAAAGCTGGTGGGAAAAGGCAGAGTTACCCCAAAGGAAGCCTGACATGTTATTAAGAGATTAATGTACTCTTTGTGATTAGATGGAGCCTTTGGTCTGGAGTCGATTTTCTCTTCAGATCAACAAACCTTGTTCACTGGTTATTTACTAGATGAAGGCTCCTATAAAGCACCAGTGCAGAGCTTTTTGTGTCCCTCCATCTGACTCACAATTTATAAATAATAGCTGTGTTTACAAACCGTCCCTGAGCAGAACTCTCCGGGGTGAGGCAGTGTCTCAGCTGAGACATTTCATTAGCCCTCACTCAAGAGATGCTGCTCAACAAAGGCCATCCCAGTGCCAGCAGCAGTGGTGCTGTCCTCAGGGCCTGCTGGCTTGGTGATCTGCTGACCACTTTGGACACATGAAGGTGTTTTTATGTTGGAAATCTTGCATGGAAAGCTCTGTACGTTCTGTGAGCTCTGGATGCTGGCAGGGAGGAGCAGAGCCTGACTCTGGGCTTGTCCTCTCCCCAGGCAAACCCTTGTGCTGGAGAGTGTACAGAAAGATGTCCCCTGGCAAAGGCCACCAGAACATTTCCAGGCTCACATTTAGCCCACTAGAATGTTTCCAGGCTCACATTTAGCCCACTAGAACGTTTCCAGGCTCACATTTAGCCCACTAGAACGTTTCCAGGCTCACATTTAGCCCACTACAACATTTCCAGGCTCACATTTAGCCCACTAGAACATTTCCAAGCTCACATTTAGCCCACTAGAACGTTTCCAGGCTCACGTTTACCCCACTAGAACGTTTCCAGGCCCACATTTCTGGGTTTCTTGCTGACCCAGGTGCCCAGGCTGGCAAGGTGGAGATGCCCATGGAGGGAGTCACCCCTTGGGGAACACACCCACCTTGAGACACCACCACCCAAAGGCACCCAGCTGGAGAAGCTGTGGTGGGGAGGGGTCCCTGCAGTGGGGAGGGTCACTGCAGACCTGCTGTGGGGCTGGGATGGGGTCTGAACTAGGAGAAATCCATGTCAGGGCTAAAAGTGCTCATTTCTTACACAAGAGCTCTTGGAGTAATGCATCGAGCCAAAGGCAGCTTGAGCGTAAACAAGGAACTGGAAAGGTCGAGTGATTGTTTTCTAGTTTTCATTTTGAGCTAGATGGTGAAATGTTTACACCTCCTATAGATATGATTGATGTGGAGAGCAAACAAGAAAAAAATGCTTTGCTGGGTCAACAGGTTACTTAGAAATGTGTAGAAAGGTTAATCCCAAAGCTTCTGTCCTTCTTAAGTGACCATTGTTATTTATGTATTCATAACCCTGGAAAAATCATAAAGACCTTTCCCCCCACTCCAGGAAGTTATACTCCTGCATTTACCTGTTACAAATGACTAACTAAAGTAATCCACAATTTTTATGACCTCTCGCTGCACTTTCAAGAGGTTTTTTTTGGCTTTGTGAGAGCTTGCTGAGGTATTACTTTCTGCTCAGGTGTAACTGAAATCCTGGGTCATCCATTCAAGAATGTTGTTGCCTGTGAGATATTAATTGCTTCTCAAAGCTCAGAGCTGCTCCAGCTCCCAGAGGTTAATGGAGCAGATAGATTCAGGACATGTTCCTAACCACGCAGGTTATCCTCCCTTCCAGAAATATGACACTCGCTGAGATGGGTCGTTCATTTTTATTGTTGCAAATGTAATGAAGCACGGCATTAATAATCCACTGGCTGGGAACATCTCAGGTGGAGGGAAAGAAACCATGATACGAGTGCTGCAGTGGGTGTTGGCACACAGAGCTTTGTCCCTGCTCTGTAAGAACAAACCCACTTGGCACGTCCCTGTGCCACCTGCCTGGCCAGGGCCATCTCCAGGGGTGTCCCCACCCCAGAGCTGAGCTCTGCCCTGGGCTCTGTCACCCTCAGCTGGCATGGTGTCACCATGCTGTGCCATGGTGAAAGGCACACCCAGTGAAGTTTGCAGTGAAATGTTGGTTTCTTTAAATATCACCAGGCCAGGACCCTTGAACTCCTCACCAGCTCCTGAACAGCACCAACAAATTCCTCCCGTGAGCTTCGTCAGCCCCTCCTCATTTTCATACCTAAATTCTACCATAACCCCCTGGCAATGCAGCTGCTAGGTTTGGATAAATATTCAGTAAACCCCAGGATTTACTGGGAAGATTCATGAGGGTCCCCTCATCCCTCCCACACACACTGTGGGCTCTGGAATGTTAGAAATATTTGCACAGGTTGTGTGTGTGTGAGCAGGATGTGTGGGCACGTGGCTGCCCCTGGTGTGGATAACCTCCAGCTTCTCCTCTTTGGCTCACAAATGGAAGCAGCAGTTCTGCACCCCTCTGTGTCCTGAAAGCACAACCAAGGAGGTCTAAATCTGGTTTATACCAGTTAAAAGCAGTATCTTTTTTAGCCACTTAATGTTTTGACTGATAAATATTGTCAATGTTCTGTGCAAAAAGAACAGAAATTCTTTTTCTGGCTTTCTGGTGTCTGTCAGTGGAGCCAGCTACTTCTAAAGGTTGAAATTCTGATATAAAAGTGTCATCCCTGTTGTTGGTATAACAGGTCACATTAATAATAATAAGGGAAGAGCTTTCTAGAATGATGAGGAAAACAAAAAAGAACTTTCAGCATGGTTTGGGAGAGATCCATGTAAGTGTTGATCTTCAGGTGCCATCCCAGGGAAACCAGTCAGGCTCTGTGCACAGGCAGGTGTCACCCAGACATTTCTCCCCTTTCATTTCAGGGTGAAGGCCCAAAGAAATGCTGCCCTCAAATCTGAGAGGGATTTTTACCTTGGGAGCAGGAGACAAAGTTGTGCTGCAAGTTTGGATCTTGTGGAAGGGTCCATCCAGCATTCCTGGCTGCAGGCTTGTTGCTTTACATCAAGAGCTGTTCTCCCTGTCCTGAGGTGGTAAGAGTTTAGTGAGAAAACCCAAAAAAATATTCACTGGAGTCATGCTTTGTTGTTTTGATTTAAAAAATAATTTAAACCCTTCATGGAAAGGGTGCCCAGGCCTTGGAGGGGCTGCCCAGGGAGGGTTGGAGTGCCCATCCTGGAGGTGTCCCAGGAATTCCTGGAGGTGGCACTCAGAGCTCTGGGCTGGGGACAGGGTGGGGGTCAGTCACAGGTTGGACTCCTGGACTGGAAGATTTTTTCCAACCTCAATGATTCCATGATTCTGTATAGACTGGAATGTATGTGTATATATATATATATATATATATATATATATATATATATATATATATATAGGAAGAGCCTGTAGACTTTTTTTTTTCCCCTGGGGGATTTCTCCTCCTTTCCCTCACCCAAAGACACGACCAGTGGGAAAACCACAGGGATCTCAGTTGCCCACAGAGAGGGGTGGAAAATTGGGGTGCTCCTCAGGGTCTTCTCTTGTGGAAACTCACCTTTATAGACTCCAGTGCCACACTGTAGAGTGGGAAGGAGGGAACTTTACACCTCAATCACCAAGTGATACTGAGGATGAAAATATTTCATTGCTCAGGGCATAGGAAATGGAGGATGAATAGATAAAGAGACTAAGAGCACCCTGTCAGAATCTGAGGTATTGATGATCCCAAATTGTAGAAAGTCTCTGTCTGTCAGCCCCGCTGCCAAAGCAGAAGCCATAATTGGTCTGTGCTGTTTCAAGGTTGTTTATTCTGTTTATCTCTACCATGTTCTGCTGCCCTGCCGCAGCTCTGTCCTGCAGGGCAGCGTGTGGGGCTCTGCCCTCAGTGGGATGGTACAAACATTAAATACCACAAACTACCTGTGCTGGATTTACAATAACGTGCCAATATCTGTCACCTACGTTGGACAGTGTGTCCCCAGCCTGAACCAACAGAAAAATGCCAACACCACAGTGAGACATGGAGGGCATGAAGAAGGAGAAAAAGGACAAGACACACCCAATTTCCTCCATCTTGTCCCCTTTGGACCCCTCATCTAGAATCCTAAAATTTTACTTTTGCACCCGTGCCACACTTAATTATTACTCTTATCAAACACTCAAAGCTTGTAATTCATCCTGTAAGATTGAAAACTCTTTTCCATGGACAGAGATCACAGACAGTGTCTCTGGGGGCTCTGTCCAGGGGGGTTCCTGACCCCTGCCAGGGTCCCAGACCTGCCAGGGCAGCCAGAGGGATGCCCTGGGCTCCCACAGCACCCAAAACAGGCAGGTGTTGCTGTGGGGCCAGGGAGGAGGTGACAGGGCTGGGCAGGGCAGGGGGAGATGTTTGCTGCTCCTGATGCCCTTTGGGCTCCTCTGCTGCTGCCCAGCACTGCTGCTCAAGGCTCATGCACACCACAAGGGGAGAACAGTTGTTTAACAGAATTTCTTCACTCCTGCCTTTGCATTAATTGAATCCTGTGCAGGCCTTATCAGGAAGAGCTGTCAGCAAAGAATTCCAATAATCCAATCAGGAGGTCAGGAGTGCAGAATAAGTATCTACAAATCGGATTGAGAGAGCCAAAGCTGAAGGCAAGCAATATTCCAGAGATGGCAGAAGAGATGGTTTCACCACATTGCTGATATCATTAATGGGGATTGATAAGGTCAGCACAAGACCCGTGTTTTGTTTATTGGGCTGGGAAGGTGATAATGTAAAACCCCCGATTCAAAAGGCAACAGAACAAACCAAGAAGTGTAAATTGGGTGGTAATAGCACCTAAAGGGACTCCCAGGTTACAGTCTGGGCAATTTTATGAATATCAAGGACTTTGAAGGAGGTCTCCAATGTTAACCACCAGGTGAAGTACAAAGCCAGTGATAACCGAGTTAAGAGTTTGTTAAAAAATATAAAATCGTTGGTCATGGGAGTGCTGGTGTCAAACAGTCACCTAAAAATAGCAGCTATTCCACAGTGCAGATATTCAGGAATGTTTGTATGAAACTGTTCTTGGGAGGGGCTATTTCAAGTGACAAACCTTAGTCACTTCTGGTTGTGTGTATTTATCAGAGAAGTCTCTTAACCTGAGCTGCCTGGTAAAAATGAGGCTGTCCAGAGGTGACTGAAATGCAGTAATTCCACCTTGCAGCCTGCTTTCACCTGTCAGGCTGTTGATTTTAGTTTTGGGATGGGTTTTTTTTAGGTTTTTCCTGTAGGAAATGATAGCTTTACAAAGAGAGAACTGCAGTGTGTGCTCAGGGCAGGCTGTGATGGGAAAAGCTTTGCTCCAGGTGGAGCTGGGCCAGCACAGAGCTGGGATCTTTGGCTCTCCAAAGGGAAGGAGTCTGAGCTCTGCCAGCAGGGCAGCCTTGGGTCTGTGGTTTGTTGATGTGAAACCCAATTCCTGATGTGTCCTGGGACCAGAGGTCTTCTCTCACCCTTGTTGAACAATTTCAATTTCCTGACTGCAGACAGAGTGTTTGTCTGCACATCCATGCAGGGCTTGCTTTATTCCTGTGTCACAGGGTGGTATCAAAGGGAATAATCTGCATAAGTCAATTAAACAGAATGAACTGAAGGTGGGAGCAAGTGCAAAGTGCTCGGTTCACTTCCCTTGCCCAGGAGTGATGGCAGTAACTTTGTGATTTAAGCCAGTGTGACTGGGGTTGATTTGGTCTCTTGCTGACTGCAGAGAGGCTTTCCTGAGCCAGGAGGTGCCTCTCTATTGTAAACCCTTGAATTTCTAACCTTTAACGTCTTACCAGAAGTACTGTCCATTGCTTTCACATCATTATCTGAGTTTAAATACCTCTCCTCGGAGCTTAATCTTTAAACCTTGCTTAGTGCTACCTTCATACTTAATCATTCTCTTGCTTTGCAAAGCACTTGGGCATCATTCCGATGATAAATTTCAGCTTCATCAGCTACTGACCCACATATGCTCTGCAACTGCTGGTCCCCACAGGTCCGGGGGTAATGTTATAATTAAAGAGCAGCTGCTGGCACATACAGGCCCCATGGACTCTGTCATCAAAGGGCAACTGATGTCCCACATTAACTGAATGGATCTCTAAGGAATTGCAGTGATAGAAACCACAGCACATCTGCCTTGTCCCAGTGCTGTGCCTCAGCCAGCTGTGCCTGGAGGTCTGGCCATGAGAACACAGGGACCACCACCCATCCCCACCAGTCTGATTAAAGCTAAATAGCAGAGGAATCAAAAAAATCCACTTATAAATCAGCAAAAATGGATACAGGCAAATAATCTTGTGTTTGGTGTATGATTAACCCTTGGAATTTACTGCAGTGGGATATTACTGAAGCAAATAGTTTAGTAGGATTTAGGGATTAGAGAGATGAATAAGAAGAGCGTTTGCTGGTTACCTTCTCTAGGTTTAGGAAAGGTGATTTCTTCCTGGTGCAACTCAATACAGGAGTTCAGCAAACACCCACCAGCATGAGGACAGGCAATGTTCTCTCCAGCCTGTGGCTCCCAGCAGCTCTCCAGGACAAGGTTTTCCCTTCCAGGACAGGGCTTTCCCTTCCAGGACAGGGCTTTCCCTTCCAGGACAAGGTTTTCTTTTCCAGGGCAGGGTTTTCCTCTCCTGCAGCAGGATGAGATCAGTTTGCTTGTCAATCAAACACTGTCCTGGGAGCCCAGCTTCTCCCCGCTGTTTGAGGATTATTTTGGCGCTGTGCTCCAGGCCAGGACCATTCCACACCCTCAGCAGTCTTGGGCTCTGCCCTCCCACCTCTTTTTTATTCCCTTCTTCATTTCCAAAGGCCAGTGCCCTCTGCAGTGATCATTATGAGTAATGGACAAGCTTATTTGTTATAAATCTGTGCAGGGGTAGTTAACGAGGCCAGGTTTCTGTTTAAGTGTCCCACTGTAACCTGCTTGGAGCAGAGCTGCACTCTAAACATAATGACCTCTTAATGCTTCTTATTTATTTATTTAGAGGCAGTATAAACACCCTGGGCCAGAACCTCTGTGGCTACATCAGCCTGCCCCCAGCAGCCAGGATCTGCTGAAATCAATGGGGCTTTACTCATTTACATCCCCTGAGAATCTCCATGTAAAATAAATTCCGGCCGGGAGGTAGAAGATATATGGATATGCAGAAGTCAGATAAATTGGTGTGTTTGTATGGCACGCAGACATTTCAGGGTCAGCAGTAGGTACAGAAATCAGAGTTCCTTTGAAAGAAAACTTAACGACTAATCCGACTTATTAAAGCTGATTTATGTGTGCTAAAAAACAGTCAGGTGACAAGTGACTGATGCATATCTTTATTTGCCTTGGTGTAATCCTGCATTTGTGTTTTGCACTGGCAGCTCTGATGTGGGGCTGTTCTCAGGTCAGAGTCTGATCTCAGCTGTCCCAAGGAGGTGGTGCAGGGAGCAGCACAGCCCTGCTTTGTGTGCAGCACAGAAAAAACAGCTTTTGCAACACTCACCCTCCCTGCACTCCCAGGAGCTGTAAACTGCCCCATCCACCTTCAAAACAACAAAATACCTTTCAGTCCAGAACTTGCAAAATGCTTTTCAAACTGCCAGCCCAGCCAGCCAAGTTTTAGTAAATTGTAATAGTCCTAATTTTGCCCCCACCCCGCCTGAGGTTGCTCCTCAGAAAATGCAGGTTTTGCTCCAGGTGAAATGGATCTGCATCCCATTTTCTGAGCCCACAGTCCGTGGTGTGCACAACTGGAAGCTGGATTAAGCTGAAATAGGTGGAATTCTGCTGAGGAATGTTAGTGTTGCATATTTTAAGTACATAGTCCTAAGTGACTCATTTCTCTGTGCTTTTCCCCCTCCCTCAGGATGAAAGAACGTCCCAAAACTTCCAAAACAATGATTTCTGTGGGTTTTAGTGATGTAGCCTCGTCCCTTAAGTCATGACTACTGTACTATGACTTATTATAATGCTGTGCCATGAAACACCTCATAAAAATGTTATTTCCTCTGCTTTCTTCTGAGCCCTTACAAGAAAATTGCTTTCAGTCTGCTCAAATCCTGTTACTTTTCATAACAACCTCTCCTAAATAGAAGCAGCGTAATTAACTCGGGCTGATAAGAACAAACCAGAAAAATAAGGGAGATGTTTAACTTTCTTTCCCCCCATTTCGTTTATGGCTTTGTCACTTACCAAAGGTTGGAAGGAAGGAAAAAAAAAAAAGTAATTGGATGGTTTATAATTTGTGACCATTTAAAAGAATAAATGACCTGAATCAAAGGTCAAAGCCTTTGTGCTTTCTGCAGTAGAGAGGTTTTAGGTTTGCTTTCCCCTGAATCTTTTTATACTGGAAAAAAAAAAAAAGAAAAGAAAAAAAAGAAAGCAGAGTGAAATAAAAATCTTCCCTGCGCGTGTTCACGCACGCCGCGGTTCCGAAAGGCCCTTTGCAGCTTCAGATTTAAATGCCTTTTTTTCCTTAAAGCTTGCAAATATCAACAACATTCCTGCGCACTGTAATCAAATACTTTCCCAAAAAGCCGTGGAATGTGCCATAATTTGTCAAAGATCCTCACTGACAAGTTTTTAGTAAAGTCCACTACAGCAAACCCTGCTCGGCCCCCTTGACCCACGTAGCAAGAGACCTTTGACCCTATTTGGGCCTCTTTTATGAGCTTCTTTCACTCTGACCAGATGGCTAAACTATCAAAGGTTTTTATGAGTAAAAACTGCTTTTCAAACTCGCAAGTTGTATATTTCTCTCCATGTTAATGCGAACTATCAGCCCAAAGGCTTTAAATGGAAAACACAAAAGGTGCAGCGCAGCTGCCGCATTGTGCGGGCTGGGTGGGGATGTTTGCAGAGTAAACAGCTGATGGCCACATGAAGACAGTTTAAGGCCAAATAGTTAAAAAAAAAGAAAAAAACACCCATCCAAACCCCAATAAATTATTTTTGCCCCGGATATTGTTTGGAGCCTCTGCATACGGGGGTGTTTGCATATTCATTCCCAGCTCCCCCCAGCCCAGCCTCCCTCCCTGCCTGCAGAGCGCTGCCCCAGTGGCAAATTAGGACTAATTAGACCAAATTGTGTCAGAAACAAAAATAGAGAGATTACAGACTCCTGAATCAGTTTGAATTTCAATGCAAACATCTCTGAACACCTGGACATCACTTTCTTTGGGCTGTTTTGTCCCTTGCTGCCTGTGTGCTCTCAGAGTTGTGCTGGGGAGGATTTTTAATCTGAGATTTGCTGTTACTGTACAGTTCAGATACTTTTTTGTTCTTTTTTTAATGTAATATACTCCCATATATCTTTTATCTAAATTATCAATATACTGCATGTGTTTCACAGCGTTTGCTCTCCCTGTTTTTAACAGGTGTTTACCAACTTTCAAATGACAAGATCCTATAAATTACAGAGAGATTAATAACAAAAAATCATAGCCTCCTAGATTTTCCCAAGAGAGCTAGGGAATATAATCTGCTCTTCCTCTTTCTCACTGGTCTCCAAGAGCTCTTTTTTAACCCTTCCCACTCTGGCATGCCATTTTCTCTGTGGAGTATTGGTTTCATTAATGAAAAGTCATGTGTTGTTCAAGTGGGAGAGCTGCACATTTGGGAACAACTCCATTTAACATTCTTACTGAAATTACTTTTATGCAAAGTGTTCCTTTAATTCACTTGGAAATGAGGGGCTTAACTGGCTATGTATCTTTTTGAGTCAGATATTCTCTCCTCTCACTTAAAATCACAAAAGGGTTTTCTTTGAAGGAAAACAGTGGTGTCCAAGTGAGATAAAAGATAAATATTGGGAAGAAGTCCTGCTTTAGTGGAACCAAGGTGTCTGGTAACAGCAGGCTGGTGGATCATGTGCTCATCCTGAAATCCCAAATCCCACAGGCCAGGGCTGTGTTTTCTCAGCAGCTGCTCAGCCCTACTGTACTTGGAGCTGTTACTCACGTCAGCACACGTTGCAGAACATAATGTACACAGAAAGAGATGTAAAAATGTGTCAATTTTTCTCATACCTGAGAGAAGAAGAAATCAGCTTATCCTTCCCTCCTGTCTAAAGCTTTTCACTTTCTCGGATTTCTTTACATGCGACTTGTTAATCCATCAGTCTTGTTTATCCACCCAGGTTTATTAATGACAAATGTTGCTGGCCTTGCTGAGTTATGACTGTAAACTGAAAGAATATGAGGGCCAAGGTGAAAAGGTGATTTCTTTATAACAGCTGTAATTTATCCTGGGCTTTGGCCAGGCCTTTGATTTTGGACCGGCCCTGGATATAGTATTCCTACTGATTGCATTAGAATAGCCCTCAGGGGTCATGCTGAATTCCAGGGCCCTGGAACCAGTTAGAAGAATGGAAGATGACCATATGTGCAGGGTTAGGGAATGATAATAAGGTGCAGCACAATACCAGCCCGGGTGTTGTGGAAATCCTCTGCTCTGCCTTCTGCAGGCTGTCATTCATATCAGCATTGCGTAAGAAATGCACCCCAGCCCGGCCAGGGGGAGGAGAAAGGACAGCAGGAAAAAAGAAATTAAGTCTCTTAGTTAGTCCCTGGGTTCATTAAATGCCTCCTGCACTGGGAGGGCTGGAGTGCCTCGTGCCTCCTCTGTGGAGGTTTCTGAAGGGACAGGAGCTGCAGCAATTGTTGGCCCCGAGCATCACTTCTGGTGCAAAAGGCACCCTGTCCTTGTCCCGCAGAGCAGGAGGAGATGAGAACAGGAGGATGCCATGCCTGGCTGTCCTTGGCTGAGTGCTCCTGAAGGCACAGCCAGGCCACATCCCATGGCATGCTCAGCACCGTGCCAGGGCAGGGCTGGGCTGCCAGGGGTGACCTGAGCTCTGTCCCCAGCTCTGGGGGAACTCACCCCTTCCAGCCTGCCCAAAACCATCTCTTAAGCAGCAGCACATCCTCAGCCTTTCCTCTTGACACTGCTTCACTTTCCATGGAGTCATGAGAGTTTACAATGGACTTGGAAGGATGTGTGAAATTTTCCTAACCCGGGGTTGGGGCACTGTACTGGAGAGGTAAATGGGGCTCTGCTCTAGCAAATATCTGCATTATTTAATGTCCCATTCTAAGCTGGAAATGATCAGAAACCACAGGAAACAGGAGGTCTGGGCTCCAGGCAGCTGGATTTCCACTCTGTAGGTGCAAACAGCTGATCCCACTGCAGTGCCACTTGCCCAGCCCAGTGACACACACTGCTGGGGACAAGTGTTCACAGGTGCAAGATTGCCTCTGCAAAGAGATCAATCCACCTGCCAGAGCAGTTTATTAACTGCTGACAATTCCCATTATTTCTCAGGCTTGGCCGGTTGCTCTGTCACTTGTGGCCAGCCCTGGGGAGCTCGTGCTCCCTGCTGGCCTGGGAGGCTCTGGGCAGGGTGCTGCTGTCCCTGAGCTGCACAGAGCTTGTCCCAGGCAGGGCCAGGTCCCTCTGTGGGGCCCAGGCCTGGCCCTGGGGCTGCACCCCGAGCTGGGCGTGCTGCTGCTGCTGCTCCTGCTGCATGCCTGCATGCTGCAGTGCTGCAGTGCTGCATGCTGCAGCTGGGATGCGCAGCCAGGCTCTGCCTCAGCTCGCTGTCCTCACACCAGGCAGTCTCTGAACACACAGCCCGGCCTCAGCTCCTCCTGCCATGTGCATCTCTTGGCCTCTGCAGCATTTCATCCTTACCACGCATTAATACAACTTATTTATGGGCCAGCTGTACTTCATCAATTCAAATGGTCCAGGTTTTACCCAAGGTGGGGATGAGCCTGCTCTGATTCACCTTGTCACCTGAGCATCTTCCTGAAGTGCAGTAAGTGCTGTTCCTAATCAATGAAATGCATGCACATCCCCATCAAAGGATGAGCTCAGGCAGTGGAATAGATGGATCAGGAGGGAGACATTAGGGTTTGCTCAGAGCTGGGAAGGAGAGGCTGAACGTTTGTAAGGCACTTGCTGCAAGAATTTAACACACAAAGCCACTCAGGTCCCAGTTTTGTGTTCTTCATAGCAAATATTTCAGAAAATGTAGCCTTAAATTCCTTTATTTACAGCAGGGCATCAGTCTGCATTAGTAGAATGTAAGCTATTTGAAATTTCATTACTAAGTATGGAGAGGCTGTGGGGTTTTACCTCAAAATCCACTTTCCATTTCTAAAGAAGGAAAACAGCCATGTTAATTTACATGTCCTTGTTTCTGAGCTGTGTTTTACATCTTTATCCGTAGTACCCAGAGACTAAAGGCACAGGGTAAGCTGTACCTGAGTATTTGGGGAGGGGGCAATCAGTGGTCCTGCTAGAAATGCTCCATATTTCATGTGAAGCTTATCCATATCTTGTATTCCATTAAGAAGCACTAAAACAGTCACTTTTCCACCAGTTCTTAGCCAGAGTTAGTGGTGCTGTGTGGCAGCACATTTCTCTCCCTCTCAGGATTTTTCATAGAGGAGCACAGAGAGAAATGAAAGAGAAAACAATTTCTATTTCTGCTCCTTGTTTTTCCCATGTGGAATGTGTTTGGAGAATTGTTTCCCTGGGGTGATTGCTTGTTGGATTCTGGTGAGGATTGTTTGAGCCTGGTGGCCAATCCAACCCACCTTGGGCTGGACAAGAGGGAGAGTCATGAGTTGTGGGAGAGTTAGAGTCAGAGAAAGTGGTATGTAGTTTTAGTATCCTCCTTTTATAGAATATATTAATATATTTTATCATAGTTATAATAAAGAAATAATTCGGCCTTCTGAATGGAGTCAGACATCAGCATTTCTTCCCACTGGGTTCTCCTGCATTTCCAGCAGTGCTGTGGTGGGGTGCTGCTGTATTCCCAAACCACTGCACCCCTGTGGCAGAAATACCAATTCCCTGAAGGAGAGCAGGGCAGTTTAACAGCACAGGGAGCACTGACTGACAGCAGGCCTGGCTGCTGCAGCTCCCTGCCTGCCCATGTGTCATTCTGCCTCTGCCTTGCTGATAAGTGCCTGAGAGGTGGGAGCAAACAAACAAGGAACTTCTCCTTCAGGTAGAGCCATTTGTCAGCCTGCTGCGTGCTCAGTGCGACACTGCTGCTTGTTCTCCCCCAAATCTGCCACTGCTTATTTCAACAGGCGCATGGAAAAGAACAATATCAGAATTGTGTCGCCCAGCTGGGTCCTGGAGGGTGGGCAGAGCCCTGGGATGAACAGGAGGAAGGGAAATGCGAGCCTTTCCCAGGTAACTGCACCTTGGGCTCACAGAAAGCAGAGCCCTGGTTTTATCTGCACATCTGACATGCCACTGGCCCCACTTGCAGAAAGCTGACCTTGTGTCAAACAAGATGATCTGACTGACATTTTCTATTTCTGGAAATGATTAATCTGTTTAGAAAAAGTTCAGTTAAGAAAAGCCTTGAAGTTTCCTTCTAGGTTTTCATTGATTTCTGAAAGATTGAGTTACATTTCCCCTTCATTAGAGACTGAGGAGTTATTCAGATAAATTGTGATCCCAGTGCTCTGGCTCCTGCTTGTGCTTTTGAGCTATTGGCAGGGGCTGCCCAGGGGGTTTGGAGTCCCCATCCCTGGAGGTGTCCCAGGAAGGGCTGGAGGTGGCTTCAGTGCAAAGCAATGAGCAGCTGTAGTTCTTTTCACCTTCACCTCCACTCTGGACAGCAGTTCCATCTCAAAAGCCACACAGTGCCTTCTTTACCCCACAGAATGGCAGTCTGTGTTCTCTTAATTTTTTTTTTTTTATTTTTTTTTTCCATTTTTTCCCAGCCTGTTCTCTGCTTTAAATACTCTCAGGAGCCATCAGGCTCCTATCAGATGCATTCATATTTGCCTTTCTTTTGGCATTCCAGTCCCCAGCTGAATCTGATAAGCAGATCAGTCACTGCCATGTCAGCTGAGAAGAGCAATGTTGTACCTTAATATTTGTCATCATTACCCAACACACCCATGCAGAGCAAGCTGTGAGGAATGCAGGCTTTCATGCTTTATCAGCTGTAACTAAACATCTGGTTACAAAAAAAAAATGAATCACTCAAAGCTAATGAAGGTTATGATTTCATATAATCCTTTTCAAGCAAAACAAATTCCACTGGAAGAATATAATAGATTAACTGTGGAACTAAAGCAATTGAGGTTTTGCCATCAGTTATTTATAACCCATCCGGTTTCCATTCTCAGCTCAAACTTTGTTTTGTCATTGCCAGCAGGACTTTTGCATTTCTTTTTAAATGTGCTCTCGAATGCATTCATTTGGCAGTTTCCTAGAAACATAACCACTGGTTTAGTTAGGAGTTCAAGCAAATTAGTTTAGTTTGTGTTACTGGAACGCTGCTTTTACCAAGTGAAAATGAAGTGCAGGTATTCCTTCAATTCATCCTCGTGTGCAATAGCTGCAGAGCTGGAGGGACGTGGCTTTGTCTCCATCAGCAGGTCTGAGCTATTTCACAGCCAGCAGGGAGAACTTGGCAGTGGATGAGGAAGGAAATCTCAATTTCCCCCCCGAGATGGGAGGGGCTGAGGCACTCTGGTGCTCGGAGCTGCTGCCCAGGTGGGCAGAGCTGTGCTGGGCAGGAGGGCAGAGCGCTCCAGGGCAGCCAGAGGCAAAGCAGGGAGATGTTCCCCGCTGGTGCTCTTGGAGAGAAGTCAGAATTGGCTGGGAAGAGCAGGCAGGCAGTCTGACAGCTCCGGGCAGGGCAAACCAGCAACCAAAACAGGGCAAAACCACAGACCAGGAGTGTCCCAAATTGATACGGGATGCACGAGTGCTTTAAAATCACTAAACAATTTCCCAGCACATGGGTGACAGAATCGTAGGATGTATGACAGAAGAAAGGTGCTTTAATGAAGCCTCTGAATTTTACTCCCTATCAGATTATTATTTATCTTAATGTAATTTAGACTATTAATTTAATTTCCTGTTAAAAGCAAAACTAAATATAACTGCTTGCTTTTTAAGAACGCTGCTCCCTGCACCCCTGAGTCTGGGATTTAGCAGACTAATGGGATCAGTCATCCCCTACTTAAATACATCCTGCACAGCACTCACAGGAATGTGCTTGTTTGTGTCCAAACCAGGCTGTGCTCCTCTCTTTAGCATCTCTGACAATCAGTGAGGGTCCTGTGGGTGCTGGTGGTGCCAGGGCAGGGCAGGCTGGGACTGCAGGGGCATCTCTGCCAAGGCTGCTCTCCTGGGCTGCCCCTCTGGCTCCTGCTGGCTCCTTCTGGGATTTGGTGACAGGTTTGGTGTGCCCATGGCTGGTGACAGCCAGGTTTGGTGTGCCCAGGGCTGGTGACAGCCAGGTTTGGTGTGCCCAGTGTGCCCAGGACTGGTGACAGCCTGTGGCATCAGCCCCACTCTGGGCTGGTCCCAGTGCTCATCTCCAGCGGGGTGGTGCCAGCCCCAGTGCCACTCTTGTGTTTCATGGGTGAGGGACAATCACAGCCAGCTGGGCTGGGAAATGAATGGGCAGCAGGAAAAGCCAGGGAGCAGTGGGAGCAGTGCATTGGCATCCAGCCTGTTGCTAAAATCCCTAAAATCTTGGGTAAAAAGAGAGATAATTCACATGAAATAAAGGGCACTTGTGTTGGACCCACAGCAGTTCAGGTCTGACCCCCAGAGTGAACCAAACCTTCCTATGGGGGAAATCCCAGCTCTGTCCCCTCCTGCTGCCATGTAAACCCACAACAATTTGCTTTGATCAATCCGAGAATGAGACAAAACCACTGCAATTAATCATTTAGTGATGAAGTACAAAAGCAAATGGATTCAGGATCTTTGGAAGGTGAAGATGAGCACAAAAATAGAGTTGGTTTGCCAGCCCCCTTTCTGCTGGATAAAGTTTCACATCCTTTAAACCATACCCAGTTGTCTCCTCTGTGTAGCAAAGATCTCCCACTTCTTTCACAAAGCTCCCATGACTTATCTATTTTTGTTTTTCCCAGCTGTAGTTGTAAAATCTGTTATCTTTAATGTATTACCCTGAAAAACAACACACCTTTGAGAAGGCCAGTGGACTGTGACATAATTAGATGCAAAATGCACATCTAAAAGCTGTTTACTTCCTGTAACACCAGGATAACTACTAATGAATCACCGACTCTGGGGATTCTCAGTTTGTAACTGGATACTCCACAAACTTCTTATCAGATCAACAATGATTTCTGTCAAAAAAGGGGGAAAAAAAAGAAAAGTGGGGGTGGGCAGGTTTTTTTCCCCTGAAACCAGAGTTTAGCTTATATGCAGCAATTCTAAAGCATTTTTAGCATGTCAGGCAGAGTAGTCATGGTGAGTTTGAAGGGATAAGGGAAGATAAAGTGTATCAAAGCAGGATCTGACACTGGTGATGCTATGCAGACCTTTCTCTCTGAGAGCATCTCGCAGGCTGGACTGACAGCAGGGATTAATCCGTGCAATGGCAATAAACAAAGGCTGAAGTGGGGCTGAGGCCGAACACCTGGGTGTTGTGTTAGCAGCAGCAGAGCCTCGCGCTGGGGTGAGTGTATGTGATCCTGACACTGCTGCTTTGCCAGCAACAGGTACAACTGCTCAGCCCCCATTCCTGAAAGGACGTTTTTCCCAATTTTTCCTTCATTTTGGCCACAGCTGTGCGATCCAGATGGAATCTTTGGCACATTTCCACAGGGCCTGGCTGCCAGGTACGAGCGGCTGAGCAGGTTGTTGTTGGGTGGTGATCACCAGATCCATATTTATCCACATTTATCCATATTTATCCACATTTATCCAGCATCAGGCTTTCCCTGGCTGCCCACGGGCACCCTGAGGTGGGACAGGGGGTCCCAGGGGTGGAGGACAGGGGTCCCCTCCCCACAGCCCGAGCACTGTCCTCAGCAGAACCGAGTTTGTCACATCTGCTCAAGCGGGTCAGCCCTGCCGAGGGTGCAGAGGGGAAATCTCCCCTTATCTTCCCCGGGGTGACCCTTTCTGGCGATAAAACTTGCCAAAAAGTTTGCCTGAAGGAGCTGAAAGGCCACGGAGAGGCTGGAGCTTCAGCGGGGATTTGCAGGAAGTCGCGGTGGGAAGTTCAGCGTGTGGGGGCTTTTCTCCATTTTTGACCTCATTTACTCTGGTGTATTATCTCTGACTCCTCAGGGTCAGCCTATGTAGGTCAGGGATTCATTGACATAGATGTTCATCTCTCTTCTTTACAAGGGAAAAAAAAAAAAAAGGCGGGGGGGAGAAAAGGGAAAGTGGGTTGGACAGACTGACAGAAGGCCCCAACAGCCACGTCCAGAAAGGGATCCAGTGAGAGGGCAGCGGGAGAGAGGGAATGGAGCAGGAGGAAAAGCCGTGCAAGGGATGCTTCGGGCCAACAATTTGGGAAATGCACATGGGACCATCCCCCTGCTCCTCCTGGGACACAGCAGCCCGAGAGCAGGGCGCTGCAGGCACAGCACACGCTGCTCCAAGCACACCCCGTCCGTCCAGCTAGATGGCTTCAGCAAAATTACTTGGAGGATTTAATTATCCTAGCTGTGCACTAGGAGATCCCCTGAGAACACAAAGGGAAATGGGATGTATTTGCTGTTTCGTGCTCTGTTACAAGCGTTCTTTGCATTCAGCAGCACCAAATGATAAGAATTGAAAATCCAATGGATAAGATACATGGCCAAGACCAAGAGAGATTTTGCACAGGAAAACAAGGAATTAAATCCAGATTTCCTAAATCCATATGCAAATTCCATCCTGCCAGTCTGGGCTCACCCACAGTGAATTAAATCAACCTTTGACAAGGGAAAAGATCACTTTGGCTGTAGTTATCTGGAAGTAGAAGTGGCTATTCCACTTTCACCTGTCTCATCTGGCTCTTTATAACCACCCCGTCTTTCCTCAAAAATAACATAAATATATTTTTGTGAACCAACCCTTCTGTGTCAGCTCGTGCAGAGACATTAATTTGAATAAGTAACTGTGATATTTTTTTCGTCAATGCCTTTGTCTGGACAAAGAGCACAGTTTCATCCCCTTCCTCTGCTCCTTGGGCAGTGTATTTAGATGTTACAGAGAGATTTTGAACTCACTGAACGCTTGCCAGGCCCAGGGTCTGAAGCTGGTGGGCAGGGAGGTGCAGATAATATTCAGATAATATACAGATAATATTCCAGGTATCTGGGATACAAAAGTCTGGCTAACTCAGTCCCACTCATGTGTTACTGGAAGCATTTCTGCTAAATTCAGGCTTACCATCAGCCTGTTCATGTTCACAATGTGGCTCTTTTGGAATAGATGGGAAGGATTTGCAAAGTGAATGTGCCTGTAAAATCTCTTATTTCCATGCATCATTGAGTGATTGTGTGTGCAGGAGGACAATGAGTGGGTTGTTTCCTAGGCCGTGCATTCAGCAGAGTTTTTCATGCAGCAGCATGGGCACAGTGGGTTTTGGGGGCATTCAGCAGTGCCCTCCTCAGTAACCTGCCTCACAGAGCTCACAGAACTTGATTTCGGGGAATGTTAGATTTCCAGAAGGAAAAAAAACTTTAAAATGCATCAAGCAAAGCTTGAAACCCCTGGCAGGCAGGGGAATATTGCATCAGGGCAATCAGCCTGGCATTGGAGCCCAGCCATTTCCACTGCCCGATGACTGCACCTCTTTGGGCCTTTTTTTGCCCAGTTTTTTTAGGCATTTAAAAACCTTTTTGTGGCCCTGCTTGGGAAGGGAATGTCCTTGCCGTGGTTATGAATAGGGGAATGTCTGCTGGATGAGTCAGAACCTGCTGCAATCAAGTAGGAGCCACTTTGTGAAACATCTGATGGTGGGGCAGGAGGAGCCTGTGGGGTTTAGGTTTGGTTTTACCAAACCTCATCACAGCTTAGGCACCAACTTGTGCCTTCCTCCTCTCTCAGCCCTGCTGTCTTGTGCTTCCACGAGGACATCAGGGTGGTGGCTTTTTCCTCAGTGCCCAGCAACCAGAGGCTGCTCTGAAAATTCTGGAAGCTACTAAAATAGAAATAATATATTCACAATATTGGATGCATCAGATAATTAAACCTTTAGGCTAAGGAGCACCTTGCAGCAGAAACAGATCTTGCTCACAAAATTTCACCTGTGATTTATTTCTTGAGCCAACATCTTTTTACCTAAGTGTTCCAAAGTGCTTTCAAAGCAGGAGCTCCCAAGGTCTGGCAGCAGCACTGGGTGGTGGATCCCCACCTTGTTCGTTTACATTCATTGAACTGCTATACTCATAAAACAAAAAAAAAGGCAAATGGAGTCTGTATGCAGCTCTGCTGGGTGATGGAACCTCCTTGTCACTGCAGCAGAAATCAACCTTTTGTCAACAGCTCTTAACAGGAGGGCTGCAAAGACCCCACTTCCTAAAGTGAGGAAACAGCCAAGAAACAGCAGAGCTCTGACATCTGAATTTTAATACACCAACCCCTTAGGAAGCTGATGGGAGGGGGAGAAGTATTTGTGCAAAATGCTTTTATTGGACTGTTTTCTCCCCATTCAGGAAGAGGAGTTGCCCTAACAATGGCACGAATGTAGTGTATCGGTGAGTTGTATCCCTTGAACTCCAACTTACAGAACAAAAGACTTCTAAGAAGCATCCATGCAGCAGATGTTTAGTTATCTGAAGTGTCAGAATGCCAATTAGATATTGAACATGGCAGGAGGAGGGTGGAGTTTCCAAAACAAATGAATGATGAATAGGAACAGTTCCCGAGTTTGGTCTAAAGTCCTGCTGTTCTTTTGTAAAATGATTTGTGGCAAATTTGTTTTGTCACTGAGGCATAGTTCCCCTTCAGGATTTAAGTGATTTTTATAATCACTCCAAGGAAACTTTAAAAAAGAAAAGGAAAGAAAAAAAAAAAGGAGAAAGAATATGGGGATAAAATGCCTTATTTGTTATGAAGGACAGGGTCTAAAAATGAACATGTTTTAAAGTGTAACCAAGTAATCCTGTCTTCCATGTGGTTCATACATAGGGGCTACTCCCCCACAGTGAAATCCTAGCCTTGCATTGCAATAGAAAGGGGATTCTTTCTCAGGAGGGAGTGGAGAGGGGGGGCAAAACATGAATGAATTCAAGTGAAAATCGTTTGTTTCAAAGACTAAATTTTAAATTTTATTGCTAGTCAGTGCCAGGGTATTCTCGGACATGGTGGCATGAAGGGGGTTAAAATAAAATCAAGAGGTTACAAAATGCCTCTGTAGCTGACTTGCATTTTTATTGTCATTGACCTCAGTAAATCATTGTTAGAAATTAATATAACGTGGACATTTTCAGCTCAGTGCTCTGTGTTTAAAATACTCATCTCGGACTCACAAAATGCTCTGGATTATTCTTCTAAACAGTCACACACAAGTTATAAACGTACTCAGGACAACTGATCCTGTGTGTCCCTGGCAAACAAGAATAATATGGACAGTATAAAATACCAGGCAAGGCAGCAGAGAGGAAATTGGACTTGCATTGACTTAAATAAGCAAGTGCTGTGACAAAATTGTTTAGTTCTCTTTTGACCTTTGGAGGTCACGTTTGACTATTTATGCTATCTCCTAATGCTCTACTTCTCCCTGCCTGGTAACAATTATGTGTTTATGCTGTGCTTTGCCTTCCCAGTTGGTATATTAAACAATCACTAATTACTGCATAAAAATATACATTCCTGTTTTGGAGCTTCCTGTAAGCGCCCGCTATTTCCAAATGCTCTGTTTAAACAGGCAAATGAAAACTCTGGGTTTCAGTCCTGTTAAAACAAAGGCATAGAAACCAAAATATTTAAAAATTTAACTTTTTTTTTTTTTTTAATCCAGATATGGGAACAAATAGCAAGATTTATTTTGGGGAGGAGGGAGTTGAATGATGTGGATATATTTGGAATTTGTTTGCAGTGGTGGAATAAAAGGAAAAGCTCAGCTGAGCACAATTTTAATGGACATTTTGTGATCATCTTTACTGTAGTATTTGGGCCTTTTGTCTTAGGTGGGGTATTGCTAAGAAAGCTGAGATAAAGGCCTTTTTTACTGTCCTGCATTCGACAATTGCTGTCAAATTCAGCAGGAAAGACAATACGAATTCAGGGTGATTACCGAGTTCTGCTGCTTTGAGAGCTCTCCCTGTTCCCACCGAGCTCTGCAGACATTGCTTATTTCCAAAGGTGCCAAGCCAAAGTGAAGCTGGATCCTGAGGCTCATATTTAAGTACTTGAGTGAAAGAGATTTGATGCTTAAGACACTCAGAGATTCCATTTTCTACTAAGCAGCAGCCACCAAATGCTTTCAGAAAATATTAATAAGTTTTCATGGAAAGTATCCAGCTACTGTAAAACTTCTTTGTTTTCTTTTTCATTACTATTTTTTCTTTTAATTTTATCTCCTTAGTTCAATGCTGCGACTTGAAAATAATTCAGGCAATTTATTGTCAGTAC
The DNA here is from genome assembly GCF_048771995.1 of Taeniopygia guttata. NCBI lineage: Eukaryota > Metazoa > Chordata > Aves > Passeriformes > Estrildidae > Taeniopygia > Taeniopygia guttata. The sequence continues at coordinate 14,157,024 of NC_133045.1, forward strand.
CATGGAGAAGCAGATTGAGCAATTCCCCCCACCAGGGTATTTCAATGCATTTCAATAAGGCTGTTAAGCACCACATAGGTCATGCACTTTGCCCACTTGGTTCCTTGGTGTGTAGTGCTTAAAAACATAGAAGTCCAGTAAAAAATTGGCTACAAAATACAATTTTCTCCTTGCACTTTTAATCTGCAAACTTTACTTCCACGCTGAACATTCCTCAGAGCAATCAGTTGGTGACCGTGACAGTGCTGGGTGACTTCTCTGCCTCCTGGCCAGATCTGCTCTTTCTGCTTTTACTTTTAGAAGTAAATTTTTTTACTTTTGTTGATTGTAGGATCAGGGAAACCTCAAACAGGACAGTGATATCCCAAAAGGGACAGGGCTATCCTAAAAGGGTCTGGGACATTCTCTGTGGCTCAAACGTGGCCAGTCCCCCAGTGACCCGCTGAAGTCACCTCTGGAATCTGAGTATCCATGTGTATATTATTTTGAATATTCTCTTGCCTTGCAGTGGAATGAAATCAGCACCGTGGCGTGTGCTGGGTGCCTGTGCTGCTCCAGGAGAGGGGACAGGGTGCTGGGCCAGCCCAGAGTGACAGAACCCTGCTGGTGACGTTACAGTAGGTGAAGCAGTGAAAGGGGGCAGGAAAGCCATTTCCCAGGCTATTTCCTGATTTCCTGCTCTCTGCATTCCTGCACATAAACCTTTAATTCATTTCAGAATGCAGAGGTCATGACGAAAAGCCAGAGGATAAATATACCCTTTTGACAAACAGAAGGTTGACAGCAGTTTTTAGCTGCAGCTTCGGGGCCAGGTGTTTCCCATACACTGTATGGAAATGTGGCCATGTTGTGTTCGTGTTTCAGCTGTAAACACTCTGCAGCCTTATGCTCCAAAATAATTCCTTGAAGGAAGGGCAGAAATGTTCACAGGTCTGTCTATCCAAGGAGACCTGGGGTTGCAGTGACCTGCATGGTGTGAAACGAGTCACAGAGTCAGGATTTGTTTGCCAAACGTCCTGCAGGGAATTGCTGCTGATGCAGGAATTACACGTTTCATATTCTCTTATGATGGAGCAATGCAAATATTTGCTTTTTGGTAACAAAGCAGCCAAAGATTTGACTGGCAGTGAGGCCATTCTGTGATCCCTGAGTATTATATTGCAATTTTTTGTTGTGATTTATGATGAGAGCAGACTGTGAGTGAAGGGAGAGTTTTGTCACTGAAAGAGGGAAGAGGTTGGACATCAGGAGAGATTTCTCCTTCATGGAAAGGGGGCTCAGGCCTTGGAGGGGCTGCCCAGGGAGGGTTGGATCCCCATCCCTGGAGGTGTCCCAGGAATTCCTGGAGGTGGCACTCAGAGCTCTGGGCTGGGGATGAGGTGGGGATGGGGCACAGATTGGATTTGATGGTCTTGGAGGGATTTCAGCCCTAATGGCTCCATGATTCCGTGAAACAGAGGGGTAAGGCACAAAGCTGTGACTGGTGGCAGTTCTTTGCCCAGGCCAAACACTGCGGTCTTCCTTGCAGGTATTTTTCAAATAAACATTTGTGCTGTTGGAATGATGAAACAGAAGCATGGCCTGCCCTGTGCTGAGCTCAGAGAATCTCCCAGCAGAGGGAGGCAGGGAAAATCCTGCAGTGAAGGATAAATCCATGGGATTTGGTAGCTGCCAGGAGGGCTGCACCCCCAAGGGCACGGTGGCTGCCCACGAGTCCCAGCTCAGCCTCTGGGGACGTGCCACAGTCCAAAGCAATAAAGTGCAGGAGTCTTGTTTGGCTAAAAAATCTTTCGGATTAGATGGCTCAACTTGAAATGATCCTCTGATAAGCGGAGAGAAAATACACGCCCTCAGTTTGGTGTTATTTGGAAAAGAAGAGCCTGAAGAGGAAAGGGATAACTGTGAGTGCCTGGGAGCAGCGAGTTCAGGGGGATTGCAGATGCTCCTTACACCATAAAAACCTCTGGGGCTTCCCTGCTGAGACACTGTCTTAAAAGATAGCTCAGTGCCTTTACCTCTTGTGGCTTTTGGTTGGTTTGTTTTGTTTGGTTTTCCCCTGAGCTAGAGAAAGATTTGTTATTCAAATAAAATTAGAATTTTTGATATTGAAAGAAATCTGGAAAATATGAGGACAGGGGGTTGATCTCCCTACTGCAAGTGCAAGATTTGGTGTTGTGTTTCCACTTGCACGAGGTGTGGGACTTGGCAATGATCTGTTGGACCAAAAATATTCTGGGCTGTTAAGTAAGGATAAGGAATAGTAAAAAATATTGGAAAGAAAATGGATGGGGAAAGAAAGCTCAGTTTATTTATTTTTTTTTCTGCTCTCTTTAGGTCCCTTCTCAGCCCCAAGGCTCAGGGTTTGTGCAGCTCTCCCTGTGCCAAGGATTTCCAGTCACACACAGAAGGGAGGGGTGGATGGCACTGAGGAGCTGTTATCACCCAGATCAATGTTTCCTGCAATCCAAACCACTGTAGTTTGCTTGAAATGAATTGATTGCAGCTGTCCAGATGTCACTGGCTCCCAGCAGCTTCCAAAGTGAATTTCCCCTTGGAAAACTGAAGGCTCTCATCTCCTCACCCTCATACATTACATCTCCCAAGGGACTTCTTGTGTTATTATCCCTTATTTTGGGTGCTGGCAGTGGGTGAGCAGCACAAACCCCCTCTGCAGCTGTTCCAAAAGCTGATGGGTGAAACCTGGGAAATGCTACTGAGAAATAAAACAATCCCCTCTGCTCATCACTATTATTATTTGCCCTAGAAGTCAGCTTGGTTTCATTAGATACCAAAGTTGGAAAGCAACCTTCAAACACCCCTCCTTGCCCCCATCCTCCAAATAAAAGGTGGAGGAGATAAATAGATTAGGGTCCTGTTTGCATATTGATAAGAAAAAGTACATTACATCAATGTAACCAAATATCTTATCACAGCCATTGCAGACTCCAAGGTCCCTATTAAATATGAGAGCAGGGAAAAAGCTGAGTGTTGAAATCAGCTCATTGAAGGGTTTGGTTCCCCTCAGTTTGTATGAAGTGATGTGGATTACTGTTCAGCAGGGATTGAAGGAGGAGTGGCATCCTCTGAGATGGTTCAGCTGACCTAAGGCTCCTTCAGTTCCTCGTATGCTTTAAAGTGACTCGTGGACAGCAAAATTTCCCTCAAATTGTGCTCCTTCAATTCCTCATGTGCTTTAAAGTGACTCGTGGACAGCAAAGTTTCCCTCAGATTTTGGCAGCAATTCCACCTGGCCTGCACAGCAGCAGCTCCTTCATTCACCAGCTACTGGAGACTGAGGGGGCACAATTACCCTCTCAGAATATATATGTTTTTTTGGAGGTTGGAGGGAATTAAGCGATTTTGGGAAGGGAATTTGTAAACCCAGGATGTCAATGTTGCAAGGATGGATGTGGGATTTGTGCAGCTCTTCACCTGACTCTGTTTTCCTGCCCAGCCACCTCAGAGGTTCTGGTTTTGCTCTTTTCCTGGACTGCAGCAGATTTGGGTGTCCTTTTGGTGTGTTATTTTCACTCCAGAGCTGCTATTTGGAATTGCCAGCGATGATTCCCTGTAGTGTTGGTGGTTCTGGCATGGGAAGAAGGAGCAGGCTCTGTGCTGGGATGTTCAGCACAGCCTGGGAGGGAGCTGAGGGCTGGGAACTGCTCAGACACAAAGTCTGTGACCTTTCTTCTTCCCCTTCACAAACTGGGTGACACGGTGGCATTCAGCTTGGGCCTCGCACTTTACCCACTTGTGACGGCTTTTCCATTTCCAAATTTCCCCTGAAAAACACCAGAGAGTGGAGGAGTGCTGTGGGATCTGACACAGAGAAAATCTGCAAACCTGCACTCAGATAAAGGACAGGAAAATAGAGAAAAGCAGAACTTGTCTATATTGAACAAGGTGAAAGGTAAAAAACCAAACCCTGTGTATCAGCTGGGAGGCACTGCCAGCACTTCCTTCCCAAAATCCCTGAGTGAGGAGCTGTCCTGGGCATCTTTAAACCAACATTTTCAAAGTTTCTTTATTTTCTTTCTCCTCTCAGAAAATCCGGGACTCCAACCTGAATGATTGTTGCATGCTAAATAATATTAGCATTTAAATAGGCCAGCATTGTAGTTAACAAGTGGGTGAGAGTAATGGGAGGGTGGCAGAGCTGGATTCACACCTCTGGGAGCAGGCAGCCCTCTCCCCCTTTGTCTGAGATCTTACAGGGATCATGAACACCCAGCAGCAGCTATAAACAGCTAAAATCCCAGACCTGGCTTTTAGCTTTCCCTCCAACTGTAAACCCCTGTCTTGCTCGAAATATGACCCTGGTCAAGAAACTCTCCATAAGCTGCTTGAAACACATTTAAAAATTCTCTTTTTATTTCGTTTAATAAGCTTGACAGGCTCTTGCCCATAAGGAGGCTGCACAGAATATGTGTATACTCAGGTGTCCTCATTGTCACAGCTGAGATGTTGATATGTTGCCATGGAGGAAGGCTATTAATGAGAGGAAATTAAATTAGATCACCTCTGTGCATTTATCTGCACACAGCACAGCTTCAGTCTGGAGGAGAGGGAGTTCTTGTGGGAAAGCAATTAATAGATGCAGGTGCACAGGGAAAAAAAGTGCATTTCTTACAGATCTCTGAAGTATGCAGATGATATTTAGGCTCTTTGACATGCTAATCACCAAATTTCACAGATACCGGCTGATTTATTTCACACAAATTTCATAATTAGCAAAACGTCTTGTTTCTCCAGAGCTCCTTTCCAAAGGTAACAGATGCAGCTGTCTGAGGTAGGGGATGTAAATCATTTGCAGCTCGTGTAGAAAGCTGCTGGAGACACCCCAGCCTGCTGTGGTGCTGTGTCCCACAGAGAAAGCGGAGTTAAAAGTGCCCAAAAATGCTGGAGCTGGGAGTGCTGAGAGGCAGAATGAGTGTGTGTGCCCAGCTGGGATGGGGAGAGCTGCAGGTAAAGAAAAAGCACCTCTGAAAACAGCACAGGAGGCCACGGGAAGAGGGACCTTTGTGTCAAGAGGAACTTTCTGCCCCAGATCCGTGGGGATGAAGATTATGAGAGCTGAACAGAGCCCAGACCAAACCCTTGGTGCTCCCAAAAAAAAAAAAGCTTCCAGGGCCCCAAGTTCAGCCAAATTCGCAGAAATCTCAGCAGCTGAAGGGATTCCTTATCTCTGTGAATATTTCACAGCTGCTTTTCCCCAGCACACATCAGGAAATAGCAAATCAAACTTTTTGGGGGCTGCGCTGGCTGGGTCGTTAGCCCTGGCTGCTGCATTTCCTCAGCCTGCCCTGGATGAAAGGTGAGCAGCACAAAGATAAAAGTGGGCACAGGGGGTGCAGAACCTGCAGGGAACGGTGCTGGACCCTCCCCAGCCTTACAGATACCAGTCAGGAATTGATCCCTCATCAGTATGCAGCAGGCATGGGAAAATGATAAACTCCTATTAACACTGTCATGGCAACTGAAAAAATGGCAGCTTGGGAAGAACAAGGTCCACAACAGAAGAAAAGCAAAGGCCTCTTTCCTTTCTTCTGTTTGACATCTGTTGTTTAACACACCAAGTTGTATTCTGGTGCCACACACCCGCACCGCCCGGTGAAAGGTTTGGCAGCGCTGTTATCACTGCTGGCTCCTCTTTGCACGGCCTCACCTCGGAAATTTCATACAGGATTTCAGCCCAGGGGCAGAATTTGTTGTTCAGATTTCGGCTGGCTTGTGGCTGAGCAGAGAAGGAAAAAAAAAAACCCAAACTTGTCCTTAATTCATATTCCCGTGAGACAAAACCTCAGCAAATACACTGAACATTTTCTTAAGCCAGGTTACTTTAAGTCCATCTCTCAAGAAACTTAGAAGTCCAAGATAGCTTTAAAAAAAATCTTGGGTGACGTAATTATTTAAATCTAGTATATGTGTTTATTACTAAGACACTGTTAATGTCTGATATGCATATTTTATATTAATTACAGTTTTTCCATAACCTACTGAGTTTCCTTCCAGAATAAAGAGTTTGTGCCATTTTTACCGATCACATGTCACCTTGTGCAGGAAGCACCAGGATCTCAGAGGGGCTTGGGCAGGGCATTGTGCCCCCACCAAGCATTGCCTCAAATCCAGCAGTGAAAATAGATGGAGAAAACTGAGATTAGGGACTGACTGCAGAACTGCTGGGGGGGGTGTGATTAAAGCGCTCTGAAAAGCTTTATCCCAAAAGTTTAGGAGCACCATGGCACAAAATCCAGCCCAGCATCCCAGGCTGGAAGAATCAGCCCAGCTGCAGAGGCTGTTCCTCCTCCTCAGCTCCTCAGCTGCACTGGGAAATATGGGCTGAAATAGGATTATTCACATTTCTGCCCTGATTTATTCTAGGTAGCACAGTGAGTTCATATCGAGGCCTGTTTGAGCTCTATGAGACTTTCAAATGCATTCTATATCATCACACTGATGATACAGATGTAAATTTTTCACCCATTTTCCTTTTGGCTTCCTGTGTTTGTTTTGCTACTATAAAATCCCAAAGAAACGAGGGCAGACTGATTTCCCTTTTTCTCCACGCAGATTTTTTTTTTTTTTTTTTTTTTTTTTGGGAAAGAAATCTGAAAGCATTTTGGTCTTTTTTTTTTTTTTTCCCCATTCTTTTTCTCTTTGTGTGTGTGTTATTTGCAGTTGTTCTTTTATCACTATCTTCAGGAAGCAGCATTACCATGCTGCAGATAAGAGGCACATCCAGATGTGCATATCAAAGGATGAACAACTACTTATTAAGAAAAACTTCTTTTGCGCCAAGCAGGGTTCAAAGGAAGAGTAAAGTCTGAGGCATAAGCGACAAAACTGTCTGGCAATTCTGTGCATTGTCAACCTAATGCACAGAATGGGGGAGAAAACGGTGTTATCCCAAAGAAATGGTTGCAAAATGCACGTGGAAAGAAAAAAAAGACTGAAAGGGCAAACACCCTTCTATGCAGTGACAGTATCATCCATTCCTTTAACTTTTGTGCAATTTAAATTGTTGAAATATGATTTTTTTTTTTTTTTTTTTTTTTTTGTCTGTAATGTAAAACAAAAAGTTCCCAGGGAAAGGCAGATGAAGCCAGACTCGTGATCCCATTTGGATAATGCTGGGAAATGCAGGAGCTTGCAATGACTGTGTGGCCAAATATTCATGTGTTGCCCACCACCTTCATGAAATATTCTGCTTTCTGCTGAAAGCTAAAGGAAAGCGTGTTTAGCTGGCTCTGTCCCTGTAACTGTGGTGAAGCTCAGAGTGGGATCTGAATTTGGAGAGCTCCAAGGCAGGGGTTCCCTCTCCTGAGGAGTGTGAGCAGTGCCTGGGGCACCCCCAGCTCTGTCTCTGACCCAGGCTGCTGTCAATGGCTTTGCTGGGAAAAGGGCTGAAAACACAATTTCCCCTTTTTTGCCACCTCCTTTTTTTGTATGACAAACTCTCGGGGAGCCAGGAGAGAGCTGAGTGCAGTAAATGCTGTTTTTTTCTGAACAGTCCCAGGATTTGATCCCTGCCCTGGTGCTTTAGCACACCCCGAGCTGACCTGGAGCAAAAATCCCAATTTCCTCTCTATTGCACGTTCCATGTCAGCCAGATCTGCTGAAGGGATGAAAATCAGCTTTGTCCCCCTCTGTTCCCTCCCTCTCCCACCAAAGGCTGGGGAGACATCTCCAAGGAGGGTTTCTATTCTTTGGGGTGGAACAGCTGGGCTCTGAATTTCTGAAATTACAGCTCACTTCAGGAGTTGAAATGTAAAAATGCTGCTGAGGCTGAGGATGCAAGGCTGGGATCTGATGGGAATGCTGGGGTGAGCAGGATGTACTCAGGACTCATCCTGCAAATGATCAGGGAAATTCAGTTTCAAACAGCAAGACTTTCCCTCTTTGAAAGGCCTTTGGACACATTGATTATTTCTAATCAATCTTTCACTGCAAGTAAATTGAAATAAAATCATACTCAGGTTCCCATCCTGGCAACAACACAACACAGGGGAGTTTAGCAGCTGGCTTAATCACTGCAAGTTTCTGAGCTCTTTTCATCTTTAGCTCGGTTGAAAATATGAGATTGCATAATGCACTCCTATGTTTTATATAACAGCCTCACATGGCTTCACATTATAATTTCACATCACTTTTACCTCAGAGTTTCTAACAGGTCAAGTAACCTTCTGATTTCATTTAAAGTTTCCATTATTCTCTCCTGAAAAGGAAAATCTAGCTCTTGTTTGGACAGCTTTGGTAACTCCAAAGGAAAAATTGGGCATTATAGTGAATACAAAAGATTCACTTTCCATGCATTAGGCTTTTGAATTGCTTTCTTAATGCAAAGTTGGACAGGAGAGTATAGGCAGGGAAAAAAGATCATTTTGTGTCCATGGTCAGATGTCAATATTGACAAAAATAAATGGAATGTAACAATAGATCCTTGCAAAGATGAAGGTCATATGACTAAAATGTCTGAGCAGACCTTGCAGTGTGGCTGTATCTTATTGCTGTTTGTGATAAATCACTGGGTTCCCCCCTTGTTTAAAACATGCAAAATCAGTAAATGTGGATTTTTAGCTTATTTTACAATAATAGTGAAGGTGAATCTGAACTGCAGCACTTAAACAATGAAAATAAAACTAAAATGAAGAGAAAGGGAGGTCAGGAGTGTTGGTGTCACTGAGGTCTGTGCACATCACTCCCCACTGCATGGTTTGAAATGTATTTGTTCCCCACTCAGATGATGCAAACTGCTCTCTCTGCCCAGGGCACTGGCTGGGCTCCACTTTGTAAATTGGGTTAATTAGTGATAGTCTGGAAAGGCATCGTGGCTTCAGCTGAGCGCTCTCCTCACGTCAGATTTCCTTGCCCAAGTCAATCCCTTTATGAAATCAGTCTCTGAGATTCCCCCAGGTTTTTATTTTGCCCAGTTAATTGTTTGAAATGGAGGAGCCTGTTCAGCGTTACAGCTTTTCCCCTGGAGGCTCTTCCCAAGGTGAGGGAGAGCCCTGAGCCCTGCACAGCCCCTGGGACCCCAAATAAAACCTGCTTTGGGTCCTGCACGGCCCTGGGTGTCTGTGCCACCCCAGAGTGGCACCAAAACCCCAAATAAAACCTGCTTTGGGTCCTGCACAGCCCTGGGTGTCTGTGCCACCCCAGAGTGGCACCAAACCCCGAGCAGAACCTGCTTTGGGTCCTGGGGATCACAGGAACTCCACTCAGGTGTGAGACCTGTGGCTCAGCAGCTCCTGAGCATTTGGAAGTGTCACCATTTATGGCCTCCACACTCAGTTTCTCGTGGTTTTGGTGTTCCTACCTCTTCCCCTTTTATTCTCTAACCCAGGCATTGCTGGTTGTCTGAATGCCTGGGTTCCTTTTGTGAGACTGAAAGATAATCCCGTGGATGCCCAATGTTCCCTTTCAGAAATACGGACACTGTAAACCAATTTAAAAAAACCAAAAAACCACTTCAAGTACTTCAATTTCCTGCTGATTTATAGACCTGACGAAGGCTATTTTCTTGACATGACATAATTTTTTTCTAAATTACTCTTTTCTTTTTTTTTTATTACCACTGCTGTCCTAGAAGTTCCTCATGCCTTGTCTTGCATGACAAGAATCAAGTTGAGTTCAGCCCAGAAGACAAAGCAGTGGACAAAGGTTTCCCAGCCATGGCATTGTCCTCTGAGTGCTGAACAGCCCCACCAAGTCTGTTTCAATTACACTGCCATTTCCTAACTCAATCCAAAATATTTCTTCAAAAGGCTCATCTGGTTTAGGGTCATGATCACAGGTGGAAGGTCAGGTAGTCATTGGCAGAGACGTTCTCACTCCAATCATCTTTCATAAATCTTAAAGGAATGCAGGAGTTTATGGCAGGAGGAGCAGGGGACGATGAGAGATATTTACACAAAATTTCTTCCAATTCAGTGTAAGTGGGAGTTTTTATTTTTTTGAGAAATGAGGCTGTTCCCCCACTCTGAAGGGGAAGGAGCTGCACTGCTGTGAGCACAGGAGGTTTCTGTCCAGCACAGGATCTGCCAGGGAATTGATGTAAGATGCCTGGAATTACTTGTTCTTGATGTGATATGCATTTAATAACGCTGGGCTCAGCCACTGGCACCTCTGTGTGCCTGCTCAGCTCTTGTGGGGACAGGGAGGAAAAAGACTGGGGAAAAATCTCTTAAATTTTGACAAAACCCATGTCATGATGGCTTGATTTGCTGATTAGCTCAGGACATGGAGGCTGTGCCTGGCCCCAGCCCTGTGAAAGGAGATAAAACCTGAGCTCTCCAAGTGACCCTGGCAGAACCAGGTCCCAGGGGTGCCCTGAGGTGCCACCTCCTCTCCAGCAGCTCCTGGGTGTCCAAAGGCACCCTGGCAGTGCTGCCAGTGACATCCCTGAGCATTTTATCACATCAGCCACCCCTGCTCATTTTATCAGATCAGCCATCCCTGATCACTTATCAGATCAGCCACCCCTGATCATTTTATCAGATCAGCCACCCCTGATCATTTTATCACATCAGCCTTCCCTGATCATTTTAGTGCAAGGCCAAGAGGCTTTGGAGAGATTTATGCAGATTCATTTCTCTGATTGTGAATCTGAGCAGGGCCACTGTGGGAAATTCTTACTCTGAACCAGTCCGGCCTCTGGAGCGCCCTGAGTGAGCCTGGGGCTTATCTGAGCTGCTCTAAGTACAACGAGCCTGTCCCAAAAAACCAACAGTGCTGCCACTGAATGGCAAAAAAAAGTTCCTGAAACAGCTGGTGAAATAAACTATTTATTAGATGCAAATATGACAAGGAGAATTCTCAGTGTACCCTTAGTTGTGCTGGAAAATGTACAGAAATTGTCTGGGTGCTTCAGTTTTCTTGTGTAAAAAAAAAAAAAAAGAAAGAAAAAAATGACTGAAGGTTCGGTTATGCTCATCACACAGGAGTGTTTTCCCTCATTTGGAATGGTTTGTGAAGTTTGGAAAGTGAAAAATGTTAAAAAGATGTCAAGTATTAGCAGCGATAAATCTGTATTGGTTTTGCTTCTTAAAAAGATTACAGATTTCAAAAATCCATAGTAGAGATTTATCCAGCGACAGCAGAAATTTTAGTGCCTCTCATAAAAAATATATGGGCTGATTGTCCCCTCCTGATTATTGGCAGAGCACAACAAAAGAGTTCTGAACATGGGTTTGATGAGGAGGTGTGAAATGTTTCAGTGATTTGTTTTGTGTTTGTTCCTTTCATTTCTAGATCACTCATGACAAACAGCAATGTATCAGCAGGACGAGACAATTTACCACTGCATGAGCTAAAAGGGGGAAAAGTTCCATACATTTTATATCCCTTTTGTAGTCACTATACTGCACCAAAGATGACCGTGGGTCACAGAGCCTGTGCTCAGCACAGTTTATGTGTTTTATAACTTCTTTGGGTGATCTCATCCTATTTATTTTAGGGTTCTTAGATAAGGATGGTGTTGTCTGGGCTTTCTTTCATAAAACCCCTTTCGTGACATGATTCAAAAAATTCCTTTCTCGTTAAAATAAAAAGCCCCAAACCCCTGAGCTGAAGCTTTTCCCCCTTCTCAACTGAATGGATTTTTCCTTTGTTTGTACATGACAATTTGGGGGGGAGAGTTTTGTGCTTAAACTGCTCATGTGGCTGTGTCACATGCGTATCAGTTACAAAAGGAGCTTGGGCATGTTATGTATAAATCTGCATTAAGAGAGAAAATCGGCAACTTTTACGTGACTGCTACCTGCTATTCGCAATAATTAACTCATTAACCATCTCCAAGCACTGCAGGAGCAAGGGCAAAACAACCAGCAAAACAGCATTTTGGTCACCTCCAGGAACAGTCAGTGTTCTTAGCACAGCCTCCAGGTCTCACGGTGTAAAATAAACCTTTATAAATCACAAGTTGTTCATTTAAAGCCTCATTTATGTGGAGAGGGGACCCGTGTGGTAACGCGGTGTCCGTCACCCCAAGCACCTCTCAGATTTGTTGCCTGAATTTGAGGGGGAGGCAGAAGTCTCCAGGATTGTGATTAATTTCATGAAAAGTGCTGGATATCAGAGAAGGGCATTTTTATTTCCAGGCTGCAGAAAGGGCTCTGATGTGCTCAGTCTTTATTGGACTGCAAAATACACAGGAAACCTGCATTAATTTCATTGCTTGTACAACAGCTGCTCTTGCTGCAAGATTTCCCCCAGCAAGCAAATCCCTCACAGAGGGCCAAACCAAAAGGACATGAGCACAACCAAGAAAAGTGACTATGAGGAAGGTTTTTTAATTTGAAACAAACCTTGAAGTTTGTTCCCTGTGCCAAGGAAGTTTGTTCTGTGTTCCCTTCCATCCCCACCATGTAAAACAAAACCAAGGAAGATGCTGGAACAGGGGCAGATTCCCTGCAGGTGTGAAAGGGCTCTGTGCCCACCCAGAGCTCTCAGCTGAGGGCAGGGTCCCTGCCAAGTGTAACTCAGCCTCCAAAAGGCTTTGATCAAACATTTTTTGGGTTTTTTTTCTTAAAATCACAGTCTATCTGAGAGATGCACTTCTCTTTTGGTGACACATTTTCATTTCATTTGAGCAAGGTGGAATTGAGAGATGAAGGTGACAAACAAAGAGCAGGTGTTATCCCAGGCAGTCTCTTCAGTGCCTGCACAATTTCCACTTGGGACAAGTTTGCTCCAGCACTCAGGGCTGTAATTCATTGCCAGAGGTGCAAGGGGGCTGCTTGTGCTTCATGCCCAGCAGGACAACACATCCTTTGGGAACTGTAATGTTCCCTAAAAACCCAGGGAACCCTACTGCTGTTAGAAAGTGGAGCTAAAGATGTTCCTTTGGAGAGAAACATCCACCAGGCCAGCCCAGGATGGGCACAACCATCCCAGCACTCCTTGAATTTACAAGGTCAGTCTGAGTTGCAAATCGATCTAGACCTGTTTGTGCATCCTCTGAACTTCCTGGCTTCACTATGTGGTCAGTTGGGTTCATTGAGTGGAATCCTTTCTTTTGGGCATGGTATGAAATTCCTGCTTGCATTAGCCCATCAGCAGTGGCAGCGTGCCGTGGTGCTCTGGGCAGTTTCTAAAGGAAGCCTTGCTGAAATTGCTGCTTCCCATCACAACTGAGAGGCACTTCCTTTCATGCCTCCCTTTAAATGCAGCTCTGATGCTCGCTGGTCAGAAATGCAGCCTGGTCCCTGCACTTGAAAAAGCTGGGAAAGCACATAAGTGATTCTGGTATTTTCCTTTTCCCATTAAAAATGCTCCACTCCTCTATTTGCACGGTTGCCAATGTGATTTCCCTCTGGCCTGCTAAGCTCTTTTCTCTCTACTGTAGGTCTAACAGTACAATTTTTCCAAAGAGAACCCCAGGTTTGCCCTTTCCACGGCCCAGAAATGCTCCTGCTGTGACCCTGCAGCCCAGCTCGGTGTCCCAGCGGGGCACAGGGGCACTTCCAGCCCCAATTCCTTCTCCAGGGTCCCCAGGGCTGCCCCCTGCCCCGGGCACTGCCTCCCTGGCTGCTGTTTGCCAGCTTGCAGCCACACCTGCTCCAGGCCACTCACCCCTTTTATGAGGAAACCCCGAATACCTCACAGTAAAATCTCTGCTGAGCTCCCTTTCTGTCCCTCTGCAGCTCCAGCCCCTCATGCTGGCAGCAAACTCATCCCTGCCTTGATGCATGTGCTACAAACATCTCCTGGAGCTCATAAACACCTTGGGCATTTATCAGTGCAGCAGGGATGTTTACTGGCCAGATAGAAAACCCTGATGGGATCGGGGCTCCTGGAGACTCCCCGATCCCGTGTGCTGACCGGGCTGGACCTGGGGCCAGGTTTTAATTCCAAATCCGGGGCCCCCCAGTTTTTAATTGCTCCTGGTGATGATTGCAGCTTCCAGCATGAGCTGGTGAGCACTGTCTGAGCAAAGCTCATTTTACAGCAGTCCTGGTATGGGCCAAATTGAGGGAGGTAAAAGGGCTGGGGCGGTGGGGGAGGAAGAGGAGATCTATAAGTGGCATGTTAATAAAACTCCAGTTTGTCACTTCAGCAGCACACCCTGAGTGTAATAACTAAGCTTCCTTTCTATACCCCCTATGAGTTCCTTTGTATTGACAGATGCCATTTGTTCATTTACGACGTGATAATAAAAACCTTCAGCTTTACTGAATGTTGTTCTTTTCCTCCCCTGACACTGGGGCACCAAATGGTTTGTACTGCACTCAGCAGGCACTTTTCATTAAAGATCATGCCATGAAAATGAACTGTATTTGAAAACCATTTAGGAGCAGAAGTTGTGCCCTTGAATAGGCTGCACAGAAAAAACCTTCCCTGGCTGTTCCCCAGAGCCTCACAGGCTCCCACATGGATGCTGGCTCAGGGGGGTTTATGTCCAGCAGCATTTGGGAGCCCAGCTGCTCAGATTCCTGTAGCAGTGATTCTCCATTGCTATTTCCTGCGATTATTTTTTTTTTTTTTTAATCTCTATCTGATTTTAAATGCCTCAAAAAATCTTTCTTTGCGCTTATCTGTGCTTCTCGAAACTGGTGATTTCAAAATTTTCACACTCATGCAAACAAAGCCTAAACTGTAAATTTAGATGGCTGAAAACAAACATATAAATTGATAATTAAGCCTTTATTCAGGAATGCTTTAAACATGGCTCATATTTTTAGGTACTGGTCAAAATTCAGGCTGTGACAGCACTTGCAACTGAGATTTGATTTGCAAAATTACAGAATGCTTTGGATTCCCACTGAACTGAGCAAAACATGATTGCACAGCTTTGGGCTGGGCTCACCTTGGAAAATCAGGCCCACATGTTTGCAGTGCTCTACCTAAAACATAGCACTGTAAAAGAAATTAAAAATGAAACAATAAACATTTGTTCAACATATTAATTAAATTTTACCCTGGGCAATAACTAATATTTCTCTCCCTCTGTAGAGTCAGTTGTTTAGTAACTGGCTGTAGGTTTTGCTGTGAGTACAAAAACAAACAAACAAAAAAAATCTGCATTAATTATTTCTAATTAAGCCAAAAAATTATTATTGAAGCAAAAATAATTAATCAAACTGGAACACAACCACACACTGTAATTTTAAATATCAACAGTGCTCTCAGCATTTTCCCTGGGCAGAACTCTAGAAACTCATCACCAGCTTCTCAAAGCTGCAGTAGGACAATGTGAGTATCTTTATTATGATGATGATTTAAACTAATCATATTTCATTCTACTTTACAAAATACCTGTAAAAGCAATGATTACTAACCACAAAAAAAAAGGTACTAATAACTGTCCTCATCCTTCCCTGCTCATCCAGGAGGGACTTTTATCACCAACATTATCACTTGTTGCCAAACAAGTACAGAGATGTTAGCCCGGAGGATGAAATAGTTTAATCATGGGGAAACAATTTGCAGTGCACAGATCTCAGCTGGTTCCCTTTCATCTGCTCACAGTTACTCAGCGACTCCCGAAAATCTGGTTTGTAGCTGTAATAAAATTCATTCGCCACTCTCGCACGCACACACCAAATGGTTTGGCTGATTCTGAAGTGTTACTATCACCTGGAACAAAGACAGGATTCATAAGTTTTCAGGGGGAGTATTCTGGGGTTTTTAAATCACGTAAATGTGATATTTGCCTTCCAAAAAATAAATAAAGTGGAGGTTATAGATGTAAGGCCCGGGTTTCTCTCTAGATTTGCAACATCCATGTGATGATACATCCATATTACACGTGTGTTCGTTCTCACTCTCTGTGCAGATACACTTTGACTATTAAAAAGCAACAGTTACATTTTTTCAATAGCCCTTTTCCTTAGTGTTACCAAACCCAAGCAATTATTTCTTGGCAATTTTTTGTTAGAATCTCAATAATTTTAACTGCATCAGTGCTGTCTATCAGCTTCTAGTTTGCTGCCTGAGCAAGCCTGTTTCTTAAACTTTGATTAGACCAGCAGTATCTTCTGTAATATCTCCTAAGAAAGGGCCCTCCGACACTTTAAAGCCCTGTACATCTGAACACGAGCAGTGGAAATACAGGTCTAATGTTTTTCATATTCTCTTATCTCTTCCTCTCGCACCAAAAAATGACTTTTGCTGAGCAGAGATAAGATCTCGGTGTGAGCACAAAGCTCTGGGGTTAATTCTAAGGGTTCCTCCTCGCTCTTCTCAGGCTCAGCTGCTCCGGGGCCGTTATTGTGGTCAGAGGCAGACAGAGCTTGGTTCACCTGCCAGGGAGCCCTGGGCACTCTGCAGGGACAGGGCAGGGCAGGCTGGCACAGGACCCCCTCACCCTGCTGCTGCTGCCTCAGGTTTTGGCTTTTCTATTTTTCACACTCTGTGCTGCTTTAGTGTGTAATTCTGAGCTTCACATTAGGGATGCTGAGCTCTCCTCACAGAGCAGAGACAAAACAATTCCTGCTCCAGCTGGGCACCAAGGACAAATGATCCAAACCTCAGCCCAGGAGCACAAACACCGTGGGCTGGAGAGAGAAAAACAAGCAGGGTGGGACTGCCTGGGCTAAAGCTGGAATGGGACAATGAACTCCAAGGTGCCAATGGAGCAGAACTGATCCCAGGGAGAGCCCTTGTGGATTTTGGGACAATTTTGGTTCATTTGGGTTCATTTTGTGCCATTTTGGTTCATTTGGGTGCAGCCCTGGCTGGGCTCTGGTGCTGCCCAAGGTGGATCCATGGAGGAGATACTTTAATAAATCCCTGCTTTATTCTGTGACCCTGCCAGCTCTGCTCCAGCTCAGCCTGCAGCAAGAGCAGAGCAGTGGGGTTAGGCTGGGATGTCCCTCCAGGAGCTCCCTGGGAGTTCCATCAGCCCTCAGAGAGGTTTGGTGTCCAGCTCCCTGCAGAGGGGACACAAAATCCCGGTGATGCTCAGGCTCCAGGGTGGGAACTCATCCCTGTGTGGGGTGAGGGAAGGGGAAGCTGAGGGCTGGGGCTGGTGATGCCCAAGGGCTGGTGCTGTCTGAGGGTGTTGTTTGCTGTCAGAACAGCTTCCTCTACCCCAGCCCACATCCTGGTGTCTTCACTGACCCCTGAGATCCCAAACTCCCTGGGGAGAGGAGCTGGACAGTTCTCAGCTCCAGGCCAGCCTTACCTGAGCAAAGAGGGCAGAACAACCCAGCCCTGGGCTGCTGAAAGCCATGATCAGCTCTCTGTGGCACGGGAAGCAGCACAGGTTCTCCACAGGGCATGGAGGGACACCTGTGGCCCCTTGCAGACCTCTGACACCCCATCCATCAGCTGTGCCCTGGGTTGTGTGTATTCCCTGGGCTCTGCACCCCAATCCATCAGCTGTGTCCATCCCTGGGCTCTGCACCCCCGTCCATCAGCTGTGTCCCCCCCTGGGCTCTGCACAGTCCCAGACAGCAGCACTGATGAGCAGAGCTGTGCTGGCTGAGGACACTCGCAGTGGTCACGTCCTCCCTCAGCTGGAAACTCCCTGGGCAACCCAGAGCAACCTCACTGCTCCCTTTGCCTCAGTTTCCCCTCAGCGCAGGTTTCAGTGTTTCCCAAGGCCAGCGTGCTGTTGTGACACATCATATTCAGCTACTCCCTCATGGGGACCATATAAATTCCATAGCTGCTTTATCTGATCCAGCAGTCATGAGTCTGCCTGTCTGAAAGTTGGCTGCTCTTGATAAGAAAACATTCCTGCTCCAGAAATTCCTTTCTGAGGGAAGTGGGGAAGGTCTCAGTCATGTTCTGCTGGGCAGGTGCCTGGGCAGCAGCTGATTCATGGTCACATCCCTGTCCTGGCACTCTGTGGGTGAGAGTCTCTGTAAATGTGCATCAGGTCCCTGGAGAAGGGGACAGTCCTTTGGCAAGCACCTGCTGCCATTTCTGCAAGGCCAAGGTAGCCCTGCAGCCCAAATTCTTGGTCATCCTTTGAGACAAACTGGGCAGAAACTACTGCTCCCGTGGGCTTGGCTTGTGGTGTTTCTGTAAGGCAAAATAATGGGAATTAGTTATTCTCATCTCATTTGAAAATTAGGTTTTAATGTGTTTAAATATGCATAAAAGTTCTTTACTTCAGCCACTGCAGCGACCCCTTAGTACCCCTGTCCACTGTGGGTGGCAGCTGAGGGCACTTGGGTACAGAGATGCCTCATTTCCCTCCTGTGGCAAACCACCCAAAAGGGCCCCAGATCACACATCTGTCCCTCCACATGCAAACAAAAAGAGGATTCTGGGCTCCCAATGCCAAGGGCAGCACTGGCAGCATCCCAGCTGGGCACAGATGATGCCAGTGGTCATGGAAACACTTGGGACATGCCAGGAGTGCCCATGGAAACCCCTGGGACATGCCAGGAGTGCCCATGGAAAGCCCTGGGACATGCCAGGAGTGCCCATGGATACCCCTGGGACATGCCAGGAGTGCCCATACCTTTGGGAAATGCCAGGAGTGCCCATGAAAACCTTTGGGACATGCCAGGAGTGCCCATGGATACCCTTGGGACATGCCAGGAGTGCCCATGGAAACCCCTGGGACATGCCAGGAGTGCCCATACCTTTGGGACATGCCAGGAGTGCCCATGGAAAGCCCTAGGACATGCCAGGAGTGCCCATGGAAACCCCTGGGACATGCCAGTAGTGCCCATGGAAACCCCTGGGACATGCCAGGAGTGCCCATACCTTTGGGACATGCCAGGAGTGCCCATGGATACCCCTGGGACATGCCAGGAGTGCCCATACCTTTGGGACATGCCAGGAGTGCCCATGGAAACCCCTGGGACATGCCAGGAGTGCCCATGGATACCCCTGGGAAATGCCAGGAGTGCCCATGGGAACCCCTGGGACATGCCAGGAGTGCCCATGGATACCCTTGGGACATGCCAGGAGTGCCCATGGAAACGCCTGGGACATGCCAGCTGCTCCTGGCAGCTCTGGCACTGCTGAGGCACAGCAGAGCAGGGGGAGCTGGAGCTGGGGGTGTTTGTTACTGAATTCCCCCCTTCCCTCCCCACCTTCCCTTTTCCTTGCAGCTCCCCACAGCCAGTCCTGCAGGGTTAATGCAAATAACCTGTTTATTACTGCAGCAGCTCATGGGAAACATGACTTGTCTAGTTCTGTTTATAGAGCATGTAATCATTAGAATAAAATAACAACAAAGACCAAATCACCAGCTGCATTTAGTATTGAAAAGTGACCTGGAGCCTTCCCTGGGACAGAAATGCTGCTGTGAACACCTCGGAAGCTTTGGGGACCTCAGCTAAAATCTTTTCCATTTTGAACAATGCACATCATTAGCTTTGCAGTGATTAGTTACCCATAACCATTAGTTGTGGTGGCTTTGCTGTGTGGTTATTTATGTTTTGTTGCTATGGTAGTTGCCTCTGGTTTTGAAAGGTGGGGGGGTTTTGTCACTCAATTGAAATTGGATTAATTGAGCTCCTTCTGATATAAAAGTCTCAAATCAATACAGTGTTCACCTTGTAAAATGCACTTTTTTTTTGATTGTTTAATGCCTCCTGAGATCAGATGCATTAAAATCCATGTGGAACTAACTTTTCTTTCTCTTCTCACCCCCACACTTCCCCATATGTGGTTTTGATTTTCCCCTCAGGGTACCTATGGGAGGTCTGGAAAACTCTTGGGAGCTTTCAAAGAATGTTAATATGTATAACACTGCATTTTCAGTTTTAAATACAACATGTAAAGACCTTTCTTTTTGAGGCTAAACTAGTAAAGCTGCTAGCTAAAAACTATTCCTAAGAAAAAGTTCCCACTTACCATAAAAAAGCTTAATAACATTTAATTGTATTTCATAGCATTTTGCACCCATAGTATTAAGCTTTTACAGTTCCTTGTAAAATGTCTGGGCAACACCGACTTTCAATTCTTCTGAGCTGGTTTTTAACTCTTCTTGATAAGAAATTTCTGCCTAATGGTCCCGTGCAGCATTTTCCATTCAAACCTTGAGCGTTTTTTAGCCCCAGAGCAGAGCCCTGCTGGTATCTGCAGTGATCTAACACACCCCATCCCTCTGCTGCTGCTCGCTGGGAGATTGCAATCCATTTGTGCCCCAAGTCATTCTGCAGACAACAAGAAGAAACATTTATAAGATCAAACTCTGCAGCTGGGGCACAAAGACCCAGCACCTTTGGCGATTTCCTGGTGCTGATCAGCAGGCATTAAGTTATTGGTTATAGCTGCACTCCCTCATTTTACCCTCCTTGGAGAGTTAGCTGGGCAGTGCTTCAGATAGAGGCTGTGAAATTTGATCACTGGAACTAAAATGGATGGCTTAGCTGCCTAATCTCCTCCATCCCGTTATCATCAGCTCCCAATCCCCTCCCCACACCATCTTCAAAATTGGGAAATAGCCCCAGACTTATGGGAATATGCTGCTGAGTTAAAGTAAACAGCTCTCACAGACTGTGTGGCCCCAAGCCCGGGCACAGGTGGGCCTGGTGGGAGCCCCAAAGGGGGAACATTAACATCAACATGAACTTTTGGGGAGATTATGGAACGTTTGTCTGTGGGATCAGCTCCTTGGGGTCGATAACTGATTGTCTGGATAGCAGGAGCATCTGATAAAATATTGCTAACCTGTATAATCTGCCTTTATCCCAGCAAATTGCCTCTGGAGGCCAAATCCTGACAAGAAGGGAGAAGTTTGGGTGAGGCAGGAGAGGGAGAGCAGCGCCCTGAGTGCTCCCCTGCCATGGGATCAGGCTGCCTTGGGCTTGCTGTGCTTCCCCCAGAAGAGACCATTTCTCCACTAATGCAGATTAATTCATTCTGCAGGATTGGTTATTGATCCCTCCCCTGTGGATGCACTCGAGGGGAGGGGAAAAGCCCTGATGTGGTTCTTTGTGCCGGGTTTCTCCTCACCCACAGCCTGGTTCCCTCCTGCCAGCTGCCCAGCCTGGAAATGCAGCAGGATTGCTGCCCAGTGCCACTCTGGGCTTCCCTC
This sequence comes from Taeniopygia guttata, assembly GCF_048771995.1. Lineage (NCBI taxonomy): Eukaryota > Metazoa > Chordata > Aves > Passeriformes > Estrildidae > Taeniopygia > Taeniopygia guttata. Next base: position 14,177,971 of record NC_133045.1, read on the forward strand.
ACCACCATCACTGCCTCTCAAGGAAAAAAATAAGTTTACTACTGACATCACATGCACAGACCTTACTGAGCTTCCCAAAGGGGAAAATGATCCACATTTAGTAAAGTACAACTAAAATCCTAGTTTAATGCTGCAGGAGTTTTTCAAATCACAGATTTTGAGTGTATTAGGTGCTGAAAATATTTTTAGGGAAAAAAAATATAGTGCTTTCTTTTCCAAATTGTTTCAATCACTTTGTGAGAAAAGATAACAAAGTGGGACAGAAAGCAAATGGATCTGGTTAAGAATCTGAACCTCTGGAATTCTAGCAATATAGGTTTATGATTAGATTTTAACTGGACAACTGATTGGTTATATGGATAAAGCATCCCCATCTACGCTGTGTACTAATGCACTTCCAGCAGGAATGAGCTGGTGCTAATGAAGCCAGCTGGGATTTTTTATGCTGTTTTTCGTGGGGTTTTGCCAGTTTGCCACTGCTCTGTCAGCTCTGGGCTCCTGCTCCAGCTGGGGACAATGTCTGTGCTCTGGGCAAGGGGGAATCTCCCAGGTACAGCTGGAATATTCTAGCTGGGACTGGGGCTTGGCTTTGGTCTTCACATTGTGACATCAGGATTGCTGTAAGCAAGGAAATGATGGCCTCATTGAATATGTTATGGTTATGGCTTTTGTGTTTCTTCTATCTCATGTCAAACCGAATGTCCTCGATGCAAAAAGAGAAGCTTCTCAGAGTCTCACTCCCCATCCCCCTTACCCAGCCAAGGACATATTTAAAACTTAAGGGCAAATGTTCCATAAAACACTGCCCAACCCTTTGCAAATTCCCTGCATAACTCTCACATGCATCCCCTAACTCTAGTCCATCCCTGCTCCAAAGTTGTAATTTGCCCTGCAGTCCTTTTCTGCCTCTCTCTCTTTTTTACAGTCTCTGAGATGGCAATTAGCTCGAGAGATGCACTTAGAGCTTCGCTTCAATTACAGATCCCTCCTCTCGAGGCTCTGCTGCTCATGCTAATTTAAACGTCCTTTTGCATGAAGCACTGGTCTGAATTCTTTAATTGTTCCCTCCTTATCGCAGATTTGGAGGCTTTCCACCCATGGGTGTGGTAATCATCGTCCCAAAGGGAACCGGGACAAGGTTTTGTTAAAGAAAATCCCCTGGGGCAGAATCACTAAAGCGAAAGGAAAAAATAGAAATGCTAGAGCCGACCATGAATGCAGATTTTTTTCTCTCCACAGAGTTTCCGAAGAGGAGCAAACGTGTTCATCCGCATTTTAGAGGTGCATGAGCTGAGCCAGAGCAGAAAGTGCCACCTGCCACATCTGGACAATGTGGAGCACAGAGGTTTGGAGCTGCCTGAGCTGTTCTTCCCTGCTTTTTCCTGGGTGAGGACATAAAGGGTGACACAGCAAGGGTCAGCACGACCTTCCCTTCTGCAGACCAAATCCACAAACCCGCAGGCCCTGCAGAAGGGAAGGTCGTGCTGACCCTTGCTGTATCACCCTTTATATCCTCATCCAGGAAAAAGCAGGGAATAAATGCTGCTGGCCCTGATGGCTGCAAAGGCAAAAATTGAATATGACACTTTGCTACTCCTCAGACTCCAAATCCCCACTGCTGTAAATTCAGCACCCCCCTGGTGAAGTTAAAGCAGCTCATAAAAGTGTGAAGCAGAAAGTCCAAACTTACATGGGGGCTGTTCCATTTTCTCTGTGTGGCCATAATGGGGTTATTTATGGTACATGTAGGAAAGATTAAAGGTTTTCATAATAAAGGAAAGCGAGAGCTCAAGAACTGGGTGCCTCCTAACAGCACTGACTCTCAAGACAGGATAAATCACCCAAGCAACCATTAAAACTTCAAGCAGATTGCTTGTAAACCTCCGAGCCATGCCAATAAAGCATATTCCTTGCCACGGAGCAGCCCAGATGGTGGAGCTCAGCACTTTCCAGAGCTCAGGGCTGCTCACAGTTGAACCCTCCTGCCCGTCTCCTCGAGGGCACAGTGCCAAGGAACCACTCTGGAATCCATGGGATCTCACATGTGGGATCACAGGGACAGCAGGGACAGCAGGGACAGCAGGGACAGGGGCTGGAACCTCCAGCCTGAGCCCAGCTCGGAGCTTTGGAGCTGGGCTCCATCTCTGCCCTCAGCCCCTTCCTCATTGTGCTGGTCCTCGGGGGTTCCCATCACAACACAACCCCACAGACACGTTGGGATGGGCTTCAGGAAGTCAGCAAAATATTCCAAGGCCCTTCAAGGTTCTGGTTCATTTGCATTTTAAAAAGTCAAGTCTGCCCGTTCCTTCCACCCTGAAAGACCAAGGGGAAATGCAATAAATCACAGTTTGTGTGGCACAGCATCAGCCAGGGATCTTCCCTGAGTCCTACCCTGGAGAAAAGCCCCAAACCAAAGCTTTTCTCTTGTTTCTCATCATCTTTTTGTTGTTTGCTTGTCACTGGGATTTGCCTCCCAAGCAGGTGGAGCCAAGTGGGAGCTCAGTGGAGGTGGGCAAGGTGGGAGATGTGTCTGGGAACCCCCAAACTCCACCCTGCTGCTCCTCCAGGCTTGCACTGCTCCAGGAAACTCAAGTCCGGCACTTGGCACCCGAGTGGGGAGAGGGTTTCCTGTTTGGAGACACAAATTGTGTTCCATGTATGGCCAAAGTGCATTTTCTTGGTCTGTGGGAAGGTCAAAAGCACTGAAGCATCAGACCAAGGCAGGAGAAGTGAACTGGGAGTATAAAAGAACAGGCAAATGTGAGGCGAGTCCATTAATATCTCATTCCTCTTTATTTCTGCTCCCTTATTCCCCAGATATTTGTGTGTTGCCAGCACAGTGTCAGTATCTGATTTGTTTGTTTGTCTTACTTTTCCTCCTGAATTAACCATCCAGAATCCTCCCAGAAATGCCCATGAGATTTGAAGTTAGCCTGGAAATCTTTCAAAGGACCCCAAAGATAACTGCACTGGGTCTTCTATTGCATTTCCATTTTATGGCATCTTTTTATATTCTGCAGTAGCCTTTTCTGAATAAAAATGAGACAGCCTCTTAAGAGGCCTTTTTATTATTTGCATTTGGCAAAAACAGCCTTAATGAGCTGTTAAGAGTCATTCCCCAGTCCTATTGTTGGCGGTGCATGGGAGCCTGTAAAGCGCTGAAAAGCCAAAAGACAATTTATGATCCCTGATGCCATCCCTCCCTGGGACAGTCCCCAGAGACCGAGGGTGCAGAGGGACCGTCCCAGAGTGGGACAGACCCGGGTGGGCTCACCGAGCCCAGAGGGCTCCGGGAAAGAGCAAATATTAGCAAATATTGCACCGGGCTGTGGCCCCGCTGCACCGGGCACACGGACATCGCTCACCAGCTCAGGGCATGGATCGATCGGGGCATGGATCGGGGGATCGATCGATGGATCGCTTAGGGAATCAATCAGGGGATGGATCAGGAGATTACTCAGGGGGTCGATCAGGGGATCAATCGATCAATGGATCACTCAGGGGATCAGTCAGGGGATCGATCAATGGATCGCTCAGGGGATGGATCAGGGGATCAATCAGGGGATCAATTGGGCATGGATCGCTCAGGGGATCTACCAATGGATCAATCAATGGATCACTCAGGGGATCATTCAGGGGGTCACTCAGGGGATGGATCAGGGGATCAATCAGGGGATCGATCAATGGATCGCTCAGGGGATGGGTCAGTGGATCATCCAGGGAAAAGACCAATGGATCACTCAGTGGATCAATCAATGGATCACTCAGTGGATCAATCAATGGATCACTCAGGGGATCGACCAATGGATTACTCAGTGGATCACTGAGCAGCTCAGTTGATCGCTCAGTGAATCATTCAGTGGATCGCTCAGTGGATCACTGAGCAGCTCAGTGGATCACTCAGCACTCAGCTTTATTTGGATTGAAATGTATCATCTACAACCTATTTTTTACTGAATAATCAAATGTGTAACTTGATTATCTTTCTGTTATTGTTCCACGCAGTAGTCATGCTTTGATAAAGGACTAAAGGATTTTAACCTGCAGTGATTTTTCCACTGATCTATAATTTTTTCAGGCACAATCAAATTTTGATTTTTGAATTCCCCTGAAACATCAGGCTCTGACTCTGGCCTGGCACCCCAAAAGGAGCTGAGTGACTTTAGATTATCCCTTCCTGCACTAACAGCACTAGAGCAGCTGTGTAATTTTTTCTTGCAGTGGGGATCTCTGCCTTGCTGCCGGGTTCCAGCCCTTTGTGTGGGATGCAATCATCAGCAATTACCCATGTGCCCAGCATTTTGTCACTGCTCCTTCCAGCTCACAGCCACACCAGAGATCCCGGGAGAAGGAAGGGTGACAATAACCACCAGGGACACTCCCGGGAGAAGGAAGGGTGACAATAACCACCAGGGACACTCCCGGGAGAAGGAAGGGTGACAATAACGTGGTGCAAGCCCACAGCAGCCGGATCCTTGGCACTTCACTTGGTTTCTGATTCTTTAAAATGCTCTTTCCTTGGGGAATTTTATTTGCATGAAAACACAGCACAATAATTTCACGACTGCTCGCCCTCATGATGTGCAGAGAAACAAAGCAGCTCCACAGTGAACTAAGCAATCAGTTATATTTAATTTTTATTTCTGAAATCGCACCTCTTTCACTCTCTTTCCTCTGCTGAGACTAACAAAAGTGACTTACAGTGCAGCTGGGTTACACAGCAGAACGAGGAACTCAGAGCTGCTAAAAGAAAAGGATTATTCTCCTGTGAGCTGGGGGAACAAAGCTCCCCAGTAAATGTCCTGTTCTGCCCTGCCCCAGTGCTTTTGTGCAGCTCAAGCACAAATCCCGCTGCTCCCGGGGCTCATCCCCAGCAGCACTGTTCAGTGCTTAACTCAGCGACCTCACAAAAATTCTTGGTGTGAAGCAAATGTACTCAGCAAATGTACCCCGCCTTTCCTTGCAGACTGGAGGGAGAATTGTGCATAATTCTGTGGGAGTGGAGGGGAAAAGGAAAGCTGGAGTTCCTCCCCAGCTGAGGATGGGCCCATCATGCCCAGGACAAACCTGGGGCTGACAGTGGGGACTGTCCCTGCCTGTCCTGGGGACACCTGCTGGGAGATGCTGCTGGCCCGAAAAATGCCAACAGCCCAGGGGCTGAGAGCCCAGCCCAGGGGATAAAAACCCAGCACAAGGGATGAAAACCCAGCCCAGGGGATGAAAACCCAGCCCAGGGGATAAAAACCCAGCACAGGGCATGAAAACCCAACCCAGGGGATGAAAACCCAACCCAGGGGATGAGAACCCAGCCCAGGGGATAAAAACCCAGCACAGGGCATGAAAACCCAACCCAGGGGATGAAAACCCAGCCCAGGGGATAAAAACCCAGCACAGGGCATGAAAACCCAACCCAGGGGATGAAAACCCAGCACAGAGCATGAAAACCCATCACAGGGCATGAAAACCCAACCCAGGGGATGAAAACCCAGCCCAGGGGATGAGAACCCAGCCCAGGGGATGAGAACCCAGCCCAGGGGATGAGAACCCAGCCCAGGGGCTGAGAGCCCAGCCCAGGGGATGAGAACCCAGCCCAGGGGATGAAAACCCAGCCCAGGGGATGAGAACCCAGCCCAGGGGATGAAACCCAGCCCAGGGGATTGAAAATCCAGCCCAGGGGATGAAACCCAGCCCAGCTGCCTTCCCAGCCTTGTCCTCAAGTCAAAGTTCCAGCTCTAACTGCCAGCTTTGCCAAATTATTATCCTTCAGATGGAAGTCGTAATAATTTATGAGCAGCTTTACATGGGATTTTATCCCTTCTCGGAACAAATCTGTATAAAAAGCAGAATAAATCTGGCCTGTTGGAAACTCTGGGGTTCTTGGCATCACCAAGCTCTGCCTCCAGCCTGGCCCAGCAGAGCATCCCAGTGCCCACCACAGGCCTGGCAGCTCCTCGGGAGGCAGAGCAGAGCACAGAGGAGCAGCCCCTGCTCATTTGTCTGCATTTCTATTTCTATTTCTATTTCTATTTCTATTTCTATTTCTATTTCTATTTCTATTTCTATTTCTGTTTCTATTTCTATTTCTATTTCTATTTATGGTGTTTTATATTTATATTTAGTCAATATTTATATTTATAGTTATGTGTATGTTTATTTTTATTTACAATTAGATTTCTATTTATATTTACAGTTGTTTTTATATTTACATTTACAGTTATTTGTGCAGCTATGTAAATTCCCCGCGGAGGAAGGCAAGCCCCACGCCCTGGGTTTGAAGCGGGGTGGGAGATGGAGCAGAAGCTGGATGTGCATGTGCTAAACCGGAGCACAAAAGCCGCTTAGGACCAGCCCGCGGAGATTAGCTAACAAGAACCCAGCCATTCTTTTCAGCAGCCGTTATTAGCATATTTTTCATCAATACTATACTTAACAGCTACTACATAGCAGGAAGTGGTATTTAACCTCTTGTTCCAATATAACGAGATTACTTTGGGCGGTTATGTTACATTCCATTCATAAAGACCCTCCCCTGCCCAGTTAATTGGATCCACTGGGATCCAGCATGAACTGGGAGCACTGCACCAAAATTTATTCGGAATAATGAAATTTTAAGCACCAAAATTAATTCGGAATATTGAAATTTTAAACCCCAAAATGATTTCGCAATATTGAAATTTTAAGCCCCAAAATGAATTCGGAATATTGAAATTTTAAGCCGCAAAATGAATTCGGAATATCGAAATTTTAAACCCCAAAATGAATTCGCAATATTGAAATTTTAAACCCCAAAATGAATTCGGAATATCTAAATTTTCAGCTGGGTTTGTCTTTAAGGCTGCACTGAGAGGATGTAAAACTCGATGGTGACAGATAAAGGGTGTCATTAGAAAATTCTGCCGGTTTCTGGTAGCTAACTTGCATTCTGAAAGTTAAAGTTCTTTGAAATAGATGAACATCACCTGACTTTTGAGGCACACCAGGTGAAATTAGTTTTTCCTTTATTTGGCTATAAAACTCTGAGCTAGGGGGACTCTGCTGCCATAAAACTTTTGTGTTTCACTGAAGTCAGTGAATTGGAAAATGGAGTAGAGTTTGGAATAAAACTACAAAGTAGGTGAGCCTTATGGGATTCCTATTTTCAGCAATTCCCTGCTCCTAATAGTTTCCTTTTTTTAAATTTATTTTTTCCTAAAGAGTTTGTGGGTTGCAAGATGGATACCAGGAGTGGTTTTATTATTTGAAGGATGCAACATTAATTAATAAAAACTAAGCTGAAAGAAATAAAAGTGCAACAGTTGAATTTAGTTTAGCAGAGAGGTACAGAACCATCTCCCTCTTCTAGAAACTGGTTTGTTCTTATGCAAAAAAAAAAAAAAACAACTTCCAAAATAATTAAAGGAGCCTCCTTTTCCATCTTCTGGAAAGACAGGGGTTTACCCCTGTGTAAAAGAAAGGAATAAATATAGAAGCTAATTAAATTCTGCCATTTCACCTAACAATGCAGCTGTTTTGCTGTTTGGCTGTAGTGTTGCATGCAGCAGATTTCGTGCAGCAGCACAAAAGAGACACTTTGGATTTTTATCCCCCCTTCCACCCACCTTCCCAAGACTCATCAGCTCAGCCCTGACCCTCTGCATTGTCTTTAAGCCAAAGAAAAATCTCCAAGTGAACGCTGACAATGAGTTTTCATGCCCAAGATTAAAATTACCAAATTAGGAAAAATTCAAGATGGAATTTTTTTTTCTCCTCTGTGCTGCTGCTTCAGAGAAAGTCTTTAAACCTTTTTGTTTGTGCATCTTCAGGCTGCAAAGTTAATTTAAAGGGGCACTGCCAAGGTTAGCAAGCTCAGAATTTGATTTGGCTGGCTGTTCATGTTCCCTAATTCTGCATAATTCTACATCTTTTTATCTTGAGGGAGGAAAAATAAATTCCTTCAGGGAAATGCATCAAAGCTGCAGGTCTGACTCCATGGGCAACCCTGCAAAATCTGCCCAGCCTTTGTAAGAATAGAGGAAAAACATTTTTGAATGAAAAACAACTTCCTTTGCAAGGTTCCCAAAGGAATGAGCTCAGTTAAAGAAGAAAAAGGTGATTGAGGAGGAGGAGGGTTCTGTAAGGAATGAGTTCAGTTAAAAAAGAAAATATGATTAGGGAGGAGGAGAGTTCTGTAAGCGGTGTGCAACTACAAGCACAGCTGAAATGCAAACGCAAAACCACCACAGCAAGTACCTGTCCGCGGGTTAGGGGACACTTTATTATTGAAATAACTCCAGAACAGCAGCCTCAGCGTCATTTTCCTCACTTTGTTCTGAAGACATCACATATTGACTCATGACTAAATAGTCAAAGCCATGGAGTTATTCCTGCAAAGCAGAACACGGAGCAGCTGGGCTGGATTCTCGGTGTCCCTCCCAGCTCCCGGTGGGTTTTCCTGGGGAATTGCGGTGTGGGAGTTGTGGGAACCCAGAGCTTCCCTCTGGCTGCCCTGGATTGCCTGGGACCCTGGCAGGGGTCAGGAACCCCCTGGACAGAGCCCCCAGAGACACTGGCTGTGATCTCTGTCCATGGAAAAGAGTTTTCAATCTTACAGGATCAATTACCAGCTCTGAGTGTTTGATATCAGTAATAATTAAGTGTGGCACGGGTGCAAAAGTAAAATTTTAGGATTCTAGATAAGGGGTCCAAAGGGGACAAGATGGAGGAAATTGGGTGTGCCTTGTCCTTTTTCTCCTTCTTCATGCCCTCCATGTTTCACTGTGGTGTTGGCATTTTTCTGTTGGTTCAGGCTGGGGACACACTGTCCAACGTAGGTGACAGATATTGGCACGTTATTGTAAATCCAGCACAGGTAGTTTGTGGTATTTAATGTTTGTACCATCCCACTGAGGGCAGAGCCCCACACGCTGCCCTGCAGGACAGAGCTGCGGCAGGGCAGCAGAACATGTTAGAGATAAACAGAATAAACAACCTTGAAACCAGCACAGACCAATTATGGCTTCTTCTTTGGCAGCGGGGCAGAAAGACAGAGACTTTCTACAATTTTGGAATCATCAATACCACAGATTCTGACAGGGGTGAAAGCCGCCCCTGTGTAGGCCGTGGCCCGGCCCCAGTGCAGGCCATGACCCATCCCGGTGCAGGCCGTGGCCTATCCCTGGTGTAGTCCGTGACCCATCCCTGGTGTAGGCTGTGGCCCATCCCCGGTGTAGGCCGTGGCCCGGCCCCGGCACAGCCCGTCCCTCCTCCCGGGGCGCCCGGGGGAGCCGGGAGCTGTCCAGCAGGGGAGCAGCTCCGCAGCACACCCCGGGATGCTCCGCAGGCCCCAACCCTGCCCTGCCGCTCCGCGCTCAGAAGAACCCGAGGGAATTTGGAGAGCAGGAGCTGGGCGCTGTCATCCTCTGGGAATCCATTTACAGGCACGCCTCTCCCGGCATCGCTGGGATGGTTAAACCTGGCTGCGAGCATAAAGGCCCGACCTGGCACCTTCCGCTCCTATAAATTACACTTTGAAGCTCAATTTGGAGCATCGTGGTAAAAGAAATCCTTATCTTGGTACTACTAAGGAATGCTGTTATTGGTACCTTTCCTGTGGCAATTCATGGAAAGGGAAATGCTGCACGACCATGGCTGACCTTGCTTCTTGATCAACCTGATAATTAATAGGAATAGAGAAAAAGCCCTGTATTTCCGAGTGCTGATCAGGCAGCAAAGGCACTCCAAACATCTGAAGAAAAAACAGTTTGTTAATTGCTGTCTAGACAGTTTATTGCTGCAATAAGATCAAAACACAGAATACTGAGGTTTGTGGTATGAATCATGCAGACTAAACAATTGTTTTATTGCATTTACAGAGCACTTGATTTATAATGCAGTCAGCTCGGTAATAAAATTCCTCCATTGTATATCCTGAATAATTTCACCTCGTTTCACATCTCCCTGGCTGAATTCTATATCGAGATGCTTTAAAAATGTCTGGATGGAGAGGGGATTAGTGCCATGTGTATATAAAGTTACTTATCTGGGGCCTCTGCTGTATCATCAGAGGCATCCAGCACCCATCCAGCACTGCCGGGATCACTGTGGGATTGGGGATGCCCTGAGGAGCGGATTTATGGGGCTGCAGCCCCACTGAGGGCACTGCAGGGACAGCCAGGCTGGCCCATGGCAGGAGGGTTCATCCCACTCCACTCCAGCCAAAAGGGATCCATCAGGCAAGAGGCTTTCCCCCTTTTTTTAACTTTATTACTCTACTTTACTAAGCAGGATAATTTATCTGTCTGCTTCTGTGAGCATTTCTAGGGGTGACAGGGAGCTGTTTTGGAAACTAAGAAACTTTTAGGATGATGGAAATTTGTCTTTATTAAGCACTGAGCTGGGCTAAGGGAATAATTGCATGAAACTGAGTGCCAGCTTTCCCTGGGAGCATCAAATGATGTTGCTTTTGCTTTGGGTAAGATACCTTTGTATATTTTCATTTCCTTTTTACAGGTTATAATCATCCCAATATCCCTGAAGACCAAAGAAATAACAGGGGAGATTTTAGTTCTGGAGCAAAATCAAAGCAGAGACCTAAATCTGGAGAATGCCAGTTCCCCAAAGGCTGGGCTGCCATTCTGCCCCCCCAAGAGGAAATGCAGCCCCTGCCTTCCCTGATGCCACAGTACCTGCAAGGCTTGTCAGATGATGATGATGATGATGATGATAATAATAATAATAATAATAAGAATCAGAGTGTGAGCCCAGGCAGGAGGGTGGCACAGCCAACATGCCCTCTCCTCCCCAGCTGTGCTTGGGGACAAGAGAGCAGAGGAATTTATGCTGGGGAAAGAGAGTGAGGCAGGGATTCTGCCTGGGGAAAGGCACCAAAAAAAACCCCTGGGGAGCCTGTGAGCAGCAAGTGCAGCTCTGGGAGGCTCAGAGCCAGCCCCGGGGGTGCCAGGCAGGGGTGCCAGGCAGGGGTGCCAGTCCCTGCCCCTGGCACCCTCTCCCCCCAGCCCAGCCCAAGCTGTTCCAGGCACAGGGGCTGGGGGCTCTCACCCTCGGTGTTTGATTTTTTACGTGCCTTTAAAGGCTCTGAGCAGCATTTCTGCCGTTTATTGCTGCTCAATAAAGTTTTATCTCGTGGAACTCGCGATTTATTTACTCCATCTTGCGGAACAGACGCGTGCTCTCTCCCACATCGGCACCCCTTTACCAGATTCATAAAATGTGTTAACAATTCATTTAAAATTCATACAGGAGGCAGGCCCAGCTCCCTGGCAGGGCAGTGCAAAGTGTGGCACACGCTGCCAGGGGCTGCTCTGAGCACTCCAGTGCTCCCGTGGCTGCTCCCCTGTCCCAGCCAGACAAACAACATCTCCACATTGCCCAGGTGTGGGAATCCAGAGATTCCCTCTGGCTGCCCTGGCTGCCCTGGGACCCTGGCAGGGGTCAGGAACCCCCCTGGACAGAGCCCCCAGAGACACTGGCTGTGATCTCTGCCCATGGAAAAGAGTTTTCAATCTTACAGGACGAATTACCAGCTCTGAGTGTTTGATATAAGTAATAATTAAGTGTGGCACGGGTGCAAAAGTAAAATTTTAGGATTCTAGATTAGGGGTTCAAAGGGGACAAGATGGAGGAAATTGGGTGTGCCTTGTCCTTTTCCTCCTTCTTCATGCCCTCCATGTTTCACTGTGGTGTTGGCATTTTTCTGTTGGTTTAGGCTGGGGACACACTGTCCAACGTAGGTGACAGATATTGGCACGTTATTGTAAATCCAGCACAGGTAGTTTGTGGTATTTAATGTTTGTAACATCCCACTGAGGGCAGAGCCCCACACGCTGCCCTGCAGGACAGAGCTGCGGCAGGGCAGCAGAACATGTTAGAGATAAACAGAATAAACAACCTTGAAACCAGCACAGACCAATTATGGCTTCTGCTTTGGCAGCGGGGCAGAAAGACAGAGACTTTCTACAATCTCGGGATCATCAATACCACAGATTCCAACACCCAGGTATGGCTCAGCTGCTGCCAATTTTCCTCCTCAGCTCCCAGGAAAGCGCAGCTGGGAGAGTGCCAGGCTGGGAGAGTGCCTGGCCAGGAGTTTATCTGCAGCCTTTCTGCACTCCCTGTTCAGCAGGGCTTTCCCCTGCCCTGACAAGAGGCAGCTTTTTGCTGCTCTGCCTCTGGGTTAGGAGCAGAAAGGGGAGGTAAGACTCAAAATGAGGTTTTTCATCCCTCTGTGCCCCTGTGGGGAAAAATCATCTGTGGATATTCTCAGTTGAGTCAGAGAGAAAAATAGGAAGATTTTTTTTCCCAGGCTTAGCCTGGCAGAAATCTTCCTCTTCTTCTCTCTGACTGGACTGAGGATATCCACAATCATTGTTTGCTGTTAATGGCTGTGGAACAGCCCTGGCTGCTGCCTTGCCCTGCCCTGGACCTGCCCCAGCACAGCTGCTCTCATTTTCCAGCACCAAAGCACCCAGGTTCTGAAGCTGAGCCAGGAGCATCCCCATCTCCTCTCAGTGGGATGCCCACTCTGACCTTGGCCAGGCAGAGAAAACTTCTGGGAACACCCCCTCATCCTTCCTCACCCTCTGCTGTCTCCTGGTATTTGCCCAATTCCCAGCCTAAGGGGATGGGACTCTCTCTGCTTGTTCCCTTCTATCCCAGTTCTAGCTGGGAAAGCCAGTCTGGTGTTTGTGAATTCCAGGGGGAAATGATTGGCAATTCTGTACTGCCCTAAAGAGGAACACTAAAACTGTGGGGTGTGGACAGGTGCCAGTGTCCCTCCAAAGAGCACCCAGCTGGGTGTGCATTCCTCACCACGCCGCTGCACACTTGTGCAATATTTGGCTTATTTGTGCAACGTAATTAATGAAACATGTCTCATTGGCACCAGCATCCCCAGGGACCCTAAAGCAAACGGGGGCCTTTGAAGCCTGAGAGGGTCTTAAAAGCAGAAAATATTTGCCACAAGTTTATTAAACCAAGCTTTACTGGTAATAAATTAGCAGCCTGCAGACAGGCCCTTATCTGGAAACGCTGGCACGGATCTGTCAGAAAAATGCAGCAACAATTTCCAGTGTCCACAGCAGCTCTCAGTCTGTCCTTCCCCAGCTGCTGATGCACTCAGCCACCCAAAGCCCCAAGTTTGGGGGTGAGCTGTCCCCTCCTGAGGCAGCCCCTGTGCAATTCCCAAAACCCTCGGGAGATGCCCAGCTGTGTTCCTCATCTCATCCTGCTCCTGCAGCACTGACCCGTGCCTGGAGCAGTTTAGAGTCTCACTAACTGAGCTGGGGTGCTGCTAATGCCCCTCTGCCCCTCCATCTGCAGCTTTTGTGGGCTCACCATGCTGCTCCAAACCCCCAAACTGCTGTGGGGGTGTTTGGGGATCTGCACATCCCTCACCCTGCCCCTTGGAGTGGTGAAAGATGCTGGAGCCTCTCCTGAGCTGCTGAACAAAAGCCCATTGCTGGAGGGTGTTACATCTGCCCAGGACCTGCACTTGGAGCACCACAGTGGAGTGAAATCTGTTTGCTGCTACTTCTCTTTGGGTTCTTAGTGGCATTTGTGCAGGTGTGCAGCTTAAAAAAGGGCTTTTTCCTCAGGCCATGCAGAGTTGGTCCAAATTTCAGCTGCAGCAAGAGCCCTCCACAGCAATCTGAAGGTTGATTTTTAACAGTGATCTCCTAATTTTGTGTTGCACCACTGAGAATTGCTCAGTTTTATTTAGTAATGATGTGTTTGAGTATATTTCATTTAAATATATTATATAGGTGGGGCAGTTTGTGCAGTCCAGCCAGTGCTTAATCAAGTCCAAAGCAGCTGAGGATGTGTGCAGCTATTCATAAGTTCATTTTAGTGCAAATGCTGCCTTAGTTAGCAAACAATTATGTTTAATTGCAGAATCAAGCCTTATTATGTGCCAGGCAGCATAATCTTCATGCTGAAAATTACTCCAGAGGCCCAAAATCCCCTGGATTGTGGCCGTGGCTTCATGGCAGAGGCACACACACACCCTGATATCCTCTCTGACTCCCGACTGTTTCTTCTCTCCCCGCCCAGGGCTGCTGCTGTCTTTTATATGTACATTACATGTTACATGGGTACAGTTTGTCCCCAATGCCCATTACCTATATTAAATGGTGCTTTTCTATCTTTTATATGGTACATTACGTGTTACATGGTTACAGTTTTTCCCCAATGCCCATTACCTATATTAAATGGTGCTTTTCTACTCTAAACCAATCTGTGAGTGCCAACATCACCAAGAACATGGAGGTGAGGAAGGAGAAAGAGGGAGGACAGGGCAGGCCTGAATCCCTCCATCTTAAACCCTCTGACCCCCATGTACAAAACAAAACTCCCCTGTACAGCACTCAGAAATTCTTCCCTCTACTTTGTGACTACTTCTACTCTAATATCTAAACTTTTGTGACTTTTTGTTCTTCCTGCAAGGTTGGTAAATCGTTCCATGGCTCAAACCCAAAATCACAGCTGTTTCCAGCTGCCTGCCAGGGTCTCAAATGCTTCTGACCTGGGCCTGGAACCTCCAAAAATGTCTGAGGGACATTTTGAGTTCCAACAGGGAAGGATTTTTGGTGCAGTGTGGAAGGAATGAGGATTATTGGAGAGCAGAAGTGTGCCCAGCCCACGGTACAGGGATCTGCAGCTCAGGTTGGTGATGGCCCCAGCCTGCAGCTGATCTGTTCCCATGGGCGAATCCTCCCCAGCAGGGTTGATGCTCTGTCTTCCGAACTCCTGGAGGGCTGAAGCTCATTTGTACATCAAACAAGACCCAGTTGGAGTCTGCCACGCAGAATTGTCCCCTAATATAACTCAGCTGTGTGTGTATTTCATTGCAGAGAAAATACAGGCAGGGCTGGCACCGGGTTCCCTCATCAGAGGCCAGGACATCAGTGCTGAAAGCTCAGCTGACTCCTGTGTGCTAAAAGAGCAGGAGTCTGAACAAATGCAAATCTATTCAGAATCATCTGAAATATTTGGAGTTACACGCACAGGAGACCTGAGTCAAGCCACTTGTCCTAGTTTCTGTCACCCAAACACTAACCCTTTATAAATCATTAATTTCCAGACTGTTTATTATCCAGGGGAAGTAACAAACCAGGAGTATCACGTAACACATCCTAAGAATGCCTTGTTCATTTGAAGAGCAAATAAAACTAAATAGCACCGAGTTGTTACTGATGCAGCCTACGAGGCCCAGCAGAACACAAAAAGGGGCCTTAATCAGACAGAGGCCACAAAATAAACAGGGGAAAAAAGAAGGGGGAAAGGCTTTGGACAAGAGTGGCCACACGTAGACATCTTCACATAGAAATTCTTTGTTTGCTGTGGCAGGGAAATTGCTCTGCTCGTTCTGTGGCAGGGCTTTTGGAGCAGCAATGGTTTCCACAGCTGCTGCTGCCCCCAGCCTCCTTTCCCACAGCAATGATTTAACTCCTATCCCGGGCAGGGAACAGAGCAGAGCCTCTGGCTCAGAAAATAATCACCACAATTAATTACTGTGCCGGGAAAGCAAACTTGTGGCTGTTTGGTTAGCAGGGCCCGTCCCTGATGGGTTTGTCATGTGGCACCAGGAGCTGTGGGATGGGCAGGTGTGGGACAGTGTGGGGGTCTTTGCTTCTCAGTGGGATGTTACAAATATTATATACCAGAAACTACCTGTGCTGGATTTACAATAATGTGTTCATATCTATCACTTAACATTGAACAGTGTGTCTCTAGTCTAAATTAACAGAAAAATGCCAACACCACAGTGAAACATGGAGGGCATGAAGAAGGAGAAAAAGACAAGAGACACCCAATTTCTTCTATCTTGCTTCTTTTGAACCCCTTATCTAAAATCTTACAATTTTACTTTTGCACCCATGCCACACTTAATTATTACTTATATCAAACCCTCAGTGCTGGTAATTCATCCTGTAAGATTGAAAACTCTTTTCCATGGACAGAGATCACAGCCAGTGTCTCTGGGGGCTCTGTCCAGGGGGTTCCTGACCCCTGCCAGGGTCCCAGGGCAGCCAGAGGGAAGCCCTGGGCTCCCACAGGCAAGGAAGTCATTCCCAGCTGAGGATGAGGAGCAGAGGAAGGTTCACCTGAGCTCTGGCTTCTCTGGAGTTCACCTTCCTGAGCAGTCCAGGGGATGCAGAGGATGCTCCAGCACCACACAGTGCCCAGGCACAGAGATCCCCCCTGCTCCAAAGTGTCAGCGCAGAGGTGAGGCAGGAAATGAGATAAATGAGGTGGGAATTGTCATTTATTTTGTGGCCTTTCAATGGATGGTGCTGACAGCTGGGAAATGCAGATCCCCTGGCAGGTCTGCTGCTCCAGCACAGGCAGGCTCTGAGCTGCCTCCCTCCTGCCAGCCCTCCCTGCCTCACTTCTGTCAATTTAGCTTAAACACCTTCCAGCTTCTCCAGTAAAAAGTCCTTTTCTGGGCAATATTTCAGAGTTTCTATTGAGCTGGGTGTCCTGCTGGTCACACTTGTCAGGAAGGTATTGAGGTATTGTACTTCTGAAAGCGATGTTAGCAAAACTGTAATCCAGGCCTCACACGTTACTTTGCTCCATATGTTATTTATTTTAGTCTTTTAAGGTCTCAAAATACTATATATTTACAGTTGCCCTTTAAAGTTATTGTTAGCTACAAAATATTAGAAACATAGTTTCATCTATAAAATGTATAATTAAATTAATCCTTACCATACTTTTTCTTACCTCACACAGGAAGCATTTCAGCCTGATGAATGCCATGGACATATAATTAGTACTTTATACCATAAACTAGATTATAACCTACACTGTCCACCCTGGCTCCAAAAATCCTTGCAGATTTTAATTCAATTGCTGCCCTTTATCTGGATGAAAGCGTTTGAATTCAGTTATTGGTTTGATTATCCAGGGTGGGTTTGTGCCTTTGTATGGGTCAGACGTGGTGGCAGTTTTAAACACGGGTTTAGTGGAAGTCTCAAATTAGGCACTTGCATCTATATTTAGGCAACTCCCAGAGTTTAAACGCTGAACATCTGATTTTTCCAGCTGAGGTTTGCCTGAGCTGGGGTTTAATGGGAATCAAGGCTGCAGATGAAAGTAAAGGGAGAATTTTGAGGTGAGTCTGAATTCCAGTGGGAATTGGGCACCTGAAAAGCTCAGACTCTTCTGACAGCCCCTTCCATGCCTGACTCTGCCCTCAGTGCCTAAATCCCTTCCAAAACCTGGCAGGGCACTTGGAGGACGTGTTCACCAGCAAACCCAGCAAACTCCCCTCATTCTCTGGGATTTGTCCTCTCCATGCCTGAGAAATCTCAGATATTTTCAGCACTGAGGCAGACCTGCCCTTTGGTGTTTTAGCTGAAGGTGGGTTAGGTGTGGTTGCAGTTTAAAGGCATTTTGGACGAGCCAGGATCTCCTGGTTTGGGTTTGATCCTGCAGGTCTGGAGCTCCGTGGGACAGAGCAGAGCCATTTATCCTCCTCCCCTGCAGAGCCAGGCCTGTGTTTATACCAGCTTGTTTAGCTTACCCCTAATGCACATCCCAGGACCCACCTCTCATACACATCCCAAGACATGTTTATGAAAATTCTTTATAAGCAAAATATTTCACTTGCACGCAGCGAGCTCAGCTACAGAACAGCCACAGGCTGGTCCGGCCCTCTCCCTGTGCATCTTTAATTTGGGAATTCAGCCCCCAGCCCACCCACATCACCACAGCAGGACCCAGGAGCTGGAGCACGTGGCCATCCCGTGCTGGTTTTGCTGTAATTGTCAGACAGGAGATGCAAAGGTGAGTGGTCAGCTGGGATTTGGAGCCAGGTTTGGATTTAATTCTTTAAATGTGCCTTTAGAGCAGGTAGTGCATCCCTTCACAAGGTCTATCCTGCTCCGGCAGCTCACGGGGAATTCAGCACTGAGCTGCCCGAGCACCAACACCTGCCTTGGTCCTGAGGAGATCTCAGCCCTCACAGAGCCCTCAGGAGATCCTGAGGAGATCCTGAGGAGATCCTGAGGAGATTCTGAGGAGATCTCAGCCCTCACATAGCCCTGAGCAGATCCTGAGGAGCTCTCAGCTCTCACAGAGCCCTCAGGAGATCCTAAAGGACATCTCAGCTCTCACAAAGCCCTGAGGAGATCCTGAGGATCTCTCAGCTCCCACAGAGCCCACTGGCTCCGTTTGTGGGTGCTCAGCACTTCTGGAATCAGACAAGAGGCTTTTTCAGATTGAACAACAGCCCAGTTCCAGCAGGAAGTAAAATCATTTCCAATTTGCAGTGAGATACATAAAAAGGGGACATGACATTCAAGAGATATTTCATTACATTAGACAGCAGCTTCATAGGAAATGCTTTCTCAGGGAGGTGATTTATTGAACTGTGGGACTCATGGCCACCCAGACAAGGGTTTTAAAAGTTTCACACACAGACTGGATGACAGAAGTATCTTGGTTTAACTGGTGTTGTTAATGGCTTTTCTGCTGCTTTCACCTCGGGCTTCAGAGTGGGATCTGTACTCCGATTTTCAGCTGAAAACAGAACAAAATGTGGTGCCTGATTACCTTGCTGGTCTTTGACACCATCTTTCCTGAGCAGTAATGATGCCCAGGATCAAAACCCATTGCTGGATGAGACAGGAACCTTCCCCTCCTCCTGGTTTGGTTCTTTCTGTCCCACACACCCATTTCTGTTGTCCTAAAATCAGGTTTTGGTGCTCACACTCTGCAGGAAAGGTGAAATGTCCCTCAGGATGAGCTCTAAAGCCCAGCAATGAGCAGCAGCTCAGATAAGTTTCCCTCCCTGGATGCTGCTTTGTGCCCACACTGAACCCACACCCACCTGATCCCACCTGCCCTAATTCCAGACTCAGCAGGATTCAGGTGGGCACCGCTCAATGCTGCACTCAGCCTTCTGCTGCATTATTTATGGTAATCCTTTCCTGAGGGAGAAAAAAAAATTAAATAAAAATATTTAACGTGCTTTTTGAGCTCCTAATGAATCAAAGGCAGCTTGGCAAATCTGTTTGATGGCTGCAGGCCCAGTGTGGATCGGCCACTTAGTTAAGCTCAGCCTTGCTGAGGGATCTTTGTGCCTGCAGGAAAGTGTCACTCTCTGTGTGTATAAGTAAATACATATATACACACAGAGGGGTTATATATAAATACTGGAAATATCTATATACTATATATATATGTATATATAAATGTTCTGTTTACTTTCTGAGGATTTATGACCTTGGGATGAACCCCACCAAAACCCCACATTTCCAAGCTCCTCTTTATTATCCCATATTTTAAGATTACTTTTGAGATCTGCAGAAGAAAGGCTTCTCTTACAAGCATTTGTTTCTCTAGGAACTTCAGTTCTACACGAAACCTCAAATATCCTGGGAGCTGGAAACCCGAAACCAGAGTTTGCATCAAGAACCTGCTGGATGTGAGCATGAGGGTCTGAATAGTCCTCATTCATCCTCAGAATGACCAGCAGCTCCAATGTAACTGCAGAGCCCCAAAGTCATGGAAGTTTGTAAAAATAGCCCCTCATACCATGAATTAAACCCCTTTCTGCCTGGTTTTTGAGCACACATGGGTGGAACCTCCATCAGGTTTCACAGATGACAAAATCCCACGTGAGGTTTGATTGCCAGAGCTCCAGGAGCCCCTGGAGAACCTGGAGAACACTCTCAGCTGGGGTTTGGGGTGTCTGTGCATCTGGGGATCCCCGTGGGTCCCTTTTAACCCGGGAGACTCTGTGCCTCCATGAAACAAAATCTGTTTTTCCAGAGTAAATGCTGAAAGAAGGCAGGAAGGAGCTGATGGGTCACCAGCACTGTGGGGCCAGAGCCTCAGGTGTTCCCATCACCCCACTGCTCATGGGCACCCCCACCCAGCCCAGGGGAGCCCTGAGCACCCCAATCCATCACAGGGGATCCCTGAGCACCCCAATCCATCCCAGCAGGGCTCTGAGTACCCCAATCCATCCCAGGGGAGCCCTGAGCACCCCAATCCATCCCAGGGGAGCCCTGAGCACCCCAATTCATCCCAGCAGGGCTCTGAGCACCCCAATCCATCCCAGGGGAGCCCTGAGCACCCCAATCCATCCCAGAGGAGACCTGAGCACCCCAATCCATCCCAGGGGAGCCCTGAGCACCCCAATCCATCCCAGGGAAGCCCTGAGCACCCCAATCCATCCCAGGGGATCCCTGAGCACCCCAATCCATCCCAGGGGACCCCTGAGCACCCCAATCCATCCCAGAGGAACCCTGAGCACCCCAATCCATCCCAGCAGGGCTCTGAGCACCCCAATCCATCCCAGAGGAGACCTGAGCACCCCAATCCATTGCAGGGGAGCTCTGAGCACCCCAATCCATCCCAGGGGATCCCTGAGCACCCCAATCCATCCCAGGGGATCCCTGAGTACCCCAATCCATCCCAGGGGAGCTCTGAGCACCCCAATCTGTCCGTGCAGGGCTGTGCTGGGGGATGGGGCTGGGGGCAAATGCTGCTCCCTGGCTGTGGAGCAGCAGCAGAGCTGATCCCACTGCTGGGCAAGAGTGAAAAGGTGAATTTATGGATTCCTCTGGCCTTGTCCTCCTACATGGCAGTGCCATGCCCTGGCTGGGAGCTGCAAAGGGACAAATCCATTGCAGGGGAGGCAGCAACGCCCCTCGGGACACCAACCCCGGTGTTTGTGCAGGGCCAGGACCAAGCCTTGCCTTGTTACACGGAATTTCAAAGCCTTGCTAAGTTCCTTTTCTACAGCAAACCTTATTTTGGTGTCACTGCCCCTGCTCAGCTCTGCTGACACCTCAATACTGGAAAAGCTGCTTCACCTGGGGGGCACCTGCAGCGCTGCTCTGCCAAGCAGGAGCAGAGGGTTTTAGGGGATTTTAGGGGATTTTAGGGGATTTTAGGGGATTTTAAGAGTTCTGCTCTGCTGTCCCATGCATGGGGAGGTAAATGCAGCCTGGGCAGGAGATGCACTTTGTGTGTTCCCAGCAGAATTCCTGCAATGAGCCCAGGCAGGCCAGGGGTGCAGAGGCAAACTGAGCTCAGCCAGAGCTGTGGGGAGAAATCCCCCGGTTCTGCACCCAACAGACGTCCCCTCCTCCGGAAGAGTTACAAAAGGCATTAATTGAGCTGCAGGGCGGCTGATAATTACATAATTGCAGCCTAATTTCCCCTTTCCTAGAGGTGAAGTTACCCTGGTGGCAAAAAGACCCGCAGAGCCTTTTCAGGAGCAGAAATGTTCCTGCACAAACCTGGGCTGAGCCTGGCTGGGCTGGGAGCCCCATGTGCAGCCCCCCCTCCTCCTGCAAGGACCCACACACACTTTTGGAGCCTGTGGGCTGAGGAAATGACCCACCCAGCTGAGCCTGCAGCTTTTTTGCTTTTTTTTTTTTTTTAACTGGGTTATTTTTCAGCCAGTGCAGCACAAAAGGAACAAAAGCGAGGTGGGAGCACAGGCTGGCTGAGCCATGATGCTGCTGATGCTCCAATGTCCCCGAGGTGCAGTGGGAGGTTTTGGCTCTGTGGGCTCAGAGCCACCATCCTCCCTGTGCCCATCGCTGCCTGGAAGCAGGAATTGGGCTCATCCCAACCTTTACTCCACATCAGGGCTCCTGCTGGGCCTCCTGGGCTTTGCCACCTTCTGGGGGAACAGCCCTGAGCACACTGAGAGCCCTGAATAAAAACCAGGGGCAGCCTGAGGGGATGGGGCTGCAGAGACTCCATTTCTGCCAGGGGTATTGGCTCCCAAAATTCAGGCTCCTCTGCCTTGATTTCACCCAAAATTCAGGTTCCTCAGCTTTGGTTTCACCCAAAATTCAGGTTCCTCTGCCTCGATTTCACCCAAAATTCAGGTTCCTCAGCTTTGGTTTCACCCAAAATTCAAACCCCTCAGCCTTACTTTCACCCAAAATCCAGGCTCCTCAGCCCTTATTTCGCCCAAAATTCAGGCTCCTCTGCCTCAATTTCACTCAAAATTCAGGTTCCTCAGCTTTGATTTCACCCAAAATTCAGGTTCCTCAGCCTTGGTTTCACCCAAAATTCAAACCCCTCAGCCTTACTTTCACACAAAATTCAGGCCCCTCTGCCTCAATTTCTCCCAAAATTCAGGCTCCTCTGCCTTTATTTCCCCCAAAATTCAGGCTCCTCTGCCTCGATGAAATGTGTGCATCTCTTGAGGTTACCTCACCTAGTCTCTGAAAGCCCAAGTGTCTCCCAGTCTTTTCCTTCCCCCCCCCCAGAAAATAAGAAATATTTCTCAGCCATTTTAAAACTTGTGGCTTCAGACTCCAATAACAACTTGAAAAGGTTTGTAGGAAACAAGTCTGTAAATGTATTTAGTGTATGGAAAATGATTTTCTGAAGAACATACAAGGTGTTCTATTTCACCTAATTCTCTGTATTGATTTCTGTGGCATCATCTTCTTCCTTCGCTTTTTCATCTTTTAATGCATTTCTATTTCTTCCAAACACACGAAACTCCCTGGTTCTTTTACAAAACAGAACAAAGAAGTTTTCCTTCCCGATCAGTAATTTCTTTTTCTTTTGTAATTGTAAAAAGAAACTCCTGAAAATCAATACATTGTTCCCAAGTGGTACAAAATGGAGCAAGCTTAGTAAATAAAGGAAATTGCATTTTCTTCCTCTCTTTGGTCACCCTTTAGCACAGGCAAGGTGACTGCCAATCTCTTCGGTGCTTCCCACCCCAGCTATTCTCCCTTCCCTCCCTGCAAACTTCCCAGTTAATCTTGGAGATGAAAAGAAAAGTTTGAAAAGAATTGTTCTTGGAGCCCAAATTCCTGATGTCCCGAATGACAGCAACCCCCAGCCGAAATGGCTGGCTGGGGTAACCTGAGCCCTCTCAATTAACCAGCACCGAGATAAAGATTGCTCATGCTAAAGATGTCACACAACACCGGCCTCAGAAATTGGAAAATCGCAGCTACAGGGAAGATACCTGCCCAGCTGGATCAATAGTTTCAACATATATCAATATTTGGAGACGATTTACTCTCTTGATGTGCAAAATGGAGTGAATTTGTGCACCCGAACCTAACAAGAGTGGCTTCTTGTGGAAAAGCTCTTTAATTAAAAACTATAAGGGACCATTTACAGGTAAGATCTTTCTGTGAGGCTTTCTGCCATCTGTAAATGCCCACTCGGATTTTGGGAGCTCAGATGTGAGCTGACACCAAATCGGAAGGGGCAGAAAGAGATGTGTTACCAGCTTGATTTGCACCTGCAATTAAACATGCACCCAGGCCAGGCCAATTTACACTGAGACTTAATTGCAAGCATAAATCTTGTGTGTACAAATGACATATAAATAAAAGCTCTCCCACTTCCCATGATCTGTTACACAAAGGAGCCAGGAGTCCCATATCTCCTGTATTTTTCATGGTTACAGGTCTCACTCTGGGCCACCGAATTACTTTCATCCATTTGTCTTTTTGCCTAAAAATACCTAACCGTGGGATGTCAAAAACATAAATCAGGACCAAGAGTGTCCTGGCACACTTTTAAACAGGGATGATGTTAACAATTAATCAGCAAAAGAGTGTGGGGAAATATGAGTGTGAGGGGTACAATTAATTAATTTATCCCAATGTCCTGTGGAGGGGCTTTGCTGCTCTTGAGTTTTGGTGGAGACAGAGGCAGGAGTGTTGTGGGGAATAGGTCAGGGGATTGTGGTTTGCTGGGGCCGTTTTTGATTTTCTAACCCATATTTCATGTGTGGAAAGCACTTTGAGCTGTGCACAACCCCAGCTCTTTCTGCGAGTGGCACATTTCTGTGCAAGGAGAAGATGAAGAAAGGGAACATCCAAAAAAGAGCAAACAGCAGCCCAGGCTGGGTGTTTCCCTGAAAACACCCCTCACATAATGACTTATTTCCATGTCAAATTGAGCGTTTGGGGCTTTGGGGAAGGCAGGATTAGGAGGTTGAGGAGGGGAAGGTGGGAGCTGGTGGCTGGACCAGGCTGGAGCATCCTCCCAGGAGCGCTGGATGCTCAGGGAGGCTCAGCTGAGCCAGGACCGGGCTCAGAGGGTGGAACTGTAATTTCCCTCGGTCCCATGGCTGGTCCCTTCAGAGGCAGCGGGATTTTTGGTTTTCTCCCCAAACTGGAGGTTTTTCTGTGAGCCTGCTGTTGCTGTGATCAGCCTGTTCAGGGCGTGACCTATTTACCCAGCGGCTGGAGGTTCGCAGGAGTGACAGAATAAAGGCCACAAACAGGAAAAGATATCATATGTGGGGGGAAAAAAAGCAGTTTTCAGCTTTTGTCCTTGACGTGCTGCAAGGTGTCAAGCACTGAGCCAGGCCGGGAGCATTGTTCACCCGACTGCCCCTTTCAAATGGAAATTCTGCAAAAGCCACATCAGCCAAAGGAGTTTTTTACTTCAACCCTGGCTGCTGCTTATACCCCACAATAAAACCTCAGGCCTGTTGGTCCATACTTAGGACTTGTTACAAGGTTTTAAAGCTTCTTTCAGGCACAGTTTTAGCCTAATCTGGCTGTACCACTACCACGGGCAAGATTAAAAAGTGGCAAGGTTACATTGAATGTAAATCAGGATTCTGATTTAGGGTTTTTACGAGCGAACTGTCTGTTAAAAAATATCATTCTGGAGCTCCACGGGCCTGGCTGCATCCACACAGGAAACAGGCTCAAGGATTCCCAAAGGTTTGTTGATTTTGCAGCTTTCATGCTCCGAAGATATATTTCCTTTGAAGTGTCACAAATAGGGTAGTATCCAATTATATTTGTAATCCCAATCTAATTCAATCAGGGACTCCAATTATAGCTGATCTGCCTCTTAATCTAGTTAAAGTCTGTGGAGTAGACTGGACCTTAGCCAACATAACTACATTAAAATTTAGCTGTTGATCCAGGGATAACCAAGTTACAAGACACAACTAGCTGAAAAGTGGGAGGTTTGCAATGGAAATGGATTTATCCTCGTGGAATCCAAACCCTGCACCAGCTCTCCTTGCAGCCAAATCCCTGCCAAGATTATAATTATGAAGGGCCTTAAAAAGTCCTTTTGTTCTGAGCCAAACACAACCGATTCAGCTTTGGCTGGTTGTTTTCTGCCTCCTGAATTCTTACTTCATAAAATAACAGCTCATGCATTTGTGTCCTTTTTTTCTATCAGCTTTTATTTGGATAGTTTTGTGTTCATTTCTATTCATGGTTTTAAGTGTTAAAGTTTTGGTTTGGGTTTTTTCCTATTGACTTCCAGCCACAACAGTTGAAGACAAGGGGCTTGGGGAGTTTTTAGTTGGTGATAATATCTTTTTTAACTAAAAGTTGAGTTATCAAAGAGCAGATGGGACCTCCCAAACCTGCTCTGAATCTCCAGTTGGTTGCCAGCCTTCTCAAAGTGTAGCATGAACCAAATTCACCCATATGGAAAGTACCAAATTCAGGACTGGGATATAACTGATAAAAGTATTGAAAAACTGCTGTCGCAGAAGAAATGGGATTAGGCCTACCACATTAAAAAAAAAAAATGTTATTCATCATAGTCATAAAAGCAGAAAATGAAAGCTAATTTTACTAAGTAAAAGCCCCCTGCTAAGTGGTATTTTGACATCTGAAAATAATTCCGTTTCGATCTTGGTGCTCCGCTGACACGAGCAAGGAAATTGATAATTCTCTCTTGAGCTGCTGTCTCAAGTCATCCTCACACAGATGATTTTCTGTGCAAGCACCAGGACCACGGAGCTGGAACCAAAGTGGGTCCTGTGCCAGGACAGGCAACGAGTTCCTGGTGCCTCTCAGCAGCTGCTTTTGGGGGTAACACAAAGGTAACAAACAGCAAAGGCTGATGGAGCAGCAGTGCCCCAGTGGCTGAGACAAGGACACAGCCAGGGTGGCCTCATTTGCCACCCTCTAAGCTGCATTTGCATTGCCAGCCAGTTCAATATTTCACTGGCACATTGGGATATTGTTTGGGATTCCCTGAATAATAATAATAAAAAAGCCTCATAACCCAATCCCAAAGCATGCAGGGGGTTCAGCAGAGGCTGTGGCAGCCCTGGTGCCCCTCACAGCACTGCTGTGGAAAGGGCAATAATGGGACACCTCCCTGGGCTCCATTACAGCCCAGTGCTAAAAGAAAGGGTTTGTGTACCTTGTCTGGAGGAGAGGATCTCACAGGATTCCTGTTACTCTCCTGGTGTATCACCGGGCCATGAAATTCAAAAAGAGGGCAGACAAAGCCAAGTTACACCTACCTCTGATCTTAGGTTTATTCCTTATTAGTGTTTGAAATTGAACAAATATTGCAGAGGAGGGGGAATGTTACTCACTTAACACCCTGATAACCCATTCAGAAAATACCTTATTCTTGGGGAAGGCTGGACCTCCTGCTCTCAGATTGCAGCTGACATCTAATACAAGACATTGCACAAGGACACTTTTCACGCTGTGAGGAATCAGAGCTGATCAAGTTTACTCCTGTGCAGGTGAAACGCTCGGGCATTTTAACAAACACCCCGAGATTTGTTTGTTTACCTGCCTAACCCACATGCCTCTCATTCCTCCTGGCTGGGAGCTCCTTGGTGGGTCTTTCAAAAACTTCAATTCCCCTGTTATTCCCTTCCCTCGCTGGGGAGAGCTGAGCTTGGAAAGCAAGTTTCTAACTCTGGCCAGAAGGTTGGTAAGGAACAGGGTACCCTGGAATTGTATGGGCCTGAAAACACACACAAAACCAGGAACGTGGCCTGGGTGCCCAGTCTAAGCAGTGATAGCAAATAGTATTAAAAGTGTAATTTTAACTTCAGTGGGCTCGTTCTGCTTCAGCATCTCTGAAAAGCCAGACAAAACCCCCTTAGTTATGGGAAAGGATGGTGTTGGAAATGTCATCACAGCTGGGGATAAAGCATTGAAATGACGGTTTTTTGAGAGGATGATGGCAGGCAGTCCTGTGTGCATCACCACCAATTCCCTCCTGGGAGCTGCTTCTCTCCCCTCAGAAGAAAATGAGGGAAGCTGCTTCTCCTCCCTCCTCTCCTCTCCTCTCCTCTCCTCTCCTCTCCTCTCCTCTCCTCTCCTCTCCTCTCCTCTCCTCTCCTCTCCTCTCCTCTCCTCTCCTCTCCTCTCCTCTCCTCTCCTCTCCTCTCCTCTCCTCTCCTCTCCTCTCCTCTCCTCTCCTCTCCTCTCCTCTCCTCTCCTCTCCTCTCCTCTCCTCTCCTCTCCTCTCCTCTCCTCTCCTCTCCTCTCCTCTCCTCTCCTCTCCTCTCCTCTCCTCTCCTCTCCTCTCCTCTCCTCTCCTCTCCTCTCCTCTCCTCTCCTCTCCTCTCCTCTCCTCTCCTCTCCTCTCCTCTCCTCTCCTCTCCTCTCCTCTCCTCTCCTCTCCTCTCCTCTCCTCTCCTCTCCTCTCCTCTCCTCTCCTCTCCTCTCCTCTCCTCTCCTCTCCTCTCCTCTCCTCTCCTCTCCTCTCCTCTCCTCTCCTCTCCTCTCCTCTCCTCTCCTCTCCTCTCCTCTCCTCTCCTCTCCTCTCCTCTCCTCTCCTCTCCTCTCCTCTCCTCTCCTCTCCTCTCCTCTCCTCTCCTCTCCTCTCCTCTCCTCTCCTCTCCTCTCTCCTCTCCTCTCCTCTCCTCTCCTCTCCTCTCCTCTCCTCTCCTCTCCTCTCCTCTCCTCTCCTCTCCTCTCCTCAGCGATGCTGTGGCTGCATTACTGCAGCCCCAGGCCAGGCAGGTTCCCTGGGTGCTGCCTGAAGGATTCTTCTCCACCCTTCTCCCACTGCTCAGTCTCGCTGTGGTGCCTCTGCCTTGCTGGCTGCTGCGTGGTAAGGTTTGAACCCTAATTCTGCCTCCAATGACCACATTAACTTGGATATTTATTCTCTCTCCAGGTGATGATTGTCACACAATGAACACAAACTCATGGCAGAACTTCTCTCAGGTTTGACCAAGGTGCTCAGCAGCTTTAAAAAGGAAAATAGATTGAAGGAAAACATAACCTTTATTTTGCTGTACAGGAAAGAAAAAAATCCCTCCATTATCATAGTCACAACGGTATAAAAGGTGTTTAAAGAGGAGTCTCCCGGGTTTGGATTGGGGTAGAGCCTAGTCTGGAGGAGGCACTGCCCTTGCCAACACTCGGTTTAACACCCTTAAGAACTGCTGCTGAATTTGAATGTCTGCGTCTCTGCACTCAATCTTGATTAACTGGCCCAACCATGAATGTTAATGACCCTGATTTACATTGCCTGCAGAGCTATGGCCAACTTCATATCAGCAGCCTGGCAGCTCCCAGAACATGTTCCAGCGGGGAGCTCCGGGTGCCTCCAGCACTGGAGCTGAGCCCCGGGAGCTGCAGCAGGAGCAGGGCAGAACGCCCCAGCCAAGTGCGCCTCAAAAACCTTTCCCTCTTTCGGCTCTCCATGCTGTGAAGATGTAGGTAACACACAGGAAAAGACATTTTTAGTTACTTTTGGATTCTGAACACATAAAAAAAGACTTCAGGAGGGATTTAAGGCAATGCCTTTCCCTCGGTGGGAGTTAGGAAGCGAGCGCAGGGAGATGAATACAATAAATTGTATATTCAGCAAACAGCCCTATCAGATTCCCATGGATGTAACCATTTGCAGCGCCATCCCAGAGGAGGAATTTCCAGGGCTGGGCAGGGGTGGCTTCCTGGTGGCAGCAGCTCCACGTGCTGCTGAGGCTGGCGTTGAAAAACTCCCTTATCACCAGCTGCTCCTGGAAATTCGCCTGCCAGGGACGCTGCCGCAGCTCTGTTGGTGGTAGGAGCTTGTTCCTCTGGACTTTTCTTAAAAAAATAAATCAAATGTCAAGCCCGAAAAAGGAAGCCTGCTATTTTTCAAATCCAGGAGCTGTAATCATGCTAATCCATATGATCGTGCTAAAGCCAAGCAAAATGCCTTTTGCATATGATGTAATCAGCCAGGGCAGCCTATTTATAACCACCACTGGCTGGGAGCACCTTCCCAGAAAAATACAATCGGGACAGCTTTCCCTTGGTCCCATTCCTCCTCTTCCTCCCTGCATTTTTCACTTTCTTGGTGCTCTTTTGCCTATTTGTGCTGTCTTCCCAGCCTTAAATACAACACCTTCTTAATTTTTATTTTAAACTAATGCTTGCCATGCACTCTATTTTATCCGTGTTTCAGAGCCGTGCTGAGTGAAATCCCAGTCCTGTGAAATCAATACCAAAACTTCTATCGATTTCATATAATATATTCCTTTAAATTCAGTACAAATGCTCCGCAGGAGTTGTCTATTTTAAGTATGGATCTACTGTACAGGGCTGTCAGTCTCCCAGCTGGATACATAAACCAGCGTGCTTTAATAAATTCATTGGTGTGGCTTGGGAGCTTTCCGTGTAATAACTGAAAATCTGTGGGTCATACTGAGCATATCAAGTGTAAAAGAAGAGGATTCATCAATGTGAATATCTATCTGTGGATCGATTGGTATCAATCTTGTTTAACAGTCTGTTTCCTCAGGACACACTTTGGGAACAAAGAGCATTTCAAACTGTTGGTTAAACAAACAAATATAGAGAAGCTCTTTGGGCAACTTGAGGGTGGAGTAAACACCAGACAAAAATGTTCAGCGATTTCAAATACCTGTTCATCTCTCCCATCTCATATTAGTAAATTCAGAGTTTCTCTTGATGTCATCAAGTGCATAAAGAATGGGTCTTTAAAACCATTTTTTGCTTACAGAAGAAAGTGGCCTGGAAACCAACATTTGTCCCCTGACCTCCATGCTCAGAAGTTGTCCAAGGAGGAGGGTGGCACTTTCTGCTCTGCAAGATTTGTGTTATCCTTAGCTAAATAAAACCCCCTTAGGAGACACTATAAAAACAAAACCAGTCCCCGAGGGGATACAGAACGAATTAGATCAGGATGCAGTGCTCACCTCCATCTACCACACTAAGATATTTTATGCCTGTCCCATGCAGGTCCCCCCTCATCAAGCACCACCAAAATAAAAATAATCCTGACCGGTACTTGGCATGACTGCGCACAAGCACAAATTTTGGTACAGAGTAGAAGTTGTACAGCCCCCGGGGGTTTTGCAGGGTAGAGAACCAGGTGAAAGGAGCCCGAGGTGTTGTGCAATGTCCTGTGGCAGTTGTGTGGCTGCCTGAGGTGCCATCGCTTCCTCCCTCCTGCCGGCGAGTCAGATTTGGGTTTTCCACCCTGCAGCACCCTCCTGCACCGCCCCATCACCTCGGGTGGGTGCTGCTGGCACAGCAGCTCTGCAGCTGGAACCCTCATTGCACAGGATTTGGGGTTTCCACCCTGCAGCACCCCCCTGCACCGCCCCATCACCTCGGGTGGGTGCTGCTGGCACAGCAGCTCTGCAGCTGGAACCCTCCCTCGGTGCACAGGCAGGAAACTGAGGCACGGACCCTGCTCGATTGGTCCATGCAATGATGGCAAGTTCATGCTGGGTCATGCAATGGCAAGTGCAACCCCAGTGTGCCTTCAGCTGGACCGATTCTCCTGCACCCCTCTCTGATCTCCTCCTCCTCCACATCATCATCATCATCATCATCTCTTCATCAAATCAATCTCTCCCCAGTCTTTTCCAGCAAACCATTTCATTTTTCATAGACGGACCTGGGGCGTGTGTGTTGTTCTACATTAAATCAAAAAGTAACCATGTGTCCCACAGAGATTTTGCAGTGTTTGGAGTTTTTGCAGTATTTGGAGTTGTTTGGAGTTTTTGCAGTTTTTGGAGTTGTCTGGGGCGTTTGCAGTTTTTGGAGTTGTTTGGGGCATTTGGAGTTTTTGGAGTTATTTGGAGCATTTGCAGTTTTTGGAGTTGTTTGGGGCGTTTGCAGTTTTTGGAGTGGTTTGGGTCGTTTGCAGTTTTTGGAGTTGTTTGGGGCGTTTGCAGTTTTTGGAGCTGTTTGGGGCGTTTGCAGTTTTTGGAGCTGTTTGGAGTTTTTGGAGGTGTGCAGCCCACATCTCCGCACATTCAAGGATCCTCCCATTTTTGCTTTTGCAGGATCAGTCTGGCTGGGGGGTCGGAGGGGTTGGGGTGACTCTGCTGTGCCACTCGGGGTTTTCCAGCACAGTTCAGTGGGAGGCTCAGCTGAGCCGGGTCCTGCAGTCACCTGCAGCCACTCGGACTGTCCCCAATGTGCCACCAGCGCCGGGGGGACCCTGCTGGGGCTGTGGGGAGGATTTCCGCGTGGCTCACGTTCCCATGGACCCAACAGCCGGAAAGGAGTGTAAAGATGAAAATTATTCCACCCTGTATTAACGCAACCAGCTTAGTGTGGGAAAACCCCCTCAAAGCGCTGCCGCTTCAACTTTTTCACACGAGCCTTCCCGTGCCTCGCGTTTTACTCGCTGTTACCAACACCAGTGGCTCAGCTTCGCCCGATTCCCAGAAAGCGAGACTTTAAAGAATCCTCAAACAGCTGAAGCAAACGCGTTTAATAACGCTCCGTCTGCATCCGCTTTTAAAGCCCCTCGGGCCGCCCGCCCCGCCGCGGGACCCGCGCATCCCCCGGGCCACAAAGGGGAGAAGGGGCATTGTCCCGCTTGCTGTAGGGTGGGAGGGGGAAGGTGTTTCCAGCACGCCAGCAAGGCGCAGGTGAGGCAGCGCTGAGCGATGCGGCGGAGAACCGCACCGCTCCGTTTGTCCCCGGGCTGGCCGCGGCCCCGCGGGGCTGTCGCCTTTGTCGCCCGCCGGGGCGGGCCGGGCGCGGGGACTACATGGCCCAGCGTGCCCCGCTGCGCGGATCAATGGGGCTGATTTGAATAATCTGTGAGCCCTTGGACTCAGGCCAATCAGCCGTCAGGGACCCATGATAAATCGCAATGCATTATTGATAATAATAATTACTCTGACATGCGCATTCCGCCCAAATTTCCCAACTCTAGGAATTTGTTGTGAAGAGGAAAATAATTGCTACTATTGCATGCTCCCGATGCTGGTGCACCATGTCGCGACGGAAGCAGGCGAAGCCCCAGCACATCAACTCCGAGGAGCAGCCCCCAGATGCTGCAAGTGGTGAGCGCAGAGGGGGCGCGGAGCGGCCGCGGCTCGGCTGATGCGCGGAGGCGGCGGGGAGCGAGGGGCGCTTCCCGGGGGGCTTTTTCCACCCTCGTGTTCGCCCCCCGCGCCTTTCCCCCCGCGGGCCCCGCCAGGAGCCGACCCCCGGCTCGCCCCGGCTTTTTTGGGGGGCCGAATTCCCCTGTGGGGCTGAGCGAGGCGCGGGTTCCTGGTTATTTTTTTGTGGGGGTTCGGCTTCGGGCGGCTGCCCCGCGATGCTCCGCACGCTCCCCCCGTGCCCGCGGAGCCTCCGGCGGGTCCCGCGTGGGGCCGCGGCCGCGTGGGAGGGGAACCCCAAAGCCTCCCCCAGGCGGGGGGAATTGGGGGGATGGGGGTGAAGGGGTGGGGGAGCAGGGGGAGAAATTACAGAGAAGTCCGGAGGGGTAGGAAACGGCTCGGGCTGGGTTTCCTCGGTGTGCTTAGCACTTTGTCGGGAGTTCGATGAGAATTTTTGTGGGGTTTAAAAAAAAAAAAAAAAGAAAATCCAGAACAGAAAACGGGGGGGAAAACTTCCACGCTCGGACTATTTTTGTTGGAGATCACAATCGCCCTGGACCTTTTGTAGCTTGACCTCCAGCCATCTTTGATTTCCGACTTCCTAAAATAACTCCGGTGAGCTAATGCGGGTGTGCGCGAACGCTTTGGATTTGGGCGGCGTGGGGGACTCGGCACCGCGGAGCGCTCTCCCCGTTTTCGGGGAGCTCTCATTCCCGGGCCGCGTTCGGGAACGGCAGAAATTCTGCCCAAAATCGGCCGGGAGCTGCCGGTGGGGTGGGCAGCGGGGGAAGGGCAGGGGGCACTCGGCGGTCCCCCACGGGAGCGGGGCCGGGGCTCCCGGAGCAGCATCTTCCCGAGCCGGGCAGCGGGACCCGCCGCGCTCGGGGCTCGGTGCGGGGCTCGGTGCGGGGCTCGGGACTCTCCGCCGTGCCCGTCCCGCCCGGAGGAAGGCACGGCCCGCCCGGATGGGGAGAGTTTGTCCGGAGTTGGTGCGGTTGTTGTGCCCTAATGTGCCCCCCAAGAACTTTCTTTGGGATGTTTGCTTGCTTTTGGGACTGGTTTTGTTTCCATGTCTAGAACTGATCAAAACCCACGCACGTTACGGGAGCTGCTTATTCCCAGCCCGCAGGAGGTTCGGGCTCTTTAATTTTTTTTTTTTTTCCCCTCCTCCCCCTTCTCTTCTTTGAGTCGAAATGTGCAATTGTTGGGTCCGGTTAATGGTGACTTAAGAAACAGCATGCTGGCCAGAAGGCAATAAATCCCATGTTTAATGCATGACTGTTTTCCTTTGTGCATATGGTTAGGTTGGGGGGATGGAGGTGATGTTTCCACATGTAAATCTCTGCCCGCTGCTGGAAAGGCACCTCCGGCCCCGCGCTGAAACAAAAGGGTTAATCACTCCTGATGCGGCGCTGGGGCGGGGGAGGCGTGCGGGAGGGAGGGAGGGAGGATCGCTCCACACCGCGCTCTCCGGGGCAATGGCCAGCTGCTTTTTTGTTATTGTTGTTCGGGTTTTTTTTTTTTTTTTTCTTTCCTTCTCCCCCCTCCCGTTCTCAATTTTAACAAGCAAACGCTGGATGAAATCCCTCCGGGAGCCCTCGGCGGCCGCCCAGGCCGGCGGATCTGGGGAAGATGTGGCACCGCCCGGGGGGGTTCTCCCGCTGCTCGTGGGGTGCGGTGGATTTGGGGGGTCGGGGCACGTCCCGCACTGATCCGTGCGGGATCTCCGCTCTCCGAAATGCAGCCCGAGGCTGCTGCTCCGACGGCTCGGACCGCCCGCCAATCTCCCAAATAAGTCTTGATATTCCCCGCTCCAGGTGTGCCCGTAAATAATAAGTGATGAAGTTGAATAACAATGTCGAAATTCCGCAGGGATTTGTCTGGGGCATTAGCGAGGATATACACATACTCGTAATAATAAAATCAAGCCCTTATCTCCTTTTTTGCAAGCATTCTCTTTTTTCGCAGAGCGATTTGGGACCCACCTCTGTGAACAATGCAGCGGGTTAAAGTGTCCCGCGAACCTGGGGATCCATTAGCAGGTCAAAAAAATCAGCAGGTGGTCACAGGGGAATAATGCTACATACTGGAAATTAGCATTTCCACAAAGGGCTTAAAAATGCCTATTGTGCTGGATTGCTGCCATTAAAAATCGGATTCATTCTTAAAAATACAGTATCAAACTGCAACTTTTTTTTTTTTTTTTTCCTCCTTAGGGTAAAATTAGCGTAGCTTTGCTTCAATTGTATCTCCGATTCGTGTGCCGAGGTCTGTAGAACTGGAGAGGGATGTTGGAGGAGGAAGGGTTGAACAAGGAAAGCCGCCAAGAGTTTTGTGGTGGTTGATCTTAGGTTTGTCTGGGTTGCCCGAAGGGGATGGCCGGGAGCATCCTCGGGGTGCGGGAACATCCTCGGGGGTGCGGGAGCATCCTTGGGGGTGCGGGAGCATCCTCGGGGTGCGGCAGCATCCCCGGGGTGCCACAGCCCTGGGAAGGGGGAGAGGGTGCCCGGGGGCGGAGGGGGGCGATGCCCGGCTTGCTTTTCCTTTTACGTAAGTGAAACATTATATTCGTAGCCGGGATGGAGCCCTTTCGCCGCGCTCGGGCGGCGTGTGACGTTTTGACAGAGCTGCTGCTCTAACCTTTGCCTCCTCCTGCTTGCTGTGGGTGGTAAGTTGATGTCAGGCTCACAATTAGGACTCTCATGCAATTGACCTTGGCAGCGGGGTTTGTGCCGTTTAGCTCGCTCCTGAGCACCGTGCGAGTGTTGGAGTGCGGTCCGTGCCGGGGGGCTCGGGGGGCGGCTGGAGCGACCCCCGTGCTGGTGGATGGCGGTGCGGGGCAGGCTCAGCTGGGTGCCGGTGGCCCCGCCCGGGGTGGCGGTGGCCCGGTGGGACGTGAGTGCCCTCCACCGACCGGCCCCGGCAGCTGCGGGGCCGAGCGGGGCCGTGCGGGGCCGTGCCAGCCCGGAGCGGGGCTGCGAGCCCGGAGCCCGACCGGAGCGGGACCGTGCGGGACTGTGCGGGACCGTGCGAGCCCGACCGGAGCGGGGCCGTGCGGGGCTGTGCGAGCCCGGCAGGAGCCCGACCGGAGCGGGGCCGGAGCTGGGCCGTGCGGGGCCGTGCGGGACCGTGCGACCCCGACCGGAGCCCGACCGGAGCGGGGCTGTGCGAGTCCGACCGGAGCCCGGCCGTGCGGGACCGTGCGGGGCCGTGCGACCCCGACCAGAGCCCGACCGGAGCGGAGCTGTGCCCCCGGGGGCATCGCCGCCGCTCCCCGCGCCTTTCTTCCCTTCCTCTGCCCTTCACAACCCCTCTGGTTTGTTCTCTCTTCGCCTGGATGTGTCGCTCGAAGTTGTGGATAGGCCAAAGGGGGAATTAGTAAGTAGATAATAAAATAATTAAAGGCTTGAGAGAGAGGCTGCAAGCCCGGGAAATGCTGATGATTGTGGGCGAAACGCGTTTCTGCCTCGTTCAAACAAAGCATCAAGGCCTTTGGAATAGCTCTGTAAGTTGTCAGTTGTGCGTTTTACTTAAGAAAGTGGTTTTGTCGCAGTTGAAGTGCGGTAAATGGTGTTTGATAGTGGGAGAAGGGCGATTTGGGGCAGTTCAGAGTTTTTGGCCGTCCTCTCCTTTGGAGAATAAAAGCATCAGGGAAGCGCGACCCTGAGAGCGACAGCGAGCTGATGGCAGAGGGTTCGTGTCAGGAGTGGAGGCTTGGTAATCAATCCTTCACGAGTTAATTTAAACCGGGGAAGTGCATGGTTTTTGTTAACCTTAAAGTAAAAGTAGTTGATCAAATGTAGGCTGTGGGGAAAGTAAGCTCACCAAAGGTATTAAAACTCTTGATTTAAAAAAGTGGGTGGGAAAGCTTGACTTGTGTTTTACTCCAAGTCAAGTGAAATAAAGTTGAGAAAAAAAAAGTCACTAATGGCTTAGATGAGTGATAGGCCAGCAGCACCCTGCTTGAAATCACATCAAGCCAGATTTACTTCACTCCTTTTACTGTTTTCCTTACAAAAAAAAAAAAAAAAAAAAAAAAAAAAAAAAATTCAAGCAGTGTGGATTTTATCAGCCTTCCTTGTCGATGACTGCCTTGTCCTACACAATAGTGGATTTTATCCATCCATTTGCCAGTGATTCAATCTGACCCCCCTGCTGGGTTTACTGCATTCTTCTAACTTATTGGATAACTAGATGCTGAGAGATAACATTCCTGAAATTCGGGGGTGGGGAGATAAAAAAAAAGCGTAGTAGAAGTCCTGTCCCTGGGAAGTCTTTGGAGAGGGTTAAGTGAAGTGCAGGAGGAATTGCCTGGCAGGGCAGAGCTGGGTAAATTCTGGGTGGGCAGAGCTGGGTAAATTCTGGGTGGGCAGAGCTGGGTAAATCCTGGGTGGGCAGAGCTGGGTAAATCCTGGGTGGGCAGAGCTGCCCTCCTGGCATGGGCAGCCCCAAGCACGATGGTTTTCACAGGAGCTGTTGGGTTTTTTACAGAAATAGTTAATTGCTCCTTTGTTATTCCAGCTACTGTAAAATAACCCAGCGTCCTGCTTGTGAATTTATCTAAAACCCTTTATTTAAGGTAAAAGGGAAAAAATAATGCATGACTTCTCTGTTTGTCATGCAGCAAGTAGTTTCAAAGCTCTGAATTGAATTTATTCAGAGTCAAGCTAATGCTTCAGGGACACGAAAATATGTGACAGGGCAGGGCTGCCAACCTCTGCTGCCCAGCACAGGGACCTTCAGTGTACTGGAGTCCCTTCCTCCGAGATGGCAACTGCTGCTCAGAACCACAAAAGTTACCAGAGTTCCTCAGAATCGTGAAAATGAGGAGTGTGAGCTGTGCTGGAGATTGGGAAAGGGGCATTGAATTTAGTGTGATCTTATCAGCACAGAAGTAGAAAAATAAGGAGTTATTATCAAGGGAAAGGAGATAAATGATCGGATGCTTTGAAGCAGTTAAAGTTTGAAGACTTGTCTAGACATTATCCTGGAATATCTCCTTAGGGGTGGGCAACAGTGTTTGGTGCAAATGTTTCTGTGCCATTGGGAAAAGTAAAAGCTGAGGTTTATTTTTTAATATTTTGTGACGTGGAAACAATGTTGTTCTGCCTGGGAAAGCCCCCAACAAGGATGTGGAAAAGAGGTTTTCATGTTTAAGTGTATTCCATGAAATAAGGAAGTCAAAACCTCTCAAATCAGTGTAGAGTAGTTCTGGAAGTTTGCCTTTTTTTTTATTCTAGATAGCTTCTTTCCAAGTATATCTGCTCAGACTCATGCAAAATGAGTTTAAAATAATTTGTTCTTCATCCTGGTTGACTCTGTTGACAACAAAGTTCTGAATTAAGTAGTAGTTATACTTGTCTGCAGGCTGGACTTCTCTGTGTTGTTTTTAGAGTTAAATCAGCTTTAGAGACATCACTTTAATGATACCTGGGATGGGAAATGTGTGCTGCCATTCTTGTTTCTTTCACTTACTGGAGTTGTTTGGGCTGAAGGGGAAGTGTTTAATTTTCCCTGTTTAAATGGAAGGCATCCAAACATAACTGTGCTGAGAACTCCCTTCCTCCCCGTTCAAGGACTTGTGCAGGTTTGGATTTATTGCTCTGCAGATCACAGCAGAGCAGGCCTCTGATACTTCTGAATTTTTGTTATGGATCAAATGTTTATTTTTAAAAGTAAACTTTCACAAGCTCTTCATGCCACACAACATTGAAGGGTTGAAGTTGGCTTTGTTGAGCACGCACAGTGCCCTTGTTGATGTAAGAAATGGCAAAGTTGGCAATATCCTCCCTCAGAGCAGTTTTACACCCCCTGAAGAAGGGTACCGAGCTCGAGCTGTCACCTGGACATGGTCCCCTCCACGGTCAGGACACACCCGGGGTGGTTTGGCCACACCTTGCACAAACCAAAGCCACAAGAAGCTGCTGAGCTTCACCTCTTCCCATCCTGGGGGCATGGGGGCCGGGCTGGAGCCAGATCTGGGCAGGACGGAGGGGTGACAGCCCTGTCCTGTGCTCACTGCAGCCTTGGCACCCATCAAATTGGGGCAGATCCACTCAGCTCCAGCGGGTCCGGGCCCACGGGGGCTGCAATCCTGCCCCAGCCCTTTCTGCCCATCTCTGGGAGCTTTTCCCTCCTGAGCGCTCCTGCCCTGAGCCCTGCCCCACCTCCAGTTGTTTGAGGGATGGCAAGGCTGAGCAAAAACATCCTGTTTTGGTTATCATTTCTCTTAACCTCTTGCAGTTCAGATATTTCCCCGATTTTTTTTTTCTTTCTTTTTTCCCCCTGTGCAAATTCTGCTCAGTCTGAGCTGTGGTGCGCTGGTGGTGGAAGGGCAGGAGTGGACTTGGAGCCCAGCTTGGCTTTCCCTGCCCCTTCCCAGAAGTGGGTGAGTTGTGGGTGCAGTTGAAGGAGGCCTCTTACGAGGTCAGAAATGCCTCGGTGTAGTTTTGCAAGCAGGACTTGTTACTTGCATTATGTTTTAATACTCATAAGTATCAATGGACGCTTACACTCGATTGTCAAGTTCCGGAATTTAATCATGTCTGTGCTACTGTGTCCACGTCGAGATTACTGCTGGGGGGGTGTTGGCTTTCAAAGGATTTTAGAGTTAATTATTGGCATTGCTTTGCTGTTGTTAGCCCTCTTGGCTTGTAATTATTTTCATAATGACAGAGCAAATGTCGTTTAGATCGGTACAGTAAGAATTGCTCAAAATTCCTGTGTCAACGATCTTGTATGAATTTCTGAGAGATGGGTAACAAAGAATTAGAAGCTGAAGTATAAACATGTGGTAACAGATAACTCGTGTGTGGTGTTTTGCTCAGTGTTTCAATGCCTCCTCTGTCCTGGTGTTCCTTTTGAGCTGTGTTGCAGGTGCTGCCTTGCAGAACTGTCCCAGGGGATTTTTACCTGTATGAAAAGAGATTTTTTTGAAATACCTATTCATTGAGCCTTGTGAGAGTCCTTTTAAAATATGTTTTTTATCATAAATTGAACTGAGATGCGGATTTATTTTGGGTTGTGAAGGAATTGGCCTCAAAACAAAGAGCAGAACTTCAGACTGATCTGCAAACTTGATTTCAGTGTCTTGTACTTTAACTTGCAATTCAGGTGGAGTCAGTGATCTTAATAGGGAATGCTCGGTCTAAATCTACCAATTAATAATGTGGCTTTCTTTTATTTTAAGGGAGTCCACAAGACGTCCCAGGTGATAGAGATGGTGAAATGAGTTCCAAAAGGTGCCGCACGGAGGAAACCAAAATCTGTGAGAAATGCTGTGCAGAATTCTTTGTTCTCTCCGAATTCCTTGAGCATAAGAAAAATTGCACTAAAAATCCGCCTGTCCTAATCATGAATGACAGTGAGGGAACAGTCCCCCCCGAGAGCTTCTCCGAGGCTCCTCTGGGGACCTTCCCAGGCGACCGAATGGATGGCAGGACACGCAAGGACGTTCAGGCCAAGGGCTGCACTGGCTCTGTGGAAAAGAGAGAAGGAAAAATGGATGCTGAACCGGTAGGAGGAATGTACCTTAAAATAGAACCCCCCCTCACGCCTGCGGCTGCCAGCCTAAGCTATCTACCCAAAGCCAAAGTACCAAACACTAACGTGACCCTGCAGACCATCCGCGGCACCAAGGTGGCCGTCAACCAGCGGGCGTCCGACGCCATCTCCTCCTCGGCAGCGGGGTTCAACGCCATCCCCATGATCCTGGAGCAGCTGGTGTGCTTGCAGCAGCAGCAGCTCCAGCAGATCCAGCTGACGGAGCAGATCCGCATCCAGATTGCCATGATGGCTCCCCACGCCCTGCACCCCTCCATAGCAGCTGCTACTGACCCGCTCAAGGCTCTGGGTGCCCACATGTCCCAGCAGCTCTCGGCTGCCGTGGCTTTGATCGGGCAGAAGGCTGGAAGCCAGAGCCTGTCGCTGGAGTCCTTGAAGCAAGGAAAACTACCTCATTCGAACACTGGCATTGCGGCCGCCAGCTCGCTGGCTGCTGGGCTCTCCTCCTCCTTCCCCCTGAAGCCAGACGGGAGCCGAGGCCTCCCCGGCTCCATCTCTCAGTTCCCAAATCCTTTGCTACCTCAGTCCTCCGGCTCGGTCATCTTCCAGAACCCGCTTTCGGCCGTCTCGTCTGTGATGGATTCCTCAAAGAAGGGCAAGGGGAAGCCCCCCAACATCAGCGTGTCTGAAAGCAAACCGAACACAGAGGAGCCGTTCTTCAAACACAAGTGTAAATTCTGTGGGAAGGTCTTTGGCAACGACAGTGCCCTGCAGATCCACCTCCGCTCCCACACCGGGGAACGACCCTATAAATGCAACATCTGTGGGAACCGCTTCACGACCAAAGGAAACCTCAAAGTGCATTTTCAGCGTCACAAAGACAAGTACCCCCA
This sequence comes from Taeniopygia guttata, assembly GCF_048771995.1. Lineage (NCBI taxonomy): Eukaryota > Metazoa > Chordata > Aves > Passeriformes > Estrildidae > Taeniopygia > Taeniopygia guttata. The sequence goes on from NC_133045.1 coordinate 14,218,414, forward strand.
CATAAAGATGAATCCTTACCCAGTTCCTGAGCACCTGGACAATGTTCCTACCAGCACTGGAATCCCGTACGGGATGTCTGTGCCACTGGATGAGTCCAACCTGATTGTGGACAGCAAACCTCTCCTAACAACTCTGCCTACCTCTGCGGCCAGCGGTGCGCCTCAGACCATCTCCAGCCTGGCAGGCATCAAGGAGGCTCTGCCTGGTCCGTTCTCCAGCGAGCTGCAGTCAAGGCCCTCTCCCGAAAGCGAGGGTGGCTCCTCCTCGTCGGGGGCGGTCGGTCACGAGTCGGGAACGGAGCAGAGCTTGAGCTCACCACAAGCTGCCTGCAGCGTGAGCATCTTCCACGTAGGTGGGTCAAACGAGCAAGGCTCAGAGACATCAAAGCTCCAGCAGCTGGTTGAAAATATCGACAAATCCACTGCTGACCCCAACGAGTGCCTGATCTGCCACAGAGTGCTGAGCTGCCAGAGCTCGCTGAAGATGCATTACCGCACCCACACCGGCGAGAGGCCGTTCAAGTGCAAGATCTGCGGCCGTGCCTTCTCCACTAAAGGGAACCTTAAAACCCACTACGGCGTCCACCGGGCCAATACCCCCTTGAAGATGCAGCATTCGTGCCCCATTTGCCAGAAGAAGTTCACGAATGCCGTGGTGCTGCAGCAGCACATCCGCATGCACATGGGCGGGCAGATCCCCAACACGCCGATGCCAGAACCCCCCTGCGACAGCGCCGAGGCCGAGCCTGCCGCGCCCGAGAAGAACGGAGACGTGGGGCGCCCGGAGGAGACGGTGGAGAGCATAGACATGGAAGACGACGTGGACTCCCAGGACGGCCCCAGGAGCTCTTCCAAGCCTCCCACTCCGTACGATGCACAATCAGAGTCGCCCGCCTTCTCTGGGGTTGCAGCGCTGGAGAACCAGATGAAGATGGTCGCCTCCTCTCTGAGCTTGCAGCGGCAGAGCAGCCTGAAGTCCAGCGACAACGGCTCGGCGGAGAGCGATGGCATGACCAACGACTCGTCCTCGGTGGCAGGCGATGCCGACTACCAGAACGGCAGGAGCCCCGCCGCCTCCGAGGCCGCGTCCCTGCAGGCGCTGTCCCCAGCCAACAGCCAGGCCGAGAGCGTCAGGTCCAAGTCGCCAGCCTTCAGCAACCAGGAGGATGCAGGCACGGGCAGCAAGGCGGAGGGTCCTGAGAACGCTCCTGCAGAAGTGGAAGGGGTTGTCGGCGCCTTGGATTTAACCTACGGCAATATTGGTCGGAAGGTCATTAAGGAAGAGCCTGGGCTACACTTTGCAAATGGAGACTATGGTGAGTAAGGCAAAATGCTGGCAGGGATTTGGGGTGGGGCAGTAGGAAATCAATCCTAAAAGCACCAGCAGGAAAACAAAACTTGCTCAGCTTTCCCCTCTTCCTGCTCTGTTTGGATAAGGGCATAGGCCCTATAAAGTTTTCCTGATTAAGACCCAAAATTTGAAGGCTTAACTGCTGTCATCTCCTTAAAATTAATGTAGACTGTGCCCTCTCTGTCTTTCATGGGCTCACTTAACATGTCCTTATAGTTCTTTAAAAATACATATTTGTGTTTTAAGGGAAAACTGCTTATCCCAGGAGTGTGACATGGAAACCCTAAAATAGTTTGTGGGGTTTTTCAGGCTCTTTAGCATTGAGGTGTTAGGGTTGATCTAAATGTGGCCTGGAAGACTTTGTATTTCAATCTCACCAACAAACCCAGGAATGAGCTGATCAGTTCTGGGGTGTCCTGGGAAGTGTGGTGGCCTCTGCAGATGTGCTCTTCAGGCACACACAGCTTCAAAGGCAGGGCCTCGAGTCTCAGCCAGGCTTAAGCTTGGCAGCAGAATTAGGCTGGGATAAGCATCACCTTTGCTTTCTTTCCAGGTCGAAGCAGTATTCCAGCTGCTTTTGTCAGAGCCCCACCAGCCCTGATAAAAATGGAGCTGCCCAGTGATCGTCCCCTCAGCACTGGCCACTTCATTGGCCCTCCAGCTCTGTCCCCTGGGGTCACCCCTCTCCTGGTGCCGCGCCCCAAGTTCTGCCGTCCTGCCAAACAGCACATCTGCACTACCTGTGGGAAGAACTTCTCCTCTGCCAGCGCCCTGCAGATCCACGAGCGCACCCACACCGGGGAGAAGCCCTTTGCCTGCACCATCTGTGGGAGAGCCTTCACCACCAAAGGAAACCTGAAGGTGGGTCCTGTCTGTTGTCATCTCCTTGGGCTGTGAGACTAAGACTAGAGATGGAAAGGCTGTTTCTGATATTTGACCTGCCTCTGAGACAGCACTGATTTTCTTTTAGTTCCTCGAATACTTACTTTTGACCCTTGTCTCCTTCCTGAGTTTTTCCACACAGTTTTTTGTGTGCTACTGAGATCACCCACAGGTCTTTGCTGCCGTCCTTGACTTTCCTTGTGGGATGGAAGGGGAGGCTTAGCACTCACTAAGCAGATTGCTTTCTTTTTTAATTTGGATTTGGATGTGTCAAGACATAAGCATTCCATAGACTGCTACAAAATGCTGCCTGCTGAGTAAATGCATTACACTGCGCTGCTTGAAATTTTGTGAGATGAGAAGGGATAAACTAGGATAATCCTGAGATGGCAGAAAGTGCTTGGGGATTGTGGCTAAGCACATGCTGAAGAAGTGCTGTGAGTCTGTCCCTTTGCCAGATGAATCCATTTGCCCCGTGAGGGATTCAGCTCCCTCACTTGCACAGAGGCTTTTCCCTCCCTGTGGGAACCTCTTCAAGCTCTTCAGTCCTCTTGCATAAATGCTGATGGGGAGGGAGAGAAAATACTCTGCAGTCTGTGAGCAGTGCCTTGCTGGAAGCACCAGCAGAATGTGGTGTGGAAGATTTCAGCTTAAATGAACCTTTCTGCCAAATTACTTAGTGTTGGGGTTTTGTGTTTTTTTTTTTTTTTTTTTTGTTTTTTTTTTTTTTTTTTTGCATTACCAAGTATTTTTTTCAGTATGGTCTGTTTGCAGCAGATAATGTGGTTCCTGTTTTGGGCAGAGAGAGGTGTCTTTGCCAACAGCATTTATTCCAAGTGTAAAACGCAATCCTCTAAGCCCTCTAGCAGCCAACTCCAGAGAGCCACGGTGATGTCAGACAGTGAATGACTGTGTCTTACACATGCCAGGAAGGGAGCTCTTGCAACAATCACCCAACTTAATATTTACCTGAACGCAAACGGAGCAAGCCTGACTTCTTTGGGCCACTTGGCTGCAAGCAAAGTAGAATTCGGGTGCGCCGCGGAAGAGCTGCAGCATTAACGATTCTCTTTGCTTCCCCCCCTCTCCGGAAGGTCCACGTAGGAACCCACATGTGGAACAACTCGGCCAGGCGGGGCAGGCGGCTGTCCATCGATAACCCCATGGCCCTGCTGGGCAACGACCCCAAGAAGGTGTCGGAGATGTTCCCCAAGGAGATGGTGGCGCCCTCGGTGAGCATCGACCCCGCCGTGTGGAACCAGTACGCGGCCGTGCTCAGCAACGGGCTGGCCGTGAAAACCAACGAGATCTCGGTGATCCAGAGCGGGGCCCTGCCCGCCCTGCCCGTGCCCGTGCCCGGGGGCTCGCCCATGAACTCTGCCCCGGCCTCCAAGGCGGACCCGGGCCAGGCTGGCACCGCCGAGGCGGAGAAGGCGGGCGGCGCTGCTGCAGACAGTGTGCCAAAACACCAGTTCCCTCTCTTCCTGGAGGAGAACAAAATCGCCGTTAGCTAAAGACTCGAGAGGAGTTGACCTACAGAAAGAACAAATATATATAGACACAAACATATATTTTTAAGAGATTCCACTTCGGCCTCCTATTTTCCTATCAACGTGCAAATGATTTTATGGTTGTCTTTGTAAGAGTTGCCCAGAGTACAATCATGACGTTGCTTTGCAAATAGTAATTAATAAAGAATAGGATTTCCTTCTATTTGGAAAGATGCGGGTCTTGCAAAGTAGTTCTTACGTGTGACTTTAATGTGTCCAAGCCTTACAGAAGTTTCTACAACTTGAAATTCCAAAGGTTAGACTATTTACCTCTTTGTTTAGAGTGATAATGGGGGTTTTGAATAGAGTGGAAACAACCTACTGTTGATGGAAAAGCTTCTATTTACTGATGAGAAATGGAAACTATTGATGCGGGTAAATATCCTAGAATGTCTGCCACCCTCTTAGAATTTTTCTGTTTGGATTTTTGGCTCTGTGTGGTTTCTGAATGTACTTTTTCTTAATAATTGCTATGAAAACTACAAAGTTGTTTTTTTTTTTTAATTCATTTGGGTTTTTTGCCTCAGAAGTTCTATGAAAAGGAAGTTGCTGTTTTTCTTTAGTCACTGCTATTAAGTAATTAATTGTGTTGTTGACTGCTGCTTATTTAATACTACTACTAGGACAGTCCTTCAAGTATAGTGCCAAAATTCCTGCTTCCAAAGATGTGCAGTTTTTCCTAGATGTTTTATTTCAATACCAAGAGCCCCAAACAAGCATGGGTGGGTATGTATATACTTTTTTTTTATTGTTTCCTCTTGAAAGGGAAGGCTTGCCTTGGGAAGTCAGGTCTGAAAGCTCTGCAAGGAATCTCAGGTGACTGTTGCAATTTGCCATGGGAACTGGTTTCCTTAGCAAGAGACTTTCTGTTTTTATTTTTTTTTTTTTCGTTTGGGTAATTTAGGAGATCAGTCTATGTAAACCTGTATTTAAATATGAAGTATTCATGCTTAGGTTAAATGTTTTGTGGGTTTTTGGATGGCATTCCTACTCTGGTCATTAAGGTTTTTTTGGTGGTCTGTGAGCTTGCATTCCACCAAAATGGTAATTAATGATCCACGTGTGTTGTATGAAGGTTGCTGGGATAGTCATCTGGATTCTAAGTTATCTACCTCATTTTTTTCCTTTTGTAGTTGTAGTGTCTATTTTTTCTAATAATGACCACTGTAATGACTGAGATTCGAGCAGATGCTTCCATGCACTATGTGAAACCAAAAGCTGTTGTATTATTAGTGGAAGCACCTGAGGAGTTGCTGGACTGACCTTTCACTATTCCTCGAACGCCTGCTGGAACTGGATGTGGAATGGGATCTGAGCCAGGCTGCAAAGGGAGCATTTGGTGTGGAAGGACTGAAGGAAGGAAAGAAACCTGGCTGTTGACTGCAGGAAATCTTCAAGTCCAGTCTCTTGTGGAAGGCCCCAGAAATGCAGATTTACCAAAAGTTTGTGTGATGCTGTTGCACCTGATTCTTGCTTATGATCTCTGTATGCCGAGTTGTGCCTTTCCTGCTGGACTTGTGGGTAAGAACATACCAGTACCTGTTTACACTGTAAAATGGATATTGTTACATAGACCACGCAAAAGGCATCCCAATGGTCACATTTCTACATTGTGAATGTATGACTTCGAAGAACTCTGTAGTTTTGAGTATCTACTGATGCGTTTCTGTTGACATTTTTGAGAATAAATTTTGGGATGGCTTTTTCACACTTGGTGCTGAACGTTTTTCTGGCAAAAAGCTTTTTGTCTGCTGGAGAGTGAGTTCAGGAGCAGCATGCTGCTTCACTCCAGGGACCTGAGATGCAGGAGCTAGAGTTGGGCTTTAGTTCATTCCTTAGAGCAAGAGGAGCTAGGAAGCCGTGGAGGAATTGGAGATCCATTCCTCAGGAACAGCTGGGGTTTGATGCAGGGGTTGGGATGTGCCAGGGATGTTGATTTCCACACTAGAATAGAATTACAGGAATATGTGCAATCATTTTTTTTGCTGTGATCATCCTACAAAGGGGAAAAAATAATATTAAATTGTCAAATTGCCAGTGCCTGAAGATTCTGGCTGCATAGAAAAGGGATAAATAACATCCCCTAAAGAGCAAAGAAAAACAGTTCTGAGAACAGCCCTGATAAAATGGAAAAGTGCTGAGATCCTGATTCTGACAACATAATCCAGCAAATGTATTTTGCCCTTGGGAGGTAAGAGAGGAGGAAAGGGGAGTGCAGAACCAGGGAACCTCAAAAGCTGCACCTTTCCAACACCAGAGCTGCCTGACTGCGGTGCTCCTCGCTCAGTCCTTCGGTGCAAAGAAAGGCAGAAAGCAAACACTTGTTTTCTCATCTCTGCCCCAGGCTCTCGAGGAAGGTGTAGGGAGGGCAGGACAAGTCCGAGGTCCAGGAACCTCTTGTCCCTTCCAATGGATTTCTGGCCAAGCTGTGGGGCTCTGCCTCTTCATTAGCATCCATGGCAGCATAATTCCATATTCACACCTCTGCTGCCTTCGGGTGTGTGGCTCAGCAGGCTGGACAGTGAGGGGAGATGAGGAGGGAAGGAGTTTTGGAAAGCTGAATGCTGGCCTAGAAATAAACGCCGAGGAAGGTGCTGGCAAAGCAGGAGGCTGTGGCAGGCAGGTGTGATGGGCACTGGGGTCAGGCCGGGCTGTGAGCTGGCCCAGGCACTGCAGGGCTTTGCTCTCCAGGCCAGGGTGCCAGGCTGGCTGTGCCCCAAGCTGTGACAGCCTGGTGACAAGGCAGCTCCAGGCTGGAGCAGGGGGAGATCCCTGGCTAAGCCAGAGTCCTGGATCTTCCCACAACACCTGGGGAACAGGTAGGACCTATCTGAGCCTGTCCCACAGCAGGAGCTGGGCCCAGGGATGCTCCTGCTGCAAGGGAGGGTTTGCAAAGCAAGCAGGATGGGGATTACCTGTGCTCCCACGTGTGAGAGCTGAACCAGCGCCCTGGGCAGGTCAGTCTGCTGGAACTGCCCACAGTGGCAAGTGTGCTCAGCTTACAGTAACACCTACAGCTGCATCTCAACAATTAAAAGAGACAGTTGATTGTCTTGTGGCCTTGCTGATGTGGGTCAGGAGGCAGATGCAGTGGTGTGAGCAGAGTGAGCTTGGTATGTGCACTGTCTCTGCTCATTAGCCTCTCCTCTTGCCTGCAGGACTTTATTCTTGCTGTGTGTTATTGCTAGCTTTGCTCCTCACTCAGAGCATTTGCAGGCTGTTGCTCTTGTGTGAGTCGCATATTTGCTTGCATGAGTTAAGGTAAAATCTGGCTTGCTTAAAATGGCAAATTTGAACTTAAATGTTGCATTGCTTAAAACAAAACAACTGAACAGTCAGTAAGTGCATTTGCTTTACCTTAATGTATTGCCTCATGTATTCCTCTGAGGAAAGATTTCTTTTAACCTGCCCCTTCTGTTCAAAGCTTCCCAAAAAGTCGATGGGAACTTTGAGGAGGGAATTTGGCAATTGCAGAGGAGCAGCTCTGGGCTGGGCTCAGTGGGGCTGCTTTGCCTTTCCACAGCTGGCAGTGAGGGAAGGACCTGGCTGAGGTGCTCGAACTGGCAGAGAGGGGCTGAAACAACAGGAAAGAGATGAGTATGATATTAATGTTCATTTTCTGTTGAAGGCCATGGAGCTCCTTGCAGAGTTTGCAGTCTGGAGTCGGGGAAGGTGTTGCAAAGACAGAAAGCTGCCCTGGTGTCTGTGTGATTCCAAGAAGTTCTGCTCAGAGCTGAGACTTTCTTGGTGCTTTTCTGTGCTGAGTGCTCAGCTCAGAGGCTCCTCTCTGCCTGCCCCTGCCCTGCTGCCGGGGTGTGCTGAGTGCTGGGCTCATGTTGGACTCCAGCTCACATTCACCACTGACCTAGAAAAGCTCCTGGCACTGCACAGCCCCAGCAGGACAGGAAACAGCTCAGAGGCACAGAAAGAACAGCAATTCCACACTCCTGGAGCCTATTAGCATGCTGTCTCTTCTGCTAGCATAGCTTCTGCTCTGTGCACTTGGAGCTCACCGCCGTGTCCTTTGCAGCACTCTGCTTGCTCTTGGTGCTGGCTGGTTTATTGGAAAGCTTCTTTGTTAATGCCTGTTATAAGTGATTTTGTGCTGCACTTCCCAGCCACTCTCTGCCAGCATCACTCTCCTTTTAAACTTCTTTACTGACCTGTCTGATTGTCACATCTCACAGGCCCGAGATTCACTTCTCTGACTCAGTTTCTTCGTGCAGAAAGGGAAGTCTCCAGTCAGAATGAGAACAGGTGGAGCTCATCATGGGCCTTCTTTTCCATACTTGGTTTAGGCAAAATCCAGACGTGACTAAACATTTGTGTAAGTGTCTCTCTAAAGAAAACTAAAACCCCAAATCCAGTAAAATTCACAATATCTAGTGCTAATAAATATAGATGCTTATTTATCTTGTCCCCAGCCCAGAGCTCTGAGTGCCACCTCCAGGAATTCCTGGCACACCTCCAGGATGGGCACTCCAAGCCTCTCCAAGACCTGAGCTCCCTTTCAGGAAGGGAACAGAGTCAAAGCACTGAGCTCATGAACTCCTGGGAATGGGAGGGCCAGGTACAAACCACGGGGTGCTGTGAGCAGAGTGTATGGGGAAAAGAATGACAAATAATAACCTGTGTTCTCAGCGTGGTAATGCAGAATCAGCTCTGAAATCCCCTGTTCACCCCCTCTTCCCTGCCCTTGCAGTCCTGTGCATGTGGTGCCAGAGGATGTTTGTAAATCAGCTTACCTGGCTTGGCTTTACAGCCCTGTACAGTCCTGTCCATCCACTTGGCAGAGTTTGTTTTAGAAAAATTTGTCTCCATGCAGTCTAGATGTTCAGAATACCAAACATAACTTTTAATTTTTTTTTTTTTTTCAACACACTGTTTTGGTTCTCTTTCCCACGAAACCAGTTTGATTACTTAGGTCCTTAAAGTTCAGCACACATTCAGGTGATTTGCTGCCTCGGGGTACCTAAATCTCTGTATGTGTTAAAAGTTCTTCACCCCTCTCTGGTCCCAAAGTCCAGATTTGAAAAACATCAAATTTCTTCTGTCTTCCCCTAAATTCTTCCAATCTTAAATGACAAAATAACTACATTATGTAGGGCCTTTTTTTTTTTTTCTTTTTATAGAAGTTGCACGTGTAACAAATATTTTCAGTTTATAGCTTTACATTTTTTTATCACACTCACAGGAGGTGTAACACAAAAACAATATGCCAATAAGTCACAGAACAGCTACAGCTAATAGCCAGATCATGTCAAGAACAAACAAAACACAAACATAAAATGCAAGCGGGAGTGTATTTGCGTAGAAAACCTTTTTTCTTTCTTCATTTCTTAAGCTGACAGCTGTCCTAGCTGAACGACAGTTTGACTATTATGGTTTTAAAAATTAGGTGCTAAAGGGTTGTTTTCTTCTTGATCCACAACATGTAATTATGCGAGGAAGAAAAAGATCCTACACAAAGACTGCACTTCCTCAGAGCAGTATCTGCTCTGAAACTTCATTATGAGAACGCCAAATGTTCCCTGCATAGCAGAGCCCGTGGCAGGGGGAGCTTTATTGTCGTTTCCCTTAGCAAGTGTTGATGGATTTATGGAGGGCTTCATTAAATATAGGCTTAAAGGATATCCGCTATCGCCCACTTGTCAAAAGCAAAAATAATATCAAAGCCATGGGTGCAGCCCGAGCTGCAGGTGTTAACAGTGCCCGCTAATCTGGGAGTGTTTAAGTCCCCAATTAATCGCAGTAGTCTTGTCTGAGCTCAGCCCTCTCAGAGATAAATTTCCAAGATGAATGCATCCCGTGGAGGCTGGGGGCACTGCTGCAGCGATCCCACCCTGCTGATGGCCGGCTCAGCCTGTGTTTCCTTCCCTGGGACGCCTGGAGAGGCTCTGCAACAGAGGCTGGCCGGAGTTAAAGAGTAAAACAGGGATTTACCAAAGGGCCTTCAAAGGATGCACCTTGGGCAGTGCAAGGCTACACCCAAGATGGATGGTGAGGCACGAGTTTTCACACTTTTATAAGTTTTGGTCCATTTCCACATTGGGATTCATTGCCCAATTCCAGATCCAGGTCTGTAGTCCCACCCTCCCAGGCTGCTCCCCTCAATTCCCTGCTGATTGAACTTTTTGGGGCTGAAGCTGCAGCGGTGTCCTTGGTTCTGGGGCTGGAAAAGGATTGTTCTGTGTGCCTGAGCTGGAAAAGGATTGTTCTATGTGCCTGAGCTGGTTCTGGGCTGGAAAAGGATTGTTCTGTGTGCCTGAGCTGGAAAAGGATTGTTCAGTGTGCTGAGCTGGTTCTGGGCTGGGAAAGGACTGTTCAGTGTTCCTGAGCTGGTTCTGGGCTGGAAAAGGATTGTTCTGGGTGCCTGAGCTGGAAAAGGATTGTTCTGTGTGCTGAGCTGTGAGGAGAACTGCTGACACTTTATATGGAGCTCAGGGTTACACCAATGCAGTCCAGAATCTGGAAAATATGAGAGCTAAAACTTAAGGCATCACCTGGCTCTCAGTGCTCCTTCCCAGCAGGGTCAGAGCTGGGCTGGGAAAGGGCAGCTTTGGCTTTGGCAGGTTTGCTCTGATTTTGAGGAGTTGCATGCCACAGCCCAGGCTCTGATTTTGGGGGACTGAATGCCACAGCCCAGGCTCTGATTTTGGGGGACTGAATACCAGCTCAGGCTCTGATTTTGGGGACTGAATGCCAGCTCAGGCTCTGATTTTGGGGACTGAATGCCACAGCCCAGGCCTGCTTCCATGCTGTTGGAGGAACAGTGATTTTCACAGCCCCAAACCAACTCTTTGCTGTCATTGGGAGCGAGTCAGAGCACGGGGAACGATCCCAGTGTAGGAGCTGAGTGCTGCCTGTCTGCCCTTGGCAACCAAATCCCTTCTCCTGCCTTCCTCACACACGGGGCAGCTGCAAACCAGCCCTGAACAAAGCTGCAAATGCCATCTGCAACGGGCTGTGCTTCCAGACAAAGAGGGTGCACCCTGGTGTTTGTGAAACATGCACTTATGGAATCAGATAAGAACAGGTACAAAGAATAATGGTACAGCTCGGGCTGCTTGTGGAATTATAAACATTTTGTTCAACCAGTCATACACCCTTAGTCTGAGCCAACTCCTTAGATGTCAGAATTCTCTATATTTTGATATTATGGTTAGGGTAAAAATATAAACAAACCCAAAAATAGTTCCAAAACTGAATTAATCTTTCAGTTTATAAGAAGTCAAACAGGATATAATTATTATGACTTTCCTCTGTGTTCATCAGGAAAAAAAAATAGTCCTATGCATAAAAATCTCAATTATTTATTTAGTAGCAAACTATAATGGAAGAAAATTTATAGCATATTGTGCTAAACAGGTAATGAGTACAGTTTGTAAATGCATCGTCAGAACCACCCATCCATTGTTTGAGTGGGAAACTGGCACCAGGACTTGCTCCTTGCAGGAGTACGGGCAGACCCCCAAAATCCAATTTATTTCCGTGCTCTTTGATTGGTGGAGCTGAGAGACCTGGGTGCATTTGGGGATCGGTGGGGCCCTGAAGGCCTCACACAGGGGTGAGAAATTGGTGTGATGGGCAGAGAGCAGCAGGCAAAGCTGCAGGGCAGGAGGGGACAGCGCTCTGCTGCTCGGAGCTGCAGCGGAGAGAGGTGAGGGACGAGGCAGGAAAGGCTCCCAAACCCACTGGGAAGCTGTGACAGGCACTGATGGACACAGGAATTTCTGTGGGATTAAGATGCACCTGCAGCCAGCTGTGTCCATAGGCTGGGCTTTGGCAGGATCAGCTCCCACTTGTCCGTGTGAGCCTGAACCGTGGGAGGCTCAGTCCAAAAACCACCATAATCCTGCTGGCAAAGCAGGTGTGCTTGTGCTGCCTGCTCGGGGAAAAGGGGGTAAAGCACCCCAATCCACTTCCTGCAACCCTCACCCAACCTTCATGTTCAAAATGAGCCTCAGCCTTGGATTTGCCAATAAACCATTCCTGGGCTGAAATGGGATTTATGGGCTGCAGAGGTGAGAATAGTGACAGCACCTGATGGACTCTGCCCACAGCACAACCTCAGAGGGAACCAAGCTCTGGTTCTAAGATAAATCACTTGCTGGGATCACATCAAACTGCTTTCTCTGTTGGTAATTTGATCATCTGGGGGAAAAAAGTCCTGGAAGAAAAAAAAAAAACCAAAACAATATAGATAATGATTTAAAATTACGGAAAATATCTCAGTTCCTTTTAATTAGTAGTGATGCAGTTTTAATTCTGGAGCTTGCAGGGCTCCTTTGTGAGCCTCGAGTTCTGTGCTTGCAGAAATCGAGCATCAAAACATGCTGTTGGCATCAGGAAAAAAAAAACAAAATCAGTTTTATTTCACTTGATTTAACAATTCTAACTTCTCAGACTGAGGCTGGAGGTTTTCCCTTGGGCATTCCTTCTCAACAGGAGACTGAAAATCAAAGGCTTGGGAACCAGGAGGGCTCATACCTGCTGTGAGTGCTGCTGAGATCACAGGTGAATCCTTCCAGCAAAGCAAATGTTTTGGCTGCAATATGTCAAGGAGGGGGTTTAGTCCATTGGGGTTCAGCCTGGTCTAGACCCTCCAGAGTGGTCATTTGCAGTGAATTCTAGCAGTTTTTGTAACAAGACAGCCCAACTTAGGATGGCATTGGAGATCCCTGTCTAAACAGTCTCAGTACTGGTGCCTGAAATTGGTGTAACTCTTCATTGTCCTACTGAAATGCCCTCATTGCAAAATGTCAGGATGACTCTGCTTCAACTGTAAGGGAAAGCATCAGTTGGAGCTTTTGTGCTGCTGTAATCCACAGTGTAACGAGATGCTTGAAACCAGAAACTGAAGTGCTGGAGCAATTTGTGCTTAAATGTGCCGAGGACATCGGATTTGGACCCAGAAACGGGCGTTGGGAGGAGCGGGTGAAGGTCACAGGGGCGGGAGCGCTCAGCGGAGCTGCGGGGCGGGAGAGAACGGGAAACGAGCGGGGGGTACGGGACGGGGCAGGGAGGGGCAGATCGGGGCAGGGCAGATCAGGGCAGGGCGGATCGGGGCAGGGCGGATCGGGGCAGGGCGGATCGGGACAGGGCAGATCGGGGCAGGGCAGATCGGGGCAGGGCTGCTCTGACCCCACCCGACCCCAGCCGGCCCCGCGGAGCCGCCGGCGCTCGGGGCCGGGCCGGCGGAGCATCACTGCCGGCCGGTGTGGCGGTGCCCGGTACGGCAGTGCCCGGTGCCCGGTGCTGCCGGTGCCCGGTGTGGCGGTGCCCGGTGTGGCCGTGCCCGGTGCTGCCGGTGCCCGGTGTGGCGGTGCCCGGTGCCTGGTGCTGCCGGTGCCCGGTGTGGCGGTGCCCGGTGCCCGGTGCTGCCGGTGCCCGGTGTGGCGGTGCCCGGTGTGGCCGTGCCCGGTGCTGCCGGTGCCCGGTGTGGCGGTGCCCGGTGCCCGGTGCTGCCGGTGCCCGGTGTGGCGGTGCCCGGTGTGGCCGTGCCCGGTGCTGCCGGTGCCCGGTGTGGCGGTGCCCGGTGCCCGGTGCTGCCGGTGCCCGGTGTGGCGGTGCCCGGTGTGGCCGTGCCCGGTGCTGCCGGTGCCCGGTGTGGCGGTGCCCGGTGCGGCGGTGCCCGGTGCTGCCGGTGCCCGGTGTGGCGGTGCCCGGTGCGGCGGTGCCCGGTGCTGCCGGTGCCCGGTGCTGCCGGTGCCCGGTACCCGGTGCCGGCCGTGCCCGGTGCCCGGAGCAGCGGGGGCGGAGCGGGGCGGGGCGGCAGCGGCACCTGCGTGCTGGAGCCGGCGGTGCCGCCAGACGGCGGCGGCCGGGCTGGGCGCTGCTGGCAGCCGGAGCATCCCTGGCTCCGCTCCGCCCCGCAGCCGCGGCCATGACCGACAACATCCCGCTGCAGCCGGTCCGGCAGAAGAAGCGCATGGACAGCAAACACCGCGGCGGGTGAGCGGCGGCGGGGCCCCTCGGGATGCGCGGGGCGGGAGGAGGAGGAGGATGATGAGGATGAGGATGAGGATGAGGATGAGGATGAGGATGAGGATGAGGATGAGGATGAGGCAGGCAGGCGCTGACAGGTCGCTCCTGACGCCATTGCCGCGGCGCAGGGCAGGATGCGGGCGGGCTGCGGGAGCGGGCACAGCCCCGGCGGGAGCGGCCCTGCCCGGCCCGGCCTTCGGCGCCGGAGCCGCGGACACGGCGGGGCAGCAGCGCCCGGAGGGGCCGGGCCGGGGCCGTGCCACCCCCGCCGAGGTGCCACCCCCGCCGAGGTGCCACCACCGCCGAGGTGCCACCACCGCCGTGTCACCGCCCGGCCCGGCCCGGCTCGGTCCTGCGTGTCACCGCCCATCCCCGGCGGTGCTGTGTGGAACAAAGGCCCGGCTCCGGTAACTGTATCGGCTCAGCAATACAATGTCCCTGCGGGCGGTGTTGCCCTGAGCCGGGTGTGCGATGCGTCTCGAAAGGAGATGTATGGCTATCTATGTTCGTGTCGGCATTCCCGTGCAGGAAGTTAAATAGGAAAAATGGTTTCCCAATAGTCTCCCATGATGAAATCGCACGCACCTTGCACACGGCAGGGTGTACGTGGTATCCGAGTCACCTGGCTGTCAATTATCACAGCTTTTCAGTCATCCCTGGAGAATCTGAGTTTCTTAAATGTGGCGAGTGATGTCAGCAAAATAAACCAAAATATTGAAGGAAATCTCCACTGTTGTAGCAAGGGGGAATATACACGTTTGCCTTGTTGATGGTTTTGGTTGGTAGTTTGGGTTCAGAGCCCTGTGACTGACACTGTTGTGCACATTTAGGTGTATTCCTTGTTGTGGGGCTGTCGGAGGTGCTGGAGCAGCAGCAGGGCAGGGAGGTGTGTGTGCTGCAGCAGCAATGCCCCGTGCCTGTGTCACACGCACCGCTGAGCAAGTGCCACAGGCTGCAGCCACCATGGCCTGGCCTTTGGTGACGGGACTGAAGGGAGAGGTGAGGGCCTGGGAAATTTCTCCAAGCTGCTCGAGTGGTTTCTTTTCCTGGAGTTCTCTAATCTCCAGCAAGAGCCTCCTGGGTGTTGCGATGTGGTTAGTGCTGCCTAGCAGAACCTGCCCCCAGCTAACCCCAGCTATGGTTCACTGCCTGTGGATCCTGCCTGATTAGCAGCCACAGACAGGCTTTCCAGTGGTAGCAAAAGAATTCCAGCAACACGGGAAGGAAGCTGGCCTAGGCTTTTTACTCAGTAGCAGCTGAAATAAATTGGATTTGGGGTTTCTGTTTGGTGCAGTAATTGTTTGGGGGTGGGATTTGTCACAGAGGAGGAACCCTTGTTTTAGTGGTGTGATCTCTTGGTATTTAATCAAGTGATGGATAGCAAAAGCATTGAGGTTGAGCCAATCCAAACCAGTGTTACAGACCAGAGAAGAAATCCATCAAGTCGAGGGGTCCCTGGTGTCACACCCAGAGTAGAGTCCTGGGAATCCTCAGCCATAATCAAGGCCTCTTTTCTTCTGTTCCCTCTGAGGAAAAACCCAAACTAAAGCCATCCAATTTATGTTCCTCGATGCATATGAGAGCCCAGGATGGGCAAGTGTTGATGGGCTTCACTTCAGCACAGCCCCAGCTGGTTTCTGCTGTGGGGGTCCCCCCGCAGTGCGGGTGAGTTTTCAGACGGATTTTTGTTGGTGTGGTCTTCTGGAGTGGGGAGCAGATTTCTGGTCATGAATGTCTCTATAGAAATCTTTGTTTCTGTTAAAATAAAAGTGAGAAATGGCTGATTCACCTGTAGGGCAGGTGCCATCCGGCAAGGCTGTCATTGCCCTCAGCCCCTGGCAAGCTTTGGAAGGAAGCTGGGGAGGAGCTGGCTCAGGAGCCTTGCAGAGATGAGTGAAGTGCTGGAGAGAAGCCACGAGCTTGAAGAACCGAGTGGGAGAGTTGGGAGAGTGGGATCTGCTCCTGAGCACAGGAGGCTCTTCCTGCTGCCGTCAGGGGCTGAGCTCTGAGCTCCCGTGCTGAATTCAGCCGTGTTCATCCTTTGCACACACGGGACGCCCGGTGAGGCTGTGCCAGCCAGGAGGGAAGGCTGGCAGGAACTGCAGCAGCCCTGCTGGGATGGCAGCGAGCCTCAGCTTCCCCTGAGCTTCCAGGACCCAGTCCTGCCAGGGAGGAGCTGCCGGGTGCCCCACTCAGCACATGACACAGGTTTTCCCCTAAATAGCTCCTGGTGGCAGTGCCAGTCCTGCAAGTCTCCTTTTAAAGCAGCAAGTGCTGTGCTGGTGCAGCTGCTGCCGTGGCAGAGGCCTGGATCCAGAGCTGCAGGGGAAGGAGGAGCTTCACAGCAACACTTGCTGAGGCCGTGTGCTGCCTGTGTACTCTGGCTCTGTTTAAAATGGCAAATTCCATTTCAGAGTCAACAGAGAGGGATGGCAGCTCCTGCCCTGGGAGAGCCTGTGTGGGTGTGCCTTGGCACACGCAGGGCTGGGGCCGAGCTGCCTTCCCACAGCCAGGGAATTGAATTGCAGGAATTGCAGGAATTGCAGCTCCCCTGGCCCCTTCCCGAGCCATCCCAGCTGCCTGCAGCGGGAATGTTCCAGAATGTTCCACGTGGAGTGTCTCATGTGCAGGTGCATAAAAGGGTGAGGTGGTGGTGCATGGCTCTGGTTTTCTTTAGCCACGGAAAATCTGTCCCCTGCTTTTGGAATAATGTCACCTGGGGTTGGTTTGTGTGTTAGAGGTGCCAAGCACAGCCCATGAGGGTCACAGAAACAAAATCTGAGAAATGAGCTCAGTTTACAAGTGACTAAATACAGCAGTGAACTTCAGCAATAATTTGACAAATGCTCCCTCAGAACACGTTTGGCTGTAGGTTTGCACACCTACAAACGTGACACCTTTTTCCCATTGGGTTTGTTTTACATGGGAGTATTTTTCATTTCATCTTCAAATACCTCTCCATCAAACGCACTGCATTTATAATTAAACTGCTTCTTGCTAGTGGCTGTTCACCTGGCAACTGGCAGTCACTCTGCTGTGTTAGTGCCTCTTACATCACCACCAGGAACGTGGTTTTGTAAGCAAATATAATCGCAGGTGAAGTGCAGAGCTGTTCTCCTGTTCCTCCTGCTCATTTGGATCCCTCAGGATTAAGGGCAGCCTCACTTACAGGCCTGAGTTTCAGGTACACTTTGCATCCTGAGAGATTCTTTTCAGTGGCTGTGACTGTATTTGAGGATCTGTGAGTTTGTTTCCTGTTGTTATTTTTGCCAAGTTATGATTTAAAATGTGAATTGCTCAGTGCTGTATAAGCTGCCCCATATAAGCTGTGTTCTTGTGTTTTCATGGCCTTTCTGTAAGGTGATAACTTTTAAAGTCCATTACTTACCTTCACTTGCTAGTTTTCTCTACTTCAGGGGTTATTGCAGGATTGTTCTTCAGTCCTTCAGCTGCAAAATGGAAAAGGAGAAATGTTTAGGAACGTGTTCCCAAACTTTTACAGAAAACTGTTGACATTTCTGTAACGTTGTGATTCCTATTCTTGGAAAGTGCACATTCATTTTATCAGCGTTTCTCAGCAGCAATGTAAACTCTCAGCTGGTTTTATTGACAATCTTTCCCTTTCCAGGATGCAGCCTTTAGTTTTCATGATGGAAAATGGTTTATTATTCCTACTAATGCAAATAATTCTCTGCCAAAAACTTCCTCCTGTGCCACTGCCCCTGAGCAGAGAATTTTATAGTAATGAAGCAGCTCCTTCCCTCATCATCTGCCTCTCTAAGCTTAAAAATAGGGGTTGTAGCCAGAGAAAAAGCAGATCACAGAACTACAATGCCTGCAAAATTCTTGCAGGAAGGAGCAAATAAAGTAACTGGAAAAAGCTGACAGCTCCAGTCAAAAGGACCTTTTATTTAATGGGCACCAAAGGTAATCTGAAAACACATTTGTATGTGCCCAGAGAATTTTGTTTCTGGTTCCCATATGAATAGATTTTTATTTTTTACATTAAGATTATTTCGTTTCCAGAGGAGAAAGGGAAAAGGAGAACTAATGATCTTACTGATTCTTTCCCAGTGAAGTTTAAGACATCACTGAAAAGTTTAAAAATTATTAAAAATTAAGTCAATTGGCTACCTTTGGGAGGAGGGATAAACATCTGGCTGGGAGAATGAGTACATGGTTCTGTGCTTGGAAATTATAATCTGTTTTTACCAAAACTTTTAACTTATTTCAGCAGTTCAGGGGCTGGCACTGGAGCAATGACTGTGAGATAACATTCCTGCTATTCAGGGTTGGGGTGCAGAGCACAGGAGGGAGAGCCACGGGGTGGTGAGGGTTAAATACCAGCAATGGGGTTGAGTCAGAACAAAAACCCTGAAATGCTGATGGGATAAAAGTCAGGGTTTGCTGTCAGGATTTCCAGCCCCTGGCACAGGAGCTCCTGGCTGGGGCTGCAGCCCTGGGCTGGGATGTTTTGGCATTCCTGAGTGCTGAGGAACCTCCCCAGTTCAGGTGTTGCAACCTCCCAGTGCTGCTTATAGTATTCTGGAGAATTTTTAAATTGAATACTTGACAGAAACTTCCTGCTGTATGCCTGTGGAGGAGACTCCCAGCAGAAATTCTGGATATTCTCTACTTGGGCATTGATGCTCCTGATATTTGCCTTCAAAAGTTGCTAGGCAGGAAGTTTTGCTTTTGTTTGCTTAATTAGTTTGTTTAATTTTCAGTTTGCTTTCCTTGTAATTCAGGAGGTTGCAAAAACTGACTCCAGCCAAGCAGGGATTTCACAAACCTGTTATTTTTACTCAGCAGATTCTCCCGTGCCCTTTCTTGCTTATTCTTGGAGCTGCATTATTTTTGGGTTGTTTCTCCAACCCTGTAGTAGCTCAGCATTTGTAAATCACCATTCTTGCAGCAACAAGTGTGTTTGTGGTGGGAATGCTACAAGGGGTCACCCTATTGTAAATATTATGATATAGGTGTGGGGCTATTTTTGCTCTTGAGTACAATCCCTGTGAGAGGCCCAACCTCAAAAATAAACAAAGGTAAATGGTTTCAGATGGCTGATTGCAAGGACTGAGTGATTTTTCCTAACTGGAAAGCACATTGTGATGAAATAGGCTGTGTGGACACCAGCTTTGCTCCCTTGGGTAAAGCTTCTTTTTGGAGACTTTTCTCCTTTGTGAAAGAAGGAAAACCACTTTTTTTTTCTCCTTTTTTTTTTTTTTTTCCTGTAGAGCATATCTATATTCTGTTGGAATCCAAATATTACCATTTCCAGTACTTTCTATTCAAATATATTTGGGATGCAAGTGGCTATTTGTCTGTCACCTGCAAACACAAAACTGCAGTTGAAAGGTGTCCAGCTGATAAAATACACTTCTGTAGTAGAGCTTCTGAATTTGAGTGTTTAACACAATTTTGCTATTTGTCTGGCCTTGGTACCAAACTGCCTTTCAATGTGAATGTTTTACATAAATGTGGGGGGCAAAAGAATCTGCTAGTTAGTTTTTTTTAACAAGCAAAAATAGTTTGTAGAGGTGACAAAAATTGAGAGTTTCAGGGACAAGCATGACTTTTTGAAGTGGTTCTATTTAGGGTATTTCTATTAATTATGGTTGTATGGCACTACCTAGGGAGCAGCTGAAGAAGGAAATGCCCTTAGAAAAGTTACAAATGCAGAGTACAGGGGATGTTTCTATCCAGAGGTGAGCAGGCACGGCAGTCGTGGTGCTGCAGGAAATCAGAAGTGGTTTATACACTTATCCACCTTTCCAGGGCTTGTCTGAGACTCTTCATGAAAGAGAATCATGTCCAAATGATTTGATTGAGCAGAAGGGCTTGTAGTGTAGTTCCAAAAGCCTGTGAGAATTCTTCTGCCTGTGCCTGCTCAGGGAGCACTGCATCACATGGTGACACCTCCTTATTTCTGGAAGCAAAGTTGAGTTTTAGTCCCCTTCTGTACTCAGGGAACTGACTGAACTGATAACACTTCTTTCTATTTGCAGCCAGCAGGGCTTGAAACATGAAAACTTGAGTTCTTGTAGGTAACCACCTTCAGTGTGGTGAGATGTGGGCTCTGCTCAGTGCACTGTGTGTATCTCTGGTGAGGCAGGGACTTCCAGGGTGCTTTGTGCACCTCCTTCAGTAGTGCTTTCCTTGTCAGCTGTGCTTTGAAGTGAACTTTTGGGGCAGAACGCTTGAATCAAGAACAGACCTTTGTGGTACATTCTGGAAGGATGATTTGTAAGAGCTCTGGAGCTTTTGGTGATCATCAGGCTGATGCTGGCTCTGCCAAATGTCAGCAGGTCTGTTCTTCCAGGAGCAAGGGCCCTGGGGAGAGGCTGGCTTCCAGAAAGCAGCAGTGGCAGCAGAAAAAGGCCCTTTTTGGCTCAGGGAGGTGCTTTTGAACAGAGAGGCCTTTCCAAGGGTCAGGAAGGATGGCTGGTACCTCTGTACATCTTACCTGGGTTTGATTCTGTGCCTGGAGTAAGGATTGGTGAAGTGGGGCAGGGCAGGGTTTCCTTCTCTGCCCTTGGTGTGAGCAGAGCTGTGGGTGTGAGCAGATCTCTGGGTGTGAGCAGAGTGAATAAATGACCGAATCCATGTCCCCTGCAGGTGCTGTGAGTGCCTGAGATGCTGTGGCAGGAGGGAACCCCGGCCTCGGACTGTCTGGCTCGGCCACCCAGAGAAGAGGGAGCAGAGGTACCCCCGCAATGTCATCAACAACCAGAAGTACAACTTCTTCACCTTCCTCCCTGGGGTAAGCAGCAGTACACTTGATTTTCATTGTCCCACCCCAGTGCTATCCCCATTTTTCAGGGGTTTTACAGTAGATAAGTGCAGAATCTGGAGCTGGAGAAAATGATGGGGCTGGGTTTGGTAGAGTTCATGCCAAGCCTGCCCCAGGGCAGCAGCAGACCAGACACAGAAGTGTCCTGAGCATCCAGGACTGCTTTAAAACTGCCCCAAGTCAGCATTTAGTCACTAGGAAAGCATGCAGAAATGTTTCTGGTGGTTACTTCAACGTGCATAACATCCTCCCTCCTCTTTTTGTCTTCTTTTTTTCTTTTTAGGTGTTGTTTAACCAGTTCAAATACTTCTTCAACCTTTATTTCTTGCTCTTGGCCTGCTCTCAGTTCGTGGTTGAGATGAGGCTTGGAGCACTTTACACATACTGGGTTCCTCTGGTAGGTCACTCAAGGTTTATTTATCCAAGAAAGTTTGGGTGTTTGACAAAATTTATTGCACTGCCTTTTCTGTGGTGTGTTTGTACCTTAAATCATACTTTTGACATATTTTAACAGTCAAAAGTATGATGCATGTTGTAGGGTTCAGCTTTCAGTGCAGTGAGATCCCTGGTAAAAGCCAGAAGGAAGGGAAGGGGCAGCTTTGGGACACTGCTGTTAAAATTCCATTTTCTTAAAGCCTGGATTCTCCATGAATGACACGTGAGATGACACAGTCAGCTGGAACATATGGGAATATTTTGGGATGATTATTTGAAGACTCTTCAAACAGCTGGAACCTAAGCTGAAAATAGCTGATGCTTTTTTAGTTTTATTTTGGAAGGTAGGTAGGAATTTCTAGGTAAATGAATGAATGCATTTCATTACTATGTTAATTAATTAGATCACACATTTAGATATGTGTAAGCACTAGAAATCTGCAGTTTCTCACGTCACCTTGCTCCCTTCCTAAAGTTCCTTATTGACAGAGGTAATCAGTACCTGGTCACAGCTTTCAACACAAGCTGTAAAAAGCTCATTTTCTCTGGTGCATGAGGAGTGTTTTAACTGTTTAGTGAGTCTGAGCTAATAGACTCTGGTAGAAACATGACTTTGTGATACCAAGCCCATAAAGAATTGGCTTGCATTAATTATTTTTTATACAGTGAAGGATGTGATGCAGGCGTTTCCTCATGGCAACAGGAAATGAAATGACTGCTCATATGCACAGAAAAGCAGGACTGAAGCCCTAATCAGGCAAACGTGTAATTATGCCATGAGTAGAGCACATAAATATCTCTATAGAGTTATTTGTGTGGGTGGAGTGTCTGCATACATCCACACAAAGGCACATGCATCCTCTGTGTATCTGTATGTATAAAAAGGGGCTTATGCAGATTTCTGTATACATTTCTATACAAACAAATCTCCCAGATGAGATGTGCTGACTTCAGTGGCTCTGAGGTGCTGAGCACCAGGATTTGAGGGATCTGCCTTAGCCTGGATTTCTCACTCTGAGTTACTGAGCTGTGAGGTGAAATGAGATGTGGTACTTGCATTCTTCAGGGAAACTTCACGGAGGTTTTCTTGGGGATAAATTTACAAAGACTTGCTTGGGGGTTACCTTTACAAATATGTGCTTGGGGAGAGCATCATGTTAAAACTGGAAAGTTTCTTGAGCTCCAAGGGTGTTTTTAAGCAGCTGGTGTGTGTTTGGTGCTGGGGGTTGCACAGCAGCACATCTCCCTGCACCGATTGGGGAAGATGGGACAGAAAAAGGACATGCAGACTGCTGGCGCTGGCACTGATGAATATTGTTGTTCTCAGAGCAGATGTGATTTTTTCCCTGACCTTTTGCTCCCTGCTGTTTCCCCCCGTGCTGCTGGCAGGGGTTTGTGCTGGCTGTCACCGTGATCCGCGAGGCGGCCGAGGAGCTGCGCTGCTACGTGCGGGACAAGGAAGTGAACTCGCAGATCTACAGCAAGCTCACAGCCAGAGGTCAGCTCCTGCCCCCAGTCCTGCCCTGCTGCCAGCCAGAGCCCCAGTTCAGGCCTGGGAGGGGGCTCGGGGCTCCCCGGCACGGGGCTTGGTGGCCACGCTGTGCTGCTGCCATCGGGGGCTGCTCCTGGGTGGCTCTGCTGGAGTTTGGGTTTGCTGAGGGGTTCGTGGGGTGGTTGGGTGGGAAGGGACCCTAAAGATCATCCAGTGCCACCCCATCCATGGCAGGGACACCTTCCACTGTGCCAGGCTGCTCCCAGCCCTGTCCAGCCTGGCCTTGGGCACTGCCAGGGATCAGAACAGCCACGGCTGCTCTGGGAATTCTATTTCAGGGCATCCCCACCCTACAGAGCCTAAAAAAGACCCTAAAATGTCTGTGAGGAGTGTGTTTGCCAGTAGAAATGGATGCAGTTCTGGCAGGATCAGCTCCTGCATTTTCCTGTCCGTCCCCCTGAGCTCCTGTCCATCCTGAGGAGTTTGGAGCCCCCGTTTGGGGTTTGGGGCTCAGCTGAGCCTGGCCCAGCTCTGGCCGTTGTTTCCAGCTGTGCTGTACCTCACAAGGAATTAAAATTCTCCTGTGAGCAGTCCAGTGCTGCCTCACTATGGACTTACTCCTAATGCCATGACAAAGATGGTGAGGCCAGGCTTTTGTTTTAAAAAGGGAAGGAACTGAATTTGAGCAAGTTTTGCTTCTTTTCCATTTCCAGTTTCTTAGTTATAGAAGTTGATACCCCTGAATTAAGATGCAGTGATGTAGGTGTGGTAAAAATAGGCTGCATTTGTAGGAATAAGGCTGCTTTTCAAATGTAATTGCTTAAGGCTGATATATTTCACATGCCAGGAGTTATGAGGCAACTCCAAATTGGGGAGTTTGGAGTTTCTGAATATTAAATCCCCCTTTAATAACATGTTCTTAGTACAACACTTAAAATGCTTGGCAACCAACAAAAGCCTCATGCAAGAGGGGTGTACTACATCTATTTAAAGATATAAAAGAGTTGCCTTCTGGATTCTATTCAATGATCTATAAGGGGCCTGACCTCTCCTTTAGTTCTTTTCATATTGCTATTACGTTTCCCATGAATGATTTCCCTCCCCCCAGTCCTTTAACTTTTCTAATTTTTGTGAAAGAAACCAAGGAGGATTGGCAGCTGGGCGCTAGCTGAAAATCTCAAGCCACTGTATTTAACATGAATTTTTGCAGAAACAGGAATGGGACTGTAGTATAATTTAGAGTAGAAAAAAAACATAGAAAATTATTTATGATTGTCACATGGTTTGGGGAGAAAAGTAATTTTCTGTCCCTCACCAAATCTCAGAACTTAATTTTTTGGGAGAGCTGATAATCTCATTTTCCACTGATTTAAACCTCAGCTCCTCTGGGAATTACCTGGGAGCAGGGAAGGGCCTGGTGAGGCTGGGGATGGAAATTTGGGGGTTGTTTTATCTCAGCCCTTTGTACAGTCAGAGGAAGGAGCTGAGTTTCCAAGGGAGAGTGTCACCAGCTCAGAGGCAGAGGCAGCAAATACCAAAATAAATTTGGAACAGCTGATCTGAACAATTAATTTTCAGTGTAGCTGACAGTAGGACTTGGGCTATTTGCAGGCTGTTTCTTTTTTGGCTGCTGTTGACCAGCACAGGTCATGCTGCAGGGGTTTGGCAGAGCCCTGTGCTGAGGCCTGATGACAAAAACCTCCACCCTAAACCTTTTTTATGTTCTAAAATGATGAAACCAGCAGACTTCTGGAAAGCTTTTTTTTCCCTTTCTTTTTTTTTTTTTTTTTTTTTTTTTTTTAGTGGAAAGCTGTGCATTGAAAGAAGAGATGTTTGGATTGTTATAAAAAATAATCAAATTTCAATCCCCTATTCATAAGCCACAAGCCTCCCTGTGTTCAGGGGTCTGTGTTCTGATCTGCTTGATGGAAAGCTCGGACTGTGCTTGCAAATTCCTGGCTTGTTTTTCTTCTCCTGCAGCCCCCCTCCCTGGGTAACACTGCATAATAGAGAGAAACTCCTCAGAGAAGTGGGAAGGGACCTCCTACTGAGGGGTGCTACTTAAGATACAGATCACTGGCATTTACCAGCCATAAAAAAACCAATATTTTCCCAAACTCTGCGAGTCCTGCTCCACTGTAGCATAAGGCTACAAAAGCCAAAAGTTTGGTGCAGCACATCCAACAAACCCGCCCCCACCTTCTTTTTTATTTTTTTGGTTTAGTAAATCTGTGGCCTCATCTTTAATTCCAAATAAGTGTTTGGATCTGTACTTCAGTGCAGCTTTTCAGATCTATTGTGAAATTTTGACCTAAGTGCTCACAGGTCAAAAAAGGGAATATTTTTTGGCTAATATATTTTTTACTTGAAATGATCTGCTTTCTGGTACATCCATCATGCTGCAAATTTGGTGATAATTTCAATAACCATAGCTTAAATTGGAGCAAACTGTTTGCATTTGATTATGTTTACTTCCTTGTCTTTAGAAAAGATAAATCAGGATACAGCAGAGAATGAAACAAGTACCAGACAAATTTTAACAATAGATTTTTTTGAATGAGAGATCAAGACTAGTTCCTTTTAAAAAGTGATCAACACCAACTTCTATTCTGATTAACTTACGGAAGTACAAACTGAAAGTGATATAAATGCTGGATAAACCTGTGTGTATTTAGAGGAAGCATTTCTAGTTGCACTTAGAAAAACAGGAGTTTATGATTACAAAAATACTTAAATAGCAGAGCAATTCTGGGAAATGGAACAGTTGTTCTTATTAGCTGGTTTTAAACATGCACGAGAAAACATCTGATGTTTAGGTGGCAGTTTCCCCACAGAAAGAAAAGGGAATTACAGAATTCCCAAGATCAAAATAAAACTAATTCAAGCAAGTTGCTTTATGGGAGTCCTGAGTCAAAGGAAACATCTGGTCCTGGGCCTTCTTAGCAGGACGTGTGGTGCACACTGCAGAGATGTCACCCACGGGGCCAGGGAGGCTGCAAAAGCAGAATTAGCTACCCAAAAGGGCATCTCATTTATCCAGGAGTTATAAAAACGTGTGCTGCTTGGAAAGGTCCCCTCTTTGTTTTAGCCTCCAACAGCTGAGCTTGGGAGGCTCAGTGAACAAGACAAATCTGCTCCAGCTGCTTTGGGTTTTCTCAAATTGGAAAAATTTTAAAGCAGATGATACTGTTTTCAGCATAATGATCCCAAAAGCCTTTTATGTGCGTAATGATAGGAAATCATCACGTTGCAGCCTTGTCCAGGCATTAATTTTTCTTTTGCAGAATGATTTTTAACCTCATTAAGGAAAACCTTACAAAATAAGTTTTCCCGAAGCCTGCAGGTAGCTCTGCTCCTACTGACAGACACCAGATAAATCCTCCTGGTCTCGGAGAGAATACAGAAAATACAGTTAAACAAATCCACACTTTTTTGCACTTGGGGCCGGCAGTGGCTGTGCCTGTGTGGGGGGAGCACTCAGGGTTTTCCCCCGCCTCCCTTTGCACAGGAGAATATTCAAAAGCACTTTTTGTTGCTTTGTGAATAACCGTATTAAAAGGAGAGGAAGAGATGTTATCTGTCAGACCCTTTTAGTGTCATAGTACCTAACTTTGTATAGCCCATACAGAGGACTGCCAGGGATGCTTTTTTTGATCCTCTTGGAGTGCAGCTTTTCTTTTCAAGCCCCAGCGTAATGGACTCTTAATCCCCAGTTTGCTTCCTGCCCCGGCAGAGATGTCTTTAGCCCAGCATTCGTTTTGTTTACCTTTTTTTTTTTTTTTTTAACCAAAAAAAAACCTCACAAGGCAAACTGCAGAATCCACGAAAGACCTATGAGATATTTGTGAAATGGGCCATGACTGCTTATAATTTGTAGGAATAATTACAGCATGCAAGGAAGTCTGCATTTATTAGCAGCAGTGATGAAGCATGTTGTTAGGCACACAGTGTGTCACCAAAGCAGCAGGCTGCCCCCAGCCCAGAATGGCTTTCATTGTTAATTTGGAGCAGAAACACTGAAGCATATCCTGAGAAGGATGCTAATGAAGGGACTGCCAGTAGTAAAATCCCAGTGACCTTTGTGCTTTGTGCTAATTTCTATTCCCCCTCCCTTCCCCCTCTGCTTTCCCCCTGAGCTGCTATCTGGCCAGTTAGCCCGTGAATTTTGAGGTACAGTAAGAGTGTTGTCCGTGCCAGGGTGAGCTCCACGTGCCTCCCCCACTTCCACTCAAATCACAGCAGATTAAAGAGGCTTTTGTTGAAATATAACAGACACGTGGAGGCAGGGTTCAAATTAACTGATTATAAATCACTGGTTAGTCTGAGGAGCCAAATCTAGAGCTGGCTAATGATTTGAAATTACTGGCCAATTGTTAAATTAATCCCCTGTTTTAAAGCAACTGGGAAATGTTTGACAGCTGCACAGGAATAAATATTTACACCGTTTTTGGAGGACCTGTTCTCTGCTTGATTGGCCAGTCCTGCAAGAGGCACAGGAGAGGTGGCAGAGC
The DNA here is from genome assembly GCF_048771995.1 of Taeniopygia guttata. Taxonomy (NCBI): domain Eukaryota; kingdom Metazoa; phylum Chordata; class Aves; order Passeriformes; family Estrildidae; genus Taeniopygia; species Taeniopygia guttata. The sequence goes on from NC_133045.1 coordinate 14,245,415, forward strand.
TGAGCCAGATCCTGGAGCTGCAGCAGGGCAGGAAATGAGGCTGGACTTGGGATGGACCCGTTGTATTCCAGCTTCCAGGCCTTGGCTTGAGAGTCCAGCCTTGCCTTTTCAGGCACCTGAGGAGAAGGAGCTGGATTTGATGGTTCCCTGCTGTAGCTTTCTGTTCTTGCTCTGGCATCTGCCCAATGCTGAAAGTGGTTTTGGATCCATGAGTTAAGCAGGACAAAAAGGAGTTTAAGGAGTTGTTTTCAGAGTTGTGACTGAGGAGTGGCTGGGGCTTTCTGCAGCCAGGGCCGATGTCTGGAGCTGTTGTATGAGGGGCTTTCAGCCCTTTTTGGGGGACCCACCCCTTAGTGGGGATAATGGGCTCAGGATTCTTTTCAGGGCAGCATTGCCCACCGCCTGTGGTGGAAACATTTCCCATTTTTGCCCCCACAGTGCAGGGGAAGGAAGGGAGGGGAGGAGCAGCACACAGCACCCCAAGCCCTGTCCTTCTCTGCTCTAACACCAGCACCTCTCCTTTGCAGGGACTGTCAAGGTGAAGAGCTCTAACATCCAAGTGGGTGACCTCATCATTGTGGAAAAGGTTTGCCTTTATATTCATCTTTCTGTGTAAAGCTTTCTTTTCTTTTTTTTTTTTTTTTTAAGACCATGGAAAATGAGATCTTTTGAATTCCTACTTACTTTATAATAGGCTTAGAATAGCAGGTGTCAAACACAAGTTTAAATATTTAATCCCTTTACAGGGTTCTCCCACCTCACCAATAACATCAGATATCTTTACAAATGAGGCATGCACCTATAACCTCATTTTTTACATATGCTAGAGCAAGATAAAGAGCTTCCCTATCCATCCTCTGTGTGTTGGACACAGCTTAAATACCTGGAACAAATGCAGCACCCAGGTGTTTCTTTGGGTATTGGCATTGCAGTTTTGGGAGACCCAGTGATCCGTTTGTAGGTACTGGTATATACAGGTATATTTCCCCCTTTCTACAACTTCTGATGTGTTTTTTTTTTTTAATCCACTTATTTTATGTTTTTCCCACCCACTCTCTGCATGCAGCTGTGACCTCTAAAATCATTAGTATGAAAACACTCGGTGCAAAATGAGAAACTTGGTAGCTGCAGATTCCAGATACAACCTTTCTGCTAGCATGGGACTCCTTGAAAGGAAACCAGCACTAGTTTAAGATTCCTTCATCCTTCTAGAATTACTCTGCAGCCCTTTTGTAAACCTAACCCTTGGGTCTGGTCAGTGGGAGCTGGCACCAGTTATTATCCTGCGCTAGGAATTCTGCAGGGAAGCGAGTTCAGGATTCAAAGCAGAGCGAGTCCCAGGCTCCAGGCTGACAAAGGAATCCTCTCTGTGCCTCTCTGCTCTGGGCAGGGCGCTGCACACGCGTGCAGGGCTGCCTGCACAATAATGGCCTTTCTTCTCCTCCCAGAACCAGAGGGTCCCTGCTGACATGATCTTCCTGAGGACGTCAGAGAAGAATGGTAAACATCTGGAACCAATTGTCAAAATAGCCATTAACCTTTCACTGGTTGTTTGGAGAAAATTATCTTTGGGAAATGTGAAAGAAATAGATAATAGTAAAATTTTAGAGAGAGGGGGAACTCAAGAGGTTTTATGGACCACCACTTCTCAGGATGTTATACTCTACTTTTGTTTGCTAATGAAAGAATGTAGGGGTTGAGTCCGGGGTAAATGAATCTGGTTGCATTTTAGATATATTTACTTGCAGTTCAGGCTTGTTCTGTTACGTGTGGGATAAGGAAATGTTCGATCAGAAGGGTTAGAAAACAGATTAATGGGAACATTTCAAGTGTCTTAAAAAAGTATAGCACACAGAATTCTGGCCTAGTAGAGGGAAGGAATGGGGTGCAGGAATGTTATCGTTCATTATGAACAAATGTAAATCAGACCCTGTTTCCAGAGAAAGTGTCAGTGTTCAGGAACACACAGAATCACGGGATATGATTCCATGTAGGTGTTTTTATTGAGAGCTCTGGGAATTGGGGTACAGACCCAAATCTGACTCCAACACGGCTTTCAAGCTGAACATATTTTATAGTCTATCGTTATATAACTTACATATTCATTATTAAATGTATATTATTCTATTGTATACATCAACATGAGTTTCTCTTGATCTTTCTTAGGCCCCTGACCACAGTTTCTCATGATTATTCTTATGATTAAACAGTAATTATATTTAATGATTAAACAATTATCACATCTAACAATTACATCATTTATCACGTACTAGCTACACAGGTGCAGTTCTAGCAAGGTACAAGGCCTACATGTACCTAGGGTATTTATTTTCCAGGGCATACTAAGCTTAATTTTCCTTTTAACCCTAAATCCCCATGATTTAAAAACCCTTTTACTATCAAAAGAAGGCAGTGAATGCGCTGGGGGGAAGCATGCCCTGGGTTAGCTGTGGAAGGCTCCCTGACTGTGTTCCCTCCCCAGGCTCCTGCTTCCTGCGCACGGACCAGCTGGATGGAGAGACGGACTGGAAGCTGCGCCTGCCCGTCAGCTGCACCCAGCGCCTGCCCACGGCCTCTGTGAGCACTGCCTGCCCCGAGAGCGGGGCTGGGGGGCTGGGGACAGGCGTTTCTTGCGAGCACGGGGCGCTGCAGGTTTGTTCCTGGGCACGGAGCAGTGCCAGGAGTCTCTGGTCACCCCTCAGTGCGCTGCTGCCCAGGGTGTTGTCTGGGGGACTCTGGGGCTGCAGCAGGTATCAAGAGGAGTCAGCTCTAAATCACGCCAAGTAACTCTCGGTGCAGCGTTCTGGGAAAACTCTGTACGTAGTTGGGCTGGGAGGAGCTGGTGGGACTGATGGATGTGTCTGTTGGACAGGACCTGCTGCAAATCCGCTCCTACGTCTACGCAGAGGAGCCCAACATTGACATACACAACTTCGTGGGGACCTTCACCAGGGTGAGTCTGCTGGCAGGGTCTGAAAGCAGCCAGAGAGTCACCAGGGTTTATGAACAATCTCCATCCTATCAGAAATCCTCTGCCAGCTCGCCCAGCATCCCTCCCCAAACACCTCTGTGGACTCGTCTCATCCTCTACTCTTTTCCATTACTGATGAGTTTATTTTTCTCTTTTTTCCCATTGTAGGAGGACAGTGACCCTCCAGTAAATGAAAGTTTAAGCATAGAAAACACCCTGTGGGCCAGCACAGTGATTGCATCAGGTAAGGTGGAGACCAATGTAAAATTGTTTTTAAGGGAATATGTTAACAATTTTTAAAGGTATTTCTGTGATGGAATAATAATTCTGTCAGTTGGAGAAATTAGCAGTTGGAATGAGGTTTCCCCCTTGTCCTGACACCTCTGGGGAGCTGAGCTGACATCTAATTGCCTCTTGGACATTCCTAGATGAGAAAGAAGTGGAGTGGCCTTTGGGGCCCTTCTTTAGCATCTAGGAGCAGAATAGCACTTAATTGCCCTGCACATTGACATCCTAATCTGTAACAGAAATGGTGTCAAATGGATGCTGGGAACAGAAGCTAAGATGAAAGATTTCCACGTAAGTGCTTCCACTGAGTTTGTCCTATATACTCTTAAAAAAGGAAAAAAAAATCAAGTCTTTGACAGATTTTGACTCATATATACGATAAAAGCCTTGTTCCTCTCCTGCCCAGTGTGTTTGCTGGGCAGTGGCTGGAGGAGAGTGGAATTCTGGAGTCCAGCTCTGGAATGAAACTTGTCAAATGGAGAGACTTGCCAGTGCATTTGCAAATATAATTTCAGAGGGTTTATGCAACTGAGTCTGTTTGAAATGGCCATAAACCGACTAGAAACACTCCTTTTTTACAGCTCCTCAAGCTTTTTCTAGTCCTGGCAGGTGCTTCCTCTCATTTTGACTGACTTATCAATTACAATACTGGATTTTGTTTCTCCTGTGGTAATAACAAATAGTATGTTGTAGGTTATTTCTGTTAGGAGAAAATGTGGATATTATTTTTCTTCTGCTGTGAGTGGAAGCTGTCTGGTTGTGGTGCCATCTCGCTGGGGCAGCCCCTGTAAGATGAAGCAGAGCAATGTGTCTTTCTCCATCTGCTGCAGGAGGGCTGGGTCTGACTCTGCCTGTTTGCAGTGGATTTGGAGTAGCTGTGCCATCTGCTGATCTGAATTGTGATGATCTTACCACCACCTGCCATCTGGCTCCGAGGATTTGTTGTTGGTTTTGGGGGTGTTTTTTTAAAGGAATGTTTCTCAGCCTATTTTTAGAAACCAGCTCTCTTGAATCAGCCTTATTTAAAAATAAGTCACCTGCAGCTTGTTAAAACTCCGATTATTAGTGAGAGCAGGGGAACAGTAGAGTATAAAGTATCAATGTATTGGCAGCAGTGTTTTTTTTAGAGTTGGTTTTCTCCATTTTTAGAGACTCCTGACACTGGGCAATAGCAGCTGTTAAACTGTTGATGGTAGACAGCTTTTTCTTCATGGCTCTTTGCAAAGTCTTTGAGAGAAAAACCATAGAAACCCTGTATTTTATGGTGCTAAACTGAAATATGTTTCTGCAAGAAGAAAATTGAGAACTTTGTTGCTTTCAGCTCTTTAGCAACTGTGGGACAGAGTGTTCAGATTCACTGATGGGCTCCCAGCAGCTCCATCTGTTCCAGGAAGGCAGGAGTTGGTATGATTCACTTTGTGATAGGAACAGTGTTTAGATAAACACTTAAAGGAAATTGTAGATTGTAAAATGAGGTAATTCTGTCTTTCAGCTCTGGAGTTCATTGGATTTTCTCTGATTGTTCCAGCCTTTACCAATAAATAACCCTAGCCCAGAGCTGGTTTAATTTGGACACACAGTGAAGTTCTGGTAGAAGGCAGCACCAAAGTGGGATTCTAAGTGGTGGGAGGAACTCCAAGAAATCCTCCATCCCTACCAGCTTTTATTTATAGTGTGGACAGAGAAGTGGATCAAAAGGGGGTCAAGGAAGGTAGAGCAGAGCTGCTGCTCTTCCCATGAGCTGCTGGAGTCTGGGATGCTGCATCCAGCCCAACCCTGAGACTGAATTACTGCCTGGGAGGATGTTTCCTGTTCCAGTCTGTGTTTTCGTAGGTGTTGTATTGCAGATATCAGCTTTTTGAATTTCTGGTTGCTTCTGAAATTAGCCTGCTGAAAATGCTCTCCACCTGAGAAGTATTTTGATGGAGAAAACCTTTGTGTGTGCAGGTACTGTGGTGGGAGTTGTCCTCTACACGGGCAGGGAGCTGCGCAGTGTGATGAATACTTCCAACCCCAGAAGTAAGGTATGGTAAAGAAACAGGTTTGTAATAAATAACAAGGGTCAGAAACAGATCATTTTTTTAAAAGAAGATCCTTCCAAATACTCTATGTACACACTACACGGAGAACCTCATAGGAATAATTAATATTTTCCAGCCTGTGATTTAAGATAGCTACCATAACAGAACCTATTTCTCCTGATTTTTTTCATCCTATTATACACATGTCCTGACACTCTTTTTAAGATTGTCAAAACCATTGTTGTACATGTTTCTAATGAGACAGTCCCTGTTAGAATAGAACAGCTACTTTTGCTGCATTCTTCCATTGAAGCACAGCTAAGCCACGGTGCAGGGACGTTCACTCAGCCTGCAGCTTTTGGCAGCCTGAGCCCTCTCACACCTTTGCATCCTCTGCTGAGCTTCTGAGGGATGGAAATCTCATTCAATAAGCTGGCAAGAGTATTGATTATAAATTTAAATACGTTTGTAGTGTTTTAAAAGAAGAGGAGCTGACTAGTGGGAATGGCTTTTTGAATGGAGTGGCAGCTCGCTTCCTTTTGAACATTGCACTGAGCTGACACCTTCATCTGTGTGCCTGAAATCTCTCTCCTGCTGTTCTAGATTGGCCTCTTTGATTTGGAGGTGAACTGTCTCACCAAGATCCTCTTTGGGGCTCTGGTGGTGGTGTCCCTGGTCATGGTGGCCCTTCAGCACTTTGCAGGCCGTTGGTACCTGCAGATCATCAGGTTCCTGCTGCTGTTCTCAAACATCATTCCCATCAGGTGAGGGGCCAGCTGGGAATGCTCCCCAGCACAGCACAGCCTGCTTGGGCACCTCAGCTCCTCCTGTTCCTCCTGTCACAGTGAGCAAGGCTAGGAGTGAAGTTACTGGTCAAACATAACAATTGCTTTGTTGTTTCTGCTGAATTTGTTCCATTTGTTAGCCCATTCACTGGCTCAGGCTGTGCATTAGGCATTTAAATTCCCTTCTCTCAGTGTAAGAGGTTACTGTGATAAGAACAGAGCAAAAAATGGAAATGGACGGTGTTTTATACAGAATGTAGGGGAATAGATGTAGAGGGCAATGAAACTTTGATATTAAATTGTACTGTATTAGTAAGTAGATTAGTAACTTACTTTGGGTTCAGGACTGGGATTCATTTCAGTTCCATTTTTAATCTACTCTCTGGTATCCATCACTGTCCTTACTCTATCCACCCTCCCCTCAAATCATATCTGCTCTTCTCATTCAATTTTGTCATCTGTCTTTGAATCACACTGTAATTACATTGGCCACCAGAGCTTTGAATAAACTTCTCCTGAAACTCTCCTTTGGCACCTCAGATTCACTGTGGAACTCGTTGTCCTTTCATTCACTGTGGCAGTTCACAAGGATTTTTTCCAAAGTTTACCTGGTGATAACTTTTTATTTTTCTTTTTCTCTTTCTTCCTGTGCAGTTTACGTGTGAATCTGGACATGGGGAAGATTGTGTACAGCTGGGTGATCCGCAGAGATTCCAAAATCCCTGGCACTGTGGTTCGGTCCAGCACCATCCCTGAGCAGCTGGGGAGGATTTCTTATTTGCTTACAGACAAAACAGGTATTGGTGCAGAAAATACAGCTTTGAGTCATGGCATGTTGTTTGGATTTTGTTATGTTTTTGGCCAGGAAAAGAGGATAATGTGAGATTTCTTTGGACCGGAAGAAATATGCATTTCCTGTCACTTTGATAATATGATTTAATCAGTTTTTGAAAAAAAAAATTCTGCTTCTTTTTGGTTCTGAATGTGCTGTAAGGTAGGACAGAAATATTATACTACTTGAAGGAATACTTAAAGCACGCCATTACAACAAAACCTGAGGGTAAAAATAAAAGTAAAATCAACTTTTTAGAGCTGGTTTTCAAAGCCAGGTTAAGATAACTTACATATATAGGCAGGAGCTGTCTGCTGCTGCCCTCACGCTTCTCAAGCTGAGCTTGACTGGAGGGCCTGAGCTGTAAGGAAAAGCTTGGTCTGACATAAAATCCTGGTCCCACTGAAGCAGCTTCCAATGTTTTTGGTTCCAGTGGGACCAGAACTGCAGCTCCTGCTGGCATTGACTGTGAGGTGAATCTCACTGCTGTTTATACACCCCCAGCTCTCAGGTCTGTGATTTTGGGATTTCTGCCAGCCTGGCTGTGCTGGGAGTGGCAGTGATGGTTCAGCTGCTGCCCACGGCTGTGTGCAGGACAGGAGCTGTGCTGGGCAGTGGGGTTGTTCCATCCACGGTGCTCTTTTCCCAGGGACTCTCACCCAGAACGAGATGGTTTTCAAGAGGCTCCACCTGGGAACGGTGGCATACGGCCTGGACTCCATGGACGAGGTGCAGAGCCACATTTTCAGCATTTACACACAGGTACAAACAGCTGTATTCCCTGGCTCCCTCGCCCCAGAATTCCACATCACTGGGCCAGCGCTGAACTCATGTGGTAGGGATCTGCTTGTGAAGCGTGAAGGTCTGTGGATGTTTAATTCATAATTAATATTGAGACTGCTCATTATGTTCTGTGGGTTGTTTCACATCACCTGCAAGTGTGTGTGCCTGTGTCCTGTTGCTGAGGTCTGAGTCTAAAATAACTTTCATTTATATATCCATCTATTTCTTTTCTTTCTCCTTCCTGGCATTTGGTTCTTCTCTTGCTGTTGAGACCCTTAAATGACAGAACCGTATTTAAAAATAAAAAACCAACAAAAAACCCCCAAATCACAAACCCCCAGACTTCAGCTTTATTTGCCTTCACTTTCTTTTCACTAGAGAAAACTTGACTACTGATGGATTATTTGCCAAAGTGTCCAATATTTGTCAGGAACATTTGGGTGACTGGCTAGTCCAGTGTGTGAGCAGTAACCAAGTGCACTTCAGCTGAAATGTTTTATACTGTTCTGTCTTCATACTGTTCTGTCTTTTTGCTGTTGGATTTTGGCAGCAGTGCTGATGAGCAGTGATGCTAAATTTGAAGATCTTATGGGACCTAATCACTAGTGTAGAAAATAACATGTGGAATTACCCTGGTAATGGATCTATGTCTCATAAAACTTCCATAATTACCAAGTAAGATTCCTTATAATGAGAAGCATTTGCTGGCAATGATTCATTTTGAACTGTAGATCTTATTCTTTGCTCTTATTTTTACCATGTTGTGGCCCTTTGACCTGGAAGTGAAACTTTTGTCCTCTTGACACTAAAGGTTAACAGAGCAGGAAACTGGATCACTGTGTGTCCCTTCTTCAGCTGGGATAATTTAGTAATTGTGCAATTATCTGAAGACTCCCATTCTGATACTATAAATAGTATTAAAAAATAAATGAATGTAATTAAGATTTTCTAGCTCCATACGAGTCATCTGTTTTGTGTTTTCACCAATTATATCCTCTTGCACATGAAACCGAAGCGATTCTGAATTTCCCAAAGCAGTGGTTTTTTAGGGAGTAAAAAAGAGGTTTCTCTGAGCCTTTTGAGGCTGGCGTGTCACCCTTTGGGTGGATTTGCAGCAAAGAGGCTTTTTCTTGGTGTACTGTCCCAAAACTTCAATCTTTTTGTAACCCAAGCGATTCTGAATTTCCCAAAGCAGTGGGTTTTTTATGGAGTAAAAAAGAAGTTTCTCTGAGTCTTTTGAGGCTGGCGTGTCACCCTTTGGGTGGATTTGCAGCAAAGAGGCATTTTTGGTGCACTGTCCCGAGCCGTGTTGGAGCGTTGCCAGGGCTGGGCTGGGCGAGGGTGTGGTTGTGCCTGGATTTTGGGGACACGGGGCTGTCTGTCTGTACAATCCCAGCTCAGAGGTTTGCCTGTCCCCTTGTCTGCGTTCTGGAACACACATCATCACAGGATATGATTATCTGCAGGTGCTTTTATTGAGAGCTCTGGGAATCAGGGCTACAGACCCAAATCTGACTCCAACATGGCTTTCAAGCTGAACATATTTTATATTCTATCGTTATATAGCTTACATATTCATTATTAAACTTATATTGTTCTATTGTATACATTGACATGAGTTTCTCGTGATCTTTCTTAGGCCCCTGACCACAGTTTCTCATGATTATTCTTATGATTAAACAGTAATTATATTTAATTACTAAACAATCATCACATCTAACAATTATATCATTTATCATGTACAGGTGCAGTTCTAGCAAGGTAAAAGGCCTACATGTACCTAGGGTATTTACTTTTCCAGGGCCTACGAAGCTGCTTTTTCCTTTTAACCCTAAATCCCCATGCTTTAAAAGCCCTTTTCCTGTCGCCCTGTCCCAGCAGGCGCAGGAGCCGCCGGCCGTGAAGGGGCTGTCCCTGGCCACCAAGGTGCGGCGCAGCATGAGCAGCCGCGTGCACGAGGCCGTCAAGGCCATCGCGCTGTGCCACAACGTCACGCCCGTCTACGAGTCCAACGGCGTCACCGACCAGGCCGAGGCCGAGCGCCACTACGAGGACTCCTGCAGGGTGTACCAGGCCTCCAGCCCCGACGAGGTCAGTCCAGGGGCTGTGTATAAATCGCCAGCGGGGCGGGGATTGCCGTGGAATGCATCTCGAGCTGGTCGGTTTTTAGTGGCACTCTCATTATGAACCCAGGGTCCTCATGAAACAGGGAAGCTGGACAGCACAGAACGCACTCGGAACCAATATGGTTAATGCTACGTTCTCAGTTTATTCGAGAGAATAAACCCATTATGAACCCAGGGTCCTTGTGAAACAGGGAAGCTGGACAGCACAGAACGCACTTGGAACCAATATGGTTAATGCTACGTTCTCAGTTTATTCGAGAGAAGATGGCAGTTTATACACACTTCTACATAGTTTACAGTTTACAACGGCAATCTAACATTGTTTGTCTTTGTCTTAAGGTGGTCAGGCTTTTCACACTGCAGCTCTACCCTAATTCACGCTCGGATAGCACATTACTTTGTAGTTACCTTAACATAATTTCTAACTGCCCCACAGCTAATTTCGTACTGTGTCAAAGGCTCCTAGGCACACCAAGGCCGCTTATCAGGGCCTGGTCTGAGGGGCAGCTCAATTCTCACTCCAGACATAAATCATGCCCTCTCTCTCTCAGAAATTCTGCAACATCATTACATGGTTATGGCAATGGGAAGATGCCAGCAGCTCACATCCCCGGCAGCAGACCCAGAACTTAATGTAACAACTTACTTTATAAGCTTTTTGACCAATTACACAAAACAAAAGCATATTGACAGTAGTTCTATCCAATCACTATAAATGCACGTACCTTTGGTTAAAACGATGCTTGCTTATTTCAAATACAATACTTGCTTGTAAACCTTAAGATACAATTAATTAAGCTTAGAACTTCCTAATATCTCACTAGATATACTTTTCTGCAACTTGGGCAGTTATTCTGTTATTATTTTCTTCTGTGCGTTAGCCCAAGGCTGCATTTCTGCTGTCCCCTGCGTGGCTGGGCTGCAGTGCAGTGCCTGCAGCACCTCCTCCCTGGCAGGGTGTGGGTGTCCTGTCCCACAGGGGGCTGGGGCAGGGTTGCTCTCCCTGAAAAGGCAGTGTGCAGAAAGCAACTGCCTGTGCACTGAAACCAGTTCTCAATGATTTCCAGATGGTCATTTTTGTCATCTGCATCTAAGTTTTTTTTTTTTTTTTTTTTCCCTCCTAAAGCATCTACAGGCTATTTTTGCACAGATTTCTGTTTATTTACATATATATTGAGGTATATAGTGAAGTCAGTATTTTTTCTTTTACTCTTTATACTGTTCTGTCCTTAAAATATTTACACAGCAATTTGTCTGAAATACCCGGGGGATATTGTTTATTTATTTTACTATAGCACGATAACTAATCCTTCCAAGATTATTGTTTAAATTCTTTTTTCCTTTCTTGTGATATCTTAAGTAGAGAATTACAGCAGGTTCAGAAATCAGATATGCTTTGCTGCACTGAGGAAATCTTGTCTGTAGGTCTTGGATATACAAATATTATTTAGCCATGCTCTGCATGTCATCCTAGATGGTACAAAATGCAGGAGCTACACAAGTGGAGCCCTTGAAAAGGGAGTAATGCTGTTAAATAACATTCCCTGTAGGGGAATGGCTTTGGACTCCTGTTAAAGCCAGCCTTTGAAATCCTATATCAATAAAATATTGCCATGGCAGGGAAGGTCAGTTTATGAAATGAGTACAAAAACTTGTATTCTCTTTACTTTAACAGCAAGGGTAATTTCTACCAGTTGGCATAGGATTCATTTCCTGTAACAGAAAGCAGGATTTCCTAAATTTGTTTCCTGTGCACGCTGCCATTTAGAAGTCTTGAAGTATCTTTATTCAGATATCAGTTACAGCCTTGGGGCTCTGCGAGCCAGTTGTCAGTTGTAGCCATACAGTAACTAAGAGGGGAAATGAAATAGATATAATCTGATCAGAGATAAGAGGCCTGGGATTCCTGGGCAAACAGTCTTTAACCCTGACAGGGCGGCAGCTGCCAGGACATGAAAGGGTGCGGGATCAATTGGTCTCTGCCTGCTGTCTGCCTGCCTAGGCAACCCAAAGGGACCCTGCAGAGCAGCTCATGGCACGGGAGGATCAATTTGTCTCTTTAGAATGAAATTTATTAGTCGATATTCACTTCAGTGGTGGCTTGGCTAATTTAATTGTCGGGGAGAGCAAAGCTGGAGGACGCTGTGCTGGGCTGCTGTGCTTTGAAATGCTCAGGTCTGAGTCAGACCTGGCCTGGCTGGAGCTGAAAAATGCTGGCAGGGACTTCACTGATTTCCCTCAATCAGTGAGCACGGGCTCCCTTTAAGGTGTTCGAGGGATTTCAAGCCTGCTTTTAATTCTCCTTCCTCTAAGCTGTAAATACACTTTTGCATCTTGAACGTTTCTCATCTTTGTGCTGTGGCTGAGAGCAGGTTGAGCTGTGTGTTTGCAGGGGGCAGAGCAAATCCGTTGTGTCTGACCTGGAGCTGGGTGTGCTGCCCATCCCAGCCCAGTGCCAGGCACTGCCAGGAGGGCTGTCCGTGCCCCTGCTGCCACCTCTGACGTGCCAGGCACTGCCAGGAGAGCTGTCCGTGCCCCTGCTGCCACCTCTGACATGCCAGGCACTGCCAGGAGAGCTGTCCATGCCCCTGCTGCCACCTCTGACATGCCAGGCACTGCCAAGAGAGCTGTCCGTGCCCCTGCTGCCACCTCTGACATGCCAGGTGCTGCCAGGAGAGCTGTCCGTGCCCCTGCTGCCACCTCTGACATGCTGCTCGTCCCTTTGTCCCCCTGCACGGGGCTTTGCTGTCAGAGCTGCAGGGATGGCAGTGAGATGCAATGCAAATGGGAATCAGGGAGCTGCTGGCAGGGAAGGAGGGAGGAGGTGTCTGTGCAGAGCAGATCTTTGCCAGGCTGAGCTGCAGCACAGGTTTGTACCTCCTCTGGGCATTTGGAGCTCAGCAGCCCAGGCAGAAGAACAGCCAGGGCTGCACACGCTGAACGTCACGCAGCATTGTGCCAGGAATAATTCCCAATAATTCTTTATTAACCAGAGTATTAGGAAGCCATGCTCCATCTCTGCTCTGGGAGGCTGCTAGGAGGATTATCTGACTGCACACTTTAATGCACTGCGGATGGCTTGTAGAAACTTCTGAGAAAGATAAGCTTGAAAGAGCCTTTGATTTGTCATAATCTTTGTGAGTAAGCCTGCACAAACTTGTTAATATTAAGCCAAATATTGATTCAAATTGACTTAAAGGTCTTTCAAGGCAAAGCCAACTCAATTACTTGTTTGTTTTTTTTTTTTTTTAAATCTGACAATTTAAGACTACTTTGTGAAAGGAAAAGTTTGGTTTAGGTTCTCTTTTAAGCTTTTGGATGAAAAGGAGCCGAGTTCACAAAAGCTTCAGTTAGTCCCAATTGTATCAATTCATTAATAAAATCTTAACTCGGTGCAAGTATTTACAGGTTCTGATTTTATTTGTATCTCTTGTATGTGATTTTCCAAGATCAATTTCATTTTTAACTGAGGTATTTGTGGTCGCTTGAGGCAGTAGAGGCAGCACCTGAAAGGCAGGAGGGATAATTAACCTTCAAGTCGACAGCAACCATGTGCCCAGCACTCTTGTGCCTTTGAAAATGTCACTGTAAAACACTTCCAGTATTCCATGTCTGTTTAGGGAAAGGATCCCTTGATCCTTTCTGGGGCCAGTGATAGATGGGCTCGTGTCAGCTGCTGCTCCATCTGTCACTGCCCAGGCAGCTTCTGGAGGTAAATCTCAGCAAGCTCAGGCTGAGATGGATGGGGAGCTGAGCTGGGCACTCCGGGCCTTTCTCAGGGAAGCAAATTAAGGCTTTGGTCTGCTGGCATGGCTCTGGCTGCAACTGAGCGAAAGCTTGCAGAGAACTCAGCTTTGTAGGTCCTGAAATAGTAGAGGCTACAATCAAAATGATGCCCACCTCAGTCAGTTAAACCTTAAACAATCTGGGGGTTTTTTTTGGGGTTGTTGGGTTTTGGGTTTTTTTTTTCTTTGGTTTTGTGGGGGTTTTTTTGTTTTGTTTTTTAATATTAAGGGAGAAGGGTTCTCTGCTAAGAAGTGGCTGAGCCAGCCTTCAGCTGTCTTGCTGATCACTTCAAAATCGTTGAAATCTGTGGATGAGCTGTTACTACTGAACACATAGAGAATACCACAGAGCTCATTTTGTCTGGGTTTTTTTAATATGAATTTTTAATGTGCTGCATTAGTGTCTCTGCTTTGAAATTGTAAATCCAGGGTGAATGTGTCGTTTTGAATTCTTAATTTCGTAGACAGCAAGCTGGGAAATTGCTCTTTCCAAAAGTAAGTGTTTGTAAAGGGGTTTCCCTGATGTGCCCACGGAGGTTTGGGCACCTGAGGGCTGGGTGGAGGATTCCAGTGCCTGCCCCTTGCTGAGGGTTGTCCTTTGGGATGAAATCATGGAATCTTTGAGACTGGAAAAGCCCTCCCAGCCCACTGAGTCCCAGCTGTGCCCAGTGCCCACCTTGTCCCCAGCCCAGAGCTCTGAGTGCCACCTCCAGGAATTCCTGGGACACCTCCAGGATGGGCACTCCAACCCTCCCTGGGCAGTTCCGAGGCCTGAGCCCCTTTCCACGGGGAAATTCCTGCTGTCCAGTGGAATGTGGCAGTCCAAGGCGGGGAGGTGACCGTGGGCACGTTGGCAGTGGCACAGCAGCATCAGACACGGGCTGGGCTGCCCAAACCCTGGCAGGAAGGGTCTGAATGGGGAACAAGGCGCTAGGAAAGCCTGTGATCTGTTTGATAGCACTGTTAATGCTGAATTAATGACTGATGAATCCTCTGCAGCCACCTGCTGTCCCTGCCCTGGGGAGGTGTGGCAGGAGCCCTCAGCGTGCCCTTCTCCTGCAGGTGGCCCTGGTGCAGTGGACAGAGAGCGTGGGCCTGACTCTGGTGGGCAGAGACCAGTCCTCAGTGCAGCTGAGGAGCCCAGGGGGGCACATCCTCAACTTCACCATCCTGCAGATCTTCCCCTTCACCTACGAGAGCAAGCGCATGGGCATCATCGTGCGGGTAAGGGCTGCCAGGCCCGGGGCAGCCACACCTGGGGGGCACCTGGGACTGACTGGGGGCACCTGGGGCAGCCTGGGGGGCACTTGGGGGCACCTGGGGCTGACCTGGGGCAGCCTGGGGGCACCTGGGACAGCCTGGGGGCACCTGGGGCAGCCTGGGGGCACCTGGGGCAGCCTGGGGGGCACTTGAGGGCACCTGGGGCTGACCTGGGGAACACTTGGGGGCACCTGGGGGGCAGCCTGGGGCAACCTGGGGGCACCTGGGGCTGACCTGGGCTGGCCTCCTGCTCAGAGGTGGCACCAGAGCACAGCAGGGCAGCCAGCCAGGGCTGTATCGACAATCCACTCCCTCCCTGGGCAGCACAAAGGGAAAAATTGGGAGATTCTAGAATATGAACATGTGGCCAAGAGCAGGGGGGGCAAATGATGGCAGGGGAAGGGAGCTGAGAGGCTGAGCTGGTACGAAGTAATCCCTGTGCTAAATCTGGGAGTTCAGAGAGCCAGGGGATGCCCTGGGCATACACTGAGTGTTCCCACAAATGCCTTGTGCTGCTGGGGATACCTGCAACAAGTGCAGTGTGTATCCAGTTCAGTGTAAATTCTTCAAATTAATTACTTCTAGAATGAAAATTATGTGGAGACTCTGGGCAATCTTTTCATGACCTAGAATAAAAATCTTACCAATAGAAGAGGGAGGCCTAAAGAACCTCCCTCCCCATTTATTGCAAGTGCAAGCTTTTGATGAAATGCTGTTTTATCAAAGGTGTAAGAGGTGGACAAACCATCAAAGCCAGGGTGAGTTCCATTAAATTGTGGTTTTATGCTCAACAGAAGTGAATGCACTGAAATTTTCTCATCATGAGTATAAGAGGTTTTTTTTCCCTTCTTTGATTTGAAGTTTATTCCTTTTAAATTACCTACTATTTATCTTCTCCCCCACTAGAAATGAAACGGTTTCTAGTTTGTATTTCTCTGTTTGAATTTTGCTGTTTGTATTTTAGGCAAAACCAGCAAAACTCCCACTTGTGGTCAGTGGGAGCAACATCAGGCCTCAATCCTGACTGTAAATACCTTTAAAGGAGCATTGGTCCCTCTCTGTGAATTGTCTTTATTTTGTAGCCACTCAGCTGCCCCAAGCCACTAAAATCAGCTCCCTGTGTGCCCTGTGCAGAATTAGGGTTCAGTAGCAGACCTTGACTGCCTGGGTATTACTTTGCCACATTTCTCTATACTCCAAAATAGTATCTTCAAGCAGAGTTTTAATTTCCATTTAAAAAACAAACCAAAATATTTATAAATAGGTAGTTATCAAGTAAAGTTTGCTTCAATTAAATATTTATGTGTGTATGTAGAGGCACTCCATTTGGTTTGATCCACAACTTGAAGGGTGTTCACCTTTTCAGTGCTTCTCCTAAACTGTGCTGCCTGTTTAAAAAACAGAAATAGGGGAGGGAGAGCAGCATGAAGCATCCAGAAGAAAATACACCCAGGGAGGGAGATGAAGCTGCACCCAGCACTGCAGTGAGCAGCACCCAAAGGGAAACATTCCTGCTCACCTGCACAGGTATTGCCTGGCCTAAAAACTGCAATTTTGGGGCTTTTGAGAGCCCTGTAGAATTTTGCCAGGCTCCCTGCCCGGCCTGGAGGCAGAGTGTGAGCAGGGTCCTGTGTCCAGCCCAGCAGTGCTGTCCCTGCAGGCACCATCTCCCTGTCTGCTCTGCCCCAGGACCAGATCTCCTTCAGCACAACGTCAGTAAATAAAGCGATTAATAGTGGAAACAAGTGGCAGATGTTGCTTGCTTTGGGATATTTTTACAATATCTGAGTGTTTCCTTGCACTCAACTGTCATTTCTGTACCTGATTATTTCAGTTCTGAGAAACCCTGTTCTACCCAAGCAGCCTCCCCAGCACAGTGTGCACTGACTTATCTTCCTCTTTGAAGAAGGCCTGTTTGTTTGACCACAATATTTTCCATCCTTCATTTTCTTCGTTTTTTTTCCCCTTACCCATGTGGAATGATCTTTGTTGCAGAGCAGAGATAGTGCTATTGTCATATCTGGAATTGAAAAGAGCCTTTGAACCGTGGCCAGAGGCAGACCATGGTGGAAAAAGATGCTTCCCCAAAACAATATAAGTGGCAAATCTGTGTGCAGATTTATAGAGTGATGCTGCCACGATCTGAGAACGCACTAACCTCCTCCTGAACTCGGGCAGAGGAAATGACTAATGCAGGGAGATAGCTGATGCAGTATTTATATTGGACAAAAAATCTAAACTATCCTGAGCCAGCTCTGCAGCACGGGAAGTGCAGATTTATTCAGTTTCCTACAGAGATGTTGTTAGAAACTCTTTAATCAAATTATTTCATAGATAAACCTTTACCTTTGGCTACTGGCAGAAGTGGTGTATTTTATTTAAGCACATTCTGGTAGTTTTGGAAGAGTGACACCCGTTTTCCTCTGGGGATGTGGGATGTGTATCACTCTGTGAGGGCTGGATGTTCCAGGAATTGAAAACCATACTTGGGCTCAATTATGAGCATCTTCCCTGTGAGTATCTCTGTGAGCTTGGCAAAAATATTCAGCAAAGGAGCTTCATTATCTATGGCTGCTTCTTCATTTCCTCAGTTTTAGTGTCCACATCAGGTGCTACATTTTCCTTTTTTTTTTTTTCCCTGTGGATTTAAACTCTGTTTTGCCAGTGCCACAGGACCTGGGGCTTTTAACCTATTCCTGTGTGAGAACCTCCACCACTAATTTCTGTAAAGGTGGAACAGACTCACCCAAATACTAGGTGAGAGAATGAAGAAGTATCCACTTGGCATTTCTTTAATTTCTCTTATTCCTAAAGTACTTTGGTCCCTTCATTCATAGCTGTTTATTTCAGACCTTCCTGGGCTTTTTGGTTTTGCAGTTTAAGTTTTTCTCCTATCCCTGGTGGCTGTCTAGGTTTACAGAGCAGTTTGTTCCTTACTCATAATTTCATCTCCTTTGAGGAAATTGCCAGGGTTTCCATTAGTTTGTAATACTCAGAGCTGTGGCCTCTTTATGTATCTGTCTGCTTAGAAGGGGCTTTTTAATTTGTGGTAAATATGCTTTGCTTGCAGGCTATAAACTCCTTGTATCTGATAAGGCAGGCAGCAATCTGAGCTCTCTGTGGCACGCTTGAGCTCTAATTGTGCTTATTCCATATGGTAAGAGAGCAGGTAAATCAGAGTGATTTTTACTCTGCTGTGCTTTGTGCATCTGCTCTGTTGTTTCAGGTAAGAGGGGTCGGGTTTCAAGGTGAGGGCTGAGGTTATTCTGGAGGCACAGGCAGGGCTGGGAGGGCTCTGCTGTGTGGAGAAGCTGATGAAAAAGCTGATTCCCCTTGTGTAAAGCATGAATTCCTGCTGGGAGGAGCTGAGGTACAGCTGAGCAGGCACCTCCTGGCCCCAGACAAGCAGCTGAGCTGGTGGCCCTTCACCTGCCCCAGGTGTGTGAGTGCCAGCCCAGTGAGACTGCTGTGTTGTGTCTGCAGGATGAATCCACGGGAGAGATCACCTTCTACATGAAGGGGGCAGACGTGGTGATGGCTGGCATCGTGCAGTACAACGACTGGCTGGAGGAGGAGGTACTGGGGCTGTGCCAGGGCTGCTGTGTCCCTTCTGTGTCCCTTCTGTGTCCCTTCTGTGTCCCTTCTGTGTCCCTGCTGCTGTGTCCCTGCTCCTCTGTCCCTGCTGTGTCCCTGCTGCTCTGCTCCAGGCCACAGCAGCAGGGCTGAAATACCCAATTTAACTGCTGCAAAGGCTGGGAGCCAGAAGGTTCTGATCCTGGCAATTCCTTGGATTAGCCAAATACATCCACAGGAGCAAGGGTGGCAGTGGCAAATTCAGCAAATTTAAAGTGGAATAAGTCCTGCAAATAAAATGGGTTTTGCTCAAAACTGATTGACTCTCACCAAATTTGTGCTGGGCTTGATTCTGTGCTTGGATCTGTTTTAGCCTGAAGGGTCCTGATTTCAAAACTGCATTTGGCAGCTCTATACTGGGGTATACTTGTCGGGGCAGCAGTCATGGTGGCACAGAGCTCATGGAATCCCAGGGTGGTTTGGAATCTCACCCCATTGCACCCCTGCCATGGCAGGGACACCTTCCACTGTCCCAGGCTGCTCCCAGCCCTGTCCAGCCTGGCCTGGGACACTGCCAGGGATCCAGAGGCATCCTCAAAAGTAGCTTCACTTACTGATTCTCTGGTGTTCAGAGAAATAATAATATCTTGGTCTTATTTCCAAGAGTTGGTTGCCAAACATGTGAAGTCTACAAATCACAGGCTCGTGCCTTTTACTTAGAGACAGAGAAAATCTAATCAGTGGGGTTGTTTTTGCTGCCCTGGTGTAGCAGAGAGGACATTTTTCTTCCTGATCACTGAGCTAGGTCACAAAGCATTGCAGATCCCCTCTTTCCTCTCGAGTTTATCATGCACTTTATCAGATATTGTAGACTCACTGGGGTTGCTCAGACGGGTTGGTTATTTTCTTACCCTGCTATCTTACACTGCCATCTCCCACTGCTGTGCATAAATCATTTCTGTGAGAGTTTATGGTTTACAACGTGATCCTTCTTTGCAGTGTGGTAACATGGCTCGGGAAGGCCTGAGGGTTCTTGTCGTGGCCAAGAAGTCTCTGACAGAAGAGCAGTATCAAGACTTTGAGGTAAGTTTTTATTTGGTTGTTTTCTTTTGTTTTTAAACAGTTATTGAAGTGATTCTCACAAAACTCTTGTGATGATACTGCCTCTCACCTCCCAGCTCTCTGCTAGAATTGTTTCTCTGAAATGTCTTGATATTCTTTTTATCAAAGTTGCTTTTCAAGTGATAGCTATGAAGTGTTTATCCCAGGGAAGACCCTCCCAAGCAGTTCCCGAATCCAGAATAACTAGAATATAAACCAGGCAGCTCCCTGGCAGCACAGGCTGCACGTGTGGGGTTTGGGTCTCTGCCCAGGGCACTGCCTGGCTCCTCCAGGCAGGCAGGATGGGAAGGGGAACTGTTCAGTTAATCAGGGATGTGGTGCAACTGCTCAGGGTTCTGTGGTGCCATTCTTTCTGCAAGTGCTGCCTGTGCTGGGAGGGAGCTGCTGGCAGCTCTGCTGTGCCCCTGTGTGGCTGTGCTGCCCACCTCAGCTGCCAGGGGCACAACAGCAGCAGCTCCCTGAGCCTCTTCCACCTGGAGCTCAGCAGCCCTGACAGGTTCCACCTCTGAGTCCTCAATCAGAACTGTGTGGCACCTGACAGAGGATGTGCTCCCAAAATGTGCCCGGGGACACCTTCCCTAGGGCAGCTGGAGGCCCCAGAGGGAGATTGAGTGCTTCCCCCTGGAGCTGGCCAGCCCTGTGTCCCCAAAGCCACCCTGGCTCTGCTGTGTGTCCCCACAGCCAGAATGGCTGTCCCAGTGTCCCCAAAGCCAGGCTGGCTGTGCTGTGTCCCCAAAGCCACCCTGGCTGTCCCAGTGTCCCCAAAGCCAGGCTGGCTGTGCTGTGTCCCCAAAGCCAGGCTGGCTGTCCCAGTGTCCCCAAAGCCACCCTGGCTGTGCTGTGTCCCCAAAGCCACTCTGGCTGTCCCAGTGTCTCCAAAGCCACTCTGGCTGTGCTGTGTGTCCCCAAAGCCAGGCTGGCTGTGCTGTGTCCCCAAATCCAGGCTGGCTGTGCTGTGTCCCCAAAGCCAGAATGGCTGTCCCAGTATCCCTGAAGCCATCCTGGCTGTGCTGTGTCCCCAAAGCCAGGCTGGCTGTCCCAGTGTCCCCAAAGCCAGAATGGCTGTCCCAGTTTCCCCAAAGCCACCCTGGCTGTGCTGTGTCCCCAAAGCCAGAATGGCTGTCCCAGTGTCCCCAAAGCCACTCTGGCTGTGCTGTGTCCCCAAAGCCAGAATGGCTGTCCCAGTTTCCCCAAAGCCACCCTGGCTGTGCTGTGTCCCCAAAGCCACTCTGGCTGTCCCAGTGTCCCCAAAGCCACCCTGGCTGTGCTGTGTGTCCCCAAAGCCACCCTGTCTGTCCCAGTGTCCCCAAAGCCACCCTGGCTGTGCTGTGTGTCCCCAAAGCCAGGCTGGCTGTGCTGTGTGTCCCCAAAGCCAGGCTGGGCATGCTGTGTGTCCCCAAAGCCACCCTGGCTGTGCTGTGTCCCCAAAGCCAGGCTGGCTGTGCTGTGTGTCCCCAAAGCCAGGCTGGCTGTGCTGTGTCCCCAAAACCAGAATGGCTGTCCCAGTGTCCCCAGAGCCAGAATGGCTGTCCCAGTGTCCCCAAAGCCACCCTGGCTGTGCTGTGTGTCCCCAAAGCCACCCTGGCTGTGCTGTGTCCCCAGGCACGCTACGTGCAGGCCAAGCTGAGCGTGCACGACCGCTCGCTGAAGGTGGCCACGGTGATCGAGAGCCTGGAGATGGAGATGGAGCTGCTGTGCCTGACGGGGGTGGAGGACCAGCTGCAGGCGGACGTCAGGCCCACGCTGGAGACGCTGAGGAACGCTGGCATCAAGGTCTGCCCAGCAGCAGCTCTGGGACCCTCTGCACTGCGGGGCACTGGCCCACGGGGGGGACATTCAGAGCTGGGGGGCCTTGGGAAATGCGGATGAAAAATTAAACCCTACAATTCTAATTAAGATCTGTAGGGAACGGGTGTGTTTATTTTTTTTATTTACAGCTCTGTGGATGCATGTCGGGACTTATTGCCTTTTAACAGACATGCGTACCTCTGATAACTTTTGCTTCTTTTTTATTATCTTTACTCATTTCTATATGCATAGAATTTTACAATAGGTTAATGCATATTCATTCTGCTGATTTTATATTATACTTATAGCTAGTTGTACTTAGTTTTTGTTAGAAAGTATAGAAAGAACTCTTGGGTTACTCTGCTCTGTTTGTTTTAAGGCCTGAGGAGTTTTTCTTATCTCTTATTTTTTAGTGTGGAAATTTGCATTTTTTCTCTTTAATTGGGGTAGTTTATTTAGGGCTGCAGTTACTAGACTAAACAGCATATTTAGTAAGCTCAAAATGGCACATTTTACTTAAATTTAAATGGATTTCTACCCTGTTAAATTTTCACTGTCTCATTTGTGGGTGTTTTAAACATCACTTTGGGAGCAGAATGTGCTGCAGGTAGTAAATCTTAACACCTCTTGTGTTAAGTGTGTCATCTCTTGTGCTTTTCATCCCCTCACCTGCTCTGGCTCCTCTGGCAGAGAAAGGAATGGTGTGGGCACGAGGAGGGGTCCAACAGGAAATTTTGGGGCAATTCTCTCAGGGAGTTGCATGAAACGGGGCAGGTTGGGCTGTGTTTGCCTTGTGGTGCACGAGCCCCGTGCTGGGCTTGGAGCTGTGGATATCCAGTTTTCAGTAGCCACTAGAGGGGAGTCTGAGCCAAGAGAATCAGGGACTGGATATTTCTTTTTCCAGCTTTCTGAGCATCTGTGACTCCACACCTACAGCCTGAGCTGTGCTCAGCAGGGAGGGAGCTGCTGTGGTGCCTGTGTAGGTTCTCTCTCTAAAAACTTTGTCAGCATTGCAAAAGGGGGGACAAAATGTATTAAACATTCAGATTTGGGTAAGAAAAGTAGGTGAGAGGTCCTGGTTGTGGTTTCTCTGCTTTAAGTTGCAAAGTGAACAAAAATCTGAAGCAGTGCTGTGAATGCAAAGCAAGGCTGTGTGTTTGGGGCTGAGGTGGGAAATTCAATACTTGGGATGAGCTTCCAAAAGTGCTTTTGGTTTGGGGCCACCCCTGTAAACAGAGAATTCATCAGGGAGGCGACACCAGGGGAATCAGCTCCTCGGTGATGCTGTAGCCCTGGCCAGCACTGCCAAGGGTTTTCCTGCTTCCCTTTCTGCTCAGCGTGGCTGGAGCTGCAGTGGAGGTGTGGGATGTGCTGAGCACTCCTTGCACTGCCCTGTTCATCGGGGCACTGCACGTGAGGAGTGAATCCAGAGTGGAGAGGGGCACGCAGCTCATGACAGGGACCAGCTTAGGATCAAGTCTCTTTCCAGCCTCAGGTTATTTAACAAATGAATGAGTCTTTGTGTGGGTTTTTTGTTGATGTTTTGGGATTTTCTTCAGGTTTTTGTATTTTTCATTAAATATTCTTGGGCAGTGTCTTGAAAGAATAAAAACACCAGTGGAAAAAAACACCCTCACTGTGATATATTTACACTGGAGAAGGAATTCCCAGCCATTGCTGCTGACATTGCTTTCTAACTCCCTCCCCTCAGCAGCACAAAATAAAAGGAGCAGTGTAGATTTAAAAAAAAAAAAAAAAAAAATCTAAAAAAAAACCTCAAGCAAGTTAGTGTGTTCCAGACGTACACATCAGCACTGAGCTAACCCCAGTTGCATCATCCACATTTCAGGCTGGGCCAGGAGGGATCTTTCTGCAGCAGGGCCCGGTTGAGAAATGGCCAGGGAGGGACACATTAACACACAAATACACTTTTTTTTTTAGCTTGCATTTCGTGGGTTTATCAGCAGAATCTTGAAATATTGCAGGCGGGAAAAATGTTACACAGAACTTGTAACTTCGTGTCTCAGCCTCTTTAAAAGCTTTGCTTTCTTTCACGTGTGAGGATTTTCCTGTGTGTTTCAAAATAGGGTTTTTTTAGAAGAATAATTTGTACGTGTATTTCACCAGTCCTTTTATAATCCTGAAGAGGCAGGTGGTACTTGCAGAGGTCCTGTAGACGTGGCTGTTAAGCTTTACTTGACGCATGAAATGTTTGGATTTTAGGTGTGGATGCTGACAGGGGACAAGCTGGAGACAGCCACGTGTACAGCCAAGAACGCCCATCTGGTGACACGGACACAGGACATCCATATATTCAGACTCGTGAGTTCCACCCCCAGACCCTGTCTCGAGGGGCCAGGCCCTGGGGCAGGAGGGCTGTGAGATCACAGCTGTTTGTGTGTATTTTTATTCTTTTGACCCCGCTTTCTACCCGAGTTTCTGTTTCTGTGACTGCGTGCCCTAACCCAGTGTGCTGCCTGTCCTGGCTGGGTCACTGTTGTTCCCTCTGGGATTCTTTGCTGTTTTCTCACGCCAGTGGAGCACACCTTGCTCAGTTCCATCCTCCCCCAGGTGACAAACCGAGGAGAAGCCCACCTGGAGCTGAACGCCTTCCGCCGCAAGCACGACTGTGCCCTGGTCATCTCGGGGGACTCGCTGGAGGTACTGATGCCCTAAGGGTTGGCTTTTCTCTTTTCCAGAGTCTGGACTGCATTGGTGTATAACCCTGAACTCCATATAAAGTGTCAGCAGCTCTCCTCACAGCTCAGGCACACAGAACAATCCTTTTCCAGCCCCAGAACCAGCTCAGGCACACAGAACAATCCTTTACCAGCCCAGAACCAGCTCAGGCACACAGAACAATCCTTTACCAGCCCAGAACCAGCTCAGGCACACAGAACAATCCTTTTCCAGCCCAGAACCAGCTCAGGCACACTGAACAATCCTTTTCCAGCCCAGAACCAAGGACACCGCTGCAGCTCCAGCCCCAAAAAGTGCAAACATCAGTGAATTGAGTGGAGTAAACTGGGAGGATGGGACTACTTAACCTGGAGCTGTAACTGGGCAATGAACCCCAATATGAAAATGGACCATAACTTATAAAAGTGTGAAAACTCATGACATGCTGTCCATCTTGGGCAGAGCCACGCCCAGGCTCTCGTACTGCCCAAGATAGATCCTTTGAAGGCCTTTTAATAAATCCCTACTTTATTAAAGTATTTATTTAGCATTTATAGCCTAGTTGATTAAACCTCTGCTGCCTAGCCTCTGTTCCAGGGAGTTTCCCATCAGTGGGAGCAGCCCCGGAGCGCGGGCTGGAGGAAGCCTGGTGCCCAGCGAGCAGGTGCAAGGCAGGTGTGGCTGTGTGTAACCAGGTGTGCCTGAAGTACTACCTGTGCTGTGTGTAACCAGGTGTGCCTGAAGTACTACGAGTGCGAGTTCATGGAGCTGGCGTGCCAGTGCCCCGCGGTCGTGTGCTGCCGCTGCGCCCCCACGCAGAAAGCGCAGATCGTGCGGCTGCTGCAGGAGAGGACGGGCAGGCTCACCTGTGCCGTGGGTGAGTGACAGTGCCAGCAGGGTGGCAGCTCCACTTCTCCCCTCGAGTCAACTGTCACCTCGTGTCATCTCGTGTCCGAGCCAAAAATCCCTCTGGCTGCCCTGGCTGTCTCCAGACCCGAGCAGGGGTCTTGGAGACCGTGGCAGGAGGTCAAAAACATCTGTAGATTCAATTTTAGCCCATGGAAAGCTGTCAGCTCTGTATGGGGAATTACAAAACACAATGGTTTTAGTAGTGTGATGTGGGAATCCAGGGCATCCCTCTGGCTGCCCTGGCAGGTCTGGGACCCT
Organism: Taeniopygia guttata; assembly: GCF_048771995.1. Classification (NCBI taxonomy): domain Eukaryota; kingdom Metazoa; phylum Chordata; class Aves; order Passeriformes; family Estrildidae; genus Taeniopygia; species Taeniopygia guttata. Next base: position 14,270,595 of record NC_133045.1, read on the forward strand.
GGCAGGGGTCAGGAACCCCCCTGGACAGAGCCCCCAGAGACACTGGCTGTGATCTCTGTCCATGGAAAAGAGTTTCAATCTTACAGGATGAATTACAAGCTCTGAGTGTTTGATATAAGTAATAATTAGTGTGGCACGGGTGCAAAAGTAAAATTTTAGGTTTCTAGATAAGGGCTCCAAAGGGGACAAGATGGAGGAAATTGGGTGTGCCTTGTCCTTTTTCTCCTTCTTCATGCCCTCCATGTTTCACTGTGGTGTTGGCATTTTTCTGTTGGTTCAGGCTGGGGACACACTGTCCAACGTAGGTGACAGATATTGGCACGTTATTGTAAATCCAGCACAGGTAGTTTCTGGTATTTAATGTTTGTACCAATTGAAATTTTGCACGTGGAAATTCAGTGCCCAACTCCTCAGCACCCTTTCAGGTGGCATCTTTGCAAAGTAGAGCTTGGACCTCATCTGTTCAAGATTAACCACCACTGTTAACCTGAGCTGTGTTACAGCACTGTAGATGTCATGGTGCCACCTGCAAGTGAGATACATCAATCACTGATCTGGGGGTCTATTAAAACAAAACCTAAGAGCTTAAATTCATGATTTCTGTTTAAAATCTTACTTTTGTTGACTGGGTTAAGTGTTTCTCATAATATTTCCAGTGTGCTGCAGATGACTTGGGTGGGGTTGCAGGTTGCCCCTGTTGCTAAACTGACAGTTTTGTTTGTGCTCTGCCCTGCAGGTGATGGAGGGAATGATGTTAGCATGATTCAGGAGGCTGACTGTGGTGTTGGAGTTGAAGGAAAGGTGAGATTACCTCATCTTTAATGAGAATTTCTGTGGCCAGTTTTCAAGCAACTCTTAAATGAATCCTCAGATATTTGTGCAAGAAAGGGAACAAGCTCCCACACGAATCATCATCAGACCAGTAGCTCTATAACGAGAAATAATTTGGCTATAAAGGAGACTACTGTTAAAGGGAGTTCAAATTCATTATTTGGTTCTTGGCAGAATCCCTGAATTTGCACCCTCATGGTTAGTTTTGGGGGTTTTTGATGCTTCAGGTGCTGGAGTTACAATTACATTGATAAGATATACCCTACATGCACAATTAAAAACTGCTCAAATTAGTTTGCAAAACAAACTGTGGGTTAGAGCTCTGATTCTGCACCTGGGGCTGTGTGGAGCTGCAGGACTGGATTGGCAGCAGCAGACAGACTCTGCTTGCAGTGAGCCAAAATTGTGTGAACTTTTGAGACTGAGAATTTGTTCAGCACTGACTTGTTAGGAGTGTCACGTTAACATGTGTGGTGTGAATCAGAATCCAGAGGTTGCTTAGAATTGGAGGCCAAGGTTCAAATGGGAATTCTCATATTTTTGCTCTTTGCTTAAAACCCGCAGTGGAAGGAGAAGCACTGAGGCAATGTTCTCCCTCACCTAACATACTGCAAATATTCCTGGAAATTCTGTCAGTGATAACTCAATAATAACATGACATTCCTTGTTTCCAGTGCTGAAATGGTCTCACTGTGCTTTTCCTGGCTCTTGTTCCCAGGAAGGGAAGCAGGCATCGCTGGCAGCTGATTTCTCCATCACTCAGTTCAAGCACCTGGGTCGTTTGCTCATGGTCCATGGAAGGAACAGCTACAAGAGGTCTGCAGCCCTCAGCCAGTTTGTGATCCACAGGAGCCTCTGCATCAGCACCATGCAGGTAAAGGGGCTGCCAGAGGGGCTCTCCAAAAGAGGTGGAGAAGCCAAATCATAAAGGAAAGGTCCTGTCTCATTTGGAGTGCTGCTATTTCTTCTGAAAATTTTCATGGGTTTGGACTTGAGGTTGTTACTTCGATCTGAAAACACATGAGCAAACTCCTGGTATTGGACAAATACCAGCAACTGCTCCAAAGGAATAAAAAGGGTTGATATTCTATTAGTCTATCTTCATTTCAGGAATTGGGAGAACCCACTGTAAGAATGTTTCATTTTGAACAGAGTGTATTTTAAGCTGTTACTTTTACAGCAGTATTTCAGTGCCTAAAAAGTTCATTTCTTTTTCAGGCTGTCTTCTCATCAGTGTTTTACTTTGCTTCAGTTCCTCTCTACCAAGGCTTCCTCATCATTGGGTAAGAGCTCAGTGTTTACTGGCAATGAGGAGAGCCTCTGCACAATGAACACTTTTGTGCTGATGAACGTGCAAGCCCCACACATCTCCACTCCGCTCACAGCTCTGCTTCAGGAGCTGGAAGTGAGCCTTGTCCCCTTCCATGCAGACACTGGCAGAAACCTTTCCAGCAGGAGGTTTGTCGTGTTTGTGAAGCTGCCCATCCTCCAGGAATGTTCCTTTGGTCTCAGTAAGGAGCAGAGGGGCAGTTTTGTGGGCTGGTGTCTGTGCAGCAGTGACAGGCAGTGCCCAGCTCCTGGCACTGCCAGGAGGAGACAACCCAACCTTAGTTCCTGTCCAAAAACTGTCTAAAACAGGGCATTGCAACTGTGATCCCAGTATGGCTTTTTATACTTCCAAGTACATAATTTAGAAACCAGCAAATTCACCTCCATTGCCTTCTGATGCAAACAGAATCAGAGCTGAGCTGCAGAGCAGAATTTGGATGGGCACAGGTCAGTCCTTGGCTCCATTGAGAACCTGCTGCAATATTTGAGCCAGTCACTTGTGTATGTGTTCCTGATCAAAAGTCACTCAAAAAGCGAATCCTGATGGTTTTGCCCTACCTGCAGAACTCTGGTGTGCTCCATTTGCCAGTTTTTATAATCTGTGCATTTCTGGAGCCTGGCATTTGTTTGCTCATCTCCACCTGAGATAATTTACTGCTCTCCTGCCTTCTTCCCAGGTACTCCACAATTTACACCATGTTTCCTGTGTTTTCTCTTGTCCTGGACAAGGATGTGAAATCTGAAGTTGCAATGTTGTACCCAGAGCTCTACAAAGATCTTCTTAAGGTATGGGAGACTCTTGTTTGTGTGTTTTGCTTGAAGGCAAGAGCCTCATCTTGATCTGAAACTGTAAATGTGTAAAGTCATATATATTGCCAGGAGATCCAGAACTTTATCAGGCGTTTTCAGGCAAAATTCTGTTAAAGTCACATTTCAATCAACAGATAGAGCCAGAATTCCTGGCAGTTGTTTATTGAATGCTGCATGAAATTCAATTTATTAGAAACGGCTGGGCAAGTCGAAGTTTCATTCTGTGGCAAATTCTAGGGATTTAATATTACCAGTTTGTTCCATAATAAAGGGAAAAGAGAAATTGTTGGGGATTTGGCCCTGTCCTGAAGCCAGAGAATAGAGGAGGGGAAGGGATATGCTCATTTGATGGAGGCAGGGGGTTATCCCAGAGTTTCTTCAGTAGAAATTTGACTGGAGCATGATCTGAAGTTTGCTTGCTGTGCCGTTTTTGTAGCTTTAGCATCTAAGTCAGGTCCTTCTCCTTAAACAAAGAAAACTTTATTTTATGTTTACCATAGAAATATCAGGAAGGTAAATCTTGTCTTAGGTTCCTTTTAAATATTTTTTTCTTCCTCCCTGGAAAATGTTTTGAATAACTGGGGTATGCAGCCTGGGAACATCTTTCTTAGTTGGAGGAAAGGGTGGACTGAATCTTCCCCAAATCCTTTCCCTCAAGGATTGCTGTTAAACAGATACTCTGAGAAGCACAGCCTGTTTTTCCAGAGCCTCAATAAGTCTCCATCTGGTTTCACTTGGATGTTGTCTCTTATGTCATAAACCACTAATTCTTCAACCATCCTTAGGCCTGGTCTAAACATAGGGGGTTTTGTGCTGGTATAGCTGTGTTGGCTGGAGATGGATTTTTAAAATCTATCTGCCTTCAATATGAGGGTGATTTGTGTGTGTCTAGAAATACGGTATTAATGTGTTCACATCGATGTGTGTGCACACATCTTCTGTTCCTCAGTGCAGTGATTAAACTCCTGAGGCATCTTTGCACTGGATTAATTGTGTGTGCAGTGAGGGCCAGGTTGTGCTGGGGCAGCCCTGAGCTTTCACAGCCCCTTCATGCACCCAGAAAAATGAGAATAAAGGGGCACTACCTCAGCATTGCTTCATTTGTTTTGTTTTATTTTCTTTTCTAAAGCACTTTCCAATTATCTTCTTAATTTCTAAGTTGATCAATAAGTGAATTTTTATAAAAGAAAACCCCAATGGAGCTTTGTCTTTTTTTTTCTCCCACCCAGGGACGACCGTTGTCATACAAAACATTTTTAATCTGGGTCTTGATAAGCATTTATCAAGGTAAGAAATCAACTTCTGCTTTGTCTTCAGATGTTGTAGTGTGTGTGGCTGTCTAACTTTTGATATTGCAGAAGTAAGGCACAAAATGAATTTCCCAAAGCATTCTTGTGGTGATGAATATATATTTTTTTTGTCTTGGAAAATGTCGTTAGAGTTACCAAAGGAAAAAATTATCTAAACCCAAATATTGGCAGAAATTGGTCAACCCTGTGATGTAGAACTCAGACCACTGGGCCTCTTCCCGTCAGAACCATCCGCTGTCACTCCGTGCAAGTTCCTTGCAGTGCTGCAGTTACCCCAGCTGCAGAGCAGAGCTCATCACCCTCCCTGCCCTTCTTTTGGGAAAAGTTCTCCAGTCTATGGATTTTGCAGGTTTTTGTTGACATGGAAGATGCATCACCTGTAGCCTTCTGTGTTTTATCCAAAACTGGAAGTGCCAACAGTTCTGGTTGCTTCTCAGGCATTTGAGATTCAGGGTCACAGTCAAGCTCACGTTCTTGATCATATCTCATACACTCCAATTAGCTGCTAAAGCAATTAAGTAAATGCCTTAATTACAATGCATTTTCAACAGTGGATGTAGTAATTTGGGTATCTATCTAAGGAGGTATTTTCTTTCATTTTGTTTTTTTTTTTTTTTTTTATCAATTACCCTCAATTCAAATTCTCTCTATAAGTATTAATCAGGGAATTGTAGAAAACAGGTCAATAATGTGGAGCTAAAAGCTGAAGTGGCAAAATTCCTTGTTTCCTCTTTATCAACAAGAGGAATAATTGTCACTACAGGACACGTGAAAGCACGATGTGTGCTGCTGCTATTGTGAAGGTAAAAAAGGCAAGTTTATTTTCTGACTCCAGCATGTACAGTTTTCCAAAGGTGACAGTGGATTGGAGGGTGAAAGTGCCACTTCTCTAATGACACTGGACAAACTACTAGTCCATCAAATTTCTCTGCCTCTATGAAGGAATGCAAAAACTGTAAGTTATTTACAGAAAGTGTGTGAGAAAGCTTGTTACAAGAGCGTAAACTCCGAAGGCTTTAGAAAATATTAAAAAGTCAGGGTGACATCATAATAAGGGGGCAAAATAACCAGGTTATTCGTACAGATATAATTGACATTGCCATCCTCAGCAGGGAGTGAATCTAGGAGTCTCAAATCTCTGTTGGCTTTATTTTCTGAAGTCTATCACAGCTTGGGATGCTGAGTGACACAATGGCAAAGCCAAGGCATTGAGAGAACACTCCCAAGTGCTGGAAGGCTGCAGCCAGAGGGTGATGCACAGGGGGAAAGATTCCTCCTTGAGCTAAGAGCCCTCTCTGGTTACAGGATTTGGTTAAAGTGACTTCAGTGCTCTGCTCAAGAACCAGCAAACAGCGGCCAAACAACGGGGCCAGTTGCTAGCAGAGATGAGCCCGACCAATGCCTGAGCAGCCCGAAAGTTTGGAAAGTTCACAGCTGGGTCTGAGCTCTGTGGCTGGAGCTGGGTTCCACGCAGGTTTTCCCTTCCCGAGTGATGGATGTTGGTGTGGATTACTCACATGAGTTATTTGTGCAGGTGGCCTGCAGGAGCCCTGCCAGCCAGCCTGGGAGCACAAACAATGCCTCGTTAGCAGAGCTCAATGGGATTCTCTTAGGGGGACGTGTAAAGGGGAGAGACCTCGGCCCAGTAGTGCAAACTGAGCCTCACTTGTATGCACTGAGCTTTTCAACACTTGGCTGCCTCTTGGCACCGAGGCAGTGTGGTAGGATATAGAGGAATTTGATATCTTTTAGCTTCTGAGTAGTGACCAAGTGCTTTTGTGGGAGGATGGAGTTTCATATGTTAGAGATCTCCAGTTGCCAAAACAGCATGTATTAATTTCCTATCTCCATGTGTCTATGAGCATGATAGACTGTCACAAAACTTTGGGTACCTCTGCTGTAACTTTTCCCTTCCTTCTCATCAGTTCTGTCTCCTAAACAGTAACTGATTTGTTGTCATTACATTCCTCAGGTTTCATGAAAAACAGCCTCGAGATAGGATTGTTTCAGCCTTTCCAAGACCTAACTGTGGGTTTGAGGGCTGAGCCTGGTGTTTGACTGAAGTAGTTCCATTCCCTTGCAGGTAGCATCATCATGTATGGAGCGCTCCTCCTCTTTGAATCCGAATTTGTGCACATTGTTGCCATCTCCTTCACGTCCCTGATCCTCACCGAGCTGCTGATGGTGGCACTGACGATCCAGACGTGGCACTGGCTGATGATCGTGGCTGAGCTGCTCAGCCTCTCCTGCTACATCGCTTCCCTGGTCTTCTTGCACGAGTTTATTGGTGAGGTTTGATGCTCTCCTCCAGTCAGTTCATGGCCTGGATGGTGACAGGACTGAGCAAAAGGCTCGTGGTGGGGCCAAGAGCAGGCACAGTGGTGCCACAGTAAGCCCTGTGCGATTTGAAGGCATTTGGGAGATATTTTATATTTTCTTCCCACAGCAAAATGCTAGAGGAGGCAAAGGTAATCAGCAGAGTGTGCTGCCCAGTGAATCTCATCCATGCTTTGAGCTCCAGTATGTAGCAGCTGCCTCATGTAGCAGTGATCTTTATTTTCATATGGGAATTTGAGATGGAAGGTTGAACTCTGCTGTTGGATTGAAAGATTTGGTCTTTTAAACTGGGAGAAGGAGCTGCCTCCTAAAATTTACCTTATTTTATCTGTTCATTGGGACCATGCTCTTATGGGTTTGGTTGTTGGTGTTTTAGTTCCCTGAAGCAGAGCTAATTCTTTCCCTCGGTAGAGGAAGAAGGGTGAGGAGTTCCAGATTGCCCCAGTAACTGCTGAGTTGCAGACCCATGGGCTTGTTCAGTGTTCAGTCAGGAACCACAAGATGTCACTGCTTCTTCCATAAAGCTCTTCCCTAACTGAAGGCAGCAGGGATCACTTCCCTCTGCCTGTCTCTTGCATGTTGTTATACCAGTTCCATTTTGGAGGATGCTTTAGCTCTTTTTATAAAGTTTCTGAGGTGTTTTGAGTCAGGAGCTGTGTTTGCTGGGCTCAGCCAAGCAGCAGAGGCAGCTCCCAGAGTGGGAGGGTGTGCAGTGCTTGGCAGTGCCTGGGGGATGTCCCTGTTTCAGTGGGGTTTGGGAGGGCAGTTACCTGTGAGAACCACATTCCTTACACTGCTCAGTACACCTCTGCATCTTCTGGGGAAGAGAAGGGCACAGGAGTGAGGAGCCAGGTGTCATGTGAGCTTTGATCTTGGGATGGGGCAGCTTTAAGAACTGTAAAATCATGGAATAGCCTGGGTTGGAAGGGAGCTCCAAGATGATGTAGCTCCAACCCCGTGCCATGGGCAGAAGGAAGCAGAAGCAATGGTGGACTGAGCTGCTTTCCTGCAGCCCTTCCCAGAAGGTTCTCCCGTGGTTTTGACTCCGTGCTCATTTCTCCACACAGATGTTTACTTCATTGCCACCTTGTCGTTCCTGTGGAAGGTCACTGTCATCACCCTGGTGAGCTGCCTGCCCCTCTACGTCCTCAAGTACCTGCGACGGAGGTTTTCTCCCCCCAGCTACTCCAAGCTGACGTCCTAGGGCTGCTCCTGGACACAGACAGACATTGCCCAGGGCCCAGAGACACCCCCAGCTGTCCCCACAGCAGCACGCCCGTCCCTGCCTCAGGAGCCCTGGTGATCTCTGTCACCTGGTGATCTCTGTCACAGACTTCAGACTGCCCTGGACAGGACCAAAAGGGAGTGTTTGGAGGGTGGAGGCTCTGAGTTAATCCAGTTCTTGGCACTTTGGTTCTGCTTAACTGGGGGCAAATGCGTGGAACTGCGATGGCAATGGGTTTCTCTTGCATGGTTCAAAGTCTGTGGAAGCTGCTACCTGACCTTGGGATTTACATTTGACAATTTAAAGTGAATTTTTTAAGTGTCTGCGCTGTTCTTTGCATTGTGTTACCTTTTTTTAAGTTTATGTTATTCGTCTTTTTGATTCAAGTAGTTAAATTCTTTTTACATCTTGGAAATCCCTTAATGTAGGTGATGCACTGCACTGCTGACAGCTGATTCCTGATTTATGGCATGTTGTTTCCATAATGGGGCTCCAGCCTGTCGGATCTGCACACGCTGGAGAATCTGAGTGTGCCTGAGATTTTCCTTCCGTTGAAATGTGGTCACCCCAGTGATTTTGGAGCTATCCAGCCATCGATAAAGACAGAGAAGTGGTAGCTCAAAAACAGAGAATTCAGTTTTGGTTAGCTTTTGTGCTTCCTGTTAAAAGGAGCAGTGACATAATAGTTTTACTGTGTATTTATTTGTGTAGGAGAAAATTATCTAAACTAAAGCAAATCCTCTTTGGAGCAGAACTTTGCAGTTGATCATCCTTGAAATGTGTCGACAACGTGAGAAGAGACTCGTACTGTTCTGCAGACAATGTGGCAGACGTGTCTTGAATCCTTGGAGACTGAAAGGAGAGGTCACAGAGCTGCTACTCCTCACAGCTCCGTGAAATCTGTTTCCTGTTAGTGTGAAACTTCGAGGATGAGCTGCAAATAAGCAGAGGCATTCCTAGGTGGATGTTTTAATGACATGCCCCTGCAGAGAGGCAGGTTTTGGAGCCTTGCACTCACTCGACTCTAAAAACCAAACCTGACTCACAGGAGTGGGTTCATACAAAGGCATTAGGCTTGTGTGCAGAGCAAATTTAGGTATTTTTAATTTTCAAACATTAAACTCAATGAGTTCTGCCATTATTATAAAATTTGGTCCATGTGATAATATCATGAGGAGAGCCACACATACTTGGGCTTCTCAGTAGGAGGACAGAGACTTCCAGGGACCTTTTAGAGCTGGGTTGGTGCGTGAAACACGGATGGGCTTTTAATGGCAGCCATCCTTTTCTGAGGCCCTTCAGTCTGTGCTAAATTAGTTGCTTGCTGTCTTCTTCCCACATCAGAGAAACCATGGGCTGAGCTGGCACTGCTTGGTGCTCTTGTTCCTTGGCTGCCAGGAGGGAAAGAGCCCAGGGCTGAGCTCCTGTCCCAGAGCAGCCTGAGCTCCTGTCCCAGGGCAGCCTGAGCTCCTGTCCCAGGGCAGCCTGAGCTCCTGTCCCAGAGCAGCCTGAGCTCCCTGCTGGGAGGTGGGCCCACAGTCCCCTGTGAATTCATTAATGCTGCTTTCCAGAAAAGTCCATAGCATTGGCTTCATCATGACTGGGTAGCGTTGGCCATATCACTCTTCTGGAGTGCCCAGATAGCATTTCACAGAATCATGGAATGGTTTGGGTTGGAAGGGACCTTAAAGCCCACCCAGTGCCACCCCTGCCATGGCAGGGACACCTCCCACTGTCCCAGGCTGCTCCAGCCCCAGTGTCCAGCCTGACCTTGGGCACTGCCAGGGATCCAGGGGCAGCCACAGCTGCTCTGGGAATTCTGTTCCAGGGCCTGCCCACCTTCCCAGTATCCCATCTAAGTTGCTTTCATTGGTTTAAGTACAAGAACCAAGAATTCCTTTCCTCCCCAGGTGTGACTGAGCAGCCCAGTGGGCTCTGGTGCCCAGCCCTGCCCCTCTCTCCTGTGTGTTGGTACTTCAATGTCCTGCAACAGCAGCAGTGCCAAGCTACTGTGTGTAAATATTTGAGACATATAAATGGTAGAATTCACTGTTTCCTCAAGTCAATACCGTTTACACTGAGTGGACCATATTTGCAAACTATTAGCTTACACCAAGAAAGGGAGTGAACTGTGATTTCATTTGTATTTATTGCATCATAAGTTTAGTAGCATATTTAGTAGAGTTGATAGTGATCTAGAGCTGTGTTTCAGGGTGTGGATTATGTTCTTTGCAGTTTGTGATTTTGCACAAGGTAGTAAATCCAGAAGTAATTTCTGCCTGGATATACACTACATTTTTTCAAAGCAGTCAGAGACTAAAACTGCCATCTAACCAACAGCAGAAAAGAGGAAGACTTCTGTTTTTCAAGTTCAGCACTTTATGTTTGCAACCCATTTCTCTTAAGTTATTTAAAAATGTTTTTAAAAGCAAAATTTAATACACCTCTCCCTATTTACTGTACATTAAAATAAATGGATTCTCTGCTGGAAATTTCATCTTTTCCTCTGGTACGCTCATAATTTGTACTTTTGGGGAGTGAAGCATTGTTTTCTTCCTCTGTGTAGTATCTTGTTTGTGGCCTTAGTGTTCTCTGTGTTCCTTTTTCTGTGTGGGTTGTGCTGTAGCAGTTCCTGTGTGACCTGTGTGCTGTGGGGCTGCTCCAGGTGATGCCCCTGGGTGCCCGTGGAGTCTCACCGTGCTCCTGCTGCCCGTGCTGAGCTGCTGCAGGGTGGGGCTTTGTGGCACACTCTGTTCTCTTTCTGCAGCAATTCCAGCTGTGTCACAGCCCTCTCTATCCCCTTCCCTCTGAACTTCTCCTCCCCTCCTCAGAGCTTCTCCTGTTCCTCTGTGCAAACCTTTGTCTAGCTCAGCTGGTGGAAACCCAACATTGTGTGTGCAGGGTCTGATGAGAGCTGGTGAGGGTGGTCAGGAGCATCCTTGCTGTCCCTGGGAGCATCCCTGCCGTCCCTGGGAGCATCCCTGCTGTCCCTGGGACCATCCCTGCTGTCCCTGGGACCATCCCTGCTGTCCCTGGGGGTGAGCACTGTGTGCTGGGCTACACCAGGGCTGTTCTCCTGTGCTCCCAGAGCTGTCCCAGCCCAGCCCCGGGCCAGCCTCGGCCTCTGGGGCTGCCTGGGCAGCTGTGCTGGAGCTGAGCTGGGTCTGTCAGGGAGCCCCAGGTCAGGGGGGTCCCTAAAGCTGCTCTGTGGGGTTTGTGTGGAGAAGCTGCAGCTCTGCTGCTTCACCAGACCCTGGTTTGCACCAGCAGAGCTCTGCCCCAGGGATGGGAAGCCCTGCCTGGTGCAGCTCAGTGTCCCCAGCTCTTCCTCCCAGTGTCCCCAGTCCAGGCCCACTTCAGCAGGATGGGCTCATTATTTATTATTAGTTATTTCATAAGGGTTAAACTCTATGATTTGCATGAAATCCTGTGGTTCACAGCTTTGCCAATATGGTCCATTACTACTGCCTACGACAACTTGTGTATTTATATGCCTTTGAGAACATTTTTAATTGTTAAAGTTGTTGAAAAAATCAGTGTTAAGTTAATTTTTAATGGGGAAATGGATTCTGGTGTCAAAATGGTATTTACTGTGATGCTGATGTTTTGTACCTGTCATCCAGCTAAACAACCTGTAAATACCCTGAGTCAAGAGAAACATGAATGCCAATTATTTATTGTTCTGTGGAGTTACATGTCGCAGATGTGTAAGACCTTAAAAGGGAATGTTGTAAAACAAGGTGGAAAAAATAAATTTTATGCAACTTCTTTATTTCACCCCTGTATGATGCACCTGGTTAGTCCTGGCATGATGGGTCCCAGATGTGTGGGAGTTGTCAGGATATGGGGGAGTTGGACCCTGGGCCTTTAACCTGCGTGTGGGAAATTCATCTCCAAGGAGTGATCAGAGCTGCTTGGTTAAATTCTGCCTAGAGCCACCTTTGGTTTTAACAGGGCTGGTCACTGCTGCTAGCAGCCAGAGCTGGGAATGAGGAGGGGATTCATTGGAACACAGATCTCTCTCCACAGGGGAAATGTCAATAATGGTGGGTACAAACACAGTGCAGCAATTTTCTACCAAAAATGTAATAGAGCCATAAACACTCTTAAAAAAAGATAGAAAAAGAAAAAAAGAAAATTAAGAGTGCAATTGGATAAAGTAAATTTCTAACTTGGGAGGCTGTTTACTGAAAGCAGTGATAAACTATCCCTGGGATCACTGACCATCTATGGAAGTGTTTCTTTTAGATTCTATAGGACACAGATGCCCTTTTTAATGACTAACTTTGTTTTGGTATAAAGTAGTGAATGAAAATAATAAATAAACCATTTTTGTGATGTTTGCACACATCAAATGAATGGTCTAGAACTCCAGAAATCACAGGAACAGACTTTGCTCCCAAGTGTTACCAATTTCCCACTCTAAATGGGTTACATAAGGCCTGGCTAGTGGTTCCTTTAATTTATGAACGGTTTCTTTTTAATGGTGAAATGTGTAATTTAAAAAGCTAGAAATAGTTTTTCTAAACTCAGTCTGGAAGGGAAGGAGAATTTCAGCAATTTTTTTTTTCACCCAAGCATTGCATAATAGTAGAAATGTCAAAGATTTCCATGGGGTTTCATTCCATTCTTCATGTGGCTGTGGTCGTGCAAGGAGTTTGAACACTGCAGGGGCTGGCAGATTTTTGGAAGATCACACATCCTGGGGTAAGTTTTTACCAAAGAATGCCAGTGGCCTTGTTCTCCACACTGGGCTTGTGTTAGACACTGGTGTGTCTCTGGTTTTCCTTCCTTCTGAAGAGAAAGGAGAGGTGCTGGCTGGAATTGGGTGTCTGGCTCTGCCCCTGAGCCTGTGGAGCTGTGGAGGCTTCCCTGCACATGAAGCATTTGGGGACAGGAAAACCTCTTTGAGCTGCTCTGTCCTCACCTTCAGCCACTGCCTCTTCATCCCTGCATTGCTGTGGCATTAATTAATTGTCTTACACCTTCACCAGAGGGAGGGAACAGCTCCTGTTCCCCTTTCCCAGGTGGGAGATGGGGCCAGAGAGAACCAGTGGTCTGGGCTGGCCCCACAGGCAGCACAGGAAATAAAAAAAAAATATTATTTTTTGGTGATAAGGTTTTCTCAGCACCTTAAACACGGGAGTCAATCTTAAAAGAAAGTTCCTTCTTCCACAGGGTATTCAGTTGTCTGGTTTTAAATGAGAAATGTGATTGCAGGCTCTAAAAACCCGACTGGGGGTGTTGATAAACCCCAGTCCCAACATTTCAGTGGATTGTCTCCTGTCTTCTTCTGGAGCTGCAGACCCACAATGTCTGTGCTAAAGGTTAAACCTAAGTGGCTGTGGGAGCTGTGAGACTCCAGTGGGAGCAGCAGGGGAGGGAAGGCACCTCTGCAGCTCTGCAGGAATCCAGGCAAGGCTGGAGTGTGCCAGCACTGAGAGCTGCAGCTGCAGACCCTGTCGGACCCTGTTCTGCTGCTGCAGACCCCGTTCAGACCCTGTTCTGCTGCTGCAGACCCCATTCAGACCCTGCTCTGCTGCTGCAGACCCTGTTTAGGGGCACTTGCAAGGCTTCCTTAGGCCATAAGCATTTGATGGCTTTAAAACTCTCTGGGTGCAGTGGGGCTCTCTGGGTGACGTGGTGCATCTCCGAAATCTTGCTGCTGTAATTAAAGTTCGAGATGATGGGCTCCTGCAGGATCTGGCTGTGAGAAGAATGTCCTTCCCTCTGCTGCTCTTCCTCCCTTCGTGGTCCAAGACCTGAGTGGGCTACAAAAAGGTCTTTAAAATCCCTGCCACTTTAACATCTCCCTCTCTTGGCTTGCTGGAATTGTCCACGTAAGGCAGAATATTGTCTGCTCCTCAGATTCTCTCAGAAAGGAGGAGTAACAAGAACAAGCTGTGCAAAAGAATTTAACGCAGTAAAGATGGGGGTAATAGTCATTCTCATTTGTCCTTTTATGTGAAACAGATTTTATTTTAAATGTACACTCTGAGCAGCTTAACCATATCCAGAGAGTTGTTTACCAGGGTGAAAGCAGAGTTACCCACAGGGTGAGCTGAGCACGCTGGAGGTGAGCGGGCTGCACTGAGTGGTGGTGCTGAGCTCAGAGCACGCCTTGGTGGCACTGGGACACAGGGGTGGTGGCAGGCAGCAGATTGACTCCTGTGCTGCACAGCTGCTGCTGAGAGCTGTGCTGCAGGGGTGTGTGGCACTGCTGTGCCTGCCCTGTGCTGCCTCTGCTGCCTTTAGAACCTCACCTCGGATTCCTTCTGTGCAGAGGCCACCAACCTGTGGGAACCCAGGGCTTCCCTCTGGCTGCCCTGGGACCCTGGCAGGGGTCAGGAACCCCCCTGGACAGAGCCCCCAGAGACACTGGCTGTGATCTCTGTCCATGGAAAAGAGTTTTCAATCTTACAGGATGAATTACCAGCTCTGAGTGTTTGATATAAGTAATAATTAAGTGTGGCACAGGTGCAAAAGTAAAATTTTAGGATTCTAGATTAGGGGTTCAAAGGGGACAAGATGGAGGAAATTGGGTGTGCCTTGTCCTTTTTCTCCTTCTTCATGCCCTCCATGTTTCACTGTGGTGTTGGCATTTTTCTGTTGGTTTAGGCTGGGGACACACTGTCCAACGTAGGTGACAGATATTGGCACGTTATTGTAAATCCAGCACAGGTAGTTTGTGGTATTTAATGTTTGTACCATCCCACTGAGGGCAGAGCCCCACACGCTGCCCTGCAGGACAGAGCTGCGGCAGGGCAGCAGAACATGTTAGAGATAAACAGAATAAACAACCTTGAAACCAGCACAGACCAATTATGGCTTCTGCTTTGGCAGTGGGGCTGACAGACAGAGACTTTCTACAATCTCGGGATCATCAATACCTCAGATTCCGACACCAACCTGTGACAAAAAGTGATGCAAATTGCTGTTGACCAGGACTCTTATTAAAAATAAGAACAAATCAAATTTCCTGAAATGGTGTCACTGAAGTGTTTCCCTGCTCCAGCAGCAGCGGTGTCACTGCCATGGGGAGAAGCTGCACTCAAAAAAGCTTTGGGAAAAACAAGGGAGGCAGAACTCCTCTGCACCTTTGTATTCTGAGGTTAGGGTTTGGAATAAAAACGCATTTATTTATTACATTTATAAGGATAATATACATTATTTATTACATTTATAAGGATCGGCATTCCCTCTGTCAGATTTTAATAGCTGATTTTTCCTAGAGACGCTGCAGAGGACAAATTCTGAGTGAAATCTGTTTGCAGCACTGACCCCTGAGGAGAGGAGCTTCCCAAAGCAGGTGGAACGTGAGCACGGTGTTGGTGTCCTGCTGGAGGGGCTGATGGAAAGGAGCAGGTCACACTCACCCCCCCTCACACCATCCTCGGGTTTTGGTAAAGTCCAGCTGAATTCTGGCTCGTTACTGAAGCGTGGAGCCAATTCTCAGGAGTTCTCCAGAAATTGCCTTCAAGGAAAGGAACCTGCTGTGTTTCAGAGGTGAGTGCCAGCCCCGCTGTGACACCCAGGAAAAGCTGCCAGGCCTGGCTGAGCCCAGCCCAGGCAGGCCTGGCCTAACAGAGCTTTAGGACTAATTACAGTAATTACAGACCCTGCACTCCATCAGGGCTGCCTTGTCAGCTTCACTCAGGGGCTGAAGTGCCTATGGTCACACCGGGGGCTCCCTGCCCCTCTCATAACTGAGTGCAGTTGGCTCCTAAAGAAAGGTGGGGAGTAAATCTGAGGTGCTGAAAGAAATACTGCAGCAGAAACTACACTGTGGGGAAGGTTTTATATGTGTTGGGGTGAATTAATGAATGGGTTTGGGGTTTTTGGAAAGAAAAAAAAAAAAACATGACAAACTTTGTGCACAAATACATAGTTTGAAATATATTCTCTTTCAAACGCCAGCTATTTTAACAACAGTGTAAATCAGATTTTACAGACCACATATTTCAAGTATGAAGTTCATTAAATGTGTGAAATTCTAGATTAGCTGCCGGGTGTGGCCAGAGCCCCAGTAATGAACTGTAAATTCTGTTCAGGATATAATATCAGATTCCCTTGCCCTGGTGCTGATATGAAAGGACTAAAGCCACCTTTTCAAAACAGTCATAACCTTTCTTTATTATCTTTATTTAGTTTAGCCATCATACGATATAATGAATGACTGCATCAGTGTTTCCATCCTGAACCTAATGCACAGGTGTTTAACTTCATTAATTTGTGGGTTTATTATTAAACCAACTTATTTCTCAATGTAACTGAAATTAACACTATCAATTTTTATACAGATTTTTTGCCAGTGCCCTGATAGTGGGTGGTTGGCTGTCTTTAGATTGAAGAATATCACTCTAAACTACAATTCCCTTGGAATTTGTGTGAAAAAAAATCCATTAATTAATGATGCTGTTCTCATTCCATAAACCCTTCCCTGAGCTGGGAGCAAGGTACCAAAGGGAACAGATCTGTCTTGTGCTGTTGTGTGCAGTGACATTTCAATTTTGGGACAGATCTTGGAGGTGTCCAGCAAGCGGGGCAGAAATCCGGGTGCAGCTCCAGGGGTGGCTCCAGCAGCACCTCTGGGCCTGCTCGGCCTTGTTGTTTCTCCCTCTCCCTTTCCCTCCTGCACAGCCGAAGGGAAGGAGCCTCACAAACCAGTTCTAATCCCCACAGAACCAACAGTGGGAATTTCCCAGGCCTGCAAACCCAGGGCGAAGCAGAGCTGGCACCTCTCATGTGTGGCTGTGGTTGGAGACCTCTTCCCAAAGCAGAATTTCCAATGGTGGGTGAAAAGCAAGTTCTCCTTTGGAGGGAATTCGGGCAGTTCTGCTTCCAGCCCAGGGCAAGGTCAGACACTCTGTAACTCAGCCAAAGCAGGGACCAGGCTGTTGGCACCTCCCGGGCTGTGGGGATGCTCCAGGCGCTCGGGAAGGGTTTGGAGCCTCTGGGGAGGCTGCGGGGCAGGGGGGACACAGCGGGTGGGGACCCTGCTCAGCCCCGGAGCCTCGGGAGCACCCGCGGGCAGAGCAGTATTTACTTTGGAAGGGCCAGCAGCTTTTGTCAAAAATACTTATTGTTGCCGTGAGACTGAAGTACCTTTTGCAAGTGGAAAACGGAGATGTCTCCACGAAGTCTCTGATGATAAAATCCAGGCAGCTGCCCCATGGCCTGAGAGCACATCCTCAGGAAGCCTTGATGCCTTATCTCCTAAAGAGCATGAGAAATAATAATAATTAAAAAAAAATAATGGGTTTTATTGCCAAATGCCTGCGTGGAGCCGGGCAGGGAGGCTCATCCTCCGGCAGGGCAATGCTGTGGGCAGCTGCCAGGGGAAATCAGGGACCCCCCTGGGACCCCCGGGACCCCCGGGACCCCCGGGACCGCGGCTCCCCCGAGCCCCCGGGCCGCCTGCAGCTCTCCTCTCCAGCCAGGAGCTGCTCGGGGTCGGGGCCAGCAGATGCATCTCTCGCTGTGCCCGATGCCAGACACCCGCCGGGCACATCCCAGAGGGTGCCGTGGGCATGGGGGGCAGCTGGGTCGGGTTTTGGGGGGTAGGGATGCAGTTCAGAATGTGCCCCTAAAAGGAAGAGGAAGTATTCTCCTAAAGAGGGAATAAATAGCTAAAAATATTAGCTATTAATAGCTCCCTACCTCCAAAAATAAAATCCCTTAGTGATACCAAAATAAGAAAGCAAAGGAAAGTCGGAGGTATTTGGCCTTCCTTTGAAAAAGGAGGCTAAAAATAACTATATATATATAAAAATCTCTCGTTTCTAGGGAAAGTCTCTGCCCCCGCATCCAGCCTGCACAGTTATATAAGACTTGAACTACATCCCCCTCTCCTCCGCGGCCGCTCACAACGCGCTGGAGCCGCGGCCAGATGGAGAAAGGTTCCGTCAGGAAAGTTTAACTCAGCGGGGAAGCTGCAGCCAGTGGAGGACACGATTCTCTCGCTGAACTCTCCAAAAGCCTTGGAAATCTTACAGTTGTGTCATATGCTGGTTTGGGGAATGCTAGTCCGGAGGCAGCCGCCAGCCCTCTTTCACTTCTTTATTTATTTATTTCTTTTTTTTTTCGCGTTGCACTGAGTTTAATTTGGGTAGCAGGATTCAGCAGTTTTAAGCTGGAAAAAACTTAGTGGAAGAAGATATTTTCGGCAAAGGCTGTCATGTGAACTAGCGGGAGCCGATCAAACCGAGCTATTAAAAGAAAGTAATTGTATTTTTAAACGCTGCAGCCCAGGGCAGCCAACCTGCGTGCCCGGAGCCGCGGCCCGGGTGGGGCATTCCGCCGGGGTGGCCCATTCTCCGCTCGCTCCGGGATCCCCTTGGCCGGTGCCCTCTGCCTGTGCCCCCCGTTTGCCCCTTCCCGGCTCTGCTTCACCGCCCCCATCGCCCCGAGCCCCGTCCGCGCTGCCCTCTGGCACTGGGGGCACTGGGGGCACTGGGGGCACTGGGGGCACTGGGGGCACTGGGGGCACTGGGGGCACTGGGCACAGCCGCAGCGAGGAGCTGGGGCGGCGGCGGTGCAGGCTCGGCTAATTACGTGTTTCTCCCGGCTAGTGATTAATTAAATTCGTTTTGCTCTCCACGCAAAGCAGCAGCTTTGGGAAACCTCGTTTGTCCGTAACTGTGCCCAAACAGGAATCCGGAGATTGCGACTGGGCTGGTGGTGGGTGCGCTCAGAGCCGGCGGGGAGCTCGGCTGTGCCAGGCGGGGAGCTCGGGTGTGCCCCCTTTTCCGGGGCTGTGGGGAGCTCAGGTGTGCCACCCGTGCCAGGGGGTGTGGGGAGCTCAGGTGTGCCACTCGTGCCAGGGATGTGGGGAGCTCAGGTGTGCCCCCTTTTCCGGGGCTGTGGGGAGCTCAGGTGTGCCACCCGTGCCAGGGATGTGGGAAACTCAGGTGTGCCCCCTTTTCCGGGGGTGCGGGGAGCTCAGGGGGTGCGGGGAGCTCGGGTGTGCCACCCGTGCCAGGGATGTGGGGAGCTCAGGTGTGCCACCTTTTCCGGGGGTGCGGGGAGCTCAGTGTGCCACCCGTGCCCGGGGCTGCGGGGAGCTCAGGTGTGCCACCCGTGCCAGGGATGTGGGGAGCTCAGGGGGTGCGGGGAGCTCAGGTGTGCCCCCTTTTCCGGGGCTGTGGGGAGCTCAGGTTTGCCACCCGTGCCAGGGGGATGTGGGGAACTCAGGTGTCCCCCCTTTTCCGGGGATGTGAGGAGCTCAGGTGTGCCACCTTTTCCGGGGGTGCGGGGAGCTCAGGGGGTGCGGGGAGCTCAGGTGTGCCCCCTTTTCCGGGGATGTGGGGAGCTCAGGTGTGCCACCCGTGCCCGGGGGTGCGGGCTCCGCCTGCCGAGCAGCGCCGGGGCGTTGCGGGCCCTCGCCCGTGGATCAAAGCCGCTCGTGGAGCGGGCTGGGCACGGGAAAAGCTCCAGGTGGGAGCCGGAGGGTCCGGAGCAGCTCTGCGGCCCTCGGGCAGGAGCATCCTCCGGGAGAGCGGCTCAGCCCCGCGGGCCGGGAGGAGAGGGCTCCCCCAGAGCCGAGGGGTCCCTGGGGTCCCCAGCGGGGCTCGGGGGGGCTGCGGCCAGCGGGGTCCCCGGGGGAAGCCCGTTGCATAACGGGGCTGGGGAAGGTATTTCCGCCCCGACGCGTCCAAAGATGACAGAGGATAGGAAAGTGAGGTGCGCTGAGTTTCCCTGGGCCGCCTGCAGTTGCTAGCCTGCAGGACAACAAACGCGAGCAGCAGAAAGTTTGATTGCGATACCTCCTTCGAGTCGATTTGGGGAGCGAGGGAGTGAAAAATGGAAATGCGGGGCGGGTGCCAGGCAGCCCTCCGCGCTCGGCCGCCAAGTCCGTGACTCAGCCGGGCTCGGGCTGACCCCGGGGCTGTCCCCGAGGGGCGGCACAGCTGCCACCGTCCCCGGAGAATGGGACTGTGACCTCTGCATCCCCGCCGCGATGCGCTCTGCAAGTGCAGCGCCTGTGCCCCGCACGGAGATGCCGAGCCCAGAGCCGGCAGATGCTCCTCAGCCGGCAGTGAAATCCATACATTGTGGGACCGCCGCGGTTCACGGCATCCCCGGCTTGATTTTCCTGTTTTCTTTTGCTTTATTTTCCTGTTTATACATAGGACATGTAAACACGCGCGGGTTGTCTTGGTTTCGGAGGCTTCCTTGGCTATTTCATTCTTGCTTAGCTCCACGTGTATCAGTGGAAATCCGTGGGGTTGCTCCTCTCCTAAATGGATCTAAAAATAGGAACAGAGAGAGGTCTGTGCAACGCCACTAACAAATTCACCGATTCTTAATTTTTCTTTTCGTCTTTGTAAGAAGAATTGAGCCAATGGTAATTAGAAGCCAAAACCCGTGCCAGTAACAAGATGGGTATTAATAGAGTGCTGCTGAGTTTAAAAGACATAAATATAAGCTGGGGGCTTCGCTTTTCTGAATGATTTATTCAAAGGTAAAAGCAGCAGCAGCCTGAGCTTGTCTCTGCTGGGAAGAAGGAAAACTTCTGCACAGAAGCCCCGTTGCTTTGAAAGGCTTTGCAGTTCCTGCAAGTTTTGTTTGAAAAGCACACACTGGGATTTTTAACATCATCCATATTTCTTTCTTAGTCGCTCTCTAACTTTCTGCTCAACAATTAAGTGCTTGTGCTGCAGACTGAGAAAGCCGCAGAGCTGCCTTGGCCCGGAGCTGGGAGACGTCATGGATTCCTGAGTGTGAAGTTGCAGGAAAGCCCTCAGTTTGGGAGATGGAGCCGATCCAGGGGTTTCCATGGCACTGGGATAAACAGGAGGAAACAGTGAGGGAATCCCGTTATTTTACAGCATTCAAAGACTATAAACACTCGGAGCAGGGAAGGAAGTGGCCTTTCCCTCTCTAGTAACCCTCATCTCAGAGCAGAGAACTGACTTCACTTCAGGAACACGCTCAGCCCAGTTCGGATCCCTCTTTGCACCTCCAAACACTTACTGAGGAGGCGAGCAAGAGGGGTTCCCTCTGTCCGGGCGGCACTGCTTGAAGATGGTTTAAAGGAGATTTTTTTTCCTTTTTTTTTTTTTTTTTTTTAAATTTTTTGTTCAGCTATAGATTTTTTTCTTTTTTTTTAATTCCTGATGCAGCGAGAAACTGCCTGCAGGCTGGTACACTACCACCACATCATGAGGTCTATGGATCAAGGTAGGGTGTGAGTGCTGCGTGTCGGGGTGCGGTGTGAGTGTCGCTGCCGTGGCGGGGCTCGGTGGGCCCGCGGCTCCGGCCCGGTACCGGCGGGTGGGCAGGAGGGGTCCCGGCGAGAAGGGCCTCGGGGAAGGAAGGGGCTGCGCTGCCTTTAGGCTCGGTTCGGTTTGAGGGATACGAATGTGTCTGGGGCAGCCTCTTTAAACTCCAGCCAGAGGGACTCTCCTCTCCCAAGCCATCACCCAGAGCCTCGCTGACTAACGCGGCCGCTTAACCCTTGCGCCGCCTGCCCGGCTCGGGGGCTCGGGGCGCCGCTCGGGCCCGGCGGAGCCCCCGGCAGCGCGGCCGGGCCGGCACCGGGCGGCTGCGGCCCCGGAGGTGCCCCGGGGGTCCCGTCGGGGCCGGTGCCGCGGGGAGAGGCTCGGCCGGGCCGTGCGGCGGCGGGGTCGGGGCCGGGGGCGGCGTGCGGGGCCGCGGGAGGAGGCAAGAGTTAAAGGCGGCCAGAGGAGGAGCCTGCCCCGCCGCCAGCCCCGTGCGAGTCTGCCCCGGGCCGGGCCGGCGGCCGCTGCCGCCCGGGGATGCTGCGGCTCCCCCGGGCATCCCCCGTCCTGTCCCGCCGCCCGGGGATGCTGCGGTTCTCCCGGGTGCCCTCCGTCCCGCTGCCGCCCGGGGATGCTGCGTGCGGCTCCCGCGGGCATCCTCCGTCCTGCCCCGCCGCCCGGGGATGCTGCGGTTCTCCCGGGTACCCTCCGTCCCGCTGCCGCCCGGGGATGCTGCGGTTCTCCCGGGTACCCTCCGTCCCGCTGCCGCCCGGGGATGCTGCGGTTCCCGCGGCCATCCCCTGTCCTGCCCCGCCGGGCGCGGAGGCGGAGGGGCTCGGCTCGCACGGAGCGGGCCGCGGGGCAGCTCTGCGGGCTCCGTGTGCGGGCGGAGGATGCTCGGGGAGCCCTCTCCGCCCGCAGCCCCGCTCCTCCTGCGGGGCAGCCGAGCAGCGGCGAGCCCGGCCGCGGCCCCGGGCGCTCGGAGCGCTGCGGCCGCCGGGCTCGGCTGTGCGGGGAGAAGGGGCAGGAGGGGCAGGAGGTGCGGAAGGGAAGGGTTCCTCCATCGGGGCTCCATCCTCGATGCTCCATCCCCCGCCCGGCCGCTGAGTCAGAGCCGCGGCCGCGGGGGCTGAGCGCGCTCCGCTGCCTTTGAGGGGCCCTTGGGAGCCGCTGTTTGTTTTCTCCTGCCGCAGCGAGCTCCCCGGGCACCTGCCAAAACACACTCGTTAACACCTACACCCAAAGGGGATCATCCGAGAGCTCCGATTCTCGGACAAGCCAATGGAAAGACTCTTGAGTGGCTTTATACCGCCTTAGGATCAGGCCATTGCCCTGCCTCGTGTCTCCTCGGCTTTCTCCAGACAAAACTCCCTCTCTCCTGAGCGCTCCAGCTGCTCTTAGTCACTCTCACAACAGCCCCTGGAAGTTATTTTGCTGCACAGGAGACTTCGTGCTCCTGTCAGGGACTTCACCTGCTGCAGGACAGCAGCACCAAAGCCCAGGGCAGCCCCGTTGCAGCAGCACAGCCCTGGCAGTGCTGGGCAGCTCTGCTTTCCCTGCAGCCACAGAATGGACAGCACTAATGGATTCTTTATTTCCAGGTCGAATAGTTGAGAGCACAGTAGTCAGTGGAGCAGCACAATCAGCTGCACGACGGAGCCTTGAGATGCTCCAGAAGGAACGTGCTCCTGGGCCCCAGAATGGGTTTTTGCCTTATGCCAATGCTTGCTCCTGTCAGGGGTGCAGGAGTGATTGGAGCAGTCTCTCCTTTGTGTCACAAGGCTGCTCCCAACACTTCCACAAGGAAAAAGCAGCAGGAAACTGCAAGGGGTTAAAAATGCATGGCACTTTTGGGCTCGGTCTCTGCCTCTGGGAGGATCCTGCACCCACAACAAAGTGTTAGAGTCTTACTAATGCAGGGTGTGTAAATGATGATGTGTTAATAATTTTAAGCCCTTATCCCCTGGTATGATTGGAGCAGGCTCAGGATGAGGAATGAAGGCTCCACACAAACACCCTGCCAGCAAAAAGCTGCTGTGGTGCCTTTGCTCCCCGAGCTGGGCTTCAGCCAGGCAGAGACTCCCCCAGGTGCCCGAGGGTCCCTGTGTCATCCTGGGGTCCCACAGCTGGGAATTCCCTGTCACTCCACCTTTCTCCCTGCCAGCCTGGCCCGTGGGACCCCAGCTACAGCCACCAGATGATTGCAAAGTCCTTTGTGCAGGGCAGGAATCACATTCCCAGATGGGACCCTGACAGAACTGGAGCACTCTTTTATAATATTCCAATAGATGTTCTAAGTGAAATTTCATCACTCATTTTTTAAAAAATAGCCAAGGATAATAATATCCTAGAACTTCTTTTCCACTACTGGTCTAATCTATTTTTTAAGAAAAACTATGATATGTGCATTCCTTTGGTTTGCCCAGCAGACTTCAGAACTTACTGGGAACGTGGAGATATGAGCAATTTTTCCATTGTCCTTTCTTGCCAAACCACTTTAAGCTTGAAATTGGGGGGTAATATCTCTGACTCAACCTGACCCCAAAATTGAAAAGTAGTGTGTGTGCCTGTGACTCTCAAAGGAACTACCAGATACTTCTCCCTTCTCCCTGCCTCCTTTTTTTTCTCTAATAACACTCCCCACTCTCCAGACCAAGCAACCAGTCACTCACAGTCTGAGCTCATTTTAAAGAGCTTGGATTAAGTCCATGTGCAAGTTTTAGTTGCCTGTTAAATTTCTAATGCCTGCCACATACACCATTAGAACACTTAGATTTTTAAGACAGCATTGACTCATATTTTCTTTGGGTTTTAGCAGCTAAATAGACATGCAGCTTTCTTAATCTGCTTTTTTCTACCTCTTTTTCCTTTTAAAAAATTAACGTAAAAGTATTGCAGTATTAGAGATCCAGAGTAAATTTTGTGGGGGACAAATAATAATTAGCACAGACATTTCTGAGATAAAATAAAATGTCTTCATCTCAGAGCATCCTCTGCTCCCTTGCATTGGAGATGTTATTGGTGCAGGGAGTACAGTGGGGCAGTGCAAGTAGAAACTGAAAGCAGTAAATGAGAAGTTACTTTGGGAGTGCATTTAAACACTGAGAAATACGTTAAGTACTCCCTAACTCCCAGTTTGTATTACACTAGAAATGCTCTTTTTAGCTCTGTTTTTGGATTCCCCGTCCCCCAGTACCTAGGTAGTCCAGTATTCACATTCCTCTAAAGTTTTATTGAAGCGCAGCCCTGCCAAAGGCCAGCACGGATCCAAGAATGTGAAGAGGACTGCTTCCACCCTGCAGTTCCCTGAAATGGCAGCACGGAGCAGCTCCAGCCCTGCGCTGTGTGCAGCCTGCTGCAAGCATACGTGGCTGCAAGTTTTGGTCATGCTGCCAAGGACAGCCTTTGCTTCAGTCCTTCAAACACCTTTTTGGCTCCTGAAAACAGCTTCATAAAAAACCCCAGAGCTAATGCTGCCTCCTGCATCTCAGGGTGGGTGCTGAGGGCCCGGCCAGAGCTGGCACCAGCCTGATGACCCCGGGCACAGGAGAAATGCATGGAGGACCCTTGGAGAAAGGAAGGCTCTGATGTGAAAAAGATGGACCTTTAGGAAAACCAAGCAGTGTTTCTGGTCCTTGGACCCTGTACTCCAGCCTTTCACCCCAGCCTTAAGGAAATCAAGCTTTGGGAAGCGTTTGTCACATTGTTTGGGTTTTTTCTTTGATGTTTCTGAGTGTATATGCTGGGCTGAAGAGCCCACAGTCCATTTAAGCCTAGGATCTTTCCTGCCTTTCCTTCACCACTAATTGTTAATGACAGACTGTGGGCACTATTTGTCAGTTATGTAGTTATTAACAGCTAAAACTTAATTTATAATGTTTTATTTTCATTGTGGGCTCAAGAGCCCGTTTTGGGTCTAAACCAAACTCCACTTGGCCTTTGGAAGGCTCCAAAAACTTCAGCTGTCAGTTGAGCTGGATTCTACAGCTGCCTGCAACTACCAATGGCTTCATGCCCCTCTAATATTTAGGCCAGATCTGTATTTTGTGCATTTGTAACATTTCTGCTGGAAATAACACACAGGTAGGTCCAAACCCAGCCCCCAGAGTGTTGCAGCTCACATCTCTGTGCTCTCAGAGGTGTGGGAACTCTGTTCCTGCGGGTTCTGGGCAGTGCTCACACAGGAGTGTGTCCTCGTGTGCCCTGAGAGCTGCAGGGACACACTCCCTTAAAGCCTCCTGCTCCCTGACATTTGTCAAGTTGTCTGCTGGGCAAAAATCCTCCAATCCTGCAGGCTGAGCTAATGCCTGCGTTTCTCTAGCACTTTTCTCACTGCTGTCTTGTCACCCTGGTTCCTGGGCAGAGTCAGAATTGAAGATTACGTGTGGCAGCAGCGAGGCGCTTTCGGGTGACACGCTCCTCTTGGAAAGCAAAAGGTGCCTTTTCCAGTTGTGGAGTATTACTAACCCTAGGAGCAGCTGAGGATAAGTTTCAGGCTTCACAAGCCTAGTGGGAAGTAAAGGATGGGACAGAGCTTTAGCAGAAGTCAGGGTCATCTCCCCATGCCCTCCTGCCAATCACCTGTATCTCACTCAAAAAGCCCAGTGTTTTTGTGTCCTTTCTTCCTGAGGCGAATACAATCGATGCTCTCCAGTTCCCTCTGTGTGGTGTCAGCTCTGAGGATGACAGCTCTCTTTAGTGCTAAGCCAAGATCAGCAAGTATATTTTGTTTTTCTAATGAATTTTAAATAGCAGAGCCAATGATAAAAGGCCAGTGCTCAGCAAACGGTAAGGATCACTGGACAACAGACACAAACAATCCCATTTAACAGATGTTTAAACAATTCAGAACAAATCAGGCTCTCAGAGAGAGCAGCACAGGTTCCGCAGGGACTGGCAGTGTCTGTGAACACCTCAGTGAACATTCTGTCTGCAGGCTCACCTGCCCCTTTGCACAGGCACTTTTCCCTATCCCCTGGCACCTCCCAGTACGAAATTCATTCCACAAGGCTGATTCCAGTGTGACTGCTGCCCAGCTGGCCTGATGCAGCCTCCCAGCAGCTCTGGCTGCTCCCTGAGGGCCCTTTCAGCCCCAGCCCTGTGGGTTCTGTGGGATGGGTTTCAGCCCCTCCCTTGGTGGTTCTGCTCACCCAGAGGTGCCCCCGCTGCCACCCAGGAGCTGCAGGGGACCAGCCAGTCCTGGGCTTCCCCAGAAACCCAGTGAAGAACCTGACTGCAAACTGTAGGGCAAGTCTGAGCTCTTATCCCATGGATGAGCAAAGGGTGTGATGAGAAGGCAATTTGTCATTACTTGGCTGGACACATTAATGGGAAAGGCAGTAGGTTATAAGCCCAACTGCAGAGATTCTGGTTCATGTGTGCTTTAAAACAGACTTTCTGTGACCTTAGACAAGTAACGTAACTTAAAGATTTGTCTTGCAGTTAAAGCCATCGTGCTGACAGGCTTAGCAAATAAAAACAGGCTGAAGTAAACACCAAAATGCTTTTTTAATGATCTTGGTCCCTCTGCCTCTGCCTCCCTGCCCTGTCTACAGACTAGGAGCTCTGTAGAGCTCACAGACATGATGACAGAAAGGGCACCACACAGACAGGTAAGCGAGGGAGCAGCCCTGCTGCGGGCACACCAAGCCGGGGTGCCCAGTGCCCCCCGAGTGCATCACTGCTGGTCACAGCAGCCAGCCCGGGGGCAGGAGGCTGCGGGGGCACTGAGCAGCGCCCTGTGCACAGCCGGGGGAGTTGGGGTGAATGGAATCAATGCGGTGGGGTGGCAGCAGGGAACGCGGCGAGCGCCCATCCTCCGAGATGCTGTTTGTGAGGAGAACAGCGGCCTTGTGCCCGATGGCCCCGCTGCCCCGGAGGGTGCCCCGGCGAGCAGAGGCTGTGCTGTGCCCACGGGCACCCGCAGCTGCGGGAGCGGAGCACATGGCGCGGGATGCGCGAAGCAGGGCAGGGGCAGGGCGGGACCCTGCCAATCTCCGCGGAGAGGGGCCGCGGGACAGACAGCGGGGCACGCCGAACGTGGGGCACCAGGGGGAGATGCCGGGCTAGAGGACATCACTTCTGGAGCCCCCGGTGCCGGGGCAGGCCCGTTCTCCCCGCGCCGCCAGCCCGGTGCGGTGCTGCCGGGCCGGTGCCGGCTCCTCCCCGGGGGCGGCCCCGGCGCAGGTGGCTGTGAGGAGCAGGAAGCTGCCCCGCTGCCGCCTGGCCTCGCGTTCCGAGTCGTGCTGAGCCGTTCCGAGCCGTGCTGAGCCGCTCCGAGCCGTGCCGAGCCGTGCCGAGCCGTGCCGAGCCGCTCCGAGCCGTGCCGCCCGGGGCTCGCCGCCCGCAGCCGCCGTCGGGGCACCGCGCCCGCCGCAGGCTCCGCAGCCTCCCCAGCCGGGGCATTTCTCGGTGCTCTCTCGCGGTGTCGCCTCCGTTTCCCGCCCGGCTCCCGCCGCCGGAGGCTCGGCCGGGTCGCGGCTGTCGGGGCAGCGCCGCTCCCGGGCCGCCATGAGCGCCGCGGGCCCCGGGCCCGGCCCCGAGCCCGGCCCGCAGCACGGGCACCCCGGGCCCGGCCCGGCCCGGCCCGACAGCCCGCAGGAGGAGTTCGACTTCTCCATCCTCTTCGACTACGACTACCTGAAGCCGATCGAAGGTTGGTGAGGGGCCGCCCGGGCGCGGCGGAGCCCCCGGCAGCTCCTCGGGGCACGGCGGCACCGCCCGGGCCCGGCCCGCCGGCGTCCGGGGCCGCGGGGCCGAAAGGTGCGAGCCCCGGGCCGCTGCAGCCACGGCTCGGGGTCCGGCCGGGATGGCGGCAGGCCGGGATGCAGTGCCCGGGATGCAGTGTCAGGCTGGGATGCAGTGCCCGGGATGCAGTGCCCGGGATGCAGTGTCAGGGCCGGGATGCAGTGCCCGGGATGCAGTTTCCATGCTGGGATGCAGTGTCTGGCCGGGATGCAGTGTTCCTGCCAGAATGCAGTGTCCATACCAGGATACAGTGTCTGTGCCAGGATGCAGTGCCTGGGATGCAGTGTCCATACCGGGATGCAGTGACCGGTATGCAGTGTCTGTGCCAGGATGCAGTGTCAGATCAGCTGCAGGACATCGCTGCGACCCCGGAGCTGTGCAGCCGGCAGTGAGCACTGCAGGGGCAGCGGAGGCACCCGGCACAGCCCGGCCAGGCTCTTTCTGCCCCAGCACTGGGCACAGCTGCCCCGGGAGCTCCCTGCCAGCTCTTCCTGCCCCAGCACCGTGCCCAGCGTGCCCCAGGAGCTCCCTGGCAGATCTTTCTGCCCCAGCACTGGGCACAGCTGCCCCAGGAGCTCCCTGAGCTGGAGCACTGGGGCGTGCAGCCCTCGGATGCCCGCCCTGAGCCTGACCCTCCCGCAGCCCTGGCAGCGGGCTGGGCACAGCGGGCTCCAGCTTGGGGACAGACACCACCAGATTAACTTAAAATTGAGGAAAAAAGAGAGGTCTGTAGACTGTTCTGCTTTTCTGAGCTTATGCTGTGGTACTTAAAAGTGCAGTGACAAGTGTTGCCTTACTTTCTGAATGGTAATTCTGTCTGTTGATGGTACTGGGCAGGGATACTTCCCATAAAATGTAGATTTGTGTAAACCAGACAAAGCTGAAAGAGAGGACCCAGAGGAATGATTTGTTTCTAAGATACATTGGTTTGGATTCTGCACAGTGCAGAGCTGGTGTTTCCCTGGGGCATCTCAGAGATGTTGTGCTCCTCTGAAGGAGGAGACCTTTGAGGCCTGAAGCGTGGTGTCATCAGTGAAATGGAGAGCTGTCGCTGAGTTTTATTCTCTCTGCCCTTGTTCAAGTGTACAGGTGTACACCAGCATCGAAGCTGACTGGGGATGGTTCATGCCATCAGATGGACAAAGCTGAA
Organism: Taeniopygia guttata; assembly: GCF_048771995.1. Classification (NCBI taxonomy): domain Eukaryota; kingdom Metazoa; phylum Chordata; class Aves; order Passeriformes; family Estrildidae; genus Taeniopygia; species Taeniopygia guttata. The sequence goes on from NC_133045.1 coordinate 14,299,557, forward strand.
TTTTCTTTCAAGGCTTCATGTAGATCAAAATAAGCTACAATAAACCCACGATTAGGAGGGGTTCGTTAATGGTTTTAATGAAAATACACTGAATTTCAGTGAAAGCTTCCGATGCTGGTGTGTTCACATCTTTACAGTAGACAGTGCTGCTGTGAAGCCTTAAGTGGGAAGTTCTGCAGAATATAATCACACATAGGTGGGGGGCAGAAAGTTTAATCTTCAAACCACATAAATGCAGAGCAGTATGTGCTTGTTGTAGAAGTAACTTCCTTCTTGAGCCTGCTTTCTGCACTTTTGAATGGCTTGAAACCATAATTAGTAGTAATTTTGTTCCAAAGATGGAAATCATTAGCATTAAAAACAAAAAAAAAAACAGAGAGAGAGAGATCCCAACCATATATATGAGCATTGTAATCTGGAGAACATTCTCCCTGGCTTTGAAAAGGCAGCAGCTCCAGTCTGTAAGCAATCCAGGATACATCCACAAACTCTAATGTACAAAAGATGAAAGAGTGTTTACATGAGAGCAGAAAATGGTCAAATTGTGAGCAAGGGCTTTGTCCACATGCTGGTGGTAACTGGAGCTCATTGTTCATGTGCAGTCCTGGCCTCATCTGAACTGCACTTGGGCACACAAGTCCTGTGCAGAGGAGGATTCAAAGTGGAACCGAAACCAAAGGAGTGGGTCCCAGCACTTCAGTCTGGTTCCTGCATTTGGAGTCCTCCCAGCCTGGTCTGCTCCTCCCACTGCTCATGACAAATCCTAAAAGAACAAATCTGTAAGCATGTTCAAAGGGATTTTTTAAATTAAAAAAAATACAGGAAAAACGTCAATTTTGGGCTCTAGGAATGGATTGGGGTGGATGTTTATTCCTGATAAACAATTTTTTAAAAGGTTGGAATTTGGCAGTATCCATCCCAAAGTTGTGTTTGGAAAGCAGGACCTGTATCACAACTTGTTGTCATGGGGATGGCAGAAATATCCTTCCTGAAGGTGTCTGGCTTTCAGTGGTGCTTGTGTTTGCCTGGGCCAACAGGAGCAGAGGCTGCTACAAAACCAACAGGGAAAGGAAGGGCCAACAGAAATCCTGCAATCAATATTATTAATATTAGATGTTCCTCTCGAAGCCAGCCATTTCCAAAAGCAGCAGTGCTGTAGGGAGTGCTTTCTACCTTTACTTGCAGACTTTAATTAGCAATCTTCTCAGGGTTTGCCAACAAGAAACATCTGCTGAACTCAGGGGCCTGCCCAGGTGAACAGGCTTGGGTGGGGAATGTGGGCAAGGCATTCGCTGCTGTCAGGCAGAAGCTGTGATTTGTGGTTTCATTTGGCCATTGAAGGTGTTTTCTGTGTCCTTTAAGCTAAAAAGCGTTAGCTGCATTCCCTGCAGAGTTCCTGTGCAGGTGTTGGTAGTGGTATCAGTGATAGCCCAAATTTTAGCTAGTTTCCAACATGCCAGGTGAGTTAATGAGCATTTCCAAATGAGCTCCCACAAGCTCCCAGAGGAGAAAGTTCTGATAACTGCTCTGTGTGCTCTTCCCTAACACCTGCTGTTGGCTGCTGTGAGAGACAAAACGCTGAACTGGGACAGTTCTCTGTCCCAGCAGCTCCCTTCAGGTTTGCTGGGCTCTCTGTGTGCTGATCTGCTGAGAGGTGAAGCTGCCACATCACTTTTAGTGTTTGAGCTCGACCCTTCTGGGAGCTGATGCTCTGAGGAGTGTTCTGCAAACCCAACCAAAAGCTGTGTTTAAATAAGATTCCAGATGAAACCCTGCCCTGAGACAACAGGTAAGAATGCAGATTGGTTTGCAGTATTTTCTCGAGGCTCAGCCCTTGCTGTAGCTCATTTGACTCTGAGACTGCATCTGGTGATCTGAATCTACAAGGTCTGTGTGTGTGTGGTGTAGAGAGGGGAAGCAGGGAGCATCCATAAATATTAATATTCCTCCAAATGCTTGTTTGTGTGCAGACAGGCTCCCAGGGACACTGCCACGTCTTGTAGGTGTCAAGCCCTGAATAATTTGCCTCGTTCCTTTTTTTTCTTCTCCCAGATGCAAAGCTATTAAAAGGAAAAAAACTGAAAGTGCATGCAGTTGGGTCCTGGGGCTGGCTCAGGAACACAGGAGGCAGTGTTCAGCCCTGCCATAAAGAAACAAATATACATATCTACCAGAGAATTCCAGATTTCACTCAGGAAACCAGCTCTCACTTGGAGCTTCCAAGAGTTAGTGTAAATAGCAGAGAACTCGGCTTTTGAAAAATGCAAAGTAGCTCTGGACTGGCCCCGTCAAATGACAATAAGCAAGTTAATTAAAGAAAGAAAAGAGACTCTTTTATTTATGCAAATAAGGGACTCCAGTTCAATCTCGGGAGCTGCAGCCAGCGGATGTGAGGTCAAAACCCAACTCGTGCCCCTGGCCTGCGCAGGGCTATCTTTAGCTTTCCCTGAGGATGCTTTGGATAAACCCAGCATGGAATGCAGCTGCTGGTGGGCCTCTGTTCCCTAATTTCATGCTGATGGTCACATCTGGCTGAGTGGCTGGCTTTGAAGGCGCTGCCTTGTTGGAAAGCAGCGCAGGGTGGCTCTCCCCAGGCCATGTGTGCTCACACTGCCTGCCCTGGCCTTGGGGAACCTCGGCAGCCTTTTCCTCTTCCTTTCTGCTGTCCAGAGAGGTGTGAAAAGGAGTTTGGTACATCAAGGGTGTCAAGGCCTTTGCAACTGAAATCCCTTGATCTGTCTCACCTGTGATTCAGCTCTCCCTGGGTTCTGAGGGGCACGCTTGAGGGTCTCCCCCTGGAAGCTGCCCGTGCCCTTCCTGGGGCTGGCTTGGTGGTTATTTGCACTACAGGAGCATCCAGACCCCTGCCTCACTCCCTGCTGTGGTGAGGGAGGCACTCATGTGGGTGACAGCTGTGGAAAAAAGGGGCAGTGAGAGCTGGCAGGAGTTTGGGTGGGATCCCGGAGGGCTTGGGCATCACACCGCTCTGGGAGGAGGAGCTGAGCGACACAGGGAAGGCTCTTTGCTGGCAGCAAAGCTGGCTGAGGGCATGAGGCAGTGCCAGCGCTGCCTGGGTGTGAAACTCGCTTTCTTTTAACCCCCTGTCAAAGCAAAAGGATCTTCTGGTACTGAATCAGAGGGTGAATCAGCAGTGAAACCTCAGGCTGGGAAATGCTTGAGTGCAGGGAGGGGGGGAGTGCTGAGGAGCTGTCTGTGGAATACCCAGCAGAACAGCAGTGCAGAGGACAGTCCTTTGCTGCACTATTGCAGTCTGTGTTCTGGGATGCAGGATGCAGGGATGGATGAGCTCTGGAGGGTGGCACAGCCTTGGCAGCAAAGCTGTACCTCCGAGTCGCTTCAGTCCTTGGAGAACACCTTTGCTGGGCTGTCCGAAGCCCGGGTTTGATGGGTGTCGCTGTGGGTGAGGGGTGTGCTCGTTTTTCAGCAGACTTTTAAAATTACACGTGCACATAGCAATACATTTGCTTGTCCCATACCCCTCAGCAGGAGCCTCCCCTGCCGGCTCTGCTGCTGGGTGTGTTGAGTTTTGGGGCTGTACCTGCTGTCTGTACCTGGCACACTTTGAGGGGTGTGGTGGGGCAGCTGTAGCTGATGCTGTGCTGCACAGGAGATGAAAGGCTCACCTGTTCCTTCAGGTGAAGCTGTTCAGGTCTCTGCTCCTGCTGCTCCCTGCACAAATCCTGCCTGGAGCCTGGCATCCAGCCTGGCTCTGCCCGGGCCTGGTTGTGCCCCCTGGCACCAGCTGGGATCGGGGTGTTCTTCCCAAGAGATGGTTTGGGATGGTTCGGGTTGGGATTGGTTGGTTCGCCATGGTTTGGTTTTGCGATGGTTTGGGTTTGGGATGGTTAGGGTTTGGGATGGTTTGGGATGGTTCGTGTTTGGGATGGTGTGGTTTGGGATGGTTTGGTTCGCCATGGTTTGGTTTTGGGATGGTTCAGTTTGGGATTGGTTGGTTCGCCATGGTTCAGTTTGCCATGGTTTGGTTTTGGGATGGTTTGGTTTGGGATTGGTTGGTTCGGTTTTGGGATGGTTCGGTTTGGAATTGGTTCGGTTCGCCATGGTTTGGTTTTGGGATGGTTCGGTTCGCCATGTTTTGGTTCTCCATGGTTGGTTCGCCATGGTTGGGTTTTGGGATGGTTCGGTTCGCCATGGTTCGGTTCGCCATGGTTCGGTTCTCCATGGTTCGGTTCTCCATGGTTCGGTTCTCCATGGTTGGTTCTCCATGGTTCGGCGGGAGGCGTGTTCCTCTGCTCGCTGCGGGGACTGACGAGCTCTGCTCAGAGGAATCTCGGCGGCGATCTCGAGGCTCGATGTGTCAGACCTGAGTGATGGGGATGACACACCGCTCCGGGTGCCAAGGCTCTGAGATCAACACCGCTAAAAATACGTTTGGCTCAGCGCTCAGTGACTCGTTGCTGCTTTCCCAGCCCCAAACAGCTGTGTGCTGGGATTAAAAGCCAGAGGGAACCTGAAGAAATGTGCAAGCTGGAGTGTCCTGTGCACTCCCCTCCTGTCCCAGCCCTTCTGTGTGTTGGTTTGTTTGCTCGGCTCTTGGGGTTTCCTGCTGAGCACGAAGGCTCAGCAGTTCCTAAAAATGAACAGAAGCCTGCTGAAAAGAAGTCAAAATCTCTCTGCATGTAGAAGCTTCACCAGGAACTTCTGCTACATTTGCAGAAAGCACAGTCAGCTCCTGGCCGGCTTTCTGTATGGTATTTTCTCATGGGAATTGCTGTTTCAGGTCATGTAGTAGTAAGAGAAAATGCTGGAACAGTAATTTAAATATTAAAATATTTAAATGAAACCCTCTGCCTGTGACATGCACTGATCTGTGCCCAAAGTGAGCAGATAGGGTGAGTTAATCCCAAATTGTGGAGCTGTATCAGGTGTTTCCTGCTGGATACACTAAAATCTTTAAAAACACATACAAATCCTGGTAATATTTTGCATGTTTTTGTGTGATAACAAATGTTCTTTGGCTCCCAGGCTGGGGCAGCTCCAGGAGCTGCTGTCCATGGGAATACCTGCCATGGCTCTGCTCTCTGGGATGCCCCTGCCTTTGCACACCTTTGGGTGCTGGGACCAGACTGGAGCTGGGCTCTGCAGGGCAGGTTCCAGGGAATTCTGTGTTCCTGGAAGCATCCCTGTACTCTGCAGCCTGGGCAGAGTTTGCAAAATGGGCATCTCTGAAAACTGAGGATTTTTGGTACCAGCAGAGAGAGGGTTCTACTGAACACTTACTTGTTATTGTGTATTTTATAATCCCTGTCTGAAAATGTTCCCTGGGCTGAAATTGGAATGTGATTGCCCTTAACCACAGGGCTGGATTATTTCTCCCTCTCTCTCTTCTCTAACAAATATTTGTGAATGTGTTTTCTGACTCACATGAAGCCTGTCACCAAACTTGCTGTCATGATACAGAGCCAAACAAATCATCACACAGAAGTGACTTTTCAGTTTAAGAGTTTGAGCTCAGCTTTGGTTCACAAAGCCTTTCCTGGCTGGGTTTGGCTGTGTAAGGAAGGTGTTTCTCCCTTCTCCAAAAGCTGCTCCTCAACATTTGGTTTTCTGTAGACCTGGTTGGAAGCGATTTTGTGATGTTGGCAAAACGGGAGCGAGGTGTCCCTTGGCTGTCCTGGCAGGAGGGCAGCCCTGCTGTGGACAGAGGGGCTGAGGTGCTGCTGACGTGCCCAGGGGATCCCTCGGGTGAGGCTCAGGCAGCAGGAGCCCGGCTGGAGGTGTCTGCAGTGCTTCAGTCCGTGCTGCACCTGCCCTGGGCGCTTGAGCTTCCCTGGCTCTTAATCCACTACTTCTCACAGGCATTAACTGCAGTGAAAAAGAATTAAATAATAAGCGAATATCAGATCACAGCCAGTTTATAAATATGCATTTTTTTAACCCGTGATTGCTCAGCTTCTGTAACAATATTTACAGTCTTAAAGAGACCCTTCTTTTTCCAGAAGAACCGACTCCACATAAAACCAACAGCCCACCCTCTGGAGTTACATACGCTCATGATGTCCTGGACTGTGGCCTCAAGCCATGCCCCCTGCCTTTTGCTAACCTTTCTGCAGATCCCATGGGCAGATACGGACAGCCAGATAGCATAGGGCTGCCACCTACACACCCTGCCAGCGCCGCAGGGGCCTCTGCTCCGAGCCCTAGGATTGAAATAACTCCATATCACGAACTGATTCACTCGGGGGGTCCCTTCCGCGGCAGAGACACAGATGTTCTGTTGGCAGAACATCAGCCAAACTCAGCCACCACTAGCCCGAGGGTTACCCTGCCCGTCCCTGGCTTTGAGGGCTACAGAGAACCACTGTGTCTGAGCCCAGCCAGTAGCGGCTCCTCCGCAAGTTTCATTTCAGAGACAAATGTATCTCCTTGCACCTCACCATGTGTTTCACCAAATAATGGGCCTAGTGATGACCTTTGTCCACAGTTTCAAAACATCCATACTCATTATTCTCCTAGAACCTCTCCAATAATGTCACCACGAACAAGCATCACGGAGGAAGCCTGCTTGGGACGCCACTCACCATCACCCTGTCCCAACTCAAGGTCCTCGTCACCGGGTGCAAAGCGGAGGTTCTCTTGCACCGGGCTCTACAGCAGCCAGCTGCCCTCCAGCTCTCCCCGGCCCTCACGGACCCCCTCTCCTCAGCCCTCTCCTCGCGGCCCCCTGAGAGAGGACAGCTCTGCAGTCACTTACACGCAGCTGGCCAGCGCTCCCCTTTCCATGGATGCTATGAGCAGCCTTCCCACCGATCCCTCCTGCGGCGTCCCCACGAAAATCTGGAAAACCAGCCCCGACCCTTCCTCCATGTCTTCCCACAAAAACAGCATTCCGTGCCACGTCTTTCAGACTGTTGATTTCCACGGGCCCTGCGAGCAGGAGGACAGGAGGAACTCGGCTCCAGAATCCATTCTGCTGGTTCCTCCATCCTGGACAAAGCAGCTGGTGCCTGCAATACCCATCTGCAGGTATGTACTGCTTCCTGTGGGTGTGTTTTCCATGTTTTTTCATGGTTTGATGGTCCCTAGGGAGGGTTTTCTTGGGCAGGTGCTGCTGCAGACCAGAGCTGAGTGCTCAGGGACAGCACTGGTTAATCAGAGCTTGGTCCATCCGGATTCTGAGATGAAAAAGTCAGGGCTGTGAAGAAACATCACCAAAGAGGTTCATTGATGGCACAGTACACTACAGATTTCCAAATGATTTGTGTAAATAGCAGATTGCAGAGAGCCTTTGACAAAGGCTGAACATTCTGGTGCCATCCTGCTGCTCTTAAAATGGTGGCGCTGCTTTTGTGATGTCACTTACAAATTTCCATCAAGGATGAAAATGCTTTCAATAATCCTGATTCAAACCAGAGCTGCAGGTCAGATTGAACATGCGGTCAGCTGCAGTGACTGAGTGCTGGCTGTTAATTTGCCAGTTGTCCCTTAGCCCAAATCTCAGCCCTCCGTTGTCTGGCTCTGTGGCAATGCCAGCAGCGAGGTGACTGTGCTGCCAGTCCCTGCTGGCACGCTGGCAGTGCCATCCCGCTGGCACTGAGGCTGTCCCAGGGTGTTCCTGACCTGCTAAACACAAACTGTGAGTGGAAGGGCACAGGCTGTGAGTGCCCTTGGCTTGTCAGACCGGTCCTGGCAGCAGCCTGGGCTCACAGAGTGCTTTAAAATCCAGTGCAGGCTTTAGCTGTACATTGCAGCGCATTCATTTCGTGTCATAAACCCTTATGTGTTTTCATAACAGCAAAATTAGTACCAGGTAAGAGTATTTAGCACTTTATTGATGTGCATTTTAATCTTTGTGGAAATCATAACAATTGTTAAATTGCACAACTGGTAGGTAATGGCAAACGGAGTTAATATTTCACAATACGTATTCTGTGATCCAAGTTGGAGACACACAGGAACGGGTAGATAAAAGAGGGGGATCTTTGGAAAAACAAAAGCTAAATAAAAGAGGGGGATCTTTGAAAAAACAGAAGCTAGGTAAAAGAGGGGGATCTTTGAATAAAACAAAAGCTAGGTAAAAGAGGGGGATCTTTGAATAAAACAGATGCTAGGTAAAAGAGGGGGATCTTTGGAAAAATGTAACTGCTGAAGATATTTCTGTTTAAGGAACAGCCATATCTTACTCTCTTCTGCAAGGAGATGGGCCCACAGAAATTGTCTTCTCAGCAGAGCTTGCAGTGGGACATGAGCAGCTCAGCCCAGTCTCACAGGAACTCACAGCAGACACCCGAGGGGTTCAGTGGGGCGCTGGGGAAAGGGGGGCTCGGGCTTTGGGAATCAGGTTCTCAGGGGTCTCCCTGGTGCTGTGTCTCTCTCTGTGTCCCAGCTTGCCCGTGCAGTCCCTGCCTCCCCTGGAGTGGCCCCTGTGCAGCCAGTCGGGCTCCTACGAGCTGCGCATCGAGGTGCAGCCCAAGCCCCACCACCGCGCGCACTACGAGACCGAGGGCAGCCGCGGCGCCGTCAAGGCTCCCACCGGCGGCCACCCCGTGGTCCAGGTAAGGCCTGGGGACTGACCTTCCCCCCTCACACAGCCCCTGAATATCAGGCTAGCCCAGAGATCTGAGCCTGTGAGGGGAGGAATATCAGGAGATGGCAAAGATTCCCAAAAGAGGCTCTTACCCCAAGATATGTTGGTTCAGCTCTCTTTATTCTGTGTTGTCCATGTGGAGAGCGGGGCAAAAGAGGACGTGTAATTTCTATAGTTTTCCCCCCCTCCACGCAGCCCCCTCTAGGATCCGACCAGCTCAGAGATATGGGGCTGTGAGGGGAGGAAATACCAGGAGAGGGAAAGTATTCAAAAGAGGCTCTTACCCCAGGGTGTTGGAACAGCTCTCTTTATTCTGTGGTGTCCATGGAGAGCGGGGCAAAAGAGGAAGAGCAGGAAGTTTCAGGGGTCTATATAGGTTTTGGACAGGGTGGGCTCTCCTGGCTCCCCGCCAACCCCATTGGGGCAGGAAGGAGGGTCTGGGGGTTATCATGATCAGAGCCACAGAGGCCCGGGGAAAGGGGGGCAAAAGGGTGTCCAGGAGCTCACCGTAACAAGGACGAACAGGAAATCTCAGGGGTCTATATAGACTTTGGACAGGGTGGGCTTCCCTGTCTCTCTGCCGACCCCGTTGGGGCAGGAAGGAGGGTCCAGGGTTATCTTGATCAGAGTCACAGGTCCTGGGGAAGAGGCACAGAGTGCCCATGAGCTCACTGTCACAGGGGACCTCCTGGAGCAAAACGGGGGCAAGCTCATCTCTGAAATGCTCGCTGGGTGCTCGCTGTCCCTGTCAGAGGAGCTTCTGGATGTGCTTGAAGGGACTGAGCTGAGCTGTGGTGAAGTCCAGCACTTTGGGAAGGTTGGTTTGGGTTGGTTTGGGAAAGCTCAGAAATGTGGGCAATGTGCTGGCTGCCTCTTCTGGGCTGTGTAAACCTCGTGTGATCCCCTGTCACGGCTGTCATAAGGTGCCTGGGAAGTCACTGCTGAAACGAGTGAGCAAAATTCAGCTGCCAGTGGTGGAGAGAATGAATTCGTCCCTTTGCTGACCCGAGAGGTGAATGAGCTGAGCCCTTCCTCTGTTTGGAGTGTGAACAGCCCTTCCTTCACCTTTCAAAGGGTGCTATGAAATACTGGCTGAGTGGCTGCCGTGTAGCCAAGTGGGGGCACATCAGTCATTTCCCTCACTTCCCCTGTTCTCAGCCGTGTTTCCTGAAGGAAAGCCAAAGCCAGGCTGGGGTGGGGGCTGTGCTGTGTCAGTGGAGAGTGCTGCAGTGATGGGTGCAAGCTGCGCAGCCACAGCTGCAGCCTTCACCAGACAAAGCTGGCTGCATCCCACAGATGTTCCTGACACACTCAGGGCTTGCAGGAACCAGGAAAACATTAACATTTATGTGTAATTTCAAGCATGTGATCAATACCACTAATTTCACTGGGTTGGTTTGTGCTTAACTTCAAACATATGTTCAGTATTCCCCTGCAGGCTCACCCCCTTTTAAAATCAAGCCATAAATTGTTAAATCAATGAATTTGTTTGCTTTGATGGAGCTGGACTTACATGTATGGCCTGGGTATTTGAGTAAAGGGTGCAGGGTAATAATAAACAGCAGTCCCATTTTCTACCTCAGTAATGGAGGCTTTTTGGTTTGGGTCTGACAAGGCTGTAGCCTCCTGTGGTGTGTTTGAAGCTGCCTAGGAGCAGGAATGATACCAATCAGCACTTGCTCTTTTCTCGGTTTACTTGCAGCTACAGTATCACTTACCCTCCCGAGGTATTCCTATCAACAGGGTCCCTACTGCAATGAAGGAGTTTCTTGTGACATGGGGAAATAGAATTTGTTTCCTTCCTGCAATCAATATCAATCAAAGAGGCATTTATATTTTCTGTTGAAGACAGGAACCAGTATTGCTTGTTTTATCATAATTTGCCATCAAGCTTCAGGATCTAAAACTATAAATTCAAATGTCCACGTTAGTTCCCCGAGCAGATGTGCCTCTGCACAGCTGTGCCTGCATCTGGGGAAAATATGGACAGTTTCTTTCTGAAGGTTTATTGTAAAGCTGGAAGTATTTGTTGAATTTGTGTTCACTTGAACATAACCAGGTTCATATGGATGCCAAGTAATGAGATAGTTGCACCTGTATGGTTTATGACATCTCAGACTGGGGGATGCTAGTAAAATCCAAAGTTTTCATGTCAGAAGTTATTTGGCTTCAAGGGATCTTTTCTTTTCCCCTCTCCTTCTTTCCTCTCTATGAAGTTTAACTTTTTTGTTCTTGTTAGATGTAAACACAGTATTTTTCTAAAATACAATCTCTCTTGAAACAAATCTGATTTAAAAAAAAAAAACCCTTCAATTTACCCTCCACTTGACTAATTACCCAGCTGAACCTGCTGGCAGAAGAGATCCTGGCTGGTTTTTGCAGCACAGTGTTGGTCTGCAATATTTATTTTTTGGAAAATGGCATTTTGCATGCAGATTTCTTCTTTTGGGCTCTCTGAAGCTACAGACCAGCAGATCTCATATCCTTTTTATCTTGTGGTTCATCTTTCTGATGCTGCTTCCTCTTCACGTGTCACGCCTCGGGTTTGTGCTCAGGGCTCTGCACCAGCCGTGCCCTCCAAGCGTGGCAGGAGGAGGGTCTGGTGGCCAAAGGCCCTGGGGAGCTGGGCAGGGGGAGTGGGGCATGGGCTGTGCCAGGAGGAGGGGGAGAAGCCCTGCATGCCATGGAATGTCCACATGTCTGATTTCAGGGCTGTGGAGAAGCACGGGCACCCAGCTCAGGTGTTGGAGTCACTCCTACAGCTTGTGCTAACTGTAGAGCAGCTCAGGGTTTAGGGGTGTGAGTGTCCCCTGGATGTTAAGGTGCTGAGAATAGCCAGGAGATGCTCTGTAGCCAGGACAGAGCTGAAGTTTCCATGCTCCTTCCATCCTGCCGGTCCCCCCGGTCACTGAGACCACAGAGGAGGGGGAGGTGTGTCTGATTCTCAGCTCTTTTATCCCAAAACTGCTTTGGGATAATCCTGCAGGTCCCCCTGGTCACTGAGACCACAGAGGAGGGGGAGGTGTGTTTGGTTCCCAGCTCTTTTATCCCAAAACTGCTTTGGGATAATCGTGCAGGTCCCCCCGGTCACTGAGACCACAGAGGAGGGGGAGGTGTGTTTGGTTCTCAGCTCTTTTATCCCAAAACTGCTTTGGGATAATCCTGCAGGTCCCCCCGGTCACTGAGACCACAGAGGAGGTGTGTTTGGTTCCCAGCTCTTTTATCCCAAAACTGCTTATTTGTACCCAGCTGCTCCAGCCAAGGCTGAGCAAGAGCCTGTGCAGTGGGAAGGGCAGTGGCTGCTCCTGTGCAAAGGGCTCATGGATGTGACAGGCAAAGAGGAGGCAGAGCAAACCCAAGCCTGGAGTGTAATGGCAGAGGTTAAACCCACAGCCCAGCTGTTTACCTTGGTGAACACCCAAACACAGAGCAGGGCTCAGAACCCCAGTGCCCAGGGGAGGGCAGGGGCAGGCACAGGGACCCCAGCCCCTCCAGCCCTGTGTGCCAGGCTTCTCCTCTCCTCTCCTCTCCGGAGCAGGAAAGCTGTGCAGAGAGGGGCTCCTGTTCAGCACAGCCAGCCCAACCTTCCCCTGGGCTTTAACTTTTAAAATTGTGGTGACTTTCACTGCCTCTTTTTATTTTTCTTATTAAAAAGAAGCTGGAATGGGAGAGTTGTTAGTGGAGCTCACAGGAGCTGCTTTACAATAACAAACGTATGTTCCACTTTCCTTTTATATTTGAATTTTGCCGTCTGTGTTTTCTTGTGGTTTCGCAGTCAAAGGAGACATTGTTTCTTAGCCCGGGCTTCCCGTGGGGCGCTGACTTTTAACTGTATGTGACTTCCAACATTCAGCTAATTCATTGGTGTGTTAGTGAAAGCAGAGCCTTTGATGGAAACTCAAAACCAAATCTCGGCTCACGGGGCGATTCGCACTCTCACACTGGAGCCCTGCCAGGGGGTTTGCTGCCGAGGGCACATCCCAGCAGCCGAGTTTGTCCTTTTCCCCACCTTCCCAAGCCCCTGGGCAGGGCAGGGCGAGGCCAGGCTGTGCTGGTGCTGAGCAGCATCTTTGTGCACTCCTGTGCCCATCACTTGCCTGCTCTGGAGCTGGGCTTGGCTCCTGTGGGTGTTTTGGTGCGAGGAGCACCTGCACCCTTCACACCTGATTTACCTGCAGGACTACAGGCTTGTTTGCACAATGGGATCGTTGTAGGGCCTCTTGAGCTTTGTGCTCTGGTGGATTGATTTCCCTCTGCTCCAGTGCTGCCGCAGGGATTGATGTGCAGTGGCCAAACTGGGATTTTAGCTGCGTCTGGGAAATTCCCTTCAGAACCAATGCCATCAAATGTAAGGGCAGGTCAGCAGCCCCTCGCTGTGCTGCAAGCAAGGCTGTAATTCTGAGTGGAGGTGAATGAAAAGCTCTCACTGACACTGTCGAGCCTAATTGAGAATCCATTGCTTTTGCTGGCCAGCAGTTCTGGCAGAGGTGAGGGAAGCAGCGTGTACCAGCTGGTTTGAGGGGCATGCCTGTGCTGTGCAGGCTTTGTGGCTCACAAATACTCCTGGAAGAGGCAGATGTGAGGTTTAGTTATTGTTTCCTGTAGGTTCTCGCTGCAGGACTGTGTAAAGCAAAGCTGGAGTTTCAGATGTGGGCACTTCCAGCACAGAGCTGCCCCCGTTCAGAGCCTGCAGGAGTTCCCACAGGGTGGGCAGTGTCCTGTAAACTCACACCAGAGCTCTCTGCTCACGGCTTCCCTGCCCAGCTGATCTCCCTGCTCTCTCGAGACTGATGTGTGCAGCTGAAGTGCCAGGTCAGGGCTGCCAGCCAGCTCTGCCGTGTCCTGGGGATGTCCTGCTCACCAGGCTCAGGTGTTTGGGGGGACAGGACCCCTCCTGCCTGCTGCTGCTGCTCAGGGAAAATTATCTGGGGTCTCTCTTTCCTTCTGAAACCATTGCTGAACCCTGCTGCTTCCAGCAGACCCGAGTTGTTCTCTCTAACCGTGCCTCGTGTTGTGGGTTTCAGCATGAAGGAAACTGAGGAGGAGAGAGGTTCCTGAGTCTTGCTAGTTTTTTCTTTTTTTCTTTTCTTTTTTTTTTTTTCACAAAAATGCTTTTTGGCCCAGCTATTTTCAAGATCTGGCTGACGCTCAGTCCATTGCCCAGTGCCTGAGCCAAGGCCATGGTGGGTTCCTGGGCCCCAAAGCCACCTTGCAGGAGGCCCTGGCAGAGGGCTCAGCTCAGGGGATTTGGTTCAGTGCAGTCAAATCGATCATTTTGGACTGGGATTCCTCTCCAGGATGCTCTTGGTGCTGCCACAACCTGCCCCTTGTCACCATGGCTGCGTCGAGCTTTGTGCCACACCGGGGTGGCACAGGGGATGCTCCTGGGGAAGGGTGAGCTGAGTGTGGCAGAGAAAGGTGAGGTTTGAGAAAAGCCCTGCTTTGCCACCCCCTGCTCTGCTCCAGCTGGGCTGGGGCTGGTTCCACAATGCCTCTGACAGCTGGCAAGGGTCAGCTTTGCTAACTGCTGCCAGTGCTGAGGGACTCTCCCAGTGTGATTCTGTCAAAATCACCACATTTTCACCCTCTGGTTTCCTCGTGGCACAGCAAGTTCTGTCCTGCTGGGGAGGTTTAGCTCTCGTGTCGTGAGTGTGCATGGAAGAGCTTTCATGACACAGTTGGTTTTCTTAGCCAGCTGTGGAAATGAGATCTCCAAATCCTGCTCCCTGTACATGGACAGATGTGCTGTGCCTCTTCTTTTAAACTGTCCTCTGAGATAATCAAAGTCTCCTGAAAGCAGAGGCAGCTCTTCAGAGGGCAGGGAAACTGGAGCCCAGAGAGGAAACAACTTGCTTACAGTGTGAGGTCAGCCAGGAGCAAACCCTCCTGCCTGCCTTCTCCCAAGAGCTGCTGTCTCTGCCTCTGTCCCTGTCCCAGACCTGTATTAATCCCCTCTGAAGGCAGAAATCCCAGTGAGACACTGGGAGTTTGGTTGTCATTTACTGTAGGGAGCAGCAGAGCAAGTGAGATTCAGCCCTTGGAATTTTGTCTAAACTGTCACCAAAATAAGAAACACTACAAACTGAGTATCAAAAAAAAAAATCATAATTTAGCAGAATCAGATGTTCAAAGGATTGTCTACAGAGGCTTTTTAGACAGCTTTGGTAGGGAGCAAAAGGAAGTCAGCAGAGATTTCCTTCTGGTTTGCGTTCCTTTGCAGTGTCCCAATCACATTAAATTGAACAAAACCATGTGAGAAGATTGGGTTTGTTGCTCAATGTCAGCTCGAGCTGAGGCAGGCAGAGGAGCTGCTACATGATACAGTGGTGGGACGAGGCCTTTGGTGAATTCCTGACAGTTACTGATATGCCACTCTGCCTGAGACAATGCAGTGACATTTCCCATCTCGCTGTGAGCCTTGTTGAAAAGACCTCCCCAGAAAAATCCCTGACACCATTGTGGCCAGCGGGGATTAACGATGGGGATTAATGATCCGCATCCAGGGCTGGAGCTGCTGGCAGCAGGAAGGGGGGACAGAAATGGGGCTGTTGGCCCAGAACAGCTTCTCAGAGGGTCTGGGAGGCTCGGAGAGAGCGCTGGGGCTGGAGCGGGGCTGGGGCAGAGATGGAGAGGGGCTGGAGGAGAGATGGAGTAGGGACCTGGGAAATCATCTTATTTATTTCCTATGAATCTCTCTTTTTGCCTGCTAATAATGTAGTTCAACATAAATTATAATAATATTTAAATTCAAGAAAGCCTAGCCCAGATTGAAAGATCTAAATTTCAAAATGGCACTGATTTCCCCCTGTATAGATATGTTGTAGCTACAGGTGATCACTTACAGACTCTTTAGAGAATTTGCCCTGCTTTCTGACTCTGCTGGCCATTTATCCCTTGATTTTAGCACAGTTAAGCAGTGTTGCAGCCTTTACCTGTGCAGAGATCTGCTCTTTGTGCAGCACAGCAAAGGTGAGCCTGTGTTTCACATCCCCCAGCCAGGGCACTGCCAGCTGCTTGGGTCATCTCAGCACTGGGTAGGGGATGGTTTAGAAGGGAATTAACTCCTCTGGCTGTAAGTGCTGTGATTTGGAGCTGGGCCTGTGAGTTTTGGAACAGAGCAGGAGAAGAGGAGAGTTTCACTGCCTGGTCTGATGGTTGTGGTGCCAGGGCCATCCCAGGGCTGGAGCTGGGTGTGTAGCTGAGCAAACTCACAGCTAAGGGCACATCTGCTCATTTTTGCATGCAGAATTACACAGGTGCCTTCAGCAAATGGCACTCAGATCCTCTCCTTTCCCAAATTTGACTGGTATTGGTCCATGGATGGAGTGCAGAACGAATTTGATTTCTGCAGAGGTGAGATGATGCTTTTAATCGTGCCACACATTTCCATTTTGTTTAGAAACCCAATCATAGCAGCAAACCAAACAAGAAAAGTCTCCTTGTTTTTGGAATGATGTTATTTGTTTATCTGCCAAAGTGTTTTGCATTTCCTCAGGTCACAGACCAGCCCATGTCTGGCTGTGTTAATATTGTAAGAGTCGGGTAAAAGCAAAGTTTAAGAAAAATCTTTCAACTGAAAGAAATAGGATCTTAAAGTCCCAAAATAGAGTCTGGAAAGGTACACATCATGTCTGGCTTCTCTTTCCCCTTGTGGCAAATGTGACTCAAAGGAGTTGGGTTTTTTCCAGCTCGATCTGTATACAGTTTGGGGGAGTTTTATTGTGAATAGGTCACCTTATAATACACAAAAATATTTCCTCCCAGAGTTCTATATTCATAAATCTTTCTTGATCCTCGCTCTCTGGAAACTGAAATCCAGATGATTTTGTTTTCTCCATGGAAAGAAGAGTGAGAGAGAGTGAAAGCACACCTTGGTGTGGGGCTGGTGCTCCCCTGGAAGGGCTTGGAGGGAGCAGCTCTGATGAGCAGAACACAGAGATTTTGGATTTTAGATCTCTGAAACGCAGAGATTTTAGAGCAGCTTGGTTGTTACTAAGGGAGGAAACAATGAATTTCAAAGTTAGTGTTTTAAAAAGCATTTTAAATCTTCACTTCTCACAGTTTGTTTAAAGGTCAAATTTATTCCTCCTTTGCTTCTCCAAAGAAAAGATCAGTGCAGTGGTTAAATATTAAAGCAGCTGCCTGGGGTAGTGGAGGTGTTTATTGACAGTGACAATCTTCAGCAGTTCAGTTGTAGGAAGAGACATCTCTGAAGTGTAGATTTGATGTATTCATTCATTCATTCTTGCTCACTGTGATTTTTTTCTACACAAAAGCAGCACAAATCTCCTGTCCCTGCTGAGCAGGGTGAGCATCACTGGTGCTGCTGAAGAGAGAGCTGGTGTGACATGACCAAAGCTCTGCTAAGTTGGTGGTGAAGATGAGTGTAAAACTCTGATTTTAGAGCTCCTGGAGTGTTTCTGTCAGCTGTTCATCTCCATTTTTTTAAATCTTAAGTCATCCTGCTGTGTTCACAGCAAGTGAAAGGTAGATGGAAATGGTTATTGTAAATGATCACCTATATTAGCCCTGAAAATAGAATTAGCTCAAGGATAATCCATTTTAAATGGGGACATTTGACTTTTTTCATATACATTTTTCTCTTTGTATTTGCATTTTATAGTGCTATTCTGAATTTACAATTACATCATCCTACAGCATTGCCATAATACCATAAATTACCAAGAAAAAAAAAAAAAGTAATTTTTTTCCACTGACCAAACAACTGATTTAAAGTCTGGTTCTGTGGAGGATCAGGAGGCCTTTTACTGTGTGTTTTATGCCCCTGGGCCAGCAGATAACACAGACAGTGCCATATGAACAGGGAATCAGTTGCTCTCTTCTTTAAGTCTGTGTGCATTTATACAACATACACCCACAGACATGCACATTATTGGACAACCATGAGCAGTTTTGGCTTCAGAACATATTCTGTATATGAGCAAACACCACTTAAAATTACTTTTAAAGGTGGTCAGCATTGAACCCCAGTACATAGCCAGTTCTGTTACAGCTGCCACTGACTGTGCTCACTGGGGGCACATTTTCTTTTGTAATTTATTATCTGTTTTCCTCCATTTCAGTCTCCCACCCATAACTCAGGGATTTTGTTCTGCCAGGGCAGAGGGGACAGCACAAGCTGCTTTGCTGTCCCTGCAGTAACCCCTCCTGTCCAAAGGATGCTCGTTGTTGTAGCTGGATCCACCAAGATTTATCTGTCAGGCGTGACAATAAAACACGCTCAGTGCTCAGAAACTGCTCTGCCCCTTGTGAACACAGGATGGTTTGGGTGGAACAAGGGCTTTGCACTGAAGGGCAGGAAATGCTGGATTTTGGGAGTGCCATAGTTAGGGTGAGTTTGTGGCTCCCAGTGGATCTGGGCTGTGGAGCAGCAGGGGTGATTGCTCCATCAGTGCCTGTTCCCAGCAGATCTGTCATTCTGGCCTCTGCTGCCTTTCATCTCCCGTCTGCTCTGCCCATTCCTAAATGTGCCTACGGCTGCTGCTGTGTTTATCACATTCCTGGCCCTCCCTCAGCACCAGCCCTGGCACTCCTGCCCCTCCCTGGCTCCCAGAGCCAGCTGAGGGTTTGCACAGAGCCTCCTGCCCCATTCCCCTCCTCCCCATCTCCAGAACAGCCAGGTGTGGGAGTGCTGGGCTGGGCTCTGCAGTTTGCTCTTGCTCCAGCCCTTCAATGGAGCCATTCATGGAGCTGTTCCTGCCAGGGGAGGCTGGAGGGTCTCTGGGGCACAGCCCCTGTCTGTGCTGCCTCCAGGATGCGTGCTGGATGAGGAGTGATAGCTCTGCAGAGGGAGAGCTGCTTGCATTTGCCGTGCTGGAGGAAGGCTGCCAGCACTGCATTGATGCTGCATGTGGTCCCCTTCCAGGGGGGAATTAATCCTTCTGTGCAAGGATACCTCCTGCTGACTGCTGAATAGAAAAAAGAGGAAAAAAACCCCTGGTTTGGCCATGAATACCATTAGCTTAATCTTCATTTTCTCTGATCTTCCAGTACTATTTGCTTTGTATGGCTTCATCAAGGTTTTGTATGTGGACAGAGTAATTGAAAACAAATTTAGCATGTCTCAGACCATAAAGTTCCCTTTCAGCTCGATCCCTGGCTATGTGGTAGATAAATGTCTGGTTCTCATTTTTGGTTATGTGAGAAATTTAGAATGGTTTGATTTGTAATTTTGAACGTTAATAAAGGAGGAGAAATTTCCTTGTCTCCCTCTCTATGGAGGCATTCTGGTTTCCTTACAGCAAAAACCCACAACAAAACAGAAGAATCTGTGTCCTTGAGGCCTAGAAACCCCAGGCTCTAAGGTCAGCTAAGACATCCTTGTGCTGTTCAGTCCCAGTCCCAGAATGCCATCTCCACCTGTGCAGGTGGTGTTTTAATCTAGTGCAAGAAGAATGGTTGTAGGTGAGCCAGCACCTGGGGGAAGGATGAGTTCAAAGAGCAGCGAATCAAAGCCAGATACCCACATTTATCAATGCATGTCTGCAAACCTCCTTGGTTTCCTGAGGGCACTGCAGGCCCAGCGTGTGACCCATGTTTTCCATGTCTTGCCAGCTGCACGGGTACATGGAGAACAAACCCCTGGGGCTGCAGATCTTCATCGGCACGGCGGACGAGCGCATCCTGAAGCCCCACGCCTTCTACCAGGTCCATCGCATCACGGGCAAGACCGTCACCACCACCAGCTACGAGAAGATCATTGGCAACACCAAAGTGCTGGAGATCCCCCTGGAACCCAAAAACAACATGAAGGCAACGTGAGTAGATTTCTTTTTGTTAGCAAGGTTGAGGTGGATTTAGCTGGCACTGAAGCTCTTGCTCTTTGGAAAGGAGTCACTAAAAGGATAGTGATGCTCTGGAGGGACTCCCCTGTCCAGCACGTTGGGGTGGTTTATGGGGGCAAGACCCTTTGAGAAAACCAGCTACAAGCGCCTGGGTTAAAGCTGCTGGTGACCATGCAGGCACTTCTGCTCTGTATTGCAGTTTCTGCAGTGACTGTGCTGTAATCACAGAGTGGTTTGGGTTGGAAGGGACCTTAAAACCCATCCAGTGCCACCCCCTGCCATGGCAGGGACACCTTCCACTGTCCCAGGGGCTCCAAGCCCTGTCCAACCCGGCCTTGGGCACTGCCAGGAGTGGAGCATCCAGTGTCTCACTGATCCATCATCCTCATGGTCATAACAGGTTGTAGTGCACTCAGGAAAGGAAGACTCGAATCTCAAGTCCTTGTGCTGCTGGAATGCAGTGAGGAACAGGGGTAGGATGCATTTCACAACATTTAATGGAGTACAAAACCTCTCTTCTGAACTCATTCAAGTGCTTTGGCCGTGAGATCTCCTCTTATAATAGTTTAACAGAAAAGCAAGTACAGGCACATCTTGTCTGTATTACTCCTTCCAGTTTTATGGAGGCAGAGGGATGAAGTGGGCACCAGTCTGAAAACTTCAGCCTTGAATGTGTGCCAGGCATGAGAGTGATTGCTCTGCAGAGGGAAGAGCTGTATCTCCATCCTTCAGAGGAGCCTGACAAAATTGGCAGAGCGGTTTTGTTTTTAAGCCCCCCTACTTCATTGCAAAATCCACATTCTTCATATTTTTAGAGAAAATATACCTAATTCCTAACAAGGAACCCTGGAATAATAAACCCCTGCACATAAGCAAGGGCTAGGAACAGTGTGGGTGTAGGAAGCAGCTTGGGGTTTATACCTCCCCAAATGTGATTTTAATTCATATAAAGAGAAGAGAAATGATGTGTTTTTAGAACTGATATCAAAATGGGCTGGCAGTGCCTGTTTAGTAGCAGTGCTCACTGCCTGCTCTGGGGGCTATTGCTGAGCTTGACAAATAATTGTCACATTTTCCTAACGCAGGCGTGTTTGCAAGGTTACACTGGACTCTGGAGAAGCCAGCCTGCACTTACACCACATAATAAGTTGCAGTGCTGATTTAAGCAATCCTAATCCTTCCATTGCTGCTCAGCCCCATCCTGCTCCCTGCAGCCTCCCTTCGTGCAGGGACACAGCGAATGGCAGAGTGAATATCTGCTCCTGCCTTGGCTGGGAGCAATGTCCCCGGGCTTTGGAGGATGACACAGGGCCAGGCTGCAGAGCCCACCCTGTCAGAAGGAGCAGACAGCAGCCTGGTCCCTGCCTTGGAGCTGAATTCCTGTGCCTGGCTGGTGCAGGCAGTGGGATTCTGCATCAGCTGCTGGGCAGTCCCGGGGAGCTGGGCTCTGGGGAGAGCTGCTGATGGAGGCTCCTGCCCTGGGGAGGGCTCTGCCTTCTGCTCTGCTGTGCTTAGCACTGGGGAACAAGATTTGGAGTTTCAGGGCAGGAGCTCTGCTGTGCTTAGCAGGGGGGGAACAAGACTTGGGGTTCAGGGCAGGAGCTCTGCTGTGCTTAGCACTGGGGAAACAAGATTTGGGGTTTCAGGGCAGGAGCTCTGCTGTGCTTAGCAATGGGGAAACAAGATTTGGAGTTCAGGGCAGGAGCTCTGCTGTGCTTAGCAGTGGGGGAACAAGATTTGGGGTTTCAGGGCAGGAGCTCTGCTGTGCTTAGCAGTGGGGGAACAAGATTTGGGGTTTCAGGGCAGGAGCTCTGCTGTGCTTAGCACTGGGGGAACAAGATTTGGGGTTCAGGGCAGGAGCTCTGCTGTGCTTAGCAGGGGGGGAACAAGATTTGGGGTTTCAGTGCTTGGAGAGCAGCTGCTGCTGAGGCCAGAGAGTGGGGCGAGGTGCAGCAGCGTGCTGCACGGCTGGGGTTTCTCCCTGGGAACTCTGGATCCCAACCAGAGCGAGTCCTCAGAGCAGCTCTGAGCTGAGGGGCCGGAGCCCATCTGAGCAGGGCTGTGACTGAGGCTGTGCCTGTGTTTCCTTTGCAGCATCGACTGCGCGGGGATCCTGAAGCTGCGCAACGCGGACATCGAGCTGCGCAAGGGCGAGACCGACATCGGCCGCAAGAACACGCGGGTGCGCCTGGTGTTCCGCGTGCACATCCCCGAGCCCAGCGGCAGGATCGTGTCCCTGCAGGCGGCCTCCAACCCCATCGAGTGCTGTGAGTATCCCTGCTGCTCCTCGGGCTGCTCCTGGGCTGCTCCTCGGGCTGCTCCTCGCTGTCCCCGCTGTGCCTGTGGCTCTTCCCTCCAGGCACGAAGAGGTTGGGGGTAGGACGCTGTTGAGGCAGGGCGGTATGAAAGGAATCCAGATCAGAAGGTTTGAGAGTAGAACTCTGATTTATATCAAATACATATCTCTTTTATAGAGAGTATCACAGAATAACCAGCTTGGAAGAGACCTCTGAGATCATCAAGTCCAACCCATGCCCTAACACCACAACTAGACTGTAGCACCAAGTGCCAAGTCCAGTCTTTTTTTAAACATATCCAGAGATGGTGATTCCACCACCTCCCTAGGAAGACAATTCCAGTATTTTATTATTCTTTCAGTGAAAATTTTTTTCCTAATATCCAACCTGAACCTTCCCTGACGTAGCTGAGGCTGTGTCCTCTTGTTCTGTCAGTGCTGCTGGGTGGAAGAGACCGACCCCACCTGTCTGCAGCCTCCCTTCAGGAGCTGTAGAGCTGTATTGTCTAGACACATTCTATCGGTCCTGAAGTACTCACCCCACTGGTGTGCAGTGAGTGATGCTCAGTGGCAGAACTTATCTATAAACGATGTGAACAAGAGAGATAAAGAATTATTTATGTTCTTTCCCAACTGCTTCCCAGGCTTCTGTCTGGTTAGAAACCTTCGTTTTCTCTCTGACTGAACTGAGAATACCCACGGGGCAAGCAGCTCTTCAAGGGGCTTGTGAGGACAGCAAGCTCTGTGCTGCGAGTTTGGGCTTCTGCAAAGTTCATTTATTGGTGCATTGCTGCGTGGTGCATTTATTAGTGCATATGTTAGTGGATAGTGCTGGCTCTCGGAGCAGCGTGGGGCTGTGTGCAGGGACACAGCTGTGCTGCCCCCAGGCTGTCTGCTTCCCTGGCTTTATTTCCACTGGAGCCACAATCAGAGCTTGTCCTCCACAAACGGGCAGGTGGCTGGAGGTTTGGATTCAGACTGGGCTGGCTCCAGGCACTGTGTGCCAGAGGAATGCCCAGATCTGGGCTGAGCTGAGATGCAGGACAGCTTTGGTTCTGAGGCTCAGGTGCATTCCGGTCATTGTTTTTTCTAGCTGTCAGTGCCAAAGGGTGCACAGCTCAGGAGGCTGAAGCAGGGAAAACACAGGTGGTTCTGGTATTCCCCTGGGGGACAGAAGAAAACTGGCAGTTTTGATTTTTGAAGTGCAAATCCCATAAGTGTGTGAGCTCAGAACCTGCACCTCCCACTCGTTGTAACTGACTGGATCCTGAGAAAGAGCAGCCTCTGATGAGGCCCCCGGTGTCACAGTCATTTCTGGAAGGGCTCTGCCCACTTTACTGGTTCCTGTGCATCCTGTGATGCTTTTTGTTGTTGAATGGTGCCTTTTTGGTGGTTTGGGGATTTCACAAATATGCAATGAACAGTTTTCCTCTGCTTTGCTGAATGAGTCACCCCTTTAGCAGAACCTGTCTTGCCATAAGTCATGTGAAGAAAGCCATTGAGTCTCTCACGTGTGAGTGTGTTTATTGAGATGCAGACTTTGCTTAAATACAACTGCTTAGAATGAGAGGAGCCAGTCCTGGGTGGGAAATCAAACCTGCTAGTGAGTTACTGAAGGCAGCTTTTTAAAAAGCAGCACAAATGAATAACCCAGGCAAGGCTGGGAGAGGATGATGGCTCTGGATGATCTTTTGGCAGTGATTCTGAGAAGGTACCAGCTGCCAGAGCCTTTCAGCAGCTGAGTGAAGCCTCTGGGCTCTGTGATGGGGCAGGGACAGCAGTGGGAGTAGCCACCACCTCTGTCCATAGGAAATTGTCCTGTTCCTTCACGGGAGCAGTGGCTGAAACAATAGTGGCCTCCACCCCAAACGTGTCCCTGCTGGAACAAAGCTCCATTTGCCAAAGGAAGCGCTCAGTGAGGAGCTCCCGGGGTGGGGAAACTCCAGGTGGAACTCCTACACCCTGTGGGCAGGAAAACAGCACCGGGCAGGGGCAGGCTGGCCCTGGGTCCCGCAGGGAGCCCCACAGATCACCCCCCACCTACTCACATTCTCCTCAGGAACAGCAAGCATGAGTAAGCCAGGCATTCCCACAATGGCACCTTGTGTTTGTGCCATCTCTGCATTTCAAGCAGAAATCCAGGCATGGTTTGCAGAAAAAATCACATTTTTCTGAGCTGTATGCACACACCTAATTTGCCTGTGCAGTGACTGCTGTGGCAGAGCCTTGGTTAAGATGTTGAGGCATTTATTCTGAGATGTCTTTGCACTGAGGAGTCTTAGGGGTATTAAAAAGCCAAGAGTGGAGCTACCAGTATAAGTGGCTTATTGTTAGTGTGGGTTTTTTTTTAATAATTAAATTATTAAAATGTTGGCTGCATAGAAGACGGCAAAGCTTCTACAAGAAAAAAAAATTGATCCTCAAGGGAATAAAATGAGAAAGTTTTATTTTTGGAATAATAGATATAAAGGCAGTTTGGGGAGATATGTTAAGGACTGCTTTTCTGAACTCAAGGAAGCAGGGAATGAAGTGATCTGGAGTACTAAGCCTCTGCCATTTAGTGTGTATGTTGCAGTTTTAGCACTCTTTTTGCATTTCAGTGGCCCTTCCTGATCTCAGCCTGGTTCTGGGAAGATAGTTGAAAACATCAGGGGGCTCAGCCAGCATTAGCAATGCAGCCTAGATCTTACTAGAGGTGGTGAGCTCAGCTTGTCCCAGCTCTGCACACCTTGCAGGGCTCCCAGGCACTCCCAGGAAAGCTCAGGTGCCCTGCCAAGAAGGGGCCCTGGGGCTGGGGGATGTTTTCTTCTTGTCCCACCTTCTGTGCTGCTGGGGTTCACTTTTCCCCCACTTTGTTTTCTGGTTTGTTTGGGTAGTTTTTGGCCTGGCCACCTGGGAGCCCTAATCCCAGGGGCGTTCCTCAGGACCCCTCCTGTCTGGTAGCAGCAATGATGTCCCTCTGGGAGAGCCTTGGTGAGCAGCAGCTCCAGGACCAGGGCCCATTTCCCTTCCCAGGGCTCCCCCAGCACTGTTGCTACCAACAGAGTATCCCAGCTCTCCTCCCAGAAGCTGATCCCGAGGAATTCCCACCAGTGTCAGCAGATCATTAGCTGCAGTGAAGCAAGAACTGTGAAACAGCTGCTTTTCAGAGGGCTGCTTGATTCCACCTCATCTGTGTCACATTCAGCACTTGACAGATTTTCGGAGGGGATTTCACAGGTTCAGAGCATCATCCGGAGCAGTTCCTCCCCAGGCAGCTGTGTGGGAGGATGAGGGGGTGATGTGTTGTTAAATGATCAGTCCTGCCTTAAAATGGACCTCAGACCCAGACCAGCCTGCACAGTCCAGCAGCTTTTTCCTGCTGCTGGCTCATCCTGAAGCCACTGAGGAGGCAAAGGCGTTTGAAATCCCTCGGACAGTTGTAGGGACGGGCCGTGGCTCAGCCAGGTGAGGAAGGCACGCTGCTGTAGGTGCGTGCTGGAGGGTGAAAGATCCCTTCTGCTGGTGCAGGCTGAGTCAGGGAAGTGGCAGCGAGCCCCACGGGGGTGGCTGGGATCAGAGCCCGTGTCCTGCTCAGCCTGGCTCCTGCCCCTCGCTCTCGGGTGTCCGGTGTCCATCCCTGCTGGTGACATTGCAGCTGAGGGGTGGCTGAGCTCACCTGTCCCTTCCAAGGCAGCCCCCTGGGAAATCGCTCCTGGAGAGGTTTGGCACTTGCAGCCTGCTGTTTCTGAGCCACGAGGATGGTTCCTGTGACATCAGCTCCGTTCTTTGCTGTCACCAAGAGCTGGAGCTCAGTCCTTGGGGAGTGGGTGGGCTCTGGGGTTACAGAAATTGCTGACACAGGGCTGCCCCTCTAAGAGACAGATTTCTCATGGCCTCTGGGAGCTCAGGCTGGGTGCCCCAGTTCTCTTTCCACTCCTCAGCTGAAGCATCCTGGAGCAGAGAAGGAGCAGGATGGAATCCAGGGCAGTAGGGCAGCTTGTTGTGCTCCGTGCTGTCAGCCACCAAAAACTGCTTCCTGCAAATGTCTCAGTGTGTCCTCCTCTGTGCCCCAGTCTTTATTCTAATGAATCCTGTTAAACCTTCCAAAGCCTGTCACAGCTCTTGCTTTGTGGAATCCGTGTTTGCTGACTCCGAGCTGTGCTTGTGAATCCCTTAAAATGCAAACTTAAATTGCACTTGGCACGAGAGAAGGAGACTAAAGTCTTGTTCTTATAATAGATGTTCCGAGGTGGTAAAAAAGCAAAACAAACAAAACTTATTGCTAAAGAACCGTGTGTCCATCTAGAGGAATGTAAATAGTTTCTATTATTGACCGTATTTTGTTCCATTAAATTGGGTCAAATTTCTTATTTCCCTTCAATCAATTTCCCTGGAAGTTTCCTTTATTTTTCTCTCCTTCTAGTAGATTTTCCCATAATATTAGACAATCTGAGCCTATGATTTGTGACACATTAATAACTACAGAGGAAAGAGCTAGTCATGTAAAAGAATGTTGTCTTGGCAAGGCAGCGAGTGCTTTTCCTCAGCTGGGAGTTGTGCTGCTTGGAGCACAGCAGCGGGCAAGAAGGAGCCCTGCTTTATTCAGATGGAAAAGCAGAAACAAATGGTCTCTTTGCACTTGGGAGATACCTCTTTGCAAGTGTAACCATAACCATGATTGTTGTGGGAGTGTCATGGTTTCTGGTTGAATTAAATTGATTTTTCCCCCCTTTCATTTCAACTTCAAGACAGTCACACAGTTGGCTGCAAGTGCAGCTGACAGAAAAACTGCTGCTTTCTCTAAAGAACATCTTCTCTCTCCTGAAGCACAGCGTGTAAAAGCTAATTCTGACAACATTTGCCACTCTGAGCGTGCAACTGAAATATTTCAGTCTTTAAAGCTGCAGGCAGAGTGAAGGGGATGCCTGCCCCTCCTGCAGGCTGCCAGGGCTGAGCTCCTGCTTGCCTCAGGTCTCTGCTGGTGGAAGGGCAGCCAGCAGAGCCCAGGGAGCTCTGGGTTGCTGAGCAGCATTTCGGGGAGCACACCCGGCAGCAGGACTGGAGGGGAATGGGGAATGCTGTGCATGCCCACAGAGGTGGCACAGGGTGAGCCCAGCCGTGCCTTTCTGTCACTCTGCACAGGCTGGCTGCTGGGCTGGCTGCACTTCACAGAAAGCATCACACTGATCTGACACTGTGCCACGGCTGCTTGTCACTCCTCCCCTGCGAGGACATCGTAAATTATCTGCAGAGGAGGAGGTGGAGAAAAGCTCTCTATTTTTGGTGCTTTTTGCTTGGATGGCTCTGCACAAACTGCTGATTAAGTCTTGCTGGCAGCAAATTAGAAACTGTTGTCAGTCACACTGCGTTCTTCTTTTCAGAGTGTTTAGACCACATTCTCAAGGTTTCCCCACGAGGGCTGGAAATTAGCTTTATTTACTTGGTTTGTGCATCTTCCACTGCTGCATGCTCCTACCAGGAGGGAAGTTATCCTGTCCCTCTGGTCAGAAATTTGCTTCTCTCTAGGGTGCTTTGCTGATGTCTCCCTGGCTGCTGGAGATGTCTCCTGCCCTTGGTCCTCCCTGGCTGCCCAGCCTTTGTCTTCCCCACCTCAGAGCTCAGGATGCTTCAGGGAGTGATGGAGGGGACCAAAATCTCTCAAACATTAATGAGCTGGACAAGTGTTGAGCACAGCAGCTCTGCTCCTGTCAATCCTACCACAGGCAGCTCGTGGTAAATAAACCCAGTGTGACAGCAGGAATGAAATATTTGCTTTGGCTCATTGAGGTTTGCACCGAGGTGGAAGAATTAATCCCATAACAAATTACACCTCTGCTGTTGCTCCCAGGGGTCAGGGTTCCTTTAGCAGCAGACATCCTGCTCTATCTGCTCTTCTCAAACCCAACAGGAGTCAGTGGCTGGGTCAAGAGCCTCTGGAGCTTTGGAAAGACATGTAAGGGGTGGTGAATCCCAGCTTGAAGGCTTCCAGCAAGCTGGGGTGAACTGGGGCTGCTCTGGGCAGGGTAAGGACCAGAGAGGGATCTGAATAATTGTTCTGGTGAGGCCACTGCACTGGGGTGCCAGTTGTGACCCCACCTCTTAAGCAGCCACATTTTTGATGATTGGCTTGGGAGTTAATCAGAGGTAGCAGTGGCTTTGTCCTTGCTGAGCTGCAGGTGAGGCTCAGTCCTGCTCCTCCCGATCAGGTGTCACAAGGGCAAAACCTCTGATGGTCAGCAGTGGGACAGCAGAGAACCGAAGCTCTGGAGTCAGGTGTTGGAGAGTGTGGAGGGGCTCCAGTGCAGCAGAAGTTCATCACAGAATTATAGAAGGTCTTAGCTTGGAGGAGACCTTAAATCTCCTCCAGTCCCACCCCGTGCCGTGGGCAGGGACAGCTTCCACCAGGCCAGGCTGCTCCAGCTGGGACTGTCCCGTGTCACCTCCCAGCAGCAATGGGTGGCACCCTCCTGGGGGAGATTTGGGGCTGCATCAGACTTGTGCAGCTCATCAGTTTTCTCAGAACACCCCTTTCTTTCCCCTGAAGGCCAGATCTCCTCTCTGCTGCAACAGGAGAGGTGTGGATGCTGTGGGGAGGCAGGAGCCACCTTTGGCTGCCTTGGCCGGGTGTGCATCCCCTGTGAGCTGCCCAGGGATTCAGCCACGCTCAGCTTCTCTCCAGCTGCGGGCACAGGGCAGGGGGCTGGAGCTGCAGGAGTGGGTGGGCTGTGGGCAGCAGGGGCTGCTCCCTGCAGGCTGAACTCCCCAGAGCTCCTGCAGGGCTCTGACAGGGGCTCCCTTTCTGCCCGGTGTCACTGCGTGCATTGTGTTCCTTGGCACCACGAATCCATGACATCTTGATTTGCAAACAGTCAAATAAAATAGAAAAATAATGTCCCCTGTTAATAGGTTGACACACTGCTTCAGGCCAAGTGTGAGTATTTCTATAGCATTTGCTTTGCTGCCTTGTGTCAGTAACTGTTGCTATTGAAAGTAAACACCCCAACTGGTTAAATCAACAGTGTTTTGTTTATTCAAAGCTCATAAACTCCAGTAGCTGTAGGTCACTTTATGAAGTGCCAACCCCTGGGGGAAGAGAAGGAATAGTGTGAAATTATTGCATGTAGTGCACCCATCATGAGCCTTAGAGGAAGGGGATTTATTAGCAATTAATATTTCTTGCAGAGGAAAAAAAAATAATCCTACTGAGGCGGCTCCACACTGAACCCTGAACCTCTGTATGGTGGAAATGGGGAAGGGGGTGAAGCCTTCTTACAGGCTTGGGTGAAAAAAGAGACCTTGGAAAATGAAAAGTGGTTGGGGTTTTTGTTGTTAGAAAAGGGTTTCGGACCACCCAGAGGGAGGAGAAGAATTCAGGTCAAACAGGGCAGGAGAAGCCTGGGTTGGTGTTGGGGAGCCCAGCAGAGCTCCGTGCTGGGACTGCTCTGCCGAGGCACAGCAGGTTCCACACCTCCTCCTGGCTCAGGGCAACTCTCCTGGGGTGCCCACGGCCGTGCCAGGTGCCCCAGCTCCAAATGGAGCTGAGACGGGCCAGAGTCACTTCCAGGCTGAAATTTGTCCTTCCTCGTGCAGAAAAAGCCTTGGAAACCGCTGTTCTGGGATGGCAGGTACCAAGCTCTCCATTAACACAACAAAGCTGGAAGGAGATGTAGGTTAATCTGGAATTTTGATGACTTAGGATGTTTTGGAAGCAAAATTTGGTGATTGAATAGGAATAAGGAGTGTCCAGAGCATTACTTAAATACTTAAATGTTTTCTCTGGACTGTTGTAGACATGCTTTTTAATGATTGCTGTCTGCTTTTAAGCCTTTGAGGTTACAGAGCTGTCTTTGTGATAAATCCAATTAGGAGCCCATCAAAAATGTGAGTATTTTGGGAAATAAATTAATCCTACAGCCATGTGAAAGAAATTATCAGTGTCTTTGAAAGTAATCTGAATATATAGTTTTTAACTGGCAGTATATTAGCCCAGATGTTACATACTTGAAAAGAGCAATGAGTCCTAAAGTAGTTCTAAATAGATTTCAAAAATGCCCTCTCAAATGGCATAAGAAAGTTACAATGTTGAATTACCTTTATTCTTTACTCAGAGCAAAATCTGTCTCGTGACCGAAGGGTTCAGCAGAGCTAGCAAAGTTGCTGTGAAAGGTTTAATGCTTGAGTTTTCTCACCAAATACTCCAACGTTTTCTCCAGGTGACAAGAGAATTTTGTGTTTGGGAGGGTTGCAGAGCAGCAGAGCGGTGCCAGGTCGGGTCAGAGCTGCCTGGGCGTGGGTCAGGGCCAGCACGGCACATCCAGATCACTTTTCCTCATTCTGCCTCGGCAGCCAGCGGTGCTGGGGAAGACACGAGTGCTCGGGGTCTCCGTCAGGGAGAGCTGGAGTCCAGCCAAGGCAGCTGGGAAAGAGATGAGCAGGATCCTCTGGAGGCCCTTCAGTTGGGCTGGATGGATCTGGAGGAGTCGGAGTGCAGGTCATGAACTCGCAGCTCACCAGCCCCACGCCGCTGCCCACCTGCTCTGCTCGCAGGGAAGTGCTGATGTTTTCCAGCTGTCTGTGCTGTAGGGAGCGGTTCTCCCATCCCCACTGCCTTCAGCTCCTGCTGTTCAATAGCCAGCGCTGGGGATGGCTCTGCAGGACGCTCACCAGGGCTCTCCAAGGCTTCTCTGAGCATGCAGTGGCTGTTTAATGGCATCAGAGGGAAGTGGCTGGAGAGATGGTGCTGAACTGGTTTTCTGGCTGGGGAAAGAGAGAATAACTTCCTAAAGTCACGCTCCAAACTCTTGGCCAAGAACAGTAAAGACCTTAGAAAGCCTTGCTGACATCCGTGTCCACCTGGATCCCACCTTACCTCTCCTTCCCTTGCCTTTTACAGCCTGCCTCAGTCTGTGACACAGGGCCCTGCTCCTCAGGTGTTCAGGCTTCTGCAGAGCATGTTTGGGGAATCCTGGGCTGCAGCACTGCTGGGGTGACCCCTCCTGACCACCCCTGGGGCTCCGTGGCTGCCCCACCAGGGCTCGGTGCCCGCACACGGCGATGGAGATGGAGCTGTTGTTGGCAACCCCCCGTGCCAGGCCCTGCCCTCTGGGATTTTGGACAGGAGGTTCACTTTTTTTTTCCCCTCTGAAGGAATTCAGTGTTATTCAGTGGAATCCTCCGTGCAGGTGGAATTTTTGGGCTCTGGGGCTGCAGTGTGCCTGCACTTGAAAATTTGGCCGTTGGCTTGGAAACAGGCATGGGCAAGTTTCAGCTCATTCATCCAGGCTGTCCTTTCTCAAGGACAAGGAGCAGGGCCAGCACAGCTGAACCACTGCAGCCAACTCCTGAATGTTTCCAAATAAAATGCCTTGAGTAAGTTTATTTTTCCCTCTCAGACCTAAATTTAGCACCCTGGAGAAGCTGCTTTGGCAGTCAGCGGATGGTAACGATGACAAGATCGATCTGTGGATAGTTCTGGGAAGATTTGGAAAGTCCTGGTAAAACAGAGTTGGTTTCATTCATGTTTGCAATTTGTCCACAGCCCAAAGGTCTGCTCATGAGCTTCCAATGGTTGAAAGACAAGACATTGACAGCTGCCTGGTTTATGGAGGACAGCAGATGATCCTCACTGGACAGAATTTCACAGCAGAGTCCAAGGTGGTGTTCACAGAAAAAACATCAGGTAAGGCAGGTTTTTCCTAACTTTCCCTAACGGGATAAAGCAAATCTGTACTGCCAAATGTCCTCATAAGATTTGTGCTCATCACACTCAAGTGAGTAGTCCCATTCAAGTTCATGTAAGTAAAACCATGTGAGTAAAGTTAGGCTTGGGAGCAACTGTTTGTGTTGTTGCTTCACAGGAATCCAGGCACTGGGAATCAGCAGGGACAGGATTTGTTACCAAAGAAAGGAGATGAGCACTACATGTTCCTCTGTGCTTGCTTAATCTCATGTTTAGTGAATGCTACTGTAGAAATCATCATTGAAATGAACAATTTATTGAACATTTTTATTGGACTACAGGCAAAGATTGTGTTTTCTTCACTTTAGAAATCTGTGGAAAAAAACTAAACATAATGTGTCTTTTTGTATAAATTAATTTTTATACAGAATGATATACAAGAATCCATCCCTTCTCCTTGCATATTTCTTATTGTAAACTTTGTGTTCCCTTTTTGCTATTAAGAAAACCTGGGGCTTGGAAGTTTTCTGTCAGTGAGCCGAGGTAGAGGTATCTTAAGTGATATATCCAGTGCCTTGCAAGGAGTTTAAGAGATTGCATTGCCCAAGTGAGCAGCGTGTGCATGACCTATGGAGTAATGCCATTGGAAAAAAGTGAGACTTGAGCCAAAAATGAATGTACATTCATTAATGTACATGGGCACCAGCTGGTGACATGGGGGGAAAAAAGCATCCTGTGGCTCCCAGCTCCTTCCCACAGCAGCAGCAAGCCAGGCTGCTTTTGCAGATATGAAAGAGCTGGGGAGGTTCAGATGAGCCTGTGCAGTCAGAGGATTTCTTTTGGCACGCTCTGTTTCCTTTCAAGCCCATGGATTAATTCCTTCCCACTGGGCTGCCACTGTTCCACCGTGTCAGCGCCTCGGGAAGGTACATGGGAACATCTTGGCAGCCTGCAGTGCTACCTGTCCCAAAAATGCTCTGCAGGAGCTGCAGGAGATGAGCCACTCAAAGGAGGCAGCTCGAGGAAACGTCCCAAACGCCCTGCCCCTGTTTCCATGTGAGAGCAGAGAAGGCTCTGGCTGGAAGAGATGTTAGAAAGTAAAAAGAACAACAACATTTTCCACACTAAATCTAAAGCTTTTATTCACTGCTGGGGAAACTGCAGGGTTTTTTCATCTTTTTTTACCTCCTGGTAGGGGAGAGACAGGGCTTATCCCAGCAGCAGTGCCCAGTCTGGAGCAGGGATTTGCTTGCTGGTGTTCCATATCCTGCTTCCCCCAAAACCTCGGCCTCTTCAGGCAGTCTCAGTCTGCTGGGCTCTGAATAAATGACTGGCAGAAGGGGATTTGGAGGATGGGAGGTCCAGAGTCAAATCCTCAGGCTGAATCAGAAGTCTGTGTGGTTTGCAGTGGGGTTATCTGGGGGACTCCGTGCTGAGTGGTGCTCTGTGTGTTCCATAATGCAGCAGCACCTCTGGCAGAGATGCCCTGAAGTGCTTTTAAATGAAAATTTCTTTATTTCATAGGTATATCCTAAGGTGAGGGAGGTTAAGAAGCTGAGCTGGACGTGCAGATCATGCATGGGCTGAGTGCAGCAAACTGAGAATTGCTTTGTGCCTGGCCTGTCAGAGGTTGATGAGTGTCCCAGCTCACCTGAGAATCAGGATCTTGTGCACCTGAGGCTTTCAGGCTCCCTCATTCTGCACTGTGGCCAATTCTAGATACCTCTAGGATGTGTGTGCAGAGCTGCCATTGCCGTGGGCTGCAGGAGCCCGGAGCAGTGAGCGCTGCTCTGCACCCCGGCTGTGATGGAGCAGCGGGTG
This sequence comes from Taeniopygia guttata, assembly GCF_048771995.1. Classification (NCBI taxonomy): domain Eukaryota; kingdom Metazoa; phylum Chordata; class Aves; order Passeriformes; family Estrildidae; genus Taeniopygia; species Taeniopygia guttata. The sequence continues at coordinate 14,332,706 of NC_133045.1, forward strand.
GAAGGAGGAGCAGCTCACCCACGGCTGCCCTGCCCTGCACAGCCCGTGCAGAAAGTGCTGATGAGCTGCTCAGGGGCAGGGGAAGCCACAGGCACCGTGCTGGGGGAGGATGGCAGCCCAACTCTGCTGCCCCAGCTGCAGCTGCTGCGTCTCTTCCCGAGCACACCGCTGCCTGTGAGACTATCACACCTTTGTCAGGGCAGGAAGATGCAGCAAGCTCGCAGGGGAAGCTTGGTTTGCTTAGAGTTTCATTTTAACAGCTCACAAGCCTTGTCAGTGCTAGCAAGTGGTGCTGGATTTCCCATTTTTGCCACCAGTTTTTGCTGTGCTGGTAACAACAAGGGTGAGAGCAGCGGTGTGGGCGATCATCCCGCTGCTTTTGGCGTGCCAGGCTCCACAGAGCTCCTTGGCTCGGGTGTTTAGGGTGACAGTGGCAAGGCTCTTTTTTCCCCAGAAAAAAAATCTTTCTTCAAGTATTTTTGTGCAGCCAGATTTGCTGCTGTTCATTGTTCCACAGACTCCAAACTTGGGGTGCCGTGGATCTGGGACCCGGGTGAAGCCGTGCTGGGAAGGCATCGCTCGCTTTACAGAGCTGAGGGAGCTGCTGCTGGGCTCACAACTGTAAATTAGGCTTCACCCCTCAGGGGAACACTCAGAACCTCTTTCCATTTCCTCTGGATCTTGTAGACGATTCTTCACCCGCCACTAGCAAGGCAGAGGAACGTGGAACTGGCCACATTTGTGACAAGAATGCGTGTCTCCGTGAGCAGTAACGACCAGGCTTTATTTGTCTTTTCACAGAATTGCAGATAGCATGTTTTTCCATAGAAATAAATACCTGGAAAGTAAGGGCCGTTCCCCGAACTGGGGGGGCTGTCATTGTGAAAGTGAGTGTCCGTGTCACGCGAGCCGCAGGGAGCTGGCAGGGGACAGGGCTGGGACAGGCTCACGGCAGGAAACGGCAGCAGGAAACGAGTGAAGGGGCTGCAGCTCAGTGCTCTGAGGGATGAAGTGCTCGTCTTTGAAATGCTGCTGCATAAATAGCATTCATTTTCTGCAGGCTGAAGTTTTTCAACATGCAGCCTCAGAGTTCTGAGTTCTTCTTACGGTTGTCTTGCTGATGTGAGGTCGTAAAAGGTAACTGCTGTGAGCCAGGGGAACTCATGAATTCCCTGCACGTAAAAACAGAGTTTGGCTGAGAGAGTTTGAAGATCTGAACTTGGAGACACGTAACTGAGCCCAGCTAAATTAAAGTAGGTCGGGAAAGCAACTAGATTGGATTGTATTCTTGTCATTTTGATCTGGAAGAGAAAGCTTGAAAAGCAGTCTTGGAGCTATCAAGGACTTGGAATAGGGTGAAGGTTAAGGGTGTTAGTGTTTGGTTGGGGCCCAGATCATACAGTGCAGTTAAAAAAAGAAGAGTTTTGGAATTCCCCCTTTTATTTATTTTAATTGTCATGTAATAATTTGCAAGTCAGATGCTGGTTGCATTGTGTTTACTCCCGTTTGTGTACTGGTTACTGCTGCTCTGCTGTCAGTGATAGAGGAGGTTCATGTTTCTTGGGGAGAAAAGTGCAAATGGGCTGTGATTTCTCCTGCCAAACTCTTCTGGTGGCCACATGGACACCGTGAATCATCTCTAGGACCATGTGGGTGGTGGAGGAACAACCCAAACACAGTGTCCATCCTTGGAGAGGCTCCACCATAAATCTCCAGCTTGGGCAGGGGAAGGGGAGGAGGTGCTGCCTGTGCCCTTTGAACTGGGGCAGCTGCCAGGGTCCCCAGGTGTGGGCATCCACAGTGACCAGATAAACATGCCCAGCTCTGGAGCCCTGCAGTGGGGTTGGACACACTTGGATGTGTCCTGGCCAGGGCAGGCTCAGGCTGTGGTGTGCAGTGTGGGACTGCTGGGCTGAGCTTTTGTCTGCACAGTGCCCAAAATGCTGCATCCCACGTGCTGGAAACAAGCCATGGAATGTGTGCCTGCAGGACACGGTGGTGGGATGGCATCAGGGCAGGTTTCATGTGAGGAGGGTGCTGCTGTGTGGGTTTGATGGCAGGATCATGCTCCTTTTGGGAGAGGTGAAAGGAAATTCCAACTCTGTCTACAGCAGTGCTCCCCTTTGTGCTAGGTCAGCTCCTCACTGTGCTCCAAACAGGGAGCTGAATCCCTTTTTGTATTCTGACAGTTTGGTGAATGATCCAAAAACTCCTGGGGAATGCAGAAAATAGCAAATGGTTTTCAGCAGCTAACCCTGTGAACTTAATAATGCAACATTAATGGTGCAATTTTCTCAGGCAAATTCAAGATAAAATAGACAAAAAGCTTTTTAAAAAACTTTCAGTTTCTTCCCAGGTTCATTCAAAAGAGATGTTTACTACTTGAACAAATAAACAACTTTAAATATTGAATGTGAGGGTAGTGGGTATTAATCAGGAGGATTGGTTTGCCTGGTTCTGCTGTGCAAATTAGAAAGTTTCAGGGTAATTGGGGCCTTTGCCCTGTGCCTTTCCTCGCTGCTGTAGCTGCTGAAAGCCAGCAAACCTTTCTCCCCAAAGGTTTCCTCCTGGCTGGAATGTGCTGCCTGCCCCAGGTGCTCTTGTAATCCTGCGGGGCAATCGCCTGACCAGGGATTCCAAAAAAACACTGCAAAACAGGAAAAAATCTAGGGCTCACACAGAGAAAAATGCAGGAGAGTGTGGCTGCAGAAACGGAGTTGCCATAGCTGTTGGAGACTCAGCGAGACAGGGTGGAATCCAGTGTTTTGGAAGGTTTCCCCGTATGACACAAGATTTTGGAATTTTACAGCTGGTAAATCCTTATTAACACAGGCAGCCACTGCTGGCCTGGATTCCCTGGCTCACTCTTGACAATGGGGGCGCCTGATGGAAGTGTGCCTGGTCCTGATTATTCAGCTTAATTGTTTAGGGAGAATATTAAAAAATAATCATAATTCTTGGCATAAACAAAAGGCAGAGAGACAAGCTCCCATCACCTGTTGACAGAAAACTGATCATGAAGAAAGCTGGCATGGGGAGTGGAATTCCCTGTTCTCCCACTTAGTCATCGCATCCTGGTGTGACTCATTTTATTACATGGAGGTTCCCAGTGGTTTTATTTTGAGAGAAGCTTTTGTTTAATAATTTATATACACACACACACAAACACACTTATAATCTTAAAAAAACAACAGATCTATTCTGATGAATTGGCATAAGGAATCATCTGGAAGAGCTCTGGAATGAAGTACTGTTCCTCCTGCTTCACTGTTCAACTACTGTATTTATGTTTGATTTTAATGGGAATTGAATTCCTCAACAATAGATGGGGAGAATTCGCCTCTAGACTTGTTCTCACTGTGCAAAATGTCAGATTTGGGGCTGGGCTGCCTGGTGGATGACTAATCCATTGCCCTTTTACCTCCCAGACCTTGCCTTGTATCTCCAGCCTTGGTGACTCAAACTTCTGTCCTCAGTGCAATGAAGGCACTGGCCTCTGCTCCTACCAAACAGAGCTCCATTAACTGCAGTGGGCAGTCTTGCTTCAGAAAGAAAAAGAAATCCATGAAAATGAAGCTCAGGAATAAATTTAATAGCTCTACTCTTCATGAGTTTTAAATACACTCATGCTGTGTTTGCTGTAAAGCTTGAAAATTGTTTTGAAGTAAGAGCTTAAAAAGGAGACAACTGCTCAGGACCAGATGCTGAGCAGCCTCATGCTGACTTGAAGCAGAGTAACTTCCCAGTGAAATCAGAATTTGTCCCTGAATTTGTCTGGAATTTGTCCAGAGCAGCAGAGATTCTGAGTGAAGGTTCCTCATAAGGTTTCTGCTGCCTAGAGTGGTTTTGTCCTTTTGGAAACCATTCAGTGCTCTCCCTTTGTTCTTGGGGTGGCTCTAAAAACCCTTCTTTGTTTTCCAGAGATGTCTGTCATCTGCTGATAAAAGCTGACAGAGAAAATTGCTGTGCTTTTCTGGAAGGCCTTCCAAGAAACAGAGGGAATGGGGACAGTTCCCTGCAGGCCCAGGGGGACTGTGCAGAAATGTGCAGAAATGTGCAGAACTTGGCAGAACTGTTCAGAACTGTGCAGAACTTGGCAGAACTGTGCAGAACTGTGCAGAGCTGAGCAGAACTGTGCAGAACTGAGCAGAACTGAGCAGAACTGTGCAGAACTGTGCAGTCAGAGCCCTGCCCCTCTGGTCACCAGGCTGGGTTTCTCTGGGGAACCAGTAACAGGTTGTTCATTAAGTAATTTGTGTAATGCTTGACTGAGAAGCAGTGTACATTTGCAGGCCTAAAATCACGTGCAGGCGTGGAATCCCATCCAGAATCAGCACAATAGTATATTTAGTCTTCAGCTGCAGAGAACTGCAAGGAACATTTCCTGAGCCTCTCAGCCCATCAGTCATGCTTGTTCAAATAAAGCAGTAAGTTTGTTTCCCTGCTAGTTACTGACCCCAAAGCCATGAGTAAGGGATCCTGAATAATGTGTAAAGGCTGTAACTGGTTCAGAAAACCTTTAATTGGCTAATTAAAAAGAGTCCTATGAGGGGCTGCAGAGAATCACCCCAAATGTTCCTAATGCAGACTGACGTTTTGATTTCCCCCATTTGAAGCAGGGCTTCGGTACGATCGCAGTTTGAGTTAGGAAGGGTAGAATTACCTTCTTCCAACAACTCATTCATTCCCCCAAAGAGTGCTGACACAATCAGATCTCTCATCGGGGTTTAATGCTAAGTCTCACAGCCCTGAAGCAGCACAAAAATCTCTATTTCCTGAACATTTCACTGACCTGTGGTGTTAAAGACTTGCCAACTAAGACAAACCATTAAATGAGCAGGGAACCACAACAGTAAAAATATTGCATGAAGCAGCCATGGCTGGTAAGGCCTCAGGGTCTAAATCCAAGAATATTTTATCATCTTGAGAGCAAGCGCTGCCCTTTCCAGAGGCAGGGATTGAATTCCCTGCGGTGGAGGCACAGTTTGAAAGGCACCACACACGCAGACCTGGCTCTGGGTTCCTCAGTGATCCTTTGCAGCTTTCTCTCCTGCCCATTGCTCAGGCAGGTTTAATTCTATGCAATAAGCAGCTATCTGCACTTGTAGACTTTGGATTAAATTATTAATCAGGCTGGGGTTGACTCTTCTGTGTTTCCAAGCAGGAGCTGTTTGTCCCGTTTGTGGCATGACAGAATTACGGGGTAATTAAGGCCAGAAGGGATCTCTGGAAGGTTCAGCACAACCTCCTGCTCAAAGCTAAACACATTTCTGGTGCCAGGCACCTCCTGGGCTCCAGGGAAGGGCCTTTGGTGTGACAGGGTTTGTGCTGTGCTGTCACATCAGCCTTAGGATTTTTAGTACATCCTTACAATCACAATCCCGTTTTCGTTGAGGGCTTTCTCCAACATCCACTTTAATTTCCTCCTAAAAAGATTTGCGTTTATGCACATCATAAAGGTGATAAATGTGTTGACAGTTTGGTGCAGGTCTTGTCTATTCATAATTTCCTGAAATGATCCCGAGACTTCTCCGTTTATTCCTCCTGCTCTCCATTAGCTCCCAGAGTGTGCATAATCTGAAGTTTTCTTTTCATTACCAGGAAAAAGAATAGGTTAGAGAGAGAGACTTGTGAATGCAGTTGTATTTTTCATTTTCCTCACAGCCTCCCTCATCCTTCTGCCAAAAGCTCCCCATAATGTGCATATCCAGAGCGGTTAAAGGAAAAGCAAATATTGATTGTCTCGGGCTAAGGCGAAGCAGTGAGACAGATGGAGCCACATCATCATATTGAAGCAGAAAGGTCAGGAGTGAGCTGCAGAGTGCTTCAATTCACCAGGGCTCAAAGAGCAGGGATTGCTGCTGCTGACAGATTTGTTAGAAACCTGTTTAGCTGCCACAAATATGGAATCTATCCAAACAGAAGCATCTATCATTGTTGGAATTATAACCCCAAATACGTTTGTTTCTTGTTTGCCTTTTCTCATTCTTACTTTTGACCCACACAGCCTTTGGACTCAGCCTGAACATCATTTGATTTTTATGGTTGGCTTCTTTAGCTTTTAGTGCAATTTCAGTGGCTCAGTTACTAAATCAAACCCCCTGTGGTTGTGCTTGCATGTGTTCCACAGGCTCCTTGAATGTGCCACATGACTTGGAGGCCCGTTTCTACTTTAGTTTTTGCATTTGGGATCAACAAATCCTTTTGATTTCCACCTTCTTTGTGAAGTTAGTGCTGTTGCATCTGCACAGACTGTTTGAATTTAGCAGTACAGAAACAAAGATGAAAACATTCTGCCTGGAGCAAAACCAGTGTCAAATATTCCTGCTTGGCTGTCCTTGTTGTCGGGACATCTTCATGTGGCATTGCTGAGATAGCTCTGATGGGTGTCTCTATCAGAGCTCTCACTTAATTATGTCTTTTCTTGTTTCCTTTTCCCTCCTCTTTCCTTAGAGAACTCAAAAAATTATCCTTTGGGGTGTTTAGGAGTGTGGGGAGGTTCCTTAACACACACTGTGATGGTTTCTTTTCTCTAAGGTCACCTAGAAGAGGAATCTCCCCATTGAGCATTTACTGCCTCATAATCAGACAAGGATTTGCTGGATTAACCCTCTCAATATTTTGGCTCCCTTTCCCTGTTTCTGTCTCAACAGCAGCAAGGAGTTGGCTGCACTAACAGGGGTACAAATTGAGTATAGCAGTGGCCAAAGTGGATGCTTATGTTAAATGGCATTAAATAATGGAATATTTCCCATGCCTTTGCAGCAGCCCCTTGGGGTGGCAGTGGCACAGCTCTGCTGGGGCCATCCCAGCCCCAGCAGCCACTCAGCCCCAGGGTAGAAAGGACACCTGGAGGGAACTTCAAAAAAGGAGAGAGAAAACTGGGAGTCGTTCAGTGTTCCCTCCTTGAGCAGGAGCAGCTGGGAGCCTGGAACCTCCTGATGGGGCCACACTTCCAATTCTTCGGGATTTCCTGATGGGGCCACACTTTCAACTCTTTGGGATCTCCTGATGGGGCCACATTTCCAACTCCTTGGGATTTCCTGATGGAGCCACACTTCCAACTCTTTGGGATTTCCTGATGGGGCCACATTTCCAACTCTTTGGGATTTCCTGATGGGGCCACACTTCCAATTCTTCAGGATTTCCTCATGGGGCCACACTTCCAACTCCTTGGGGTCTCCTGATGGGGCCACTTCCAGCTCTTCCCTGGCCATGTCCATTGCCCAGGGAGGGTTGGGGTGAGGGAGCCCAGCAGGGCTGGTGCCCCCTGCCCCACCAGCAGCTCCAGGAGCCCATCCCAAGGGAGGGAGGGAGGGATGGGAGCCCTGACCTGCAGGAAAAGCTGCCTGTGCCCCATGGGTGTGAGCAGAGCTGCCCAGGGTGGGGTTTGGGCAGGTGAGGTTCTGTCCTGGGGCTGGGGCAGCCAGGGAGCCCAGGGCTGTGTCCTGGCCACAGCTGGGAAGAGGCTGCCCAGAGAGCCCAGCACATCTGTCAGCTCATTGTCTGCACCCAGCGCAGAACAAAGAGCACAACAACAGAAGAAATGCAAAATGCATTTAAAAATACCCTTTCATTTCCCTTTTCGCCAGAAGCAGAAGTGCTTAAATAACAGAGGACAAAAGCAGCTCTTGCAGAACTTCCAAGAGTTGGGAAAAATAAAAAGCCCTGTGAGAAGGATTTGGTTTAGGAGATTTCCCCCCTCACCCTGCCCAGTCTGGGGAACCCCAAAGCAGGCAGAGCTGCTCCCCCTAAAGCAGACAGCAGCTCCTGGCTGCAGCATTCCCAGTCCATCAGGTCCTTGGGATATCTGTCCCCTGGCCAGCTTAAAAGCAAGTTTTCAGAAAGGTATGAAGCAATTTCCACCCCCCCAATCAGTACTTTCCTTCTGCAAATTGCTTGGCTAAAAGGCTCAATGGAATCAAAGGAATAAAGATTTAAAAAAAAAAAAAAAAAAAAGAAAGCACTCAGCACAGGGGTTACTGTGGTGGTTCTCCATACAGGGGGATCAAATTTTATTTTCCTCTCTAAATACAGTTTGTGTAACTCAGGGTGGAGATGAGCTGCATGGGTGCAGTTGGTAAGGGCAGCAGAGCTTGCAGTGGCTCAGGGTAGGTAGGGCTGTCCCACATGCAGTGCAGTGCTCCTGCACTGAGTACAGTGAATATTTGGTGCTTTACCATGGCTCTAGGGCTCTCAGTGGCATTCTGTGGGAATCCATGTGGTCTTGGCTTAAAGCAGCAGAAAGTTTGCTGAGCTGCTGACCCAGTGTGCCCATTCACCACGTACATGACCTCCTGATGCCCTCCACCAGTCAGGCTGGACTCAGGCCCGCTAAAAAGCAGATGTTGCACCTGTGCTAAATATTTCATTCCTCAGCTTGGCTAATTTCTACATAAACATTGAATTTTAATATGTATGTAAGCTCTTTCCTGGCGAGAGAAGTGTTCAGTGATGTGTTTAAATGAAATGCTGCTGCTTTTGGTTAGGACTGGGAAGGTGCTTGAAATAATGTCCATTTTGAGAGCTTTGCTAACTGAATGCCTTTGATTTGTCTCTCTATTTTTTTTTTTTTTAACTGAATGCCCTTGATTTGTCTCTCTCTTTGTTTAACTTCTGTGATTTAAAAAAAAAACCACAATGAGGTTAATGTTGTGATATTCTTCTAGATGGGCAGCAGATCTGGGAAATGGAGGCAACGGTGGACAAAGACAAGAGCCAGCCCGTAAGTATGGACCACTGGGTGTCCTCTCCTGCAGCTGCAGTGCACAGCTTGTGCTCCAGGGGAGCTTCCAGGAGCAGAGAGAGCAGCAATGCCACGATGAGCAAGTGGCAAATGCTGCAGCAGTGCCTGTGCTGCAGGGAGCAGCAATTCCTGCAGCAGGAACCCCCCAGGGCAGCCACAGCTGGGTTCTGTCCTGTGCCAGCCCAGGCTCTGCAGCTGCTGCCTCCTGTGCCAGCCCTGGCTGCTGGGTCCCAATCCAGGTCTGTCCTGCAGGGTTTCCAGTGCTCTTTGGGGGGATGGAGCCCCTCTGCTCCCTTGGCTTGCTTGGGCAGCAGAGCTCTCAGGAGCCAGCAGTGGCACTGCCATGGGCCGTGCCTGCCCGGGAGGCAGCGGGGATAAATCAAAACCTACAGAATAATTTAGTTATTCCAACAAAAAGAGGGAATTCTGCAGTGCACGCTCCTTTATCAAGCACTGTGGGATTAGCAGAGCTTCTGCATTTGTCACCATTTCATGTTTTATTTGTAGCTGAGACTTCTCTCTCCAAGTTCAGGACAGCACCAAGTGCAGGAGGGATACAGTCCATAGAAACCAACTTGTCAGTACCAAAAATCTTCTGGTTTTTCACCATCTGCCCCTTTTCTCTCATACCCTTCTTTACAGGGGTGAATAGGGAGATTCCTCTTGTGGAGGCGTAGCAAGGGAGCTGCACACAAGCCCTGGCCAGCCCCAGGTGCTCATCCCTTCCTGTGCCCTGTGTTATTTATTTCAGAGCATGCTTTTTGTGGAAATACCCGAGTACAGGAACAAGCACATCCGCACAGCCGTGAAGGTGAATTTCTATGTCATCAATGGCAAAAGGAAAAGAAGCCAGCCCCAGCACTTCACCTATCACCCAGGTAATTCTCAGGGACAGAGCCACTTGTTGTCTTAGTTCATGAGCAGGATTTGATTTTCTGCTCTGTTGTTTTCTTGCTGTTCTGTGAGGATATAAACGTTGCTAATTTAATTCAGCACTCGACAGCTGCTTGGTTTAAAAGATGCCTGTGATTTATGGTGAGGAATTTCCATCAGTTTGGGGTGTCAGTTATCTGTTATTTTGGCAATGGGCTGATGCTGCCCCATTCACTTGGTGGAAGTTGGCCAAGAGTCTCAGTGGGAACAGGCTCAGTCTGGGACATGGTGTGACCCTCAGAAAACCACGAGTGTTGCCTTCTCTGACGTGTCCAGCAATAAGAAAACATCAGATCTGGGAAAGGGCTTGGGATGGAGGAAGGCAAGCAATATATATTCTTCAGAGTGAGGCTAGCTGAGAAAAATAGAAATGCTTTTGTGATGTTCTTCCTCTGGGGGATTGGTGAGCCGTGTCACAATAAATATAACAGGATTACTAATGAGATTCCCAGAATTTCTCAGCTTTGGCTGGGGGGAAATATTGTGAGAAAATCGGAGTATTGTGTTTGTGGAAAGCAATGAGCATAAAATAACAGCACCAGATTTTATGCAAGCTTCAAATGATGTCTTAATTTGACTTGTCTCTAAGGAAAGGCAGACATTCGTTCAGACTCTTATTTTGCTCTCCTCCAGCCTGAAAATCTCTGGTCCTCTCCCTGAATTTATGAACTCAATAGGGTATCACCAATGTAAAGGGTTTGTACAGTTGCTAAATTGTTCTGCTCTGGAGCAGTATTGAGAAGCACACTTCTATCTAAATACAATCCCTAAAATAGACCACTTAGGAGAGGGAATCTTTACTTCCAGACAGGAATTTTGCATGACCACTGTATGGTTTCCATTGTGTGGTGTTCCTGTAGAGAGTTTTGGGGAATATGTGACAAAAAAAATCATTGGAAATGTAGAGGACCATCATTTACCCCACCAGGATTCATACAACCCTTACTAAATCATGGTCTTTTAAATGATGGTGTCAGACAGGTCTTCAGCTCTCAGCACTGGGGAAACTTTGTGCAGCAGAGACAAAACTCTAAAATAGTTCAGCTCTGCCTTTGGTCACTTGTTAAATGTTTGGCAGAAAGATGGGGAGTTGTTTATGTCCTGGGATTTCTATTGATTCAGTCTCCTTTGAGATGGAAGTACTGCACAAAACACCTGTCTATGACTTCTTATTTTGACTGTGTTCCAGAATGGCCCTTAAATGAATTGAAACAGGAGCTGAAGTGTTGAATTTTTCAATGTTAGCAATTTGTGGTTCACTAGTACATTAAAGATTTTTCAAGAATCTCTTAGCACAGAGTGCTTTGAAGAATCTTTGCCATGTTGCATGTGGGTGATTTATTAAACTCAGTGTTTGTGACTTATGAATTTACACACACAAATCTTGTAAAAGGCTTAAATCTCTTATTGCTTCAAGGAAAACCTCTCTGTTTCTCCTCAGCTCGTTACGAATAACGTCCTTTGCATGCTTTATTCTAGTACCATCCATCAAAACAGAGCCCATTGATGACTATGATCCAGCCCTAATCTGCAGTGCAGTGCACAGTGCTCTGGGGACTGTAACACAGCCTTACTATTCACAGCACACAATGGCCACCGAGTCCCCTTCCTGCCTGGTGGCCACCATGGCTCCTTGCCAGCAGCTGCGCTCGGGCCTCTCCTCTCCCGACTCGCGGTACCAGCAGCAGAGCCCGGCGGTCATTTACCAAAGGAGCAAGAGCCTGAGCCCCAGCCAGCTGGGCTACCAGCAGCCGGGCCTGGTGGCCGCTGCCGTGGCGGACGCCCACCGCTCGGTGCTGGTGCACGCCGCGTCCCCGGCGCAGAGCGCGGCCGTGCTGCAGCCCTCCGCGGGCCAGCCGCAGCAGCAGCCTGCCCCCGTCATCCACTACTCGCCAACCAGCCAGCAGCTGAGGTGTGGCAGCCACCAGGAGTTCCAGCACATCATGTGCTGCGAGAATTTCCCCGCCGGCGCGGCCAGGCCCCAGGCCAGCCCGGCGCAGAGGCTCAGCCCCGGCTCCTACCCCGGCGTCATCCAGCAGCAGGCGGCCCCGGGCCCGCGGGCGGCCAAGAACGGGCCAGGCAGCGAGCAGAAGGACGTGCTGCCTGCAGGAGTGACCATCAAGCAGGAGCAGAACCTGGACCAGGCCTACCTGGATGATGGTAAGCGCTGTGCCCCTCTCCGGGCGGCTTTGTTGGAGGGAGGGGTGAGGTTAGAGCTCTCAGTGTTCCTCGCCGTGGTCCCCTTTGCTGGGGGGGACATCTGCTGTGTCAGGCTGGATTTGGGAACTTCATGAGGTGTGTTTTTGGCTGATGGCAAAGCACTTTGGCCACTCACCCACAGGACCCCTCTGCTTGCTCCGTGCCACGGGCTCGGCTGCCACGTTGAGCTGGTCCCATTTTGTCTCCCTTTGCCAAAGGTTCCATCGCCAGTTTGGGAAATGGCAGATCTGAAATGACACGCGCTTCTTAATTATTTTATTATATTTCTTCGTATCAGGGCAAAGTCCACTTTGTAAAATGCTCTTGTACATTTTGTACCAAAAAAAAAGCCCATTGAGCAATCTATCAAGGCCTGTAATGAATGGGGTAGTGCTGCAGGCAAAACCATTGCAGATGTTCTAGATGAACAGTGGGACATTGATAAGTTAAACAGTGCTGTTCCTTTGCTGTGAGCCAGCTGATTTAGCCTTTAGGAATGAACATAAGTTAGAGTAAAGCTTTCTTTGAGCGTATCCTGCTTATTCTTAGGTAGGCAGCTCTTGGCAGTCTGGTGGATTGGTTCTTTTATTAAAGCATGTTTCTGGCAGGAGGAAATCAATGCAAAATTAATAGTGCAGCTGGACACTGCAATCACAGAGAGCAGCAGCAAACCCAACACTGATTTTAGTGGGAGCAGAGTGAGGCTGCTGGAAATACTGCTGGAAATGCAGGATGTTCCTGTGCAGGAAGTGCAGACTATTGTCACAAATGGGAGCTCTGCTCTCCTCTCAGTGCGGGCAGTGGCAGGCTCCATCTCCTGGGTGTGCTCCAGGATGTGCTCCCAGCGCCCAGCAGTTTGGGATTGTTCCTGCACTTACCTGCAGTTGTGAAATTGTGCCTGTGAAAGTTCTGCTCTCCTCAGCTTGGGTCCTGAGTGCTCTGTGTGGTGTGCAGCCTTTGCTGCTGGCTTTGTGGGCAGAGTTTGGACGGTTTCCTCTCTTAGCTGTGTTTGCAGAGTGGTTGATGCAGCTTTGGTGCCATCGCAGTAAAATCTGGAGAGTTTTTACTGGTTCCCTTCTCTGGGCAGGAGATTCAGGAGTAAATTTAACTTGGGAGATTCACTTTTCATTCAGGGAATTGGGTATGATAACAAAGCAAGAGAATCTTTCTGACAGGAGAACTAAACACTGTTATTTAGGGTAATTTTAATATGAGAAGCTGAGAGATTCTTCCACATTTTTAAAAATTCTTGGTACACACCTTGTGAAAGAAAGAAAAGTGAAAGCTTTTACTTCAAGAGTCTATCTTCAAAGTCTAGCTGTAGTCCATGTAAAAGAGCTCCCAGTGTGACTGCAAAGTTAATTCTCCTGGTTTTGAACCAGGCCAGTGACACCCAATCCAGCACAGCTCTGCAGGAATGCACTCAGCCTCCCTGCTGAGGGAGCCAGCAGGCAGGACAGCAGCAGCTCAGAGGGAAATCCAGGCTGCTCCTTGGTTCATCTTGCTTGCAGCTGGAGATTGCTTTATCAGTCGTGCCACCCAAGTCAGGCCAGGCAGGATGGGCCACGTGCAGCCTCTGTACTGACCTCAGTGATCTGACATCAGCTGGAAGTGTGACTTGGGGAATTCTGATTTACTTTAACGCTTTGCAAAGCGTTTTCATTCAGGACTTGAATTGAAAAGCCGCATTGTTTGCTGCTGGGGAAAAGTGACTCAGAACATAACAAAAGCCATGTTTTTCCTGACTAGAAAGTTTGGGTTTGTGCTTTATAGTATTAAAAGAAAGCAAACCTAAAGGATTATGGAGGCTTTGCCCTTAAATCCCCTTTATCCAGAAAGCTCTTGTGAGATGAAGTGAGCTGCGAGGTCCTGCAGTGATTTTCACGGGCAGACACGGAGCTGCTGCTGGCCCAGGCAGCCTTGGCATGAGCCAGCTGCTGCTGCTGCTGCTGGGCTCTTGGGCAATCGCTGCTGGTGCCTCTCACTTCCCTTTGCTCTTCCTCCCTTCCCCCATCTTCCTCCTCCCCCTGCCTTGTTCTCCTTTCTCCAGAGTTCTGCTGACATCCAGCTTTCGTCCCTTGGCTCTCGTGGCCTCCTCTCACCAGCCCTTGCCCGCTGCCTCCATGGTTAACCCACAGCCTCGGTGTTCTGGGCTTTGTTCCTATTCTCAGCTTTGCCACAAACTGTGCAGTGACCTGGCATGGCAGTTCCTCATTGCTGGAGCTGGTGCCTCTCAGAGTGGGCACGCTGAGAGTGCTGGGGCTGTCCTGGCAGTGACCAGAGCAGAGCATCCCACAGTGACACCCTTGTCATTGCCTCTCTCAGCTCCCTGCAGTCCCTGCTGGCATTGTCTTCTCCTCCTCCCTGCTGTAACAAGATGTTATTTGTCCTTCCTGAGACCATGGCTTGGCTTTGCTCGGAGCCTTCAGCGCTCCACAGGGCACAAACACAGGAACTCAGCACATTTAACCTGCCTTGAAAAGATCAGAGCTGTTCCCCCCTCTGCAAGAGGATTCCAGGCCTGTGAGCTCTCGAGGCTGGGTGCAGCCAAACCAGCCCGGAGCCCAAGGCAGGTGATGGCAAGGATTTACCATCTGCTGATGGGTTTTGCTGAGTTCAGGAGAGCTTGGTGCCCAGCTGGTGCCCTCCCCAGCCCCTTGGTGATGGTTTCAGCAGAGCTGTAGCTGGTTTCTGGCCCTGCTGCAGATGTGCAGAGCTGCCACTTGCTTTCTGGAAGGAGACACTGGCCCCTGTGCTCGGGGAGGAGGTGCCCAGCCCAGCCTGGGCTGCCTCTGCAGCTTCCCAGCCTTCCCCTCCCAGCCAGAAAGACAAACCAGGCTCCCAGGAAGGAAGGTGGATTTGGATATGCACCCATCAGGGACTGATGCAAGTCCAGCATTGCCACACATTGCCTTCACACACCTACTCCTCCGTGTTTCTCTGTGAAATCCATATATCTGTAACCTTCTGATAGCAAATACTGGGAGGAATCCCCAGAGGAGGGGACTGTTCATGAAACATGGCCAGGGAAACCTGTGTTACACACCTCAGCCTCAGAGATTCATTACTGCTGGAATGACTTTGGGGTGAGGAGAGTGTCAGGAGTGTCCCTGAGTGTCAGGAGACCCTTGAGGATACATCAGGTGTCCAGGCCAGTGCTGGCAGGCAGGGATCAGCCTCAAATGATCAGCATCTGCAAGTGAAAGCCATGGGGTGACAGAGTGATAAGCTCCTTTCAGCCGAGGCCTCATCTTAATATTATTCATAACCAAACCGCCCACGAAGGTAAAAGTTACCCAAACAATCACATAAATATGTTGACAAACAGAATGTTAATCTCGGAGCACTGAGATTAACCCTTTACAGCACAAAGCCAGCTCAGAATGCAGTTCTTGGCAGCACTGTCTGCAGTCCCTGGTGGGGCAGGGGCGAGGGGTGACCAGGGTTGGGGCACTGACTGTGCTCCTCCTGCAGAGCTGCTGGGCTCCTGTGCAGCTCCTGTGCAGCTCCTGTGCAGTTCTCCAGCTGGGACACAGACACGAGGCTCAGTTCCACACACAGATCATGGCTGTGCACTCATGCTTGTGGAGCTTGAGCGTTATCAGCCTGCCTGCCTTAGATTGAGATCTTTTCACTTCAGCTGTCAGGCTGAACTTTGCAAAGAAAAATGATTGTCATTGTTCAAATAGTAACTGTCTAACCACATCTGACACGCCGAAGTCTCTGCTGGATACAGCAGCTCTAAATTATTTTTGGTGCACAGTGATCTCCTCTGGGGAGGAGAGGAGCGAGGTTAGGCAGAGGCTGTGTCGTGGTTTATCAGGCTGCAGATCAGCAGAGATGGTTTAGAGTGAGCTCAGGTATTTCGCAGAAAGCTCCAGGCCTCAGATATTTCTTTAGAAAGCGGCTGTGCAGGATGTGCAGTGTGGTCCTCACGTCACCCAGCACTCCAGATCACCTCCATGACAAGCTGCGTGCTCCCTTGTGCAGGTTTGCTCATCCAGCAGCACTCAGGGTGTTACATCCCTGCATTTCCTTCCTGTGTTCTTTCACTGAACAGCAAGAAAACCCTCAGCCTGTGCCCATGCACCGTGCCATGAAATCCACATCCCTCCTTTCCTTCACCTCCAGCAGGAAGCTTTCTTTTCTCTTCTGGCCATCTCTGTTCTCCTTGGGCAAGGAGACATGCCCACATCCCTCTTCCCTTCACCTCCAGCAGGAAGCTTTCTTTTCTTTTCTGGCCAGCTCTGTCCTCCTTGGGCAGGGAACAGAGGGAGTTTCTCCTCAGAACACCCTGTCAGAGCCCAGAGTGCTGCTGCCAGCCCGTCCTGGGTGCTGGGGCTGGGTGCTGGCACATCCTGGGCACCCTGCTGGCCCTGCCGTGGGTCAGGGCTGGCACAGGCAGCTCCTGCCAGCCAGGGCTTCCAGAGGGAGCCCCTCTGAGCCCTGAGCTGCACTGGCAGGGCAGGGGGCTGGAGAGCAGCTGCTTTTCTCCCTGAACATGGCTTGAGCCCGTGCACAGGCGGCACAGAGGATGCTGGCTCCAGGGACACGTTTTGGGTTGGTTTGTAGTTGTTTGCATCTCGTGTCCGCACACTGAGTTAAGTAGCAAGACGGGGCAGAGGGGACTGTTCTTGTTTCCTGGCATTTTACACAGGGGTGAATTTGAATCCTACAGATGGGCCAGGGTTCAGTTTTGAGCAGCTATTTGCATCTAAAAAAGACATGCTCTGTTTTGAATTAGAACTCCTTTTCATAGAAGGTGTGGTCATTTCTGCTCAGGCAGAATTTGACTAAGAGTTAAGCCTGTATGTTCTCCAAAACATTTTGCTCAAACACTCTAGCAAATCTCTGTATTCATCAGGCTCATTCCTGAAGCTCTGACTCACATTATTACAGTTTTTCTGTTCTCTGCTGGGACCTTGCAGCACTCCCTCAGTACACTGCAGCTTTATTTTTGGGTCACTGCTCTTGTGGGTTTGTGTTAGGATCCCCATGCCCCTGTCCTATGCCTTGCTTTTCTTTCTCTCTTTTTCTAAAAAGAGAAAAAGCCATCATTCTGCTCCCAAAACCCCAAAGTCTGCTGGCAGGAAGTAGGAAGATCAGCTTGTTAGGAGGAAAGTCTGGGTTCAGTCTGAGCTTGGTCTTTCAGCAAAGTATTTAACTTCCCTGTGCTTCAGCTTACCATTATTAAAAAGTACCTTATCCTTCCCTCTTGTACAGTTAAGCATTAATTAATTTGTGTTAGAAGCACACACAGATTCTCAGAAAAAACCCTACACTTGCATACCTGAATATGAATGAAGTATTTTTATTGTTGTAGCAGGCTCCATCTGATCTTCTTCTTCTTCACCTCTAGCAACAATTCAGTGTTTAAAAGTTCAGACAAATCCAGCCCCATTTGAAGACTGCCCTTTCCCCAGCAGCCCCAAAGCATGCAGACCAAAACAAAGCGAGAAAGAAAAACCCATACATCCCAAATCAGCAGTGGAGGAAGGAAGAAAATGAATCGAGTGATTAAAACCATCGTTCCACTGGCACCTCTTTGTTCTGGAGCTCAGGAATCTTTAATTGGTGCAGTCAGTGCCCACAGGCAGTTGTGTCACAAAGCGTTTCCTGTGGAGGAGCACAGGAACATGCAGAGCCCATTGGGAGCCCAGGGCTGCACGAGGGGCACGAGGGCACTGCTGCCTCCTCCGTGGGCACTGCTGCCTCCTCCGTGGGCACCTGGTCAGTAAACCCCAGTTCTGGCATCTGAGGTGGAAGGCACGTCCCCCTTTGGAGCTGACTGTTATCAGCTGAAAGCACTCAGCTCTTGGGAGCCATCAGGCACATTTCAATGATAGTTTTGAAATAGTGGCAAAGAGTTACTTGAAAAAAAGAACTTGTTCGTGCAGTTGGGAATTGAAAGCTTCTAAACCACAATAAAGTCCTTTCCCAGACTTGCTGTCCATTTAGACCAAGCTCATGGCATTCCTTAGACAGTCTGAATCACAGGCAGCAGACAGCTCTTACAAAGGAGACCATAGACACCCATCTGTTGGGAGGCATCTGCCAAAATAGACCATACATTTACTTTTATTCCTTCAATCCACTTGCAATTTAAAGGGATAATAACAATAACTTTTTCACTCCAGTGCAGGGAAATGGTAATGAATTAAAGTTATTCCGCTGCAGAAGGAGGCAGACAGGCTTGTCCCCAGCTCTCACAGGGGGTGAAGTGGGATCAAAGCTTTTGAGGCATTTGGCTCCAGCTGGGGCAAGAAGTCAGTGGTAAAAGTGTGGCTTTCCTGGGGAATCCCAGACTTCCAGGTCCCCCCAGATGTGCAGGAGCTGGAGCAGGGCTGTGCTGCGGGTGGTTAAATGGTGCTGCACTGGAGGGAGGGCCTGGCAGAGCTGGTGTCTCCTCTCTGTGCCTTTCCCAGGCTCAGTCCCTCCAGGTGTATCTGTTGGGAGCTGGAGGTGCTTTCCAGCAGTCAGCAGTGGCTGGCAGGTCACTGCCACTGGGGCCATCCTGCCAGAGACATTCTCATTTCTGGGGACGAGTCTGGAGGCTGAGCAAAACTGTTGTGTGAGAAGTGCAGGGTGTGAGGAAAAGGGATCTTCTACAAGCTGGGAGTGACTCTGGTGCTTCACACAGCAATTCTGTCAGTGCAGTCAAAATCTAACAGTTTTGACAGCAGTTTTTAGAAATGGGGACTTTGGTGATGAGAGGTGTGCAGCTAGAAAATGGTTTATAGCAAAACCGTGTGAAGTAGGAAGGGATTAACTCATTCTAGTGCTGAATTCTCCATTTTTGCATTGAACCAGAGAAGTGCTTTCTGAAAACCTCAAGCAGGGCTTGTGTTACACTCCAGCAGCTCACCACAGAGCTGTGCTGGTTAAGGTGGTTGGTTTTTTTTTTTTTTTCAATTTTATTTTGCTAACACAGCTATAATGGTGAAAACCCTGGTAGAAACAGAGCTCTGCTGGTGTCAAACCCTGGGATCAGCAGAGTCAGGCCGAGTCAGGGAGCCCAGCAGCTCTTTCAGCACAGGGATTTGTGCTGGGGTGACTCTGCACGGGCAGGGGGTTTGTTCCTGCTCAGCTGGGGTAGCTGATAGAATAAATATGAGCATCAGGGGAAACAGAAGGGATTTTGATGTGACAATAATTGCAGAGCTCAGCCTGCCTGGTCTCTTGACCACCTCAGAATGAATCCCAGTAGCTCCCAGCAAAGGTGATGCCCTGAGCTGGGCTCATGTACAGGAGCAGGCTGTGCTCGGGGGCCTTGTACCTGCAGCAAGGTGGGTGTTTGCCAATAAAATCCTCTCAGCTCCACTTCAGAATGGGCATGATCTAATTGAATATTAATTAGTGAACCAGCTCACATCCATGGCAGCTCAAGGCTTTTGCTAGTTCTTTACAATTTCATTGCAGTTCTTGGAATATTAATAGCAATTTAAAAGTCCTTGTGCAGGTGACTTTTCTTTTCAGATCAATCCAAAATAAACCCAAAATGTTAAAAATACAAACCTGGACGGTTTGGGCTTTCAAAATTCAGACAGACAAAACTGATGCAACTTTGGGGCGGGAGGCTGATTGCATGATTTAAAAACCAGTCTCATGATTGCTGGAGGCCTGACTCATGAGCCCTGAACGCCTGGGTTTGGCACTGCTGCTCCTCACAGCTTCACTTGGTACAAACTGGGTTAATGCTAGGAACGTGCAGAGGTGGGAAAAGATCTTTTCTCCCCTTAAAGCTCGATGTGATCATTGGGAGGATTCGGCTCTTGAAAAGGCAACTCGGGTCCTTTTTGAGCTGCACTGTGAAATGTTGGGAGCAGCTGCTCAGAGCCTTGCTGCTCGGAACAGTTTGGGAAACATCTGCACATTTTTTTAACTGTTGTGAAATAAAATGCTTGGCAAGAATAGCTGTCTTAAAGATCTACAATCTTTTAGTGGTGCAAACTGAAAGGCAGTTTAAAGTCTTCTGCTGTAGAAAAATGCCTGGATTCTCAGCATTACTCGCCCAAGCAGAATTTCTCAGCTCAGGTCACCTCCTGCCAGGGACCAGGGATAGTTGGTGGGGGACTTCTTGTCTGTATAGACCTCTTGTCTCACAAGAATGGAGGCCTAGAATTGATTAGCTTAAAATCCAGGTTTTTCCCACCTGTTTTTCATAGTTTGTTATAAATAATAATGTAATTATATATTTTAATTAACTATACATATAGCAATATAATAATAATTTCAATCAGTATTTATTGATAAGTCTCTGGCCATTTTTAAATTAAGAAAATGGGGATGAATCATCTGAGTTTCCCACCCCAGTTAGTTTTCTTGTGAGAACTCAGAGTAGTGAGAGCTGCTTTTCTGCCCAGCAGAAGCTGGTATGGCCTTACACTGCCCAACCACTTTATTGCTGTTTCCTCACCAGCTCCAAGAGACTTCTGTGCTCACATTTGGGTGCAGTGAGTGCTTAGGGGCATTTGAAAAGCAAATGTACAAGACAATCTGCGCTGGCTGTGAGAGGTCCTGCATGACTAAATAGGTGACTGCAGCTCCTCTGATGTGAAAAAGCAGCAAGCAGCACATCCCTGGCTGTGCCAGAGGGAGAGTCAGGGAGGAACAAATACTTGGAGACCATAAAACTCCCTCAGCACTTTAGCTGCTCCTTTGGATTTTCAGGCAGGTGCTGGCTTTCACACTCTCACTCTGTAATACAACTTTTTCTGTGTTTAGCAAGAAGAAACCTAAAATGTATAAACAATGCAGTCGTGTCTGAATCATCACTCTGAGTCCCCATGCTTCAGCTTTGCAAGCACAGAGATCTGGGCATACATCCAGCTGGGGATTTCACAGATGACTCCTCGCTCTAAGAGGGGTCTGCACAAAAACCTGAAATCCAAGGATTCCCAATTTTGCAAGCATTCACATCCTCCAGTTTGTGTGCACATCTCCGAGGGATGCTGCAGTCTGTTTGGAATTAAAACTCTGATCTCTACAAATTTGCATGACTAATGGTCTGCAAATGACTGAAAACTTGGTCTTGAGTTGGATTTAACCAGTATTAGGTATAAAAGAGTTAAATCTTCAGCTACTGTTAGCTGGAGTCAAACCACTGAGGATCACAGAGCTTCCCCAGGAGCAGCTCTTAGTGACCCAGTGACAAACAAGGCTGACACTCCTCATCTTCTTACACGTTCTCCTAATCCACACAGTTCCCATTTTAATCAAGACATGTCCTTTTGTGGATTTTCAGTTTGGAAACTTTGTACTCCAAAATATAAACTAACCTCTGCCTTCAGCTGAACAACCACTACTTCTTTAGAGTGAGATCACAATTTAGATGTAGTGAGAAAAGGATTGTTGACTTCTGCCTGTGGGTGTTGGAGTGCTAGGTTTCCACCTGAGGGGGAATTCTTCCACGTGGATGATTGTCAGGTGTGGAAGTACAGGTCAGAAGGGGCCGTGGGCATTGGGAAGGGCTGGCTGTGCACCACACACTGCTCTGCAGGAACCTGAGACCCTGCACAGACCCTGCACAGACCCTGGGGTGACGTCCCTGCACAGTGCCAGCAGCGTGGTCCTTTCTCAGCAGTGACTTGCTCTGACTCTCTGCAAGGAGTAACTTGGGCCAGGGCAGAAGCAGCAATAAATTAGAAAAGTGTGAGTTTGCAATCGTTCCCTGTGCCAGGGCAGTCTAGTCAAAGATTCCCAAATTGTGGTGTGGTTTGGTCTGGTTTGGTTTGCTTTCTTAATGATGAATGACTTCATCAGCCGTGAATGAATGGAGTCAAATGTAGGACAAATAGTGAGACACATGAATGACTCCTGTGACATTTGCAGTGGATGGGTGCTGGTTTATTTAGGTGGTTTCTAAGTTTCTTTGGAAAGAGTGAGAGTGACTAAAAGAAGGGGGAACCACTTCATAAGTATGGGGGTCAATGGTGAAATTACTGTGACAGTTAAACCTCCCTGGGCTCAGCATCTGTCATTATGAGCAGCTCAGCCTCAGTTCTTTGGTAAAATCTGGGTTCCAGGAGACTCCACAGCCACGGGGCCAGAGGCCTGGCTGGTGGAGCAGACACTGCATTCCCTTTGTGGTCAGATACCTCCCAGTGCTGGGTCTTCATCAGCCACGTGTGGGTCTCCAGTTCTGCCCAGGAGGCAGCAGGGCTGCTCTGCTGGATGCAGAGGAATCCGGGCTTGGGACTCAGGGAAGTGCCCCAGTTCAAGTCACTGCAGATGAAGTCATGATAATTCTGTACAAATCCATGTTTGCAAAGGCTGGGAAAGGCTGATGTTCGCCTGAAAATCTACCAGGCATCAGGCAAATGCAGGCTTAAATCAGGACTGCGGCAAACATGAGGGGAACTTTTAGCAGCTGCATTTTTTAATTGTAGTTTGGGTTGTGTATCTTTTCTTCCTTAGAATTGCATTGCATTTTCTTTTATCTGATTTCTTCTGCACCCTTGGTCATTGCTTTGAGTGGGGTGCTGTCTCCTTCCTTGGAAAGGAGTCCCAGATTGCAGCATCGGAGGCTCCAGCAGGTAGACCCTGATGTTCAGCTAGGTAGGCTGGGTTACATGAGGGCTCTCCTGAGGCCATCCTGCGGTTTCATACCCTCAGATAACTTAGTGGTGTTGTAAGATATGTTTCCTTTTTTAAAAAATGCCATTGATTTTTATACAAACTTTTCTTCAGGACAATTTTATAGGTATTATAAAAACACAAAACTAGTGCAATGTCTGTTTTAGAAATTACTATCTCTGGCCCTTTGTTTTGTTCTTGGTTACACTTCATCGCTCTTCAAAACTAACATAAATTTTAGATCAAGATTATGACTTCAGAGAATCTCAGACTGTTCAGATAACAATCTTGGTTTAGATGCAGCACTAAATGCTCCTCCAATGTGTCATGCAGAAACACATCTCTGCTTTCAGAGCTCACTGCTGAGTATTGTAAACGCAGGTGAACTCAATGGGAAGCAATGACGATGTTTGACTCAATTCAGAAGGCTGAATTATTTCTTTATTATAACTATGTTAAAATACATTAATATACTATATAAAAGGAGGACACTAAAACTACAGACTACTTTCTCTGACCCTATCTCTAATTCTAACCTGACTCGTGACCCTCTCTGAGGGTCCAGCCCCAGGTTGGTTGGATTGGCCATCAGCTCAAACAATCCTCACAGAATCCAACCAAGCAACACCCCAGGTAAACAATTCTCCAAACACATTCCACATGGGAAAAACAAGAAGCAGAAATAGAAATAGTTTTCTCTTTCATTTCTCTCTGTGCACCTCTATGAAAAATCCTGAGAGGGAGAGAAATGTGCTGCCACAGCTGAGCAGCAGAGTCTGTGCAGGGGCTGGAAGGAGCCTCTGCCATGAGCACATCCCAGAGCAGCACCCCGTAATCATCCAGCCCCTAAAGCCATGAGGAATCCCGGAATGGCTGCAGGGATGCCTTGGTTCAGCAGGCTGTGTGAGCAGCACAAGGCTCTCACTGAGAGCGAGCACACGGTGCTGCCCGGCGCTGCCGGCAGGATGGGAGCTGTGGGATACAGGGTCAGCAAAGGGCAGCCTGCCCAGCCCCTGAGTGCCCCAGGGCAGAGCCTCTGGGGGTCTCTCCTCACCCCACCTCGCCATGCCCGATCTGGGGAGTCCCTGTCTGTGGCACGGAGGCAGGAACGCTTTGGCAGGGCAATAAGTGAGGAAATTCATTTTCTTGTCTCTCGAAAACAGCGCGGCCATCACGCCCCGACTGCTCGAATTTGTTGTGATAGCAAAACAAGTTCTATGGAAACCATTGTGAGCCCTGAGCGGGGCTGCCCAGGAGAGCCGGGGAAAGCCGCTTTTGTTTGTTGTGCTTGGCATCGCTCTGCTCTGGATGAAGATGCTTTAATTTTGTGGGGAGACCCAAGAGAGCATTCCTCTTTTTCCATACCAGAAAGCCTTCCAAGCTGGCATAAGCGTCCCCTCTTTCCAGCTGCTCCTTTCCAAACACACTGTGCCTCCTAAAGATAGTCTTTACAGTGGCTGGGGCTGGTGGAAAACATGAAGCCTGCATGGATTAGCAGAGGAATTCATTTGGGCTGACGAATTGGGTTTCCCTCTATAAACAGCAGTAGTGTTTTCATCTTCTGGACAGCACAGCCAACTTCACGTCCTCCTGCTGCTCGCCCTGCCCTCCGCCTGTGTCCAGCCCAGCTGAGAGCACAGCAAGGCCTCTTGTGGGGGATGGAAAACAGCGCGTGTTCAACGAGGTGTTTGCACCTATCTCCCCTCTCAGACAGGTTTTTTTCCAACCCTTAGAAGAGGTGGTGGGGTTATTTTGTTGGGCTGGGTTTTTTTCCTGCAGTTTATTTTTCTTTCCAGGTAAAAGGGAAATTAAAGTAGTCCCTTCTCCCTGGCTTAGTGACCTTACAAGCAGCCCACACTATGTATTTGCTTTTCTGCTTTGTTTAATTTAAGTACAACGTGCTTAGCATCGGCAGGAGTTGGGGATTCTCTAGAGAGGATTTTGCCTCCCTTTTTGCCCCCAGGGCCCTGCACAGCATCGCTGCCTGCAGGGCCATCCTGCCCCTGCCAGGGGAGCACCTCCAGCACAGCACTGCTCCAAATACATTTTCCTATCTCTTATGCTTCTTTTGTAGCTTGCTTAGTAAATATAATGATGGGGGGTTATTAATCACCCCACATGGTTCCCGTGGTTGCTCAGGAAAGGTGTGAAGGCCAATTTCACGATCAGGCTGCATTTAGTGGTGGTTTGTATTTACCTGACTGTTCAGTGATGGATGATTTTATCCACACCCCTGAGTAACTGAGTGTGGAATTGCAGCTGTGGATAAAAATGGGGGGGATTTGGTCTTTAGCTGGCAGGTGGAAGAATTGTTCAGGTAGTAAAGCTCTGTCCCTTAACTTTACCTATTCACCCTGTTTTCACATGTATAACCCACACCCCATTAAAGATTTGTTCCTTGAAAATAAGTGTCAGCAAGTCCCCACCTCCTCATAACACTGCAGTCTTCCCTGCCCTTTCAAGGCACTCTGACCCAGCCTGTGCTCTTTCTAAATCACAGATAGCGTTGATTTTTCCCATCATAAGATGGGACTTTAAAAAACCAACTCCAAAAAAGCAGAAAACCAGCAAGTGGGTAGCAGTGCTGTAATGATTCGCAGTTTTATTGATGAATACATATTTGTGCAGTCTCCTCACTCCCCTGGTGTGATCACAGGGGAGTTTAGCCCCATCACCACCAGAGTGAGGAGGGGGCTACCCAAGGGGAGCCTGGGGTGCTCTCAGGACAGGCTTTCATGTCTAGGTCCTCCAAGCAAACTCCCTGGCTGCCAGGGGTTTGCAGCTGGAGCATCAGCCACACGAGGCAAACAAAACCCAGCAGATTTCCAAAAGCCTAACAGCTGGATGCAGCTGGCATTCTTGAATTAAGAAAAGCCCAAAGCAGTTGTTCTTCCCCCTTCTCATGCTGGGCAGCAGCGGGGCCAGGCTGGGAGAAAAAGAAAACAGCTGGGGGTGTTTCTGGGCACCCAGAAATGAGGAGTCCCCACTGGGGCCAGTCACCCTCCTGAGTCACAGAATTGCCCGTCCTGTGGCCAGAAGGCTGCAGCCTGTCTCTCCTGAGGGTCATCCCGCCCTCAGCTGGATGACCAAACCCTCTGGAGGCTCTGCTGGCTGTCTCTGCTCCCCGTGGTGATTTCCAGCCCAAAGATAAACTGTGTGATTATTTTCAGTGTTGGTTAGTCATGCTGAGGGGTTGCTTACAGTGCTGTTGAGGGGACCCCAGGAAAGCCCTGTGGTGTGACGCAGCCAGGGCACAGCACACTCCCAGCCCAGCAGCAGGATGCTGACTTGGCCATGAGACATAACCCAGCTCTGCTTGAGGGGCTCTCCCAAGGCCTCTGCTTGCTGTCAGTTCAAAACAGGGGAAGTTTCCAGTTCTGTGATGCTCCTTCTGCCCTCTCCCAGGTCCCTTTAGGAACGTGGTGCTCGAGTCCCTTTGGGAACGTGATGCCCAAGTCACTTTAGGAACGTGGTGCCCAATTCCCTTTGGGAACGTGGTCCCCAATTCCCTTTGGGAATGTGGTCCCCAGGTCCCTTTGGGAATGTGGTCCCCAATTTCCTTTGGGAACGTGATGCCCAGGTCCTTTTGGGAACGTGATGCCTAAGTCACTTTAGGAATGTGGTCCCCAATTCCCATTGGGAATGTGGTCCCCAGGTCCCTTTGGGAATGTGGTGCCTAATTCCCTTTGGGAACGTGGTCCCCAGGTCCCTTTAGGAACATGGTCCCCAATTCCCTTTGGGAATGTGGTCCCCAGGTCCCTTTAGGAACGTGGTCCCCAATTCCCTTTGGAATGTGATCCCCAGGTCCCTTTGGGACCATGGCCGTGCTGCAGGTGCCAGTAGCTCCGTGTGGCCGCTCTGTGTGTGCGAGCCCGAGCGTTTCTCTCCTGCTGGCAGCCACGCTCCTGCCAGCCCTGCTCCCAGAGCCCTGCAGGGATGTGCCCTTGGCCCTGGCTGCTGCTGGGTGTTCCAGCTGTCCGTGCTGGTTCCTCCCTGCAGGACAGACAGAATTCCCACTGAATCCATTCCTGGCCACAGGCACGGCCTGCCAGCTGCTGCTGTGTGCTGTGCTCCGATGAGATCATGTCAAACCCAAGCAAGCTGTATCTCTCTCTTAGGCAGGGCTGTTTTATCGTGCTGTGGCTCCAAAGCCGCCGCTGTTGGGTTGGAATTCTCCCAGGAAGTGCAGCGGTGCATGGTTAAATGCAGAGTAATGGGTTCAATGTGAGCCACAGAGCTCTGAGCTGCCTGAGCACACGTGTGTGTAAGGAGGACGTGGTTACACAGCTGGTGAGAACTCAGGAGAGATCAGCATGGGCTTGCCAGGTATCCCAGACCTTGCAGCTGTCCCTGGGACACTGCCCTGAGCACAGGATTTACCTCCTGCCTGCTGCCGTGGGGGTCCACACAGCCCCCAGACCTCACAGCTGGAAAACTGGGGATGGCCCATCATTAAATCCCGGGAAGGATTCCCTGGGGCAGCCTCTTTGGGTGGTGGTTCCTACGTCTTGATCTGGAATTGGGATATCTGAAATAACTGAGGGAGATCTGGAAATAATTGAGGGCTAATTTCTGAACAAATGTAGATTATTGCTGTTGTGGTGAGGTTGGGAATTGCCCAACCTCAGTAGTATGGGCTGCTCTTTAGCTAGAGGTGAACCTCCACTGGACATGGAAGAGCTCATTCTGTTTCTGGTAATTGATAGCCCTTCTCTTCTCTTTCCTTCAATCTTTTTTCTTTTCTTTCATCTTCTCTTCATATTGAAAACAAAAGTTTTCTCGTTCATGCCATTGATTCAGATTGAAACTTTGAAGTCTTTGGATGATGCAGATAGCATTTTTCTTGTTCTCTCAAGCTGTTTACTGTCAGATGTTCCTGGCCTTCCTGAGGCGAGATGTAAAACCAGTTACAGTATCTGCTCCCCGTGGTCTTTTGCACTCCTTTTTCCAGTTATCCGTGTCTCTTCTAATTAGCTCTGTCTCGTGGTCTCTGATTTATACATATACCCCATAGTATTATATAGTTTTTTATTAGTACATTATTTTATGGTAGAAACCCCAACACTCTGTTGTGGCAGATGCTGCTTTGACTCCAAAGTTAAAAAAAGCAGTTCCTCCCTCAAAGGAGTTCCAGTCAAAGTGCAAAATAAGAGCAAACAGCTGGATGTGGGCAGACACACAGTATCTTGTATGTGGCACCTCCTTGACATTATTAGATGTGAATTGTAACACTCTGTCAGTAACCAGTTAAATATTTCATGGTCTGGATGCTGTCCAGCTGCCTTGGGAGCAGTAACTGCAGTGCTGGGCTGCTGCTGCCCACCTCTGCCCGTGCCCTTGGGGGCAGTTCCCAGGGCGGGGGAAGAATCTTCCCCCAAAGATTCAATTGTGGAAGGATGTGGAGGCATAGCAGAAAAAATAATCCGTGTGTTAAAGTGACTTTGTGTGTTCCCCTGCTCAGTGTGGTGCCTGTTGCCCATAGTCTCCTGGAAATAAGCAGATGGGAACAAATGCCTTGTGCAGGCTGGCTGGGCTGAGCAATTGCACGCAGAGGGAGATTTGCATGTCTGGGCCAGAGGAGAGCTGGGTTTGCTTGGCAGAATTCCTCACAGGTCACTTGTGCATCTTCCCTGTTACCTTAGGATAGGGATTTTCTGCTGTTTCCCCCTGAGCAGCAGGCTCAGAGTTCAGTTCAGACATGGCAGGAGGGAAAGCTGGCGTGGGGAGAGGCTGGGGTTCTGCAGGGGTGCACAGTCCTTCAGAGGGACATTGCAGAGTGAGCACACAGCACAGGACAAGATGCCAGGGAACCAGAGCCAGTGAATAGTTCTGTGGATTAATAGACATAAGCACTAGAGCTCAAGGGAGGGAAACAGATTCCATTATTGACTGTTCATCCCCTGCAAAACTGCCTAAAGGGATGGCTAATATGGTTTGTTTTCCCTTAATTAAATATTTGTTACATGGTTTGTTTCCCCTCAATTAAATATTTGTTCTGGTTGTTCCTTTGTGACAGGAATAAAAAAGCAGCAGCATTGCCTATCTTGTACTTTCAGCTAATCCTGAACATGCTGAAACTGTTCTGCTGTCCTCCCCCCAGTTATTTCCTGTAAAAAATTGCTTTCTCGCATCCATTCTCTTTTCTCTCTCTGCTTTTGAATCACTTTGCTGAATGACTCATCCTGCCCCAGTAAATAGGTTAACTCCAGGAGAATGATGAAACTGCACAGTGACATGTGGATTGTTGCTGGTGTGCTTTCCCTGCAGCTGCTGTTTTAGAGGTGTTGTGGTATCCAATACCAATTTCATCAGGTTTTAAACCATGAGGTGCTGCTGCAGGGAAGAGTTGTCACCCAACTCCTTTGGTCGTGCTGGTTTGGATCTAAAAGAAATATGTCTTAATACCAAATGGCACTGCTTATCTCAGCAGTTTGGATCAAATCCCCGAGGCCCAAACCATGCACGATAAACCAGGCAGGAGCACACTTCTCCCTCGAGCTTTGCAGCAGCAGCAACACAGTCAAAACAAGAGTTAGCAGTGAGAAAATGAGGACTCTTGCCTTGTGTTTCCTAAGCTCCAGTCCATCAGCCTAGTATTTCTGCATGGGTTTAGCCAAATAACGTGGCTTATAAAATGAACTCCATCCCCTTCTGGTATAAGTTTTTGTGTATTTATTTATTATGTGCTCATTCTGATTGGAATACTTTACTTGGTCTTGTTGCATGTAAACTAAAGCTAAATACAAACTCCATCTTTTCTCAGTAATCACTGACTATCAGCGAGGGAGAGCCAACTCCATGACTCAAACACGTGTCCCTTCCCTTGCAGTGCAGCCAAAACTCTCTGGCATCAGAGCGCTGCAGAATGAAAGTCATATCTAAATATATGTGAGCAGAAAGAAAGTCAGTTAAAAAAAGACTTTGTTATGGAAAGCTACTACAAACCAAATCCACGGTGGCCTGGAGTTCCTCATCACACCCAGGCTGATCTAGTTTTCCACTTTCAAGGTACTCTTCCCAAAGCAGCTGCTGACACTCGTGGAGGAGCTGCAGAGAGCCAGCTGAGCTCCTCGCAGCCCCTTTCTGCCTCTGCCTGGTGACTGAACAGACTTCAGGGCTTGATAAAGCACGGGATATTTATCACCATCCTAGCAAACAAGAGCACAGCAGCTTTTGTTTCATGCCCGTGTAGTTCTGGCAGTGCCAGCGCTGATACTCAGAGCCAGTTCTTGGTCAGGGAACTGGGCAGGGCCTGGGCAGAGCCTGGCCCCAGGTGCCACCCTGAGCACCATCCTTGGGTTTGGTGTCAGTGTCTGCAGTGCTCTGGTCTGGGCAGAGAAAGGGTGCAGAGCATGAGATCTAAAGAAACAAAAACACCCCAGTGTGCTGGGGTGCCTCTCCCAAGTGTCTGACACCACCCCTCTAAACTCTGCTCAGGGAGTGTGAGCCAGCAGAACAGCTCCAAGGGCTGCCCACAGGCATTTGCTGAAGCTTGCTGGGGCAGGAGGAAAAGGGCAGAATCATTCCTGAAGGTGCCTCTTCTTCCTCCAGTCCGTGTGTAGGCAGGGCTTGCACCAGTCTTAGAACTGTCTGCTGAAAAAAGTGGTGACTAAATACTGAAATCCATTGAGCAAACAGGAAATCACACTCTGGAGCAAAGATTGCTCTTTGTGGTGCTGTTGCAGCCAGCAGCCCAGGATAGAATCCCAGCTCGTGTGTGTGCATGTGTGTCCTGCAAAAATCACAGTTCCCTGGGTCATGGAAGAGTGCCTCGAAAACTTAACTCAGTGGATTCAAACAGGGATCAAACGGGTTAAATCACTGAAAGCACCACAAATGGCACCCATCACCCTTAGGACTGTTCCCTTCAGCTCACTGTAGGGCAGCCTTTGGCAGCTGGTTCTGCAGCAGAACGTGTCATTTGTGCTCTAACTCTCCTACTGCCCCATTTTCTGTGTAATTTCTGCTCTAACTGTCCTACTGCCCCATTTCTGCTCTCCTTCTGCCCCATTTTCTGTGTCATTTGTGCTCTAACTGTCCTACTGCCCCATTTCTGTGTCAATTTGTGCTCTAACTCTCCTTCTGCCCCATTTTCTGTGTCATTTGTGCTCTAACTGTCCTTCTGCCCCATTTCTGTGTCACTTGTGCTCTGACTCTCCTGCTGCCTGAGTGAGCTCAGCACCTGATGGTGCTTTGAGATCTAAAGGATCTGAAGTCCTGCCTCAGGACTTTAAAGGATCCTTGTAGGGCTCTTGGGAATGCTTCTGTCTGCGGCATTGTTGGAGTTCCATGAGTGTGACCTCACAGACTTTGTGTGTTTTTCAGCCCAAAGCAGGGCTGTGACAGGTCTGTGACAGGTCTGCTCCTGCAGGGATGCTTTGGGCCATTGGCAGGATGGTGACAGAGATCCCAGCCCTGGAGTCCCCCCATTCCCCTCTAGGTCACTTTTCCTGCCAGCTTTGGGGCGTTGTTTTGTAGTGGCTGCTGATCTTTTCTGGAAGTACAGTGACAATAATGAAAGTGCTCAGAGAGCCCTTAGCGTTTCTGAGGTGGTGTCACAGACAGATTTGTGTTTTGAGTACTTCCTTCCTGCTAGTTTTTGATCTACAGTGCGTTTAGGGCATTGCAATTTTTTTAGCAGAAATGCTATCTCTATTTTTTGCTCTTTTCTTGCCGGCACACCCAGCTTCCTGTTAAACATTTTGGGTAGGACAGTACTAAAATACCAATTGCTTGATTTTTGCACCTCACTCTGGCACTGAAATATAAGGGAAGGATTTGTAAATGTCATGAGTGCAATCCAGATCCTGTAAATCCAGAGCAGTTCAGATATTGATTTCAGTTGGGATGGGCTTTAGCCAAAAATATGCATTTTATTTAGATTCTGTTTTCCATCAGATATCTGTATTATGTTGCTAAATTCATGGAAAGATGCCAGTGGGTTTGGAGTCTTGATACTCCTACAGCAAAAATGCACCCTGGGACTTGAGTTGCCACTTAGTTTGAGTCAGGAACCCTTCCAAGAGTTTGCTTAATTAATGGAGGTGACCTGGTTGCTGTTGGGTGCTGGGGAGGGTCGCAGCTCACACGAACTCTGGAGGTTACAAAGCAGGACAAGGCAGAAAAGTTGCAGGGTGCATCTCTGGGCATTATTTCAGTGAGGAGGAAACCCTGGTTTTGATGTGTAATTAAACCTTTACAGCTGATCACATCTCAGTGATTGTACGTCCCCATTTCCCAGAAAAATAAAGGCTTTATTTGCTGTTGGTTTCTAAAACAACCCCACATGCTCTCAGAACTTTCCCCCAGCAGTTTGTGGGGCTTGGGCTCCTTGTGCCTGGTGCACCCAAACTGGTGTTTCCCAGTCAAGGAGCCGCTGTGCTCTCGTGTGCAGAAGCTGATTTTCCAGGATGCAGAATATAAAATAGGCTGTGTACTGAGTGGGAGGTTCCAGGGTATGATACGTGGCTGCACAATCCTGGGGAGCCAAGTAAAATACTTCTTTTCTATATATAGTCACCTGAAATCCAGCAGCAAAGACACTTCTGAATCCTGCACTCAAAACTTAGCTTTTAAGAAGCACCTTTTGCTCCTTAATATTGCAATTTTTTAAATTATTATTTCCACATGGTTTTGCAGGCGTGCCGAATGCTTTCACGGTGAATGCAAAAGAAATCTAAAAATATCTTTTTAAAAAGG
This sequence comes from Taeniopygia guttata, assembly GCF_048771995.1. Lineage (NCBI taxonomy): Eukaryota > Metazoa > Chordata > Aves > Passeriformes > Estrildidae > Taeniopygia > Taeniopygia guttata. Next base: position 14,364,858 of record NC_133045.1, read on the forward strand.
CAGAAAATCCTAAATACTGCCTTTTCCTGAGGAAAATAGCTCACCTTATTTTGTTTGAAGTGAAGACTGTAACTTCCATGATTTCTTTGCCCAGATCTCTCCTGTTCTGTACGATAAGGCAAAGTCTGATTTTCACTGGGGTTGGATGTCTCAATGAAAAGGGACTGCCTTTGGGTCTGCCATAACTTTGTTGGATCTTACCTGGGCACTGGGGTGAGGGCAGAAGTGAATTTTGCAAAAGGCAGGGACGGGTCTGACCTGACTCACAGGTCACAGGGACCCCCTGAGCCTCTGGAGCCTCAGATCAAAGGATCAGATTTTCACCTTTTGTCACCAATTTAGGACTGCATGGTTTTGAATATTCATTTTTAGATAATATCAGTTGAGAAAAGAGGGGGAAAAAATGAAAATCTAGTGCTGGATCTGAGCAAACAGCAAGGTCAGTGGTTAAGTTCTGCCTTATGTGTTGTGTATGCTGAAATGTCCTTTTATGAAATTAACCCACAAAATGGAGGAGTAGCTGAAAGCTGTAACACTTGGCCATGCAACATAGGTCAAAGGTTACCTTTTTTCTCAAAAATGGTTTTGCAAATCTTTTTCAGAGCTGATAGATACACACCTTAGCTGGATACAAAACATTATATGAAAAAGAATGACTGTGATCTTTGATCCAAGCAATCAAAAAGAAAGGTAATTGGTATTTTTCTGCCTTTTCTCCAGCTGTGTGTTTCTCTTAACCTTTATTTATTTTTTTTTAATTAAGAAGTCATTCCCCTTTTTATTTGGCGTAGAGGGTTTAAAATATTTAATTTTATTTAATTTTTTTAAAATATTCTTTTTCTTCCCCACTTGTGTAGCACAGAGCTGTCCCGAGGTAGCTGGGGCCTGGTGGGCAGGGAAGGAGAGGTGGGGCTGTGCATGCTGGGCTGAAGCATCTCAAGGCTCCCATCCTTCCAGGCAGGGCAGCTTGGAGGGCACTCTGCCAGCCCAGGCTCAGCTTTCCTGCTCCAGCTCCTGCCCAGGGCTTGGCTTTGCATGTCCCAGTTCCTCCTGGGCATGGCAGGATGTGGAGCACTGCAGGGAGGAGCCGCTGGGGTGAGCTTTGCCTTCTCTGAGGAGCCATCCCCAGAGGGTCAGTGCCATGTGTGGGACACCCACGGCATCCCTGTGCCCAGGGGGATCTGTGGGATTGTCCCCAAAGGTCACTGCAACATCCCTGGTGCCCAGGGGCTTCTGTGGGATTGTCCCCAAAGGTCACTGCAACATCCCTGGTGCCCAGGGGGATCCGTGGGATTGTCCCCAAAGGTCACTGGAACATCCATGGCATCCCTGGTGCCCAGGGGGATCTGTGGGATTGTCCCCAAAGGTCACTGGAACACCCACAGTATCCCTGGTACCCAGGGGCATCTGTGGGATTGTCCCCAAAGGTCACTGCCACATGTGTGGAACACCCACGGCATCCCTGGTGCCCAGAGGGATCCGTGGGGTGGCACAGGTGTGGAGGGGTGTGAGTGTGGCACCCTCACAGGGTGACATTGCCACCTCACAGGGGCTCCTCCTGTCCCGGGGCTGCTGGGACACAGCCCAGTGTCACCCCACAGGGACACAGCCCAGTGTCACCCCACAGGGACACAGCCCAGTGTCACCCCACGGGGACACGGCCCAGTGTCACCCCACAGGGACACAGCCCAGTTTCCAGCGGGGAGGCTGTGAGGGAGGCTTGGCTGTCAGTGGGGCTGGAGCAGGGGCTTGTGCCCACACAGACTGTGCCCCCATAACTCCAGCAGCCTCTGGGTCACCCCCTGGGCATCCCAGGCTCTGTCCCGCTCCCAGGACAGCAGCATGTGCCAGAGGATGCCCTGAAGAAGCCCAGCCAGGCCTTTCCTTGGCCTCGTGGCAGCTGTCATTTCAATATCTTTCTTTATGATTTAATCTTTCGTTATCTTTGCATATGTACCTCTGGCCTCATTTAATCAGTTCTCTCATTAAACAGATCAATAGTGCTGTGCTCCAGAGCAGCCAGTGCCAGGCACCTTAACTAACAATGTTTTATTTAGTAATCACACAACCTGCTGTTCCCCTCAGCTAGAGATGAGCAAATAATGAGAACTGAGACTTGAGACACATTTTAACCACATCACCAAAAAGAGATGGCTGGGAGTTCACAAGAGCAGGTTCAGCCCATGCTCGGGGCTTCCTCTGAGGTTTAGGCACGGCTCAGTTTGCTGGTTTGGTTCAGCCAGGTTTGGTTCAGGCTCAGTTTTCTGGCTTGGTTCAGCCAGATTTGGTTCAGCCAGATTTGGTTCAGCCAGATTTGGTTCAGCCAGATTTGGTTCAGGCTCAGTTTGCTGGTTTGTCTCAGCCAGGTTTGGTTCAGGCTGTTTTCTGGTTTGGTTCAGGCTCAGTTTGCTGGTTTGGCTCAGCCAGATTTGGTTCAGGCTCAGTTTGCTGGTTTGGTTCAGGTTCAGTTTTCTGGTTTGGTTCAGGCTGTTTTCTGGTTTGGTTCAGGCTCAGTTCGCTGGCTGGCTCCAGCCTCTGTTGAAGCCCAGGTCTCTTGGGCACCCCTGGATCTGGGTGCATGTGCCCACAGTTCTGGAGCAGACCCCCAGGGATGTGTGATTGCCCTGGCCTTGGGCTGGAGGGGATTTCAAGCTTGGAGAGCGAGCCATGCTTGGGATCACTCCTGATTTGGTTTAGGGACTCTGGTTGTAGGTTCTAGTGCTGGGACAAGCCCTGACACACACTGGTGATGCCCAGCTTAACCTGCACCCAACACTCCTTCCAGCACTTGGGTCTGGGTGAAGTTCAGGGTGGCTGTGGGACATTCAGGCCAGCTGATAACAGGGAGCTCTTGACATGCAGGTTCTCACAAAAACCCCAATTTTCCACATGGAAGAGCTGGCAGGGAGCAGTCCTGGGTGTGCCTGTCCGTGGGGTCAATGCTTCAGGCTGTTCCCCTGCAGCTTTTTAGCCCTGATCAGGCTGCAGAGCCTGGAACCTCAGCCCACAGAAGCCACTGCTGACCTCAGGGGAGGGAAAGTGAAGTTTGCAGGCAGAGTCAGCACTTCAGCACAGCATCCAACCTGCCCAGAGCCAGCCCCAGGCAGGGAACAACCAAAGCTGGACCCCTCAAAGCCCCTTCAGGGAACTCCACTGAACTATCTGCTCGTGTTTCACTAAATATTTAACCCCTCCTAGATGCAGATGACTGTTGGCTCTGCTGTTTCCATGCCTGTATTAGATAAAAGCAATAGGTAAAGCTCATCTGTGGTATTTTTGGTAGCACAAACAAATGTGTTGATAAATAAATCGCCCGCAGCCTCAGCCCACTTGTTTCTGGAAAGGAAATGACCCTCTAAGAGTGGGTGCCCACTTCTTTTACCTCACTGCTATTTTTAGGCGAGGCTGTGAAAACTTTCCACCGAAGAGCTGCTCCTGTCATTTCCTGGGCAGAGCAGGCAGGAAGCTGTGAGTGAGCAGGAGGAGCTGCCCCAGGCTGGACCGACCTCCCTCCCCTCCTCTGGCTGCTGCCTGCCCTGCAGAGCATCCCTCCCTGGGCAGCCAGATGTTCCTCCTGCCACAGCCAGCTGTGGCAGTGCCAGCTGGGATGCTGGGCAGCAGCACAGGGCAGGAATGCTGCCCTTCCTGCCCAAATCATCTCCAGGAGGCACCAGCCTGGCTCAAGTCAGCCACCTCCCAGCTGGGATTGGGAATTGCTGAGCCATGGGCTGTTACTGGTGGGGATTTTGAGCATGGAGTTCCTGGAGTACAGCCCCCCACGTCCAGCAGCAACGTGGAGCTTTGGAAAAATACAGATTTTGCTTTCTCAGAGACAAATCCCAGCGTGCAGAGAGGAAGGAGATTTCAAACCATGAATTGTAACTATTAAAAACTAATTCATGTGTTCCCTTTCCCAGAGACTTGCCAGAGACTGGGCACCAGGTTTTTTAGACAGGGAGAAGTAGTGAAATTCTATGTTAATTAATACTATGTTAATTAATGTTTTCTCATAAATATTGATTAGAAATTGGATAGAATATAGAGGAGCCTTACAGCTGCAAACCTGAGGATTAATCAGACTTGGGTGAGGGCCTGCTTTGGTTTGAGTTAGTCCCTGTTTCAGCCCTTAAATATCAACAGGGAGAAGTAATTTAGAGCTGGGGTCTGAAACCTAGAAAATTCAGTTTTCTTGTTTTAAGGCAGATTAGTCAGAGTAACTAAACAGTTTCCACACCATGATGAATACAGCACCAAGGAGCTGCAGGTGAAATGGAGCCCCAAAAAAGGCAGTTCTGGAGTTCTGCATCAAAATGCTCATGGTTTAGGTATTTCCTAATCAAAGTGCAGAGATTTCTGCACTTAAATTCTAGGGAGCACCTGAATTCTAGAGAGAGAATTATTGTTCCAGGAGGTGCCAGAGGGTGCTTTAGGCAAGTGAGTGTGAAAAGTTGCCAGGAGGCTTTGGCTGTTGTAAATAAAGTAATATTGTTGTGACTTTTAATCAGACAGCAAAGTTCTTCAGTGTCTTCCCTTGAGCTTTATTAACAAGCCTGTCCCAGCCTCTCACAGTGCCCTGGTGCTGCATGCAGGTTGATTGTGCTCCAGTCTGCAAATAAATGGTAATAAAGATGTAAAGCACATAATAAAGTAGAGTCTAGAGTGGGATTAAAAATTACAAAACATAAACCACCCAAATGCAAACTTTTTCACCTGAGTTGCAGTCCCTGTGTTTTCATCACTGTCCACTGTATTTCCTCCAAACCTGGCCTTTTTCTCTTTCAAATATTTTTCTTTCAGCCTAGTGGAAATGTTGGAATGCTTAGATATCTGGAGATGTTTCTTTTTGCCCCTGGGGTAAGGGCAGTGTCTGTGGCAGAGGGAATGTGTGTGAGGGATGTGGCAGGCCCTGGGCACGAGCCTCTCTCTGTTTTATGGCACCCGAATCACGTTGAACACAGTGAAATTCCCTCTCCCCCCTCCTTCCCCCTTCCCTTCCAAAAACGTGTAATGTGAGCAAACAGGACCACTTAGGTTTTAATAAAATTAAGTTCTGAATGCAGAGGGGATGTTTGCAGCTTGACTGCCCAAGGATTGCTTTTACTTTTTACTTGTCGTGATGTTGGAAGTGCTTTAATGTTTCCTCCTCTCTCTTTTATTTCCCAGTTAACGAAATTATCAGGAAGGAATTTTCTGGACTCCCTGCCAGAAGTCAGACATAGAAGAAGAGATTTGTGAGACAACTTTTACCGAATCCTTCCACAAGTGACCTCTTAGACCCTTCCAGTGCCCCTGCAGCCTCTGGCTTCCTTTGCAGTTCATCTCCGGGCAGAGACTCAGCGCAAGGAACAATGAATTGGCACCAAGCGACAGCCTTGGCTGAGCCCCTGGCCACCCCTGAGTGCAAACAGCACGGAGGACACCCTTCCTTCCATCCAGAGACCACATTGTTCTCCTGGAACAGAGCATCTGTCTGAGGAAACACTCCAAGCCTGCTGCAAGCCATCTGTCCGTGCGTCCGTCCGTCCACGGGGACAGGAGCTGCCCCTGGGCTGGCTCAGAGCTGGGGGGACACTGGGGGTGGGCAAAGGGGAACACAGAGTAATATATTCCACGGGAGAGCAGCACCATCCTGCAGGTCACTAACAGTGATTTGCCCTCCTGAGAAATGGTATTATTGTGGGAAACTGAGGCAGCCAAGCTCGCTCAGCCTTCATCCAATCCAGGATCAAAAGCCAGTTTGCTCTGAGCACTGTGTTGGTATTTCAAATGGGAGATCCCAGCTGAATCCAGGACTTTTCTTCATTTTTCTCATCAGACTGGATGGGAATTTGAAGGAGAGGGATTCTCATAACCAACCAGTGAAAAGAGCAATTCAGCAGTTCACCTGCCCCAAGGTAAAATAATCCCAGGTAAAACAGAGATTAATATATAGGAGTTACAGTAAATCCAAAGATTTTATGATTGTTCCTTATTAGTATTTAGGCAGTGTATGAACACATCTTAGATATTTTCTCTCTAACAAATTGTTGCTGTTTCTTTTCATGTAGAACCTGCTCTTGGCTCATAACTTGTCTCATTTAGCAGCTGGAACATTTACTCACCCAAGCTGCAGAGGAAAATAATTGCATCTTACAGAAGCCATACATTCCAGAGAAAATAGACACTTATTTATATTCACCTGGCCTCTTTAGCTTTGCACAGCTAGCAGCAATTCCTGGAAAGGTTACATTTCCATGGGAGTTAGCATTTTGTTATATTTTGCTTCGTGTGTTAGAATATCCTGTCCTGACTCCTGCTTAGCACATCCCAGGTAACCACTGCCACCTGCAGTTGTACAAGTTAGAATATTTAGGGGAGTCAGGGATAAAAAGGCTTCTGAGTGGGTAATCAGTGTACAGTAAAAGATAGCCATAATATTTTAGGAATTACATAATAATCTTTCCTGGTTTTATAAATAAGGAATGCTGATATTTTCAGCAATGCAGAGCCTGAGCTCTGCTCTAGAAAGCAGAGTGAAACTAATCCAGTGTTCAGTTGTGTCCCAGTAAACTTGGCAGAATACCAGCTCACAGCAGGAATGAGGGGATGGGAATACAGCAGAGCAGCCTCAAAATTGGTTCCCCAGTGTCTCAAGAAAGATTTTGCACAATCCCTGCAGAGCACGTGCTTGGTCCAACAAAAATCTCTTCAGGACTATCAGGAAGAATGTATTTTCTGCCACTGAAAACCGGTGCTTAAACTCTGCAAGGTCTTGGGGTTTAGAGTGGGAGACAGAAGCATTAGGTTCTTCAGAACCCCTGACCTGGGGCTCAGCTAAACTTTGGCTCTTGAACAGAAATCTGAATTTCACAGGAGCAGCTCTGAACTCCAGATTCAGCCCAGCTCAGATCCAGAACCAGAGCAGAGCCCTGCACATCCCACCCTGGCTTTTGTGGCACACTTGGCTTCTATTCCTGCTTTGTGGGGTTCAGATCTTTCCCCCAAAAGGAGTTCCTGTATCCCAGCACCCAGAACTCCCGGGGGGCATCACTCTGCTGCCCTCCTCGTGAGCTCTGCCCCTCAGCCTGGGCCTGCAGAGGTGAAAATGGCCTTTTTTCACTGCTGATTTTACAGAACCAAAAGTGAGGCCCAGCCTCGCTGAAGAGGGGAATTCCTGTTAGACAGCACTCAGCAGGACCCACTGGCTCACACGCCTCAAAAAGCTATTTTGGATTGTTAAAAGCTGTCAGTGGGCCAGAAGCTGACACATATTAAGGGGTTTTTAGTGCAGTCTGATGAATTAGACAATTTTGACATATTCTAAAGGCCAGAAGTTGCCTTGTCAGAAGTTCTTTGATACAGCTGAGTGAAAGAACAGACCAAATGCATCTCCCAGTTTCACACTTGGATGTATCAAAGGTTTTCCATGATCCAACCTGTAAAGTATAGGAGAAATTTTAAAAACAACCCAGAAACCCATCCACAGAAAAAAAAAAAAAAAATCCTCAGATTACTGGCAGAACCTTCTCTTTTGCTGGATTTTAAAAGGAGCTCAAAGAAGCCCAGGAAGGTCTTTTCAGATCTGTGATGTGCTGCTGCTGCTGCTCTGGTGATTGTCTACTCATCAATTTAGGGAATCATTTTTTGCATATTTATTTTTAGATGATATCAATTTAGAAAAGGGGCAAAGTAAAATCTAGTGCTGGATCTGAGCAAAGAACAAGGTCAGTGTCTAAGTTCTGCCTTCAGGATTTTTGAGGCTGAAATGTCCTTTTAATAAGAAGTTAACCCCTAAAAGGAAGGAGTAGCTGCAAGGTTGGGTTTGGAGCAAAGGCTGTTCAGGGCCAGGGGGAGCCAGGCAGGCACAGCCCTGCTGCACCAGGAGACCTCTGCAGCCCAAATAAACGAGATTTCTGCTCTGCTCATGTGTTCTTCAGGCCCTTTGCTATGGAGGGGGGACAGAGGGTTGGGTTTTGATTTGTTGAATTTATTTTTGGAGGTTGCTTTTTTTTTGGTTTGGTTTATTTTGTTTGGTTAGAGATTTTTTTAAAGATTTTTTTTTTGGGGGGGGGGGGCTGATTTTTTTTGTCTGGGTTTTTGGGGGAAAGGGGTTTTTTAATGTGCTACAGGTGCTCTAACCACGCTTGCACTGACTGTATTCCTTCGTCCTCTTTACTGCATAGGTATTAATCTGTGTACATATACAGAGTACAATGTCATTTATATAATACACCCACACAGACAGGGATTATTTACAAGGGCTGGTAGTAACAGGACAAAGGGGGAATGGCTTCCACGTGGAGGCTTCACCCCGTGTATTCTGTTTTTTAGGGGTTCAGCCAGAGCTGCACGAGCTCAGGCTCTGCTGCCCCATCTGCTTTTCCATGCAACAGCAGCTAAATAATTCAGCTTCAACCAACTGTGTATTTATTTCCGGAGAAAAGGAGCATCCTCAGACATAGTGTTGTGCATTGTTGTCTCTTTAAAAAGGAACAAAAATATATAGCTAGGCTGAGGAATTTCAATATATACAGTACTAAATTATTTCCTGTTCTTGCTGAGCAGTGTTCTTCCAGTATTAGTATTTCTGTTCTTAGTACAACTTTCTCTCTGTACAAGCACCAGCTTAACCTTGGAAGAGTTAATAGCATTTTGTGAGCAATTTGTTCTCACTTTATCTGGAAGACAGCCATATTTGCACATGAGGAAATTCTGTCTTTCCTCAGTTATCTGAATGTTTCACCACAGTGCCTTCCTGCCATTGTACCAAAGGCCTGCAAGTGTCTTGTCTGCAGGGTGAACAACTCTAATGCATTTTCCATCAAAGCTGCACCATGTGAAGTTCATGGGGCATGTTGGAACTCAGAAGTTCATCTCTTTTTATTTGTCTTTTGTGTGTGTGTGCGTGTGCATTTTTTTTTAAACTTCCATTTTTCCATCCGAGCTTTGGCTGCAAATACAGGATGAGCTTCTATAAACTGTGCATCAAATATACATAGAATAAAAATCATCATTCATGATATGTAAACAGTCTGAGAGTGGAATGGGAGTGGGCAGATATCAGGAAGATTTTTTTTTTGTCAGTTATGAGTGTTGGAAGTTCAGTTTGCCAGGAGAGGAATTGCCTGTGAAGATACTTGCAATGAAATACAAAGTCCTGGTTTTGTTTTTCTCCATGAGAATGAGCAAAATGTGAGATCTGAGCAACAGCAGTGGAGTGAAAGTGTCTCATGTATGTTGTTTTTACAGGGAGAAAGAATGTAGAAGAGTCATGGGTTTTGCACTTGCTTTATTTGTATCCATGTAAATATGTATCCCTCCATTCTCCCCGTAGGAATTCAGCATTTCCTGAATGTAGAGGATTTCCAAAACCAGCACTATGTTATTCTCTCTTGTATAAAAAGCTGCTGCTTCACAACATATCTAGACCAGTTCTCAAAGTAGCTAGCATGTTTTATAAATGTATTTTGTAATCTATCTTTACAACAAAAGTGACTGTGCTTTTTTTCTGACCAAATATGCAACAACTTTTGGATTGAGGTTTGTATTTATAAAGGATCAGTTTTCATTTTCTGAATGCCTTACTTTTCTATGCAAATGTTGTTGAATTGTTGTTGTCCTAAAAAAAAAAAAAATTAAAAAAAAAAAGACGTATTTGATAGGTTTCCCAAAGACTTCAAAGACAGCTTTAAACGCTTGAGAAATATGTTTCTAAATATTTCAATCTGACTTCTTCCCCTGCATTTCTTTCCAAATTGCTACTTAATAGGGAACAATGATCTGCCAGATGGGACTCAAGAAAATGACTGTCTTAATTTCAAATCTTAAACTGATTCAGATCCTCATAATTTTTGCACCACTTAAAATCATCTGATGTTCCAGTTTAGCTGCAATTCTGAGTGATTGTTATTTATGTTCCATATTCCTGTGCAATAGGAAGAGATGCCACTGCTGGGTCTCAGTGGGGTGAATTGTAGAATTCTCCAGAAATCAACTCTTTTCCTCATCATTTACATTGCAGTGGTTTCTTCCCTGTGAGGCAACACTCTGCCATCACACGTGGAAGGTTGTAATTCTTTATTCATCTCAGTTCAGAATGAATAATCCACCTTTTGGAACGTTTGACATCAGATTGGCATCTGTATCTGTAATATCTGCTGGTTGTAACTGCAGGGCTCAGAGCTGATACCAACTTCTCCAACTACCAACCCCCTCTGGTCTGTTGAAGGTTTTTTTTAGCCGTTTGTGTTGTTTCAGCGGTACAAAAACATAAACCAGTACCTGCACATTGCAATAAACTTCACCTGAAGGTGCTGATGCTGCAAAAGATGTCCTCAAATGCAAAAAAATTACCTGGAGGGGTTGAGTTTTGTTCTTTAAGTCCTAAAACAGCAACATAGGGTAGAAAGCTCCAGAAGGAGCGAGTCTCAGAAATAAATAATGTTTGTAAAAGCCAGGACTGGCAGAGGTACTGCAGGAGGGACCCTGCTGTGCCGTGCTGGTGGCACTGGGCACACAGAGCCTGCCCAGTGCTGGCCTGCCTGGCTCTCCCATTTTTGTCTGAGTGTGTTTATGAAGTGACACCCCCCAGGTCAGCCCTCCCTGCCCTGGATGTTCAGGTAAAGCCGGATTTTAACAGACACACGATTGAGCACTTGTCACTCACATCATCCTAGCAGATGTCTTTTGAATCAAGTTGCCTGTTCAAAAACAAACTGTCACAACTGAAAAGGGGTTTATATCATTCACATTCCTACAACAACGTTGTTAACCTCCAATGTAACGATTTTTTTGCTATCTGTAAAGTATTTTTATATATTGCCTGTACTATGGTAGATTAGCAATAAATGAAAGGGCATCATCTGCTGCAAGAGTGTTTGGTCTGTTCTTAAACACCTTTAGTGCCTTTGATTAATGAATATCAGGGGGCTGAGTCACCCACTTGTCTTCTTGTCCTGTCACCCTCAGAAAGACTCAGGAAGGATTTCTGCAAAAGGATTTCAGAGCATTTCATCACTAATGAGCTGCTCAGCCCCCCTCTGGGTCAGGGTCCCACCCAGTCCTGTGGCTGACACTGCTCACACTGAGACTTCTTCATTTCCTCTTGCTGTCTGTTTTCCCTCTTAATTTTCTTTCCCCACCACCCCAGTAAAAAGCCCCAAACAATCCACACCAACAGGCACTGCAGAGCCTTGACCTCAGTAAAGCAGTCATTCCATCTGTGTGAGTGTCCCTCTGCATCAGTAGATGCTTTTTTAGAGACTGGGGATGGACTCCATTTCACTTTTTTTCATCTAAATCTTAATTCTGCATTTCTCTGCTGGAGACACTAAAAGAGACATTTTCATACTGCTGTGCTGGAGGGGTGCCCAGAGCCCATTATGGCCCAGTGAGAGCCGAGTTTGTACAGCATTCAATTAAAGACATTTACCTTAACAAAATCAATATTATCCTTTGCATTTAAACCCAGAGAATTCAAACCATATTCCGTGCATTTGTGGGCCACGGAGCAAGTGTGCTGCCTTGCTTATTCACAAGAGCCTCAGAGCAGGGGCCATGTGGAAGTTCTTAACTCCCAACCCTGCACAAAGGCTGGGAGCCTCAGGAGCCAGACAGGCCTCGCCAACAAAGAAGCTGTTACTGGCTAGGAGAGAACATTTTATGATGAGCAAATATATGGCACGCAGGATTTGAGCTTCATTCAGCAACAGGAAAATTTAAGTAACTTAACCTGGAAATTCCACAGCTCTGGTCTGAGAACTCGAGCACCTGACCCGATCCTCTGGCTTTAATTTACGTCTTGGGGCTGAATTAAAGGACTACAACAGCAGCCCAGGTTTTTCGTCTTAACGGGAAATTTCCTGGATTTTGTAGACTTAACTTGCTCTTTTGTAACCCTTCAGCATAGCTGAGTTTTTTCTCAGTTTTCAGGGCAGCAGCAAGGAAGAAAAACCCATGTTCCTAATGAGCATCTGGGTCTCGTGTGAGCACTCGCGTGCTCCGCTGTGTAAATATGCATTTACAGCTTCTTTTTCTTTTTTGAAATACAGCTGTAATTTAGGCAGTCTAAGGAGCTGCCTTTCAGCTTCAGAGCAGATTCTTTTGCCAATACATCATCCCTGGCCTGCTCAGGTGGCCAGGCTCAACTGGGCTGCTCCAAGGGAGCTTCACGGGGAAGAGGAGCTCCCCCCACGCCATCCTCATCCTCCCCATCCTGTGCCTTACTTGCACTGGCTGCTCCTCTGAACTCAGCATCTCGTGGTGTAGAGGGGCTTGAATTAATTATATTTAGAGAAGGCAAAGCCCCAGCAGAGGATTTGAGCTCCTACTGACCCAAGAGGGCAAAACTGCAGAGAAAATTGCTGAGGTTTGAGGGATCACTTACCCTGAAATGCTGGGAGGACAGGGAGGTGGGAGAGGCTGGCAGGAGCTGCCCTGCACACAAGTGGGTCACAGGCAGGCACCTCTTTATTCCACAGACCAATCTGCAGCCAAATCCAGGAGGGCACGGGGGCAGCCACTGAAATAAAGCCATTTTCTGTTGCTCAGACATCCCCACAGACAGCAAAGGATGCATTTCCTCGGGCTGCTGCAGCACAGGGTGGCAGTGCCATCTGCAGGGAGCTGAGCCACAGCCCAGCTGGGGGAGCCCAGGGGAGCAGGGAGGGAGCCCCGAGGTGTTGGATTATTCCCTTTCCTGACCCAGAGATGGGGCAGCTGAGAGGTGTTTGAAAAACTTTCATTCCATTTTCAGACAATACAGGTGTTATAATTCACACCGTCATAATCAAAAACTAATTATTTCCTAATTACAATATATTATAAGCGTTTCTTGGCCTATCAGCTTTTTGCCATGCAAATACTTTAAAGCAAATTAGTTAAAATTACCCCTCATGGGTCCCACTACAGTGCATCTTTCACAGTTCTGTTTCTCCAAAGTATCCAGTCTAATTTACAAAGCCATCCTTTGAAACTTGTTCCTGGTTCCATTTCTCTCTCAATAATCACATCAGCAGACACAGACTGACCCAGGGAGACTCACACAGGGCTTTCCCAAAGCTTTTTTCCCACTTAGCTGTTAAAAGGCAAAAGGGGGAATAGGGAGAGGAGTTCATCCCATTAAGTGTATTTCTTGGTTGCTGAGAGACTTCAAATCTCCCTAATGAATACACACAGCACACTTAATTTTGTTTATGAAAACAGACTTATTGTGATGGCAAAAAGCATGAGTCAGTGCCCGGGGTGAGGGGAGAGCAGCAGCTGGAGACGCTCACCGAGGAGCAACGCCTCGGGAAGCAGAGCAGCTCTGCTCTCCAGAGCGCCAAGAGATGCAATTCCTGCTCTCACACACAGCACCAGGACACGGGCAGTGGGAGAAGCCTTCCCCAGAAGCTGAAACCTGCAGGGCTGTGGGGCAGCAGCAGACCCAGCACACCCTGAGCCAGCCCAGCATGGCCCCAGGATGCTCCTGGCACAGCTCACCTGAGCCTGGGCTGGTTCCTGAGCAGCACCCAGAGGTGCTGCTGGTCCTGAGCAAACCCAGCATGGCCCCAGGATGCTCCTGGCACAGCTCACCCCAGCCTGGGCTGGCTCCTGGGCAGCACCCAGAGCTGCTGCTGGTCCCTACCAAACCCAGCACAGCCCCAGGGTGCTCCTGGCACAGCTCACCCCAGCCTGGGCTCCTGGGCATCATCCAGAGCTGCTGCTGGTCCTGAGCAAACCCAGCACACCCTGAGCCAGCCCAGCACGGCCCCAGGGCACTCCTGGCACAGCTCACCTGAACCTGGGCTGGTTCCTGGGCAGCACCCAGAGCTGCTGACCCAGCAGAGCCTCCAGGGAAGGGGAAGCTCTGAGAGCCTCGAGGAGGAATTGCTGGTTCCACAAACCACGTTCCCCATCCATCCCTGAGTCCCTGTGTTGGGTGTTTATTCCACCTGAAAATGAGCCAGGTGGGATCTGAAAGTGCTCCCACGGCCTCCTGGGCTGGTGAAGGTCCTGAGCTGCACATCAGCAGGTGCAGAGGGAGCATTATTTCCTTGAACTGATTTTACTGCCCAAGAAATGTCTCACCACCGGATTCCCTTCCCAAATCCCATCTGCCAAAGGGTCCCCAGTGTCTGAAACACCTGAGGAGCCCTGAGCTGTCACTGTGACCCTGCCAGCAGCACCCTGCAGAGCCAGCCTGGCAGATCTGCCTCTGCTGCTCAGCACACCTTCAGAAACAGCCCCAGCCCCTCCTGCCAGCACGGGGCTGCTGTCCCTGCCCCAGTTCCACTGGTGCAAGCGTGGATGGAGGACCCCGAACAAGGAGCCTCTGAGCAGCTCTGCCCCACACAGCCCCTCTGTGTGTGGGGGTCACACACAGGGCTCTCCTCAAGCAGAGCTTGAGCTTTTCCTCCCTCCCTTAAAAAAGAATTTAAAGAGGAACCCATTTTCGGAAGGCCAGGCATGGAGGAAGGAAAGAAATTTCAATTTAAAACCTTAAATTGCAATGAAGAACCTTAAAAAGCTAAAATTGCTCATCTTACATTGGTTATGTCGCCACGTACAGCACAGGAGACAGGCCAAGCTGTCCCAGCTCCCCAAAAATGTCCCACAAAGGCTGAAACAAGTAGAGATGTAAAATTCTGAGTGTTCCTCTGTCCACGTGAGGCAGAGAGGAGCCTGGCCCTGCAGTTACAATCCTGATGGCAAAAAGACAACGGGCCAGAAATCAAGGATGGATTTTAGCTAAGGGCCCTTTTAAGCTTCTGCCATAGAGCAGAAAGAAGTGTGGGCTCCTGGAGGCTGGGCTTGGCTCTACAAGCACACAGTCATTATTTTCAGATATTTAAACCAGTTCTCCGACAGACCAAACTGCTGCCTGTCACACCTGCTGGCAGGGCAAGGCTGGGGCTCCTGGATTTTCATCACTAAAGCCTGCACCTTTAGCCAAAAAATCACCAGCTATAGAAAATATAAATCACCAGCTATAGAAAATATAAATCACCAGCTATAGAAAAATAATAATTTAAAAAAAAAAAAGGAACCAAAAAAGGAAAGGAAAAAAAAAAATAGTGTTACTTCAGCAGACTGAAAGGTCACATTTATCCATGGTAAAATGGTGCCAGGGATCCAGGAGTACCAATGCAGGATTTTCAGGCTGATTCTGCACTAACTCACATGAAAAGCCAGTACAGAGCCCGGAGGTGTGACTGTGAGGGGCTCACAGTGCCCCTGCTGTGCCCAAGGGGTGTTTTTTACCTGTTCTGTTCTTTCTTGGTCAGGGAGATGGATGTGCTCCCTGCCCACGTTCCAGGGTCACTACTCAGCAATTTTCAGCAGTAACTGTATGCTCCTCTTCGAGAAGTCTTTTCAAATTGCATTAAATATCAAATGAAGCCCTGGATAAATGCAGGCCAGCGAGCAAGACCAGAATTACCAAAGTCCTTCTGTAGCCTGTGTTAGTTCCAGACCAGTGTTTCTGTTACTGCAATTCACAGAGAAATTGCCATAAAAGAGTGAAAACTCTGTGATCAGGGACCTTCTGTTGTTTTTCTTTTTGGTACTTGTCCCCTGAAGCGTAAGATGGCTGAATTACAGATGGAGCCTTTTCCAGCTCCTTTGAAGTTCCTGATTAAAAAGTGACTTTTCATGGATCTTCAGTACAAAGCCAATCCCTCATCTGCCACAACAGCACAAATGGAAGAGGATGTGACACCAGCCCCAGCAAAGTGCCAGAAGTTTAATATAAAACCTGTGACAATTCCTCCTCTGGTTCTCACAGAAGTCAAAATTTCAGGTTTTCCAGCTCCAGAGACAGCAGAGGCAGCACCTTCCCAGGAGCATCCCTGGTACCATCAGGACCACTGGGTTTCCCATTTTGCTGTGCCCTGGTACAGGAAGGTCTTGGCCCTTCTTAACATAAATCATGGTGAATAATAATTTCCCCACAAGATCCAAGTGAAATCCTCTGTATCCAAAAGTACTTCTAATTTGGGGGTGGGGGGGAAGTGTATTAAAAACTAATCCTGTGGTACTGAAGTTGGCTCAGAGCAGCCCCTTTAAAGCAAACAAAAAGCCTCCCTGAGCACTGTGGATGAGCTGGCTGTTCCCCAGGCAGCTCTGACAGAAATCAAAGGCAGATGTGGGGAGCAGAGCAGCAGCTCCAGCTCTGCCAGCAGCCCTGGCACAGCCCCAGGATCTCCAGCACAGCCCAGGGCCAGCGTGGCCACCCCAGGGCAGAGCCCTGCCGCTGTCCTGCTGCAGGGACAGAGCCCTGCCACTCTCCTGCTGCAGGGACAGAGCCCTGCGGCTGTCCTGCTGCAGGGACAGAGCCTGCACAGCTCCCACTGCAGGGACAGAGCCTGCACAGCTCCCACTGCAGGGCTGGGGCTCGGGGCTCATGGGGAAGGATGGGTTTCCTCACACCTGAGGGCTCTGTGTGCAGCTCAGCTGAAATCCATCCCTGCCTGCTGCTCCAGCATGGGCGCAGGGGCTCTGCCAGCCCAGAGTGACACAGGCTGGGCAGGAGGAGCCCTGAGCAGCCTCAAACTCCTCTAAAAGAGAGCTGGAAGAGAGTGTGATGATAAAAGAGGTTTTGTGCTGTGCTGGCAGAGGAGCAGGATTGATGATGTGATGAGTCAGTTCCCTCTCAGCATTAACATCCCTCCTCATCCCCTTCCAAAGGCAGCCTCTGTTCGAGGCCCCTGGCTCCAGCACCATCCTTGGGACAAGGATCTGTCTTCTCTCAAACACGACTCTTCTTCTGGGGGGAGAGAAAACCAGCCCAGCACCACGAGAAATGGTGCCAGGGCTGAGGGGCTGCCTGGCCTCTGGGCAGGAGAGAACGTTTCGTGTCAGAGCACATCCCCTGTGAATGATCCTATTTACAGCAGAGCTCAGCCCATTCCAGCTTGCCCTACCCAGAAATATTAGGAGAAGTGAACATGAAAATTGAAAATCCGATCCACTTCCACATGCAGAAGTGAGCTTTGCAGGATTCTTTTTAGTTTTTTGGGGTTTTTTTTTTTGGAAGTTCTTACCACTGGGAACACTCCCCTGCACTCCCAAACACTCCCTGCTGCAGGATGCCTGCAGAGCCTGTCACACCAATGACACTTTATCTCTTGGCAAAAATGTGCCAAAGCAGACCTGCCTCAGAGACCTGCTCACCAACAGCTGTGAAAATTCCCCCTGAAGTGTCCCACGACAGCAGAGTGAGGAGGTAACCCTTCTCTCAGCTCTCCCTGGATAGGAAAATCTTGGACTATCGCTGATATTGGGTGAGAACCTCAGGAGCATTAGTTTTACTCATTTTGTCCTTTTCTCTAAAACAAAATGATCTGAGAATGGCAGTGCCATGAAATAGAGAAGGTGGAAATAAGATTCTTGCTGAGAAACCACTCACCAGCATGGCCACAGATAAAAGATCAGCTTTGCTTCGTGACTCACCTCTGAATCTATAGTGATTTAAATACTCCAGTACTCTGAATTTTATGTGGTCACAATAAATAGCAGCAGGCAATTGAATTCACATCCTCAGTGTGCAAACTTGGTTAAGGGAAGCTCTCCACCTCACCATCTGCTCTCTCTTCCCCCTTTCTCTTATTCCTGCAGCATCTTGGATTTCTGCCTCCTTTTTCTCCCAAGAGAGCACAGAACCCTGAAAAGCACTCCCAACACTGCAGAACCACCTTGGGAAAAATCAGGAAATAGTCCATGAATCTTTACAGGAGCAGCTTTCAAACTCTTCCCACTCTCACCTGCAGACTTTGGGCACTGAAGGGAGGGTCCCAGTGCAGTTCAGTCCATGCTGGTCCCCCTTCCAGCAAGAAACACGCTGGCTTCACTCAATGAAAGCAATAAATAAGAATAAATCAATCAATAATAACAACAGCTGGTCTAACACTGCACAGTAAGCACAGTCCCTGCTGGCAGTGGGAGCCCTGCATGCACAGCCCCCCGTTTGTCTCACTGAGCCGGGCCTGGCTCTGCACAAAGGCTCATTCTGCTCCAGCCCTTCCCTCGGGACAGGCTGGAGCTGGACTCCAGCCCAGCAGAGCCCTCACGGAACCAGCTGGAAATGGGCTTGGCACAGGTCCATAATGGCCCAGCACACCCAGAACCAGCTGGGAATGGGCACAGGTCCATAATGGCCCAGCACACCCAGAACCAGCTGGAAATGGACTGGGGCACAGGTCCATAATGGCCCAGCACACCCAGAACCAGCTGGAAATGGGCTTGACACAGGTCCATAATGGCCCAGCACACCCCAAAACCAGCTGGGAATGGGCACAGTCCATAATGGCCCAGCACACCCAGAACCAGCTGGAAAAGGGCTCGGGCACAGGTCCATAATGGCCCAGAACCAGGGCGATGGGGCTCTCCCGAGCCCGGTGCCTGCTGGCCCTGGGGCCCAAGGCACAGCCGTGATTTCAGTGGCAAGGAGCTCAGAGCCATCCAGCCACTCCAGAGTTGGGGTTTCAGCCTTTCTCCTGCCGCCACAAAGGGTTTTGTGCTGAGCCCAAAGCCTCCCAGCTCCTTTGTGGTGCAGTTCTGTCTGCACTGGGGCTGCCCCAGCCAGGAACCCCAGGGCTGGGCTGCACCAGGACCCTGAGGTCCCTTTCTGCAGCAGCCAGCAGCTCTCACCTGGCTCCTGCAGGACCTGGCGTGCCCCCCTCGCCCAGCAGCTGCCCCATTTCTGCCCCACTGTCCCAGATGGAAGCACCTGCAGCGTTCCCAGTGCCCAGGTCCCGGTGGGAGGATGTGGGTGGGAGTTTGGATCACACAGGGGCTGTGTCAGCATTGACCTTATCAGTCACAGCCACCTGGGCTGGTCCCTACCTCAGAGAGGGACACAACATCGTTCCCGTGCTGCTCTCCCAGGGACCCGCGACATCTGCACTGCATTACAGCCTGCTCAAAGAAATGTTGTCTACATTAAGTACAAGTATTTAATTAGCACTTCATTTAGAGCATGTGGTACAGCTCACAGCTCCAATTTGGGCCAGAGATGATTTTCAGGGGTGGGTGGAAGCAGGGGGTGATGCCAGGAGAGCAGAGCAGCTCCCAGCCCCTGCCCTGGAACGGAGAGCAAGCCCAGCTCACAGGAACCGCTGCCACGAGTGGTGTGGGACTGACCTCCCTTCCCTGCTCGTCACCTGTGGGTGCTCCCAGGGCAGGGCAGGGCGGCTGTTCCTGCTCCTGAGGGGAGCTGGAAGCTGATCCCGTCCATTCCTGGACACGCGGCAGGGCCCCGAGCCCAGCCCTGCCTCACCCGGGGAAACCCCAATGATTCAGACACCCCTGTGAGTCACCCTCATCTCTCCCTCCCTCCCTCCCTCCATCCCCCCTCGATCCCCCCTCCATCCCTCCTCCATCCCCCCTCCATCCCTCCTCCAATCCTCCCTCCATCCCCCCTCCATCTCTCCCTCCCTTCATCCCTCCATCCCTCCATCCCCCCCTCCATCCATTCCCTGTCCCCAGGAAGGGCTGATGAGCTGTTGGCCATGGCCAGCTCCACTTGGGCCCAGAGTCCCCAGGCCAGCAGGAGCTCCCCTTCCCAGGCACTCCTGCTCTCCCCAGGATTTGGGGATTTGGGATTCCCAAATCCCACCTGCACCCTTGTTCCAAACCCTTCTAAAAACCCTTCCAAACCCTTCTAAAAACAACCTCTCCAGAAACGTCCAGGGGAGCTTGCCCGTGACTCTGTTGGTTCCTCAAGGACTGGGAGATTCCAGTGTCTGTCTTGGCCTAAACATCCCCCTTGGAAGGAGAGCCAGAGCCTCAAATATCAGTTTTGTGCCAAGGCAAAAGGCATCTTGCAGGCAGACGAGCAGAACCCCCGTCCCCGAGCTGCTGCAGGGATCCAGCTCTGCATTTCACACCTCTTGATCTGGCCAACCTCGGGTTTTTGCATCTGCTTGAATCCCCAAATCCAGCTACTTTTGTAGTACCTACAAAAAGCACAACCAAACAAAAAATCCCTTGGAAGATACAGCAAATGCACTGTAATACTATCAGAATAAATCTCCACCAGACAGAACAAGCAGCTGTGGTTTTGTGGGGTTTTATACACAAATGCACACACATCTATCTACTCATGTACATGCAGATCTATAAATAAAGCTATTTGTAATAAATGATAAAATATCTTCCTTGGCAGTACCTAAAACTGCCATCAAAGTCAACATGACTGTGAGGAACACACACATAAAATCACTGATTGTCTCTTTTCTGGTTTATGAGCAGTGCCTCCACTTTCCATTCTGTAGCCATATCCTGAGCTATCTCTTTGCAAGAGTTCTCCCTGCTGCAAGGGGCACCAGTAATCTATTTTTCACATTTAATTCTCTTAGAGTATTTATTTCAAGTGTCACACTCCAGCAGAATATGGCTGTTATCATCCAGTTTTACTGGGGACAGCAAATGACACAGTTCAGGGACAAACAGCACTGCTGTTGTTTGATGTGAGACACTCACACACTAAAGTTAAATGCTAAAGGGATGGAAGGCAACACGCATCTCTGGAACAGATTTCAGAGTTCCAAAATACTGTCCTGTCACTCTAGGCCTCGTAAATAGTCTCTGTCCATCTTTTTTGTGGGTACTGGAGGGTCACAATTGGGTGACCCCAGAGCTGTTCCCCTCCATGCTGAACAATCCCAAATCTCCAGGACAGCTCTCTCAGGGTCTCATTGAAAATTAAAAGGTTGGTCCCAGCTGGACAAAATGCAAGTGCAAAAGGTGCTTGTCCTGCTCCTTGCAGTGCCTGTGATGTGTGTCTGCCACGGTAAGAGCAGCTGGGAAAGGCTGAATTTGCTTTCAGCATGACTGATTCCCACTGAGCACAGCCCGGGAGCAGCCCCAGGCTGGGGCTGGGTTCTGCAGATGCAGGAGCAGCACTGAGCATCTCTGGCTGCTCCCTGAGCTGCAGCTGAGTGCTGGGACAGGCTCACATGGAGCCTCTTCTGGGGAGGCAAAGAGCAGGAGAGTGAGCAGAAGGGATCTCCTGGGGAAGAAACTCTGGTTTTCGTTGTCCAAAGGAACAGAAACAGGACATAACGAGGAGATGGGAAAGACATCTTGGGCTGGGCTGCTGCTGCCTCCCCTTCTCCTCGCTGCATTTTGCCTGGAAGTTTTCCTTGTGGCACAAAGTGCTTCATGTGCATCTTGTTTACTTTTGGCCTGGATCACTTCCTTTGGGGCCAGCCAAGCCCCTGTTGGGAACATCAGATAAATCTGGATTCATTTGAAACTCCCTTTTGGAAGAGGCAGGGTTGTCCTTGTCAACATGTCAGATTAGGAATGCTCCGTTTGGTTTAATGGGGCTGGCTTTTGGTTTAATCCAAAAGACTCCATAAACTCCCATTGTAATTTATGCTCCAAAGCCTTCAGAACTCACATTCCCCCTCCTTTCCTTTCGGGGTTTTTTTGGAGGTAGTGGTTTCCTTTCTAAGCTGTTCCTTTGCTGTGCATCAGATCAATGGTATCCACCAGAGAGGCTCCATTATTCTGCTGCAAGGAAGGGTTTTTATCAATCTGAAAGCAATACGATTTTTATGATCTGCAACATTTTAAAATGCATCAAAGAATGAAGGGAAACTAAGGAACAGAATATTACAGAAGGGTACCTGAAATCACTACAGGATCGAGTGGGACCACATTTATTTCTCCTGACAAAGGATTCTCAGCTGTTACTGGCAAATGATTTCAGACACAATGGAACAGCAACTTCTGAAAAGTCTCTGTAGTTGTTATTTTGCTCTTCTCTTACCTCATAGGTGGATGAACTCCTCCATTCCTAAAGGAGATACAGAGGACAGCAAAAGGCATTTTTACATTAGTACCTGTAGAGTTCTCTGAGATACCCCCACAGCAGGCAAAGTGCTCTAAATACCGAATGAATCAGAAAGTTTTTGGATATTTGGGAGGATGGATAACCACGACTTTAGTGCTGAGCTGGCACTCAGGACATCTGGGTTTAAATCCCATCTCTGGCATCTCCAGCATCTGGCACCCACACATCTATTGTGTGACTTTGAATGAGCAACTGCCTGCCATTCCCAGCCCATGGAACAGGGATAATGACACTTCCTCACGCTCCCCTTTGGTCTGTCTGATCCACTTAGGTGAAGAATGAATCAGCCCAGAGCCTGTCCTGCCACAGCCGCCGGATGGGCAGCCGGGACGCGGCGGCCGCGGGATTCGGCCAACAGAAAATGGTTTCCAGAGGTGGTTCAACCCCTTTGAAGGGGCTCAGAGGCTGGAAGGGACCTCCTTCCAAGCCCTGCCATTCCATTCCACCATCCCAGGCTGCTCCAAGCCCTGTCCAACCTGGCCTTGGATGCTGCCAAGGATGGGGCAGAAACAATGCTGAGAAAGCTCAGCACCTTGAGGAAAACATTCCCCCAGAACCCTCAGGGCTGGCACAAATCAAGATGTCAGACATTTTTAATATTTCTGGGCTATTTAAAATGTGAATATTCATCATTCTTGCAAACCAGAGCCTAATTAGAATCATAAATTATTGCAGAAGAGCAGTTTGTGTTCCGAGCTCACTTCAGCCCGAGGAGCCCCAGTTACACCTCGTGTGTCCCTGTGCACAGTGATGAGGCACCAAGCACAACACAGGCTTTACCTTTCACAAAGCATTAAGGGGCAACCCCAAATTTCCAAGCTGGATGGCTTAAATACATCCTTTACTCCCAAGAAGGCTTTTGAAGGGGGTGCTGAGCAGCAGGCATCAGTGGGGAGGGTGTTTGTGGCAGAAGGGAAGAACCCAGCCCTCCCTAACCTCTTACATGCCCAAAGGCTGCTGGTTTCCACCTTCAGTGAGGATCTGAGACCTCTGCAAGTTGTTCCTTAAACAAGTAAAGCTCTCAGAATGACAGAATCATTTGGGTTGGAAAAGCCCTCCCAGAACATCCAGTCCCAGCTGTGCCCAGTGCCCACCTCGTCCCCAGCCCAGAGCTCTGAGTGCCACCTCCAGGAATTCCTGGGACACCTCCAGGATGTGCAGATTCTCATCAGCTCTGAGAAACTGTACTCACACCAGTGCTGGGAATTCCTCTGCTCCTGCTGGCTCTGAGATCAATCCCATTTCCATCCCATTTTCAGGTCTTCTGACTAGATCTGCTCAACATAAGGAAAAAATGACAGGGTTAGCTCCACAAAGTAATAATTAAAAATTAACAGATCTACTCCATGTGTCAAAGCATTGGGCCTATGACACCCCATTTTAAATAGTAATAATATTAATAATAATTTTATTTTTTTAATTATTTGAAAATAATACATCTTCCTCAATAGAAAAGTCTAGAAATCAAAAAGGCATTGTTTATATTTGGATTTTCATTAGATAAAATACTTCCCACTTTTAGCCTGTTTTTAGTACAAAAATAGCACCAGGGTAAGGACCAAAATATAAATCTGTTCAGTTTTTGTTAACAACAGTTCTAATTTCAGGCTGCCTCTTTCCTGCACTACATTTTTCTATATTTCCTTTTGAGAGTTGTCCAAGATCATAGCCTTGAATCCAAACCTTTTTCTATCTCCTCGTAGGTCCAGCATCAAATCCCAAGGATCAAATTATATTTCCTGGAATTGAAGTGTCTTTGCAATAGAGCAAATACATATTTAAGAAAAAACCCTTCAGAGTATTTCATATGTGTGTGTGTGTTTTAAGAAGATGCAAACTTAAAGAGGAAATATGAAATAATAACAGCTTAGAGTGAGGTATAAATTAAACACCAGCTATTTAAAATTTTATATAAACTATTTCTATATTCTCAAATAGTGCATTACTGCTGCTGATATTGTAAAGGAAGCCAAGGGAGTAATTCTCCAAGAAGCTGGACAGTTAACCGAGTAAATGAGCTTTACTTGGAGTAGGAACAAGGAGAAAAGGAAATTCAGTGTCTGAGCTTCAGTACATCTGTGCTCAATGTCCTTCAACACTGAGAAACCAATCAGGAACAGGAAAAGCAAGAAATCTTCTCTTCTGCTTGCCATTTATCCACACAAACGAGGTGTGAGACTGAGTCCCGTGAGCTCCAAACCTCTGACAGACACTGACGAGAAACAAGCTCTGACTTTGGGGAAGGCTTCCCTAAAAGCTGATTCCAATTGTAACTTCGAACTTGTGCCTGTGTGAGCTTATGGCTTCTCTTCCTGATGCATCCAAAGTATTTCAAGGCAGCTTTTGGCTAATAATTTCAAGCTGCTGTTTTTAAAGCTTTTAAATTGAGTTTCAGGTTTTATTCAAAAGCAGTTTCACACCAAGTGGAAGTGGAACCAGGTGTCCTGTAAATCACAGTTGCTCCCCAGCATTTCTAACCTAATAAAAACAGAAAACCTGCTCGTCTGAATGGGTGCCTCCTGATTTACAGAGCGGATTGAACATTTATCTATCAGGTCTCCTCGCCGAGAGCAGACTTCATAGAGCAAAATAAATCCAACCCATAAAAGTCAAATTTACTAAGAAAGCATTTTAAAAGAGCAAATGCAAAACAGCTTTAAATCTGCTCTTCACCTCTAATGTTTCTGACTGTTGATATAGATCATGACTTTTAGTTGTCATTTAAATAACTTCAGTCAATTCCCTTCAAATATTTCCCTTTCCCCGAAGCAAACAGGGCAGAAGCTGCTAAGCCCCTGCTGCAGCACAGCTGGCAGAGCTCTGGGCTGGCTGCAGAATAGAAGCTATCATTCTATAACTTATTTATGTTTCCCACAACCCGCCGTGCAGAAAATGAAGTTTTCCCTCGCAGCCACGAGAGGGGAGCCTTTTCCTTCTGTAATTTCGGGAAAGTCTCAAAGTGCCAGCACATGGGAGCATCAGCACAGGCAGAGCCAGCTGCTCGCATTCAGCAGGGAGGTTTGGCTCCAAGTCACTGAATACATACATCCCATCAATTAAAAACAATCCAGCCAGTCATAACCGCACTCATTATTCGTGGGTGTGTGCTGAAGGCTCTCGGTTCCAGGGCTTTGACATAAAATATGGATTTCCATAGGAGCCCTCGGTGCTTCTCCTCCCTCACACAGGATTTATTCCCTGGGGAACGCCAGGCTCCTGCTGAAAGGCCCCAAGTGACAGAGGACAGGCTGAGATTCAGGAACTGTGGGCTCAAATGTCACATCTGCCATCACAGCTCAGTTCGTGGTGCACGTTCTCCTTTCCGTGGCCAGGTTCATTATTTGGAGATGAAGTTTGCACCGGCAGCACGAGCAGGGGTTTCTCTCTTGGGTAAAACTTCCCTTGGTCCATAAAAGCCCAATTTTAATTGTAACTTGTGGAGCTTCTGGCTTCTCTTCCTGATGGATCCAGAGAGTCTGGGATTTGGAGTTTTGGATTTGGAACCACTGGGATTTGGAGTTTTCACTGAGAACTGGGGAGCAGAAATGCTGGGAATGACTCAGGTGCCCTTGCTGGGACTGCCGCTGTCCCCTCATTCTCCTGGGACACTCAGAGGCACATCCTGGCTGTCCTGCAGTGTACAGCACTTGGGGTACCCTCCATGGCCCCTGGGGTACCCCCTGTGGCCCCTGGGGTACAATCCATGGCCCCTGGGGTACCCTCCATGGCCCTTGGGGTACCCTCCATGGCCCCTGGGGTACCCTCCATGGCCCTTAGGGTACCCTCCATGGCCCCTGGGGTACAATCCATGGTCCCTGGGGTACAATCCATGGCCTCTGGGGTACACTCCATGGCCCCTGGGGTACAATCCATGGCCCTGCATGCTCAGGATTCACAGAGTAAAACTCCCCCAAGGTGAGGAGCACTTCTTACTGTCATGTTTTGTTTTCAGAGAAGAAACTGCACGTAATAAAAAAATCTTCACTCAAAACTGGTCCTCAGAAGAGCAAAATAATTGAAATTATGTTCTTTATTTATCATCAGAAAGGGATGAGGTTTTAAAGCTGTTTTGTTCCTTTTTACAGTTGCTGTCAATTCTGACCTTTCCATGCAACTCATCAGCAGTCTCTTATTTCTCCTCCTTTAAATAAAGGGAAAGAAGTAATGAATTTTTACAAAGACTTCTTATGCTTAAGCGATTCTCAGGAGTCTGAGTCAAAGTAGCACCAAGAAAACCCAAAGAGCTTCAAACTGTTTGAAAAAGAATTTCTCACCCTCACCATTGATCAGCCCTTACTGTCAATATTTCTTGCCTCATTACCAGCAGCTGCTGTGGCTCCCTCATTCTCCTATTCTGGTCCATTTCTATGCATTTAAATTTCCAGAACAAGCTGGGTAGATACCGAAAACTTTATGTTTTTCTCTCCTACCTAAGCAAAGCAATCTCAGAACTTCACTTTGCATAAACACCAACAAGCAAAGCACCTCTTCTTCTTTGGTCATCTCAAGAAAAAAAAACCCCATTAATGCTATTGGTTTGTCACTTTTACTATCAGGTCAGAAATCCCTGTTTCTGACAATATTTCACTGTATTTACCAGTTTCTGCCTGCAGCTCTAACTGGAACCAGGCACAAAATGTCAAAACACTTAGTGGAGATTTGTGGGGTGGGAGAAACTGCCCACCTCGGAGGGAAACAAAGGAAATCTCATTAATGTCCCTGTCTGCAGGGAGACAGAGGGTTCTGTTTCTTTGGATTTAGTCATTAATCTGCTTTTATTACTTTCATTAATATTGTCATCTATGCTTCTGCTACTTTATACTTTACCAAGTTAATTAATGCTAAAGATTAAAATGCAGCTGCCTAAAACATCCTACCAGGATTCAAACTGAAAAAAACACCCAGAATTCTAGAAATAAAGTTTTGTGAAAGAACCAGCTCTGAAATAACCAGTTGAGCAACTTTCTTGGCTTTTAGGAGCTGATCTTCAGCAAGGTCTAGGATCTCCTCTCATTCTGAGGCATATTGGGGAAAACAAAGAAAAAGCAGCAGATCTCCTTTTCTGCTTAAAAAAACCCAAACAAACAAACAAAAAACCAAAAAAACAAAACAAAACCAAACAAACAAAAACCAACCAAACAAAAAACCAAACCTGTTTCAGTAACATCCTCACCTGGACAGTATTTTAGCAGGGAACATGACAAAACAAAGGACCCCAGACCACTACAGACCCATGGATTGTTTTGCCCAGGAACAGGAGAGCAAAATCCCAGTGGGGCTGGAAGTGCAGCTGGAGCTCCCAGCCCCAGGCTGGGCCTGAGCAGAGGCTGTTCCTGGCTCAGGGGAAGCACAAACCTTTCCTGGCTCACAAAACCCAGCCCTGCCTCCTTTGCCGTGTCCCAAAGGTGGAGATCTCCGTGCAATGGGAAAGCTCATAAAAAGTAAGGTTTATAATCTTATTTAATATGGATATCTCAGCCTTCAGAGACCAAAAATGGTGAGATGAGTGGTTAAATGAGGATAAACCTCTATACTGCACTTAAAAAGCAGTTGTACATCTGGGAAGAGCCAGATGAGAATTTATGAGGCTGCTCTGGAAGAACTCACCAGGCGTTTGAGCTGAAATGCAACAACCCTGATTTGCTCAAGGGGTTGGGAGAAAGAAGAAGAGAAGGAAAATCAAAAATGCTGGGGGGGGGAGAGCTAAATGCATAAATTGGCATATTTATGCCTATTTTCATTCTTTTCATATTTCTGAATTAATTTAGTCTTCATAAAAAAATAATGGCAGCCTCAGAAGGAGCTGCAGAGCATTCAGGCCATGGCACAGAGCAGAATCACACGGTGGCTGGAGGGCACATGAAACATCACCCATGGGCAGGGACACCCCCCACTGTCCCAGGCTGCTCCAGTCCCAGTGTCCAGCCTGGCCTTGGGCACTGCCAGGGAGCCAGGGGCAGCCACAGCTGCTCTGGGAATTCTGTGCCAGGGCTGCCCACCCTGCCAGGGAACAATTCCTGCCCAATCTGTGCCCTAAGGGTGCTCTCTGGCAGGCTGAAGGCATCGCCCTTGCCCTGTCTGTGTTTCCTTGCCCTGGCATCCCCAGCAGAGTGCAGGGCAGGAGCTGCAGGGGACCGAGCCCGGCTGGCAGCTTCGTTAGGAGAAGAGGGATGTCCAACGACTCCGAGTAATTAACTCCAATTAGCTGATGAGCTGGAGGGGAAATCCAAGCACACACGAGGCTGTTTGATGTCTGGAAGTCGCAGACTGCCAGCTGTCTCTGTTTGGAATCCAGAGACCGTCTGGGCTTTCGAATTTGGGATGGCTGAGGAGGAGCCCTGTCACCCTGATTCTTGAGTTTTTCTAAAGCCTTCTGAGTTTACATTCTATTGGGAAACTTTCCCACACAGTTTCTGTAAATAACGTGTTGTTTTGCATTCCTTCATGAGGGTGGAGAGACTTGATGTACTAGTGGTTTGTCCAATGTCTTTGGAGAGGTGGCCCATTCACTCTCCAATCCACTGTCACCTTTGGAAAAGTATAAAAGTTGGAGTCAGAAAATAAACTTTCTCTTTTACCTTGCAAAGTGGCAGGTGGCTCACGTTGTGCTTTCTCGTGTCCTATAGCAACAGAGCCCCTGTGCTCAGCCTGGCCAGGGCTGGTGGGCACAGCTGCCCAAGGCACAGCACATCTGTGGTGCCAAAGCCTGGCCTTGGGCTGCCCGGGGTGCCTGAGGGGCACACGGCTCCAGGAGACAGCTGGAAAAGGAAAACATGGATCACTCCGGCAGGAAACCACAATCAAACCCACAGCAGCTCCCTAACCCTAACCCTAACTCTAACCCTTTCACCCACAGTTCAAACAGCCCCACATGCTGCCCCAGTTATTCGGGGTGTTTTGAAGGAGTAGGACAATTTCACAGCCCGTGGGATAATCTGCCTGCCAGGCTGCCAGCAGCAGCAAAGCCCAGCCTGGCAGCACCAAACCACTGCCCCCGTTTGGGCTGGATCCTTGGGAACACACCTGGGCTGCCTCTGCTGCTCCTGCCTCTGCTGCTCCTCCTTCCTTCCCTTCCTTCCCTCCCTCTCCTGCTGCTCCTGGGGCACAGGCTGCACCCCATCATCCTTCCTTCCCTCCCTCTCCTGCTGCTCCTGGGCACAGGCTGCACTCCACCATCTCCAGGTGTTTCCCAGGTGAAGACATCAGTGGGTTTGGGGTGGGGCAGCCAGGTGAGCCACACCTGCCCGGGGAGGCAGAGCTGGGACAGGCTGGCACAAGAGGCAGTGCCAGGCACCAGGGACTGGCACCTCTGGCCCAGGGGCAGGGCAGATGTGCCTGCCTGCCACGGGAGCTCTGTTCTCAGCCTCAGCAGCACACCTCAGCAGGGTTCTGGGCAGACAGCAGCACACTGAGCTCTCCAAGGGCCCAGGAGCTGCCAGGAGATTTCCTTCCCCTCGCTGCTGCCTCCTCCCAGGCTCTGCTGTGATGTGTCCTCAGGAGGTTTTCAGCTGTTCTGATTAATCCTCAAACTCTCCATGTCTGCACCAAACCCAGGCCCTGGCTGAGACTGGGACTGTCAATCCTCATTCCTCCATTTTTCTATTAAATTTACTGTCCTGTAAATTTTTCTATTAAATTTACGGTCCTCTTTCACTGCTTTACCTCATATGACATTTGTGCTTTTCTTTCCCAGTGTTCTTTTAGCAGCACTATTGATTCAAATGGTTGCAATAAATCGTTTTCAAAGAACATGCTCCTGTTTAAGATCAAATCAGAACACTCAGCCAAGTTAATTTTCTTAAAAGGTGTGCTTAGGATCAGTGGAGAAAAGTTTCTTTATCGGATCAGATTCTGATCACAGATTTAATGAGACTTGCATGGTACGAGATTGGACAAATCTGGCCTTTAATATTTACAGTTCTTCAAAACCTTAGCAATTAGTTTTTAAATAGCAGTAGCAATATGCACACTATTACTTACTGTGAAAGCTTCAGACATTTAGCATGGGATAGTTTTCCTACAAAAATAATTTTTAAACTTTGATTGACAAAGACATTAATAAAATACTAAAAATATCTTCCTACAGAGAACAGAAATGTTATTTATCCCAAGCCATCCTGTGTCCAAACCACACGAAGTCCATGTGCTTCAGAGTTAGGCGTTTTCCATACATATTCTGAATTTGTACACAGACTCCATTAGATTGCTGGGATGACAGGGATCCAAGGTGACTCTGATACAGAGAAAAGACCAGAAGAGAGCCTGTCCTGCCTGCAACCAAATAATCCCAGCAGGCAAAGCCACTGCAGCCATGCAGCAAGCGCTGCGGGCAGGGCAGGGACACGGTCCCAGCCAGATAAACAAAGTCCAGTTTCCATCCTGCTTAGCTGGAAGCAAACCCATTGAGAGCTCAGAAAATGCTGTTCTGGGTAACAAAGCCAGCCTGTAAAACAGCACTGCAAACTCACCAATGCTGCAGTGTGCAGTGCAGAACTCCAGGGCAGCTCCTCCTTCTCCCTCTGACAGTCCCCGGAGCAAAGGCTCCTCACCTGGCAGAAATCTTTCTCTTTTTCTCTCTGACTGAACTGAGTATCCACACCCACCCCAGGCTGGCTGAATGACCAGATCTCCCATTTCTTCCAAACTCCACCTGCCAGTTCCTCTGTGCCTCTCTGCAGTGCACAGGAGCATTTTTATGTGTTCAATCCTTAAATGTCAGCAGCACGGGAAGCACACGAGTCTTTGATGACAGCAATTTTTCTCTCATTTTTCCTGCTAAAACTATGCAGCAGGAATAAAAGCAAGATTTAGATGGTGAAAAGTGTGGTTTAGTTCAGACATCACAATAATTCTGCCTTTATCCACGTGGGGCTCATCAGGGCAATAAGGCTCCAGCCTCCTGTCGGAGTGCTCTGATGCAAACTGAACTGCTGGAGAATTCCTCCCCGGTGCTGCCCAGCCCCTCTGCTGAGCAGGCTGTGTCCTGGACTCAGTTTGGGGCTGCTGGAGCTGCCTCACTCTCCTGGGCACTGCAGGGACCCCAGGTCTGAGGGGCAGTGCCTGCCCAGACAGCACCAGGGGAGGAAAAGCCTTTTTTATCCTGTTCCTCCTCCTACCTCGCTTCCAGAATTCTGTACATGGCACTCGCAGAGCCTGCAGAAGGAGACAGGGATTTCGTGAGCGTTTGAAAGTTAAATAATTTGTAGATGTGACTGTTCTGAAGCCTCTGTTTGAAGAGAGCCAAAAAAAGCAATGTCTCTGTACACAGAGGAATTTGAAACTCTCTACTCTTCCCAAAAACCTGTTCAGAAAGTCCTGGAAATGCCAACTGAGCCAGACTGGCACCAGTTTGGGAAGGCCACAGACTCAGGACATGTTCTTGTTACAGCTGCTAAAGGATGGAGAGATCTGAAGTCAAATCTGAAATATCAAACTCCCTCCTGCACAAGTACATGGAATAGATTTTTCTTTGCACCCTTTTGAAAAAACAACTTTTCAGACATTTACCACACTGTTATTCAGCTGAATCACAGTAAAGCCTTCAGGTGTTTCTGCTGTCAGGCTGAGGCAGCACAGAGCTCACTTTAAAACAAACTTGTAAGTAATAGCATTAAAAGGAAAAAACACAAGTAGTAGGGGAAAAAAGAAGGCAACATTTCAGCAGGTTAGATGCTGACTTGTGAAATCAGCTGTCTCACGAGTGCTTTTCTTGTGTCTGAGCTAGGGATGCACTCCTGTGCTGGGGAGGGGAACAATTCCCTGTGCTGAGGGCACTGAGAGAGCCCAGCTGTGCCTTGCCCCCCTGAAAACCCTTCTGCCCACCTCAGCAGACGAAGGCAGAGCTGTCACCATTTCAGCATCCAAACTCACAGCCCTCTTGCAAAAGTTCCTGAAACATGCCCTGAGTAGCAACAGGCTTCTGCTCCAGAACCCACCAGTGCCACAGCAGCTCTGTGTGCAGACAGATCCACAAAGCCCAGAAAAGGTCATGCCCAGAATTTAACCGTGTTTGAAAGAAAAGCACCGGGATCAGGCTTTGCTCTGGGTGTCCACCCTGACTTTTCTCTCAGCCCACCCGAGATTTTGCCACACAGATCTGTTCTGCTCCCAAGGCTCGCTGCCTGCTCAGCAGGGGAAATGACCCAGTAATTACCCTTAGCTTTACCATATGCCCAGAAAGAAATTTGGCATGAAATTACAACTTGTGAGAAGGAGCAGACAGGAGCTTTGTCCATGCCCTGCATGGGGGAGAACCTGCCCACAGCCTCAGCCTGGCAGAAACTCTGCTGCTCTCTGCTCTGGCTGCCCAGGAGAGCTCCTGAACCATGGCAGGAGCTTGGTTTAACCCCTCAGGTAATCTCTAACACAGCTGTAATTAAAAATCTGCCTGCAACTCAGCAAATCAGCATCAGTCCTTCAGGCTCTGAGGGAGAACAGGACCCCTCTATGACCTGATAATTTGAAGGTGGCTGATAAGAAAGAAGCCAGGCAGTTGAATAGCTGATCTGTTCAACACAGCGTATTTTTAATTTCCCCTGCCTTGTTTGTGACTAAGATCTTCACCCTGCTGAGCCACCTAACTGCAGCATTATTCACAGCACAATGGGAACAAAGCAGCAAACAGTTCACACTAATTCCGTATAAAGCCAGAACAAATTGTATCCTTTGCAATGCAAATGTGATTTCGAGCCTCATTAACATCTTTAGGGCCTGGTGCCTCAGGAGTGGGACAGTGATGCTTCCCTGCCCCCGGACATGTGCCAAGCACCCTGCCACCCTTAGCTCCTTCTGCCAGGGGAGGAAACAGGAGCACAACGAGCAACAAAAGCCACCAGCACTGACAGAACTTGCTGGGCTCCACTTTGAAAGGTTAACTTTCATTTTAGTGAAGTTGAATTCTGGTGCACCCAAACACTGCCATTTCTTCTGCCTGTGCTTAAATAACTTCAGATCACAGCAGTGAACGGCGATGAAAATGGGAATTAATTTCCTCAAAAACAACCCAGACCCCTGTGAGCTTCCTTTTACTCTCAGGACTGAAAATGAAATCAGATTGTGAGATAAAACCTTTGCAGAAATGGAGATGTGAGATAAGAGCCCCAGGATCTGGGTGCTCTGGTTCCTCCTGTGCATCCATCCCTGGTGCTCCCAGCAGAACCCAAATCCTGCTGCACCCCTGGGAGAGCAGCAGTGTCCCCTCGCTCAGGGGGCTGTGGCACCCCCAGATTTATGGCAGGAACCAGCTGTGCCCATGGCAGGGGCACCAGGACACTGCAGCCCCCCCAGAGCAGGGGTGACTCCACGGGAGGCACCGCTGGCTGTGCAATGTTTAATGTCCAGTAATTACATTTAAGGGAAGATGTGGGAACAAACACTAATGGACAGATTGGAAATAGAGCACTAGAGAGATTTAAAGGTTGTTTGCAGAGGAAAATACTGCTTGAGTTGGTTTGTGGATTCAAGCTGATGCAATTACACCAGAGCAGCTTTTCATGAGGGTAACTGAGGTATAAACTCTGTGTAATTTGGATATTTTCGTGCACTTTTTAAACTTTTCTGGCATAACTGGAGAAGTTTCCCCTTGCAAGCAAGTCCCAAGGGAGGCTGAGTGGGGTTTGGGAATGCCAGGTTTGATGGAGTGGCCACGAGGGGTCCTGCTCAACCCAAAATGTTCTGCACCTCCCTCAGCTAAATGTGACAAAATGCAAATGAAAACATGCACACGGGCTGGATACAGAGATGCACTTGCTAAATTTAGGGAATGCAAATATTCTTCTGATTCATCTGCCCAAGGAGTGCCAGTGCAGGGATAAACCAGCGAGCTGGCTCGGGCCACAGCAGCTCTGGGCTAGCCCAAACACTGAGCAAACACCTGGATGCAGCCAGAGCCCAAACGCTGAGCAAACACCTGGATGCAGCCAGAGCCCAAACACTGAGCAAACACTGGAGGCACCTGCAGGGAGGTTGAGGCACTCCCAGGGAATGCTGGAGCTCTTCTGGGGGAGCAGAATTCTGAATGGGGAAATAAAACCCAGATAAATATCTGCCTTTCCCTGTGTTGGACTTGGGGCAGCAGGGCTGGAGCTCAGCACTTTGGGAGCTGCTGTGCTCCCTGTAACCACACACTTCTCCAAAAAGGGCCCCTGGCTGTTTTCTCAGGGTGCAGCTGAGCAGGCTGTGGGGGATGAGGGCAGAGCCCGGCTGTGAGGGTGCTCTGAGGGCTGAGCTGGCACTCCCTGCTCGCTGCCAGCCCCTGGAGCCCTGCCCTGACAGCACAGCATAGCTCAGTGTGGCACAGCATCACTGCCTGCAGCTCACCTGCAGCACGGCATCACTGCCTGCAGAGCATCACTGCCTGCACAGCATCACTGCCAGCATTGCATCACTGCCTGCAGAGCATCACTGCCTGCACAGCATCACTGCCTGCAGAACATCACTGCCAGCACTGCATCCCTCCCTGCAGCTCCCCTGCAGCTGGGCACACACAGGCGAGTTGGAAGCAGCTGGAGAAAAGAAAACCCTCACACCTCCTCCCAGCCTCGGCCTTTCCCTCCTGCTTTGAGAGGCCCCTTCAATCACCCTGAGCCTTCCCCAGCGCACACATGCCACTGCTCTAAAAACTTCTCTAATCGCATCCTGCGAACAAACATGAGTCATGAACAAAACTCTGAAAGCAAAATCCACTCCAAAATTAATCTACGTAATCACCACATTCCCCTCAGCGCTGTCTGAGCTCTCCCTATAACTCACTTTGGCGTTTTCTGATGAAGATAAGGGACTAAGGAGTCCAAGTGGCCAAGCTGCCTCAGGCTGTGGGGAGATGATGGAAGGAGAAAAACAAACCATTACTGAGGGGCAGCAGA
Organism: Taeniopygia guttata; assembly: GCF_048771995.1. NCBI lineage: Eukaryota > Metazoa > Chordata > Aves > Passeriformes > Estrildidae > Taeniopygia > Taeniopygia guttata. The sequence continues at coordinate 14,399,541 of NC_133045.1, forward strand.
AAATCCAGTGACAGGAGAGGTGGAGAAGCAGGGGAAGCAGAAGCCCTTGTGTCCCCACCCCGATTTGTGTGACCCTGAAGCATCCAGACAGCACACACGGGCCCTCATCCATCACTTCTGCCTTCCAGAACCCATCAGGGGGAGCACACCCCAGTCTCCACCAAGTCCCATGGAACCAGGCCATCACTTTTTTGTCGGATCATACCTAAAAGGCATGATACATATATTTATTTCCATCTGTTTTATAGCCTTCATCACCATAGTAACTTATCCTCCTGTCAGTGCTGCACCCTGGAGAGGTAAAATCCACTTTCCCTTATCAGAACTCAAGGCTACTGCACCATTTTCACAAGTGATCTCAGGAGCACGTCCTGGCTTGCCAAATTCTGTGCTGCTGGTGGTGCCTGCTGATGACCTGGGCCAGGGGCAGGCAGAGGAAGCTCTCCCCAGGCAGGGCACCAGAAATGAGGCTGCACTGGAGCACAGAAAAGAGCACTGTTACTCCTTGCATTCAGCTCCATCTCATGCTAAATCAACTGCTCTGCATATTGGGTTCTTTTCTGATGCTTAAAGTTAAATAAATAAATAAAAGAGGCAAGATAGAGAATGTGAGTCCAAAAAGAGGCTGCAGGCACCAGTTGCTGCATGTAATCACTGAAAGCTGTAGCACTGTGAATATATTTCTGATTATGTTTCAGTTTTTCATTATTAAAAATGGGCTGCAGTTGATTCATAGTTTTGCTGCAATCAGCTGAAACCCAATTACCATCACAGCACAAACCACTTCTGAGGCGCCCTGGGGCTGCCAGGGAGAAACTCCACCGAATTCCCAGAGCACTCCTTCTCCCCAGGGGCACACAGCTCGTTGGTTTGGGAATGTTCTACAGGACTGTGTGCTGAGGAAAACGGGCACTGTGGGGCTTCTCCAGGGATCTGGATCTGCCCTGCCCAGAGGAGCTGCTCCCCAGCACAGCCCTGCATCCCAGCATCACCATCCTTCCCCAGGAGCAGCTCCTGCAGAGCCACCCACAGCCTGCCCACACCCGGGCCAAGCCCTCCTCTCTCCTCTTTCCTCTCCTCTCTCCAGTCAAATCTCTTCTCACACGCTCCCCAATTTCCTCAGGAACACCGAGGGGTATCAGCAGGGTGGGCAACAGCGTTTGTATTTTTGCCAGACGTTCAGCAGGAGCAGCAATGGCTTGTCACTCTGCCCATCCCTCTTCCCTTCCCTCCCTCCAGCCTGTCACTTTGCTTTGGGATTGCCCACGCAAAGAACCAGGAAATTACTGGCATTTCCCTGAATATCAGACAATTTATCCGTGCTTGTACCTTGGGTGGATTCTTCCTACACGATTACAGCCCAAAGGGTGTTGGTAAGGTTGTTAAGAGTGTGGCAAGAATCCACAAATCATTAATCCAGTCCTGTGTTCTACCCCTAATTAGAGGCAATTTGCATCTGCTACATATACACATTGCTGCCAAAACGCAGCTCAGGCTGAGACAAGATAGATCTGAGGATCACTTCGGGTTCAAGATGCAGCAGGGAAGAGAAGGGGTGAGCAGGGATGGGCAGGAGGGAAATGGAGCCCCACTTCATGTTCCTGTCCTTCTTCAGAGCTTGTCAGTGAAGTCACATCTCCATTGGCAACATCACAATCGTCTCCACAGCAACAAATGTGATGCTGCAGATCGCTGAAATATCTATTTTTGAAAAGGTAGGAGGAAAACACAAATGTGGAGCATGTAGGGGTTGAACAGCCACACAAGCCTAATGACTATAATGGGAGGTGCACAAAAATACTGAGAGAGGAGCTGAGCAAAATCACCCTCTGAAAATTCCTTCCTGGACCCCTCTTAACATCTCATGGGCAAAGATGTCCCAGAGCAGCCAATCCCCCTGATCCCTGGTGTCCCTGTCCCTGCTGGGGCTCCCAGCCGCACCAAGCCCAGGGAGGCAGGGGCAGAGGGGAGCTGGGTCCCTGTGTGACCCTCTGGTCACAGCTGAGCAAAGGACAAGCCAGGGGATTACACCAGGTTAAAGTGCAATTCCTCCTGAGGAAAGGGACCTAAAAGGGATTTGCATCCATAAAACACAAAGAGATTAAAGCGAAGGGAAATTATTTTCCAAGTCTAACGTAGATGTAGCCAAAGGCTGTGAGCAGCACTGCCCTGAGGCTCCTTCAGCTGTAGCTAAAACTTCTGGGAAGTTTCTGCTGTGATTTGTGCCATCCAAGGTTAAAACACCCCTTCAGGTTAACAGCTGCTGGAAAGGCTTCTGGCATTTTGGACAGAACCTTAAAGAGCTCTTCAGGTGCAGGGGGGTGAGTGCAGGCTGTGTGTGACAGGCCTTGTGCCAAGCCTGTGCTGGGGTCAGGCTGGGAGCAGGAGAGCCCAGCACCCTCCGCAGGGTGCAGCACCTGGAGGGGGGACAGGAGCCCTTCAGCCCTCCTCCTCTCCAGCCCGGGCACTGCCAGGCCTGCGCTCACTCAGGTGCACCAGGGTGCCCGTGGCACAGCCATCCCTCATGTCTGAGCAGCTCTCAGCAGCCCTTTCCTCAGCAGGTGCAGGTTTGCCCCAGCAGGGCGGGTGGATGCCCCCTCTGCTCCTCCCTGTGTCAGTATTCAGGAACACTCATCATCATGGGATATGATTCCATGCAGGTGCTTTTATTGAGAGCTCTGGGAATTGGGGTACAAACCCAAATCTGACTCCGACACGGCTTTCGAGCTGAACGTATTTTATATTCCATCCTTATATAACTTACATATTAATTATTAAACTTAGATTATTCTATTGTATACATTGATATGAGTTTCTCGTGATCTTTCTTAGGTCCCTGACCACAGTTTCTCATGATTATTCTTATGATTAAGCAGTAATTATATTTAATTACTAAACAATCATCACATCTAACAATTATATCATTTATCATGTACTAGCTACACAGGTGCAGTTCTAGCAAGTACAAGTTCTTCATGTGCTTAGGGTGTTTATTTTTCCAGGGCCTGCTAAGCTTATTTTTCCTTTTAACCCTAAATCCCCATGATTTAAATACCCTTTTCCTATCACCTGCTCCCCTCTGCCTTTGGCCAACGCCTCAGGCACAGGGTGGGATTGCTGGGTCTGTGCAGGGCCAGGCTGGCATCAGGGACCCCTGGGGGTCCCTTCCAGATTCTGTGATTCTGGGTATTTACCAAAGTCCCCAAATGCTTGGAAAGTGAGAGTGTGGGCTGAGAACAGACATGGACAAATGGACAGAGCTGTGATTCCTCCAAATCCCTTCCAGCACATTCCAGCCATCGCTGCTGTTCCCTGCCTTTGGGAACTGCAAATTGTAATCAAATTTATGCAAAACAGAACCCTGAGAAGATGAAAAAGCTGTGTTTAAACTTCATATAGGAAGTGGAGTGCAGTAAATATTTTTAATTGGTGCTGTGAGTTATGCTTCTGCTGGTGTGGCTGTGCCCTGCTAGGGTTTGAGATCAGTAGTTTATCACTGGAGCTGCCTGATGGCTCCCACTGAATGCACACTAACAAGGGCCAGGATATGAGAGCACCATAAATAGTGGAGAATAAATGGGAATGCTTTTCTCTCCACAAATAATACATCTTTCTTCAAAATGAGTCTCTCTGCTCTGGCATGACAACAGAATTTGATTGCCTTCAGTCTGGGAAAAAAACCCCTAACCCTCAGAAAATGCCAGTTTCTCAAAAAACAGAGTAATGGATCAGTTTTTGAAAAGGGATCACCTGGAAGCATTGTAGACCCTGGGAGGACTTTCGGGGAGCTCAGGGATTGTGCCAGGTCTGCCCTGCTGCCCAGAGCTGCCTGGACACACAGCCAGACTGCTTCTCCCTCCGGAGCAGCCCAGAGGGGTGCCCACACCCTGTCAAGGTGCCTTTGGCACAGCAGCTGTGTCTCCCTCTAAGCTCTGCAAGGCTTCAGCCTCACCTCCAGCACAGCTCAAATGGTTTTTACACCGCAGCAAATACATTTTTTTGGGGGGGATGGCAAATCAATTTCCTTCCCAACTCCATTTTTTAACAGCAAGTCAGAACAAACCCACCTACTGTTTCCTTCATGCTCTTAGAGGCTTCTCTTCCTCTGCATCTTGTGAAGGCTGAGAGATGAACGGGAGCTGAGAGGTACCCGGGACTGGCACAGCCCTGCCCTGCTCTCAGCTGTGCCTGCAGGGGAGAGGAAGGCAGCAGGGAGAGCAAAACCAGCCCAGCAGCATTAACGCCTCCCAAACCAGCCCAGGGCACAGCTGAGGTGATCTCTGCACCCAGAGCTGTGCTGCACAGGCTGGAAAACTTGCAAGCACAAAGGTGGCGTCACCCCCTCATCAGCCCGGGCTGCAAAGAGATTCTCCCTTCCTGACAACAGAAATGTGGAGATCTACATCCCTCCTGGACACATTATTTTATCTCTGATTTTTATATTGATAACAGAACATTAGCATGCACAACTACAATTAATAGTTTCTTATTTTCCTATCTCATAAAATATAGAAATTTAAATCACCAGGGAATTAGAGGAATGAAAGGAGAATTATGTTTAAGCAGCTACATAATGTGGTTTGCATCATGTAATGGGATGTGTTTAATGCAGTTTTACACAGCAGCCTTTCATCATTTCCATTTGCCTCTGGCTTCATAAACAGTGCCATTCTGTTTGGGTTTGTTACAGCTGGATGTAAACGTTTCCCAGGCACACCCCCATGAATCACACCTGGAACATGGAAATGGGCAATCTGCATTTTCATACATCACTTCAGCTTCTGCCTCAGCCCGCAGGTTTGGGGTTTTATTTAGGAGTGTGCCAAGGGCTTCAGGGAGAATGGGCAGGCAGGAGAGCAGAGTGGGAGCTGCTGTCAGCCCCTCTCTGGCTCCAGGAGCCCTCAGGGGCTCTGCACCCATCTTGGGGTCACTGGAACATCTCCGTGCTCTTCTCTAAAGACAATTTTCTGTTGGTTTAAGGCACAGACACACTGTCCAACATAAATGGCAGATATTGGCACGTAATTGTAAACATGGCACAGGCAGTTTTTGGTATAAAATGTAAACACCACCCAAAGCAGCACACCAAATACCATGGAGGCCTTGCTAGACAGAGCTCAGCAGGTCAGAGAAAGAATATTCTAGACAAGGGAAAATAAACACCCTTGAGAAGCTGACCCTATGCATTTCAGACTCCTTTGTCTGCACAGGGTGGGAAATGAGGACTTTTACACTCTTGGGGTGATGCCAGCACCACAGACCCTGAGGCTGACGGGGCAGAGAGGAGCAAAAAACCACAGGGAGCACACCCATGGCAGTGCCCAGCCTGGCCCCTCTGCTCCCCAAACCCAGGGGTTTGAAGGAACCCCGGGAGCTTTGGGCTCACCTGGAACCTCTGCAGCTCCAGGGGCTCTGTGGGACCCCCGAGCAGCATCCCAGAGCTCAGACACAAACCCCAGCCAGGCAGAGCTGCCCCAAGGGAACAGCACACTGAGCTGCCCAAGCCAGAAATGAACACAGATTCCTTGCAAAACTCTGTTTTCCAGTGTAAACATGAAGCCAAGAGCATACAGGGAGTATTAGGTTTAGTATCCAATAAAACAAGAATAAACTTTCTGGGGATTTCTTTAAAAATCACCTTTCACAGGCATTTTCATGCAGGCAGAGTTCCTGGTGTACAGAGGTTCACTTTAGGAGATTGCAAGTACAGAGATCCCTGATCTCTTTCATCTTTTTTCATTAAAAATCAGCGCTTCTGCAGGGTTGAAAATTCTCCAAGATTTTATTAAATTGGGCAACACCAGAGGAGAAATAACAATGGTCAGAAGGATAAAGTTGTGCTCTCATTATAAACTTCACACTCTCCTCTCAGTGCTGGGTTTTCATTCTGCCCCTCTGGCACTCTCTGGCTCCTGTTCATTTTGATGAACAACAGGTTCTTAGTCTTAATTTAAATCTAGATGCAGTGCAATCTTTGCTATCCCATATCACATACAAATCTTGTTTGGGAGTTGCTTTTTTTTTTTTTTTTTTTTTTTTTAAATAAGCATGCTAAGGCATGGCTTTCATAAAATTCTACCAAAAATGTTCTTTATACTTAAATAACAGAGTTACAAAGTCAGCGTAATGGTAGCAAAAGAGGGTGGAGGCGGGGGTGAGATCAAAAAGGAAATTAAACAGGTAATAAAAGAGATTTTCAGATGAGATTTGGAATCAAAAGCAGTGCCAGGAAGGCATTTCAATGGAAGGGAAGTACCCCATGCATTAGACACAGCAGAGGAGAAGGTTCTGCCATAAATCTCACAGCAGAGTTGAGGGGTGCAGGCAAATAATCACAGAAAATTATTATTTTTCTACAGAAAATAGAAAAATAATCTACAGAAAAGCAGCAGGGCCGGGGTAGTTTGGGGGTGAAAGAAGTGCCTGGAGAAGGCTGTGGCTGCATCCCTGAGCCATGCCCACAATGGAAGGGGCATGGGGAGCCTGTGGAGAAAGGCTTGAGTTCTCAATTAGCACTAAAACCCATGGGCAGTGCCCGTGGATACAGCCAAATCTCCTCCAGGACGTTGTGGGAGTGGGAATTTTGGACAGGGGGATGTTCAGACTCTGGGCACTCCCGGCCAAGGGAAGGAAAGTCCAGAATGGCAGCAAGAAATGGGCAGACACCAACCTGTGCTTGTGGTCTCATCACCCCCTGAAGGAGGTTCCAGCCCAGGTTTCCCTGGGCTCCTGCCCACAGCAGAGCTCATTTCATTCCAAATAATTGGAATTTATTCCAACCCCAGCTGCAGGGTCGGCTCTGGCACAGGCAGAGGGAGGAGCCCAGGGAAATGTGGCACTTCTGCACCCTCCTGCAATCACTGCAGTTATCCCTGAGCCCTTCATCAGAACTCATCAGGAAAACAGAGCTGATGAAATCAGAAGAAATATTGCCTGAATAACTCTTGAGATGGGCTTGGAGGTTTTTGCAGCCTTATTAAAAATGATGGGCAAATCCTGATCAGCTTCTAATAATATCAGGTATAATTACCCACGTGGTTTTAGGCCTTACAAAAAACCAACTTTGCAGCACTTGTAGGATTAAATATTTCATACAATGGAAGAAGAAAATGGACACTGACCCTACACAGAGCAGAATTCTCCTGGGAACAAATTTTCATACAGAGGTTTATGAATTTTCTGCTCCCAGATACATTGGGAGCACAGGTTTTCCTGTGGCAAGAGAATCCCCACTTCCAGCTTAGGTAGGAATCAAGATTTACAGAGAAATGTGGAAATAATTAAAGGAGGGGGAAAAGCTACTCATGTTTTAATTTCATGCTCAGGTTCATTCAGAGTTTAAGATGAAGGGATGAGTCACCAGTTCTTATTTTATTCAAGCCCAACCCTTGGAGAGTGTTGGATTACACGGAGTTACAGCCTGTGCCCTGGCAAGAACCACTTTGGGACACTGGCTGCCATTTTCCTGATCCCTTGTCTCTGAGATTCAGCCCCAGCTGCAGCAGCCCCAAGCAGAGGTTGTGCCAAAGAAGGCTCCAGAGGCTCCCAGCCCTTCCTGGCACACGCAGGGCTGAGCAGGGCTGCCCACAGAGCTCATCACTGGGTGTGACAACCCCTAGGAAGCACTTCCAGCCACACCTGGTGGGAAAAGAAAGAGCTGCTGGTGTGCCTGAGCAGCCCCTTCCCCTCCCTGTGCCACTGGGGAGAAAGGTGCCAGAGGATAAAGAGAAACCTGCTGGAGGATGCCTGGGACAGGATGAACCACATCTCCTGAGGTTCAGAGAGGGACCTTTCCTAAAATCCACGATTTTCTGACAAAAGCCTTGTAAGTGAGTAGGAGCTTGGCTGTGTTTAAAGGTTTTGGACATTGGCTGTTCCCTGGCTGTGCCTCAGCAGCTGCATCAGAGACATTTCCAGAGCAGGAACGGGATGAGCTCTGCTCCCGTGCAGAGACTCCTGCAGCCCTCACCTCTTTTCCTTCCATGTGCTCCTTCAAAAGGTGGTTTTTAGGATGCAGTGCAGCCTGGCATCAGAAATCAGGAACACAAATAATCCCTCATGACTTCTCAACCCCAGCCCAGCAGAGCCTTTCTGCCTCTCCAGTTCAAAACCAGAAGCACAACAAAACCAGAATTCATTTTAATGTGGCTCAGAGGTCCTTGCCACTATTTCTGAGGTCATAGAATCACAGAATGATTTGGGTTCAAAGGGACCTTAAGGATCATCTCTTTCCAGCCCCCAAATACCTTCTTTCCCTTCATTCTTCCACTTGATTGAGAGCCTTTAATTTGTTTAATTCTTCAGTGCTGGGCAGAGATTCACCCTTAAACAGCAGAGTATTTTCTTCTGCTCAGCTTGAAAGGATAGTTTTAACTGATTAACTCAGACATGCTCCAGAAAGAGGGATTTTTAATTTAATTTTTACATGAACATCGTGTTCACATTAGAAGCATCAATAACAGGGGAAAAAAAAGGATGATTTCTCAATAATTATTAAAAAATACCAGAATTTCAATTAAATTCATGACCAGTAACAGGACGGGTAAGAGAATCCAATTACAGCAACTCTTGCTTCCATCAGATGCTCCGTGGGGATAAAAATGACCACGTGTGTGAATAGAAATTGCAATCTGAGATCCCACATTAGGATGTTGGCTCTGAACTCCAGCTTTGATTTTCTGCCACTTTCCCTGACCAGCAAGGTGCTCCCCCCTAACTCACACAAAATCAGAATTTATCAACAAGGGCTCTTCTGGGTTCAGAGATACCAAGAACCCATTACAAGCATTTTGTTCTCCATCCTCTCAGCGTGCATTTGAGATCTGTGAATTTGCCTTCAGCTCAGCTAGATCGTGATAAGTGGCAGCAGAATTGTGCCAGCCACTCTATAAATGGAATTTTCAAGACAGGAAAAAAAAAAAAAGAAATGAACCAAACCAAAACAACAACTAAATCTGTGTGTTTAATAGGATAAGAGAGGGAGAAAATTCTCAATTGTCAGAATGACTGTGGTTGTTGTGGGGAGAAAATGGATGGCTGTGCCTGGTGTCCCTTGGGCCCAAAAACAGAGGAGAAAATGAATATTTCCCTTTTTTATCTGTCTCATTGCAGGGAAATCATCCCAGTGGCAGGATCTGGGAGTGACATCTGCGTTGCAAGCCGAGCCCTCGCAGAGGGCAGCGCACACAGACCCAGCAATCCCGGCGGTGCAGTGATATTTACCCTAAAATCCTCCCCAGGCAAGCAGGAAAGGCCACACCGAGCACTCCTGCCAATGGAAGGGTGAGGTTTGGGAGGTCGCAGCTCGAGAGCAGCTGCAGCAGGAGTTTGTCAGGTTGGTTTGCTGCAGCGTGCACCTTCGTGCTGCCACCCACGCTCCTCCGCCCGGGGAAGGAGAGACTCCAGCCCTGCAAGCACAACAGCGCCTGGAAAAACTCTTCAGGGCCCAAAGATCTGAGCTGGGACTCATCACACCCCGAAATGATCTTCAGGGCTCAAAAATCTGAGCTGGGACCCATCACACCCCGAAATGATCTTCAGAGCTCAAAAATCTGAGCTGGGACTCATCACACCCTGAAATGATCTTCAGGGCCCAAAGATCTGAGCTGGGACCCATCACACCCCGAAATGATCTTCAGAGCTCAAAAAGATCTGAGCTGGGACTCGTCACACCCAGAAATGATCTTCAGGGTTCAAAAAGATCTGAGATGGGACTTGTCACACCCCGAAATGATCTTCAGGGCTCAAAGATCTGAGCTGGGACCCATCACACCCAGAAATGATCTTCAGGGCTCGAAGATCTGAGCTGGGATTCGTCACACCCAGAAATGAACTTCAGGGCTCAAAAAGATCTGAGCTGGGACCCATCACACCCAACAGGGTTACTCGGCTCCCTTTGCTGTGCTCCCCACTTTGCTGGGCTCCCCACTTTGCTGCGCTCCCCACAGCCAGGCTCCCTGGCCTGAAATGCTGCCACGAGCAGTCAGGGCAGTTTGTCCCAGCCCCACAGGGCCCTCCGGATTTCACCCCAAACCTGATGCTGGGAACCCCCAGCACCCCACACATCACCCAGGTACACGCCCAGGCAGCTGCAGCTGCTGCTCTGCAGGATCTGGGAGCACTGATCCCGTTTGCTGAGGTGCTTAAAGCCCCACTGCTCATTCCCAGGTGCTAAAATAGCATCACTGTTCAGGTCTAAATGCTGGAACACTGAGAATTATCCTTTTTCTGCAGGAAAACAGAGAGGAATATTAACTAGACAGAATTGGTTCACTCTGGAATTTTACCACGAGGAGATTGACTCAGTGCACCAACACCCACCCCTCCCCTCAGAGGCTTCACCTGCCAGGGCCACACTGGATCTCCTCTGCAGAGGTAATGGACAACCCATCCCTTGGGATGGCACCTTTGGGACGTCACATTTCCAACAGGACAAACACTTTAATTCACCCTTTATCCACAAGCCCAGCAACTTTCTGAGAGTGCGGCTGCACTGAAATAATGGTGCCATTATACTCATATTTAATTGATGATGAAAGCCAAAAAAGCCACTTTTACTCTTTGAATTCCCAGGACTTCTGTGACTTGCTGGAAGGCAGGCCACAGTGACAGGGATTGTTTTTCAGGAAGAAAGATGACCCACCAGCTAAAGTCCAGTACTAAACTCACCCAGCCTGTGACAGCAGTGACACACCTCAGCACCGACTACAAAACAAAAGCCACTGACCACAAAATACAAAGGACAGGGTTTTGGTTTTTAAAAATTAGATATTTGTTTCTTAATAAGGACAAGGCATTTTATATAAAATAATAGGAGAAAATTACTCATTTTGTTTGACCCCCAATGACCCCGTGCAGCTGCAACAAGACCTCAGTGGGATTTAAAGGATCAGGCAGAGATTTTGCCTCAGCCCAGTGGAAGTAACTGAATATAAGCAGCACAAATAGAGATGTTCAGATGTTCCTGTCCTCACTATAAGTCAGCACACGCTGTCAGAGGGGGAATATGCTTTTGGAAATGGTGGGGGGTTTCCCAAGGACAAGCATACTTCAAAGGAAAATATCTAGTGCCACTTTTTTTTTTTTTTTTTTAAGTATTAAAATGGATTTTTAGACAAATAATGGAACTGCACAAATCCTGTCCTCATTTTCTCCTAGAGGTTCTCCCACTGATGCTAGGGCTCAGAAAATAAATAGCTGGAGAAGCGAGTCACAAATCAGCAGTGGAAGGAAAGGGAGATAGCAGAAAACTATTACCTGACAGCAGATAGCTACAGAGCTCAGCATTTTTATCAGTGCTTGAGTAATGGAACTTCCACGCCAGGAGAGCGGGGAGGGAAGCGGGTCAAGGCCAAACTCTGACACTGAAAAGGATGCTGTGACAAAGCACGGAGCTGCCACACCCCACTGGTGACCCCAGACACCCAGAACTGCCTGGCAGTGTCACACTGCGCCCAGGGCCTGGTCAAAACCCAGAGAAACCACACCAAACCCCATGCTGTGCTTTGGCCTACAAAACACACCCCAGGATTTAGTCTCTCCTCCAGGAACAGCAGCTCTGGTGGCTCTAAAGTGTCTGGCTTTTCTCCTCTCTGTGCTCCTCTATGAAAAAATCCTGAGAGAAGAATGTGCCTGGCACACACCTCCCCGGGAGCCAGGGTACCACTGACAGGGCAGCACAAGGCAGCTCTGGGCCGGGGGGCAGTAACATGAGAAATAATATTTTTTATTCTTAAACCAGACCAAGGCACTGTGGTTACACTGCTGAATAAGCTGTTACCCAGCACACAGCCCCTCCCGGGCTCTCCCTCCCTAAATGGGCAGGGGAGTTTAGGATGATCTGAAACGCTTTGATTGTCTTTAGCTTGCCATTTTCTTCCCTCATGCAGCTCTTCCCTCTTACTGAGTCAACAGAATAATGAGGATGCTGTTCTTAGGTTTAAAGCTGAGTATGTGACATTTCTATCCATTATTTATTTGCCTGGAAATTCTCATGAACTCCACCAGTGATAATCACCTAATTCCTACCATTTCTTTCTAGATCACTGTCACACACCAGGAGCTGCAGGTAGCAGCTCCATCCAATATTTATGAAATGATTTTTCTTTCAATGGATGCAGAGTTACAGCGTGGCCACAACTACAGCTTCTCCTTGAAACTCCGGGCTGGGAGTAAGCACTGAGTAAAGCAACCTCAGCTGGGGAGTGTGCTGGTACTCACACAATCCTGGCACAGCACAGCCCTGCCAGTGCGCTACTCACCCTGTGCTGCTGTACACACAGCTTACTCACAGTGTGCTGCATGAGTTACTCTGCACACAGCTTACTCACAGTGTGCTGCATGAGTTACTCTGCACACAGCTTACTCTGTGCTGCACGAGTTACTCTGCACACAGCTTATTCACCCTGTGCTGCTGTGCACACAGCTTACTCACAGTGTGCTGCATGAGTTACTCTGCACACAGCTTACTCACAGTGTGCCACACGAGTTACTCTGCACACAGCTTACTCACAGTGTGCTGCTGTGCACACAGCTTACTCACAGTGTGCCACATGAGTTACTGTGCACACAGCTTATTCACCCTGTGTTATCTGCACACAGCTTACTCACAGTGTGCCACACGAGTTACTCTGCACACAGCTTACTCACACTGTGCTGCACAAGTTACTCTATGGCATTAGCTCTACACAAAGGTTATGTTGTGCTAAATGAAGTTAGCTCTGCACAAAGGTTACTCCCAATGTGCAACATGGCATTAGTGCTACACAAAGGTTACTGATGTGATGTTGTGCTACCCAGTGTTAGCGCTACACAGAGGTTACTCATGTTGTGCTACCAGCATTAGCTCTATGTAAATTTTACTCACGTTGTGCTACCCAGTGTTAGCTCTGCACAAAGGTTGCTCCCTGTGGTAAGTCCTGCTGCCCCAGCGAGCAGCGCCAGGCGTGGCTGGGGCAGTTCTGGGTTAGAGTTAGGCCACAGAACTTCACAGCTTCCACGTTGTTTTTACCAGGTTGTTTAAAACCTGGCTTTCACATTGTTTTTAACAGGACTTTGCCACAGGCCACTGAACAGCCCCACACAGTTTGGGATGTGCTGGTAAAATAAAGGCAGTAACCACAACTGGCATTTTAGACTGCAGTTACTGATGGAGAATGACAGCGAATGAATAAAATACAACTCTGGGGAAAAAATGGTTCAAAGCCAAAAGAAAAGCAGCATTTAATGACTGCCAGGACAACTATACATTTTGCTCACATCAAAGACAAACAATTGCACGTGACTGCAGATTGAAAAGCAAATTATATTTCTCACTACAGCCTCTGCCAAAGCCATAATTTTGTTTCCTACTTTAAGAATCATCACAGATCTCCTGGAGAAGGTTGGAGGTCACAGGGCACTTCCCTGGGCAGGGCCAGAGCCAACCCCTCTGAGATGTGCCGGATTCCTGGGGGTGTTTTGACTTGCAGCCCATGATGCCAACATCACTCCTGCTCTGCCACCACCCTCCACCCAAAACCTGCTATTTTCACCTTCTCAGCCTGCACAGCCAAAAGGATCTCCTTCAGACAGGTGACCAAAAGATTTCAGGGCAGCTCAGGCTGGAAGTGTGCCAGAGGATTGAGGTTTGAGTGCCTCAAATCTGAACTCATCCCCAGAGGTGAAGCCAAGGCTGAGGTACCTCAGTGCCAGCAGCTCTCCCCAAATTCCTGCTGCTCCCTCCCTGCCCCAGCTCCTCCCTGCCCCATTCCCCAGCTCAGGCAGCAGCAGGTCCAGGCTCTTGGCAGTTATTTTCCTCAGAATCTGACAAACTTCACTCTGACTCAGCCTGATCTCCATTCCAAAATAGGGAAGAGGAAAGCAACCAAGCTGAGGAGAGGAGTAGGAAAGGGAGGAGCAGGCAGCTGATCTGTTTTTAGAAAGAAGAGCAAAGGGAAGCTCGGATGTCCCTGAATCCCAAGCAGAAGTGGTATTCCACTGTTGATCTTTTCTTCCCCATTGAATTCAAGGCTCACACAGGCCTTGGGATCAGAGAGGAGCAGAAAGAATGGGCACGGATTCCTTTGGCACAGAGGCAGAAGCAGTGGGTAATTACACTAAAGATGTTTTTGGCACACACAGCCACCAGCCATGAAGAGGATGATCAAAAGTCCTGGCAAATGGCACAGGGAAAGATCTAAAGGGGAAAATTTCACGCTAAGGATGCCCCAGCCTGTGTCAGGATCAAATGGAAGAGACTTTGCAGTCCTTATTTGATCATTTGCTCTTTTCTCTCCCCCTCTGAGCACATCACAAGAGTAAATCCTCCCTCCCCCAGAGTCATTTGTAGAAGAAAATCTCCATGCCCAGCTCTGCAGCCCCTCAGCATCAAAACCTGGGCTGCTGTGAGCTGGCTCTGGGACTGGCTGGGAGCTATTAGCAAGAGAAACGAAGCAGAAAATATCCATAACAAGCACATGACCAAAAATAACACCTAAAACTGAGAATCCATCCATTAGGCAGGCCCAGGGCTCGCTCCCTGGAGCTCTCCTGCATCGAGGGAGAGTCAGGAAAACACAGCAAAGCTTTGGAGCTTGGCTCTTGTCATGCCCACCTCCCACTCCCTGTGCCCGCAGAGATGCCAGCCAGGACCTTTACAAAACCCTTCAAGGGCTTGGGACACATTTTTCTGTCTAAATGCCAGAGCTACTGCTGGTGTTCAGCTCTTACTTGCCACGCCCAAGACCTCTCACCTGCACCAGGCAATGCAGAGGGACCTGCAGGTAACAAAAACGTTCCCAAGGACCCGATTGTTCCCCAGGACTCCTGGACTGCAGCTGCTTTGATCCTGCTGATGCTGGGCTAAACTTCAAATGAACAACACGGTGCACTTCCCACCACCATTAAATGTAATTATTGGGTTCAATTAGTCAACCACAGATAAAATCCTCTGGCAGAAAGTCCACAGCAATGTAAATTTCAGTCTATTTTTTGGACGTATTTTATTTACTTGGCACCTTTGGCTTTGTTTTTCATTCATCATAATCCTTTTATCCCCTGAAATCCTTATTGATTCCATTTCAAACTCTGCTCTTAATCTCATTTAATACATGTAGACATTAGATAATTTCATATTCCAGTTGCCTGGGAAGTTGACAAAACCAGATTTTTATTATCTCATTTTTCATTTAAATATTTTTCCAATTCTAAGCCTAAACAAATGTGTATCATGCCAAACACCTGTGGTTACAGGGCAGTAAATTCCCAAATTCCACCTGCAAAGAGCAGATCCCCAGATTTGTGTGTCTGATTTGGGACTCTCAGGCCTCCACGTGAGGTACAATATTGGCACATGATGAGGCTCCTCATTTGTGTGCCCACAAATGGCTTTTTATTTTTTACCCACAGCAACACCACTTGTGCATTCAATGTCATTAACTCCTCCTGTCGATTAGGCAAGGAATTATGTGAACGTTTTACTGAAAAATGGCAGGGAAAAAATCAGAGTACAGGCACGTGAGCAAGGGAGACTGATCTGAAAAACCTGAATCCTCATTTCCCAAGCAGCTCCAGCTTTCATTGATGCTTAAAGCCAACTGAAGTCAAGCATGTAAAGCAACAGCAAAATCATTTCTCTATATATTCAAGAGATTTTCAAGGGCAGCTGAAGAGCTTTTCCAAGATACGTAATGAGAGCTAAATTGATGGATCTCAAAAGAGAGAAACTTCTGGGCTGGAATTTGATACATTGCTGTAAGAGAGACATAGAAAGGGTGGGCAGAGTATGTTGTGCATTAAAATTACAGTGAAATACAGCGCTGGGTCATAGGGGTGATACCACAGGACTTTCAAAAGGCACCTGCATTGCCACAGGATCCTGTAAGGTCTGGATAAAAAGAAACCATCAGCTTTAGACAGGAGAAGAGCTCATCAGCAGAGCCCCACGTCCTCTGGTTCCTGGGGACAACCACCCATGGGGGCTCAGCCCCCAGCCCTGCTCTCCTCACCAGCAGGAACTGCTCGGAAACTTCAGGTCACAGCTTGGAGAGAAACAAAAACTTCTCCAGATCAATATCAGCAACCAGTAAAACCCAAGTCAGGTTTGGATTTTGCAAATCCACTGCTAATCAGACCACAAGTTCATCTCATCTCAGACCCCAAAGTTCAAAGGAATATTCAAATATTGATTTGCCTCTAAACATCTCCCCTGGAACAGCAAGCCCAGCAGAAGAAAGCCAGGCACATCCGAAACCATGAAAATAAAGGAAAGTCTTCAAAGAGAAAATTTTCATTCTTACCAAAAAGAGAAAAACCCAACCAAAAACCCTTAACAAACCAAACCCAACTCAGTTGTTACATCCCTTTCCAAATTCTCTCTACACCTCTACTTTGAAGATATTTTTGCCTTGAAAGAAATAATTTTAATGTAAAATTATTCCATAGCATTTTCAGTTGAAATCTGCCTCTGCAAGGACTAGTCCATAGTTCATTTTGAAGAGAGAGAATAAAATGCAAAGGAAATGTTTATTTCTCTAACATCAAAAGTCAGCTGTAATTTAATTAGCAGCTATGGCAGATTACAAGATTTGTGATTCCTCCAATAAAGACACGTTTTTTTTAGGGGCAATTAACACAAGACCAGATGTGAAGCCTTGAAATTCAGAGAGAACAAAAGTGGGAGGTGGAGTTGACAATAAAAATGCAGGAAGTGGAAACAAACACGTTGTTTTCTAATTTTTATCACAGTTGTCCTTGCTTAGGGGGAGACAGGTTACTGTTACAGGGAGATCAAATTACTAAAATTAGTGTGCAGAGCTTCCTCATGTGCAAAATGTAATTCCTGTTCTCCATGCCCCTCCATTCAGGGCAAAGTTGTTTGCTCATTAAAAAGAAATTACTTGTAGCAGTATTTTGGGGGTTCGTGAACTTTTATTATTTGTTGCATTTAATAAGCACAGGGAAAGAAAAAGGTCATGTCTTGACTGGAATAGCTTGTAAGTGAATTTATCAGCAAAACACAGAAGCTGAAGATAAAGACAATCCACATTTATTTGCTGTATTTGATTGTTTTCCTTGTGGCTTAATAGTGTAAATTAAAAGAGAGCTTAAATGTTAGCACCACTGACAAGATGGCACATCCAAAATTATAAGGAAGCAAATAAAATGATTCATGTGGAATTTTGAAATATCTCAAAATATGTCAGCCACCAGATGTCACAAAACCTGCAGGGGATGATGCAGTGCACCAAGAGAAGGGCAAGGCTCTGGCAAAACACAGCATGGCAGGAAATTATCCTACCAGTCCCCATAAATCTGAGAGCCTGGGAAGGAAAGGAATAAAACACTCCAAAGACAAAACAAACTGAGATTTTCTCTGCCACCATCTACCTCAGAGGAGAAGTGAAGTGCTCAAGAGCAACATCTTGAGCATGGCAGAAAACAAGACTGCCATAACCTAAAAAAGAGCATTCAAAAATCTCCAGGGCCAGTCTGACCTTACCTGGGTGGGCCAAGGTCAATGTGTTCAGCATCACCCACAAGTGCTACAGCCCAAGCAGTCACTTGGACTGCCAACAGAACAAATTCCCAAATATTGATTTGTGCTCACACGCAGAGTGCAACGAATCCCATGTGAAAGGCACCATTCATTCACAACAACAACAGTACTTTCCCCACTGGTTTTGCCAAATGCATTTCCACGTACTTATAGAAACACAGGAAATGTGTATGAATTCATTTCCACCCCAGCTCCATGCTGACAGCAAAGTCCTCAGCCCAAGAAGTGATGCTCAGTAAAGAACCGGACAAAGCCTGACCCAGTTTGCCAGAACGAAGGCAGCAAAGGGTGCAAACAAACATTTATCCTGTGCAGGAAAGAGCCCCAGCAAATAAACTCTCTGCTAAGACCCTTGAACCGTTCCAAAGGTCCTGCATGAGCATTACTGCATTATTCATCCTGACCCTGCATTTATTGCAGGCACCAAGGAGCTCTGGCAGAGCATCACCCCCAGACCAGGGCCCCAGGCAGGGCTGCAGAGCCTTTGGGCAGGGGTCAGCAGAGGGGCTGCAGCGTGTTAGGGGAGGGGTTGTGTGCTCAAATTAATTAATCCAATTAAACAGCAGCACTAAGAAGGGTTAATAAGGAGAAAGACAGGTTTCCAACCGCTTTGACCTTGAGCTGTTAATGAGGTGCAGATCCTCTCCCTAGGAAATGTGGGTGCTTGGTGGAAGCAGGACAGTCTGCAGGAGAACCTGCAGAGCTGCCACAGCACCCTGTTCATCTCCTTCTGCTCACGGATTCCATCCGGGAAATATGGGAAATATGGGAAATATGGGGCTCCGAGCTCGAAGCAGCTTGTGACATATAGAAAGGAAACAGAAGTGGTTTTTCAGTCAGAGCACCCACTACGTCCAAAATAACAATCCACCCTATCCACTCTGACAAAATAACACATAATAGAACTAAAACTGTGCTGTCAAAAATAGTCTGTTAAGCTTCCCATTCCTCTGAGGCCTGCAGTCTATTTTTGCTGCCGAGAGCTGAAGTTACACACGCCCCACCGAAGCTGCCTCGGCTCAGCCACTTGAAAGAAGCAGCCTGCAAAGCATTAATAATTCATCTGATTGAGTTTAGCTGGCACACTCAGCAACCAAACTGCACCAAACTCCTGTGAGGAAGGAGAGGAGCTGCTGCAGGAGGATATTTCCTGCTCTACAGCACATTCCTTTTTTCTCCTCCCTGTGTTTATTGGCCACGAAAAGCTGCCTCGGGCAGTCCAAGAGGAAAGGGTGCTCATGTAGCACCAGGGTAGGAAAAGAGGCATCAGAAGGGCGAAATTTTCCATATCAACCATGATCCACCAGCCCAGCTCAGTTCTGATAACTCTGTGCTCTTTGGAGAAGTTATCCCTGGCACGGGAAGGGCAGCAAAGAGCTCTGGTGCCATCCCTCCTCTTCCCACTCAGCCTTAAAATTGGACAAAGCTGAGGTGCAGCTCACACGTGGAACAAACCATTATTTCTGTGTTGGTACAAGGCACAAAAAAAGCCACAACAGCACATCATGAACTCAGCCCTACATTTGGGTCCATTCATTTTACTTTCCTTACATTTGGGTCCTTTCATTTTACAAATATTTTCGAGAAAATGGGACTGAATTAAACCTCTGGCAGCCTCCAGGTTTATTCACTCTATCGATTGCTCTGGAGATGAGTGGGAGCAATTATTTCACAAAGGTTCGTTCTCCAGAGTGAAGATGGAGAAGGTTAAATGCATTCCAAGTGGTGAATAACAGCTGAGAGGGAGGGAAGGTGCAGCTATGAATGACTGAAAGAGAAATGCACAAAGCACTGGGGTCTGCAGCAGCAATTTCTGATGGCCACCATGGCACAAAGGGGATGTTGAGCATGCCCCAAAACAGAGATTCCTTGAGGTGAGATGGGGAAGGTCCAGCTTTATTCCTTGACAGAGCTGCTCCCTGATGCAGGGAGGAAGAACTGCAGTTTTTATTGTCCCGAGCAATTTTATTATCCCTGGACAGCAGCCCGTGCCTGGGGCTGAGCAGAGCTGGCACTGGAGCAGCCAACACAGCCAGGGCAGCCCCAGCCCCAGCACAGGAGAGGGAGCAGCAGCTCCAGGACTCTCCTGGTGAGGCACCAAAATGATTTATTATCTAAAAGGATTTGTCCCAGTTTACTTACAGCACTGGGTTTTAGTGTTTTGTACCTAACACAGGCCCTGTGAGGCCCACAATTACCTTTTATATCACAGTTAAAAGTGCAGGTGTCAAAAGCTGAGAAAAATGATAATCCACGGGCATTCATCATCCCAGCACTGGGGACACAAGGCTCTGCAAAAGGCAGGACACAATGTCTGGCAAAATATGTCCAAGAGAAATCCATGGGCTGACTTTCACCAAGAAAAGCTACACCTCACAAATAACTTCGTGCTTTCAGCTCTCTGCTTATGTATAATCACATATATATATTTCTATAGATAAGCTATGTCTCAACAGATGGGGAAAATCCATAAATTAGGCCTCTCTGGCATTAATTTGTTGGTGATTTTTAATTTGCATGAAACCAACCTTAAGTAATATATGTTTATGAGAAAAAAAAAAAAATCTTTCACCATATTGAACTTCACCATCTCATGGAACAGGTCATTCATTGAATTATTATTGGATTATCTTCCAGTAATTAAGTCTCTTCAGTATAGCAGTTATTCATCTGAGTAGGTCTTAAAATACCACAGCAAGAGAGCATTAGCAACCACTTTTAGAAAAGTAATTCAGTCTAAAGAAGATGGAATATCATTTGTCTTTCCAGTCTGTTATTCTGGCCCCCAAAAGCCTCAGGTCCTGCTGGAGCAACCACACTGGCTCAGAAACTCTTGCTCACCACACAGGAGACCTTCTCTTCTTCCAGAAAATTCAGGGTTCAGGCAGGGTGCTCATTTTCCTGGCTTTTACAGCTGCTTGTGCCACAGCAATACAAAATGAACAGCCAGATCTGTCATCACTTCGGTAGTTTGTGAGCAAATAAACCCCACAATGGAATTTTCCAAAGTTTCTTCAGGATGTGTGCACCAAGCCATTTTTCTTAATAAGACATCCAACACATTTTGACTGATTTGCTCTTTTTCAACTGAAAAGCGTGGCCATGCAGGATAAGAGGAATCTGATAGTTTGTCTGGGAGATTTCCAGACTTTCAGTGCTGCAAATCCCAGGGCTGCAACCAACGGGGGGCCCAGGCAAATCACTACTGAACGGGCTCAGTTTATCCAGCAGCACAGGACATCTTTTGTGAGACAGACACAAAACCCAGTGAAACCATGAGCAGAGCCACACCAGCACTCCTGTTTTCTATGTCAGAGACAGAGACAAAACCCAGTGAAACCATGAGCAGAGCCACACCAGCACTCCTGTTTTCTATGGCAGACACAAAACCCAATGAAACCATGAGCAGAGCCACACCAGCACTCCTGTTTTCTGTGCCAGAGACAGACACAAAACCCAGTGAAACCATGAGCAGAGCCACACCAGCACTCCTGTTTTCTATGGCAGACACAAAACCCAATGAAACCATGAGCAGAGCCACACCAGCACTCCTGTTTTCTGTGTCAGACACAAAACCCAGTGAAACCATGAGCAGAGCCACACCAGCACTCCTGTTTTCTGTGCCAGACACAAAACCCAATGAAACCATGAGCAGAGCCACACCAGCACTCCTGTTTTCTGTGCCAGACACAAAACCTGCAATCTGACTGGACTCCTGGCCAAGCTTCTTTCCCATTTTCTGGTGTCACTCTAATGAGCTGAACTCCGCTGGTGTCATGTCACCTCACAGTTCCTGGGCAAAGCTGTTTGGAGCCCCACAGCTTATTTCCGTCCAGATTTAGGAATAAATTACAGCTCAGAGTACCAAAAGATGTCATTAAACTGATAAACACCCAAAAGATTGGCATTTTCTTCAACAGCTCCTTCCATCCCAAGAGAGAGGGAGTGCACTGGGAGCTGCCCTGGCAGTGGCAGAGCTCTCCAGGGTGGCCTCCCCCTGTCCCTTGTTTTCCCCTCTAATTTGTTCTCCAGTTTTGATGTCTCATCTCCCTGCTCACACCTGCCCAGCAGGAGGGGTGGTGTGGAAGTATGGAAACAAAACCAACCTCATTGTTGTGATAAGCAAGAAGTAGCATTTTTGAGGATGAGGAGTTTTGCATTTCTGTGTTTATTTCAGTTATGATTATTTTCTGGTCTGGCACTTCCCAGCTGAAGTTAAAACCTGAAGTTATGACCTGTCACACTGCAGAAAGTCATTACTACCCAAATCACCAGCTCAGCACTGTGCCCACCCACACAGAGCTGTGCAGGCGTGGACAGATTTTTGTTCCTCTCCATGGAAGATACGTTAATCACCCTAACAAGGAAAAAGAATGGCCAAGCTCTGCTGCACACCCTGACTGGCACTCAGCTCTGTGTGCAGCCGTGCCAAAGCATCACCCACTGAAAGGCCAAGCTGGTGACAACAAAGCAGCCAAACAGGGCCACCAAAAAGCCAACCCAGCCCTCCCACTGCAGCTGCACCTGGATCTGCCCAGGGAATAAACACCTCTGAGGATAACCTGGTGTGGGAGCCCAGAGCATCCCTCTGGCTGCCCTGGGACCCTGGCAGGGGTCAGGAACCCCCCTGGACAGAGCCCCCAGAGACACTGGCTGTGATCTCTGCCCATGGAAAAGAGTTTTCAATCTTACAGGATGAATTACAAGCTCTGAATGTTTGATATGAGTAATAATTAGGTGTGGCACGGGTGCAAAAGTAAAATTTTAGGATTCTAGATTAGGGGTCCAAAGGGGACAAGATGGAGGAAATTGGGTGTGCCTTGTCCTTTTTCTCCTTCTTCATGCCCTCCATGTTTCACTGTGGTGTTGGCATTTTTCTGTTGGTTCAGGCTGGGGACACACTGTCCAACGTAGGTGACAGATATTGGCACGTTATTGTAAATCCAGCACAGGTAGTTTGTGGTATTTAATGTTTGTACCATCCCACTGAGGGCAGAGCCCCACACGCTGCCCTGCAGGACAGAGCTGCGGCAGGGCAGCAGAACATGTTAGAGATAAACAGAATAAACAACCTTGAAACAGCACAGACCAATTATGGCTTCTTCTTTGGCTGGGGGGCTGACAGACAGAGACTTTCTACAATCTTGGGATCATCAATAGCACAGATTTTGACACTATTTGACAATTAATTTTCTGGCATATTAAACCAATGATTACCAATGGTGCCACAGCTGTCCATGCCAGTGATTGTGACCAGCTCAAGTCCTCTCCAGCAGATAAATATTTTTCTATAAGCCTAGCAACACTGCATTTATGGAGAAAACTGTCAGCTTCTCAGTGAAGAAACTCTATCTTCTCAAACATTTGTGTAGTGTGTAGTAAAACATAACCTTGATCCAAATATAAGAAGTGTTTAGGTAGGAGATGAAAGGGGTGGTTTCTTGAATTAGAAATAATATCCTAGCCAGGAGTTATTCATGAAAGTGGAGTCTTAATATTTACTTAGGCTTTCAGCAGCATTGATTTGCACTAGAATTTATTAACTTTTCAAATATTGCCCAATGTACCTGGGCACTGCAATGCCCCCCACTAAAAGCTCACCAGAAGCTGGGTCTATCAGAACAGTGTCTGGTTTAAGCATTCAGCTGGGCTTGATTCTGGGATCAAGGTTTGAAATCCTCCTTTCCACACTAAAATGGAGGGTTTGCTCACAGGCAGGGGGCCCAGGAAAGGCTCTCCAGCCCCTGCGGGGTCTGTGGGCAGCACCTGAACCCCCTGGCTGCTGGGGGGTCCTGGGGCAGGCACAGACCCATCCCCTCTGTCCTGACCCCGCAGCAGCTCAGAGCCCCCAGGAGCTCCTGCAATGCCAGGACCCTCCGGGACTCTTCCCAAAAATCCCAACACTGCCAGAGCCAGAGAAGGAGCTGAGAAACCCTCAGTGAGCTGCAGGCAGCTTCCCACGGGCACAGGGCACACCAGAAATCCTCTGCTGGCACTTTTTTCTGTGTCCAAAGCTGTGGGGATGGCTCCTGACTCCAGCTGCTCACAGGATCCAAAACTATTCCCTGCCTTGCACCGTGTACAACACTCACCGGATTTTACTTTACAGGGATTGAAGCCCTAAAGATAAGATATAAAAGCCCTAAAGATAAGATATAAAAGCCCTAAAGATAAGACATAAAACTCAACTCATGGCAAGGCACTAAGAAGTTTACCACAAGCCTTCTCTCTGCTCAGTTTGCAGGCAGAATGTCTATTTTAGTAAATTTGGTTCTGAAAACACATATCTGAAGGTTTCCTGAAAAAAATAAATCAGATGTTATTTGCACAACAGATGCTGCCCATTTTCCTTATGGCATCAGGCTCACGAACATGTTTGGAGAATTTGCAGTGGAATGGTGAAAGGGCAAAAGGCATCAAGCACCAGAGAGGAGAAAGTCTCTGAGATGGGAGCAGGGATTGGCACCTGGACTTGGCAGAGCCAGAGCTCAAGAAACAACCTGTTCAGGGTGTTCAAGAAACACCAGGCTCTGCCTCAGAGGCACCAAGCTCATCAATAATGGATTCCTCAGTATCCAACTGCATTTTTCCCCATTTTAAGTCTGATCCAGCCTGTTCATTTTCAGGAGATATTTTTTCCCTGAGGAGCCCCACACTTTGTAGTCACAGCTCCTGGAAGTTCCCTGCTGGCTCTTGGCCCAGACAAGTTGTCACTGAGCCTTTGTTATTGCTGGAAGAGAGGAGATTGGACAGTTCTGCTGATGAACAAGTGCTGCCTGCTCCCTGTGCCCCAAAGTGGTGCCAGCAGCCCCCTGCACTGGCACTGCCCAAGCCCAGAGCCAGTTCCAGACACGGACTCCAGCACCACATCCAGCTCTGTCCAATGCAGGCAGCAGCTCCTCATGAAAATGAGTGAGAAGTTGCATTGCTGTGCCTTTCCACCCTCCTGGGACCCAGCCAGATCCCACCTGAGGCTGATAATTCTCTTTACAGCCGGGGGGACACTCCTGGTCGCTGTGGCCCTGCAGAGGGGTTCAGCACAGAGCTGCACCCCAAGGTCCCTTCTGCTCCGAGGTGCCAGAGAAACCCTCCCCAGGGGAGGACTGGCAGCACACGGTGCTGCGTGTTCAACACACCTCAGGGATTTCAAGGTTCAGCTTGTGGAAGGACCCTGAAGTGATGGGAGGCTCTGACACGGCGACAGAACCTGCAGCAGATGGGTTTGAATGGAAACACAAATGCTGCTGGAGAGCTGCTGCCCTGGAACACAGCATCGATTCTGTGCTTGCAAATACACCCTGTGCTGAAGACAAACTTCTACTCATGTTATTAGTTTTGAGGTTTGTAAGTGTAAGTGTTTTCCAGCCAGAATTCTCTGTGGGGATGGTTTGATCTCTTCAGTGCTACTAAATTCCCAGAATCGAGTCAGATCCAATAACATGGTGCAGCTTGAAAACAGAATATTTGTTTCTAACCCATTTCTGAACGATTTTCATTATTACCATGAAGATGTGAGGATCAGACAGCCATTGTAGCAAAGGCTTCAGGGGTTTTCTATAAAGCTTAGGAAGTTCTGTAGGAGCAGAACAGGAACTCCACACTGCCAGTGTGAGCACAGGTCTGACATGTGCATCAGCAGGCAATAAACTTGTGCTAACATCAGCTTTGCAGGAGGATGGAGCCAGAGCTGAGTGCTGGGCAGGCTCACAAATTCAGGGCTGTGTAACCTGCAGAGGTGCTGCAGGAGTTCACACAGAATCACAGAATAATGAGCTTGGAAGAGACCTCTGAGATCATCAATCCAACCTATGCCGTGACACCACAACTAGACCATAGCACCAAGTGCCAAGTCCAGTCTTTTTTTAAACATATCCAGAGATGGTGATTCCACCACCTCCCTAGGAAGACAATTCCAGTATTTTATTATTATTTCAGTGAAAATTTTTTCCTAATATCCAACCTAAACCTTCCCTGACATAGCTGAGGCTGTGTCCTCTTGTTCTGCCAGTGCTGCCCGGGGGCAGAGACTGACCCCACCTGTCTAAACCTCCCTTCAGGGACTGTAGAGAGCAATGAGGTCACCTCTGAGCCTCCTCTTCTCCAGGCTGAACAGCCCCAGCTCCTTCAAACATTCCTCTCAGGGCTTGTGTTCCAAACCAGCCTCGTTGCCTCCTCTGGACGTGCTCAAGCATCTCAATGTCCTTCCCAAACTGAGGGCCCAGAACTGGACACAGCACACGAGGTGTGGCCTCACCAGCACTGAGTATAGGGGAAGAATGACCTCCCTACTCCTGCTGGTCACACAATCCCTAATGCAGGCCAGGAGCCATTGGCTTCTTGGCCCCCGAGGCACATTGCTGGCTCATACCCAGTGTCACCAGCACCCCCAGGTCCCTTTCTGCCTGGACACTGTCCAGCCACACTGTCCCCAACCTGTAATGCTATAGGGGATTTTTGTGTTCATGTGCAGCTCCAGAAGTGCCAGGCAGCCCCTCAGAACCAAGGCAGACATTTCACCTGCCAGACGTGAGAACATTCCGGAGTGCTGCCTTTCAGTCCTGCCCAAAGAAACCCCCTGTTCAGAAACAAAAACTGCAGAGAAACCTGCAGCAATGGGCAAAGGGCTGCCTCCAGAGCCCCCTGTAGCAGCTCTGCTCTTTCCATGCTCCTGCAGAGCTGCAATTTCTCCTGCCTGGGAGCTCCCCCAGGTTTGGCTGGCCTTCAGAACATTCTCCTCCTCAGCATCTCCTCTGGGGCAGCTCCTCCCCAGAGCTCTGGCAGCACAGGATGGGGCAGCAATGCTACCCCCAGCCCACCCAGGACCTCCTGAACCCAGCCTTGCCTGGCAGGAGGAAGGAAAACATTCCTGGAGATGCAGGGCACAAGCCTCCCACACCTAATTCTGATTTAAAGCCACCTGCAGAACAGCTGAAGCTCAGCCTGTGCTCTGGACTCAGCATTATCCTGAGCTAGATCCTGCTTTAAGCAGAAACTACATGGGAAATTAAATTAACCTAAGAGCGTAGTAAAACCAGACAAAACAAGCTCCAGCATCAGTCTTTAACTCCCACAATACCAAAAGTACAACACAGCCCAGAGCAATGAGGTCTGGACCATCTTCACCTGAACTCCAGCTCAGCCCCTGCTCCATTGCAGGTTATTAAATGCATTAATAGTACAAATCAAAAGGTGCTCTTGAAAATGCTCCAGTGCCTTCCCAATTTTATTAAAGTGTTTGAGGATGGAACTTCTTAATTGTCATGAAATCCATCTTCTAATACAACCAAGCTCTTGTCTGGACAGATCAAAATTAATAATCCTGTAGCCAGTGTTGACAAACTTTTCCTCTGCCATGACAGATGTGTGTTTAGCAGATGCTCTCCAATCATCTTTATGTAAACAAACATCTTTATGTATTTTTTAAAAATCCTGTGGTACGGTCACCTCATCCTACCAGAGGGGAAAAAAGCTCAGCATCTCTTCATCATCAGGGAAATAATTTCAACAGCCCCAGAAGCACCAGACCTTATCCTGACACTGTTTAATGCAGCTCTAAGTCTTTACACAGTTAACTTCCCTATCAAGAAATCACAAAAAGCATTAATGATTGCAATGTCTCATTAATTACTGGTAAATACAGGTGAATCAGCCAGGCCAGCCAGCTCAGTAGAACTTCTGGTGCTCACAGCATGTTAATACGTTGCTAATTAAGACAATCAGCACTCCTTTTAATTAATACATTGACTTGCTTAAGACTTAATTGAAATTTTACCAGCTCTCACTTTTCCAGTGCAGAACATGTAGCAGACAGAAACTATGCAAAAGGAAGAATGAAACTGTTCCCTTCATGTCTGTGGGGGTAAATTCAGCATTTCAGCTCCCAGCCCATCCACCCTGCAGATTCGGATGGGAGTGGGAGAGGAGCCCAAAGGGAACATTTGTGGATGTGTGCTCAGGCTCAGAGCGCTTTGGGCAGGAGAGGAGCTGCCTGTGGCTCTGGAGGTGACACAGGGACAGCAGAGCCAGAGGTTCCTGTGGCTTTGGTGCCACTGGCACCCACAGAGCTTTGCTCCAGAATTGCAGGTTTGGAGAGCAAACCCTAGGGACAGGATTCCTCCAGCTCCTGCCTCATGAGGTGTAAAGTTCCAGACTGACTCAGTGAATCACTGGTTGAAATATCCATCTCCAAAGGCAAAATGAGAACTGTTTTCACTATATCACTGCATTTTTAAAAACAAAAAGCACTCAAGTGTATCCTCCCATCTGCTTTCTTCTGTGCTTGAATCACTTCAAACCTAGCAGAGCCTCTGAACAAGTTGTGTGTTTAACACAAATACCCTGAAGAGCTGTTGAATTGAGATTCAGAAAGTGTCAGATAGAACCTCCAGAGAATTTACCTGCAGGCAGAAGAGGGAGATGAGAAGCAAAACTATATCCATTTTCCCTGGCTAGAAATATTTCAAAACATTAGAAAAATATCTAAGTGGTTTACATACATTAAAACTGAACAGGGAAATGCCTTTTAATTGCACAGAAACTTCAGTTTCCCAAAGTTCCAGAGCACTTTAGCAATCCTTAAACCATATTCCCATTCCCACTTTGTTTCCCTCTCTACAATGTTGGCTTCCCTCGAGACTGAACCTTTCCAGGAACAGGAGATTTCCAGGGAATAGGAGAGATTTGTGTCTGAGAACTCGTGCCAGGAGTTTGCAGTGAGTCCTTCCCCTGCACCAAAGGGAAACACAAAATCCCCAATTCCCTGGGGGCAGCACCTCTCTGTCCCAGCAGGTGCTGAGCCACCCCTCACTGGGGGCACAAACAAATATTCCCAACCTCTTCTTCCTCTGAGGATGGAGCTCAGCACTGCCCAACCCACAGCAGCTGCTCTTTGCCATTTGCAGCAGGAACATGGCATTCCTGTCTTAAAGCTGCATTAAATTCTCTAGAAAACAACCCAGCAGAGCTGATTTCCCCCAGCAGTGCAGCAGAAGGAGAGGGAACTCTCTGTGTGTGGCTGCCTGGGGGCTCTGAGGGCACTGGGGTTTGTACCAGAGCTGTACCCACACGTATCTCCCAGTACCCCTCCCCAAAACAATTCTCCTCGTGCCACATTGCCAGAAAAAGAGAGAGAAATCCTCCCCGAAGAGCAAAGGCTCTCCAGAACCTGACCCACTTAATCCTCTGAAAAGAAACCAGCAGAAATTCTTCAGCCATTTCACTTTTTTCCCAGGGGAACTCTGCAGTGATGGAGACACCCCAGGACTGCAATCCCTGCCAGTGTGGTGTTCCTTGAAGGGCTGAAATCCAAATAAGAGTGTGCCTGGGAGGGAGAATGGAGGGGGAAGCATAGAAATAGAGGCATTAAGAAGGACAAATATTCTGCTGGTAGGCAGGCTCATGATGGAAGGGGGATTATGATTAAAGAAATCTCTAGAAGACAACTTTAAAACAAAGAGGAGAAGTGCCCAAGTCCCAAGCCCCAAACCCAAACAGAGCTGTCCTGGCAGAGGAGCTGCATCTCCACGGGGCCCCTTACATGGCAAATCCCTGAGGAATCCCAGCCTTTGTTTGGATTTCATGTTGCCTCTCAAGGCAGCACAAGTGCTCTGTACATCTTCGGGGTTTGCTCACATTTCCCGTTTATCTGAGGGAGTTTCAGGGTGGTTTTAAGGCCTTTTTTGGGGCAGGAAGCACAGCCTGGCTCGTGTCCCCGTGGCTGTGCCAGGCAGCAGGTCTGGGCAGCACAGCCAGTCCTCCCAGGGCCCAGGTCTGGCAGCAGGTACAGGTGGGCATAAACCTCATTTGTACAGGGCAGAAAACCTCATCCAGGGTCTCAGACCTCTCCTCTGACAGAAAAGTGGCTCTGCTGCCTCTCACTCAGCTGCTCCTTGCCCGGGTTTGCTGTCCCACCTTCAGCAGGGCACTGTGCTTTGTGCAGGCACAAACCACCTCAAACACCACCACGAAACCACTGGAATTTGACACCTCCAGTTGTGCTGCTAGATCAGACTGCTGCAGTTGATGCTGCTTTAAACAGAAATGTTTGGCTTTAACCTGTCACGGCACCTCTCAAGGAAGCCTCTGCTCCCCCGTTACAACTCCAGCACCAGGACAAGGTTTGGTGTGGAATTACTGGGCAGCAGTGACAATGCATCACTCCCAGGTCTCCACCTCAGCTGCTTAACCACTCACCTATTTTTAGCTCTGCCAGGCAATCAGGATGCACTTCACAAAACACTTTACCTCAAAATAAAATTGCTTTCCTCAATTGACATTGTCAGGTTCTGTTCTTTCCACGTTTAATGTGAAACTTCAAATCAAAGATAAGGCGGTTTATTGAGAAAGGAAAGACTGTTCTTAATGGGAGAGAAAAATGAATGTATAATAGGGTAAATTTTAGTGATTATCACTGTGAGAAGATGCTGAGATGTAATGGACATGAGGTGAGGGGGGAGGAGTGAAGGAAGGAGCAGCACTGCCTGTCACAGCCCTGGTTTGAAGAAGCCTCAAGCCATGAGAGCCTTGGGGGGTTAAGGGTGATTTCTCCAGCACCAAAGCATCCACATTTCCTCTCACCCTGACCGTACTTTCCCTTCTCCCCTCTTGACCCCTCAGATCCCACAAACAAACTGCTGGATCCCAGAGATCAGTGTCTGATAAACCCCAAACAGCTGGATCCCAGAGACCAGTGTCTGATAAACCCCAAACAGCTGGATCCCTGTGATCAGTGTGTCTGATAAACCCCAAACAGCTGGATCCCAGAGATCAGTGTGTCTGATAACCCCCAAACAGCTGGATCCCTGTGATCAGTGCCTCTCAAGACACCAGCTGAAGGATGGAGCCCATTTGTGTTACCAAAAACCAGAATGGGCACAATTAACCTTGCAAAGTGACAGGAGAATTCTTTGCTGTGCCACAAATCACCCCCTCCTCAGCAGAGTTTTTGACTTTCACACAGTCCCATTTGCAGGAGGGATTCATCTTTATCTGAAGCTGTAATTGAATGCCAGCAGTTACCTTGGTGACATTTAAAAATCTATCCCTGTGCTTTGCTGTCAACACTTTATAACACAATAAAGTGCCTCACGGAAAAGTCAGAACACAGCTTGGGGAATAGTTCCTATGACAACTCCATGAATCAAGGGGATGGCAGAGATCCCCAGATGCCCAATGGGCAGCAGCACACGGGTGGAGAAGGTGCAGTGAAGTCAGTGCTGCTGCCAAAGCTGTGCTGAATGCAGCCCCCAGCCAGCTCCAGCACCAAAACCAAGCCCCCAGTTCTCCAGGTGCCCCCAGTGGCACTGGGACTGCCACGAACCCGATGGTACTGTGCAACAGCCCAGCTGAATTCAGGCTCTGCTGGGCTGCCCATTGCCAGTGGGGCAGAGGAGCCTCATTTGCTGTCAGCGCTGTTTGCTGTGCTTCAGGGGTTAAATACAAGGGGGATTGAACTCTTGCTCCAAACACAGAATTCCCCTTCTGCTGGCACATCCCCTGGGACAGAGGGCACTGGGCATTCCCCCCTGGCATCTCCAGGGGCACATCTGCTTCACTGGCTCACAACTCTTCATGGGCAGCAGAGAGAGGAGCTTGGCCGAGGCTCAGGATTGCTGAGGAAAGGCCCCACTGCCCAATCCACCTCTCCTTCCCGTGTTCCTGCCTTTCCCTTTCTCTTCCTTTAAGATTTCCTGACTTTCCAGCCCCTTCCAGGCTTTCCTGCTCCCTCCCCCCCAGCACCCAGCCCTGGGCACTTCCACCTCTGCCCCACAGCACACAACCATCTGTCCCATCAGTCCCTGGAGCAGAGAATTAATTCTATTTTGTTCTAAAACTAAATCTGAGCGCCAGTTTATTTGGAAGAGGCTCCAGACCAGCTGTCCATGGCCCTTCCTTCATGGCAAAGCTGTGCATGGCTTCTGTAGCTGTCCCACATCTGCACTCCCAAGTCCTCCATCCATTTCCAGGAGACAAAATCCAGCCTGGCATGCCCTGGAGATAAGGCTGAGCTGCTCAGCTGCTCTTGCACTATCAGCAGCAGAGTGCATCAGAAACCCAGGTTATCCATTTTATTAAGGAGCATTTTCCACTCACACAAAGGTGATGGACCCTGCCAAGCACACTCAGGCAGGTACATGAGAAGTAAAAAAGGCACATCTCAATCAGAACATGCAACAAAAACTGTGGTTTTTCAGCACTCCCTAAAGGGGCCAGAAGTTTTGCCACCTTCATTGGAATTTCAAACAGAGGGAGCAAAACATGAGCAGCCTGGTAATAACAACATGCCTGAGAAAGACAAACCAGGTAAACAAGGAGATTATAATCTCGCCCTTCAGTAAAGTTCTTTTCACTTTAAATCCACTCATTGTGGAGATAATCTTGCCACTGGAGGCCACAAAAGAAAAGTTATTTGCATACAAAATAGGCTCATAGAAAATTAAACTGCTGTGCAAAACCAGAGCTTATTATGCAAGAAATGCGATAAGCTAAAACATACCAAAAATCCTCCTCAAGATCTGAGCAACATGAGCTAAAAATACCTCTATTGCATGTCATTTACAAATTCAAAGAGTTGTTTAGGCTGTGTTTAGATTGTGATCAAACAACACTCGATACAGTTTTTTCCACTTATGATTAAAGATAGTGCTGGATTTTAGGTGTTCTGATTGCTTTCCTCACTTGGTTTTTATTGCTATTTTTAATTTGCACTCGATGTTCCCTGCACCCTCGCTGGGAGGGTACCAAGGTGCTGCTCGGGGTCCTGTGGCAGGCTGGGAGCAGCCCTGGGCTGGAGGATGGGCAGAGGAGCTCCCAGCCCATGCCTGGCTCCGTGCCCCTGTGTGAGAGGCCATCTGGAGACCCTCACTCATCTGCTGCCACCAGAAGGAAAAACCCCTGCTGCAGCTGTGCCCAACCCAGGACATGGCCAGGACCCAGCACAGGGTGGCCTACTTCAATTCCTGCTTCACTCCCCACCTCTAAGCCAAATGAACTGTTGGGGTGACCCTGGTGGTCTCTCACTGCAGACCCCTCATCTGCCTCATTCCCACCATGACAGAGATCAAGAACCCTCTCCCCAAGGGCTGAGACCCCTACCACAGAGAGTGGGGGGAGAATGACATGACCTGTTCTTCTCCAGGAACTCCAATGGATTTATTCTTTTGTGTTCGTCCTGCCCAGATGGTTTTCAGTAGATTCACCCACTCCCCCCACAGCAATTTCAACAGACTCTCATTGTTCTGCATGTTCCCCCTTTTCCCTCTGGGGACTATAACTGGACCCCTGGGCTGGGCAGGACTTTGGAGACTCCCCAGCACAACAAGACGGATCCCCATGGTCCAGAGCAGTGAGGATCTCATCTGTGCTGGCAGCTATTCCCATCCCCCTTCTCTCTCTTTATTCTTCTATTTCCTTTCTAAACCCCACTATTGCATTTATTGTTCAGGCCCCTAATAAATCTGCATTTGCTGTGATTAAACTGATGGTCCCCTGCTGTTTGTCTTTCACACTTTGGGATGGGCTGGGGAACCATCCCCACACCCCGCTATAAGTGTCACCCTGCAGGGCCTGGCACGGGCACACCTGCACACCCCTGGGTGCTCCCACCCTGGGAAGGGCCACGGATCTCCTGGGCCAAGGGGTTTCTACACCCCCAAGTGCCCCCAGGGAGGATTCTGGGTGTTCAGCCCTCCCCTGGTGTGAGATGCTGGGACAGAGGGCGCTGGGCATTCACCCCTGGCATTCATCTCCAGGTTTTTGTTCACCAGGTGCACACCTTGTCACTGGTGTCACACACGGGCTGGCACCATCCCCTGCCCGGCCCAGCACTGCCACAGCTAAAGGCAGCTCAGGGCAGGTGTCCTGGACAGAAATGCTCTGCAGCTACCAGGGCAGGTGAATTAAGTCTCAGCATAACTCCTCAAACTTTTCATTCTTTCCAACTGCAAGGAGCAGAGCTCAGTGTCGTGATGAAAGATTCCTGGACATAAATTACCATCATTTTTCTGTTACATAACATGATTTATCCGAGGCATGCACTGTGCTCATGCCAGTTTCCACTGAAGTCAATAGAAGTGTTCAGCACCTCTGAGAAACCAGGACATGCCTATTCATGGGTATAATTTATGGTACCCAAATTAGAATATTTTGTCCTTAAGTTCCCAGTGTTCCCAGTACTCCTTCCCCTTCTGTATGGACATTAGGAGAACAACACTGAGATTTACCCCCAGACCTTCAGTGGAGCACCCAGGACTGCTCACACTTCAAACGAGCAGCAAAACACCTGAACTCCTGACTGGAGATCTCTTCTGCCCATCACAAACTGCCTCCAACCAATATCCTTCTCTCCAGGAGCCTCATGAGGTGTCAAAAAGGAGTAACTGCCAGAGGTGCTCAAGCTGTGCATGAGGAGCAGCCATCATCTGGCAAGGACATGAGGAAAGCCAAAGCAGAAAGCAAATGAGTAGGAAATCTGCTGTGCTGAGCTCTGCTCATCCCCATGGCCATCTTCCCAAGGCAGTTCTATTCACCAGTCCCTCCTTATGTCTCTTTTGGGCAGAGCTTGCCTTCCTCCTGGCTTGTGCCTTCAGTCCTCCCTTCAGGATGCTCACAGCTTTGCTTGATCCAGGCTGGCAGTGACAATCCAGGCACAGATTTTTGATTCCTTCAGAACACAGCAGACATGGAAATCAAAGCAGAGCTCAGCCTCGCTCAGAGCCCCTGGGATGGGTCCCAGGGCACTCAGCTGAGGTGAGAGCTCATCTCCAGCTTCCCTGAGCCAGCCCTACCAAAGCCAGCCTAACCTTTCCCCAGCTCCCAAGTCCTGCTGGCCCTCAGGGAGAGCCTGGGTGGTGCAGCCCAGTAACTCAGGATAGTACTTGTGCAATTTTTTTTCTTAAATATGAAAAAATTAAATCCAGTGAAAACCAAAATTACTGGTTTTCCACAAAATGAAGGGTGTCAATTAATACTTCAGGTACAGATATGTCTGGAGTCCATCACATCCTGCACAATACAACATTTCTGTTGCCTTCCCTGCTGCTCAGTCTGGGCTGGCAGAGGGTTTGAGGGAGGACAGGCAGGTCCTGTCCCCTCCCAGCTCTGTCACCCGAGTACAATGATCTGTTTATTGAGCCCAGCACACACGTGGGCAGTTTAGCTTAAAAAAACCTAATATTAGGTATCATGTGTTACAAAGTAAACTTTTCACAGGGAAGATGTTTCTATAGTAACTAATGTTTTTCGAGCAGCACATTTCCCATCAGGGTTGCCGTGGAAACAGAACCAAGAGATGCGTTCAGCAAATAAGTTGTCAGGAGCTTCCCCCAGCCCCTGCACTCTGCCCTTGTGAACCTCAGGGTGATCACAGCACCTTGGGGACCCCAGTTTTGTGGGAGTGTGGAATCCTCCCTGCCACGGGGAGCATCATTTCCCCCACACAGTTCACGCTCTTCAGAGCAAGTGAAACGCTCAGTCGTGGATCAGGTTAGAAATCCAGGCAGGTCAGAGCTGCTGAAAGGGGAAAGTGTCAGCAGAACACCTTCACCTGCAGGGGAACAGGGAAATTGCCCTGCAGGGAATGACCCTGGGCACTGGCACCCTCAGGGTGCTGCTGGGACGTGCCACAGGGATTGCAGCTCCTGCCAGGGAGAAGCCTGAATCCCCCTGGTTCTGAGCATATTTTTAGGCTGAAGCATTCCCAGGGGTAACATCCAGACTCCCACTCACCTCCAAGGAAAGTCTGCAAAAAGATCACAGCTCTAATGTGGCATTTACATAGTAGGTGGGATTTTAATGACTATTTGTTCAGTACCTCGCCATTCATTCAGCAGCGTTTGTACACCAGCAGCACTGCCACTGCTCCTGACCTTTGCTTTCCCTTCCTTCCTTCCCACCTCTGCCCGCTTTTCCCTCCCACACTAACCCCAGCCCAGCAAGAGCAGAAGCTCACATACATCCATCACCCCTCAGGGGAACCTTGGCTCCTCCAGGCCACTTTTGGCACCTCACTGTGGGCTCAAAGGTGACAAACCCAAACCCCTCGTGCAGAGATGCCACCTGAAGGGGGACAGGCTGTGGCTGACTCTGCAATCAGCTCCAAACCCACCAGCACAGCTCCAGTGCTCACAGCTCTGTGCTGCCCTTCTGACAGAACCTGCTGGAACAGCTCGAGGCCTTCACACGGGAGGCAAAGGAACCATCTGCTCAGGTGCCATCATGTTTAGGTGCTCAGTTCCAGAAAAGACAGATCAGCCGTGATGCTGAGACTGAAGAGAGTGACTGAAATCCCCTTGCTGCCCCCAGTGCCTTGACTGGGGCTCACAGGGCAGCTGCTCAGGCACTGCTCCATTCCCAGGAGTGCCTCCAGTGCTGGGTCACCTTCCCAGCACCTTCCCTGTGCTCAGGATGTTGGGATGCAGGGCTGGGGGCTGCCACGAGGCAGCTGCACTTAAATCAGGAGAAATCAGGTCCAGGGCAGATGGGTCTGGTGTCCCAGTGGAAGGGTCACTTCTGCTCCATTCTTTAGAGACATCTACATGAAAATATCACCCTGGGGTACGTAATAAAATCTGGGTTTTAAAGCTCAGCCTCCAACCTGCGGCAGCACTGGTTGGAGTATTTTAAATTATTTCATATTTCTGTAACTATGCAGTGGAATAACACTGAATATGACACCCTCCCTACTTCACACTCTGCCCCCTCCTACCTGCTACGAACAGAAGGAGCAGCAACACAGCTCCTGGTGCTTCATTCTGAGGTGTTACAACGAGACAGTCCAGATTCAAAAGTCTTTAAGAATAATTTTCAGGAGCACAGTGATACAGTCCTTGTTCCCACTAAAGACTCAACAGAATAACCTCAAAGAAATATGTAAAATTTACCTGGGATAGCCCATAATTGGAATTTCAAAGGAGCCATGTACCAGGCATGATGGTAAAGAAATAGCTGAGCTTTGAAAAATACCACCAGAATTGCAAAACAGCTTTATATGGGCCCAGGCAACAATTGGACAGTGACCTTAAAGCTCCTCTGCTGACAGATTGTGAGTTACAGTGAATTTTACTAATTCATATATTCAGGTCCTGCTCACCCTGGCCTCTGTTTGCTTGCAAAGCCTTAGGCTGGAATCTGCTCAAGCCAGGAGTTGCTTGCACATGCCCAAGAAATGCTAAATATAAACAGGCCAATATGCAAAGAAATCATTTTAATGAACTTTTTAGGTCAAGGTCCAAGTCTTTGCACCTAAAAAGCACCAAGGGGACAGTGAACACCTGTCCCAGGTACAAGTCTGGAGCACTACTGCAGCTCAAACAGCAACTCAAAAGGGAGGTCTCACCAACCCAAAACATCCTAAACCCATAGCACGTAAGAATTAATTCATATCCTCTCTAATAAAGACAGAAAATACATCTCCCTAGAATTAATTACCTCTTGCACCACCATATTGCCCCATAGTTCTAAATCTCTCCTTTTATCACTGTTTTAAAAACAGATTTTCAAGGGCACTGCCTCTGGATGAAGACCATTTCTTACATGTCCTTCAAACACTTCAGATTATTTAATGAGCAATCAGTAAATCAGGAATTGCAAAGGGACCATTTCACTATAATCTTTTCATTGAGTGGGCAGACTTTGGGTCAAAAGAAGAAATTGGGTCAAGAAGAAATTAACTGCAAGACCATAAAGGTCTCACATTCCAGGGTCATCCAACATTTCTTAGCAAGCTCAGTTAATTCATTCAGTCCTAAACTGACTCTAACCCACAAAAATAAAAACCTTTGGGATTACAGCCGGGGCCTGCTTGCCTTCTCCTTTTCACTGCATCCCAAAAGGAGCAATACCTGAACACTCTGCCTGGGGGCAAGGACCCACTGCCCAGAGTGAGAGCAGAGCAGCAGCTCCACTGGGAAATGCACATTTCCCTTTCCATCACACTGGGCAGGAGAATTGGCTGTTCCAAGGTTATTTTCTTGGCATTTGGGTGTTCAAAGTGTTGAGTGTGCGAAGAGTTGAGTGTGCAAAGTGTTGAGTGTGCAGCTCCCAGCAGAGATCTCTTGGCTGTTGAGGTTTAATCACCAAGGACCAGAGTTTAACTCTCAAACCAAAACTGATCCCAAGGGCTGCACAGCCCCGTGTCCCTTTGGATTTACCTCAGAAATTCAGCCCTCAATTACAGCATTAAAATCCACCTTCAGTCCCCCGAGATCCAACATTCCACCCCGAGATTTCCTCTGCTCTCTCCTGTGCTTGCCACAGGTGAAGGTGTTCACATATTTCTGCTGAGGGCAGGCTGATCCTACTTTTAGATCTCTTTATTCCAAACACTTCAAGATTCCTCGTAGCCCCCACGCCAGGCAGGTTCCACCTGCAGCAGCCCCTCCCAAGCTGGGCTGCATTCCCAGGGTCTGCCTGGGCTGGAGGGTGGCTGCCCTGCAGACAGACTTTCCTCTCCTCTGGAAACACAGGCAGCAGGTGCCCAGCCTTGCACAGACACCCCAACCTGCCCTGTTGCACCCACAGCAGATCCCAGCCCTGCTCCATCCCCTCTGCCCATCCCAGCTCGCTGTCTGGGGGTCACTCTGAGCTCCTGCAGGGCTCCTGTTGGAGCTGTTGTGTTCCAGCAATGCCTGAGCTGCCAGGATTTGCTCTGCTCATTAAATCAGGGAAATGAGATGGGGTCATTAGAGCTCTCCTTAACTAGGCAACCATCACGCCCCTACAGAACAGTTTAAAAGCACAGAAGGCGCCCTCAGGAAAAGAATGGAGTTTGGTATGGATGGGATCATTCCCCTAAGAGAAGCAGTAATGAACAAAAAAAAAAATAATCCAGTCTGTCAAAGGCACAGAAATGCTTCAGAAGGGGCTCCTTCGCTGCACCCCACTGCAGCTGCTGCTCACCAGAGCCAGAAGCAATTCCTGCAACAAAATTAGCTTTTCCAAATGGCAAATCCAGAAGGTGGCAAACTGTGACCTATTCCCAGGCTCATACATTAACAAAACCTCCTGTAAGCATTTTTGAAAAAAATATTATTAGGAAAACTTTAAGCACACGGGCTGGAAAATAGTTACATTCTTAATACAGATGAAAACTACCCTGAAATCCATTCACACAAACAAATAGAATAATAAAGCAGGCGACATTTCCTATTAGCAATCTCCACTGGTTATGTTTGCAACTCTTGAGAAGCAAGCTAGTGAAAAATATCAAGCCTGTTTTGTTAAGATAGTGAGTAAATTGGATGCTTGTTAAGCCCTGATTGCTTCTTAAATATTTGGCTAGACATGCATTTCTTGAGAGAAGGAGGTTTAAGGCCTTTTCAGCCTGATCCTGTGGCACCTGAATACAAAGCCCATCTTGTAAAATACCCTCCTGCCTGTGTGAAGTCTCACAGAATTATCTTCATTACTGAGATTGGACTGAACCCACTGTGCCCAGAATCCAAATATTAAATGCTCATTCAGACTTGGGCTTCTCTGCTTGCTCTGGACACTTCTCCCCCCTCCACACACTTATTTTTTTATTTCCAGTAAATTCCATGGCCTTGTTCCCTGCACCTGGATGAGCCCAATGACCAGAGGTCTGGATCTCCAGATGGATTCGCCCTCCCAGCCTGCAGGTGTGTGAGCACAGGCATGCCCTGCACAGGTTTTGTTGCAGCAAATTGATTTTCCCAAGCTCTGCCACTGCCTTTTCCAAGGTCATTTTGTCCCAGCAGGCACAGGACCTTTGGAAACCCCTTGGGATGTGTTTGATGTTCGGGATGTGAACAAAGAGGGGGAAACAAAGCGCTAAAGAAAGACAATTTTACTCTCTTGCCAAGAGAAAACCAGACACAACCTGTTCACAAACTCCAGCAGGCCGCCCACCATGTGAGGAGCTGACCTGGAATGTCCCCACCAACATCCCCATTTCCCCTCTGGGAGTGCCTGCAGCAGAGGGGTGGGTGTTTCTGCAAGCCAAAGAGGCTCCAAGGGGCCTCCAACCCCTAAACCCAGCTACAAGTCTGCTGCTGCCATCACAAGAGCTATAAATAAATCTCAAACCACCCAAACCCTCATGTCACTATAATTTCAAATCAGCTCGGACAGAAAAGATCAGCCTCTCTGGGGTTGCATGCTTGGTTTTAATAGCATTGACTGCCTGGTAACAAGATGAAGAGCTCTCATAAAAAGAGACAAGCAGCAAGAAATTGTATTATGTACTAATACCCCCCTTACTGACAGCACTTATCTGCAGCACTGAGGTCTGCACGGAGAAAGGGAGTTAAAAGCTCTGTTATCGTCAGCAAAGGCTCTGCCTCTGCCCCAGGGGGATCCACAGGGGGTTTGTGCCTCCCCTGGAGCCCAGCACAGCACCTGGAGCCAGGTCCCAGCTGTGTGCAGGGTCAGAACCCCGGCCGGGGTCAGGGGCTCCGTGTGCTGGAAAAGTCTCTCCTCCACCCCGAGCTCCCAAAGAAAGGCTCAGCAGTCTCTGCTGTTGGTCTCAAGGCAGTTTATTGCAAGTTATCTAAAAGATTTTCTTCTGGGGCTGCTGTGGTTTGCTCACAGCTCAGGCAGAGGCACACACACACCCTGACATCCTCTCTGACTCCCGACTGCTTCTTCTCTCCCCCTCTGCCCAGGGCTGCTGCTGTCTTTTATATGGGACATTACGTGTTACATGGGTACAGTTTTTCCCCAGTGCCTATTACCTATATTAAATGGTGCTTTTCTATCTTTTATATGGTACATTACGTGTTACATGGGTACAGTTTTTCCCCAATGCCCATTACCTATATTAAATGGTGCTTTTCTACTCTAAACCAATCTGTGAGTGCCAACATCACCAAGAACATGGAGGTAAGGAAGGAGAAAGAGGGAGAACAGGGCAGGCCGAAATCCCTTCATCTTAAACCTCTGACCCCCATGTACAAAACCAAAACCCCCCTGTACAGCACTCAAAAATTCTTCCCTCTACATTGTGACTACTTCTACCATAATATCTAAACTTTTGTGAGTTCTTGTTCTTCCTGCAAGGTTGGTAAATCATTCCATGGTTCAAACCCAAAATGCAAAGCCCCCCTGTCCTCAGGGCTGAGCAAGAGGAGAGGGCTTGGCAGCACAGGAAAAAGCAGCACTGAGAAATTAAATCCTTACCTGCACCCAGGTGTTCTCCTCACTCCCCTCCCAGACTCAGCAGCAGCTCATGCTTCAGCCTCTTCTTGTGTGAGGAACTGAAAACTGACGGCTGAACGTGTTCCATTCAGAGTTCCAGGCTTGGCCTGGATTTTAAGTGTTATTGGAGTTAAAAAAATATATAAAATAAAAAAAAACCAGGAAAGCAAGACCAACACATGGCATGGAGGAAAGTAGCACTGGGAGTTTTTCTGGGAAAGAGGAGCAGCAGGGAGAGCAGACATCCCCACACACAAATATTGCTTTCAGCTGTTCAGTAACAAGGGTTATATACCCCTGCAGGGCTACAGGTGTGACCAAAAATGCAGATGGAATTTGCTGATTTTTAAAGAGAAATCAACATATTCTTCTGAAAAACAAAACATTGAGCCCTTATAAATGGGAATATCTTTAACTAGCCCCCAAAACACTCTGAGGACGTTGAGCCAGAACGTGGCACAGCCCCGCTGGATGGGAGTTCAATATACCTGCTCTCTTCCAGAATTTGTTTTCTAAGGTTGCCTTAAAAGTCTAAAGAGAAATCTAAGAGGCTGCTATTACAAAAATGCCTTTTCAACGTTCTGCTTCAGGATTTGGGTTGCCAGGATGCTCTCACAGACACGGTGCCACGTCCCTGCCATGGGCACAGAGCTGCACCTCTGCATCCCCAGGGGCACGGCTGCAGCCCAGCAAAGCAGCAGGGTGACATTTCTGGTCCCTTTTCTCCCACAAATCCCATCTGAGGAGCCCTTAAACTGTGACTCCAGCACTGACCCATCTGACTTCCTTAAACGAGAGGATACGTAGCAAAGGAGAAAGAGAAAAGAAAGAAACCAGTGAAGTTTTACAGTTAGAAAGCAGAATTAAAATAAAGCAACCCCTTTTGGTGGAACACTAGATACACATGCAGCCCTTTTGTATAATCTGTTGTTTGACAGCGTTCTTAAACTAAGCAAGATCACTAAAAGCAACACTAAAATTAAAGAGCAAATATATGGGACTGAAGTAGATTTCATGACAACACCAGGGAAGGAAAATTAAAGATGTTGGTCAGAATGACAGGGTTTTGTTCAAGAGCACATGTACTGCTTTAAAGCTGGGAGAAGAAAAATTGATTTTCCAGACACTGCTATAAAACATGCCAAGAGCCCAGAGCAAAGCAAAGCAAACACCAGCTGCAGCTGGATAATAAAACATCCCAAATTCTCCATGTATGCCCATCCTTTGGCTGTGGGGCTGAGAAATGAGGATTTTACATTCCTGGGGTCACCTCGACACCCAGACCCCGAGCTCAGCCTGCACCCACATTTCAGCTGGCACAATGGCAGTCTCAGCCCCATCACTACTCACAGGCGCCTGTAAAAATCCCCAGAAAAAATCCCCAGAACACTTTCATCAGTACCTCTGACAGGAAAAGCACCTGGAGCACCAAACACCCCCAGCCCTGCTGCTTCTGGTGCCTGGGGGGGGTCAGGGAGGGGTTTGGGACAGCCCAGGTGAGCTGAGGTGATGTCCCAGGTGTGTGGTACCCAGCTGTGCCCCACACACCCTCACACAGTGCAGGGCAATGCAGCTTCGCTGTTCTGCACCTGCTGCTGCTGGCAGGCTGTAAATAGGATAAAACAGAATTGGCTGAAAGACTTCTGGAAACACACTTAAAAGTCTGAACCACGTTTCTTTTCTTTTCGGTTTACATCCCTAAATAAACAAAGATTCACGGAATGTGCGTAATCTGCAGCAGTGCCTCCATCAGCCCCTCTTCATTTGCATCTTTTCCCTTCACCTTCTGACGTACATTTTTATCCAGAGGAAAAAAAAAATTCAATGTTACTTTCATTCTCCTTAAGCCCATTTTTGTACTTTTCCATGACAAATTATTCTTTTAATTTGGAGTCTGGGAAAGAGACTGAAAAGCTTCTTTTCTAAAGGCTGAAACCTCATTGTCAAAGTAAAATGAAATCACCCAGTCCCACAAATCTAGAGTTTTTTGTAAGTATAAACATCTAAGGAAACAGTGGTGGAGCTGTTGTTCAGAGGCAGTGCAGCAGGCATTGATGGTAACGAGCCTGCCAGTGACAGAAGCAAGCAGAGATAATTTAGCACACATCTCTCTTTATTCTTGCTGTTTGAAAAGGCCTGGTCTCTATAGCAGCAAACTGTAAATATTGCCTTTGTTTCCTTTCCTTCTGTAGGTAAATTTACCTTTTCCTCTTTGGAAAGTCCCATCCCAGACTCTGCCTCTCACGTGGGCCAGATTCATATCTCACAAGAAGTTTAGACAGGGAAATATTGGATTAAGGAAAATTAGAGCAAACCAAAAAGTGTTATTAGTATGGTTGTCTTTAACCAGAAAGTGTTACAGGCACAAGAAAACCAAAATCTGTGGAAGCCCAGAATCAGCCCCAGCTCTTCTGAACTTGGGCAGAAGGTGGTGCAGCATTCATCCCTGCAGGTGTGTTTGTGACTCCCCTGCCCTGGCCCTGGGCTGAAGGCAGCTCAGTGCAGGGTTTGGGCCCTGTGATATTGTCCAGCACGGCTGGAGCTCCTCCTGCCCCAGAAATCCCTTGTCCAGAGCAGCTCTCGGGGTCAGGCTGATGGTTGGGACTGGCTCTGGAACCCCCAGAGGACCACAGATCCAAGGGATCCTGCCCCAGGAGCAGCAGCTGTGCCCAGGGGCAGCACTCAGCGCCTGGAGTGCTGCTGAGGATGGTGGAATTGTGCTCTGCCCACCCTCTGCTGGGACAGAGGGACCAGGGACAGCCTGGAGCTGCTGGGACAGAGGGACCAGGGACAGAGAGTCAAGGACAGCCCTGGCCATGGGTGGTGTTTCCCGACCCCTCCTCACTCCATGGATCATCCCTCTGGCCTCCTGCCTCCTTTGCCATCCCTGGTTTGCATTTCAGCTTGATGGAAAAGCTGTTCTGAAGCACGGCAGGGAGGAACTGCTCCGTTCTAGGGGTTTCATTTATACCTGCCAACCTTCGGGCT
Organism: Taeniopygia guttata; assembly: GCF_048771995.1. Lineage (NCBI taxonomy): Eukaryota > Metazoa > Chordata > Aves > Passeriformes > Estrildidae > Taeniopygia > Taeniopygia guttata. The sequence goes on from NC_133045.1 coordinate 14,443,216, forward strand.
CAGGGTGCTCTGGGAAAGGGTTCAGAGAGAGACAAACAAACCTGCCCTGCTGGAAACTTCAGATGTGCCAGCATGTCTTCATTTCATATGTAAAAAATGGAAACAATGAGAAGATCCTGCTCGAGAGGAGAGCAGGTAACTCTGGGATGGATGTGAGGGGTCTGTTGAAATAAGCTTTATTTACTGGAAGGGATTTTCAGGAGGGATTAGGAGTTGGTTAAAAATAAACTGTGCTCAGGGCAGCACAAAATGAAGTGTGCAATAAACTGTGCTCAGGGCAGCACAAAATGAAGTGTGCAATAAACTGTGCCCAGGGCAGCACGCTGGGAAGCTGGGCTGGAGGAGAGCAGCAAGAGCTCAGCCACAGGAGCTCTCACAGGGAGACCAACAGAGCTGCCTCTGGAGCACCAGCAGGAGCCAGAACTGCCCAGGCAGCACTGCAAAAATCGGGAAGTTTTCCTGCCCAAAATAGAAAGAATTAACATCCGTGGTTGAATGCTGCAGGATTTTAGCACCACTGGAGAGTTCAGCTCAAGGCATGGGAGAAACAGAGCAGGTGGGAATGGGCTGTGGGATGGACACTGGGAATGGCTCTGGGATGGACACTGGGAATGGGCCCTGGGATGGACACTGGGCTCTGGGATGGACACTGGGCTCTGGGATGGACACTGGAATGGCTGGGATGGACACTGGGAATGGCTCTGGGATGGACACTGGGAATGGGCCCTGGGATGGACACTGGGCTCTGGGATGGACACTGGGCTCTGGGATGGACACTGGAATGGCTGGGATGGACACTGGGAATGGCTCTGGGATGGACAAGGAAGGAATTCTGCTCTTCCAGAGAGGATGGACAGGCTGCAACTCCCCAGGCAGACAAAACCATTGCGCCAGATCTTGAGGAATAACTGCAGCTCACAGCAGGACACGAAAGCATTTTCCAGGAATTAGAAAAGTTATCCATTGACTCAGGGCGAAGTCGCACTCTGAGTGCAGCAAATAATTACTCCTGCCCACAATGCAGCATCGGGGAAGATTTTAACAAGTCATTATGTGCTGGCTTTCAGAGGGAGCTAATTGGATGTCTCCAGGTCTGTGCCTAAGTACTTCCAGCTCGAGAGGAAAAGACCGACAGTAATCTCTGTAATTAAACGGAATTGGTGTGTGCTCAACCCCCTCCTGAGAGAGCCAGCCCTGCCCAGCCCAGCCCAGCCCAGCCCAACCCAGCCCAACCCAACCAAACCCAGCCCAACCCAACCCAACCCAACCCAACCCAGCCCAGCCCAGCCCAGCCCAGCCCAGCCCAGCCCAACCCAGCCCAACCCAACCAAACCCAGCCCAACCCAACCCAACCCAACCCAGCCCGGCTCAGCCCAGCCCAGCCCAGCCCAACCCAACCCAACCCAACCCAACCCAACCCAGCCCAGCCCAGCCCAGCCCAACCCAGCCCAACCCAACCAAACCCAACCCAACCCAGCCCAGCCCAGCCCAGCCCAACCCAGCCCAACCCAACCAAACCCAACCCAACCCAACCCAACCCAACCCAGCCCAGCCCAGCCCAGCCCAACCCAGCCCAACCCAACCCAACCCAACCCAACCCGGGCCAACCCAACCCAGCCCAGCCCAACCCAACCCAACCCAACCCAACCCGGCCCAGCCCAGCCCAGCCCAGCCCGGCCCAACCCGGCCCAGCCCAGCCCGGCCCAGCCCAGCCCAGCCCAGCCCAGCATACGGCTAAAAATTAATGAGTTCCTGCATTATTGGCACTCCCTATCTGAGACAAACACATTACAACTTCATGTGTGTGGGAGTTTCACAAAGACAGAATTGGTCAGAAGGAAACTCCATCCAGGTCCCCGCAGCAAAGCCAAGGGGCACTGGCACCTGGGGGAGAGACTGGGAGAGACTGGGAGCCACTGGGAGCCACTGGGAGCCCCTGGGAAATTCCTGTTTGCTGTGCCCAGCCTCAGCTGGGGCACAGAGCTGGGAAATTCCTCTGCCAACAGCCCCAGGGACCTGCCTGGGATCTGGACTGAGATTACCCTGAATTTTCCCCACCTCCGAGCTCTCCCTGGGCCCGTTCCACCAGCTGCTCTCCAGAGGATTCCCTTTCCAAAGGGAACCTCTCCAGCACTCAACATGTGCATTCTTTGCTGCTGAAAATGTTCTGCTTTGCAGACACAACAGACAGAGGGAAAATCAGCCCAGGCTGAGCAGGAATGTCCTCGGTGCCCAGGGGAACTCGGATTTCTCTGTCCCATCTCCCCTGTCCCATCCACTGCCTTATTTGCAGAAATACTGAGACAGAAATCATTTCCATCCTACTGCATCCCCCCAGCTTTTAGGAACAGCAATTACAGGAGTCATGCACGATGGCTTTTGCCTAATAAATTTTTTCCTTTATACTGTCACAATCATTTTAAAAGCTGCAACACAGTATCTATTTTCATATGAATCAAAAGTATTTTGACTAAGATAATTATTTCCCATCTACTGAATATATCGCCAGTATTAAAAATTGACTGAGCTAGAAACAGAGACACAATGGAAGTTGATCTCCTCTTATGTATATTTCTGAACAGAAATAAATGACTGAAAATTGTCTGCCAGGTGACATTTGGCAGTCTGAGTGATCTATCATCAGGGAACAGTAGATTCAGTTTGGATTTAAGGACCCTCTTGCCCCTGAAGTGTTTCAGAGCAGAGGTTCTGGTCAGGTTCTAACCTGAGGCAGATGAATAATGAAGAATTTAGGAGCATCATCCATTCTCACTCATAAAGCTGAACAACGCTGCTGCTTGAGCACATGCTTGGGAAGGCATTTCTCAGATGCTTGCAAAGCTCTTTCAGTTCAGGAATCTGAAAAAAAACATGATATGTTTTGGGAAGCCTGCCAGAGTCATTATAAATAATCCACTGGTCCTGATAATTTCAATACAGCAGTTCCCTGAAACTCATTTCAGCCCGAGAACCTCCCTCTCCAGTAAACATTTTCCACTGCTCTTGTTGATACACAATATAAATTAGTTGTTTAAACACTCTAGAATTTTTGCATTTTACCAAACATTTTGGAACAGAAGCATTTTCGAAGCTGGTTCCTGGTTAGGTGCCACAGTTCCAGTCTCATTCCTCGGCTGCAAAGGCACCCAAAGGGACAAGAGTCCCCTGCAGACAGAAATTCTCCAGTTTAGCCTTTGCTGGGGGGCTGATCACACATTCAGAGCAGGCAGGAGTTGTGCAAACACACAAAATATGCATGCAGAGGTTCCTCTCCTCACTCATCCCAGGGATTTCCAGGCTGGATTGGAGCAGAGGCTGCCCAGCCCAGCTCCTGAGGTATCCCAGAGGAGGAAAAGCTGAAACCAAGCCCCGGGGAGGCTCTGTGAGCACATCCACACCTCTCTGCTTCCTCAAATTAAAGAGTTTTCTGCCCAATTGAACACCTCTGGTTTCCAGCTGGTTTCCTGCTGGTTTCCCACTCCTTGGCAGAGCGGGAGCTGGTGCTGGTGCCACAGCATCCTCTCCTGCTCACACACCCTGCAGAGCCCCCAGGTGCCAGCACACAGCAGCCAGGAGCATCCAGAGCGTTCCCCGAGGATCTGCTCAGGGAATATGGGGGAGGCTGGCAGCACGAGGCACTGGAGTAAAATCTCAAGGGTTTGTAAATTAATTTTAGCCGCACCGGGCACCTTGCAAGCACAAACACAACGTCCCCAGAGCTGTGTTTGGAGGAGGGATGTGTTACTCCTCGCTCCTCCAGTGCCACTAGCACGACACAGACGTGCAGGAGCTCCTCAGGAGCTCTCCTGGATGATTTGCAGCAAGGACAAACAGAAGCAGAATGGGAGAAGAGCCTGGTGCTGCCTGTGCACAAACACAAAACTCCCAGCCAGCTGCACAGGGAATAAGGCTAAAGGAAAGCTGCTCTGCCAGTACAAACACGAGGAGTTGTTAAATGATTCAAAGTGAGAGTAAGATATGTCAGTGTAGCCCCCTGTCTGCTGCAGACCCTCTGTGATCTAATCAGGAGATTGCAGGTGGGATCCTGCTGACCAGGAGTGAACATCAGTGCCAGAGTTCTGTAAAATGCCCTTACAGTGAACTGAGCCCTGAGTCACCCACTGGGACAGACACAGTTTATTTATTCATGGTGGGCACCCACATTTCCTCCAAAGCACCTCAGCTGGCAATAAAGGGACCATAAGGGGGTGAAATTCATGTTTTCCTCAAGCAGGGCAGATGAGGAAACCTTTAGCATCCCTTGGCAAATGGCACCAAACCCAAACACTCCTGTACCTGCTCCATGTGCTCGAGGGGAGCTGCACTGAGAGCTTTGAGAGCCACTTGGAACAGCAGCTCTGAGGCTTTTGGGCAATTCCTGGTGGCTGGCAGAGCCCTTCCTTCCCTGGGAGCACAGGAGGGGCTGCAGGGACAGGGACAGGCAGGGCTGGCAGAGCTCCTGGGCATGGATCACGGTCTGCAGGGCTCTGCTGAGGGCAGGGACAGGGACAGGCAGGGCTGGCAGAGCTCCTGGGAATGGATCATGGTCTGCGGGCATGCAGGGCTCTGCTGAGGGCAGTGCCAGTGCCAGGAGGGGATGCAGGACGAGGGCAGCAGGAAATGTGCCTTGCTGAGTGCAACCCCTGTGTGAATCCCTTTGGATCCAAGCATCTCTGAGGCCCAGCACAGGGGGAATTGCTGCTTGGGCTGGGTTCTTTGTAACACAGCTCAGGGACAGGTTGGGAAGCTCTCTCTGTAGGAAGGTGCTGCTCCAGAGGTGCAGCACTGAGAGTAATGGAGCTGTTCATGAGAGCAGACAAGAGAAGCAACAACAGAAATGCCTGCATCAGCCATAAATCAGCAGGGAAATGGAGCACCATGCACTGACAGGAGCATTGGGTCCTCCTGCAGGAAACCTCCTCACCTTGAGGGGCCAGAGCCGCCCTCAGTGCAGGCTCCGTGATCTCAGGGCATGGCAGCAATATTGCAAACAGCAATTACCTCCCACCCAAAATCATCCATGCTGGCACAACCCTCTTGGAAAAGCGTTTTTTGGCACTGGAAGCCATCAGGAGCCCCCAGAGCCATCTCTCCTCCAGATGAAGAAGAAGTCCTGGTGGGCCTTTTTGGACACACTCCAGCCTGGGGATGTTTTCCTGCCCTGAGTGCCCAAAATGAATGCAGTTCTTCAGAAGAAAGGAATTTATCCTCCTGCTTTGTTTGGGAGGTGAGAGGTGCTGTGAAGTTGAAATTCCTTGTTTGGCTGGCAGCACTGCTCCTGAGTGCAGGATGATGCTGGAATTATCTCAAAAAGCCAGGGAAACTGATAGAACAGGATTTCAATGTCAGCAATCAAAGGAACAGAAGGAAAAGCAGCCACAGGCTATAAAAGTAATGAAAGTGGGTTTAAAATTTTTCTCTGCAGCACTGCCAGTTCCTCAAGGAGCACGAAGCAGTTGATTGACTCTGGGAATCCTTGGCCAGGCCTCCATGCACAGCTGATCGCTGCAGAAAAGCTGCTGGGGCACTCCTGGTCACTGGCAGGGGCAGGGGCCAGCTCTGGCTCCCCCAGGAATTCTGTGCTCATGAGGGATGTGGTGAGACAGGCCTGAGGAGGGAAAACCCCATTTGCCAGAGCAGATCCAATATTGGCCACGGGCAGTGACCTCACAGCCGCTCCTCCCACTGATGCCCACAAAGTCCTTGGCCTCACCTGGACCTGCCAAGCCAAGTCCAAAGGGGGGAGGAGTCCTACAGTGGGTACCAAGCAGGCTGGAGGACATTCCTATCAACACTGACCACAATAATAACCATTTTCAGTCACTGTTGCTCAAAACTGGACTTGGGAGCTGCTAACTTGCAATGGAGAGTTGCACTCCTTCCACTCCTGTCTGTCTCCAGATGGAAATGGGATCCTGATCCAAACAGCACAGTCGGGGATGATTTATTGGACAGCAGAAAAACTCTGCATTAATCACACGGGGTGGTGCTGAGTTGTCCTTTTGTGCCTCCTCCTTTAGGATTGCTGTAACTCCATGGGCAGCCAGAACTCACAGGAAGAAGAGCTGGCAAGTGAAGGTTGCTGGAAATCTCCTCTGCCCCAGCCAGTCCTGAGAGCTCTTTACACAATCTTTTCTTTAAATCTCCACTGAACAGATTTACAACCTCCTGAGACTCCAGCTACTCTCCAGCTACTCTCCAGCTACTTGCAGGGCGATAGTTTTGTCTGGTTTGTTTGTTTTTTCCCCCTGATATCTAAAGTAATCTCCCTAATTGCACTTCAGCAAATTGCTTTTTGTCCCATCATTTGTGGTCAGGGGACAAGTGTTTACTGTCATCTTTGCAAATGTGTTTATACATTTGAAGACAGTTGCTGAGTCCTTACATTGTGTTTTCTTTTGCAGCTCAAATAATGAATCCCAGCCTTGCACAGCTTACATTCCCAAGGCTCTCGCAGTGGTGGCTGCTGTTCTCCCTGCTCTGCCTGCATCAGGGTGAGGGCAGTGCCTGGGAGCGGACAGAGAGCTCCAGCCCAGCCTGGCCAGCCCGACGGAACAGAAATAACAGAATTAACGCCTCTGATGTCTCCGCTGCTCCTCCTGCTCCTGGCAGCACTGCAGCCTGCAGCTCTGCCCGGGCTGGAGACCACAGCCAGAGTCTGCTCTGCAGCGAGTGGCCCTCACAGCGCTCCTCTGCCGGGCACTATTCCTCCTGTGTGGCACAGCACATCGTTTTGCCTCCTGCAGATTCACCCTGTTGAGTTCAGACGGGCTCTGCAGCACCTCGGGGACGTTTGAAAGCTCAGCCTGGCACCCCGTGCTGGAATCACTGCCCATGTTCTAGAAATGCCCCCCATTCTGTCACCCAAGTTATCACAGAGTGCTGCCCAGAACTGGTCCCAGATTACTCCCTGGGAGACCCTGCTTAATGTGTCCTTCTCTTGGACAGCCAAGACTTTGCAAATGCAGGATTTTGTTAGCAAGCTACTACAGACTGTTGTACAAGAGCCAAAACTCCCGGACCTGTCACTGCGGCCAGTGAAACCAGTCACCTCCCTGCTACAGACAAAGGTGACAGCCTGCTCAGAAACCTTCCAAAGTCAAACAAAAATCCTGTGCACTATCAGGGAAAAGCAGCCCAGGCTGACAGCCCCAGTCACTGACAGCCCTCTACACAACTGCTGTTCAACAGCTCCGGCTGAGGAATATCAGCACGACTATTCCTGTGTGCCCACACAATCCTGAGCCACAGTCCGATTTAGTTTAGGGGGAGAAAAGAGGTGTTTTGCTAAAATTACCATAGTATAGATTTTTCATTTGTATTACCATAGCAACAAGGGACTTGGCTTGAAACGAGACCCCGCAGTGAAGGGGTGAAGGGCACAATGTCCCCCGGAGCAGACAGCCCTTGTCCCTTTGAGGTGGCTGTCCCCATCCCGCACGGAGGTGAGGGACATCGCCTGCAGGAAATTCCCTTCGAGAGCAGTGCCTCGGCAGGGAAGGGAAACCCGAGGCCAGAGGGGGCACGGCACCCACGGGGGCACAGCAGCACTCGGGATGGGAGCGCTCACTCCAGAGCCTGTGACAGAGCAGAGCTGCTGCTGGCCCCTTAACCCTGGCACCGAGATTAAACTCGCTGCTCTCAAGTGGAGATTACATCCACACAGAGCAACTTCCACCCAGATGTCAAACAAATGCCATTCTGAAGTAAAGCTAGGCAATATTCTCCAAGTCTGCGGCAATGACCCGGTGTGCCGATCGCTGCCGGGCGCTGCAAGGGTGCCCCGGGAGCCAGGAGCGGGCTTGGCTCTCCTGGAGCCTCCGCGCAGGTCGGGGACAGAGCTGGGACGGGATTTGTGCTGCCATGGACACTTGTCATCCCACTTCCCGGTCAGACGGCAGGGGCAGAGCAGCGGGCTGCGGGGTGCCGGGGCAGCCCGGGGTGCCAGCTGTGCCAGCTGTGCCAGCTGTGCGCGGGGCAGGGCTGCGGGGTGCCAGCTGTGCCAGCTGTGCCAGCTGTGCGCGGGGCAGGGCTGCGGGCGGCCCCGGGCCGGGCTGCGCTCCTCCTCGGCTGCGGGAGCTCCTCCTCCTGCTCCTGCCGCCGCTCCCGCTCCCGCTGCCGCGGCTCGTCCGGCGCGGGCGCTGCTCCGGTGCCGGTGCCGGTGCCGGTGCCGCACCATGCGCGGGGCCGGGGCTCGGCCGGAGCGCTCCCGTCCCGCCCCCGCCCGCGGCCCCGGCGCTCGGTGCGGCGGAGGCGCGGCTCGGTAGCGCCCGGTGCCCTCCCCGCCGCGGGCTCCGCGCTCGCCGCCGCCGCGGGCAACTCGCAGGCAAGTTCGGGCAACTCGCCCGGCCCCGGGGCGGCCACTCCGGGGCTGCCGGAGCCGCCGGAGCGGAGCGGGCAGCGGGCGGGACCCCCGGCTGCAGCAACAGGTCGTGTCCCCGGCAGGGATGGGAGGCAGGCGGCGGCCGGCACTGCCCGCCGGAGCCGGGCCGGCCGCGCCGCTCCCCGGCCCCGCTCGGCCGCTGCCCGGCCCCGCTCGGCTCCCGGCCCGGCCCCGCCGCGGAGGAGGCTGACGGCGCTCCGGGATCGCTCCGGGATCGCTCCGGGCTGCTCCGGGATCGCTCCGGCTGCTCCGGGCTCGCTCCGGGCTGCTCCGCCTTCCCCCGGCCGCGCCCGCGTCCCGGGCCGCACAGCGCAGGATGGAGACTCGCCTTTCCAATTTCTTCCGCCTTGCCTGATCCCAAGGTCCTTTATAGCTTTTATTTCTAAATAATTAAGGGATGGGGGTTATGTTGGTGGATTTACTGAGTTCTGCTCGTTGCTGACTGACAGACACATCAAGTGAACTGTTCTTGACAGGCGATGTCTTTCCGGTAGATTTCTTTTCATTGGAAAAGACCTGGGGAGGGGTTGAGGACAGGACGAGCATGAAAGAACTCTTCCATGACTACGTATCGTTATTTCGGTAGCAAAATATTTATCAATACAAGTTAATGTCAAATCTTTTACTTTTTCAAATTATGTTTTATTGCTATGAATGTGACTTGCTAAAATTTGTTGACATAAATATGTTTCACAGCAGGAGAGTAACTGCAGTTATTAATCCTAATGTGTTTCAAAACATTTTCCTGGGGGTATAAGTTATTTGCAAAGTTATTTCACTTCTGATTATTATCAATAGAATAAGGCTCAGCTCTATAAAACCAAACAGTGAGTAACATATTTGACATAATTCTCTTTGTAGGTTGTCATAAGATGCCACAATTGTCCAGCTCAGGGAGAGCAAGACAGAGCATATTTTTTTCATCCTATCTACTTTTCAGGAGAGTTTTACTTCATATTATCTGTTGACCTTTTTAAGTTCTACTTTGATTTGCCTGGAAGTGCAGTTTTGCAAGCAGAGCTGAAGTTTGAGACCTGTCCTTGGGCTGTAAAGAGCTGCAGGAGTGCAGCTTGAAGTGTGGCAGCAGGTACCTGGCAGTGAGGTACAGCACAGAAATCCTGTGCCAGGAGAGAGCTGAGTGTGGCACTGCTTGGAAATGCTGCCTGCTTGACTAAGGAAAGACTAAAGGAGGAGGGATCATTACATTGTTCCTGATGGAATTCTTTCCAAAAATTCACTGTATTCATATTCAACCTGCACTGAAATCTGAAACTTTTTTTAATGGCTTTTTATACTTAATTTACAAATGGTAAAAAGCAACAGAGATGAATTGCAGGCACTGGAATTGATAGAAGAGACATGGGGGGAGTTCTGCATCTTCTTTGCAGGCTTGTTATCATCCAGGCACAACTTTGAATTGTCTGTGCCGTGGAGCAGGAGCAGGACTCCTTGCAGGAGCTCTGATTACATCAGAGATGCACTGCAGAATTCAAAATACTGCAGCGGACACTGTGGGGGGGACAACACTTGCAGTGGAATTTTATCATGTTTCTCATGAGTTCTATTTCCTTCCCTCAGAAGGGCATCTTTAATAATTCTTTTCCCTTTGCCTCGGAGTCTGGCATCCTTCCTGCATTTTGGCTGCAAGTAAGGGCAGGACGGATTTCTAATTTGATTTCTTCACCAGAAAAAATTGATATCATCTTGTGCGGGACAGGCTTTTGACAATATGTCCTCTCTTACTTGCCGTGCACAATCCAGCCCTTGGAGTCACCCGGAGCCCTTGCCCTAGGCCAGTTATTCCCTGTTGCTGCAGGTTCTAAAAGCCAGAGCGATTCCCAGGGTGGATCATGCAGGGAGAGGCAGTCTAGCCCCAGTAAGTTTACAGAAGGTGAGAGTAAGGATGCTCAGAGAAGGGATTTGGATTTGCCCAGGAGGAGAGCATGCTGCCAGCTGGGCAGCCGGAGGCTGGGCTGGGCTTCAGTGAGCCCCAGGCACTCCAAGGGCAGGATGCTGCTCAGACCTTGGCCAGGAGGGCTTTTGCCATTGGGCCTGACTTAGCCAGAGCAGAGCAGAGGCTTTTTCTGTTCCAGCAGAGCCTTAAAGCTCACCTTGGGAAGGTTGGGGCTCTAGGCTGATGTGTTTGTCTGACCTTACATCGCTGTGTGTTGGCTTTGCTCCTGAAGGCATTTCTCACCAGCTGTCCCCAGTGCCATCAGGCTGCAGTGGAGGAAGAAAGCAGCTTGCTTGGGCTTCAAGCTCAACAGCAAGGAGTCGTTCCATTAATGAGGTCTCTCTCATCCTAAAGCAATACTGACCATCCTTCTGTCGAGGCACCCTCAGAAGGAAAAGAAGAAACACACAGAGAAATGCATTGGTTTATTTTGTCTCCTTTCTCCCTTCCTTCAAGTCAGGCCACGTTTATTATTGTCCTTATTCTCCTCCTACTCTTCCCCTGTAGATATGATGCTTCGTGTATCTGAGGCAAGGAACATGAAAATAACCCATGTGGAGCATCAGATCCTACGTGGGATTTGTAGGCTTGGCAGCTCTGGTTATGGCAAAGCAAGGAGCAACCTTTTCTGAGTGCAGCCACTCAGTGTGGCACACGGGGGATTCATTTGTCCGATTTGTTGTCTCACACAGGTCCAGGAGCTGGCAGCAAAGAAAGAAATCCCTTTTTCTTTGCTCTGCTCTTTCACAGTTGCTGCCTCAGGGTTACAGCGTGTGTCTGACACACGCAGAACATTTACATTTCCCTCTCTCCATTTCTTCCCATTGTGTCAACTGTGGATGCGCTGGGGGATCAAACCAGTGACAGAATGAGCTGCCTCCTCATTTTTCCTGGCTGAGATTCAGAGGATAAGTTGTTGCTAACCAACATCATCTGGTATTACAGAAGGGAAAATGGTTAACAGCTCCCACTTACCCATATCTTATATCAGTCATAATCTCGTTCTGTTTGGACCAGCCCTGCATTAGACGTGGCTGAGGCAGAAGGGAAAAGGCATTTTTAAATAAAACAGCAGTTGGTCTGGGAGATGAAGCCCTACATAAACATCCATCAGGTTTCCATATCAAACCATAGCTTGTACCTCAGGCATTTCTTCTACTGATCCACGGCGGGGGGTGGGACAAGATGAGCTTTAAGGTTCCTTCCAACTCAAACCATTCAGTGATTCTGGACGAGCGAGGGGTCAGGAAATAACTGTCCATCCAAAGCTGACCTGTTTGTAAGTGTGCAGAGAGCTGCTCCGTTCAGCCCAAACCCCCTGGGAAGCTCAGGGGCAGGACTGAGAGAGTTTTTCATTGAAGCATTGTAAGTACCCTTGCAGCAAGGAGAGCTCTTAAACCGATAGGCAGCTGTGCTTTGAGCCCTTTGCTGTTGTGTAACCATGGGTTTTCCTTCTTTAATAGGTATGTACCACTCCGGGTGTGGTTTATAAACCCAGCTTCTGAAAAGGAGGGTTCTGTGGCTCAGCAAGTGGCCCTAGCAGGGGGTGTATCCCTGGGGTGCACATCCAAGGGGAGGTAAGTGCAGCCAGGACAAGAACAAAACTCTCCTGAAGCAAATCAACTGGAATATTTATTCATTTCCTGTGAACCCGAGGCTAGAAAGCCAAAATAGTGGTGCATATTTAATGTCTTTCTATTGTACAATCTCCTTAATAAATAAATACTCTTACCCAGTGAAACTCAGGGACTCCATGCACTAAGCTGAGGATGAGTGTGCAGATAAAAGTCTTGGAGCGGTGCTGCACAGCCTCCTGTGGAGGAGCAGATTCCAGGTGACTCTTAAAGTGCAGTGACTTAGGGAGGGCAGAAGTTTGAACATTTCCAGCTCCTGAGTTTGATACCCAGCTGACCTCTGTTCTCTTCACTCCCTGGACTTTACGCCAGTGTTGCATGAGCTGAATTTGAACAGGATTTTCCAAGTTGTCATTAGAAATGTTTGGGTTCTTACAATCAGAGGTAAAGGCAGCTTGGCTCAGCACACTGCAAGGACAAAGCCCTATTCCTGCATGTAGGGTGTCAGTGAGAATTGAAACAACGTTCCAAGGTTTGTATGGAAATCCTGTCTTTCTTTGCAACCTTTTGTAAATGAGGCCATAAAAAGGGAGTTGCCATGTCATTAATTGTGTGTAAACTCTATACAAATGTTTGTGTGATCACCAATACAAGTGAGCTTTTTCCCCCCAGGTTGTTTCCAGTTGGCCTTTTAAAAATTAGTCTTGTACTAACTGGTTTTTAGAAGTGTGTATTTACTGAATTGCAACATAATTGACTTCTGTTTCTTTCTATATATTTCATGGGTGCTAAAATACTCAGAAGTTTTATGAGTAATACTTTAAAAAATTATACTATTTCATTTTCTACAAAACACACTTGAGTTCTGTGTCCTAATGTGCTACTGTCATCGTTTTTATACCTCCACTCTGAACCAGAAACATCCTGCCATGTGGAGGAATTATTCCTGGTTTCCATCTTTATCTGCTGGGAAGTGAGACCTCTGTATCTGAGACAGGAGAAGCCTCCGGTGTGATAAATATGCCAGGCAGAGCTCCTGAACCAGACACGGCCCCTGGCACGGGGTCAGTGCTGCCCAGCTGGACAAACCCAGCCTGCCCAGAAAGGTCTGACCATGCTCAGCCACTGCTGCTTCCTTTCCAACTGCTCTCATCATCCATAAGCGCTTTTGAGCTCCAACCACTGCATTTGCTCAAAGCCTGAGAGCAGCCTGCCGTTTCCTCACCCCCCGTGTCTGTTTTCTGTTCCAGAAGACACTTGCAGAAGCAGCGAAGGGATGCAAAGCTGTCTTCCAAGATGACTCTTATGCCTGGAGAAAATTCCGACTATGACTATAGCGCCCTGAGCTGCACTTCAGATGCTTCCTTCAACCACACGTTCTTTCCAGAGTCTGAAACCCTCAAGGGAGTGTTTTACCAAAGAGCCAGGCTAATCCACCCTCAGGAGGATCTCCTCAAAGGCTTCCACCCCGACGACCGCAAGCGGCACATCATTATCAACGTGGGGGGCATCAAGTACCTGCTCCCCTGGACCACGCTCGACGAGTTCCCCCTGACACGGCTGGGACAACTCAAGTTCTGTACCAATTTTGACGACATTCTGAACATCTGTGACGATTATGACGTGACGTGCAATGAATTCTTCTTCGACCGCAACCCGGGGGCGTTCAGGACAATCCTGACCTTCCTGCGGGTCGGCAAACTCCGGCTCTTGCGGGAGATGTGCGCGCTGTCCTTCCAAGAGGAGCTGCTCTACTGGGGCATTGAGGAAGACAACTTGGACTGGTGTTGTAAAAGGAGATACCTGCAAAAAATGGAGGAGCTCACAGAGATTAATGAGCGGGAGGATGACCTCCTAGAAAATGAAACAACAGGTGAAACAGTAGAGGAGACAAAAATTGGTTTGTGCATGAAAAAGTTGCAAGACATGGTGGAAAGGCCCCAGTCTGGCCTTCCTGGAAAGGTGTTTGCGTGTTTGTCTGTTTTGTTTGTAACTATTACAGCAGTGAACTTATCCATCAGCACCATGCCTGACCTGAGGGAGGAGGAGGAAAAGGTAAGTTAGCTTTCAGGATGCCAAGTGGTATGTGCTGGGAAGAGCAGAGCAAGTACAAGGTCTGAGGTTATTGACTTCAATGGGGATTTTGCAGCTGTCTTTAGAGGGAGGAAAATGTTGTGAAGCATATTGGAAATGTTAAATGACTCTTCAATTACTTGTAAGATAATTAATCACATCCAGTTTTATGTCCAAAGAAAATTCCCTTAGTGTGCACTCTGGTGTATATTACCTTGTTAGATTTTGTATTTGCTATTTAGAAAGCCTGCAATTCCCGAGCAATATCTTCTGTGCAATAAGCAGTGCCTTTCTAAGTTTTGCATTTAGCATGTTCCAAACTGCCGACGTGTTTCCCCATAGCAACAGCTTCGATTCCTTTAATATTTTGGGTTTAAAAAAACCAACACAGAAGCCTCCCCTCCTGTCACCGCACCAACTAAAACAGTTATTACCCAGAGCCGATTACAAACTCCTCCTCTTTCCTGCAGGGTGAGTGTTCCCAGATGTGCTACAATATTTTCATTGTGGAGTCTGTGTGCGTGGCATGGTTCTCCCTGGAGTTCCTGCTCAGATTCATCCAGGCCAGGAGCAAGTTCTCGTTCCTGCGGAGGCCGCTGACGCTGATAGACATAATCGCCATCCTGCCCTACTACATCACCCTGCTGGTGGACACGGGCTCCGAGGGCTCCAAGAAGCCCAGCTCGGGCAACATCTACCTGGACAAGGTGGGGCTGGTGCTGCGGATCCTGCGGGCGCTGCGCATCCTGTACGTGATGCGGCTGGCGCGGCACTCGCTGGGGCTGCAGACGCTGGGGCTGACGGCGCGCCGCTGCACGCGCGAGTTCGGGCTGCTGCTGCTCTTCCTGTGCGTGGCCATCGCGCTCTTCGCGCCCCTGCTCTACGTCATCGAGAACGAGATGGCCGACTCGCAGGAGTTCACCAGCATCCCCGCCTGCTACTGGTGGGCCGTCATCACCATGACCACCGTGGGCTACGGGGACATGGTGCCCAGGAGCATCCCCGGGCAGGTGGTGGCCCTGAGCAGCATCCTCAGCGGCATCCTCCTCATGGCCTTCCCGGTCACCTCCATCTTCCACACCTTCTCGCGCTCCTACCTGGAGCTGAAGCAGGAGCAGGAGAGGATCATGTACAGGAGGGCGCAGTTCTTGCTGAAAGCCAAGTCTCAGATGAGCAATGAGTCACAAGGCAGCGAGGTTTTGTTCACCACTCTCTCTACCGAGGCTAGGGACAACGAATGAAATTTATGTCACTGTTTCTTTTGCTGTCATTGTATCAGATTCCATCTTTTAATTCGCACCTTACAAAGGTAATCCTCACATTAAAACGAAGAGAAGGGGCTCGAACTGGGATCTGATGTGGTTTAAGAAGTCTGTTATTATGCTGTCCCTTCCCTCCCATATAATGTATAGGGCAGAACTTTCACTGAAATCATGCAGTGGGATTTAAGGAATTCAAACTTCTCTGGCAACAACAAAAAGAAAAAAAAAGAGCAACATATAGTTATGCACTTGACAGGCTGTTTTGCCATTTGTAATACACATTTTTCCAACCAAATCACAATGTACATAATCATTAAACAGGCTACCATTTTTCTTGTTCCTCTTGTATATAAATAATGTAAATACATCAGAATTAATGGCTAAATTGTCTCCCAGTAACACGCCTTAGAGCGTAATGGAAATAACCACAGATGTTTGTCCCATTGTGCTTTTAAAAAACGTCAAGTAAGATTTGTCACTCAGCACAGAACCAGCTCTTTCTTTGCCAGTCAGCCCTAACCACAGCAGAACAGAAGAATCGAGCTGTTTATAGTCTAACCTTGCTAAAGATGTAAATACTCAGAGCTTCAAAATTTAATTGATGTTACAGCATTGATCCCATGCCATCGAATGCAACATTCCAAGGAACAAAGCTTTGGAGTTTGGTAGCACTTAACGTTATTATCAAGAGGTGAGTAGCTGCAAACCCAGTGAAATATGCATGAGGAGATGCCAGCCTTCCCCACCATCTGTTCCCAGCTTCTCTCTCCTCGGCTCTGACAGGGAACTGGGAGGGGGCAACTGAAAGGGAACTGCTGGGCAAACTGGGGCCACCCCTTCCCACGAGCTCTCGCTTCTGTGGCACGAGCAGGAGCTCTGTGCCAGCGAGGGAAGAAGAAAATCTGAGCCATGGAAGGGCACACGGAGAGCTTTGTGCTTCCCTGTCCTCCACCAGCAGGGATCGGCGCCGGATCCACCTCACCTCTGCCACCGTCACACAGCTGGGGGGAACAGGGAGGGTTTGCAATGGGGCAGGAAAAAGCAATGAACACCTAAAGCACAAGCAGGTACTGCTCACCTGGGTGCAGCTCTGTGCTGGGCTCACAGGGACTCTCGGCTTTGGCACAGGTTTCTGTGCAGGTCCATGACACACCCTGGTTGTTCCAGAGGGAATGTCCCTGACTTGCAGAACAGTTCAGGAGAAAAACTCCAGACCTTCAAAAATAATTAAATCCACTTGTTTGATTTCAGGTGTGCTCAGAGGTAAAGAAAAGCTGATTTAAAGGGTTTCACCTATTTTCCGCTCTTTCCCAGTAAAATTACTGACTAGCAGTTAAGAGCTTGGGGAATTTAAAAGTCCCCATCAGAGTGACCAATGCTTCTTTGTCTTAATTTTCAGAAATACTATTTCTTATTGGCATTTCTGAAGCAGGTTGCAAGAAATGTCAGAATGCATAATGGCTTTATGGTTTAAATGAAGGCCCAGGACACAACATTGTCCTTCCAAATAAAGTAAAATCAGTTTCTCAGTCTGTGCTGTTTGGCCAAACCCACAGCACACTGATTTTCTGTTTAAATGTCTTTAAAATACAATTTGAAGCCATTCTGATATGCTTGTTCCTGAAGGAAAATTCCAAAACTTTTAAAAATGCACTTTACAAATAACTGGGGCTCTAGCATTCTCCAGCCTGTGGTAGGGAAATGTGCTTATGGAACATTACTGCAGAGTGCTAAAATATCTAGTCTAAACTCTTGGCAATTAACTCTGTGCCAAAGCTGCAAATGAACCAGCTTTTCACTCTTGTTCTTCATCTTTAATTAGAGTTGGACAAAAAACAGGAACATCGTGACAAAAAATTCTTCTCCCCATTTTTTTTTAATTTCAGAACTGTTTGATCATCTGGAGCATTGGCTCCAGCACAAGTGCTATGCATCTTCTACCTTTGTGTCAACATTCGTTATAAAAAGAACTGGTAATTAGATTAGTCCTGTGAGCAACAGTTGCTTATCTAAGCATGTGTTTGACAGGCTGAGCCATAAATAAGGAGCTGTACGTGAATATAAGGAGAAATCAAGACTTACCAAATAAAAACTAAGCTCATTTACATGTTCTGCCAGCTAATAAATGCTGTAGGGCCATCCATTTTCTCACTGTCTTTACATTAATGTTCATTTATTTCATGTATCACTTAATTTTTTATTCCCAAAACTAGAGCTTGATTCTAAAGCCCTTGTCCAATAAAAATGAAATAAAAACACCACCCTGGAGTTGGGTGCTGGTTGAGCAAAACTGTGAAAGCATCTGCTGTGCCAAGGCAGGGGCAGAGGAGCTGTCGGGGATGTGCCCACCCTGTGTGAGTTGTGCTTGGCAGCAGAGGCTTGTGACCAGCTGGACATGTGTGACTGAAGGGCTGGAACCACCTCCCTGGTGTGTCTTACAGGGGGAACTCTTGCTGTAGTCCTTGTGCTAAATAAATCAAGAAATCCAGCTCGGAGGTTTCAGAGCACAGCCTCAGTGTGAGCCCTGCCTGCTGTGATCCAGCTCTCCTGGGGGTCACAGTGATCACGCCTCTCTACACTCCATTAGCTGGATTTTTGGTCAAATCCATGCAAGTGATGGCTTGGCTCCAAAGCTGGCTGGTTCCTGTGGCACAGCTGAGGGCTGGCACTCCTCTTTGGCTTTAGCAGCACGTGCAGTCGCCAGGACAGCTCCAACCAGCACGGGGTGCTTGGCTGGAGCCAGAAGGGCAGTGCCTGTCTGCAGCAGGGGCTGGCATTGCTCTGGTTCCTGCTCTGGTTCCTGCTCTGGCCAGCTGGAACCCCCAGCAGGAGCTGGATCCTTGGGTTAATGAATGATGGGCTCTCCCTGCCTCTCCCTGTTCTCCTTCAGGAACACAGGGGTGAGGGTGGCACAGGGAGTGGGGCTGGGGCACAGCTCGGCTCTGAGCAAAGGAAATTATCCCCCTGCAGGAAAATCCAGGTGCAAGATTGAACAGGGACACCTCTTCCTTGCATGCTGTCCCAGGAATCACAATCACACCTCTTTGGGACAGAAATTTAACATATTTTAACAAAGAATATGTCAGTTCAGAAGAGAACAGGAAGGATCTGTAAAATCTGAGAAAGAAAAGTCCCTGTTGAAAGCAGAATTTCCAGGTAAGGTGGTACATCAAATTACTCTCTCCAAAATCCTTCCCTTCCCAGCCTCCTCCTGCCTTTAAACCAACACAAGCCCCTTGGTGGGTGCAGCACAGAAATGAAGGCAGGGCCACGTGGCTTCTGTCACAGCACACCAGAGAAGGTGAGCTGAAACCATTCCTGCTGTGCTAACATTCACTGCAGGTCAAGGTCCTCAAAAATTCTCTGTAGGGAACATTTAGAGCTCATCTCCATTTCACCCTTTACAATGTTCCCACTGGATTCAGTACCCCACAGTCAGAGGCTTCAGGAGTGCACTGAACAGTCAGAGGCTTTAGCAAAGTCTCATTAAACAAGAAGCTCATGCAGGGCTGAGTCACGGATTCCACGTCTGGGCAGGAAACCTGGTGTGCTCCATACATCCCTGGCTCGTGTGGGAAGAGTTTCACTGGGGCTCAGCCTGGATGCAAAAGCAACATTGCTGCAAAATTTCACACCCCTCTTTTAGGTTTGCAATGGGCTGAAAACTGGAGTAGATAATTCTAAACCTACATAGAGTGAATTGACTGTTTAATGATTAGAATTTAAATTAGAATAACTAGGAAAGAAACAATAAAAGAAGTGTCAAATGTGACTTTGAAGACCATACAGCAATCCCTGCTCACACCAGTCGGTGCCATCAACCTCTGCCCTGAGCAGCTGATTCTGTCTGGGGTGTCAGAGATGTCACCATGATCATAATCATCACTCACCATTTACTCCCAGGAGTTGGTACAATACTGCATGGCCCTTTTTTCCTGTGTTAATACTTCTGTTGGCTACCTCATGCAAGATTTGACAGTGGATTTAATATCTATTTATCCAAAAGATGACGGTGGGACCAAAATACAGAGAGGAAAAGATCCCAAGTCCCATGAGCTGGTGGCTCTGGAGAATCCCAGACACAGAGAGTGCAGCCCACAGAATCCCAAAGATCTGAAGGCATGGAACTAGAGCCATTCATCTGACCTCAGATGAATGTCACCCCGTCAACAAAAATGCACCTCAAAAGTTCTATTGCTACAGCAGAAATTGCAAACTGCTGGATTTACCCCCTCACCCCCTCTGTGGCATCCCAACCATCCCCTTCCAGCATCCCTGCTGATCTCAGCCTTCCTCACACAGCAATGGTCAGATCCAAGGGAGGTGAAGGCAAATGTGCTCCCTGAATGGAAGCAGCTCTGTGGAGTCCTCAGGACAGCACTCCTTGTCTGGCTCTGGTCACTCTGCAAAACCATACACCACTAATAAAGATACATTTCTACACCACAAATCAAGACAAGGAGAATTTTGTGTGCTGCCACCCTGAAAGTGTTCAGAGTTTGGCCTATTAATTTTTAACAATAAAACTAGTCCTCCCTCCCTTTTTGCTCATTGTTTTTCTTTGTCATTTCCCAGTGTCTCACACCTCTGAAATACTCCCTAGAAATCCCTAACGAGATGAGGAATGTTATTAGCCATGAGCCTGCCAGGAGCATGGTGAGGAAGCTGCAGGATCAGGATATTAGGGGATCTTCTGCCCTCTTCAGCAGGGCTTTTACTTTTTCTTTGCCTGCAGGAACTAATCCAGAAGCAAATGTCACTTGAACAGAAATTAAGTTCTGCCATAACTGGAACCACAGCAGGCCAATTAGGGTAATTAGAGCATATTTGCTACACTTTATAAATATTCATTCATTATCCCTGCAGCCCTTGTGACAGGAGCTGGAGCCTTGTGCAGCACCAGAGGCAGGCAGGGCACAGAAACCTGTGTAACTCTGTCAGGCTGAGGTCTCAGCTCCTCCTTTGTCAGGTCCCCTCATTAATGGCAGCAGCTTTGTAGCCATCCTTAATTATGGTCATAATTTAACTCGTATATTCAGTGTGGGTCCAGAAAAACTGGGCTGTAAACCACAATAATTAGCCTGCTCGAGGGACAGACCTGGAATATAAGAAATTTCCAGCCATCATCTGCAGATTGGGACTTTTTAAAAACTTTACAGCTCATTTGACAATTCTCAGTCATGCAAGTGAGGTGGTCAGCAAGATAATAATGTTTATCTTTTTGTTAAAGATAACAATGTCATTTTAATGGTGCCTACCTCACGAAGAAAGTAGGCACCAGCACAAATTTCTATAGTTAATTCTATAGAGAAAGGAAGTTTTGACACAGAACTGCTGAATGATAAATTGAAGTGCTGCTCTCATTCTCATTATTGATGCACCTCATGTCACAAAGCAGCTGAGAGAAATCATCCATAACTTTCACAGTGCTGGCAGCTCCCAGGTCAGCCAAGGAAAAGATGACTCAGTTTCTTTCACTCATAAAGAAAAGCACATTTTGGGAAATCGATAAATATTATCCTCATGCAAACCAAAGGCAACAGCGCAGTTGCAGGTGACTTTAATTTTGGAGAGGAATATTTCTGGGGACAGCATCTGTGAGCAAAGCATCTCATGGCAGAGTGAGGGGAGGCTTCCAGAAGCCCTGAAATTGGTTTGAGGAAACTTTCCTTTGAGAGGGACCTGGGGAAAGCCACAGGTGCCTTTTGTCCCTGCTGCCTCTCCAGCACACAGCTGCAGTGCTGCAAGCACCTGCCCAGCACCGGGAGGATTCCAGAGGGATTTCCCCATGGAAAGGGTGCTCAGGCCTTGGCAGGGGCTGCCCAGGGAGGTTGGGAGTGCCCATCCCTGGAGGTGTCCCAGGAAGGGCTGGAGGTGGCACTCAGAGCTCTGGGCTGAGGACAAGCTGGGACTCGATGTTCCTTGGAGGTCTTGTCCAACCTCAGGGACTCTGGGATGCTGGGATTCAGGGATGCTGGGATCCTGGGATGCTGGGATGCTGGGATTCAGGGATGCTGGGATGCTGGGATGCTGGGATGCTGGGATGCTGGGATGCCGGGATTCAGGATTCAGGGATTCAGGGATGATGGGATGCTGGGATCCTGGGATGCTGGGATGCTGGGATGCTGGGATGCCGGGATTCAGGATTCAGGGATGCTGGGATGCTGGGATAAGGTAAAATGACATTTTTGCACATTCCTGACAGGCAAAGCCAAAGGACAAGTGTTCCCTGTAAATGCAGCTCTAGTTATCTTCTGTATTGTGGGAAATTATCAGGAGGAGAGGGACTATGCCCCAGATGCCCACCTGGGCCCAGAGGTGGCTCCGTGCTGCTGGAAGAGTCAGGAATCGCTGAGGACCACCAGAAATCCGGGACGTGAGCCGGTGCCTGGGGAACAGAACGAACAGAATGGAACAGAACGGGTTTTCTTTCACCAGCAGGAACATGCCCGATCCCGCATCCTGCATTGCCCGATCCCGCATCCTGCATTGCCCGATCCTGCATCCTGCATTGCCCGATCCTGCATCCTGCATTGCCCGATCCCAGCAGCCTGCATTGCCCGATCCCAGCAGCCTGCATTGCCCGATCCCGCATCCTGCATTGCCCGATCCTGCATCCTGCATTGCCATCTACGGGCCGCTCCCGGCAAATTCCTGTCCCGAAGCACCCACCTGCACCAGCCGGCTCCAAAAGGGTGGATCAAATACTTCGGGAAGTTCTTTTTCAAAATCCAGAGGAAAATATTCAATCCATGACACTGCAGCCGCAGCCTCTCGTTTCCAGAGCGGGCTGGTGGATCTGCAAGGAAACAAGGATGAAGAGATCATCATCATCATCACTTCTGGGAAGGGTGAAACTCCTGGAAATATTTATGCGGCATTTATTTGGTTGCAGTATTGACATGTGATACTTTTCAAAAGGCTAATGCAACTTTATCTGACTAAAATTAAGATTTTCATGGTCACATGGGCAATGTCAACACCTCTATCACCTGAACAACAGCAGCCTGGTAAATAAAATTATGGTTTTATTTATAAAAGAAACTACAGAATCTACTTCAAGTGATTAAAAAAAATTAGTAATCTAATGAGGTTAAGGAGGCAGCTATAGAGAGTTTTAATGAGCTCCAATCACTGTCACACCTCCTACCTCCCACTACTCCAGTAGTGAAACTGAGAGCAGTTTCAGAGCGTGTTTGAAATGACAACATGCAAGTCCTGGAAATGGCCTCAGTAAATTCTGCCTAAAACATGCCTGTACCCCATCTGGAATACATCTCCGTGTGTGCACATACATATGTGTGCATATAAATACATATATAAAAGGGAAGTCTAAACACTTTGATGATTTTTGATAATTTCAAACCCTTACAAAGTGAAGTTCGAATTGTGCTTCACAAAAAGAGAACTTTTCAGCAGGAGCAATAGGACGAGGGGAATTGATTTAAACTAAAAAGGGTAGATTCAGACTAAAGATGAGGAAGATTTTTATTAATGTGAGGATGGGCAGGCCCTGGCACAGGGTGCCCAGAGAAGCCGTGGCTGCTCCTGGATCCCTGGCAGTGCCCAAGGCCAGGCTGGACAGGGCTTGGAGCAGCCTGGGATGGTGGAAGGTGGGTTGGGATGAGATGAGTTTTAAGGTCCTTTCCCACCCAAACCATCCTGTGATTCCATGACTCCTTCCACTGCTCCTGAGCAGGTAAATGCCCCTTTGCCTGAGGGACTCAGAATACTTTCTTCTCGGGCTGGAAAACTTGTACCACAGCAGGACTAGAGTGAATTTGTATCAGCTTGCTTTTCTGGTAAGGTTCAGTTTGGAGGGCAGCTGTTTTTTGTTCTTAGCAGGAGTATGAAATATCAGAATTGCAGGTATGTCACAATGAGAAGAACAAGAGGGCAAAGCAGCACCATCACACAGGTACATTCCAGCTGGCTCTGAATTAATCACATGAAGTATATTGTAAAGGGTATCAAGGGAGCAGAGTCAATGCTAAAAGCCTGGAGAATGGGCAAAGAGAGGTGATTTTCTTTTCCTGTGCTGAGAGCAGAGTGTCCCAGTTTCTTTGCTGCTGTCAGGGGAGCACAGAGGGTGCAGCTTTGTCAGTGCTCCCACCAGAGAAGGTGCAATGCCCCACTGCCTTTCCAAGTCCCACAGTCCATGAATTTGAGCAGTTACAACTTTTAGAACATCCTTATTAAATTGGTTCCTTGGAACCTGCTCACTGGAGTAAGGTTTCAACATAACATACACAGAGCAGAGAATGGGGGAAAAGGGATGTCACCAGATGTGTGCAGAATAAAACTTCATAAACTCTGCATTTCTTCTCTGTCTTTTGCCTTATTCTGCTTTTCCTGCCCTGTACATATTTCCTCACCAAGATGTTGAAGATGCAGAGTGAGGTAAAGCAGCAAGGCTGCTGTATTTAACCAAGCAACACAAACCACAAAAGGTTAATGCCACAAACCAATTCGTGTGTGCTTTTTCCTGTTGTTTACATTGCTCCAAATTTTGCTACCCTGATCCACATTAATATTCATCTCCATTTTATTTCCCTGGTCTTTTTTTCAAAAGACCTGCACAATGATGGATTTGATGCACACCTCAGCTCTTGCTTGAATTGCATCTCTCAAGCTCAGGAGTGCTGTGGTTTATTAACTTGCAGTGCCACCTAGCACACAACCCTCACATTATTCTTTCTGTAGTTTCACAAAGGACAGCTCAAAGCTTTTGCATAAAAAAAGAGGATAAACTTATGCTTGGAGTATTTCAAGGACCTAATGCAAAGTTTTGTTTTGAACAGTAAAGTTTTTATTAGAAAATGCAACCCCGTGACATCGAGGGCAAAGGCCAAGATCGTGTCCTGACCTCATCCCTGCTGATAACAGAGCCCAGCCATGCTCAGACTCCCTGGCCAAAGCAGCTTCTCTTCATTCACAACGTCAACACACCCCAGCCTTTCCACAGTGCTTGCTTTGGCAGCAAAACAAATCTTAAACTTTTAGTGCTTCTCTTAGAATTTTTAAGTAGAATTTCTCCCAGTGAACACAGAAACCACTACATGTTTGGAATTCAAGAATTAAAGCAAGTCAAAACAAAAGATAAGCTAGCAATAATAAGAATGGTTTGGTCTTAGTTACGATTTTATGATCCTTGATTGTTCAGCCTATCTTCAAAGAGTGCAGCACTGCCAAGAACTGCACTGACAGGAGAACACAGAGGCAAAACAATCTTGGAGCAAGGGAAAAGACTTCACACACAATTTCTACACACTCAGATTTAGAATCAAAGAGTTTTTCCCTTCTCCCCACATCCTTGGGTTCACCTTGCTTGGAATGACAGAAAGGAATCCCCTGTGAGGGCAGAGGGATGTGTGACACAGCACCCACTGTGGGTATTACAGAATTACTGCTGCTGCTGCCTTTACATTTCAGTTTCTTCATGGCATCACAATGGAGAAATCACAGAGGAGACAGAAAAATTTCAACCCAGGTCAGGCATTTCAAACAAGTCCCCCTGGTTTCTAATTCCCAAAAGGGAAACCCCAGAATCCAGGCACTGTGACTGAGCTGTGCCTCTACAACCCAGTGACTCTTGGGCACACACCACAAACACCAAAGTTTACTTTAAATCCTGGCCTTTCATGTTTTCATTGTTCTCTAAAGTGCAGAATCTGACTCTCTGGTTACAAATTCACTGCTGTTCCTTCACGAGACTGCCCTTGCCAGAACCATGGCACGTTATAATGCAGCTGGGAGTGTGGCTGTTCTCCAATTTATTTTACCAAAATACACCTTTCCAACTACTAATTATAATGGCACTCTTCCTTCTTTTTCCCCGGTACAATGTGAAGATTAGTCATGACAGATGTTTTTTTCCTCCTCAGGAAGTAAAGAAATCCATACCTTAATTAATATAAGGAGATAATTACTATGCTGAGGTGATGAGGCCTCAAGCAGCTCTGTTGAGAAGCTATTTATTTCTCTTTCTTTTCATTCAGTGAAGTACAGACACTCCCCAGATGTGCAGAGCTCTTCATGCCAGCGAGGAAATCCAGCTGGGGAGGTGCCACTGCCACAGCATCAGTGAGAAAACTCAGGAGACAGGTCTTTGTCCTTGCAGGAGGGAGGATAAACACCTATTTTTTTTCCCTCTCACCTCCTCATTATCTCCCAATCTCTGAAATCTTCCAAGCACTGATAAAAGCATTTTCTGTCTGTTTTACCAACTTTCCAGGGTCAAACTTATGTCTTATTAACAGTTAACCTCAGTTCCTCTATTCAAGCTGAGGAATCCACTGCTTTGCCACCCAATAAATGAGGATGGATGGCTCTGGAAGTTCTTAACACCCTGGTGCTCTTCTAGTCCATAAATACACACGGCTTCTGCAGAGAACTGAAAGGTGTTGACCACCATGGTCTCATTAGTGCTGTCCTGGCAATCCCCTGTGACAGATTAATAGTGCTACAGACCAGCTAGAGATTAACAGTAATTATTTTTTATTCATTTCATGCACTGTTTCAATTTGTTAAGCGGTTCAGAGACTGAGTAATAATGTGATTCCCGTGTTTCGTTGTTTTCCAGGTTACAATTGCTAATTAGGATATTCTCAATCATCACGTGCACAAGTCAGTAGTTACGCCAAGTTTTTACTATTAAATCATAACCAAGGAATACATTTCTTTCCACTTTCATGGGCAGATTTACATATTTATAAAAATAATCAGACAGCTACAAAAATAAGCATTTTTCTTAGGAAAAAAGGGTTACATAAAAAATCAGTATGGTATTTCTGTCTGGTTTTTCCACATGATATAGCCATTACACAGAGGAGATGGAACCCTGCAGAACTTACTCTAAAATTACATGTTTTTTTTCACCATTTAAAATTCTAGTACTGAGGAAACGTTGAGTCGATTTTAGTGGCCCAAGCCATGAGCCCCCCTTTAATATCCTTAGCTGACACAGAACCAAATTCTTCGGCAGGCAGCTCCTGCAGAATTTTTACAGCTTTCTGGGAATCATTTCCTAACTTGCAAACAACATACACGGGGAGAGCGGTTTGGCCATCAGTTCTCTGCTTTTCTTCGCAAATTCTGCTTTGTAAAAGCTGCAGAGATTCTTGGTCCTTCTCCTCCAGCTTCCTCAGCGGGATGTGGAGGGCGTGCGGCAGGCGGCAGATCTCCGCCTCCACCGGCGGCCGCACGTCCAGCAGCAGGTGCGGCACCCGCGCCTCCAGCAGCTCCCGGTAGCGCTGCACGGAGATCCTGTCCCCGGCGGGCAGCAGCTGCAGCGCCCGGCACTTGTCCGTGGCGGAGGAGCCGCAGAACGCCTCGTAATCCTGCAGGCAGGTGATGCTGGGGCTGTCCCCGCACGCCGCGCAGTCCGCTTTCCGCGGCCGCAGCTGGATGTGGCGGAACCTGCCCTCCAGCCCATCGAACATCAGCATGCAGCGGCCGAAGGAGGAGCCCATGCCCGAGGCGATCTTCAGCACCTCCAGCGCCTGCATGCAGCCGATGACGCCGGTGACCGGCCCGAGCACGCCGCCGTCCGCGCAGTTGGTGACGGCGTCGGGCGGCGGCGGCCGTGGGAAGAGGCAGCGGTAGCAGGGCCCGCCGCGGTAGTTGTACACGGCCAGCTGCCCCTCGAGGCGCAGCGCGCTGCCGGACACCAGCGGCTTGCCGGCCAGCACGCAGGCATCGCTCACCAGGTAGCGGGTGGCCGCGTTGTCGGAGCAGTCGGCCACCACGTCGTACTGGCGCACGAGGCGCAGCGCGGAGCGCGGCCGCAGCGCCCCGCGGTAGGGCACGTACTGCACGGCCGAGTTCAGCCGCCGCAGCGCCGCGGCCGCCGAGCGCGCCTTGGGCCGGCCGCGCCGCGCCTCGCCGTGCAGCACCTGCCGCTGCAGGTTGCTCGTCTCCACCACGTCGTGATCCACCAGCCCCAGGCGGCCCACGCCGGCCGCCGCCAGGTACTGCGCCAGCGGGCAGCCCAGCCCGCCGCAGCCCACCACCAGCACGGAGCTCCGCGCCAGGCGCAGCTGCCCGCGCACGCCCAGCTCGGGCAGCACCAGCTGCCGGCTGTAGCGCAGGATCTCCGCCGCGCTCAGCGCCGACCGCGCCGGCAGCGGCGGCAGCTCCGCGGGGAAGTCGAGCGCTCCCTCCTCCTCCTCGTCATCGTCCTCCTCGTCGGCATCCCCCGAGTCCCCCCGCGCCAGCTCGGCCGCCGAGGGCTGCCGCGCCCCGCGGGCTCCATCCTCATCCTCGGCATCCCCCCGCGCCGGCCCGGCCTCCGAGGGCTGCCGCACCCCGCGGGCTGCATCCTCATCCTCAGCATCTCCCCGCGCCTGCCCGGCCGCCGAGGGCTCCCTCATCCCGCGGGCTCCATCCTCATCCTCGGCATCCCCCCGCGCCGGCCCGGCCTCCGCGGGCTGCCGCGCCCCGCGGGCTGCCTCGCCCCGCTCTCCGTCCTCCTCCTGCTCGGCCGTGCCGCCCCGGGCCAGCTCGGCCGCCAGCCGCTCGCGCAGCCCGCGCAG
The DNA here is from genome assembly GCF_048771995.1 of Taeniopygia guttata. Classification (NCBI taxonomy): domain Eukaryota; kingdom Metazoa; phylum Chordata; class Aves; order Passeriformes; family Estrildidae; genus Taeniopygia; species Taeniopygia guttata. The sequence goes on from NC_133045.1 coordinate 14,470,995, forward strand.
CTCCCGCTCCCGCCGGCGGATCTCGGCCCGCAGCCGCGCCGCCGCCGCCGCCCCCGCCATGGCCGCGCGGGCCCCGCCGCTTCCGCCGCGTCACTGCCGCCATGGCGGCGCGGGGCCCCGGCCGCGTCTCCGTGCTGCTGCCCACCTACAACGAGCGCGACAACCTGCCCCTGGTCGTGTGGCTGCTGGTGCGCACCTTCCGCCACAGGTACCGCGGGCTCCCGGTGCGGGTGCGGGCAGGGTGCGGGTGACGGCGGTGCTGTAGGGATGGGAGGTACCCGTACCCAATTTACTGCCATAACGTGACCCCGGGCGGGATGGCACAGTGCGCACACAGGTGTCCCCTTCGCCGGGCACTGGGCTGGAAATCCCGCCCGGAACATCCATTCCCAGCCCGTCCCCAGCCCCCATCTCCATCCCCTCCAGGGATGGGCGCTCCCGGCCTCCCCGGGCAGCCCCTCCTGCTCACTGCGAAATCATTCTCCTTTCAGTGGCATCGACTTTGAAATTATCATCATAGATGATGGAAGCCCGGATGGAACACAGGAAGTTGCTCAGCAACTGGAAAAAATATATGGATCGGATAAAATAGTGAGTTGTGCATTCGGCAATTTTGTTTCCTGTCTTTTTTGTATTGGAAAGTACTGTAAGTCCTTGAGAGCTGGGATGGAGTCCCTGGGTACTGCCCTTTCTTCAAGGTGTTGTACACCACTTTAGACAAGTGTAAGCTCAGGACGGTTCGTTCTGAGCAAATACACGAGTCCAGGAATTGCTTGCAGAACGCTGTCAATCCTTGGTGCATTGCTCCTGAGCAGTGACTGTGAGCGGTGCTGTACTTGGTGCAGGCCTGAGGGAAAGATGGGCTTTGGATAAGATTTAATTTCATTTTGATTGACTGCAGGAGTAAGGAAATCGGAAAGATGAAACCTGGGCTGGGCTTATGATTTATTTTTAATCTGTCTCGTTGCATTCCTCAAGAACAGGAGTTTTTGGGGTATTTTTAATCTATGTAATATATTACTACATAACCCTCAGTTATATACAAGATGCCGTAATTTACTTAGTGGCAATCAGATACTTTTTCAGTCTGTTACTGCATAAATGTCAAGTTTTTTAAAATATTTCTGGACTAAGTTGCATTTATGAAGATTGTTTTAAGACAAAAATATATAGGAAATATCAGAGTCTTTTTTAAAACTGTAATATAAAATAATTGATCTGTTTTTTATATCTCCTGTAGCTTCTGAGACCCAGAGCAAGGAAGCTGGGCCTGGGTAAGTCCTTATTAACTCTGATTAATAAAAGTAAATAAAAGAATCTTTTGTATCCTTTGATTGATCCAATGTATTAAGGTCCAGAAAAAAATCACAGTAAAGCCCAAAAGCAGAAACACATTTTCATCCAGTTGTTTGCAAACAAACAAGCTTTAAAAATGCACCTAAAAATCCCGGTGTGTTTCTAGAAGGTTTCCCAGAAGCTCAGGGCAGATCCTCGGTCCTGCCCTGCACGCGCTGGGCCCAGGATGGGGGTGTGAGGGACTGGGGAGGATCTGGAGCCCAGTCTGTTTCCTGAGGCTCCTGAGGGCAGCTGGTGCTTTGGAAATGACATTGCAAGTCGTGGCCCATCCTCAAGTGAACTTTCTCTGTGCGTTTCTGTGTTAAAAGAGTGAGGCAATTATTTCTGTGTCCATCAGGCACTGCGTATATTCATGGAATGAAGTATGCCACTGGGAATTTCATCGTTATTATGGATGCTGACCTCTCCCACCATGTAAGGCTGCATTTCTTCTACTGTGGGTACATTCTCCTGTAATTCAGTTTTCAGTGGTTGCTGTTATTTTACCCCTGCCCTTTTTTCTGATCTGTCTGTCTTTCATTTCAGCCAAAATTTATTCCAGAGTTTATCAGGTAGGTGCCGATTATAGTATGAAAGTTGATCTTTATAAATTATTTATGAGGCAGCCTATGAAATTCTATGCCATAGTGAGTAAAATAAAATGATTAGATTCCCTGAAGTAGCTCTTTATAAGAGAACAATCAACATGTGTTTGAATAATGCTCACAGCCACCCTAACTATTGCTTTCCTCTCTTCTTACTTGTTCAGAAGTTTGTAAAATACAGATTTTGTACTGAAAAAGAGTGATTGTTCTTACTTTGAAATTTGAACTTTGAAACATTCCTCCAGTTTTTCTGATAAAACCAATTGTTTATAGAAAGCAGCAAGAAGGCAATTTTGATATCGTATCTGGAACAAGATATAAAGGAAACGGAGGAGTGTATGGCTGGGATTTGAAAAGAAAGTTAATCAGGTTAGTACTTTTCATCTCTTCACACAGAAATCTGTTCCTTGTAAATAATAATTCCAAGTACTCCATCCCTGTAAGCTGAACTCCTTAGTCCCCAGGACTGCTGTGCCTGCTGGGCACTGCAGAGTCACACTCAGTACCAGAAGCACCCAGCACTGGGCAGTTCTGTGGTCCAAATCCACCAAGAAGGACTGGAGGGACACGGGTGGGATTGGGAAGTGGGTTGGAATGGGGCCTCGGGCCCTCCCAGAGAACAGGAGGTGTTCATGTTGGCTCATTTATCCTGCAAAGAAACTGGAGCACAAGCTGGTTACAGTCTGGTCTGCAGCTGGATTTGGATTGCTCCTGGTTTTTAAGGCTGGAGTAAGTGCCCATCTCTTTGTACTAAACAACTCTGACATGGATGTTTTCTTTCACAGTCGTGGAGCCAATTTTCTGACTCAGGTCTTGCTGAGACCAGGGGCATCAGATCTAACAGGGAGTTTCAGGTAGGGGTCTGGTTTGCAATTCCTGACGTTTATTGGAAATTAAGGAACTGGAGTAAGAACAGAACACAGTTCTTTACTGTGGACCTGTGGAATCTGTTTGGAAAGGGTGGAAGTGGATTAGATTGCAAGAACTGCTGCTTCCATGACCTCGTTAGGGAGTTTTATAAATAGTAATGAGCTGAGTGATTGCAGTTCAGATTCCTACACACTGTCTAGATTTGTAAATTCCAGCAGTTGGGCTTCAGGCTTTATTTCCTTTGGAATTGTTTACAGGTTGTACAGAAAAGAAGTCTTAGAGAAGCTGATGGAGAAGTGTGTTTCTAAAGGATACGTCTTCCAGATGGAGATGATTGTCCGTGCTAGGCAGCTGGGATTCACTGTTGGAGAGGTATGGGGCACTGTGCTTCCCTCCAGGGACATGCAGATCACTGACTTCTGGCTACTTCCAAGAAGCGGCCAAGATTTTCAAATTAATACAAAGAAATTACATGTGTAGAGTTCTATTTTCCAGCTTTGTCAGGTGAGTGCCAGACCTGAAGTGCAGTTATTAATTTCCCTGGCTTCTCAGATCCTTCCCCTCTTCCCGTTACCATTCCTTCAGCAGCACACAATTTTACAAGGTTCTTCAAAGGAGGGAAAGAAGTCAAAATACACCACAAAGCTGCTCTGAGCCTTTTCTTCCCTGCTTCCTATTGTACAGACATCTCTACTCAAGTCTTCACAAATAATTTCATTTTTCCAGCAGCCTGATTCTATTTCAGGTTTGTTCTCTGTTAACTATTGCCTTGTTATTTTCCAACTTTTCAGCTCTCAAAACTTTCTGCTTCTAAACTCCTTGAATGTGCTGTCTACAATCAATGAAAAAATTCCATGCAATTGTTAGATTCTCTATCTCCAGCAGTCTGCTTTTTTATTTCATTGAATTGCTCTTGCTGCATCTTTAAAGATGCTTCACTGGGAATCTCTCTGCAGGAGAATCTCAGAGCCAGTTCTTCATCCTCGTTTCCAGGACTATGAATTGTCAGAGAATTCTGGTGCTTGTATTTCTCTCTCTGAACTTCATGTGTGGCATTTCTCCATCGACACAGGGCAGAGCATTTCCTCACAACAAAGCAGCTCTTTTCTCCCACCTTTTTCGCTTGTGGAACAGCATCCCAGGGAAAAATATTTCTTCAGCAAAGTTAAGAATTGAGACTGAGCTGTGCCAGTTTAAAAGGAGTAAATGGCTGATAAGAAATGACACAGGCTGTACCTGAAGAGTTGCATGCACATCTCTCCTGTTCTGCTGTACTTCAGCAGGTGTGTCCTCCAGCACATGGAATAGAGCCCTGGAAAATGCTGCCTGTGAGGCCAGTGAGGGAACCTCTTGTGCAAGGAAGGCAGAGGTCCAGAAACAGCTCAGTGCTCAATTCCTGTGCTGAAGGGTAACACTGGAGTCCCCTCATTAGATGAGATATTAACTATTCTTCATCCTGGTCGGGAAATGCCACTCATGCCATCCTGCCCTGGCTCCATACTCAGTGACCTCTGCCCATTCCCTGTAGACCAGCTGTGTGAAGTTGCCAGGATTGTCAGTGGGATCATCAAGGGGACACTGCAAAGACAGCAGAGTCATTGCTGAGTTTCTCTGCCTGCCTTTCCGGGCATCTTCTTCCCACCTTGTCCTGGGCTCTTTCCTGTCTTGGCCTGAGCTGCTGGAATTGTGAGAGACCCTCTGGCACACCTGCAGGGGACTGGGGATTTGTGTGTTCCTCTTGCCAGATGATTTCTGCTTGACACAGCCAGCAAAACACCAAGCCAATTTTTTAGTACCTATTGCAATTCTGTATTTTAGTTCCTGAAGTGTTTCAGTTTTGCAGACAAACATTATGGAAATGGTTGAATATTCTGACACGGGGTTGGCAGAATGTCCTGTCACGTGTCCCTTGTGTGTGCTCAGAGGAGTGAAAGCAAAACTTTCCCAACATCTCATGAGTAGTGAGTTCATCTGGACAGTGTCACATTGTGGAAGAGACCAAAATTAATGTGTTAAATGCCCGTAAATGCTGCAAATAATCTATAAAATGGCCAGTGGCTGATAAAAACAGGTTTTGTACCATAGGCACTGTCATGTTCCAAAGTCATCTCCCAGGCAGGGTGAGGTTGAGCTGTTCTGTGCTGGGGGCAGATTTGTGCTTCCTGAGGCACTGACTCAAAGGCTCTGGCAGTTTTGAGTTTGGCTGACAAGGAAATGCTGCAGGCTTTGTGAGCTGTTGGTTTGCTCTGCCTGGGTGGATCATCCAGCCATGAGTAATGTCTTTGGATCAGCTTGAAAGGTGATAAACCCAGTAATTCTGTGCTCCCCAGCTATGGGGCACACTAAAGGCCCTGGTGAGAGCTGCCACAAAGGAGCCAGCCTGGTGCTTGCCTGCTCCCCATGCCTGAACAAGCTCCAGCTCAAAGGCCCTTCTCTCGTTCCCAGAATTTCTGATGGTTTCAGTTTTGAACCTCAAAGCCAATTTTGCTTGTTTCAACAGGTTCCCATCTCGTTTGTGGACCGTGTCTACGGAGAATCCAAACTGGGAGGCAATGAAATTGTCTCCTTCCTAAAGGGGCTTTTGACCTTGTTTGCTACAACCTGAGACTTCATCCTAAAGTAATTTGGCTAGACAAACATTTTTTGACGTCTGTGTAGATTTAAACATAATGGCAAAAGCTTGATAATTTATGTGGTGGCCAGAAGACCTGTTATGACTTAACAATTAAACAACCATCAACAATAAATCAAACATTCTGCAGCCCAGAATGCTCCTTCCGACAGAAATGGACTGTATGTTAAACTAAAAATTAATAAAGGCTAATGCTTTTCTATTTTTGTAAGAATAATTGTCTTAATAAAGAACACAAAGCTAAATGATCTTTTGCATTTGGAAATGAATCATTATTCAGCAGAACCTAAGGATAATTTTGAAATAAAGACAAGCAAGGATAAAAAAACCCTGGAATGTGTCCTGTCTTTGTCCTGTGGTTTGTAGATATTAATTTAAATAGATACTAATTAGTGTCCTTTCTTTCCCTCAGCACATGTACACATTGTCAAGAGGCAGCTCCAAAGAACTGCTCATGGCTGGGGCAGTTTAAGAAGAAATCAAAAGTTCAGTGGTTTGTGCCTAGACTGGGAAGAAGGAATATTCTTTGGATAGGAAAGGGAACCATATGTATGGAATAATTTTGTATTCTGTGTGTTTGTCCAGAAGCAGATGAGTCCCTTTCCTTGCCTTTAGAAACTAAACATACTAGAGTCTGTGAAATGGGACCTCACCAGGTTTGGGGAACAGCAGACCCCATTCACTCAGGGAAGATACTGCAGGTTTTGTCCTTATGTCAAGTACCACTTTGCAAAGTAAACTCTGTATTTGCTCCAGATCCTGAGGAAGGAAGTACAAACAGAGCAATACAAGTTTTTGTTCCATGGCCTGATAGAGCCAGAACAGAGAAATCATGAAGCCCTTATAATCAAATTGCATTTAGAAGGAGGATAAGATTATTCCGAGAATGGCTTCATATATACATATTAAAAATAGGTCTTTTTTTGTGGATACCTGTGGAATTCGTGGACACCTGGATCAGAAGATTAATGGTGCGACAGGAGAAGCAACAAATACCTTACAAATGCTGCCTGTTCTGCTCATGTTTGTCTGCATTCCATTAGCACACTAGATGCAGTTGTTAATGTTAGGAAAACATTTAGAATGTCTAGATAAATGATAAATTTATATTTCACAGTCAACACATTGATAAAAATAATTCAACAAAACTTGCAATAAAGGTTATTTTCTAGTGGACTGCTTTAGAGCTAGTCCTCCATTCTCTAGTGGGGTAGTACAGATTCTGATAGCTTTTCCTTTGCTGACTGTCCAAAGCAAAAGCTACAGATGGAATTTGCTTTAAAATAATAAAAGATGCAGGTTTTGAATCCACATGTAACTGGATCACAGTGACTGAACTAATTTTATGACATTTGCCTGTACTTTTTCAGAAAATTACATACAATTTCATTTGCTGCAGAGTAATCAGAGCAATGATATATACAGAAATACATTTCTGGATTTAAGGGCCAGTGAAATATGCAGTAAATAGGTTTTATCTATTTACATCTCATTTGGAGGTTTCATGGCAAAAAGCATTCTTTTAAGTTAAAAATAGTTACAAAGTTTTTAATGACCAAATAATGAGGGTGTAGATATTTTTTTTTTTAATTTACATAATGCGGATCATTTGCTGGAATGCAAATTAAGCCTCATGAAGTTCATCTTTTCCTCATTTTTATGTAGGGATATATAACTGAAGTCCAGTGTATGAATTATTCATCATCTGACTGCTGTGAATTAGCTTTCAGCCTTTAGAAGGTTCATGGCTACTTTTTTAATTATGAAAATTACCTGGTAAAATTCCTTCATTTATTGATGAGCTCACGTTTGGAGGAAGGTGCTTTCACATATCACGTATCAGTCAGGGTCATAATCCAGGAGTATTTTGTGTGCTGCAGTGTGTGGAAGTTTGAAATGTGACAGGGCAACAGTCAGGTTTTAGGTAAATAGTGAAATTTCTCACTGTGCTTAAAGGGGATGGAAAAATGTGCTATAAAGGAACAAACCCAAGAGCTCCGTGGCATCAGGACATGAGCAGACACAACAGTGCCTGACAGAAGAAAGCTGATCTCAGTGTGCACCACAGCATTAGGGACATCCAGGCTTTCCTGCCTTAGTGGGGTCTACACACACACACACTTCACACACCCACCATGGAAACCACTTGGCTTTTCCTAGCAAGAGAAAGTCTTGTGATCTTGCTGTTCTCAAAATGTTAGTAACAGACTAGAGTGGAACAGCACTTCTATAATCTCTGGGGATCGGGTGCTTGGAACTCCATATAATGTCTTAAATATTCATGTACTAGGGATTTATTTAGTGGCATTTTAATTTTCAGTTCCTTAATACCATCGCAATACTCTCCTCGCCTTGTTTTGGCCACCACAAAACACTGACTTGACATTTACTGAGAATTTTTCATTTTATGTCCTTGGCTTTACAGTTCCACATAAATCAGCTTTTCTTAATTACATCCATATTCATTTCCTATGAAGGCACAAATACTCTGCTAATGCATTTTCTCTATTATACTTTCTCAGGAATCTGTGTCTGCGAGCACTCAATCATCTGGCAGGAGCAGGAGCTGTAATTGCTTCCTGGCTGCCAGCAGCTCGGAGCAGGGCTGGAGCTGGGCATGTTCCATGCAGGGGAGAAGGTAACTCACGTTTGGCACCGTGGCTTCCCTGTCCCTGAGCAGATTTAGGGGCTCAGGCAGCAGGGCCAGCAGTTCAGTCCCTCTGACCCGGAGGATGCTGAAGCTGGAACCACTCAGACCCCAAAGCCTGGCTTATTTGTGTTCTGGAGTGTGAATCCAGAGTCAGCCCCACACCCCCAGCTGCTCTCTTTGGTGAGGATTTTTCTGCTCTGAGGTTCAGGGGAGTCAGCTTCACTTTTGCTTTGGGTTTTTGACAAAATCTGAGACTTTAACCTCAGCCTGCAATAAAGACGAACCTCGCTGCCAACATAAACACTATAATCAAACAGATTTTCCAGTGGACTGTGCAGAAATCCAACTGCAAGGCTCCACAGCCTTCTGCACATCAACAGTAAAAAATAATGATGACTAATCAATAATATTTATTTGAGGGTCTATCAGTACAGCCTGGATTGAAATCTTGGCAGAAATGAATTCAGTGACAGATTGCCTGCTGAGTTCAGTGCAGGGATGACTTCAGCCACACCTTTCAGTGGCTGGCATTCCAGAGCTCAGGCAAATGCTGATACCAGGAGCAGCAGGAGCAGGGGGTGTGCAGGGGGCAGGACTGCTCATCAAACTCTTCCTTTGCTTTAGAACTTGTTTATTACCTCCCCTGTGCCATGCTGCAGGAGACATGGGCAAAGAAAGTAACTAGTGCCAAGCACAGCAACTTTGAGCATCATCTCCTCCTCTGCTCCTGCCACGTTTTACCCCTCTCTCCAGGCATTGTGGCAATTAAAAACTTTCTTATGGACTGGTTGTTACTGTTCAGGGGAAAATATATTGGAACTAGAGAGAGAAAAATGAATTTCACCATTTAATCCAAAACTAGATCTGAAAACTTAGCCATTGAGAGGGATTTCAACAAAGCAGACAGCATAAAATGGGAAGTTATTCCTGCAAGGTGCAAAGTGAACAGCACTGGCTGTTCAACAGAAACTGGCACCAATGCTGGCAGGTGTCTGATCAGCACAGGAGCTGGGTGGCTTAGTGGGTCTTAAAGATCATTGTGAGACCAGTGGTCCTAATGCTGATTAACTTACTTGTATTTATAATATAATTAATTATGTTGTGTATAAAAGCATCACTAGTTGTCTTAATTATTTTGTATTTGAATAAAACCCAAGCATGACACTGAGCTAGTAGTAGGATGAATCTGGGCACGGTTTTGACCTGAAGCAGCAGCACAACGCATGTGCAATTAAAGCTATTCATCTTGGGAGTGCTAATTGCCTCCCCTCTGGTGTGAAGTGTTTCGTCTCTTACAATGCAGTGATTTTACTGATTTTTCCAGTGGCTGTATTGTGAGAAACAATACCCACTTCTGCAATAGAAAAAGTAGATTAAGACTATTAGCATCAACTTCTGTTTCATTTTGTTCACTTTGTACACACAGGAGAAAAATGATGTCAAAACTCCTTTTCTCCTTCTTCCGCACTGCTTGAATTTTAGCTTTACTATCAATATTTCCACACAAACTTTGTAAATTCTCATCTTTCTTCCCCAGCTCTCTGTTGACAGCTGTCACACTGCAAACCACCACAAGAACCCTCCTGAGCTGAATGAGAACAAGCTCTTGTCCATCACTCAGGACTGCTTTCACACCCTCTCGTCCTTCCCCCCATTTTCTCAGCCCTGTCACTGCAGATTTTACCCCGAGGCAGGAAGTGGCTCCTTCTGCTCCAGCTTCTGCTGCCACATCTCCTTTCCCTCCTGTTATCTCCCCTGCCCTAAAATCCTCTGCCTGCAGCACCCCTCTGGTGCACTGAGTAAGTATTTCTGCCTCCTGACACTCTCCTTTCTATCTGGGTCTAATTTCATGCCCCCCTGTGCCAAATTCCAGTTTCTAAACTCTTCACAAATGGCTTTCCATACTGTAATCATGGACTGAGTACCAACATCATGGCTGGGAGTGTTCCCAGCTGAAACTCCTTGATATTGCTGCTCTGGGGGAACCCACTATCAACCTCTATTTCCATCCCAACCTTATCTTACCTTGTCTTCTGATAAGTACATACAGCAAGACACAAATTTACTCCAATAGCTTCACTTGCTCCCAGAATTCAGGACACCAGTCACCTGAAAATCCAGGAGATCCTTAAGTTACATGAAGTCTAAAGAATTGGTGACAACTTTTCTCTGCTTCTGCACTTCAGGCAAGGAGTCAAATTTCCTTTCTAGCATTGTGAGGTTGAACTCCAGTGTGTCACTGAACCAGAAAGGGCGTGAACACCGAAGATGGAGGGAATTGCACTTTACTTCCTCCTCCACGTGTTTGTGTCTTTCTGAAGTAACAAAAGCCATCCTTCCCTGTCACTCCTAGAGGGGTTTTTAGAATTTGTCCTCGTTAAAGAGACCTTGAGCAGCATCATGATCCACAAGGAAGACTCACATGTGGGCTCTTGTCCTGATCCAACGTTCCTGCTGCAAAATGGGATGTCCAGTGGCTCTGCACAGGTGTGTGTGACCGTCATACGTGCACAGGGCTCACCAGAAAGATCACAGCCCCGCCTTTGGGCACTGGCTCCTTCTCAGGGTGTCAACCCAAAGTGTGAAGTGGCATTGGAGGGATTCTTGGGGTTGTCCTGTGCAGGACCAGGAGCTGGACTCAACGGTCCTGGTGGGCGCCTTCCAGCTCAGCATATTCTGTGGTTCTGTGATGAATTTGGATTTCAGAGCGTGTAAAGCACACAGCTCCTGTGTCGCCTCACAGAATTCCCTGATCAGTACCACCGTCCCAGCCCATGGCAACTTTGCCAAAGGATGTCCCAGCGAGGCTGCCCATGGCCATCGCCTCACACGATGCCTCCTGGGCAGGGGAATTGCTGGGCTCAGGCCCTGCCCTGGCTCTGGTGCCGCTGCTGGGCCTGGAGCAGAGCCTGGGGCTGCTCTGCCCTCCTGTACACAGGGACACCAGGGACACCGGGGGACACCGGGGACAGCCAGGGCTGAGGCCCCTCTCACCGGGGCTCCCCTCCAGGCTGGGCACCCCCGCTCCCTCAGCCTTTCCTGGCCACGGAGACGCTCCAGGCGCTTCAGCATCCTCGCAGCCTCGGAGGGATGGACACGGCAGGGCCGGGCGGCCGCGAGGCCGGGGTGGCGGGGCGGGCCGTGCCGTGCCGTGCCGTGCCGTGCCGTGCCGTGCCGTGCCGTGCGGGGCTGCCCCGGGGCCGGGCCGGGCCGGTCGCTGCCCTTTGGCCCCGCCGCCGCCTGACGAGCCCCGCGCGCGCTCCCGGGGCCGCCCCGCGCTCACGTGCGCGCCCCCGCGCTCCGCGCCCCGCCCCGCTCGCGCCCCCGCCCCGGCGGCGGCGGCGGCCCCTCAGGACGGGATGTAGTCCCGGCCGGGGGCGCGGCGGAGGGATCCCCGCGCCGGACCCAGGCGCAGGGCGCGGCGCCTCCTAGCGGGGCCGGGGTAGATCCCACCGCCGCCTCCTCCGCCGCCATGGCCGCGGCCGGCCCGGTGCGCCCCGCCGGGGCCCCCTCGCGGCGGGGTCGCGTCCCCGCCCGGTGCGGCGGGCGCGGCGGGGCCGGTCCCGCGGGGACCCCCGGGGCTCCCCCGCCCCCCCCCCGGGGCGCGGCCCCCTCCCCTCCCGCCGGACAATGAGTCCCGTATGCTAATGAGGGTCTGGCGTCACTTCCGCTCTTTCTCGGCCGCCATCTTGGCCCGGGCAGGCTGTGGGCAGCGGGACCCGGCTGTATTGTCTGAGGGGCCCGGGCGCTGCCCCCGCCCGCGCCCCCGCCCCGGCCACCCGGCCCAGTCACCGCCGCCCCCGCCCCCGGGGCCGCTCCGCACCGCCCGCCCCGCACACTGCACCCCCTCCGCCGTCATTTCCCCCTTTGTCTCCCCCGCGCCGCCGGCGGCTCCGCTCCGCCCGCCCGCCCCGGGACCGGGCGGCGCCGGGGAGGGTCCGGCGCCCCCCCCCGCCCCCCCCGCCCCAGCCCGCCCTCGCTGCGAGGAGAGCCCGCTCAGGTAGGTGCGAGCGCGGGTCCGCGGTGCGACCCGGGCGGGGACAGCGCCCGACCGCCCCCTCCCTCCTTCCCTCCCTCCCGCGGGCATCCCGCGCCGTGCCCGCCGCCCTGCCCGCCGCACCGGGCGTGCGGAGCTGGCAGCGGCCCCTCCCCGCCCGCACACACGCTGAGGAGCCCCGGCGGTGCGGGCACCGCGGCTCTGCTCCCTGCCCGCCACCGGCCCCGACCGCCTCCCTTCCCCGCACGGACGCGTCCCGGCGGCCCGAGGGAGCGGGACCGGGAGCCGCCGGCTGCGTCCGGCATCCCGGGGTGCAGCTGCACCGGGCCCCGCCGGCGGAGTTGGTGCTGGAGCGGCGCTGGGGATGCGATGAATGGGAGCAGCCGAGGGGTCCCTGCCCGCGGGAAAAGGCGGGACCCGCCGCTGCCATCCCGAGCCGCAGCTGCGGCAGGAGCACCGTTACCTCACCCATCCGTGCCCCGGGCTACGCTTACCGACACCCGTTTGTGAGACAAAGGCGGGGAACGCCAAACTCGGAGCCTGGCGGCCGCACCGCCCGGATACCCCCGTGCCACGCACCCCCTTCCCGGGTGGCTGCGGCCCGGGCGGGGGTTCCGAACAAGTGTCAGTGCGTGCGCGGTGCCGGGGTGCCGGCGCACCCCCGGTGTCCCCGGGCAGCGGCCGCGGGCGTGACGCCGCGGCCCCCCCGACACGGAGCGCACCGGCCGGGGCGCTGCGCGGCGGCAGCCGGCAGGGGGCGCCCTGCGCGGCGGGCCCGCCGCGGCGGGGGGAGGAGAGCGCACCGGGGGCACCGGGGCCGGGCCGGGCTCGGGGCCGGCCCCGCTCTGCGCACGTGGCTGCAGCCCCGGGGCGCGGCTGCGGCCCCCGGAGTGCGGCGAGCCTCGAGGGGCTTTGTCCGGCACCGCGGGGGTACCGGCTGGTGCTGATGGTCGTTGTCCGTTGGGTGTGTTAAGGCTGTTTTGTAGGTCTCAAACAGGTTTGCATTCCCCCCTTTTCTTTAAGAGTTTTTCCCTAGCTATGTTTCTGTTTATTTTTGCTGGTATTTTCTGTTTCTGTTTGGAGGTGTGAGGTAACGGAGACAGAGGATTCCCGCCTGTCAGGGTAGCATGGACCGACCTTAGCTGGCTGCTGTGCAGCTCAGCCTTGTGTGCCTCAGCACTGCTCCCTCCTGCAGGGTCTCCTACTCGGGAAAACTTTCACTTCAGGACTCTGCGAACTCATAATCACAAGCTGTCATCCCTCTAGGTGAGAAAGATGGATCAGTCTGCTTAAGAAACAGAAAAGCCCTTTTTTCCTGCTTTTAATAACAAACCAAACCAAAGCTTGATTCCTTTGCAGATGTGCAGTTGCAGATGTTGGGCAGTAATTTGATATCAGCAGATGGACATTACCATGATATGTGCTGAAATCTTAAAAGAGACAACAGACCAGAAACATCCTGTTGTTAAGAGAATTGCACCAGATGCTGATGGGTTGTAACATAATGGTTACCTTTTCCAAAGACTGTCACAGCAAATACTTCCAATTTCAGTCTAAATAGAGATGTCCTTTTTGACACACAACAAATAACTTGTTCTCCAAAATTGATACCAAGCTAGACGTTTTTGCACTATTTTTGGTGGTTAGCTGCCCTTTGCTCATCTTAGCATTATTTCTTAGTTAGCATTCAAGAGTGACTTTTTGGTATCCAGCAGACATGAGATGCTCCCAGGGGATGTCTCTGAGATCATTGAAAACTGATACTGTTTTAGTGCCCCATTACTAAAAATAATTATTTTTTTTTGTTTTGAATTGAAGTCCATCAGGCAGATTTGTAGAAGGCATCTCTTTTGGTTACCACTATTTATGCTTCAGGGTTTATTGTCATGAAGAACCTGCGGTTCATTTGTGTTGGGCTGTGGGAGGTGGATGCTGTTGGATGTGCAGGAGAAGGTGAAAGGTGACTCCTTTGCCTGTAGGTGAGACAGACCTAGTGCCACACTTGGGAATGAAAAGCCTTCACAGGAGAGGAAGACTGAAGAGGAACTCCTGACTGTCTTGGAAAGTTCATGCCCTGCAGTGTCAAGCACCAGCTGCACAAACACAGCACCCAGGAAGGTGTGTGTGCTCCTCAGGCTGAGAGGAGGAACGTGGTGGATTTTCTGTGTGTAGGGCAGGAGGTGCCCGTGGTCAGAAGTGCTCCCTGTCACTGACACAGAGGTCCCTGTCACTGACACAGGGTCCCTGTCCCTGACACAGAGGTCCCTGTCACTGACACAGAGGTCCCTGTCCCTGACACAGCGTGTGGGTTAAGTGTAAACTCTCACTTAACTCTTACTTTACTCTCACTTGGTGGTGCTGCCCAGATCCCTGTGCTGCTCTGAGCACCGTGAGCTGTAGGGAAATGCAGGACACGTCTTCTGGTTCTGGGGCAGGTGGGTTGTGCTGCTCACACACTGCAGGGGAATAATGTCTGATTAGTCCCAGCTCAGCTTTGCCACTCTGTAATAACATAAACACTGAAAGTGAACATTGACATTTACAGTGGAATTCCTGGAATACGGAAACATACCAGGATCTTATCAGTAGTCATAAGTGATATGGTCTGAATGTATATTTTATAGCTTGTTATTAAGACAGCAGCTGATTTGATTGATGCAAAGAAAGAGGTTGAAACAAGTGATTTTATGGAAGAAAAGATGGTGCTTCTGGGTTAATGTGTTTGTTTTAAGGTAGCTGCAAATAACATTTAGCAACTTAATAGGAGATTTGTTGGGGTGCTTTTTGAGGGGTTTTATCTCCAGAAAGGGAAAGTCATCTTTGCTCCACTACTTGAGATGTCTAAGGGAAACAAAATTGTGCTGGGAATGACCGAAGCAGTATCAGACCTGAGGAGGACCAGTTTAAAGACTGTAGGAGAGGTGCCAGGAGAGGCAGGGAGCAGCCCTGGGGCTGAGCTGCCCAGTGTGTTGTTTCACAGGTGCCGTTGGAGCTGCTCTACCTGCACGGGCAAAATGGACAAATTTTTAAAAGTCATTAGTGCAGCTGAGTTTGTATATTAATAATGCTACGTTTAGTGGGATTATTTTCTTTAAGATGCATGCACCATGCTGGTTTAAAAAGGCAACAGCTGACTATGCTGGCCTGTATCTAAACAAGCATCACACGATTTTTTTTTGGTTATATTGAGTCAAGAGCTGCTCTGTGCCCAGATATATATATATATATATATATATATGTAAGGTATGGTTCCTATGAACATAATTGTAACAGGATAATTTTTAATGTGGTGATAGTTCTGCTCATATAAATAAAGCTGTTGCTAGTGATGTTTCTTGATAGTGTAAGAGATGGGATGACAATGAAAGGTGCTGCTCTGAGTGTCTGCATTGGAAAAAAAAAGAACCCTTATTGATGTTAATTTAGTTTTAATAAAAATAAATATTGTACCTTTATTGTATGTGAGAGGTTTATTTTGCCTCACCTGACATATTTGGGAAGAATGCCCTCGCTCTCCTAGGCAAGATGGCCAAATTGGCCTGTTCCTTTTGAGCTTTCAGGAAGAACTTAAGTCTGGTTTGAAATTCAGATGGGTGTTCCAGATTTGAATAAAGGCTTTTCCAGAGGTGTGACTCCTGATTATCTACCTGAGGGCCATGTGCCTCAAGGTAAGAACTGCATTGTTCAGGGCTTCACTGCAGCTCTGGTGTCAGAAGGCATACATGAGCTTGTATTTAGTGTCTCTGATTTCTCTGTAGTGCTCTTGAATGTGAATGAGGGTTGATGGTTTGGAGTAAGAATGGAGTAAATACCATTTTTTCTGCGGTTAGTCACTTTCAGTTACCGCCATTTATATCCTTACTGTTTTTTTTCATTTTTTAAGGTGGTGTTAGAGATTATTTAGATGAAAACTGAGAGTGGCTGTTGAGTCCAAGGCCTGTGTAGTTGACCTTGTGGACACATCACACCTGCAGATGTATGCAGATCATGTGGCAAAAATCTTTCATTTAATATCTACTTCTCAAGTAGTATCTAAAACAATTTACAAGAAACAAAAATAAAGCAACTGCCTGAGCAGCTGTTCCGTGAGGGAGCACTCCAACTCCTCCAGTCCTGCAGGTGGAGGAAAGGGCCTGCTCTCAGGCCTGCCTTCACTTTTGGCTGTTTCTTCCCTGCCCCAGCTCCTCTCCCAGCTCTCAGCCGATGCTTTCTTCCACGCTGCTCTCCCTCTGTGTGCACTGATTCCTGGTGGGACTCTGGATGTCTCAGCTTGTGCTCATACTGCAGCTGGGCCCAGGAAGCTGTTGGTGGTGCAGCTTCATAGCAGCAACAGTGAGGGGACAAAATGGCTCTGGAAGTCTAAGTAGGCAAGGGAGTGGTCTTAAAATGCTTTTTTCACCTGAAGAGTCAAACTCAAGTTTGTGATCTTTTTTTTGTTTTGTTTCCCCATTGCTGCTGCTGTTGCTATGAAGCCCTTTGCTTGTCAAAGGTTCCTGAGGCAGATGGAAGACAGCAGCAGCTGAGGTGGACTAACACTGCAATGTAGGCAGGGATTGGAGCCCTGGGGAGCTTAGGCAGAAAGGGACAGGTAAGAAATGTGCAGTGTGAGACTGGTCTGAAGCTCTTGTTTACAGCCTTTCCCCGTGTTGGAATGGCAGCGTTTGTGCCTCGCGTGTGTGAAGTGTAAGGCAAGGGAAAACAAGCGGCTCCAGCCTCCTTCAGTGCCTATTTTTACCCTCGGAAAACTCAGATGCAGCCAGTTGGCGAGATCCCTCCAGTATCTGATGGATCTGCTGTCTGAGACAGCGTGGATTGGCGGGGCTTTGGATGGGCTGGGGAAAGTATTGCTGTGCTCTTTGTGTGCTGGTTTGTGTGCTGAGGGCACAGCAGGGCTGCTCTGCGCTCCGGGTGTGAGTACCTGAGTGTGTGAGTGTGTCTGTGCCTTTGTGTGTGTCTGTGTGTGTGAGTGTGTCTGTGTCTGTGTGTGTGGGAGCTGCCAGGGCAGGGCTGGAGCTGTTTCCTGCTGCCCCAGGGCTTGGCCGGGGCCCAGCACCGCTGTTTGGGTGAGGGAAGGAGCTGCTCTGCCCCAAACCACTCCTCTGGCTGCATCGGGGCTCTGCTCTGGCTGTTGACACAGTGCTGATACCAGGGAACATGACACAGAGGGCAGGGGACCATTTTCACTTGCAGTCTAATCTGGCTGCAGTTTCTCAGTCAGTGTAATCCAATCATAAATTACGTGTGTATTGATTATTTGCTTTGTTCTTGCACATTTTACAGCAACTACTGTGCTACTTTGTTTAATTACACAAATGTTTTTGTGAGCTTTGGATTGAAAATTTTAAGACAATTCTTGATTTAATTTAAATGGTAACTGCACATTCATTAATCATGCTTCTATTTCCAAAATTATTTTTATTCTGGGATTGTTCATGCTTAGCTACAATCTAGACGAGGATTATTTTGGAATTGTAGAGCATATTCATGCAGCCGTTTTTCCTGATCACTGAAGTGTGGATATCATGGTGTAAGCAAATAATATCCTTTGTGCTTCAATGATCTCCAGTCTGGATTTCAAATTTCTGCAAGATGTGCAGGCTTTATTGCATTTCACACCAAAATCTTTTAGAAATGGCCCTGAACAAGCCTGGCTCTCACACTGAGGATGTGTATTGAATATTGATTTAACTGCCCATGTTGTGTGCATATAAACATTTATCTGTGGAGGTCTTGAACAGTCACAAAAGATATTCTCTAAGATGGCAGGAGGTGTGCAAGCCTGATTCTGGAGCTGTGAGTGTCTCTGATTCAGGATTTCTTGTGTCCTAGAGAATGAACACAATTTCAAAGTGCTTTTCAGAATGCAACAGAGGTTGCCAGAGTTGATGTGGCCTTTATCATATGTGTTGAAAAGATCCCTTAGAAAACATTCAACTACAGTTGCCAGCATTCTTTAACATACCTCAGCTTACATCATCAAAATCAGAAACATAACCAGCAGGTCCCAACAGAGCCTAGGGAAGCAGATTGTTCATCAGAACAGAAGTAAGGATTTGTGGTTCCCAGAGCAGTGAAAATTTGACCATTTTGTATTTCAGACTGGGGCATAGAGATGCCACGGTGCCCAGGACTCCTCCTGCTGAACCGAAGTCGATGAGGAAACAGTTAATTCCTGCTCAGTTTTGCAGTGAGTGTCCACACCCACCAGATGGAGCTTGGGGCTCCAGTGGAAAATTCCAGAAATTGAGCAAGAATGAGAAGTGTGTGAATGACTTAGGAGATCCCTGTCTGCAGGACTGCAGAGAGTGGCTTTTTAGCCTTTAAATAAAGAATGAATGGAGCCTGAGGTGTATCAGCCTTACTGATTCCTTTCACTACAACTGCCTTCCGTAGTCTTCCTTGGATGGGAAGTTGGGAGTTCTTAATGCAAGAGTCAAGCTGAGGCTAGGCAGCAAGCCCAAACAAAAAGGTACAAACCAGAGTTTCATAAACCTTTGCTGAAAATTGCCTGTAACCACTGAAACAGGATGTTAAGTGTTTTTAGTCTCAGAATTTCCTCCCAAGGATAAGGTGAGGTTTTCTTTAGTACACATTTTAGATGGACTTCTCTCCTGAGGCCATGTTTGTGTAGGATGCCCTGAAAAATGGTGTGATATGGCCCTTTTTATTTTGACACACAACTTGAGACTGGCTTTGGAAGTTGCTGATCTAATCTCTGAAGTGGTTTTTAGTATTTTTAAATCCTTGGCTTTTTGACCAAGGGGCTGTTAACAAACTGCCTGTTTGCCTGTGAGGGAGAGCTGGAGTGTGTCCTGTGCACAGTGTGGCTCAGCTCTTACACTGCTTTGTCCAGGCAGCAGCTTGCAGCTGGGGATTTCCATCAGTTCCATAACCTCAGCTTTAAAGCTGGGCTTTTCAGAGGGTTTGCGTTGATTCCTCTTTCATGTGCCCAGTCCTGTTTTGGGTGCACACTCAGAGCAGGTGCTGGCTCTGCACCCCAAATCCGGGCTGGAGCTGAGCTGTGGGCAGCTGGAGGCCCACCCTGCTCCTGGGCAGGAGCCTCCTGCTGCAGGTGGCCCAGGCTGAGGAGCTGCTCTCAGCTGGAAATGTCCCTGTTACAGAACAGGCTCCCTCCGGGATTACAGCGGATTGCAAAAGGAGCCCTCAGTTGTCCGGCGTTTCAGATGTGCTGCTGAACTGCAAATCTCATTACCTGCACAGGAGTGTGGGTGCACAACCCTCACAAAACTAGGCCAGAAATGCTAGTTAGGAGGAAAAGGAAAGTGTCCCAGGGAAGAAAGTGAAAATGCTCAGTGTCAGCCGGTGAGAGGTATGTTGGGAAAAACTCTTCAATCACTCTCTGTACAGGAAGCAGAGAGAGTTAATTGCAACTCTCACTTTCAAGGAAGCTCTCAGTAGTTTCTGTTCTCCCAGATTCTCTCTTCTCTCTGATACTTCTATTCCTTTTTTCTGATACTTCTATTCCACTTGCTCGCTCTTCCCTGAGATAACCCTTGTGCTCCTGTCTATCACAGTTCCTTGCTCAGCTGTCCAGGAATTGTTAGGTCCCAGGGACAGGCCATCACTGTCCTCATGTGAATATAGAATATTCTACACCATCACACCACAGAGCATCATTTAACCTGCATATACAGAGAGGCAGCTTTTCTGTTGCTGTGGGAACCACAGGTTCATTTTCTTGCGTATTTCCCCTGTATTTCAAGAGATTTCACTCAGTATTGCACTACCAGCCTTCTCTGCAAATCTGTTTCATGGCTGGCTTTTAGAGCATGCTATGAAAGGCAGTTTGCTGGGCAAATTGTTAGAAGTTTCCTTGTTTCAAAAGCAGTTTGAGTAGGTAAATAAAACATATGGTATCAAGAAACCAAGTCTTGTTTCATCTTGCCCAGGAACACGGAGCTGCTGCCAGCTCTTATGTATGATTCTGTCTTGGGCTGTTAGGTATAAACCAGTAACTTCTTCAGCTTGAAATACTGGCAAAATACTGGCTAAAGTCAAAGGAGTTTGGATGCCATAAGATGTGTGCCAGATGCTTGGGGATCGTAGTCAGCAGCACAGCACAGGGAAATGATCCTCAGTGTTTGGGAGACCCAGCATGGGCTGAAGTACTTCCCTGAGCTCAGTATCATCAGGCTGATGCAGTAATTGCCACTGATGTGCTCTCGAGGCTGATGGGTCCTCACCCAGAAGTGTGTTTGCTGCAGGGAGGACTCCCTGGGAGAGAGTTCATTTGGACTTGCTAGACACACGGGGACACACAGTCTGCCTTCTGGTCAGACAGTGATGCGGTGTGAAATGAAAAACCCATCATCCTTGTGTGACTGACGGTATGGGTGATGCTCTTGTTAAATAAAGCACATTCAATATTCCAGTATTCAGGTTTGCTGCCATGTGAAGTATTTTAATAATAACGTTGTCTTTCCTAATTTCTTAAAATGTTGTAGTGTCTTGTCTTGGAAGTGTACTTGCCAAAGAAAAGCACTCTGTACTTCAGACTATTCTGTCTGGGTAATCAAGAGATTAAAATCTAACAATTCATACTGCCTTATTCCCTGTCAGAGGAATTATTAATGACTCAACAAGTTTTGCTTTTATAAACTTTAGATTTGGTAGTTTCAGATTTTATGGTTCTAGTGTTACCTGTTGTGTTTCCAGTATGTGCAAGACTGACTTTGTATCCGTGGGTGATGTCAGTTGAAGAGGGATCACTTCCAGCAAAGTGTGATCATTTACATGCCATTCCCCTAAACTCCCCATCCTCTGCCAGTTTTAATCCAGTGCTTCCCAGAGGAATGTGTGTCCCCAGGGTTGTGGCTGAAGGCACGGTACATTGTCATGTAAGGTGGGACCTGTTTGTGTGGGAGCCTCCAAGGAAGTGTCCAAGGATGGTGCAGTGTCCCTGAGGTGCCCAGGTGCAGCTGTGCTGCTGCTCGCTCAGGTGAGGTGCTCCTGGGGGTGAGGCAGGCACTGCAGAGGGGGATGCAGTGTGAGGAGCACGTTCCCAGCCTCTGCACTGCTGCCTTTCTGAGCTGGGTACCTGAGCTGAAATCCGAGCGCTGCACAGTCCCCCAGCAGAATCGGTTGCTGAGCACAAAGCTGCTCAGACGTGCTGCAGCACAGCTGCCCTGCAGCCCCTGCGGTTTGTACCTGTCAGCGTGACACTGCCCTTATCACATCTCTTATCTCTTGTCTCTGCTCTCTGTTTTGTCCAGCAGGTTATGAGCCTTCCTCTGTGCCCGGGCTTTGGGCTCCCCCAGGGGGTGTAACAGAGCCCTGAGGGGCGTTCTGCAAGGAGAATTGGCTTTGGAGGCTTGTGCTTGAAACTTGTCCAATGAGTCTGAGACGCCCCAGCACCATTCATTTTGGAGGTAAATGCCTCATCAGAAGTACTGCAGAGATGGGGAGGAGTAAAGATTTTCATTTGGCAAAGCATGGGCACAAAAAGGATAGTTTTGACCGTTCATTTCTGAGGTTTGGACATTTTGAACTTAAAGGAACACCAACTTGGGCTCTAGAAAAATTGAGAGGTTGGGGGACTTTGGGTTCAGTCAGTCCAGCAGCTTCACTGCAGATTAACTGGTCCCTCTTCTGTCGGTTTAAAACCATCAGAGGTGAAAGTGAAAGCTGGTTTAGACTGCAAGAGAGATAATTCTGGAATGCTAAACAAACGGGGAAACTCTGACCTGGGATAGGGAAGTTCAGAGATCTGCAATTTAAGTTGGATGTCCCTTTAATATGTCCCTTGGAATATGACGTGACTTGACTTACTTGAATCTCACATGAAATATTTAATTTTGAAAATTCAGCTGAAATGCTCTTTATTGTGGTATTTTCTATCATTTGTCTATAAACTGATCAAAGTGGGCTGTATGAAGGGAGGGGAGAATCCTGTGAAAAGATAAAACTAAAGGGGGAAAAGCCCCCAACAACAAACCAAACAGAAACAAATGAAAGAAAATATAACAACGACAGATTGAAATCTTGGTACTTGCCTTGGGTGGGGGAGGGAAAATCATTTGCATGATGTGTTTCATGTTATTGTTATTGAAATTGAACCAGGTTACTGATAAAATTGTAATGATAATGTACATTTACAAAGTTAATGAGCTAAGTTTGCTCTAGTAAACAGCAGTAATGTCCTGGCACCCGGCCCACAGAGCACTGAAACTATGGTACAGATTTGCAGTGTCTGGGTTGCACTGAGGGTGCTGATCCTGGGTTCCCGTTGCTTTTTGATTTTAATCCAACTATTGCTGAGAAATATTTAATACCCAAACCCAGGCTGTCTGGTAGAGAACTACCCTTTTAATGAAGTAATTTTTAGCATAATCTGAATTTTATGTACTAACGTGTTACCACACTGCATTAATTTTTTTTTATTATTATTATGGTGTTTGACTCTGCTGCAGCCCTTCACTTTTAGCATTATTATGGATATTAAGAAATTTGGGGTTGAATTATTGGAATGAAAGCCATGGGATCATGATGCAGACCTAACAAAGGCAATAGACCAGAATAGAGGGTTAAAGTGTGTGGGGTGGGGTGTATTGTAGGGGAAAGGAACAGCTTTTAGAATAAGGGTTTGAAACATTGCTTTTTCTGTAGGAAAAAGATGGAGTATTGCATGCTGGGAACAAGTGCTTTCCATAAGGTAGCTAAATTTTAAAAGTACATTTGTTTCATTTTGTTTTAGGCTTTGCTTAAGTATTGTAATCTAGTAATTTTGTCCTTTCTGCAGTTTTCATTTTAACTAGACCTCTGCAAATCTTTCTTCAAAACTTAACAAAAACCCAACCAAAAAACTGAAACCTGGCCTACAACTGCAGTTTTCCATTTCTGAAACATTGCTTATTGTGTACAGAAAAATATTTGAAGGTTATCAATAATGGTATAAATTCTTCCATGATTTCAAAATTGCAGGTAGTAACACTTCCACATTTGAAAATGTGAATGTGTTGGGTGACTACAGAGAAATGACCAAAAGTAAAAACAATTTGTTAATGTAGTCTCCACTGACACCTCTTTAGAAACAAAAAGACCCAAGCCTCAAAACACCAACCCCAAGAATCCCCACCCCTCAGGAATGCTGTCAGCAGAGCCTCCAAGTAAATAGTCTCATTTTTTTCCCTTTGTTCCTGTGAATAGCAAGACACAACACACTTGGAGGAAGTCTGGGTAGATGAGTCAGGACTTATTTCATTAAATGCAGTTAAATGTTTTGGCCAGGTTTCCCCAGGAAACAAAGCTTACACAATTTTTCAGATTGTGGCTTGTCTCCTAATCCAAGATTGTGGCTTGTCTCCTTTCAGCCAAGAGAGCCATTTTCACCCAAACTGGGTGGAGATGGAAGTCTGGAAAGAAAAATTAGCACCTTTAAGTTGGATTAAATGTATATCTCCAGGAAGAGAGGGGACTGGTTTGAAGGTCCCCAAGTTCCCGTCACACCTCTGTCCACCCACAGCCTGTTCCTCAGCGGGAGCAGCAAAGCCAAGGGCTGCCAGAGGCTCTGGGGGAGGAGGAGCTGCAGGGAGGGGACAGAAGTGCCACTGCTCAGCTGGGGCTCCTGGGGTCACAGCTGCTGCGAGGTGGCCCCGGAGTGGCCAGCCTGGCCTGACCCAGCCTGGAGCGAGCCCGGGCTCAGGAGGGAAGAGGAGGAGCAGGGCATTGCCTTACTGAGTGTGTGAGGTGTGGAGCTCCAGATGAGGTGTTGTGCCTGACTGAGTGCATGTACAGAGTGCCTTATCCCATGGATGCGATGTTATTGCAGGTACAGCAGCAGCTCATGATGCCCCGTAAAGCTTTTCTTTCCCAGAAAGAAAAGCAGGCTCGTGCCAGGGAAAGGGATATGTTAAAAAAGAGGAGGAGGCGACAAGACTATCTCAAGAGAAGCGTGGAGCCGCAGAAAAACACAGAAACAATAAAATGGCACAGGGATGATGAGAAGAGGAGAGAAAATGAGCAAGTTAAGGACAAAGATATCAAGAAGCGATGGAGACAGGATGAGAGAGAACGACGAAAGAATGTGGACGCTATGAATTGGCACAGGGAAGAGGAGAAGAGGGAAAATGAGCGAGGTAAGGACCAAGAAGGCCAAGAACCAGCAAAGAAAGGAGGAGAGGGGGAAAGAGCACGGAAAGGATGGACCTTGTGAAGCAGCAGAGAATGATGAGGGGGAGAGGGGAGAACAGAGAGTAAGAGCTGTTGTCTTTTATAAGCATGCACAGAAATTACAGCAAATAGTTGTTATTTTGAACACCTTTTAGTTCAAAGTTTATTAACAATCTGCTTTAATGATCTAGAGTTCTTACACAGGACAGAGGCAAGAAGATGCTGCAGCTAGAGCAGAGACGTTGTTTTCAGGCAGCTGTAAATAGTTTGCTCTCTCTGAGTTTCTGTACCTGTGGCATATTTAGCTGTATTAGACACAGGAATCAAGAGAAAGCATTTGATGCCTTTGCTGAAGAAGTTCAGTGGCATTTTGAAATTAGCTTTTAGATATCAAGCAGTATTTTGAGACTTGTGGCTGACTCAGGTGTACAAGTGATCAGTGCCTAAGACAAGCTCTGCACTGACTCTGGCTGTGTCACGAGACAAAAAATGCTTTTCTTTGCAAGCACAGAGGTGCACTCTACAAGTGGGGACTTGGGTTTCAAAGAAAGCAGCCCGGATTGCCAGGAGCTTTGACATGCACCATGTTCATGCACTGCTCTTTCTGCAGTTCATACTAATCACCAGGAATAACATTTCTGGTGATCTCCTTGGCTATGAAATTCACTTTAATATGAAAATATTAATTCAAATCCGACCATACTTGATTGAGCTGCTTCACTGATTTTTTTCTGAGAAGTGGGATCATGCAGTGACTGGAGGTGTTCCTGAAGCACTGAAATCACTCTTCATCTTTAAAAGGGACCTGGCTTGCTCTAGGTGGTATTAGCCATTGTTTTCACAGTGGAGGTGAGGATGGATAAAACATAGGAAAGGAGCAGTTCATGAGTTGGATTCCCTTTCAGCTGGGCAGCCCCAGCCAGGCCCAGTGGAACTTTGGGCACTGATGGGAGGGAGGCTGACAATTCCCAGGGACATGGAGAGGTTTAAACTATCTCTTGTGCTTTTCCCAATGCTTTCTCTCTCTGGAAGGATCTCACCAAGCTTTCAGGTCCCCTCTTCCTAGGAGAATGTTTGCTGAACAGCTTCAGCCAGTTAAAGCTCTGAGTACAGTGGAGGGAGGAAACAGCATTAATTTCTTACCCTACCTACAGCAGAATAGAAGCGTCTTTATCACTGAAGTGACACTGAAATCTCTTCAAGACTGGCACAAACCTTGAAGCTCAGCTTGCCAGTTTTCAGATCAGTTAGGATACATTGCACAGGAGAGAACTGAGTTCTGAGGTACTTCAGTGTAGGGTTTGGTAAAGACAGACACTCCAAAGAAATGAAAGTTCTTTCCAGAGGCAGCCCATTGCTCCTGCAATAGCTGCTCATCAGTCTGTTGCCCTTTCAGAAGTGCCCTCTGCAGCATCAGCAATGATGTAACAGTGTGTTAGGGAATGCTACAGCTCTGGTACCAGTTCTGTGGGGTCACGAGACAGACAATTACTGAATTAAAAGTGCAGCATTATTAGACAAAACACATTTGACTTAAACCTTTTCTCTTACTCTTCTTTTCCAATAGAAACTATGTTCCAACTTCCTGTCAACAACCTTGGCAGTTTAAGAAAGGCCCGGAAAACTGTGAAAAAAATACTTAGTGACATTGGTTTGGAATACTGTAAAGAACATATAGAAGTAAGTATGGCACCTCCAAGAGTTAGAGCTGAAATGCTGCGGAGTTAGGGGGACAGGGAGGTATTTGTGGATGCCATGATAAGATCCACACAAAGTAGGAGTTAATTAGAAGCTTGAGATATAATGTACCTGTAAACACTTCTAGAAACATTCGTGGCTACTGAAATCCAGGAATGCTGGAAGAACCAGGACTAGTGTGAGATGTTGGGGCAGAAATGGGTCTGAGGTTTTGAGGAAGTGTCTGTGCTGCAGCAGGTCCTGGAGTTACAGAACCACCTCTGTGCCTGGGTCAGTTCCTGCCAGGGAAGGGTGTTTGTGCTGTTCTTCTGGACAAACTCCATCGCTGAGGCTTTGCCTGGTCTTTCAGTGTCTCTTTAGAGAGCATTTAAATGAGATGTGTAAGAAAAAAATGCCAGTCCTTCCTGCTTGCAGAATTTGTGGAGCAGCTCACATGTTTAAGGGGAGAATTCTGAACTGGGACAATGTTACTTGCATTATTCATTTCAGTGGAAGTGTTATTTTTGAGTCCTTATGTGCTGCTGACTTCATGCCAAACGTTAAATGCCAAAGAAATGCTTTATAAGATAAATTTTAAAATAAGAATTAGGTGTCTTGGACATCACACATGTCCAACTTTAAAAGCTTCCTGTGTGAAATGAATTAAAATCCAAACAAAGCCAATCAAACAAAATAAATACCACACTACCACTCCCAGAAAAAGCAGCCAAAAAACCCCAAACCCACACATCAGTTTGGGAACACTTTTCTCCAGGATTGCTTTTGGAATGAGATGAGTTTGTAACTACAGTGTTGGGCTGGTGAGGAGGATGGGTGCTGAAGATGTTCTGCAGGTGTTTTGTGATATGGAGAATATTCAGGGCTCTCCGCCTTGCAGGAGGTGCCTCCAAGCTCCCTCCCTGCCCTGAGTGATGATCTCTGCCTTGGCCAGCAGCACCTGGGAGGTTGCAGGGGTGCTCAGGGATTGCTTAAAGGAGCCCTTGGGCCTTGCTTCTGACTCTCTGTCCTCTCTTCCCATCTTCCCTTCTCCAGGATTTTAAGCAGTTTGAACCTAATGACTTTTATTTGAAAAACACTACATGGGAGGATGTGGGACTGTGGGACCCATCGCTTACAAAGAACCAGGTTGGTAAGAGTTTCAGTTGACACTGAGGCTGGAGATGGGTCGTGCTGAAGGGCACTTCCCAGACATGCCAAGAGCCTTTCCTTCACGTTTCCTCACTGATTTTCAGGTGTTGGCAGCTCAAGGGGCAGCAAAAAGCTATGTGCTTTTTGTCTTAGTTTTGTTAAGTTGTTCCTGGTGTGTGTCTCAGGAGCCTGGGTGGCCAGTGCTGCAGGGCTGATGGGTCCTTGCTCAGGTCAAACAGCTGCACATTAGGAGCCCATTCCCACCTGTTCCCAATCCTAGCACAATTTCACCAGCCCTCTAACCAAAGGATCAACAACTTTATACAACTGGCAATTAGTCTTTTACCTTTCCTTGAATGTTTTATTCCTGGTTTCCATCCCTTCCAAAGCTGTTTTCACTCTGCTGCATGGTGCAGAGTCACTGTCAGTGCAGTTCTGGGTCCCACAGGCTGTGTCCCACATCTGCTTTGGGCATTTCTAGTTCTGCACAGCAGTTCAGTGACCCTGGAAGTCCTGCTGTTGTGATGTTTCTGAGCCAGTAATAAAGGAATTTTGAGTTGAGCCAGCACTGGAGGGAGGAAACGATGCTGTTGGTTCAAGCAAGTGGTGTGGGCTGCAGCAGCCTCTGCTGGGGCTGCAGGACAGAGTCACCACAGCAGTGACAGGTCAGAAACCTCTCTGCAAAGGAATCACTGTGTGAGCGCCTCAGAGCTCAGGTACTGCTCTCAGAGGAAACTGGGATCCATCCTCTCATGGCTTCCTACTGTGAATCTGAAAATTACCATTTAGTACTGTCTTGCATAAAATGCACTGATGTCCCTTTTTCTAGGTAACCCAGAATAAAAATTGTAATATAAAAGGAGACAGCTCTTGCTTGGTGTGTTGGGGCCAATCTCCACAGGTGTGTGAGGCTTCAGCAGGTGGCCAGAGCAGATATGTCAGCTTCCTTCTCCAGAGGGAGAGTGCAGCTCTCCAGCTCCCTCACCTGTGACCTGTGTGTATCTCGGTGCACAGGATTTGTTCTGACACTCAGGAGGAATCTCTCTAACTCTGGACTCCTTATGTTACCCCACCTGAAGTGCCAGGCTGCTTGTGGCTGTCCCTAAGGCCAGTGGCACTTAACTGTGCTACAGCAGTTGACAAGAGCTGCATTGGGACCACGTTAAATGGGTCAAAAGCTGCAGGCAAACTACAAGGGTGGAATTCCCACATTTTTGGTTCCTCATTTGAGATTGGTTTAAAAATCAAGTTTGTGCTTTGATCACAAGGAAGAGGCTTGGTGGCTTTAAGGGTTTGTATAGCCTGTGTCTTGGTAAGCTTGCATCCTTCTGTTCACCAAAAAAATGTTTGGAATTCCATCTTTGCTATTAAAGTGCGTAATGGATAAAGCCACTGAAATAGCTGAAGTTATAGATCCATATTACATCTATCAAGTTTGGCAGATTCAAGTGGGGGTACAGTCTCATTTCCTCAAACAGTCCTGCTTGGCTTCCCTCCAGAAAGGAGCTCACGGGGTCCTTTTCTTGCAGCTCAGCTTCAGGGAGGAGGTTTTTGTGACCAACAGGGAAAGACACTTCTGACTCAGCCTCACCTGGTCATGGTTAAACCCTTGAGGGACCCCTTGGCATTCACCACATCATGTGTATGTTCATGTGATCAGATTTTAGGGGCTTATCTGCAGCCAGAAATGGGAGAGAAGTGAATTGAAGGTTTGAGACAGTTGCAGGGGGCTCGTGAGTGTTGTTTAGAAAGGTTGTGTAGAGACTGTCATGGGTGTTACTTTGCTAAGTGCAGTTGAATATTTAGTCTGTGCTCTGTTCTCTGTTCAAGGACTATCGGACAAAGCCCTTTTGCTGCAGTGCATGTCCCTTCTCCTCGAAGTTCTTTTCAGCCTACAAAAGCCACTTCCGGAATGTTCACAGCGAAGACTTTGAGAACAGGATCCTGCTCAACTGCCCCTACTGTACCTTCAACGCGGACAAAAAGACTTTGGAAACGCACATTAAAATATTCCATGCTCCCAATGCCAGTACACCGAGTGGAGGCATCAGCACTTTCAAAGATAAAAACAAACACGAGAGCCTTAAACCCAAGCAGGCTGACAGTGTGGAACAAGCTGTTTATTACTGTAAGAAGTGCACTTACCGTGACCCGCTCTACGAAATCGTTCGAAAGCACATTTACAGGGAACATTTTCAGCACGTTGCTGCTCCTTACGTAGCCAAGGGAGGCGAAAAGTCCCTCAATGGTGCGGTTCCGTTGAGCTCCGGCGCCCGAGAGGAGGGGGGTATCCACTGCAAACGATGCCTTTTCATGCCGAAATCCTACGAAGCTTTAGTCCAACACGTGATCGAAGACCACGAACGGATCGGATACCAGGTCACGGCGATGATAGGTCACACCAACGTAGTGGTTCCGAGATCCAAACCTTTGATGCTAATAGCTCCCAAACCCCAGGATAAAAAGCCTATGGGACTCCCTCAGAGGATGGGCGCCCTCTCTGCTGGCAGTGTCCGCTCGCTCTCATCACAGCAGATGATGAACAGACTCACTATACCAAAGCCCACGTTAAATTCTGCAGGAGTCAACATGATGTCAAATGTTCACCTCCAGCAGAACAATTACGGGGTTAAATCAGTCCCCCCCAGTTACGTTGGTCAGCCAGGGGGGAGGCTCAGCCTCAGTGGCAACACACCTGTTTCTCTTTCCCAACAATCACAAAGCATGAAACAGTTTTCAGCGAGTGGCAATGGAAGGCCTTACACTCTGGGAGGGGAGCAGAGGTCCCAGGCCTCAGCCAGGTACTCGCTGCAGTCTGCCAACTCCTCCTCGCTGTCCTCGGCGCAGCTCAAACAGACGTCACTGTCGCAGTCCCAGGCAGCATCCAGAGCTCTGGGTCAGTCTGGCTCCAAATCCCCCGTGGCTGCTACGGGTCCTTCCGCTATCAACACCTCGTCCACGCAGAAGTGGAAAATCTGTACCATCTGCAACGAGCTGTTCCCCGAAAATGTGTACAGTGTCCACTTTGAGAAGGAGCACAAGGCCGAGAAGGTGCCTGCGGTAGCCAACTACATCATGAAAATCCATAACTTCACGAGCAAATGTCTCTACTGTAACCGCTACCTGCCCACGGACACGCTGCTCAATCACATGCTGATCCACGGGCTCTCCTGCCCCTACTGCCGCTCCACCTTCAACGACGTGGAGAAAATGGCTGCCCACATGCGCATGGTGCACGTGGACGAGGAGATGGGACCTAAAACTGACTCCACCCTGACCTTTGATTTGACATTGCAGCAGGGCAGCCACACGAACATACACCTCCTTGTCACCACCTACAACCTGCGGGATGCTCCTGCCGAATCCGTAGCTTACCATGCTCAGAACACTCCCCCTGTCCCGCCAAAACCGCAGCCCAAAATCCAGGAGAAATCTGACGTACCCGTCAAAAGTTCTCCACAAGCAGCGGTGCCCTACAAAAAAGACGTGGGGAAAACTCTGTGTCCTCTGTGCTTTTCGATTCTAAAAGGCCCCATCTCTGACGCGCTGGCACATCACCTCCGGGAGAGGCACCAGGTGATCCAGACGGTTCACCCCGTGGAGAAGAAGCTGACCTACAAGTGCATCCACTGCCTGGGCGTGTACACGAGCAACATGACGGCCTCCACCATAACGCTGCACCTGGTGCACTGCAGGGGCGTGGGCAAGACCCAGAACGGGCAGGACAAGGGGACATCGTCCCGGCTGGGCCAGTCCCCGGCGGCCGCGCCAGTGAAACGCGCCTACGAACACATGGAGTTCCCTCTGATGAAGAAGAGGAAGATGGACGACGATGACTCCCCCTCTGCCTTTGAGGAGAAGCCTGAAGAGCCTGTAGTTCTAGCACTGGACCCCAAGGGTCATGAAGATGATTCCTACGAAGCCAGGAAAACATTTCTTACAAAATATTTCAATAAGCAGCCCTACCCCACTCGGAGAGAGATTGAAAAGCTGGCGGCCAGTCTGTGGCTCTGGAAATCTGACATCGCATCTCACTTCAGCAACAAAAGGAAGAAATGTGTTAGGGATTGTGAAAAATATAAACCCGGGGTGCTGCTGGGCTTCAACATGAAAGAACTGAACAAAGTCAAACATGAGATGGATTTTGATGCTGAATGGCTGTTTGAAAACCACGATGAGAAGAATTCCAGAGTCAATGCCAGTAAGACTGTTGATAAAAAAATCAACCTAGAAAAAGACAATGACAGTTCCTCAGACAGCTACGAAAACCTAGAGGAGGAATACAGCGAGAGCCGCAGTCCCTTTGGCCAGCGCGTCCCTGATGTGGCTGGGAAGGCCTCGTCCGACGGTGCAGTGCAGAACCCCCAGGACGGCTTAGCCAAGGAAATCGTGGAGGAAAACACGTTACAGTCTCCAGAGAAGGCTGAGCAAAAACAAGAGGAAAGCTCTAAATACGAAGAGATGATTGCTGCTGAAGAGCCAACAAAGCTGGTAGGTGACGTTTCGGATAGTGAAGGTGATCAGGATGACCAGGATGATGCAGTGGAATGGAAAGATGGAGCTTCCCAGTCTGAAAGCGGGCCTGGCTCCCAGCAGGTTTCAGATTTTGAAGATAATGCCTTGGAGGTAAAACCAGAAGTGTGGACAGATGAATCTTCCCAAAGCGAAGATGCCGGGAGCAGTAAACCCACTGTGGAGGCCAAGGGGGGTGGATCTGAAAGCGATGAAGAACAGTCAAAGTGGAAGAATCGTTCCTATGGAAAAGTAGAAGGGTTTTGGTCCAAGGACCAGTCGCAATGGAAAAACGCCTCCGAGCTGGAGGAGAGCCTGGCCAGCGAGCAGATGGAGTGGCAGAGCAGCACAATGGACAGCGAGGACGGCGAGGGCTTCGGGGCCGTGGGGGCTGAGCCCATGCACGGCAGCCTGCCCGGGGTGGAGCTCAGCAGCCAGCAGGCGTGAGCGGCTCTGCCCCGAGGGCCCTGGCACTGCCCCGAGGGTCTGGCACTGCCCCGGGGGCCCTGGCACTGCCCTGACAGCCCTGGCACTGCCCTGAGAGCCCTGGCTCTGCCCCGGGGGCCCTGGCACTGCCCTGACAGCCCTGGCACTGCCCTGAGAGCCCTGGCTCTGCCCCGGGGGCCCTGGCACTGCCCCGGAGGCCCAGCTCTGCCCCGGGGGCCCAGCTCTGCCCTGAGGGCCTGGCTCTGCCCTGAGAGCCCTGGCTCTGCCCCAGGGGCCCGGCTCTGCCCCAGGGGCCCGGCTCTGCCCGGGGCTCTGCTCCCCTGCCCCGGGGCACGGCCGGGTGCTGCTGCCTGGGGCCGTGTACAGACCTGCTGGCCCACGGGGCTGGGAGTTCCTGCTGGGATGAGCACAGTAACTTAATGTGAAAATGGATACGCTGGTGGCTCCAGAATGCACACAGAGAAAAGCAGAGGATTATTTCATCTGCATTTCCAACCCTCCTTTCACCTTGTCCATGTTGAGTTGTGTCTTTCCAAGAGGCCCCTCTCCGGTAGCGCCGTGCCAGCGACCCGGTGCCCTGTATAGCAGACTCTGGGGAAATGGAGTTTTCATGTATCATTCTGAATAGTTGAAATGTATATTTGTACAGTCTTTTAGACCTATTAAGTGAAGCTTATGGAACTGTTCTTGTGTACCCATCATAGATCTGTTTCTCTTTTTTTAGTGTTGCCCTGCTGTGTAATAAATGCTGTATCTAGTTTCCCTAGCAAAGCTTGAGACTGCTCTAGTATGAGTTTTGACAGATTTAGTTTTTGCACATAACCTTGTACAATCTCCAACCAGAGGCCAGCAACATAAGAATATATCTGGGCTCTGTTGTATTATAGAATTTTCTTGTTCTGAATATCCTTGACATGACAACTGATGACAAACATATTTCAGAGCCATTTTCTGAAATCTTTTAAGCTAAAAAAGAAAAATCACATGCAAGAAACAAGTTTGCAGCTACTAATTTTGACACCTTTTAGATCTGTATAAAAGTGTATTGTGTTGAAGCAGCACACTGAGACAAAGTGCTGGGTTTGGATATTTAGTTTTATCTTTAGTTAACACCAACAAGGTGTTGTATTCATTTATACCATCTAATATATTACACACTGTTGTAGTATGTATAATTTTGTGATCTTTATTTCCCTTTGTATTCTTCATTTAAGCATCTAAATAAATTGCTGTATTGTGCTTAATGTAAATATTTGCTTTATTACATGTAAGTGTTCCATGCCTGGTTGGTAAATCCCACCTCAATATTCATTCCTCCTTTTTTGCCTCTGTTTTTCCAAGTGTTCCCCAGCCCTGCTGGGGCCTCTCTGTTTAGTACTAACTGAATACTTATCTCCTTCAAGGTTATTGGGAATCTGCAGAGTACCTTGGGCTGAAATGTGTTGTTCCTGTTCAGTGCTGTAGAACACAGTTATAAATAGCTTTGTACTGGTTTGCTTGCTCTGTGTCCCGGGAAAGGAGGTCTGTGAATTCCTCGAGGGACGGAGATTTGATTTCACCTGGGAAATCCTCCCGGGAGTGTGCAGAGCGCTGGGCCAGGAGGGCAGAGCTTTGGAGTGCTGACCCTTCCCATGGGGAGGAGCACGAGCCTGGGCCAGCCTGGAAGGTAAAGTAAACTGAACACAGAAACTGAAACGGAGTTTGTGCAAAGCTGTGCTTGGCTTGGCCAGGCCAGGCCTGCGGGGCAGGACCTGAGGAGAGGATTCACTGAGGGGACCCTGCTGTGATGAGAAAAAAACTTCTTCCTCAGTGCAGTGGGGAAGTGCAGCAGCCTTTATCTGTTCAGCAATGACACAAGCAATTTGGTATCCTTTTATCAATGTGCATCACATTTGTCTCAGTACCTGCTAAGGTAATCTTGATATAGCAAACTCTGTAGTTAAAAATAAGATTTCAGTGTTCTGAACTCTGGGGTGTAGTCAGTGAAGAGTAAGACTGAAACATGAACTTATTAGGAGTGTTTCATTTGCCATAAAATTCCAGGAAATATGATTTTATACCATGATTAAATTAAAGGTCTTGTACACAACCATTCTCTTACCAGGATCTCAAGAAGGATGGAGGGTGGTTATTTTAAGTCTTGGCATAAACTTTCTAGTATTTCAAACCAGTTACTCTTCAAATCCGGCTTTGAGGCTGTTCACGGATTCCTCTCCAGATTTGAGGCTAACCACACTTTTGAGGAAGTCAGAAAGGGGAAGAAAATAGCTCAGTAAAACTGGAAGCACCTTAACCCGCTGTGTGTAATTTAGGATGCAGTACCATGAAGTGGATGGGCTGGAAGTTACCGCGTTTTGCAGTCCTGGCAGGTCCCGGGGCTGCTGGAGCTGGTCCCGGGCCCGGGCTCGGAGCTCCCGGGGCAGGGAGCGGCAGGACTCGGCTGCGAGGACCGGGTTCAGCCCCGGCCCGAGGGAGGTGCATCCTCTGGGGCATGCTCGGGGCTGCACAGCTGGGGCCGCTGCTGTGGCTGCAGCTGTGTCAGGCAGAGCTGCGGTGCTGAGCTGCCTGCACGGAGCTGCTGCGGTGCTGAGCTGCTGCGGTGCTGCGCTGAGCCTGCACAGTTCACTGCCTGCAGGCCGTGCCTGCATCCTTCCCTGCTCTGGGGCTGCTGCTCAATCAGAGCATTTCTGCTATCGGGGCTGTGCAGTGAAGGCTCATTGCAGGAGCTCTGACCCTCACTGAAATCAGCTCCAGTGCCATCTGCTGCTGCTGTCCCTCTGCCCGCAGTGACAGCTCCCTAACAGCAACTCACCAGGCAATTCTTGAACCTTTGACACGTATTTTCATGGCAAACCTGAATATTCACCCAGTATTTTTGTAGGAAAATTCTGTCATTCTTGCCACTAAGAAATTAGCAGGTTTCAAATACTCACTAGTACAGTTAAAGGAAAGTTTCCCATTGTGTAGAGCACATTTCACACACAGCTGTGGCAGGAAAACAAATTAATTTCCATTTTAGTCAGAACCAAAAGATTTCAGGAATATGTCATGTGCTTAGTCTCTCCAGTTTTTTAATAAAGAAGCTGATATTTGCATAAGCAGGTTGGTATAACCAGTATTTTGTTCCTTTTGTAACTGATTTGCCTCTCTGTAACCCCAGCTCGTTTGTGATGATCCATTACAAGAACCTGCATTGCAGGGGCAGAGGCAGCCACTCGCTCTTGTCTCGATTGCTTTATATTTTAATTTGACTTTATCTTTCATCATCAGTCCCACTAATAAATATGAAAAGGTTGTGTTCATTTATTTCTGCATCAGAAGAGCTTTGGTCTCCATGGTTACAGCCATGCAGCTTTACTTTCACCATAAGCTTGGCGCTTTTTTCCCTTTACAGACTTTGCAGTGGGTTCTCCATCTTGAGCTTTTCCACATGCATTTTTAAAACAAGCATTTTTTTCCATTTCTCCATATTGCACTTGATGCAAAGCCAGTCATCTAAAAGGTACATCCCCCCTCTCTTCCCTGTTCAAAGAACTAAGGGGGGTTATTGTTCCTGGGCCTATTTTGAAGGAAAAAAACCTTAAAAATGCTACAGGTGCAGGGATGGGCTGTGCTGCTGGTGGTCCTGGCTAAATCACACCTCCACTGCAAAATGGCACATCCAAAGGCCCAGAGGAGCTGCACAGAAAGTTTATTTCTGTCATTCAGGTTATATCACACAACAGCTTGTAAAACACTGCTCCTGGTGCAAAGAGTGTGCTGGAGGCTCCAGTCGGGTGGTGTTTATGGCATTTTGAAATTCTGCCACTGACTTCAAATTCTCCTGCAAAATGGGAGTGTTGGTGGAGCTGGCAGTGTTGGCACAGGGCTGGCAGGTTTGACAGGCTGCACTAGAGCACTCTTCAACCCCCATTTTAAGTATTAAACATGAAGGTAAACAAAGTGAGGTTTTGGACATTGTCTTCACTGATTTTGGAAGCTCAACCAAGTACAGACTCCTGGGATCAAGCCTTGGAATAAATCTTCCCTCTCCACAGAGCTACAACAGGGTCAGAAATTTGTGCTTCCCCTTAGAGGTACCAGCCAAAGACCTGAGATGTAACAGTCAGGGTGTCCTGAAGGATGAACCATTCAGAATCAACTCAGGCACCTTTCCTAGAAACCTCTTGGTTATCACGAACGACTTACTTTGATTTTTGGTACTTACACAGTTCCCAGGAGAAAATCTTCAGCTGGGGAGGCTCTGCAGGTCAGAGGGGCGAGGTGCTGGCAGGGGATGGCTCTGAAACAGAAACAGGGCAGAAATTCAGCTTCTTGCTCAAGAACAGGAAATAATACTTGAGGGAATTGTCTGCTAAAAGAGACAAGGGGGGTGGAATCAACATCTCAGAACTGAAGTTGCTCTCCAATAATAACTGACTTTGTAAGCAGTGCTGAAAATGTGAAGTTGTTTACTCTCACACCTGAGTCTACAGACTTTGAAATCATCTTAGCTGGGTTAATATTGAACAGATAAAAATAGAGTAGAACACGGGGGAAATTAGTTTTAAAGCACAGAGAAATGCAAATGAATTAGTACCACTTGAAAATACTGACTACAGAAGAAATACAGAGAGGGATTTAGGTTTGCTTCTGGGGGTTTTAAGAACTCAAATAATTGATTAATCCTGAATTGAGGAGATAAAATAATTTCTTTCTGTAGCGCAGCAATCCAAACCTCTAGCTAAAATCGCAGTCTCGATGGAAAAGGAGCCTCTTTCCCCCGAGGTTGATTCCTCCAGGTCCTAAACTTCACCTATTTCCAGAGGCCAGTTTGCTATTTAGGTTAAATCCTCCCATGTATTTGTGTGCAATTCTCCCTGTGTTTCATCACCCCCTTCAGCACAACTTTCAGTGTAACACAAACCCGAGTCTTTCTTCTGCCACTCTCAGCCTTCACAAGCTGAGGGATCTGACCTGACCGTGGAAGTGCTGCAGTCATGACCTGCACCCCTGTGAAACAGAAAGGACAAAAAGCCTGAAGCAAACAGCTGTGAGAAGATCCAGCTGTAGTAATTCACGGTGGGATATGGACACTGTCACTGACATCCCCAGTCTGTTTGCAGGCAGCTCTGGCCAGAGCAACCAGCTTCACTCTGGGCACAGCCTCTCCCAGCAGCCTTAAAAACAGCCTCTGGCTGTCCCACAGCTCACAAAACCTCTGTCCCACTCTGCTTTGTGACCCATTACTTGAGACTTAGTGAGAGCACTTCCTATCCAAAATTCCTCCAAAAAGATGATGCCACAGTTGCAATGAGAATTTGCTATTTCTTTTTAGATTCCTGAGATAGTAAATCTGATGCTTTGATATCTAATACCTTACTCTTCCTATAACATTGCAGCTTTTTTGACTCACACCTTCCCCTCTGACCTGCAGGTACCACATTCTCTGTACCCCCTTGCCATGGGGCATTTTTGGGGGTGACTTCCCAGAACTGTGCCATAAGCACTTCCACACCCACTCCTCCTTTGCTGCATCCCCCAAACTCAGAGAGGAGCTCTTGTTACCAGCTGGAGTTAAAGGAACCACTTGGTTCTTATTGAGGTTCAGCTGCTGAATCCCTGGGAGATGAGGCAAAGCTCCCAGTCCTCACAAGGTTTTCCAAAGAGGGCCCAAGGAAAGCTTTTCCACAGTGGCACAAATGCCCCCCGGGGCAGGAGGAATCTCTGTGCTGTGCAGATGAAATAATTCCTTTGTGCTCAGGCTGCTGGGAATCTCAAAGGAGAAGTGAGGTGGTTGCCTGCTAAGCAGGAGGGGGATGTGGGGGAGAGGGAGAAAATGTCTTGAAATTCCAAAGGCTCTTGAAGTGATCAAAAGAGAAAGGTTTAAGTAGGAGCAAAGAGCTTTTTGCCTCCAGATCACTGATTCCTCTGTGTCCCCAGATCATAAAGCCAGATCACGCTGAGCTGGAAGCAGATCTCTCTTGACCTGCCCCTGTATTCTATTAACTTAAAGATCCACCAATGAGGGAATAAACTGAGAAAATAAAGATTAAAGGAATTACAGAGGAATTTAGCATTTGGAAGGCAGTATAGCGTGTTCAGATGAGGCCTGATCAAATAATAGTAACGAAAGGATTAAAACATTTACAAGAGCTTTTGAAAAATCAAGCACACACCACTCTGCACTTGCAGGCAAATAAAAGCACTGGCATATAGAATCATGCCTGGAAGATTAAAACTTCTGGTGGCAGCTTTAGAGACTTCAGTCAGCTGCATTTTAACAGGCAGCCAGGTTATCCAGGGAGACAAAATGTGTGACACACTGGGAAGGCACTAAAAGCACCCTGGGGAAACGCAGCTGGAAGCCCCAGGCCCAGCAAACACAAGGAGCAGCGAGAAAATGACCCATTTAAGGGCAGAGTGGCCACTCTGATAACTGCAGCCCAGCATCAGAACAGCAAAGCTGGGTCTGAAGGGATCACTTCCAGGGTACATCACATCAGGATGGAAATTCTCTTCAGGACAGGAGTAGTTTCTGTCTTAAGGCAAGCACAGCAATGTCAAAGCACTCTGACTTTCAGAGCACAAGCCTTGGAGCCCTATTTTTGCTTTCCTCCCACACTACATATCCTTCACCCAGCATTCCTTGGATTCCATTCTCCACATGGAGCACCTTTACTATCACAGACAGGTAAAGGAATCAAACTACTGCTCTGTAAGCCCCAAATGACTGAATGAGGAACACAAGCTGCAGGATTTTCTTCCTGGAGAAACACAAAAGTCCTTTCTTTCCTGCTGCTCTAAACATTTCTGTGCATGCACGTTGGAGCAAAGTCAATTCCATGCAAGCTCCAGAAAGCATCACATAGATCCTGTTCACTGAAACTGGTCATTAATGACAACCTTTCACTTACAACATATCATTTCCTCAAGACAAGGATAAATCAGGCTTCCCTTGTGAAGTGCAATACCATGACAATACAAAAATCCTGCCAAAGAGTTATTTGTATTTCATAAATAATAATGAGATACATGGAGTCAAGAGAATTTAGAAAAACCACAGGAGGAAAAAACAACAACCATGTCCCACTTTTCCACTCTGTCTCTTCAGATCTGCTCAACAGCTGCAATGATGATCTGCACAAATCAATAATCTTGCAGAAGCCTTGGGAGCTCAGTTCATTGGCTGCTTGGTGAGAGCAAGGATGCTCGGGGATGCTCAGGAATGCTCAGGGATGCTCAGGGATGCTCAGGTGAGTGCGGGTGAGCACAGGGATGCTCAGGGATGCTCAGGGATGAGCAGGGATGCTCAGGGATGCTCAGGGATGCCCAGGGATGCTCAGGGATGCTCAGGGATGAGCAGGGATGCTCAGGGATGCCCAGGGATGCTCAGGGATGCGCAGGGATGCTCAGGGATGCTCAGGGATGCTCAGGGATGCTCAGGGGCACACACGGAGCTGCCGCTGCTGCTTCCCCTTCCCCGGAACCCCATGACATCAGCCCAGAGTTCCCGAGGCCACGGGACCAGTGATGGAATGTGCTCCATTTTGGGAAGCAGCCATGGGTTAAATTCATTCTTTTCAAAAATTAGATTTACAGTACAAATCCCTTCTCACTCCCTGGGAAACTAGGGAAGATCAATTCTTAGGCCCATAAGTCACACACAGCTGAGAAAAGGGGCTTGGGCAGGACATAGTGATGCCATGAACACCAGAGCACAAGGCGTTCTTTGGACTGAAAACTCCTTCACGTGGTCCCAGATCCTTCATCCTCCACACCTACACCCTTTACTGCCAGTCCAGCTCTCTCCTCTGCACAAAGGAGCCCAGGTGTTTCTTGAATTCACTTTGCCTTTCCAACACCTCACTCATTGCTGTGTTAATGAAACCCATAAGCATTACTGCCCTCCCTGTATTCCTCAAGGCCTTCTTCCAGAGACCAGAATTCACTTTATAACTAGTTTTCCCTGTGCTACAAAAAGTTGCAGAGGTTTTATGAGCACCTTTCAAGATTCTGAAGGCTACTATAAAATGGCTTATTTACTTGGGCCCATTTGAACACCAGGAGCTAAAGATGAGTGTCTCCTATTTTCAAAACCATCTTTGTCCAAGATCACCCCTTTTACAGCTTTCCACTTAAGAGCCACTTCAAGAATTAATGTGGCAGACTGCATATATTAAACTAGAAGCTCAGAGACAGAACAGCTTGCATGAAGACAGCTGCAGTGATTTTCAACCCCAATTGAATCTTGAGTATAAATTATGAACTTGTTTTTATAAAGTAAAATGTTTGTAAACATATAATAATTTTATAGCTTTTTTTTTTCCTGTACAGAAATAAAAATAGGAACAGAATAAACACAGCAATTTTTGCTTTTGTCACACTGAGACCACAATTTCCACAGACATTCCTCTGATGGGACACCGTTCCAGAAGTATCTATTACATGGTTACAGCAGTAAGGAGAGGAGCATAACGTGCTTGGAGTCAATAATCCACAGAAATATGGTAAAATAAAGTTTCCAACACGCTCACCACAACTATGGCTGGCAAGAACAGAAATTCTCAGTGTACTAACAAAATCCATTTGGAATGTTTAACCGTAACACCGTACAATCTGCAGAATGTTTCCTCATCTCAGCCGGAATAGAACGTGTAGCTGGTAGGGCACAGAGCAGTAAAACAGCATAACCAAAGAAACCCTGAAACAGGAGACAGAGCCAGCCTTCCCCAGTAAGGCAATTCTAATCTTTGGGAAATGTGGTTATTTTCTCTTAACAGCAGCTCTATAAATGGCACACTTGTAACGAAGTTTCAGCCCAGGTTTGTGAAGAGGAGCCCTGACCCATAAGTGTCTCACACACATCCTTTTGTAACACAGAGCACACCCAGCCCTGTCTGAGGTGTAAATGTGGCACTGAGCCTGCACTGCAGTCAGAAATGCAAGTACAGACAGCAGAGCTGC
Source organism: Taeniopygia guttata (assembly GCF_048771995.1). Taxonomy (NCBI): domain Eukaryota; kingdom Metazoa; phylum Chordata; class Aves; order Passeriformes; family Estrildidae; genus Taeniopygia; species Taeniopygia guttata. The sequence continues at coordinate 14,511,944 of NC_133045.1, forward strand.
TGCAGCTGCAGCCACTCCCCCTGCCCCAGCAGCCAGGCCTGCATAGCTGCAGTGGAACATGCAACACTTCCATCAGTGTGAGCAGCAGCTCTGCTGCAATGGAACATGCAACACTTCCATCAGTGTGAGCAGCAGCTCTGCTGCAGTGGAACATGCAAACACTTCCATTGCAGTATGAGCAGCAGTTCTGCTGCAGGGACACACCAACACTTCCATCAGTGTGAGCAGCAGCTCTGCTCTGCATTCCTGACAGGGACTGGGTGAGGAGACAATTCCTGCTGGTGACTGGCACCAGCCATACCTGCTCTGTAAGCAATTCACTTTAACTCTGCACAGGGCAGAGTTATGTAAAATGCTGCCCAAGGAAGATTTTCGCTGCTTTTCAAGAGCAAGCAGCAGAGCAGCAGAGCCAGCCGCCTGTGCTGCAGAGTGCATTTCAAGCTGAAGAACCAATAGTTGCTGGCACTGACACGGGGGAGGAGCTCTGGTTCCTATTTTCTGGCACATATCACACCAGCTTACAGAAAGGCAGCATTTTACAAATCTTTACATATGTAGCCAGAAGCTTTTGTCAGTGAGATCCAATTACAGCTTAAAAACAATTCCTATGACAGAAAAGAGATGAGAGCACTAATAAAGGTGCCTCTCTGACAAATCAAGTTTTTTCTAGTTGTTTTTGTTCATTCATTTGATCTCGGTACTGGAATTTTGTATCAAGAATTGGCTCAGTATCTTTCAAAACATAAAGGGCTTAATCCCTCCCATTAGAGAACAGGAAGTCAGAAGCCAATCTTAGCACTGACTGAAAAAAGGAATCTAGATTGTTATTTTAACTGCTTTGTTGCACATAAATGAGACCATTTTTTCCCTGGTGCCACTGCAGCATGATGGCTCAATTCAAAGCTGATTCTGCCCAACAAGTGGCACCTGTTTGCAGGAGAGCTTTGCCCCAGGTGCTGTCCCTGGAGCAGGGCTGGCTCTGCGTGTTCCCCCTTGCTGTGTGTGTAACTCCTGAGGGTTGTGCTGTGCTGCCCTGCCTGGCACAGGGTGACAAGGACACATCTCCTGCAAAGCCTTTTCACACTGTGGCAGTGCAGTCCAACACAACTGTTCAGGGGGGACAGGCAGTGCTTGTGTATTCTGACTCCTGCCCACTTGAAAACTGCAACGTGCCACTGTCACAGCACTGGGACAGCTGAAATCTCCACTGCTGGGCCTGCTGCATCCTCTTCCTTGAATGTTCCCACTGTGAACTATTTCCTTCTCAGTGCACAGCTAGCTAGGACTCAAACCAGTTAATGCATCAGCCCAGGTCACAATGGACCTGGATGAACTTCAAGCGTAGCTGCAGCTAAAATTAACTGAACATCCCCCTAAAGTTCTTAACATTAAATATTTAAGCACGTGCTAGATTTTTTTGTTTTCCCCATTATTAAAAAAATGGCCTGTAGTACTCAGCACTTGAAAATTAATGTTTTAAATATGCACATAGTACACCCCCAGTTTTGAAATATTCTGCTCTATTTTCCCTCCTCTCATCTTTCCCATCTGGTATGGTTTAGCATTAATTTAACAAATATTTTTCTTCAAGACTGTCAGAAAAATCTCATAGCACTTTGAAAACACCAAATATTATCTTGTGAGGTAAATTAGGACACAAAAAGTAGTGTGACATACATGTGATCACACATTGTCAGTGGCAAAGAATAACAGAAATTGCAATATGTGCTGCTCTGGCATCTTCAAGAAGAGAAACTGCTAATATACAGCAAAGAGTGAGGCTGACACCTCCCTCAAGTTACATTTGAAGGACGATCCACAAAAGTTTAAAAGTGCAAAGTCTCCACATGGGAAAGATTTCTCCAGTGATTTATTTCTCCGTGCTTCTGCATGAAGCAGAGCTGACCTGCACAGAGCTGCTCAGCTCTCCTGAGCTGTTTGCTGCCAGGGAAGGGCTCTCCTTTAATCCCCAGCCACTGCAGCCAGCAGCAGGGGATGCCACAGTGAAGCACAGGTCTCTTTTCAGGTACTCCAGTCACACTCAGCAGCAGCTCCTGCTCCTCACTGGGCTCAGGTGAACCACTAAAGCAACACAGAGAATGTTCCAGATCCCACTCTCAGTTTCCCACTTCCATTTCTGAGAATCAGCTCCAGGTGTCAGGAAAAGCCAGCAGCCAGCACCTTAGCCAAGACAAGAGAGCAAACCTGAGGCACAGCTGCTGCTCTACAGATTACAATATTTGTATGGGAAAAAGACAGTAAAATGCCTCTAGAACAATTACCTAATAAATGTGCACTTTTTCTTCATACCAACAGCATGAAATTTTTTTGAGGTTATGTTTTATAAGTCTGCAATTATGCAAGGGTTAAAAAATACTCTTTAAATACATATTTGACAAGATTCTCAGCCAATGGCATTGAAAGAAAATTTCCAGCTTTAAGAACACAACAGCTATTACAAGCTGAAAACAGCAAGAGTTGCTAATGTCCACCTTTCTTCCATCAGAAGATACAAGTGGTTTCTTCAAAGTCCATATGCTGAAGTTGTCAAAAATAGATTTACTGTCCTTTCTCTAAGACTGCTTCACCCCATTGAGACAGGGCACAGATAACATCTTTGAAGAAATTTGTCTGAAATTACAGTTCCTGCCACACGAAGTTCAAGCTTTACAGCAGAAAAGCTTTTCTGCCACAGAGCTGCAAACTTCACAAGAGAAGGCTCCTTCCCCTGTTCTGCTCCCTCTGGAGGTGTTTTATTCTTACAGCCCAGCAGTCTTAGCCAGCCATGTTTGTAATTTATATTTAGTACAAGGTCCTTTCTGTTCAGCCCACCCTGGATGTTCCAAACACAGAGACTCAATCCTGGTAACTCACTTTTCTCCTATGGATTAGATCCCTTTCTCTTTTCTTTGCTAATGTCATCATTCCAAGGTGCTTGAAAGCATGAATACACCATTATGCAAAATTTCAACATAAAGAAAAAAAAAAAAAAAAAAAGAAAGCACTGCACTTGTTCAAGCCCCGCTCAAGGATGTTTCTGTGTTTCCAGCCTGGCCTTTGTGTTCTTACTGGTGTCCCAGTTACACAACATTGTTTGTATGGGCAGCCCAGCCCTGCAGAACCTCAGCTTGGATCTTTTTTCCAGATTGGGTATTTGCTGCAGGTTTAACAACTTTGGAAGATTTTAGGGAATAAAACCAAATCAATTCAGATAATTAAATTAAGGAAAAGTATGTGTTGTTTAGCTCTTTTGAAAAGCCCCAATGCCTTCATAAGCTACAGCTGAGATTTTAAATTGGCAGAAAACTACCCTCGTCTGGGACATATTTTCCCATTTCCAGGGAAATATGACGGAATTTGGCCAAGTTACAGTTCTTTACTGAATCCTTTAGTCTATATAAACTGTGTTTTCCTGCAGATTCACTGGAGTCCGACAGCTGAGGATGAAATCAGTGTGCACCACCTCCTGTGCATGCCACACTGAACAGAAAATATTCTGCTGCAGCTCCTCCTTGCCCTGGACCTGCAGGAACTGCGAGGGATTCTTGTGCAGCTGCAGCTGGCAGAGCTGAGAATTTGTGCACCTGTGAGCAGTGCAAGGGCTGAGGTCAGCAGGGGCCACCTGGAGCCAGGAGAATCTTTAACCACACAGAAAGAGAGAGATCTTTTAGCTAGAATGGAGAGAACCTGGCACTGGGCTGGTAGTGCAGGCAACTTTTTTAGCATTTTCAGTTATTTAATCTAGAATCTCAAATAAAGCACAAATGACCACTGCAGATCATTTAGTCCATGGATCAAGCATGACAAACTCCAACAGATACTTGTACATTACACTGATTTAATTGTACATTTACATTTTACTCCAACAGGTACTTGTACATTTTTACTTCCCAAAAAAAGCAAAGTCACACATGAGTCACATTTTTCATGAAATGTGACTCATTTGTGTCTTTGCTTATTTTAGGTACTTGTGTTTTTAACAACTGAGTATAAACAAAACAGTATAATATATAATTACTCCTAGTAAGATTTTATGGTATTTTTATTACCAGAAGAAGTAGATCAATGCAGATCAAGTGCTTTTATAGTGCTGTAAGTGTTCTGCAGTAGCAGACTGACCAGCAGAACCTCCTCCTGTAAACAAACCAACAGTGTCCCCTGCACTACTGGTGTCAGCACTGCAGCCCAAAGGCATTCCTGCAGCAGTGGCACTCCTGCAGCCCCAGACACTGGGGTGTCCTTACAGGATGTCCTGCAGGGCCAGCAGAAAGGGAGCACGGACACCCAGGGTGGGCCTGCCAGTGGAGGCATATTGATATTTCCTAATGTTAAATCCAAATACAGAATTAATACAGAACGGGGGAGATAAAGCAGATTGATTTCAGGTTTGTTCTACTGAATTATTTGGGGTTGATGGTGGGCAGGAAAATCCTCCTCTATCATACACACATGTGAAGAACAGATTGGTGGGCTGGGGTAAGGCTCATGTTCAGGTAAACAACATCAGATTAAAATGTGAGCCTGGAATTTCCAAAGATAAGGTACAACCCTCTAACATAGATGTCAGCAAGGAAAAGCCACTCCTATGGCACAATGCTGCTGTAATTGATATGATAACTACTGCAACTCTGAGCTTGGAACAGAGCCAGAGAGATGGTGCACAAACCCAGGACAAGAGTGGCAGAGCAGAGAAGAAACAAATCTAAACCGTCTTTCTTTGAGGGTGAAGGGAAATGACCAACCCAAGAGCCAGGAGAGCTGCTGTGGCAGCAGCAGCCGGTGCTGAAGGCAATGAAATGCAGATCTGGCTGCAGTGGCTGTGCACAGCCTGCAGAGCACAGCCTGCAGAGCACAGCCCGGAGTCAGGCTGACAGAGGGCAGGGGTGCTCTGGGGGCTGCTCTGAAACCCCACACCCTGCAGCAACACCGATTGCCCTGGGCAGGGTATTGGACTCCATCTCACTGACGATTTACTCAGGTGTGCTCAGCACAAACACCAGAGCACAACAGAACATGGGGAAAAAAAAAAACTAAAAATGGTTTTCTTCCTACATTTTACTGCACTAATTGGAGGAGAGAAGTTTTGACTGAGCTTTGTCTTCTAATTCAAACCAGCAAGGCTAAGTTTTGTAACTGGAGAGTATGGCTGGAGGATCAACACATGCTTTAAAAATAACAAAAAGTTAATAACAAAAAGTCAATTATCAATACAAGCAGAGATTTTGTAGCTATCTGTACACCCTCTTCAAGGGCTAGGAGCCAAAGAAGTGGAAATGGTGAATCTCCACACGTAACTAAAGCAGCTGTGCATGTCCGAGTAGATACCTTTTCCAATCATGCTTTAATACACAAAATCCTGTCTCAAAAGCCCTGAGCCGTGGAAACAATAAGAGAACAGCAGACACAAGAGTCTGGGGTAGGGAAGGTTGGCATGAGAAGGCTCACAAGAGGTTCAAAAGCTTGTGGGACCCACATGAACAAACCTGCCACGTTGCCTTCTCCGGAGCTGGAGGTGTGATGTGCGTGGCCGCCCGATGGCGCGGAGCTGGAGGAGCACAGAACATCTCCGTGGGTGAACGGTCAGAAACCCGACAGAAGGCAGCTGCAGTGAGAGCTGGTGACCCCAGCCCTGCCGGACACACGCCGGGGCTCCTGGCCAAGGAACCCACCTCTGTTCCACGCGTGGGACGGGCGAAATGCGCCTGGTCCGGGGCAGCTCTGGGGCTGCGGGGTCTGCAAGGGTTTCGGGGTGTCTGATGGGGTCCCTAGGGGTTCCTAGGTGGCTGCAGGTATCTGTAGGGCATGTAGGGCTCTGTAAGGGTGTGTAGGGGTATTTGTAGGGGCGTGTCAGGGTATTTTTAGGGGTCTGATGGGGTCTGATGGAGTCTGTAGGGATTTGTAGGGCGTGTAGGGCTCTGTAGGGGTGTATAGGGGTATTTTTAGGGGCGTGTCAGGGTATTTTTAGGGGTCTGATGGGTGTCCCGGGGTCTGTAGGGCTGTCTCAGGGTCTGTACAGGTCTCTAGGTGTTTGCAGGGCTGTGCTGAGATGCAGAGAGGTTTTTAAAGGTTTTTTAGGGTTTTTAGGGTTTTTGGTAGGCTCCAGAGGTGTTGGCAGGCAGTGTCAGGGTACAGAGAGAGTTTTTAGGGGTTTTTAGGGTTTTTTCAGGGTTTTTAAGGGGTTTTTAAGGTTTTTGGTAGGCTGCGGAGGTGTTCGCAGGACAGTGCCACGGTGCAGAGAGGTTTTTAAAGGTTTTTTAAAGGGTTTTTTAGGGTTTTTAGGGTTTTTTTCAGGCCCCGGAGGTGTTCGCAGGGCAGTGCCGGGGTGTAGAGCGGTTTTTAAAGGGTTTTTTTAGGGTTTTTTAGGGTTTTTAGGAGCGGTCTGTTTCGGCCCTGCCCGCCCGCTCCCCTCGGCCCTCAGGCGGCCCCGCGCGCGCCCCGGCGCCCCCTGGCGGCAACGGCCCCGCAGCGCCGCCCGCGGCCAAGATGGCGCCCGGAGAGAGCGGCCCGGAGCGGGACCGGCACGGAACGGGACCGGCCCGGAGAGAGCGGCCCGGAGCAACAGAGACCGGCCCGGAGCGGGACCTGCCCCGGCACAACCGGGACCGGCCCGGAGCGGGACCGGCCCGGAGAGAGCGGCCCGGAGAGAGCGGCCCGGAGCGGGACCGGAACGGAGCGGGACCTGCCCCGGCACAACCGGGACCTGCCCCGGCCGAACCGGGACCTGCAGTGTTTGGGACTCTCACCTCCTTCATTAGTTAATCTCCTATTTCCTTCCTGCTCTTTATTTTTCCTTCATTTTCTCTTGCAGCTGTGGCTATTAGGCCACTTTCAGCACTGATTTAGACAGGTCAGGCTGTGCTACACACCAGCTTTGTGTGCTGTAAGCACACCAACCACATGGCATTTATAAAATAACCCTGCACTGGGGGTGTCCCTTCCTTCTCTGGCTCCTTTTACATCAGCTGCTGCTCTCTGCTCTCAGCTCTGAGCTGCCATTCCAGCAGTGATTACAAAAATGCCATTATCAGTACCTGGGCACTGCCAGGTGCTCACGAGAGCACTCTGGAGGAGTCACTGCACCTCACAGGACAAGAACCACCTTCTGATATGGGGACAGTAAATACACTCATACACCTCAAACACAACACCCCAGAGCCTGAAACAAGTCCCTCACTGATGAAATGCAAGGTATCTCCTTCTGCTATCGGGTAATAAAATAGTATTCAATAGAAAGGAATGTTAATTGGAAAGACAGGAAATGATATCTTATTAGCAACACTTCTGAACTGGGTATAAGAACTGCTGGTTTAGTAGCACTTTAATTGCTTTGTGCTTCATGGCTCGAAAGCACTTTTAAATCAAGCACACGACATCAAGTCCCCAAAGACAAATTTATCTCCTGTGTGAGAGGAAAGTACACAAGTGATCTGTCAGAGCTGCACAAGGAGTGAATTCCTACATCTTGGCTGCAGTCTCGCCTCCCCAGGGACCAGCTGTGCCATTTATTGCATACTTCTACAGCATCCGAGAATATTGTTACCATCCAACACATCTTCCTCGTGTCAGCATTGGAAGCCATTTATGAAAATACCTTAAAGCTGATTTTTCCTCTCTAGCATTACCACATGCAACTACACCCCAGTACCTGAGTGTGACACCTGTATTGCGAGGAACACATGCTCAGAAGACTTCTGGAAAGTCTGTAACTAGAATGCCACAGGTCATTTGAAGATAACAAAAAATCTTCAAAGGGATATTTAGCACTTGCCTGTATATGTAAGCATGCACGGATTTTCAATTGCATAAAATAAGCTAAGTTCTAATGCCTTGTTAAGAGCTCAGCACCTTGAGAAAAGCGAAATGGGTTTAAAGGACAGATGCAGTTAACAGCTGCGTTCCCTCCTCAAGGAGGCAGCAGAAGGGAATGTTCAGTCTTCCTTTAAGTTTCTCAGTTTTAGGAAAGCTGCTGTGGTACGTGTGCTCGGTGGAAGCACACAGAGCTGCAGCTGCTGCAGCAGCCAGCACAGCACACAGAGCTGCAGCTGCACACAGCGCTGCAGCACTGAGGGACCGCCCAGGGCACAGCTCTACTCCAGGACAGGGACACGAGGAACATCCAGAACACACAGCCTTGCTCGCTGGACACAAGAGAAATATTAAGCCCAGCTGCTGTCACACTAGAGAAAAAGGATACATTTTTCCTCATTTTCATTTATCTGACAAAGTAATTGCAAAAAAACCCCATTTTATTTCTATATCCATTTATTATTTTGGTCTGTAAAAATATAAGACTAATATACAACTACATCTAGCTTGATTTTTGTAAAATCAATCTTCATTCGGTGAGATACCAATGTACATTATACATTAAAGTTGTAAGAAAAATACTGATATTTGACATTTTAAACAAGTTCATTCATGTAAAAATCACATTGCAAGTAAAATTTAATTAGAAAATACATAATATTCACAAAAATACACATGTTAAAGACAGCTTGTGAGAACATTGTCCTAAATTTAATTCAGGTGTGGAAAAAAACATATGATTCACAGTTAGGCTTGACTTCTCCAGTACCACAGCAGAACTTTAAAGTAAATGCATCTTAATTCTATTAAGAATTTGTTCTTTCTATTAAGGTGCACTTGGATCTCCCAGCCACCAGGGAGGAATCACTTGTCCCCCTCTGTGCATGTACACAACATATAACACTAGTCAAAGGAATTTTAGTTTTTCATTCCATTCTGAAATAATTTGGGTATTTCATAAATTAATTTATAAAACCTGGATTGAAAATACAATTTACACACACAGGATACTTAATACACAGATTACATCAATAGCAGCGTAACATTGTCAATCATGCACAGCATCCTCACTATCACTTCTGGATTTCTTCTCCTTTTTTTACCTATAGATAAAATCTATATAAAACAGTCAAGCCTTTAAGTATTGTCTTCCAGGGAGAAAACAGTAGAGATGTTAAAAATTTAGGAGGTAGTGAATGAAAGGCTAACAATATCAGCGTATTTTAAAAAACCTTATACTGAACCCCAGTATCATTTATATATAAAATTAAATTTAGCCACTCATAATCAACCGTTGATCATCCCTAAGTAGCAATTTAAAAATCTTTTGTAATTAACAGTGTATGTATTAGTAAGATATGGAAGAACTTCAGAAACTTTATGGTAACTGCAGCGTTAAGCAATTACATGCTGTGCAGTCTGTCATTGTACCTGTAAATACACATTCTTTAGATTTATTCTTTTAAGTTTTTATCAAGTCCCAAATGCTTCGTTTTACTACATGTCACCAAATTTCTGTGAAACAGAACATGATCTATGTCAAAAAGAACATTATCTCACCTTTAGATTACTCAGGTTGCAGGAAAGGTCCTAAGAGTGGAAGTCTCATGCAGTTTGGAGGAGGACCTCAGTTAAATTTCTACAAGTCCTTAATACTGGCATAAATATGATTCCAACTGGCCAGGCAGGAGCCTGGCAGCAGAGCAGCCTCAGGGCTGGGCCTGCCCAGGCTCCTGGGCAGACTCAGCCCTCCCAGCTGAGCTGCAAAATCCTCCCGGGCCAGCCCAGCCCAGCCCCAGCGCGGATCTGCACGGAAAGGAAACGTCCCACCTGCACTAAGTGCACTACCAGCTCATCCTCTGTACCTCTGCACCCCTCTTCTCTTCCCATCCAAGTGCCTTTATTCCTTTGATCAGTCACAATACATTCAAGTAAACCAAAGGCACAGAAGTGCAAACTAGCAGAATAATGAGTCTCACCCTCCACTGGTGATTTCATACAGGAAGGAAAGTTTTTGACAAAGGAAAATAAAGATATTTTCAAAGTAAACAATCTTCCGTAAAGAAAGGAAGCGTAGAGCAGCACTGAGAGAAAACATGTACAGGTAAAGTCTCCATGTTGCAGAATGAACATTTCTCTTTCTCATTTCACACTAAGGGGATGTAGTTACTTCATTTTTAATAATTATTAGCAAAACAAGTGAAACACTTGAAAGATCTTGCTCTTGTAAAAGGGCTCTCCACACACACACACACACACAAAGAAACCATAAATAAGTGTAACAAAAGAGCCCCTCACCTGTATTTGCAGAGTACCACTGTCTGCTGTGCCTATTCCCCATAAATCCTAAGGGGGATGAATGCCTCTCTCAGCATCTTGGACTCCAATGGCATTGGAGGTTTGAGAAAACTACTGCTCATCAGATACTAATTTCAAACGTGCACTTTGTAACATCAAACAGCAGGGATTTGTTTCTGCAGCAGTGTTTGCATCATCTCAAAAACCTGAAACAAACACAGGTTTTGCCTCCGATGCTCTGCGACGACTTTTACAGATGCCCTACCATTAAGCTGAGTTGGTCTCCTGTCTGTAAAGTTACCAGAGGTAGATTTTCCTCAAATAGACTGAGGGGGGAAAAAGAAAAGCGTCAGTCTCCCTTCCCACTCATCACATCTTCCCAGAGGGTGGAACACTCACTCCCAAGCACCTGAATGCTGCTCGGGGAGCACAGGACAGAGCTGGTAGCAGCCTCCTCCTCCTCCTGACAGGCTGACAGAGGCCACGGCATCCCTGGGGACATCCTTCTCCCCAGCACTAGTAGTCCCCAGCTCGTTTTCCTGCCACAGCTTCTGTTCCCAGAGGGTCAGGCTGAGAACCAAGAGGGTAAAGCAGGAGATACAAAAAGGAGAAGGATAAAAACAATGCTAGAAGCCTCCCCTGCAGCTGTCCCAGTGAGTGCAGTGGTTACACACACACACACCTTTGCTCTTGCAGCATATCAGGACTTGTCATCAGTGTTTTCACACACAGCAACACTGTAATATCCACAACACCCAGCCAGGGGCACACAGCAATCTGCATTTACTCATAATGAATAAGTTAGTATCACATGGCTCAAACGAGGTGTAGTAAAGCCTCATTCTGATTTAAAACTTCTCTTAATCCAGGGATTTAACAGACTGTTCTTACTTGTTCAGGTTTGTAGAAAGTCACTTTTATATAATCCAGCCTCATTCCAACAAACCTTTGCTGGTAGAAATCATTACAGTTTCTACTAGGACTGCAATTGTAACAGAGATTAATTATGCTATTTCCATAGCATTAAGTTTACATTTGATTTGTTTGTCATTTACTGGGATTAGTAACTAAATCCAATCATGTCCTTAAATATTGCAAACTAGAATGAGAACAGGTCTTTGATGCATTAGTGTTAAGACTTTCACATCTGAATTTCAAAATCAGAGTCATTAAAAGTCAGCTTGCCGGCCATTAACACCAGTAATGGTGCCTGACTAACTTGCCTGTGGTTGCACATTCACTCACAAAGGAACAGTGACCTCCAAAGCCCCACTGCCCACAGAGCCTGGCTGTCCCTGTGTCAGCCAGGACCAGACCAGCCACCCCATCTCCTCCCAGCCCACCTCTGGCTGTCTCCCAGCTCCCTCTTGCTCCGAGCCCACACACAGCCCTGCCAGCGGAGCAGCAGACTGGAAGTTTACTTCTACAGAACCAGTAGTGTAAGCATTAAAAAATAATAAAAATCAAGTACCTTTAACAGAAAGCTCACAGTCATCTATTAGCTATCCTTCATTTTCAATTTAAATTTTCCTTATTCAATTTCAGCTATTTATCAATTATCATCCAGCTTTGTGAATTATTTACATTGAAGTGCAGAATTAATGAAGTTAGTCAACTTATGTAATTTTGAATTGCTTGAATTTACTTTTTTCCCTCCTTTTAATCTAACTGCAGTGCTTGGTAGATGGAGAGGTATAAGATGTGTTATATATTAAGCCAAATTAAAACATGTATGGCATCCTTACTTATACAAAGTACACCAAAGTCATTTCATAGAGTTATTATAGTTCCATCTTCTTCTAAGGACTTACGCCCTGGCTCTGGGACTTCATACTCCATGCTAATGCTGCCTGCTGAGTGATTCAAGTTCATCTCGCTGGAAGGAAGGAATCCATTTTGTGTGGACTCGTGGAGGAGTTCAATTTGTGATAAGGATTCTATGCTTTCGCTGGCAGGCGCAGCTTTTGGGATCTGCTGTGGCTCGCCGCTGTCTTCAATAATAATGTCCTCCTCATCGCTCTCCTCCTCTCCCTGCAGCAGACTCCCCAGAATGTTGGGAGTGCTGCTGGGAAGGCTGGACTCGGTGGACTGGCCGGAGCTGCCTGAAGTCCGACTGTTCCTCACGACGTTGTTCCTCTGGTTGGCGGGTCTGACCGTGATGATCAGGTTGCGGCTGTTGGCAATCATCATGTCTGTAACTTGATCGAGGCTTTTTCCTGACACCTCTATCCCGTTCACCTCCAGCACCTCATCGTTGACGGCCAGCAGGCCCGTGCTCTGCGCCAGCCCGCCGGGGACCAGCCTGGAGATGAAAATGCCCGGCACCTTCTCCAGCCCGTGCGGGGTGACCCTGACGCTGGAGCCGTCGCGGATGTAGAAGCCGAGGGGTTTGTCGGTGCCATACTTGTAGAGCCGCACCCTGCGGTGGGTCTCGGGCAGGATATCCACGTCTATGATGGAGGACACGGGCCTGAAGTCCTGGGGCATGCTAATGACAATGTGGGGTTTCTTCTTATGGTTATCCGGACGCAGCACGTTGGACAAGACGTTCTTCTTCCTCGTCATGGTATCCGTCCCGAAGGCACTGTAGTCTGCATCTTCTGTAAGACAGAGCACACGGGGATTAGAGCCTGCAGACAGCCAGGCAGCACTGCTCCCATGTGCTAGCACAGGCAAACGGCTCAGCTGGGAGGTGTGAGCCCTGCTATCACAGAAACCTTTCTCTCTACTCACGAAATGAAAGCTTTAATGTTATGAAACACGAAGTTTAGAATACTTTTACTTTTCTACTACCGAAGGAAAGAGTGTGCGCAGAAGAAATTAAAAGCAGTTAGCAGCAGCAGACACAAAGAGCTACAGCTGCCTGAGAAAGGGTAGAATGGAAAGAATGAGTACATTCCTAGAAACAATTTTATTCAGAGTAATTCCACTTGCTAGTTTTCTCTCCTCAGGTTTCAGATCATTGGAAAAGAAAGAATGAAAAAGGGAAAGCAGCCAGTGTGCCTATTATTGCCTAGTTACTGGGAGCCAGCCAAGTGACCTGGATTCGAACTCCAGAAAGCTTATTCCATTCTGCACTCTTCCCTGCCCCCACGCCATGTAGGTAAAATGGCTGTGGAGCAGAAACAAAGAGACCTCGCACACAAATACTTCAAGCAAAACTGTTCATGCAAGCAATGCTGTAACTGCCACAACTTGACACAGGAATAGGCAAATGGCTTAGAGCTTAAAAAAATCCAAAAGAAGTATTACTCCTACAACTACTTGCAAGAGACAAGAAAACATGTTGTGTGGAAGCAATACTGATTTCTGAAATGCTTATTTACCAAAGGTTCCATTTTCCTTTTTAATATGCAATAATTCACCAAAAAGAATCAACCAAAATACATTCAGATCTGAGCTTCCTCAGATTTACACTCACCCTTATTGCACACATCTTTGGTCTACAGCAGAAAACCCCCAATAATCATGCAGAACTGGACTGCACTAACCCAGGACACAGAGAAGTTGGGATTTTTTTGTATTATCCCATTCAGATGCCACTGGTACAGCCAAGAAAGAGGAAGAATGGCTATACATTTCAATCTGTGGACTGGGCTGACTGTGGCAATGCTGCCCTGGTGGCATTTCAGGACAGCTGCCAGCTGCTGAGGAAATCAATGAGTGCACTTGTTTCTGAGGCTGAGATATAGAGACATGAACCAGTTAGATTTGGACTCCTCAGATGCTTCAAGCAAAATAGAACAGAGAAAATACTCCTAGGGCAACAGGCTAGCACTACTGCAGCATGTAACACCAACTCCTCCCTTCCCTTCCCAGCCTTTAGGGCTGCTGAAAACAAGAACGGTCCTTTGGCTGCTCTAGGAAGGCAGCCTTGGACCTGGCACTCTAAAAGATAAAGAGCAAGAGGAAAAGAAACAAATTTAAATTAGCCCACAAAAAAACCTCAAAGGGATTTATTGTCAGTGCCTGGCTTGTGTGTACACAATGGTTCATCAACATGTTTAAGAAAAATGTGTCCTGATGATGGCCTCATTTACATTTCTTTTTTATTTCCTTTGTTTAAAAAAATAATTACACCATAAGGAAGGAAAAGCTCTTGCTTAGCTGTTTGCTAAACACAGATCATCTTTTGCACTGATGTTTACAGCTACAGTTGTTCAACAATTTAACTCACACAAGCAGGAGTTATTTCTGAAGATACCTGATTCACACAGCCCTACTATAGCCTGAAGTCACTTCTGTAGCAATCTCAGTTACCTTGTAATTTAAGGTTTAATTAACAGAACATTATATCTTAACATCAAGCACAAAGGCTTTAGAAATAGCCTAAAACCTGATCTTCACATATAAGGTCAGCTGTGTTGAAGAGCTAGTGCATTAAAAAAACAATTCAATCTCCCAGCCAAAGCATTTTAACAGATGAACAATGTCTGAAGTAAAACACCTACAGAAATGCAAACTCAGCCTTTTCTCTGTAGAAGGCCCTTTGGAATGTCTGACCGACTAAGATCAGCTGGTTAAACCCCTGTACTCCATCCACTGCTGACAACTAACATGCTGACTTTTCAGACAACACGGAACAACTCCTGTTTGCTAAAAATTTATGACCAAAGGGAAAAGTGAGAGAAGGTTTGCCCTTATCTCCCCTGACAACCCATCCAACCAGTTTCCAGTTAGACATCTGGTGTTTCATTGAAAGGACTTTTGCAATTCAATGAGGTGCAATAACTTCTCTTTTTTTTATTCAGAACTACAATTGTTTACAAAACAACCTGGAAAGGACAATTGTGAAATCAGATCCTAGACAGGTCTTACTTTAAAAACCTCTTGCTGCTTTAAATACAAGGTAACACTTGAAGTGCAAGTTGCTGATGACAGCTCCAGGACACAGGTCTCAGACTGGTGCCAGTCAAGCACTTGGCTCCTGCTGCTCTTAGTACAACAGCTAGTTCAGAAAACAGGACAGCAAAGCTTCGTCAGGACTGATTCTGCCACCAGCGCTCTCCCATGTGCATTGCAAGATTAAAAGGTGTTCAACTGATGAGATTTTCTCCTTAAATTCCAAGTGCACAAATTATACCAGAATCAGACAGACTCTGGTATTTTACCTATTCTGTCATATCGAATATGTAAAGCATTAGCGATCCCAGCTTGCCACAGTGGCTACAAGACTTCTTCACCTTCATGGCAGGACACACACCCTGCAGGAAGTCTGGCATGAACTGATCTACAAACATATTTATTACATCCAAGCAGATCTATCATGTTCTGTAAATGATCAAAGACAGTTTGTGCTCTTTACTTAAGTTAGATTTAGAATTGTCCCCAACTTCCTTCACAGAAACCACCTCCAAGCCTGCCTTCCACAACTACCAGCTGGTAACTTCTGTCCAAATCAAATTTTTCCTGTTAGCAGAGAAACAAGAAGATCAGCTGCAACAGGACTGGCTTTGAAAGAAATATTATGTGACTGTCTGCATGCAAATAACAGATTCCAAAGGACTTTTGAAACAAAAACTAAGAGCAGAAAAACATTTCTTGGAAAAGAAAAGAACTTTAAAAGTCTCTCTCAGAAGACAAATCAGAAATCTTAAAGTGAGCTGGTGGTTTTGTTTTTAGTAACTTTCTTAAGTTACAGGACACATGGCTGAAATAAAACCATCCCATAACTGCAAGCCAGACGTCAAAACATTTAAGAAACTCTGACAAACCAGAGGGGAAGTTTTTTTCATTATAACTGCTCTTAATAGTTAAATAATTCAGAACTAGCACAAACGTTAAGATAGACAGTTAAGGTTAGAGAATTTGTGAAAAAAAAGTAGTGGAAGGTTGATAAACTCATTTCCCCAAATCTCAGCAGAACAGCACACTCTGGGTAACCTCTCTTCCACTACTAAACAAGTTTTCTAAAGCAATACTCTCAAGTACAAAGGCATCTTTGTTCTGGCACCTCACTAATCAGTTTAAAGCCCTGGCAAAAAATATTTTGGCCTAAAGCCAAAGGACAAGGTGTTAACTACAGGTAGTGTGAAGGAGAACTCCACACGGTGCAGGAAGGATTTCTTCCCCCCAGCAGTTTCAAGCTCAAGGTGGCACCAATCTGTACAGACTTATTACATGAAATTGAAAACAAAATCCCACAAATGCCAAATCTGGTTTCAATTTAATGTTATTGAAGACAGATTTTTGAAATATTTTCCTGACCCATTTGCAAATCAATGTAGAATTACCCGTTGAGAATTAAATTTTCAAAGCCCCCAAGTAGTTAGTGTATTTGAATAGAGATGCAATTTAGCATTTTTTAAATAAGACCCAACAAATCTCCTCTTATTTAGTCACTAAATAAAACTAGATATGGTTTTAGGAAACCAACCTGTGTTTTTAGGAAGAGGCCTCCAAATAGCTAGGCTAGTCCACAAAGAGCTGTTTAAAAAGCCAACTGCTCTTACTTCTCAGAAAAGTAAAGCTTCTCAGTGACAAAGTGTCTCTCAAGAGGCACAAGTGGATTAACCAAAGAATCCACTTCTCACTAAATACAGCCACATCCATGCAGAAATTGCAGGAGTTGGATATTGTAATTTCGAATCCTTTGAGGGACTGTTAAGGATATTATAATGAAATGTATCTTCTCTTATCTCTGTTGTTCTCTATTTACAATGCAAAGCTCCCCACATCAAGCTGCCCTTCAGCCCTGCAGACTGTTCCCCTCCATTTTCTCTTCAGAAGGGTTTTTCTCACAGACAGAGTGACTCCCATACATCTGGATTTAATCACAATACATCAGTTTAACCTTTAAATACCAGATGTCAACAGTACCTGTTAATCTGTTAAACTGCAGAATGAAATTCCAGCGAGGAATGTTTTCTGCAAGCTGACAGCCAATCCTGACTTCTGCAACATCAAACCCCAGTTTAGATTTTAGCACTGGAGCAGTTTATGAAGTATTTTAAAGGAATTTTGTGAAGTACAATTAGAGGAACCTAAGAGGAATAATTTGTGATTTCATTCCAGGAGCTCTAGTTTTTTTTTACCACATCAACCAAGCCACATAAATGTTCAGGACAAACAGAGCTTTCAGAAATGAAGAGTCAAAATCAAACAGGAGAGAAAAGAGTTCTTACTCTGGCATAACATTTCCCAAATTCTGGAGTCCCATTATCACAACCATTGCTTACTAACAGAAGCAAAACCATCTTGCAGCTCCCATTTCAGCTCCTCAAGGTGTTCCTTGGATGCAATATACTGAGAAGTTAATCCTATTGACATTAGATTTCACTGCAGTCTGCTCATACCTCAAGTTAGCTTTGCACAGATTACATGTAATTTCTAAATACTTAAGACAGTATGATAAAAATTTCATACATTACAAGGAATCAAAACACTTTCTCTCTTCCCCACAGTGGCTTTTTATCAAAGATCTTAAATTCCCAACTACTACTCCTGGAAATACAAAAGAAGTCAAAATTCTGTTACAAAAACCCACAAAAACTCTTCAGCTGATTTAAGAGAATGCATGAAAGCCACAAGTGGCCTTGCAGGTGGAAAAGTAACTTGTGTCACTTATTATAGCTCTAAACCAGCCCAGATCAAAGCAGTCCCATCAATAGCAGGTATTTGCTAAGACATTTCTTTTCCATTCCAGAGGCAGAGCCAGTAAGGTTGCTGCAATCTGAGAATTAAGAACACTTACATCACGCTGCACAAAATATGAACCATCCCTAACTCCACCAATCCGACCTTGGTTACAGGCAAATCATCACAAATAAAATACAGAATAAAGTTATTTCTGTGTTTTCCATCAAACACCTGCTCTATATGCAAAGATGTCAGTGAAGGCAAAGCCTCAATTTCATCAACACAGATGATGATCACACAGATATGATCAGTGTGATCACAACTAATCCCCAGCACAGTGCAGGGGGACTGTGGTGCCAGCCTGGAATCTTCATTCCCTGGAACTCCAAGGCAGAAGGCTCTCGTGTCCAAGGGAAGGCAGTGACACCTGGCACTTCCTACACGGCCTTCCCTGCTCATCAATTCTTGTTCTAATAAACTAAAATGGATTCATCATCTACTTTTGTGCATTGTAACAACTCCTGGCACCAGAGTAGTAACAAGTAATCCACCTGGATCAAATCAAGGTAAGGAATTGTAGGAAACTAAAGAAGCATTACAAATGCAACATTAGGAACAGGCAACGTTAGACCTGTTACAGTAGGAATGATCTAAAAACATATGGTGTTAAAATACAAACTCAATAATCCCAGTCTGACAAAGGGCTTATCCCTTCCTGTCATATGGCTACTGTAGGGGATTAGATGGAATCACAGGCCTTGTCTCCCTCCAGGTTCTGCTAAAGCAAATGCTTCATGCCTTTGGCATTTCAGCACTGAGAGCTCAGGCCTTACCAGTCTATACTATCAACACAAACAAAACAAACATTTTGCCAGCACTCAGCAGCTGCCAAGCAGCCACACTGGTTATGAATATTGGCTTTGTGTCAGGTTCTTGTGGAGTTGTTAATTTTTTGGAGTGGGAGTTGATGAAAGCTTCTGATGCCCAAGCATTTTATAAGGAAAAGGTGCCTGTCTTAGCAACAACCAGGAACAACACCACAAGAATAAATACAAACTTCTAATTGGATTTTTTTTCCCTTCATGAACAAAAGCAGACAGTAGGAACACACAACCAGAGCACACACTACTTTTAAAGGCAAGCCAACAAAGCAAGCAGCCCTCACTCCTGAGGTTTGCTAACTGATATAAGCCTGTTAACTGAAAACTTCAAAATGTTTTATTAGGAAAGTGTGGTGAGAGTAGCATATTACAAAGTTAGTCTTGAATTTATACTTTAATGTTGCATTTAATACTTCAAGTAATAACATTTCTAATATTACTATCCATCCTGTAATGGTCACTCTTGTCTGATCAAGATTGGAATTTTAAGTGAAAAGTATCCAACATACAGAGCAGAAAAGCTTAGAGGTTAAAAGTTTATTTAATTTGCGTACATAAAACCAGAAAGAAGCATTTGCTAGAGATTAAACTTGACTTTAACTCAACTAAATATAAGCAAAACATCACAAAGTATTGATAGGTTGCCTGAGGAAGCCCTTGCAAGAGAGACAAGTTGTGAATACCTTTCATGACCCATAATTACAGAATTTGACATGAAGAAATAGGACTGAAGGGTTTTTTCCTCCATACATCACACCATAACTGCGTAAATAGGTGATTCACATTCTTCAAGTGCTCTTACCTTTTCTCTGAATGAAAATCCTGAGGAGAGGATTGGCTGTAGAAACTGCTTTGTGATAATTGTCATCATTATTGATGGGCAGCAGGTCTCCGTGAATGTCCGTGTATCCCACCAGCACATCAACGTTTGGGATCTTGTGCACGTGCTGCAATAATCCATAGAACTCCTCAAACTTTCCAGGTTTGGATCTCTCCAGAGAAAATCGTCGAAATTCTGCCCCAAACTACAAAACATATCTTACATCATTAATATGGAACAACAATTATTTTATGTTAAACCAGAAGCGTTATGGCATTAAAAGTGCACTAAAAACTACAACATACAATTTTGACATGGTATAAAACAGTCAGTGAAAACTGTTGGGTTTTACCCCCAAATTAGAACTAGTTTTATTATAACTAGTATAACTTGGAGCATGCCAAGGCTCTTTCATTGCTTCATCCATCAGCACTAAGGTGACAAACCGGCGCAGGGATTGCTGCACTCTCACAGGCTCACGAAGCAACCACGCTGGGCAGGGGCCAGCAGTGAGAGGCAGCACTGCTGGGTACTCAGAGCAGGACTCTGACTAACATCCTCTGGTATGTGACTACCTGGAATTTGGTTCCGAGAACTACCAGTGCCCTTGAGAACAGTGTAGAGATTGTTACACAACTGTGGGTCACCCACGCAGGGCTGAGCAGCCTTCACACCCCAGCTGCTTGGGCAGGAGGTGAAAATGCCCCTTGGCTGTGAAGACCACAAAGAACCTCGCTGCTTTTCAGTACAACTCGCGTGCAGCCCAGCCCTGGGGAGCTGATCTCAGGTCCACTCTGCTCCTACCTAGAGAGAGATACCAGAGGCAACCAGCCACTGCCTTTAAAGAGCATTCAGAAGATTGTTGCAATCAAGCTTTGAGCCTTACTCATGCAAGCCAGTCTTTTGAATCAGGGTTCTATCCAGGGTATAGAACCTGGATTTTCCAAATCTGGCAAGGTTCAAAAAATATGGAAAAAAAAAAAATTAGTCACTGACACTACTTTCAGGGGCAGGATTTGCTTGTAGTCAACATAATCATTCAACAAAAAGCCAGCTGACAAATCCACTCAAGCTCAGTCTCCTAAATCATCTCTAAAGCAAACACTTATTAAAATATGTTGCTTATTAAGGTAATGATACAGTGGGGGCAGGCAGACTAAACTGCATGCCAAGAAAAGGATGAGCACTTGATGTAGACTAGACAAATAGTGGTTTTTACCAACATAGCTAGTAAAATGTTGGTGTTCTGCCTAATAAGGGCAGGACCCAAAGCAAACAGAATACTGGATAAAAATTACTCCAAATCCTCTGTATCAGGCACATACACAACATACCAGAGATGTCAAAAGGAATTCAGAGATAGCAGCAGCCAGGTTACAAAAACCAGAACAGATTGTATACAAGTTAAAAGGACTATAAGCTAATAATTTAAAAAACCTTAGTTAGCTGGTATTTTTTGTGTGAATTCTATTACTGACCTACAGTGAAAATAAAGACTTTAAACAATTTCTTTAGCAAGTTTGGTTTTAAGCAGAGCAGAAGGACACAAAATACTCTGAGTGCACGTTTGAGCCTCAGTATCACATACTTTGGTGTATGTTACACACAAGAGATGTGGAGGTGCTCTTTACCTCACAACTGATTACAATCTTCTGCAGAATAAAAGCCTCGGAGTTCTCACATACAAACAACAGCACTGAAAATCAGGAGACAAGGACCTCCTTGTTAGCTTCAACACCCCACCTTCCTCCAAAAGCTTCAAATAAAGGAATTATCTGGGAACATTCCTGCTCTAAAAAACCCTGCAATTACCCTAACATTAATTAATGAGGCAGAAGGGATGATTCGTGCCTGATTACAAACAAAGCCCAGCCCACGGGAGGAACTCCCATCACGTCAGAGGCAGCGCAGCTTAATCGTGACATCAGTGCAGGACTTCGTCCTGTCTCAGATCCGAGCCCCGCAGGAACTGTCCATGCATGGCAGCCAGCGAAATTCTTTGGCTTTCAAGGATTACATACTTTACACATAATTCAGCAACAAAAGTTTTAAAAAGCCAACAACCTCACCCTCAGGTTGGAATAAATATTGAATCTTACCACAGCAAGCAAAGGGCCAGATTTTCAAACGCGTGATTTTTATTTTTTCCATGTTATTTTATACATATTTGGTGCAAATACCAAAAGGCTCATAACCCACTCGTATTTCCTAACACAGTTTGCTCAGTACTATTAGAAAGCAGGAAAAAGACAAGTCCAACTGCGCAATTCCATTATTTGAATCCCTGAAATGTCTGCATTTTCTACCAGATGCTGCCCTCCATCCCATGAAACAGGCCTGCACTTGAGGTTCTGGAGGAGCTGGGACACTGGAGGAGTAATTTAAGCAGAGAAGGCTCCTTGCCACCTGAGCTCTTTACAAGCCCGTGCTGCTCCCCTGTAACTCCCCAGGAGAAGGCAGGAGAGCCATGGCAGCACACCAGGAAGGCACCCGGGATGCCCATTCAACACTCATTTATGGCTCACATTTTTAAGCCCTCTGAAACACAGCACAGAGCTGCTCTATGCAAGTCTCCATCACTGACAGAACATGAGCGGCACTGACCTTCTCTGGCTCACCAGTCATTAAGATTTTACTCAGAAAAAATATTATTCCAAGTAATGAGAAAGGGGGAAACATGAATTTTAATATATAGAGAACTAGAAGCCTATTTTGGGGTTCCCATACCATCAGTAGGAACTCTAGTCTGGGGTATAAAGTTTTATTTTCCATGACAGGAAAATGGGCTGACTGGAATTCAAGTACCATGGGGAATCGCCAGGGCAAGCTCAGAGCAGTTACCCAAGCTGAAAAAACTAAACTAACAAAAGGATTGTGCTCCTGTAACTGCAACCACAGTTGGGCTGTGCTGGCCCAGCCTTGTCAGCTGAGGCACAATTATTGATTTGGAATATCTAAATAAAGAGCTGTACATCACGGAGAGCCTTCAAAGCCCAGGCCACTCCACAGGAATGGTCCCTCCACCTCCCACACAGGCATTTCTTCTTTCTCTTCAGAATCGCTCATTTTCATAGAAGGAAGATGACTCCTCTGCGATATTAATTGAGGTGCTGTTAAATAATGCATTAGCAACAAGTAGTTCTAGGAATGTCTTGAATCCTGCTCCATAATATGCACCTGAGGGACAATCCCTGTTCATTAGGGCTACACTTTTCTGTACAAACACCAGAACACACCACATGGCTGATTCCCTCGATGTATTTTAAATCAAGGAAAACACACAGCAGGGAAAACAGTAAACCTGGAGTTCTGGGCTGAGGAAACAAGTGATTTTGGGTTTGTAAGCACATCATACTGATTCTTTTCAACCTTAAAAGAGCATAAATAAGACTTCATCATCACAGTACTAACTTAACTGGTATTTGAAATAACAGCTACCAGATATTCCTGTGCTTGCTGGTTAAAACCACAAGAAAAATGAACACTTTAAAGAAAATCATCCTCATTCAAGTAGAGACCAACCTCACACTCTCCAGAAGTTCCAGCACTATGATGCGTTATCCTTAAACATGCACACAGCTCACTCTCGACTGCTTCACCTGCACTGCTGCTGTAAGACCTCACTTACAGAGGGGACAGAACACTTCAAAAAACAACCTGAGAGATCCATGTGTCCACCAATGGAAAACACATTCCCACGTGGATGCACTAACAATCTGCCTAGGCAATGGAAAAGGTGTTTCAACTCAACATTTATTTAACTAACGGTGACACTCCACCTCATACTGTACATCCAGCAGTTTTACAACTGGAAATTATTACAAAAAAAAATCTAATTTCTCTCAGAATATCTACGTTTTGTCAGAAAAACTTTGCCTAACCAGCAAATAAAAAGTAAAAATAGAAGAGACGTGGATACACGCATGGGAGAATTTACAGAGCTGGGCAAAGCTGTGAGCACCTGACAGAGACAGGTACACACTCCTGCAACACTGCCAGGGTAAAAGTCTCTCGGGGCCTCTAAGAGAAGGCAAACTCCACTTTGGGATAAGCCAGCCAGGGCTCACCTCTAGCTCTACTGTGAGCCTACGCTGTACCGCACAACAAGCTACAGAAAGACACAATCATTAGGGGGAAAAAGGTAACTACAGAAACAGTCACTAACAAACGCACTCACTGCAATTCGGACAAAGAGAAGGTCTCGAATTATCACAGAACTTTCAGGGTTGGAAGGGACCTCTGGAGATCATGTAGCCCACTCCCCAAGAATGTCTCTAAATACCTCTTTTGGCCCAGCGATCCCACACTTTCCCTAGAGCCCATATTTGTCTGTACGTCTTTTATTATGTCCAGAAACTCAGGGACCAACTCCACTTACCTGTTGTTTTTTTTTATTTTTAAGCTACTTCAAAACCATTTACATTTTGTGCCCGCAGACAGCGCACCCAGCCAGCGACCCCAGCGCTGGGCAGCGGGGCCGGGGGAAGGCAGCGGCGGGCCCGCCCGAGCCCGGGGCCTGCGGAGCGCTCCGGCCCGGCGGGGCCGAGCCCGGCGGCCCCTCGGGCAGGTGAGTCAGCAGCCGTCCCCATCCCCGTCCCCACAGCAGCGACACCGCGGCCCCGCAGGGCCGGCCCGCTCCTTCCCCGCGCCCGCGGCCCTCAGCGGCGGCAGCTCCCACCTTGCTCTTCACCTCCATGGTGCCCAGGCCGCGGCTGCCCGCGGCGCCGCGCGGAGCCCGGCTCATGCCGCGCGCGGTCGCTGCTCTGCCTCCTCTGTCCGCCGGAGCGCTGCGGGACGGCGGCGGCGGCGCGGCCCAGCCAAAGCCCCGGCACCCGCGGCCGCTCCGCCGCCTCCGCCCTCAGCGCGGCCGGGCCGGGGCGGGGCCGCGCGGCTCCGGCACCTGCCGGGCACCGGGGCGGGGCCGCGCCGCGCCTGCGCCGCCTCCGCGGGGCCGCGGCGGGCGGGGCGCGCACCTGCCCCGCAGCGCAAGATGGAGGCGGCGGGGCGGGGGCCGTGAGGGGCCGTGCTGCTCTCCCCGCAGCGGGTGCGGGAGCCGTGAGGGGCCGTGCTGCTGCCCCCGCACCGGGTACGGGGCCGTGCTGCTGCCCCCACAGCGGGTGCGGGAGCCGTGAGGGGCCGTGCTGCTCTCCCCGCAGCGGGTGCGGGGGCCGTGAGGGGCCGTGCTGCTGTCCCCGCAGCGGGTGCGGGAGCCGTGCGGGGCGGGGGCCATGAGGGGCTCTGCTGCTGCCCCCGCAGCGGGTGCGGGAGCCGTGAGGAGCTTTGCTGCTCTCCCCGCAGCGGGTTCGGGCCGTGCCGCCGCTCCTGTCCCCGCAGCGGCCGCGGCCGTGCGCGCACGGGGCTGGAGCGCGGTTCGGCTCCCGCTGCTTCCTCAGGCACCTCCCGCCCCCGGGAGCCGCCATCCCGCGGCTCCGCATCTTCCCGCGGCCCTCAGGAGCCTCCATGGCGAGCTCCAGGTCTTCCACAACCATGAGGAACCAACCCTAACCATGGTGAGATCTGGGTCCTCCACAGCCATGAGGAACCAGCCCTAACCATAGTGAGCTCCAGGTCTTCCACAACCATGAGGAACCAACCCTAACCATGGTGAGCTCCGGGTCTTCCAGAACCATGAGGAACCAACCCTAACCATAGTGAGCTCCGGGTTCTCCACAACCATGAGGAACCAACCCTAACCATAGTGAGCTCCGGGTTCTCCACAACCATGAGGAACCAACCCTAACCATGGTGAGCTCCGGGTCCTCCACAACCATGAGGAGCCAGCCCTAACCATGGTGAGCTCCGGGTTCTCCGCAGCCCTGCAGACCCCAACCCTCAGCCCCGGAGCCCGGTGCCGCGCTGCCGTTCCCCCGCAGCCCCGTGGAGCCGCCATCCCATGGCCCGGTGCCCCTCACAGCCCCGGAGCCCCCGGGTCAGGCTGCCCTGACGGCTCCGAGCCCTCAGACATCGAGCTGGGGGATGGACCGGACGATCTCCAGGGAAAGATCACTTCCAGCCCCAGCGATTCTGTGATTCAGGATCCCACAGATGTGACACACAAACCCACCAGTGTTAGCTGATGTTTGCACGTTACATAAATAAACCTTGGTCGGGCCAAAAGTGTGAAGTCTCCCTCTCAGGATGGGGCTTTATGTCCATCCTGAACATAAAGCTGTTCATGGAGCTTGTTTTCACTTAAGTCACAAATAAGATTGCCGGATCTGGTCGTGTCAGAGCTAACCTTCCTTATTGTATTAATTCTGAGACTATCAATTTCATTTAAAGGCCAGTTAAGCTACCCTGATAAAAGTACAAGGTTTTCAAAAAGATTGTAAACTGTCTGAAAATAAATTACTTCTCACGTGTATGGACAAGAAGAAAGCATGTACATTAATCTCATAATGTCAACAGACCTTTGAATTACAGGTCTCTCCATTATCTATGAACCTGGTGGAAGAGAACGCCGTGTGAGGTTTCATCATGTGTGGATGCCAGTGCTGGGAGCTCAAACAATGCCTTGCACCTGAGGCACGCCATGGGTGTCTAGTCCTCTAGTCTCAGTTGGTAATCAGTAATTAAATAAAAAGCATCCAGTGCTGAATCACTTCTAAGTCGGTGCTGATTTTTGTACAGTTGATCTTCCTCCCATCACGCCAAAGGCAAAGGAATTGCAGCTCTCACTCGAGCCAAGACAAGCTGTAATTAGCACAGAGGATATTGTTAATAGTTAAATATAGTTTGCTGCCAGACGGTGTCTAGGCTGATTCAAGTCTTCTCATCCTTTATCCAGCATGTTTTGGTTTTACACTGCAGAAGGACACAGAGAGAATTCAGCCTGTACATTCAGATAGAATCTGTGATCCTGGTGCAGTAGAAGACAGATTACAGCTCTGAGAGCAAGACCAGGATAAAACCTCTTATTCTGTCACTTTGTAATTATAACATTGAAAAGAGTTTGGACTGCTTTCCATATCTGTCTTCTACAGCGCTGTTTAATGAGCTGAGCACAGAGAAGAGTGCAAGAGACAAGGGAACAGTGAGTTCTCTGGGGCTTTAAAGCTGTTGGGTTGGCTCTTTCCTCCTGGAGAAAGGGAGGGAAAACCTCCTGAAGCTGATTTCTGCTTGGAGCTGTTGTGCAGTTAATTTTACTGCTATAGATTTATGAGGTATCGCCTAAGATAATTTGTTTTCTATTGTGCATTCCTAGCATGGCTGGAGTGCCAGGCAGTGGGTGTGGGAGCCAGCCTGAGGAGTCAGGGCAAATTCATTTCAAGTCACTGGAACCAACCTAATAAAATGTATTAATCACTGGCTGGCTTTCATCACAAGGAGCTGACGTATGAGGAAGGAATGTGATAAACAATTTGATCTCAGATAAAGGTGGGGAGTGAGGCAGGCTCTTTGTAAGGTAAGCTTATAGAGCTATTTTAGTCACAAGTTCTGTACAACCTGTGATTCAGACCTGGTCAAGCTATTCATGGCACGTTCAGTTTCTGTGAGTTGAAAGACAGGTTGGGTTTCCTGATCTCTGAGCTGCTGGGGAAGCTTTTTTGGGAGGCCTCTTTTCCCCCTTTGTTTGTTTTGGTGTAGAAATTCCATCACTTAGGTCCACCATGCAGTACAGTGAAATTGTGCCAAGATGTTGCTTTCCTATCCCAAATTTCCCAGATTTTAAGTGGAATTGTATTCCATACAGCCCTCCTGGGAATTCACAGAGTATTTCCAAGAATAAGGCACAGAAAATCGCTGTCACCATAGGTTGGCTGTTATTGATGATCCACCTAATCTTTTATTGCATAGTTCAGGGCTTATGCTGATTTCATATTTAACATAAAGTAGTCTTTATTTACACTGTCAGTGCCAGCTCAGAGGAGTGATTGTTAGATGCACTAGATTGTAATCTGAGCTTGTCTTGGAGTTAATGAGAGACTGGAGAGTTTTTTGATGGGTAGAGAAAACTAAAAGGCAAAAAGAGAAGCTTTATTTTCAAAATGATAATAAAGTTCTGCTTTCTTTCAAGAATAAATCCTGTACTTACAGGCTTTCTTTTTGATACCTTCTGCAATTTTGATGCATTAATCTTGTGTCCCAGTTGCATTTCCCTACAAAGAAGCATTTTCAACAGGAGTGTTGCACTTGGATACTCCATTTTCACAATATTAGGGACCAGCGTGACCTCAAATTGCTTTTGGCCTCTCCGATAAGGGAGTGGTGGAGACAAGCCAGTGCTGTCATGGAGGCATCTGATGTTCACAAATGCAAAATTATTGTAGAGCACTACTTCTGGGTCCCCATGAATGCAGGGAAATCCTCTGAATGCCTCTGTGCTGATAGCGCTGATCCCGAGGCAGAACGTGAGTCCACAAGTGCTGCATCAGAGAGGAAGAATTGGAGAAGGGGACTTGTTACCCTGATCTCCATGGAACACACTCCACACCAACAGCTCCACACAAACACAGCAGCAACTCAGCACAAAACCCCCAGGGCACGGCAACCTAGCTGCTTCATCAATAACAGCAGTGTTTGAGTAGCACTTGTGTAATAAAAATGTTATCTCTCACCCTGAAATTGTGCCGGTTATAGGATTTTAACTTGGGGATGGGTTTTTTGTTTATCTGTTTGTTTGAGTTTTCAAAATTTTATTTTACTGAAGGGGGGAAACAATAATTGGGTTAGTAATGAGTTTTTGTGTTCTGTTTCTGCCTTTGCTTTCTTCTTTCCTGTCAGGAAAACTAGCACCATTTTTTCCTTCCCCACTCCTCCTCCAGGAACCTTTAGTTGTTACTTTGATGCAATATTTACTTACCTGTCTGTGACAAAATGAATTGATTGTTTTTCAAGTTCATATATAAGATCTTATCCGATAAAATATTTATAGTTTCCTGGGGCTGGGGATTTTTCTTTCGGTTTGTACTTTTATTTTGTCTCCTTTTATGGGAAAGGTTGTCTTCATACCATGCTGCCTGTGAAAGAAACATTTGTTTCAGGTGTGTTATAAATCCAGTTATAAACTAGGACCAGTGATAAACTCCTGAAGTTTTCTGAAAACCCTTTCCTAGCAAGTCAAAAGCCGATATTGATACATTTGTTTAAATTCTCTGAGGTTTCTAACTAAAATAATGAAAAGCTTTAAAAGCTCTTTCTTCCCCTTCATCTAGCAATCCATTTGTGTCCGATGACTCTGAATTCTTTTGAAATTCCCCCTTGTTTAAAAGGGCAGTTTGGATCCCAGCTGACCCCTGATGCTTGCACTCTGTGGGGTTTAATGATTTAACTCTCCTGCCCGGAGCTGCCCAGGCCAATGGGAAACACTTCTGGGGTTTTTACACAAGAGAATTCCTGAACATTTCCTGCTTGGTTTTCCACTACTCACTGAGTATTCCTGGGCCAGAATTTTAGAGGTATGGAAAAAAAGGGCAAATCAAATGAATAATTGCTGCAAAATTTACTTTAAACTTCATTTGGTACAGATTGGGATTTTAATTTTGTCATATGCTTAGATAAACAGCTCTGCCTAATAAGCCTTTTGGAATAAAACCTTTGCTGTTAAGCTTACCTGGAAAACATATTGTGGCTATTTGTGAAGAAGACTCTGCCCTCTGCTAGTGACTGCCACTCAGTAAATGTGACACGAGTGACACTTTTAAGTGCCAGTTCCTTTTGCCAAAAAGGAACATTTGTACATGAATGGTGCTTGATAGACCTCAAAATTAAAATGAAGCAGCCTCTGTGGACTCCCCAGTTTCATGAGCAGCAGCTCCTGTTCTGCAGTGCCTGGTGTCCTGGTGTCCCACTGCAGTGGCTGTGCCATGTCCCCCTGTCCCCCCAGCTCCTGTTCTGCAGTGCCTGGTGTCCCGCTGCAGTGGCTGTGCTGTGTCCCCCTGTCCCCCTGTCCCTCAGCTCCTGTTCTGCAGTGCCTGGTGTCCTGGTGTCCCTCTGCAGTGGCCGTGCTGTGTCCCTCTGTCCCCCAGGTGAGCTGGGTGACCACGGGGTGTCATTTTGGCCTCCCTCTGTGAGTTTGTGTGGTGTTCCCATGGCCAAACCGCTCCTGCCCCGTGCTTTGGTAGGTGCTGTTTGAAACCTTGCACAGAACCTTTTCCTGGGTTTTGTGGCTGCTTCTTTCGGAGCTGCTGCAGCGCGTTTGTGCCCCGATCAAAGGCTGTGACAGACACGCGTGAGGAGGGCAGCTCATGGCAGGGACTGTGCCCGTGTCTGGCTCAGACAATGAATGCATTTTGCCAATGATTCCTGCCTCCGGTTGCAAAAATGACGATAGCTTTTCTAGAGCAATGAACTATCGCTTGTCGAGGCTGAATTATTTATTATCGGATGGCGCACGAGTCGCGCAGGAGCGCTCACACTGCTGGAGCAGCAGCTGGCAGCGCCGCAGTGCTCGGGAAGGGGATGGGACACTCGGAAGGGCACCGCTGGGGCCTGGCCGTGCCCAGCGGGTCGCCCTGGCCGTGCCCATCGCGTCGCCGCTGTCGCGACATTCGCCGCTGTCGCCGCCGTCCCCCCGCGGGTGCAGCGGGAGCCGCCGCCGCCAGAGGGCGCCGTGCCCGCGCCGTGCCCGCGCCGTGTGACCGGAGCGACGTCCGTTAATGACACCATTAATTACACCATTAATTACACCATTAATTACACCATTAATTACACCATTAATTACACCATTAATTACACCGTTAATTCATTACAACAGCGGCCTTGGCTCCCGGGACTGCCCAGGACATTAACTGCTCCCACAGCCTTAGCTGTATTTGTAAAGGCTGTATCACACTGCTGTTACCGTGCTTTAAAATACTCATCAAATCACAGGATGGCGTGGGTGGGAAGGGACCTTAAAGCTCATCCCATTCCACCCCCTGCCACGGACACATTCCGCTCTCCCAGGCTGCTCCAAGCCCCGTCCAAGCTGGCCTTGGGCGCTTCCAGGGATGCAGCGCTTCCAGGGATGGCACAACGTTTCCAGGGATGGTGCAAAGCCCTTTGATTTATTTGATTTGTCATAGACTTCTTGTTGCAATCATAAGATGAAGTTACCAACACTTTAGGAGAATGTAAACAATTATAAGGAACAATTTTTTGGGGGGAAATATGAAACTTTTATCATAATTATATTATGAGATTAGTTTAGGCTTTTTTGTCTTGGTGTTTTATGTATCCATACACAAACAAGCCAAGCCCCTGTGAGACCCCAGAGAGTAAACAGACAGATGTGTACACATAAATGCAACAGAACTGTCCCTGTTTATTAACCAGATAGTGCTGGGGCAGTGGTCATAAGTAAAACTACAGAAGTACAAGCCAAAGAGACTTGAAAAGTAATTCAAATTTTCCATGCACGCCACATTTGGAAATCCTGAATCCTTTGAGTTCAGCCACTGTCCCAGTTGTGTTGAAGTTTTAGAAGATACTCTTTGCTTCTGTTGGCAGGTCTCTTACCTTCCCTCCTGAGTTATAATACCAGGAGCTAAAAACTCCAGCACAGCTTGATGCACAAAGAGGAATAACAATCGTGTTCTTGGAGCTGGGGATGTGTATTTCCAGTTCAATCTCACTGTAACCCCCCTCAGAGGCTCGGAGCAAATGCTCTGGGCAGGGATGGTTTGCTGGCACATGCTCTGCAGTTTGGTGTGCTACAGATCAGGAGGCTGAGAGAGAATCCACTTCTATGCAGATCACTCCACATTATGAAGATGTAAAGTGACAATTAAAAAAATACAAACTAGAGAAGGGTGGAGTGGGGCCATGGGCAAATGTTGGCATACATATTGCTTGCATTAGGAGCAGCAAGAATTATTGTCTCTGCAAGTTATCCTGGTGCAAAGGATCACAGTAACAGGCCCAGCTACTGAGTTATTAGCTCTTGCTTTTATAAACAGAGTCCTGGCTCACAGCAGCCTTTCTAAAAGTCAGTTTAGTCTGGATCTTCCTGAGAAGGCTGGGCTGGGCTGCTCACAGGGTTGGCTGCCTGTAATCTGGTCCATTCAGAAAACAAACAAAAACTACTTTATTCAGGACTTAAACAATAAAGTTATGATTAATCTGCTGATGCCAGAACGCTGGTGATGCTGAAACACTAAATGTGTAATGTTGCTGCAACCACGGTGAATGCTTTGTTGTAAAATGATCTTTGTGTATCATTGGCTTATAGTGATGGATGTTGAGTGGCTGAATCAGGGAAGGGTTTTTGTGAAGCGTGCTGAGATCTTGCAGGAAACGTCCTGGCAATTTTTTTCATGTCCCTTTAGGTCTGAGACACATCAGAGTGTGTTTTATTTTTTCACTGTAAATATTATAATGGTGCCAGCAATGCACTATTTACTGCTTTTCATATGCGTGAGAATACTAAACATATGTATTTCTAAAGGGAATTCCAGAAGAATGTGAAACTAGCTTGTAGCAATAATTTGTAGGTTTGTGTCCATTGTTTTCAGGAATATGTAAATTGTTACATTATAGAACTCACTTTGAACCCTGCTGCATAATTAGCTGCACTAAACATCAGTATTCAATTTGGGAAATCTGTAGCCAAGTGTTTTATTAGAATTTCGTGGAAAAGGAGAATGTGAACAAAACCATAGAGCAAATGATCTGAAATGCAGTTAAAAATAATGAAAACCAAGCACCAGCCACATAAACACACCAGATGAAGACACAGCAAATGAAGATCATAAAAAGTGAAGTGGAATAAAAGCGCATAAAGCCATTCCTCAGCTGAAGTAAATGGGCACATCTGCAGCAGGAGTGAGGGAACCGTGGTCATTGGCATTTGCTGAGGAGCTGCTCTGTGAATTTTCTTAAAAGGCTCATGGTTAGGAGGAAATGCCATTAACAGTAATGGCTTTTTGGGCAACTGGTTGCACAGGGCTCCTGCAGAGATTTGGTGACAAATGTCCTCCTGCAAATCCAGCTGATTTCAGCTGGTCCCAGTGTGCTCCACCCTGCTGTGGGGCCAGGGACGTGCTGCAGTGCCAGCAGCGTCCTGAGCTGCAGGAGCTGCCATGGCACCACCCTGTGCCCGGGGCTGGGGCACACAGCCACTGCTGCCAGCCTGGAAAGCCCCAGAGAGCAGCAGGACACTGCAGCTGCCTTTGCTGGGGAGGATGCTTCAAGCACCCAGTGGGTGTGACCATAACCCCCAAAATCCCCAGAAAATCAAGGCAGGAGTTAACAGGGTTACAGTGGCTGGAATGTCACGTACTCACCTGTACAAATCCATGTCCTCACATCTCCTTGCTTTGTGTTCCAGGTGCCCCAGCTGTGACATCCGTGGTGTGCCATCACTGCCATCTGCAGTGCTCCAAGCCCCAGCCAGTTTGAAGCCCTGGTGTGAATCCCACTTGTGCTTGTGTCTCAGCACAGTTCTTCTGAACACAAATACAACCCAGGGCTGTGGCAAGCACATTTCTCTCTGTGCACCTTTATGAAAAATCCTGAGAGAGAGAGAAACGTGCTTGCCACACAGGGTGCTCCAAACGTTGGCTCAGGCAAGTCCATCTGCCCATCTGGTTTTGTGCCTTACTGCTCTCACTTTCATGTGTGTCAGCTCCTCATGCCTCTGCTCACAGTCGTGTTCAGCTGGGCAAGAGATCTTCCTCTGCCTCCTTCCAGACTTTCCTTTAGAAACGTGCACAGGAAAATACAAATCCTGACCAGCTTCATAAAGGGCTGTGACAGAAAGCAGTAACCCTGCCCTGAGAGGTCCTTGCACGGGATATCTGGTCAGCTGGAGCTTTGAGACCCTCACTTTGTGTTTCAGCCTCCTGCAGCGGGGTGGGTTTCAGGATGTGTGAGCTGGATGCTGCAGAGCGGGGCCCAAGGGAAGAAAACACCATTGCTAATAAAGTTCTGGTAAGGGCATGGCCAAATTCCGTGCAGTCAGCTCATTTTCCCCGTGGGGAGTGTCTGGCTGCCTGTGCTGTCAGTCACTGAGCACGGGGAAGTGCTGCTGGAAACCAGGGGACATGGAAGATGGATGAGGCACAGCAGAGGCCCAGGAGCTGTGCCCGGGCAGGGACACGTCTGTGTGGGCTGTTTGCAAAAGGCCCGGCCAGGCATTGTTCAGGAGAGAGGTGTGAGTGTGGGGTGCCACAAGAACGGGGAGATCCCAGCCTGCTTCCCACATTCACCTCCTTCTGCCGGGATTGTCTTCACTAGCAGCCTCACCTCCTTCTGCCGGCATTGTCTTCACCAGCAGCCTCACCTCCTTCTGCTGGGATTGCCTTCACCAGCAGCTTCACCTCCTTCTGCCAGGATTGCCTTCACCAGCAGCTTCACCTCCTTCTGCCGGGATTGCCTTCACCAGCAGCCTCACCTCCTTCTGCCGGGATTGCCTTCACCAGCAGCCTCACCTCCTTTGCCAGGATTGCCTGGAAGGTGTCTGGGAAGCTGGCAGGAGGGAGATCGTGCCCAAGGAGCAGTACCTGCCCGCAGAAGCAAGAAGGAGGTCAGTAGTGGGTGCAGCAGGAAGGACTCGGAGCAGGATTTGGCCACCGGAGAATCAAAGAGAGTAAATGACATCTGCTCAGTACCAGCAAACCTATGGAAAGGCGGGATGGGAAAGGCAGGAGGCAAGGAGAGAAAGAAAGGTGGAGATGATGATGATGATGATGATGATGATTAGCCTGTGTGACCGAGGGAACATTTAAAGGCACGCTGGAGAGGCAGTGTGGGATGAGGGCAGAGGAGGAGGGAGCAGTGGATGGGGAAGGGGGAAAGGCGGGATCTGGGCACGGCAGCAAAGGCCTGAGCAGAAGGGGTAAGAGCTGGGCAGAGGAACGGGGCGGTCCCGGGGCTGCGGGACGCGTGTCCCGCGGGAGCCGCGCGGGCGGAGCGCGCCCGGGATGCTCCCGGTGAGGAGCCGGGCCGGGCCGGGAGCGCCGCTCGGATGTGGCGGAGCCGCGCGGTCCCAGCCCCTGCCGGCGCCGGGGGGTCGGAGGGGAGCGGGAGAGGGAGAGGGAGGGAAGGAGGGAGGGAGCGAGGGGAGCAGCGAGCGGCGCGGAGCCCTCGGCATCCCGCGGCAGCGAGCGCTCCGAGCCGCGGCTTCCTGGAAGCGGAGCCCGGCTGGGCGGCGATAAGCGGCGATAAGCGGCGATAAGCGGCGGCTCTCCGGCCCTCCCGGCCGCCCGCGACAGCCGCGACAGCCGCGACAGCCGCGACAGCCGCCACGGCAGCGGAGCCGAGCCGCGCTCCGAGCCCGCCGGCCCGAGCGCAGGTGGGCACAGGTAGGGCACAGCTGGGCACAGCTGGGCACAGCTGGGCACGGAGAGAGGCTCGGGGGGCGCGGGGAACCCGCTCCGCCCGCAGGGGACAGCAGCTAGAGGGGACACGGACACCGGAGCCGGGACTCGGTCACCGGGGGGATGCGGTCACTTGGGGGCTGCGGTCACTGGGGGATGCGGTCACCTGTGGGATGCGGTCACTTGGGGGGATGTGGTCACTTGGGGGGGATGTGGTCACCTGCGGGACTCGGTCACCTGCGGGCCAGGCGAGCGTCTGCGATCAAGCCTCAAGGGATGCCAAGGCTCCCGCCGGGGCTGCACCCTCGCAGAGAGGCTCGGTCGCTTTTTGTCCGGGGTGAGGCATTCCCGGCAGGAAACCCCCCGGGAATCCCCTGGCTGGAGCAGGTGGAACATGGAGAGGAGCAGGAGAGCTTTGTGCCATCCCGTCGAGTTTGCCTTTTGGAGGTGTTGTTGCATGAGCTGGTTATGTTTTAGTTAACTCTCTTTGTCTGTGCAAAGATTACATTTTATTTGCCTTTTTTTTTTTTATTGCTTATTCGTGTAAATACAAGTTGAGGTTTTGGGTCATGGCCCAGTTACATTTAGATTCAGACAGAGTTTAATTTCCCCTTTTAAAAAGTGTTTTAAATAAGTTGGGCCATATGGAAGTAGAGTTGTTAATCAACCAAAGAAACTTGAAGAAGTTTGAAAAATAGAGTTATATACTTCTGGAGCCATTTCTTGTATTGAACCAGCACCAGTACTCAAACTCCCGATTCAGTCTTTTCCTTTGTTGGGATCAAGACTTAATCTGTCCATACCTGTGTTTTCACAGCTGCAAAATGGGAGCTACACCTATTGATGAGGTGCTTACTTTTTTTTTTTAAGATCTTAATTAAAAACAAGAAAAGCAGAGGAAGATCATTTGCAAGGGTAGTAAACAGTGCAAAATACATCTGAGGGAATATTGCATGTTGAATGGAGCGGGTCCCCAAAGATGCTGTGGCTGGAGGAGTGTGCAGTGAGGAGCTCCCTCTCTGTTGTATTCCTGGGTCATGCAGCTCATCCCTTCCCTGCTCTGAACCCTGCACAGTGAATGACACAAGCACCACGTGTAGCAGCGCAGGAAAAGCTGCACAGACCCTGCCAAAATGGGCTGGAGCTGCTGTGGAGTGGCAGGCCCAGCCTCCTCCTGCCCCAGGTCTGGAGAGGAACGTGTGAGACACGTGGGAGCTGGCAGTGCATGTGAACCTGGCAGCATCCTCCCTCCTTCACTTAGAGCCTGGACACCCCGGGGGAGTGAAAGGGCTTCCCTGAGCTGCCAGGACCCCATCCTGAGCCAGGGTTCCATCCTGGAGGCACTCAGAGCTGCAGGGGTGCTGTCAGCAGCACGGGGCCAGGGGGAGGCCAGAAGGGAGTTATGGAGTTATGTCATGGATTCCCCAAGGACAGGGGAAGGATGGGATGGTTTCCTTCTGTCAGGACAAAGAGCAGCTGCACAGCTGCTCTCCAATGTTCTCCCCAGCCCTGGGTTCCTGTGGAGCAATCAGGCAGGGAGCTGGGATCCTGGAGCAGCACATCCACCAATGCCACTTTATTCCCTTCCAAGCCAATTCCTTCCCAAAAGCTCCTTTGCAATATCCCCATAAAGAGTCTGAGAAAGGGACCTGAGCCCCTCTGGCTGGAAAGGGAAACCAGGCTCAGTCTGTGGGGGGGTTAAGGTGTGATCCTCACGTGTCTCAGGGTCTGAGGAGTGGCAGTGTGGGGTCACAGAGCACCTGGACAAGGCAGAGGTTTGGGCACAGAAAGTTATCCAAGATAAAGCGAGGGAGGGGGAGCTGTCTCAGAACGGTTATTAATTGGTTCCATTTGGATGAAATAAATAGAAAGACTGGAACTGAAGGAGATAATTTGTGTAAAATAGTAGGTTTAATATTATTTGAATCTGCACACTTGATCTTAGCCAAAAGGCTGAGAAAGAGGGAACAGACAGAGTTGAATTATTCAGGCTTTTGTTGGCCAGCAGTGGATTTTGGAAGGTGACTGGCTGGTGACAATCCAAAATTACAGAGAGTGAGTTGTGCAAGGACAGCAGCCAGCCTTTAATGGCTACAGGTGCTCGGGGCCCTGGCCTCAATTCCCATCCTCGGATGTGCCTGCAGAAGCACAACAGGGACATACATGAAATACCAGGTTTTAGCCACTTCTTTCAAATTTCCATCTCTGCTGCCAGTTTATTCTCCCTGAGGACAGACTGCTTTAAACCAGTATGTCTTCAAAGACAGAATGACTGAAAACTATCATTTTTATTCTGTTCAACTTTTAAGGGCAAAAACTTGCTTTTCAGACAGACAAGGCATTTAATCACCAGTAATCCAGATCAGAACACTGAGAACACAGAAATACCCTAAGTGTAGTTAGCAAACAGATTTATATGTAACTGCTCTAGATGTGAATTTAGCTGTTTCAAATTAAATAATAAAAACTATTTTATGGAGAACAGATGCAATTATTATTGGGACAGTAACTGTGTCAGTGACATTTTATTGCTCGTGTTCTTTCTGGGAATCCATCCCTGATCTGCTTGATGAAGTAGCAAAAATCTACTTCCATTATTTCCATAATGTAAAATCTATTGATCCTCAAGAGCTTGAAGAGCTCAAGGCTGCATGTTTTGGGAAGAATTTTGTCCCTGGAAGGGTGCTCAGGCCTTGGCTGCCCAGGGAGGGTTGGAGCCCATCCCTGGAGGTGTCCCAGGTGTCCCTGGAGGTGTCCCAGGTGTCCCTGGAGGTGGCACTCGGAGCTCTGGCTGGGGACAGGGGATGGGCACAGCTGGCACTGGATGTGCTGGGAGGGATTTGCAGCAGTGCTGGCTCTGTGGCTGTGGGAGGTGCCTCATCCTGGGGCAGAGGGGTTTTACAGACACCCAGGGGCTCTGACAGGCAGGTGTGACCTGGGGATGGTGCAGCAGCGTTGGGAGGTCAGAGATCAGCATCAGTCCTGCTCCACTGCATAGCAGAGTTATGCTTGTGATTAGGGAATGAACCTTGTTCCTCTCAGCTGGATAATTTATTTATTTCACACGGTGGGAACAGCAGTAGCAAAGCACTGATCATTTTATTTTAAAAAATCCCTGGCTTATAGACCGTGTTTACCACGAGGGTTTTCTCTAACCACTGTTGAAATGTTTTCAAACTTGCCATTTTAAGCCATGCACAAATACCCGTAGCTGCTGTTCTGTGTGCTGGGGAGGCAGGAGGGGTGACCTGGTTACGTGAGCTCACAGATCTCTCTCTGTCTCTCGTTCTTGCAGACAGAACAACAACATAACTTTCTTCGTTCAGGATAGTTAATGTTCTGGCCCAGAACTACAGCACCAGATGTGTTGCCACAGAAACAATTTAAAGGGAGAAGGAATTGTAAGCAAATTGTCTTTCTTGTGGAAAATGTTTGAGAGCCTCTCCTTGGTTGCCTTGTTTCTATCTGTGTGTGTGCACAGCAGAGAACAAGGGACAATTTTGCTTTTGTTTTGTACATCTGCTATTGGTTTAAAATTCTCTATACAGGGTTGAAAATTGAAAAATATTCTATTATGGGCATGACTTATGTACCTCAGAGACATTTTTTATTAAATCCTGATTCATTTTTAGAAACTTTTTTCCTTTAAAAATGTGCTGTGTGCTAGCTGATTTACTTACCTCCACTTGCAACATGCTTTGGAAAATATTTCCAGTCACAGTTGTTTCTGTGAAAGTAAGAAAACATTTGACTTTATAGTTATCCCAGATTTGGGTGCTGAGAATTAGGGTCACATTCTCCTTACTACACTGGCATGCTGATGAAAAGAGGGAATGTTTACAGGAAATATGTTGATTTAATTTTGCTTAGGAAGCCTTAAAGTAGCCAAAGCCCTTGATTTTAGCTAGTGTTTCTTTTTCTCAAAGCAGTGGATGCTCTATTCAACACAGTCCTTTCTCAGCTGTTATGAGAATACTTGTCTGAACAAAATGCAATGTGAATTAGGTTAGTATGTCCTTTTGACATTCTTGACCACAGCATAACATCTTTATCCTGCATTCTGTTTGGGAGAGTAACCAGAGGAACATCCAGGAGGGTCCCAGCCCTGGCAGGATTTGAACAAGGCCACAATGCAGACATAAAGAGCTTTGTTTCCACAGTTCTTTGTGCTTCATGCAGTTGGGAGGCCTTTGTCCCTGCACATTTGGAAATACTGCTGGCTGTGGAACTGAAAGAGCCAAAACTGCTTTATCTCACCAAAAGCCAAGGTGAAGTCTGACTCTCTTTGCAGTGATGGAAAGATTTTGCCATGTGCAGCTGTATGCACGATGCTGCCCATGGCTGGGAGGGAATGGACACTCAGGATTATCCTGAGAAACCTCCTGTCCTTACCTGCCTGTTCAGGATTCCCCTCCGTGAGAGTTATGGTTGTTAAATCCGTTTTCCTATAGCCAGACTTGCAAATGCCCCTGAGTCTGGAAATACACAGTTTATTCCCTTTTTTTACTCATTGTTGTACAAATCTGGGATCTTCACTTTTCCTTTGAGGAAAAAATCTATCCAGGTGTCCCCGAGCTGGGAGCAGTTGTGTGTGGTTCAGAAAGCAGTTTGAGCTCACTGCAAGTGTCCTGCCAGAGCACTGGGCTGTGTGCCATGTCCCACTCTGCAGTCCTGGCAGCTCCACAGCATCCACATCACCCAGCGAGATCTGCCAGGCCGATAAGAAACTCATTTCTCTCCTGCATTCCTTCCCCAGGCCCAGCTCCAGCCCTGGGTGTGGGAGGAGTGCGGAGCTGGTGTCTGCAGGGCTCAGAAATGGGCTGCAGTGGGAATGCAGAGCTGGTGTCTGCACGGCTCAGAAATGGGCTGCAGTGGGAATGCAGAGCTGGTGTCTGCACGGCTCAGAAATGGGCTGCAGTGGGAATGCAGAGCTGGTGTCTGCACGGCTCAGAAATGGGCTGCAGTGGGAATGTGGAGCTGGTGTCTGCATGGCTCAGAAATGGGCTGCAGTGGGAATGTGGAGCTGTGTCTGCACGGCTCAGAAATGGGCTGCAGTGGGAATGTGGAGCTGTGTCTGCACAGCTCAGAAATGGGCTGCAGTGGGAATTTGGGGCTGGTGTCTGCATGGCTCAGAAATGGGCTGCAGTGGGAATGCAGCTCTGGAGCTGCAGCCCTGCCTGTGACACAGGTTTTGCATCCAGGTTCCTGCTCTGGAGCTCTTGGGGTGCAGTCAGCCCTTGTGTTTACAGGCTGGTCCAGGGGCGCCCTTAATTACTTCACGTCTCTGCTGTTTGATCCCATGAGAAGGCAGCTTGGTGTTTCCTCAGGCAGTGGAGCTTTCCCAGACAGGCACTGTAAACTGGAAATATAGGTACTTGTAATTTTCTTAAAAACCTCCTTTGGGCCTGAAATGCCTTGTGCTTGGTTTCAGTCCAGTATTGACTAAGACTGGAAAGTGTGAATAATGTCACTTCAGCTGTATTTGAGTTATTCAAATGAATTTTAAAGCTATATACTTTCCACTTATATTGTTCCATAATTCTCTGCACTTACATAACCTCTGTTTTATTATTGAAATTGCTACAGACTTGAAGAGGGAAATATAATTTTCCAATATTGGGCCTGAACAGATAAACAGGGAGGCAATTCCAAGGTCTCAGTGTGCTTTAAAGTCTGAATGTTTGCTGCTTTAATGTTGCTGTGAATAGCTTTGTACTTTTACTGGTGCAGAAGAACCTCCATAACCTTCCCTTTCCCTGGGCACTGAACTTCTGAGATGTTTCCATTACGTAATTGAAATGTCACAAAAAGAGTTTAAAGACTTCTGCAGACTGTAAGGAAGGATTTTGTTGGAAGGGCTGTGCACAGTTCAAACAGCAGGCCAGGGTTTTCCCAAGGGATATTCCCAGTGCAGCCCTTTGAGCCAGCACTGCACGAGGCTGAGACCTGAGCTCTCCACAAAGTTCTTTGGCTTTGCTGAGGTTTTGAAGGCAAGTGGTTTGTAGCACGCTATGACCTGGATTTTTGGAATGGCAAACAAGAGAAGAGCATTTACACTGGGGGCTGTGTGGGGGCATGCCTGGGTTTGAGTCTGCAGCACCACACAGCGCTGTGTAAGTTTGTTGTGAATGTACCTGCAGCTCCTTAGTGCTCTTAGTGCAGCACCAAGTGCCCAGGCTGGGTGGAAATGTGCCACTGATGTCTGAAATGGAGCCCAGACACTGACCTGGAAGGGAAAGCCTCTCTGCAGAGCCCTGACATGCAGAAATGTTCCTTCAGTCAGGCACAGCAGGCACTGGGACAATAGAACTCTCCTTTGTGTAACTCTGCTGAGCTCATTGCAGCTCCTTCCTAATTCCTCTGAGGCAGAGTGGTGCCTCTCCCTTTTTCTGAAGGGTTCACATGCCAATGTGTTGTGCAACAACATAATTTGTTAACAAATAAAGAAGAATTTAAATAACCTTAGAAAATCTGTGCGGGCATCCCAGCTGCCTGCAAACAAACAGCAGAAGTGCAAAACATTTAAGTAGCAATGCAAAGTATCTCAAAATTGCTTGAGCTTGGGTTCTTCAAGAACAAAACCACAATTGTAAGGAGAACATGCTCTGCAGGAGAAGGTTCTGGATGAGAGCACGCACTGCATCTCCTGGTAAATCTCCAGTCCAGACATAATTCCTGTGCTGTTTTCCCAGAGCTGTAGTAACACATGATGAATCTTTTCCCCATGTGTGTATGTATGAATTTGACCCCTTTTAGTTTCATTTAAAGCAATAAGTGAGGATACTTTGACCTGTAATTGTCAAGTCATGTTTACAATACAGTAAAACTGTATCTTCTTGTAAAAAATATCCGTCCTGAGGAAGCCAAACCATACAGAGGAAAACTCCACATTTCTGTCAGGACACCAAACACACGGGCTGCCCCTGCTGCTGTAATTGTCTCAGTCTGCAGTTGTCCTGCTTCTGCACTGCTGCAGTGCTGGAATCACTTGTCAGGATGTTTTGTTCCTGAATTTGGAAGGGAGCCCAAGGGTCCCTGCTCTGTGCATTGTCCGTGGCAGCTCTGCTGAGGATCTCCAGTGGGGGTTCAGGAGATCACTGGCCCATGGATGCTGAGTAAACCAGTCCAAGGTCTAAGAAAAACTCCTTGTGATGCTGAAAAATAGGAAACGCTAAGCAGATGTGTTAGCTGCAGTAAAAGCTTTGGGTCCCCAGGGACCAAACAATTGGGTTCAGAGACTTTGAAAAAGTCTGGGACAGAGAGCTGGTTGATTTTTTTTGTGCACAAAGCTGCAATGCATTTGCATGAGTGACTCTTGCTTGTTTGTTGATGGTATTCATAACATTTCAAGGGACCTTAAATTACATTAGCTTTTGGTCTAAATGTTGAAGTGGTTTGATGGTGACTGATCCTCCTGAGCAACTTCTGCTTAGCACTTCCAGTTGCCTTTTTCTTCCAGGAGCCACTCTCGTGTGCTTGGGCTGGGTGTTCTGGGGGCCCTGACATTTCCAGGAATCTCTTATCTCTGGCAGAGGCCTCGTTGCTGTCAGTCATTGATAAGTGGGAGAGTAAACATGTTGCTGATGACACAGTGCTGAGCACCAGTCTGATTCCATTGCACACTGTGCTCCTCCAGA
Source organism: Taeniopygia guttata (assembly GCF_048771995.1). NCBI lineage: Eukaryota > Metazoa > Chordata > Aves > Passeriformes > Estrildidae > Taeniopygia > Taeniopygia guttata. The sequence goes on from NC_133045.1 coordinate 14,554,203, forward strand.
GAAAAATTCTCCTACCACTCATTAATATTTAAAATTGTCTTTCCTGTATGATTTTTGTTATGACTTATCTGTTCTTGCTCCCTTTTAGTGCAGGGGGTTTTTTCTTGTTTGCATATTTCAGTCACATTAGAGCCATCACTTCCTAGTCTTGCTAGAAACGCTTCCGAAATAAGTGTGGTTAAATAGTTATTTAACTTCTGATGAATAGGGAAAGGAGTTTTCACATGAGCAAACAGATTTGTTCTATTTGCTGCCTGTGAACCACTTGAATGAAACAGCAGCAGAAAAAGGCAGGGCTGGAGGAAGGGTGTGCAGAGGAAGGTCCAGGTGCTCTGGGGGAGCACAGCCACCCCTGGATGTGCTGTCAGAGCTGCTTCCTCCAGCAGGCTGCAGGAAAACCTGCTTTGGGAAAACCACACGGAGCAGCCCCTGCTAGGCTGCCTTCTGCAGGCTGGGGGGATTTAAGGGGCACTCAGGAAACAGCAATCCCTGCAGGTGCTGTAGGGTTCCCTGGGCAAATGATGCCCAGAAGTCAGTACACAAGTTTGCCTCCTCTGAGTTTATAACTTTCCAGAGAGTGTTGCCGTCATTCTGTTTAGGTTTGAAACAATCCAAAGCTGTCTTCTAGGCAGGGCCAGACTGACTAAACTTGAATATCTGGTTTAAAAGTAAATGTAGTCCAGTTTAGACTGCATTTTCCTCAGCTGCTTGCTGCACCATTTGTACCCTAATGCACATTAGTCTTTCAGCTGTTTCCAAAGCCATCTCCTTTTGAACGTTTAATATCTAAGAACCAATTAGTTCCATTTTGTTTTCCTTGGATACTTTGCAATTAAACATTCTTTCAAGTGGGCTTTATTTAGCTAATTCCATCACAAAAATAAGCTCTAAGGGAATGAAGAGAAGTTCAAGCTAGCCAATGTTTATTTTCATTATTAATAATTTATGTTATGGAAGTCCCCAGGGGAACTAGGGCCCCACTAAGCCCAGTTTGCTCTGCAAGTAATGACTGTGTCTCACAAGACTCGATTCAGCAGAAGATTCCTTCTTGCTGCTGTGGCTCAGTGCAAGGGACCTGCTCCACACTGCAGGGAAAGGACTGACCAAGAGCACATAAAACCAAATCAAGAATCACAGTTTTAAAGAAGCTTAAGCTAGGCACCAGAGGGAGAATCTGATGCATCTTTTCTAGAAAGGAAAAAAAGCCATACTTATGTATTTTTCCAGTCTGAGTGCCAAATCCCGACCTCCAAGGTCCTGTTGATCATCTCTGGGTGATGGCAACGCTCCCGGTGACTCCGAGGGGGCAGAGAAGTGATGGTCCTAAAAATCTTCTCTCTTCTGAACTAGCAGCAGGGGGCTCCTTATATTTCAAACACACACTGCTGGGCAAAGCTAGTTTTAAAAATGCTCTTGTTTAGTCAGATTTCTATCAGAAATCATGGTTTCAACAGCATCTGATCCTCACAAATGGGTCTGCTTGTAAGTCTTGAGAGGAGCAGTTTCGAGTCCCTTCAGAGCTGCTGAATGCAGAGGTGACCAGAGCCAGCCCTGGATTCTGGAAAAGGCTGAGCAGAGTCAGAGCAGCTCCCCTCACCTGGGGATCCTGTGGGGGTTAAGGGGTAGAAGGGATTTTGGGGTGAGGGGGGCTCTGGGGTGCAAGTGCCTCCCAGCAAGTGCAGCATTTTCCTCCTGGAGGAATCCTCACCCTCCTCCCTTTCCCTCCTGTGGAAGCTCAGGCTTTGCAGCACTCTTCCCACAACTCAGAGGCAAGACCTAGACAGGAGTTTTCCTGCCCACACTCCTGTCCTCATTAGCTCAGTTTAAAGGGGTGAAACATCTGGTTCCAAGTACAGCTGTGTGCTTAGGATGGGGGCTTTTTCTCTCCACAGAAAAATCACTAAATCTGGCCATTTAAGACACAGATTTTATAGGAGCTAGAGCTGGGCTGTGCAGAGTTCACCTCATTAAAAACAAGCCCAAACCAAATAAAAGCAGGGAATAACAGTGTGAAAAATGTAGGCCATGAATGTCAGAGCATGTGTATTGGGAACTGGTAAGAAGTGAAGGGAAAACTACAGCTATACCCACAAACCTTCAAAGTTCTTGGGTTTTTCCACAAGTCAATATTTGGCTTTAAAGCATAAACCTTTTGTCCCTTCTATTTCTCTCTTCTATGAAATTTTATATACTTTTCATCTTTTTCCAGTGTTCTTTGGGATACTGATCTTAACTTAGCAACCTCTTTATTTCTGTGGCACAAGATGATCCTGGTAATGTTTATGGAAATAAACCATGTTTGCCACAGGAAGTGGGATGGTTCAATTCCTAATAAATGGGCAGTTTTCCTGGTCAGACAGCTAAATGACACAGGGCTTGTCCCACTTCAGAGCAGCAGGATGCTGTGACTCACAGAATTCAGGGTTTGGAGATAACAAATTACATCCCCCATGCTGTTGGACATCAGATTTCACTCCTGCTGGGAGTTTGTCATCTCATTTGGTTAAATACTCTTCTCAGTGTAATAATCAAAGCATTTATCTGTCCATCATGGTGCTGCCATTGGAACTTAGCCCTGGGACTCTCCAGCCCTGAGATGAAGGACTTCCTCATGCCATAATGAAGCTGGAGATGTCTCCTGCATGAGAAGGCTGCCTGGAGCCAGGACCACACCTGAGTGTTTGTAGCACAGCTGAGGCACAGGCAGGGAGAAGGACTCTGCAGGACCCAGGGATGATCCTGATCCTTGGGGCTCACCATGCACAAGGAGGAGCCTCTCACCCAGGGATGGTCCTTGAGGCTCACCATTCACAAGGAGGAGCCTCCCACCCAGGGATGATCCTTGGGGCTCACCATGCACAAGGAGGAGCCTCACCCAGGGATGATCCTTGGGGCTCACCGTGCACAAGGAGGAGCCTCTCACGGCCAGAGCTGCTGGCATTCAGTGCCAGGCAGCTTTTCCTCTGTCCCAGATGGAGGAGCTGTGCATCACTGGTAAGCTGCCCTGCTTGGAGGGGCTCCCAGCCAGCTGTGACTCCAGAACCCATTTCCAGGAGGGAAAAGGCACAGCCCTGGGGTGACCCATGCTGAGCTGCCCCAGCGCTCCCTGGCTGGGGGGCACAGAGAGGCCGGGGCATCGTGGCTTGGAAAACAATTTCCAGGCCATGAACTAGGTCAGGCCAGCTCCTGCTGCCGGATTCTGCTGGGAATCTGGAATAAATGGCTGATTAATTTCCTGTGGATGTGCACACTGTCACCGAGAGCAGAACTTGGAGCTGCGTGCTGAGATGGAAAATGATTGCAAACACAGGAACATTTGGGGTGCAGGCTTGGAAAGCAGCTCGCCCTGGGCTTGAAATCTGAGTGGTGTGTTCAAAGAAGCCCCTGGAATTGGGGCCATCAGACCTGACCTCCAGCACGGCCGCGCTGTCTGAGAGCACTGCCTGTGATACTCAGATTTATTGCTGCCCAGGGAGCCTGGACTCCTGAATGCCATTTCCAGAAGCTGGCAAGGAGCTACGGGAGGGCCTAATGAGGAAAGCAATAACTTGGATCAAAGCTGTTCATCTGCTTTTCTTTCAATGGCTTAAGTATGGCTAGGAGGAAAGTATGTCAGATGTGCAGTATTTAAATATATATTCAAGAGTTGAATCTGCATAGAGAAAATTTGCAAAAGTACCAAAACTAGTTACACACTGAAGTCCTATTTCTACATAATGCAAGCTCTGAATGTAATTCTTATTAAAAATCAATTGAAGTTGCTCTCAAGGGCCTAAAGTACCTATGAGAGTGGGGATTATATTCCTGAATCATTTGATGTTTTCAAAATAGGACCTGACAGATGTAAGTTTGGTGCAGAGTGAGGGGCCCATCTCGTACTCTGAGTTAAACAGGCTTAGGTCAAGAAGTTCTGTGGAACATGTGCAGCTACACAGGGGAGCAAAAGCTTCCATCTAGAGCAAAACTGTGATGTAACTGCTCATATTGCTCAACCTTAACCCAGCAGAAATGTCTGCTGAATGCGTGGAAGCTGTTTGTGTCCCTTCTCTCCCTTTTCAGTGCTCTGTTTTAGCAGAGGAGCTCGATCTCAAGCACTCATTTCCCGTGCCTGTCTGCAGGGGCTGTGCCCTGTGTGTGCTGGGCAGCTCAGCCCACAGCAGGGACAGCCACGGGGCAGAATCCCCACTGCAGGAATTGCACCAAAGCTGCTCACATTCTGATGGGAATCCTGGAGCTGGGAGATCTTGCCCCAGGCTGGATTTGTCTGAAGAAAAGATGCCTGTTTGGGTGGGATGTTGTGTTAAAATACTCATTTTGAGATGATTCTGAGATCAAGGGCTCTGCGTGTCTCCCTAATTCAAATTTTTTTTTTTCTTTTGAAAGATAAATTTGTCTTCGTTCCGCCCATAGCTGTATAAATAGAATGTTTGTCAAACAGCTGAACAAGACCACTTGAAATGGAAGGGGTCTGAATGATAAATTTGGAATGTTTATGCAGCCCAGTAGACATTGCTCCCGAGGTCAATGGTTTTCCCGAGGAATGCTGGAAGCAGAGATGGAGCTCAGGGGGTGTTTTCCCAGGGGATCCAGCCCAGAGGTCACTCACTGCTTCAGGCAGCCCCCAGCACAGCCCCTGCAGGCTGGCAGGACCTGGCACCCACCCTCCTTCACCCAGCTCTGGGTGCTTCACGCGCCAGCTCTGCCCACGAGGCACAAAACCTGTCCTGGGCCAGGCTGCAGCAGCCCAGCCTTTGGCAGGATGCTCATCCGGGCTGCCAAACTGATTTCTTTCTCTATCAGAAAGACAAATGCCTTGTCTCTGTGATACCAGCCCTCAGCAGCACCCAGCAGGGACAGCTAAATCCACTGTCCCTGCCTTTTGAAAGAAGCAAGAAGAAAAATTATTGTGATTACACCAACATGTTCTAAGCAAACATAGTCCAGTCTGCAAACTCAGTCTTAAATTTAACTTATGCTAAATATTTTTGGTGTAATTATGCTAGGGTTGCCTTTTCACCCATGAAGTGCTTGCAGTATGTATTTCTTTCAGCTAAAACCCTGATGCTGATGCAATTCTAGCAGCAAAGCTGTTATTCTGTTAGAATTTATAATAAATTCAGGGAAGCAGAATGAAAACTGCAGCTTTGACTGACTTTTTGTTGAAACAGCTGATGATTAGTTGGAATCACAGCTCATTCCTGAAGTCCAGGGAAGGTCTCTGAAGGCCCTAAATGTTCCTGTACTGAATCACAGCTGACTTTGGTTCTGTGCAGCCAAAGCTGGGTTTCAGCAGAGATGGTGCAGAACAGGCACAGCCCAATGTCACCTTTGTTTGGCTGTCACAAAGTGAATTTTTCTATAAAAAACATAAATTCCAGGTGGCAACTCTGCAACAAACGTGTGTGCTGTGCTGTGCACGGGGGAGTCTCCTGATAGCAGAAATCTAAGCCCCAGATTCCAGCAGGAAGGCTCCAGCCCCTCTAATAAACTGTTGATACCAGATACTGAATTCAGTATTATGCTGTGATAGTACAAAATGAAATGAACTCTGTTTGGTTCCCACAACCAGAAGATAAAATGGCTCTCTTGTCTTTCCAAGTAAAGCGAGTGCAATATTTACAAATGAAATGATGTACAAGAATAACAAGGTCTAAAAGCACAAGGAGAAGGTTTGCCCAGGCAGTGGAAGGCAAATTGCCACGATCACAAAACCTGCCCACAATCACAGGTGAGCCTCAGCCCCTGGGGTCATTCACAGCTGGTGTCTGACAGTAATTGTGCTATTTTCTATGGTGACAAGAATTGATTTCGGAGCAGGGGTGCCCAGTGCTGAGGTCTGGAGCCTGCCCAGGCTGCCAGAGCCCACCAACAGCCCAGGGAAGTGGGAGCTGGTGCAGTTGGTGCAGAAACACTGCCAGGAGAAAGTGTCTCCCAGCCACTGCCCTGCCCAGCTGGAACACCACACACTTTAGGGAAACATGAACTCTTGCCTCCAGCGAGGATTCACCCAGTGGACCTCTCGGAGGGGCCAACACAAAATCATGGCCACTCACTGAAAGCACAAAACACCAGCAGAAACATTTTGCAAGTCGGTGAGTCATATTTTCCTCATAAAATTGTTGAAACCATTGTGCCCAGAAACAATTAAAGATGTGAACGGGGCTGGAAAAGTTTAGCCATAAACACAAACAGAGCCCATGATTTTGTTTGTGGAGGGGGAAGGTCGTTTGGCTGGAGGAGCAGCTCAGGAGAGGGAGCAGAGGTGCAGTCTGTGTGTCCTGGCTGCCCAGGGCAGCCCAGCCTCCCTGGAACCGTGCTCACACCAGAGCTGAGAACCAAAATCTCTCATGGTAAACGAGCACTGAAACAGGCCCAAGCAAACCTACTCATTCTATCTGAAAAAATTGTTGTTATGACTTTTTCCTGTGACCCGCAGTCTGGGCTGCCCAAATGCCCGGAGTTAAAGCCTGCCAGCATCCCTGGCGAGGCCCTGGCAGCGAGGAGCTGTGCCAAGCCTCACAAGCTGTGCCAGGCCATGTCCAGCCCCCGTGGCTTTCCCGGAGCTCTGGTGCTCCCCTCGCCCCTGGCAATGGCTCCTTCATTTCGTGCTGCTATTCCTGTGCCCACTGCTGGGCTCACCTGCCTGCTCTCAGGGCAGAGCAAAAGGGGGGAAGTTCCTCTGTTCCCCAGGGCATAATCCCTGGTTTTGTGACATTTGGACACTCTGGCCTCGCAGCAGAGGTTTCAGGTTGGGAGGCAGATTTGAACTGAGCTTTGTCAGGGTCCTTATCTGATTTATTCCGACCCTGAAGGGAGGGTAGGATCTGAGATGTGTCCAGATGCTTTTCCTCAGGGGCACTTGTGTAGCTCAGCACTTTTATACAGACACTCCAGCTAGCAAACCCTCTGTTTAAACAACTGCATTTATAAGTCTTTCTTACAAATAAAATGTTCTATTGACATCCAGCTTACGGTCTTCTGCTCCGGAGTGTGAAATGAGCCATAAGGTTTCTAGGTCACCACAAAAAATCCACATGCAAGAGTGTATCAACCAACTGACTTTATTGGCATTATTTTGAAGTGATAACCCCTTGAACGGCGCTTTATTTAAATTCTCTTCATTCTCAGGCAGTTGGAAGTTGTGCTTGTGGGCTGCTTTTGGGAGGGGCAGTGCATTAGGGCAGGACAGGGCAGGCAGTGGCCTTGGGGACTCAGCTTTGGGCAGTGACAGAAAGAAAATGACCCCAGAGGGGCTGACATGATTTTGGCCAAGCCCCTGTGAGGGCCAAGGCATCTCTGGCTTCTCCTGAATTACAGCAGTGCATCTCCTGGAAATCCAGAATTATATTGGATTTATAAACACACATGGTCAGGTCCAGGCAATTTGGGCAATTTAGGAGTTTTGGGGGTCTGTACATTTCCCACATAGTCCTTCACATCTGGAGCTCAGTGCCACAGATTCTGCCTTAGGAGTCTTCTGAGAATTTTCCCCTTTCTGTTCCCTGCCAGGGTCTGCCTGGTTGTGTTTGTTCCATATCTGTGTGCTCCAAAGGCTTTCAGTGCCAAGTTAGGCAGGCTTTAGAGCAGCTGCTCTTGCCCTTTCCTCCTCCCTTATACCCATGAACTGAGTTTCCCAGGTTAAAGAGCTGAAAAATAGATCCTGGGAATCTGGCTTCGCCTTGATGAGGGATGTGGTCAATAACCACAAGGCTATTCCTTTTATTTCTTCCTTTAACAGCTTGTTATGCAATTACATTTTTCAGTAAGTTGCATGCTTTCTTCAGGCTAATGATCCTTTTGATGGGGTGACAGTTCACAGACTTACAAACACATGAGATCTAGAGGGAAGAATGGAAAACATTTTGGAACTTCAGCTGTGATAGGATGCAAGTCCGAGCTCTGCTGAAGGGTGTTGAGGAGGATTTTTCTAAGCAAGACAATGTAAGTGCTTTATGGTTTGATTTAGGGGTGAGGGAGAGGCACCTGAGTTTTGTGTGCCAGAGTTCTGGGGATCCTGCTGGGGCTGTGGAGGACTCTGCTCCTCTGAGCAGGGCATGGCCACGGCCAGCTCCTCTTGGCTTGCTGAGGTGTCTGCTGGCTCTGCTGGCACTGTCACATCTGCTCTGCAGGGCTCTGCTGCTTTTCCCAGCCGTGTTCCTGGGCTGGGCACAGCCCAGAGCAGCCAAGGAGATGGGAGTTTAAACCCAGCCCTGGGAAGGACTGGGGGGCTTCTCCTGAGCAGGCAGGGTCTCTGCTCCTGGGAATCAGCACAGCTTTTGTTCCTGCTCTGGGTGATGGTGCCCGCAGTGTGGTCACTGGCAGTAATTCCCTGCACTTGCAGACCTGCCCAGAATTAGCAAAGTGCTCTCCAATCCCCTTGGGATAAGGGAACCAGCCAGCTCCTGGCAGGCAGGGAGGAGGTTTTTCTGCAAGTTAGTGGCAGAGCCAGGGCAGAGCCTGGCACTGACTCTCCTGGGCTTTAGTCTGGCTGGTGGTGGCCACGCTGGAGGGCCCGTGGCAGGCACGAGGGCAGTGCAGAGCTCCTCTCCACAGCCACTCTGACGGAGTCACGGTGCTCTCCAGAGCACATCCCTAGTGTGGGACAAACCTCTGATGGAGCACTCAGAGCTCCTTGGACTTTGTGCTTCTCCCTCCAAACACATCCTCCAGATCTTTGTTATACCCAGATTTACTCACTTGTGGTGTTTACATTACACCAGCTTGAGGGGGAAAGGAAGGGAATTTTTCTGTATATGAACTGTCTGGGTGATTTTCTACAGCTGCTTTGAAGGATATGTCTGTTACTTATACTGGGACTTGGATTCTGTAGACATATGGCAGGGAACACAATTCTCCAAAAAGCTAAAGAGTTTGACTGATGGAAAACAACAGAGCAATCCAAGAGAAACCCTGCCAGAGGAGGAGCATGAACCTGAAATTTACTGCTGAAACCAGACTTCTGCCTTGAGCACCCCACAGCCAACCCTACCACTGGCTGCGGTGTGGCTCTGCACTCATGCAAGGAGCTGCTTTTGGGACCCAGCTGAGTCTGGAGCTCAAGTATTGTTCTGGCATCCACCCTGCTCTGCAAATGCACAGGTTGGCCCCCACTCCTGAAGCACTGGGACAATTACAGGGTTTTTAAAAAGTCAGAAATGTAGAGAGCCCCTGAATTGAGGCTATTCTGGCTTTTGCATAGTGAGTTTGTAAAATCAATCAGAAATTGAAGAGGGCATGAGAGATTTCATTTTAGACTACTCAATCCTTTATTAATTGCAGCGTGGATGGCAACACAGGAAACGTGAATTGCAGACAAGTCCTTTTTTCCAATTTATTCTGCTGTGCGTTGTTTTGACTTTCCACTTCCCTGCAGCTCAGCACTGGCAGCAGCCCGAGGACGCCAGGGAGCCGTGGCCTCATCTGGATTTGTGTTTTGTTGCAGGAGCCAGCAGAGCTGCTGAGTGGGAGCCATGTCGGTCAAGCTCACGTTTGTGTCCCCCGGGGACGGGGGTGGCATCAGCAGGAGCTGCTCCTTCACCGGCTTCAGCACCGTGCAGAGCAGGAAACTGGGGTGAGTGACAGCCTGGCACTGGGCACGGCCTGGCAGGGCACCCCCTGCCCTTCCTGCTCTGCCCCTGGAGCTGCTGAGTGTCTGGGGCAGGCACCTTCTTCTCTCCCTTAGGGTTTTTCATAGAGGAGCACTGAGGAAACAGAAAACAATTTCTATTCCTGCTGCTTGTTTTCCCCATGTGGAATGTGTTTGGAGAATTGTTTACCTGGGGTGATTGCTTGGTTGGATTCTGGTGAGGATTGTTTGAGCTGATGGCCAATCCAACCCACCTGGGGCTGGGCTCTCAGAGAGGGGCATGAGTTGGGAGTGAGATTTGGTAGTTAGAAAAAGCAGGTTTGTAGTTTTAGTAGCTTCTTTAAATAGTATATTAATGTATTATAACATAGTTATAATAAAGAAATCATTCACCCTTCTAAACTGAGTCAGACACCAGCATTTCTTCCCACTGGGCTCACCTGCAGATCCAATAGTGTGTCCATGGCTGAGCTCCCGGAAACCTCTGTCAGACTGTATAGGAAAACTCTGTCACACTGTACAGAACAGCTCTGTCAGACTGTACAGAACTGCTCTGCCACACTGTACAGAACAGCTCTGTGACACCATACAGAACAGCTCTGTCACACTGTACAGAAATCTCTGTCACACTGTACAGAACAGCTCTGCCCCGCTGCAGCTCAGCCTGGGCTGCACTCAGAGCAGCAGTCCCTGCAGCAAAGCTCACCAGGAGCAGTGCTGAGCAGCAGTCCCTGCAGCAAAGCTCACCAGGAGCAGTGTGAGCAGCTGCTCCTCCAGCAGGCACAGCCCAGCAGGGTCCCCGTGCTCCAGACAGAATAATTCCCACATCCCTTAGGACTATCCTCCTAGCTGCAAAGCTTTCCTGACCGAGTGCCTCTCTCTATGCCCTTCTGTGATGTTGGTTTTCATTACTGGAGTGTTTAGACAGACAGTTTTGCTCGGGAATGACTGCAATAAGGAAGATTTCTGTCCTAGACACTCAGTCACAGCCCATGAACATGAGAGCCTGCCCTGGCATAGAGCAGAAATTTTTAAATCACCCTTTCCTAACTTATCTCTCCCTCAGGCGCTGTTGCAAAACTCAGCAGGAGCTCACAGGGGCCCTGTGCGAGGTCTGGCCAAGGATGACACACAAATCAGGCCCACATGGACATTCTTCTACAGATGCTAAATATACTTTTGCTTTTCTTTAGCAGCTTCCCCTTGGGTCTCTCAGTCAGAAACGATCTTGTATTTCCCCACCATGATCCCCACAGGAAGTAAATGTTATTACTGTTATCTGTAAAGTGGGAAATCTGATCCTGAAATTACCAGGTTCACAAGGGAAAGCAGCATGAGAACATCCAGCTTGGAGCTACTGGCTCTCCAGGCCATGGCAGCTCCTTCACTTTTGTATGAATGTATGGAAATGGCATTAACAGCATCAGAGCTGAGCTGGGCTGCAGCTAGTGGGAGAGAAGGGGAGTGGGAAATCCCAGCCTCCCTGCGTGCAGCACTGAGATGCTGCACAAGGAAAGCCCCTTCCAGAATTTGGGATCTGCACTCCAAAAATCTGAAGGTCAATTCCACAATGAAACAAAACCCAGGAGTACTTAGGTTTTAATTTCAAAATTGATTTTAATTTGGGCTTTTAATTTTAAAACAGAATTATCTTTTCTATTTGGCATCTTGCTAATTAGAATACTTTAGAGCTTGGAATTAGATGCTATTTCTTCTTAGCATGAAAGAATTTTAAGCATGAGCATTCTAGGAGATTCTTTCAACTGCTCTTTTTGGTCAGACTGCCCCTTCCAGTGTTATCCCGGTTGAAACTCTCTCACTTGGCATAGAATTCCCAAAGATACATTATCATAGTAAAGAAAAGTGATATTAATGTAACGTGCTAATTTAACGGTTATGTTCCTTGTTGTAGGTAACCTGAGCTCCAAATGGTTTGGTTAATTAATACTTTCCATTAAGGCATCATAAAAAGCAAGATAATCCATGGTGTGAAGAAATTAAGTGTCCAGCAACGTTTGGCAGCCCCTGGTTTATGGGATTTTTTTTGCAGAACAGGTGTTAAAAACTGGAGTTAAGTGGGAATTTAGGACAAGGATAATTAAAGCAGGTACTCAAGGGTTTCTCTAATAGGACTAGGGACAGTCTCAGGTGTGCTGGGCCTGGGCTTTAATCACCCACACAATCAATCATCTCCTCCTCATGGAGCTGAACCAGCCATGGGTAACTCTTGGGCCTGATGGGGTGGGGAATTTCTCCAGGTGAGCAGAATTTAGGAGGGAAATTGTCCAGAAGGTAGAAAGCTTTTCAGAGAGCAGCTGCCTGGTTTGGCTTGCTCTGGGAGATGGGAAACTTCTCCAGGTAAGGTTATTTTAGAGGCTTTACTTACAGGGATTATTAGCAAACCTATGTAAAAATAGCCAAGACTTAGGGGAGGATTTAGAGAGAAGTAAGCCAGGCAGGAATTATTTGCAGAGAGCTCATTTTCTGCTTTAAAGGTGTTTCTAACTGATGGTTCAGGGTGTTCTAACTCCTTAGGGTGGCACAAAAAGTCTGTGTGGGGAACTTCCTGTAGAAACAATATTTAATATTGATTTTGTAGTTGCTTTTAGAAGTAAGTGTTAGAGGTTGAACAAAACCCTTGATGATTATATCTTGTGTACAGCCTGGGCCTGGCTTTTGGGAGCTGAGCAGTGCTCTGAGCCGTGGTTTAAATGGCTGGTGAGTGCAGGGCAGGACACAGCAGCTCCTGAAGGCTCTGAGGGCAGCTTTGCCCCTGGAGCTTGGGCAGTCCCAGTTTGGTGCCTGGCTCGCACTGGGCTCAGAGGGGCTGTGCTGCTCTCCTGGGGCTCTGAGGGTGCCCAGGCTGTGGGCAGCAGCCCTGCCCTGCCCTGCCCTGCCCTGCTGGGCACACAGAGCCAGCTCTGTGGGGCTTCTCTTGCTGCCAAGGTGCTCTCAGGTGGCAAAACTTGGTGATTTTTGGGCGAGTGTGCATGGGGTTGGTAGAACTGTCCCCTGAAGGTGTGTGCCTCGAGCATCTCTGGACTCCCAAGTGATGTGCACCTCTCCTGATTTCCTTTCTCTTCCTACAGCAAATCCTTCAGCAGAAGCTCAGTGAGATCAAGGATGTCACTGAAGCCCCCCAAGGCCTATAATTCCCTGCAGAAGGGGGCACTCATCTGGGATCCAAAGCCACTGCAGGTGAAGAAAATTTTTGAAGCTTTGAAGAAAGGACTTAAGTAAGGACTTTTTCAATCTTGTCATTTGCCCTACCCGGTGTTGCTGCTGAAGTGTGTGTGGCACTGTGCTCTGCCTCCACCTGGCACCTCTGAACACGTGTGGTGATGCCCACGCTGCAAAGCACCTGTAAAGCAGATTTCAGTCTCTCTGAGCCTGCTGGTGAGCACGGGGCTCTGCTGCTTTGGTGGCTCCTGGGCTCTAAAAGCGCCGGGGTCACTGCCCATCCCCTGCCAGCAGCTGGGGTGGCACGGTGGGCACGGACAGCCAGGCCTGGGGAGGGACTGGCACAGAGTTCCTGCGGAGAGAGCTCTGTGGAGTTTGATTCAGCTCAAAAAGCTGAGTTTAACTCAGCTTTTAACTCACCTTTTAACTCTGCAAAGGCAGAGCGGGGAGGCTGGCTCATTAAGCACTTCTGTCCTCCTTGTGCTAATTACTGAACTAATTACACAGTCAGCTGTTCTACAAGGGTGTCAGGATGGATCTTTTAGGTTTTTTTTTTTTTTTCCCTCTTTTAATAGAATTAAACTCTGAAGTTCACAATGACTCTGTGATCTCTGGGTATCTTGTAAGGCAAAGGTCTAAGCAGGCTCACCTGAAAATTTCAGCTCTTTGATTTCCCGGAAAGTTCCGAGTCTGTTATCACGGGAACTTCATTTACAGCCTGCAGCTGCTGTCAGAAGATAAAATACCTTTCCCTGGATTTGGGAGCCCTGCAGCTCTTTGTGCTGGCACCCTCCTGGCAGCTCCTGCAGTGTGTTACTGCTGTCCTCCACATTTGGCTATGGACTCATTTTGGTCATAGTTTGTTTTCTTAAGCAAAGAACATCAAATGCACTGTAGTAACACTTTATAAAGTCAGATGTGTCACCTTTTCAGTCCAATAAAAGACCATGAAGTCTTCACCCTAAAAATATCCACCAATGTCTTATTAGAGGATTTAGATTTAAAAGAAACAAGGAAACCAAATGTTTTTGCAGAGCTGAGAATTTATCTGAGCTTAGGGAGGAGAAACTATAAAGTGGGTCAGAATCAGTTCCCAGTTTTGCAGCGAGTGCCACATGAGCAGTGAGTGGCTAATTGACTGAAGCAACCTACAGAAAACAGCTGTATCAAATGGCAATGCAGAGGCCAAATTTTAAGTAAATGCAGACTAAGTCCACTCGGTGCTGGAGTGACTTGAGTTTTCAGTGCAGAACATATTTTACGTGCCTGTTTCTTTATAGCTATAGAAAATACCTCTTTATTCTGTTAACCATCTTGCTGCCATTCCATCACGCTGGCAATTCTAACATACTTAAAGCTAAAAGTGATGAAGCTTTTCTGAAAGGTGTCTTGGGGGCCCTGATTTTGGAGCAGTGAGAAAATGAAATGCATCAAAGCGAACGTGAGGAAGTGTAGCTGTCTAAGATGAAGTAACTTTGACTGCTTGGAGACAGTGTCTAAGAATGTACTGTTTACCAGGTGATTCTGGTCCCTTTTAAGCGCTGGAGGAAAAAGTTACCTAAGTCTGCTCTGTATTAAGAGCAGAGTTGGAGGAGTCCCAGCTGAAAAGGTTTCAGGCCCTGTGGAAAGTCCAAAGGCACAAGCCATGCGTGCAAGCAGCTCTGGAGGAGCCAGCTGGCACCTAGTGCTTCACACCTTGCAAAGCAGATCTCATCCTGGAAAAGGGATGAAGGAATTGCCTTAACACAGCCTTCAGCTCTGTTTGCTAAAGCCCGAGCAGCATCTGCCCCCCGTACCTGGGCAGGGCTCCTGGAAAGGAGCTGGGCTTGGAGTGCAGGTGCTCCTTGTGGAGAGCCTCTGCCTCCGAGCTGGGGCTGCTGTCAGCTCCTCCTCCTCCTCTTCCTCGCTGTGAGCTGAGCCTTCCCCAGCAAATGAACCGCAGGAAAGGCTCAGGTAGGAGCAGCTGGAGAGCCCTGAGGGGAGGTCTGTGATTTATGGGGCTGTTGGAACTTGCTGCTCTGCTCCTCCATCGCCTGGAACGCTCTGCTGAAACCGCTCCCCAGAGATCTCTAGTGAGTGCTCCAGACCTGACCTGGGCTTCCTTTCTCCCCAGCGAGTACCTGGAGGCACACCAGGCTGAGCTGGATTATCTCTCTGGTCGGCACAAAGATACAAAAAGGAACTCCAGATTGGTAAGGTGTTTTCCATGTTCCATGCTTCAGTAAAAGCCACAGAAGCAGCTGCTTTCTCCCACCTGGGACCCCCAGGGGCTGTGCAGTTCAAACACTGAGCTGGGATCCAGTAAAGCAGCATGATCAGAAATGTCCCAAGCAAGGTAGTCCCAGGTGTGAGAACTTACCTTGAAATGTCTCATTTTCAATACCCAGCAGTGTTTTTCAGATCATGTTCCTTTTCTGGGCTGTATCTCTGTGTGTCTGCTCACTGATCAGTGTTTGTAATATTAATTTTGTGTAAATTAGGATGCTCCTAGTGAGTCTTGCAGTACATTTGGAAGTATCTTTAGTGGTACAAATCCAGGTGCTCTCCTCTTCAGCCTGTGCCGTTTCTCTTTCAGGCTTTCTACTACGACCTGGATAAGGTAAGGCTGTTTGGGATGGAGTGGAATGTTGCAAACAGAGGAAAATGGGTGATTTTCTGTCTGCTGTGTTACCTAATGGCACATTTGGGAAATAATTTCTTACATCCCTTTCTCTCTCGCTCCCCTCCTGAAAAGCAAATCCGTTCTGTGGAGAGGTACATCAGGAAATTGGAGTTTCACATCAGCAAGGTAAGGGTTTATTCCGTGTACCTGCAAGGCTCCCACTGCTTTGTAAGTGGTTTATCCATGGCAAACACTCTGATTATAATCCCTCTGAAGGGGAGACTGCTGGGGACTTGCTGAAAGCTGGAGCCACTCTTTATACAGCAGGAGGGGATTTTTATTTATTTATTTTCCTGAATGGCTCCATTCAGGCCGAATGTTGGGCATGACCCAACCTGAGCTTTCCTGTGAAGCCAGTTTGCATTTTCTGCCAGTTTATTCAGAAATGCTGCTGTGGGAAGCCTGGTGTGTTCTCCCCTTCCCACAAGGGGCCACGGGGCAGTTCTGTGTCTGCTGCCTGCCAGGGCTCCCAGAGGCTGGGCACAGCCAGCCCTGCAGGGCTCCAGGCCATGCTCAGGGAGCTGCTTTCCTGCTCTGCCATTTCTGTGAGCACAGTGTTACTCTGCTTCTTGGCTTCTGCTCTGGAGAAAGCAGAGCTGGCTGCACTCCTGAAGAGAGCACGGGGTACCGAGGAGCAAAGTGTAAAATGCAGGAGCTGCAGCATCCTGCAGTCTCTGACAGGGATCTGGGTTGCTTGTTGGGTTTTTTGCCAGGAAACACTGCTGATGTTCCTTCCCCAAACCGTGCCAGGGTGACTCCAGTGCCTTCTTTCTGTGTTCCAAAGGTAGAAGAGCTCTATGAAGCTTATTGCATCCAGTGCAGGCTGCGGGACGGGGCCACCAACATGAAACAGGCCTTCTCCCTGTCCCCTGCCACCAAAGCCTCCAGGGAGAGCCTGGTGGAGCTCTACAAGAACGTCCAGGAGTGCACAGAGGTAGGAGATGCTTCCCACTCGTAAGCAGGACCTGCCTGCTCCTTCACAGGCATCTGCTGGCAGCTGCTGCTGGCTTTTTGTTAGTGGTGTGGGTTAAACCCTTAACATGTGTGAGTACAATACAGATAGAGTGCATGGGAAATCCTTGGTGCTGGAGTCTCTCATGGCTCCACTGGACGTGTGGGATGAGCATTGAAGGAATAAGCTGTGCTTTTTTTACAAAACCATAATGAGTCAAGGAGTTCCACTCTCCTGTGGCAGATTTTCTGTTGTACAGAATCTGTTCACATTACTTTTATCTGCCTTTACTGGTGAAAATGTCTGTGTGTCCTTTGGGAAAAAAAAAAACAAACAAACCAGTCCTTTAAAAGAAACAGCAGTGTGGGCAGCAGCTCCTGTGCAGTGCTGGTGACTGTGCAGCTTTCTTCCAGGACATGTGCTTCATAGAGGGAGCTCTGGAGGTGCACTTGGGAGAGTTCCATGTGAAGATGAAAGGTGGGTTCCTTTCTCCTGTCCTCATTCACTGATTTGGGGTTTCTGGGCAGCAGCCTGATGCACTGAGAGCCCAGAGAGACCTTGGACAGAATTCTGGTTTTGCTCCAGTGCTATAAACCAGACCTGCCATGGTATTTTGTACTCGAATACAAAACTGACACACTTTCCTTTTTCACCTCAATTGAATGTTGTCCTTTTAGGAGCGTGCTGGGTTGGTGGTGCAGCTTCTGCACGGAGCTGGGGACAAGAGGGAGAGTTCCCCAGAGGGTCACTTGGTTGATTGCAGGCTGTGTTGGGGGGCTTTGCAGGGCTCTACAAACATTGGGAGTTTTCCTTCTCTTTGCAGGGCTGGTGGGCTTCGCTCGTCTCTGCCCAGGAGACCAGTACGAGGTGCAGTATGCGACTTACCTGTGCATTTCTGTGCTTTTCCTGCAGTGAGAGTGCAGGGGCAGGAGGTGGGAGGTGCAGGAGCAGAGCTGTGACAAGCCAGGCTCTTTGTGAGCAGAGCAGAGCTTGGCACTCGCTGTGCCCTGGGAGGCTGGGTGTGATTTGGGTGTTATGGGAGGGTTTAAATGATGCCAGAGGTCGCCTACCAAACCCAGCTGCCAGGGCTTGGCCTTCAGAGCTGCCTGGAATCAAGCAGCAGGGGCTGCCAGTTTCCTGGAAGCTTGCCCTTGGCATGGTGTGAATGCACCCAGTGTCTCCCTGGGTGCTCTCCTGTCCTCACCTTTCCCAGGGAATTCCAGCAGTGAATTCTGTGCCAGGCACCTCAGCACCACCCCAGCTGCAGGGCAGCGTGCTCTGGGCTCTTCTCCAGTGCCTGGGACGTGCCTTTGGGAGCTTTGCAGGGGTTCAAACCTGCTCCCCCATTCCTGTCTCTGGTTTTCTGCTCTGTCCAGGGCAGTGGGCGAGGGAATGGCTTTGCTTCTGTGGGGCTGAAGGGAATCTCTGGGACGTGCTGGCCCAGCCCCCTTTCCTCTGTGGCTTCCAGGTGTTCGTGAGACTGGGGCGCCAAAAGTGGAGGCTGAAAGGCAAAATTGAGACTGATGACAGCCAAACATGGGATGAGGAAGAAAAGATTTTTATACCAAATCTGCACGAGAAGTTTGAAATCAAGGTGTGGTGTATAATGGTTGGATTGGAAGCAGTGGGTTGACGGGTCTTCTGCTGCTTCCCTCTTAGGCTATCACGGGTTTCTCAAAACTCTTAGGTAGTTTTCTTTTTCTAACTGTGTGAAAAATGGAAGCATCAGGTAAGAAGCTAATTTAGATCCCTGCTTTACTGTAACTGTTGTGAAAACTCGTCTCACTTTGTGTGGCAGTGAGAGTTTTACTCTTTTTTTGTGCTCTCCCAGCTGATGCAGGTCACTGGCAAATGTCCTCCTCACTCACCTCCTGCTCTCTCCACTAGTGCTCCATGATCTTTGCCCAGTCAAGCTCGGAGCAGGTTTAAATTGGGGAAATCTGCACAGCTGTGTGTCCCCAGCTCCTGAGCCCTCCCCTGTGTGCTGTCCCTGCTGGGGACAGCAGCTCACAGCTTTGGTGGCACAGAGCTGTGTCAGGGTGGGCTTGTGCCAGAGCAGAGCCTGGGCTGTTCTCCTCTCTGTGCACTGACCTGGGACTGGGTTTGTGTCCCTGCAGGTGACAGAGCTGCGAGGCCTGGCCACGATCCTGGTGGGGGTGGTGACGTGTGACAGCATCAACTTCTTCAGCACCAAGCCCCAGGCCATCGTGGTGGACATCACCGAGCTGGGCACCATCAAGCTGCGCCTGGAGGTGCTCTGGAAGTAAGTACAGCCTCAGGCAGCAGCTCAAAAACCAGGGTGGGGAATAGCACAGGGCTCCCGGTGTGTCCCTGAGCTGCATCCAACATCCTGGTCCCCTTTCTCTCCGAGAGCAGGGCAGAGACCAGCCCCGTGCTGCCCCGCCGCCAGCCCTGGGCAGCAGCTGGCACTGGCAGCAGGCAGGGCAGGGGACAGAAGCTGCTCCTGTGACCTTCCAGCTCTTCCTTTGTGCCACCACAGCCCTGGCACCTCGGCAGTGGCCGGGCTGGGCTCTCTGCTCCTCACCAGGAGCGTTCCATGGCCTCCAGACTGTGTGTGGGTCTGCAGAGCACGGAAAATGTCCCAAGGGTGATGAAATGAAACTGAAAGTAGCAGTTTCTGGGCACAATGAAAAAAATACACAGCTGAAGATTTAGGACAGTCATTGTTACTGAGATATGATCTGTTAAAAAGCAGTTTTCCAAAGGCTTGGCACCTTTGTATGCGCACTGGGAGTAGTTAGGAATACAAGGCTGTTTGTGCACTCCAGGGAAGTTGCTCACAGATGTTTTTTAAACAGCTGAGCATTGTCACAGTACCTGGAATCTGTTAAATTGTTTTATATTTTAAATCTGTAGTTTGATTTTTGTTGTGGACTATTGCTGTTATTAAAAGTAAATGCTCACTGTTGTGGATGGTGCAGTGGCACTCATTCCTCCCTCCAGACTCCCCAGCACAGGGTTTTGAGGTAGTTCTGTTATTTCTGCTTTATGGCACTGGTGTCTCACAGCTGCCACAAATCGAGGCTTTTGAGCCTGATTCTATCTGCCCTTGTCCAGGATTACAGCAGCCCCTCAGTGAGGTGCCCTGTGGCTCTCTGCCCTGTGGCTCTCTGCAGCCCTCTGAACACCCCTTGGTGTCAGGAGCCCCCCAAAAGGCCCCTGTGACCTGTGCAGGCTCTCAGCAGGAAAATCAGAAGCAGCTCTGGTTCCATGGCTGGGGAAGGAAAACCTTTATCGATCCAGTGCCATTTTCTGAGTGTCCCTTTTGTGGGCTGTGGTTCTTGACACTGTACCCACAACTGTGGGCACAAGAAAATGTGTCCAAGAGCCACATTTCAGGAGCCACAGCACCTGAAATTCATTTTCAAGCATAAATTGCTTGAAGTCAATAAGAAATAAACTCACCTTGGCAGAGTTTTACCTGCCCCTGTTTATGGTGCTTTTTCCTCCTGAGGTCTGACAGTGGCCACAGTAAATGGAGTTAATAGTGTGGAAGAAAGCACTTGTCTCTTCTTGTGGCCCCCAGCAGTGGCAGTGCCAGCAGAGTCCTTCATTCACACTGCTGGATCTGCTCCCTTCCTGTCCTCCCTGTCAGAACTTCGGAATTCATTGTGCACACAAGCTGCTCTCACAAAAGAGCTGCGTGGGGAGAGCCCCCTCCTCTTCTGGGCTGTGGCACAGCTCTCCTAACCCAAATCTCCTCACACACTGCCTTTGGGGCAGAGCTCACACAAAACTCCATCCCAGCCCTGCTGCTGCTTCCAGCTCGGGGCAGCTTTGGGCTGGCAGGAGGAGCACATCGCTGGGATGGGGCCAGCATCACACAGCCCTGGAGCCAGGAGAGCTGCTGGGGGCTCGTTGGCTTTGGGGGTTCATCCCCCCTGGAATTTCCCAGCCGTGAGAGCCCCGGCTCGGTGGCTCTGCTGTGTTTAAGTTCTGTGGGATGTGCTGGGCTCCCACCAAGTGGGTTCTCCAGAGCTCCTCAGTGCAGAGCTGGCCTCTCCCCTCTGCCAGTCTGTTTGCTGGGGCTGTTTACAGAAGAGAGAAGCTGTGTGGTGATAACTCGGGGTGTTTCTGGTTTCAGAGATAGAGCACTCCTAATAACAGCTGCTTTTTCCTCTGATTTAAGAGTAACTAAACAAATCCATCTGATTTACTCGAAGTTCCCTGAGAGGCAATTTTTCAGTCTAGACCTGCTTTGTGAGAAATCCAAATGTAGATCTCTCTTCTGCTTCTAAATGTACATTTTCTTTAAATAGGCCTCTGGTCTTCTGGGCTGAAACAAAAAGTGCCTTCAGCTCCTTTATAGATTGTGCCATGAGGAGTGTGAATGAGCTTGGGCCCTTGCAGGACGGCTTTGTTGGCCAGTTTGGCAAAAGGCTTTGGGTTTTGTGCCAACCTAAACAGCAGTCTGAGTTCTGTGTCTCACATGCAGGATAAAGAGAGAGCTGTGTTCTCCTTCCAGAGCTCCAGAAGTGCCCTGCACTGGGATCCAGGGGCACCATCCCCTCAGAACCACTCTGGTGGCTCTGCTTGGAGCAGCACTGGCCTGGCCCACGAGGGTTCCTGCAGCAGGGGGACAAAACCTTAAGGGAGAGTAGAAAAGGAAGGTCTGGCTGTGATTTTGGGATATGTACCCACTGCCAGTGTTGCTCTTACAGATGCAGATGTAGTGGGGAGGCAGTTCCTCCTGCAGGACCTTCAGGCAGTGCCCCATCCCTGCGCTCACAGCTGGTGCTGGGCCGAGCTGGATGATCTGAGGCTGCTGCTTGTTGGGCTGGACAGGGTGAAACAACCACCTCCCTGCTGAATTCCAGGGCACTTTCCCCAGGGCTTAATGGGGGAAAGAAAAATCTCATTATTAACAGCAAGTCCAGTCCCCTGGACTAGAATTGACTGAGTTAATGTAAGCCTGGATTCACAGGCTGAGCAGTGGGATTCAGGCAGGGGATTCTATCCACACTTCTGGCCTGAATTGAATCCATGGATTTGGGGGCATTGAATCCATGGACTGGCTGGACAGGAGGGGAGTGACTGGGGCACAGAACAGCGACAGCAAAGATGATCACACTTGTGGGTCACTTTAGATTTTTTTTTTTTTTTTAAATAGCTTTTCAGTCCTGAAAAGCTGTTGCTGGATAATCCTGTGCAGGCATGTGGATGTTGGCTGGGAAATGTGGACAGGAAATGTGGAGCCACTCTTTCTCTCAGTTCAGCCACAGCCACCCCCATCCCCCATCAAAGTACTTGCTCCACAATTTAAGGTTAAACAACGACATTCCTGCATAGCTTTTACCTATGCAGAGGTTTTATGTCAATGATTTCAGGAAGTGACTAAACAAACTGAGGAAAAGCCAGTGACAATTAAAGACAATAGTCTGCTTGCAAAGTCTGTGCAGGAGGGATCCCAGCCGTGGACTGCAGCTGGTGTCTGGGGAAAGCTCACTCCATCTGACTGCTTCTCTGGCTCTCCCTGGGGTATTCTCTGCTGGCTCTGGCTGTGTCAGAGGGCTGGGGAAAGCTCACTCCATCTGACTGCTTTGGCTCTCCCTGGGGTGTTCCCTGCTGGCTCTGGCTGTGGCACAGGGCTGGGGGAGATGGATTCACGGGGCTGTCCCAGGGTGAGGGTTTGTTTGCTGGAGAAATGTGGAGGGAGGTGATGGGTCATGCCCAAGGAGCTCAGAGCCCAGAGATGATAGAAGCTCCAGAGCAGAGCCCGTTCTTGCTGTCCCCCTCTGCTCTGCTCTCTCTGTCACTGCTGCAGCACCAGGAGCTGCTGCTTGCCTGCAGCCAGCTGATGAGCTGCATTTTGCTGCAGGCTTTTAGGAATTGTCAAAGGGGCAAAGCAGATTTTGTTTGTTCTTATTCCTCTCCTGGAAGTGTCATTTTGCATTACTGCATCGCTGTATTAAAAGCTAAACATGAAGAATCTGAGGAATGGATCCCTGTGACTTTTAAGAGTGCCGTGGTAGGAGTAATTTGCTTCGTTAGCAAACCCAGCAGGCTTTGGCTGAAAGGTTTGTGCTGTCAGAAAGGCGATTTATTTCTGCCCTGAGCCGGTGCAGATGGATTTCCCTGGCTCTGAGGAGCAGGGCTGATGGAGCCCAGCTGGGTGCCCCTGCCTGCTGCAGCCCATTCACCTGGGCTGGGAGTGCCAGAGCATTCCCTGCACTCAGCAGCAGAGAGCTGCACTGCAGGATGCCCTGCAGGGCTGCCCGTGCAGCCTGAGAAGCCAGAGCGGGGTGGGACTCTGCTTTTCAACTTTTGCTAGAGAGCAGAAATTCATTTCCCTGCAACTGATTAGTCCTTGCATCCCCTGCGATGTACAGCTGAATTTTATCCTGCTCTTTGGTGGTTATATTTTTTTTTCAGCTGATTTTATCCTGCTCTTTTGTAGTTATATTCAATCACTGAGGCTGCAGACTTGTTGCAAACAATTCACTTTTTTCAAAACGCCAGTATTCAAGTGGGAAAACAGACTTTCTTTTGGTGCCACAAGGCATCTCAGTAGGCAAAAAAAACCCCAAAAAAAAACCCCCAAAAAACCCACATATAGTAACCAATCTTGCTTTGCTTAACTTGAAATGTGTTTTCTGTCTCCTGGTTAGCTGAGTGGCATCCCAGGGGATCATTATTGTGAGTTTCCCTTGCACACTGCTTTGCAAAGGAGCTGAGAAACCAATGGCTGAGATGGAGCAGGTAATTAGGGAGTCTTTGGAGCAGCACTTGAGAAGCCCTGCAGACCACAGCCAGATTGCTCTGGGCTGTGCCTGGCTCATCCCTGCCTGGATGAAGCACACACCCTGCCAAGGAGCGCTGCACAGGCTTCCCCTGCCAGCCAGAGGAGCTGCTTATTAATAGCTGAAGGATAATGAGGGCTTTTATTGGTTTTTCCAGGTGGTGTGTGCTCTGCAGGAGGGAAGCTTTATTACAAAAGGTTCTCTTTATTACACGTGTTGTATTTCCTTCCTCTCTGGCTGTGTGGTGTGTCAGTGCCTGGGCCAGCAGCGGGTCAGGGGGGCACTCCTGCCTCTGGGCCCACTGGGCTCCTCTTCCAAAGGCTCTGGCACAGGTTTCTGTCCAAAGGGTGTTGAGAAATCCGTGTACAAACCACAGCCTTTTTGCCTGTGTCTTTCTCTGCTGGAGCAATCAAAGATTCTGGCTGGAGAGGCAGTTTCTGTTTTGTTTTATTCTGTGTGTTGCTGACTAAACGTCCCTGTTCAAATCCTGCTGACACCTCTGTGCTCTCTGCTCTCACTGGCACTTCTCCTGCTGCAGCCCCTTTGACACAGAGAGCCTGTTTCTGTCACCTGGAAGCACTGCCAAGTTTTCTGTGGGGAGCAGGAAGAGCTCGCTGTACAACTGGACCCCCCCAAACACCCCCAGCTTCAGGGAGAGGTATTACCTGGTGAGTACCTGGGGCGAGCAAAAGGCAAAGCACAGACCCGGGGCTTGGCTCTTGGGCTGGATCAGGCTGCTCAGGAGCACACTCAGAAATGTGAAAACAGCTTTACTGTTTATTTGGGGCTTCATGAAATTTTTCTTTTAACCCCTTTTAAGTTCTATTTTAGATTTTGTAAAGCATTTTAAAAAGCCCTCAACAAAACTCTGCTCAGCAGCTGGGGCGGCAGGGGTGTGGGTGTGTGTGTGCTGCAGCAGTCTGTGGTGGGATCCAGGGAAGCAGAGTCCCCTCTCCCAGGAGGGACCTCGGCCTTCCCACTGGCTGCAGGCTCAGCTGGCATCTCTTTGCAGTCTGTTTTGAAGCAGAGGCAGAGCCCAGGGGATGGAGGGGAGGAAGGCCAGCCTCCCAGCATCCTGAGCTACTTGGCTGCCTGTGATTTCCATGTCCCCGGGAGGAACAAGCCCCACAACCCCGCGGAGACGAGCGAGGGAGACTCGTTCAGCTCTGAGGATCAGAGAGGGGCAGAATCCAGGAGCACGACGCCAGCCCTGGACCACAGGATGCTGCCGCTGGTGATTATTCAGGAGACCGGAGCGGAGGAGCCGCAGCATCCCCTCCCAGACCACAGCACTCTGGACATCCTGAAGAAGACCCCGTGTGGGGATGGATTCCCACGAAGCCCCTCCAGTTTCCCCGCCCGTCACAAGGGCAGGAGAGGCCCTGGGCGCCGGGCAGAGCAGGAGAACATCAGCCAGGAAAGCTGGAACACCACAGAGCTCAGAGCAGACGGGTGTGCCAGGGCGATGGACAGGACCCTGCAGGAGCTGCTGCGCTTGCTGAGCCCGCGGCACGAGGGCCAAGCCCAGCTGCAGAAACTGGAGGGGCAGGTTTCGTGTCTGAGGGACAAGCTGAAGGTAGGGGGGTCTCGCTGCGGGGTCTCACTGTGGCTCTGCCCTGCCGTGGGTTCAGGTCACTCCGTGGTGGTGGCTCGGTCAGGGAATCCTCAAACAGGACAGAGAGACCCCAAAAAGGTCAGGGAAATCCCAAAGGGCACAGGGAGCCCCGGATTTTGGCTGGCAGAGGCCGGGCAGGACTCAGGGAGCAGCCCTGGGGCTCCAGGGGAGCAAAGCAGCCCCGGTTGGAGCCCAGCCTGGGGGTCTGTCCCGGGGTCTGGGCTGGCTCCGAGCCCTGGCTGCAGCTCGAGGTGGCCACAGGGCCAGGCAGAGCCCGCTCTGTGCCGCTGCCCTGCTCCTGCCAGGGCTGGGCACGCTCCTGGTCCTGGAGGAGAGGTCCTGGAGGAGAGCAGCCAGGGGCTGGACCGCAGGTTTGGCAGCAGGAACGGATCCAGGCTGGAGTAAAAAACACAACTGCCCTGGCCTCCTGCTCCCGTGAAACCTCTGGAAAGGCAGCGTTTAAAACCCAAACTGAGTAGCCTCAGAGCAGCCTTTCCAAGGGGGACAAAGGTAGTGGCTCCATGAAATTCAGTGTTGATAGGAAGCTCTTGGGTGCTGTGCTGGGATGGAACAGCCCCCCAAGGCTGCTGCTTTGAGCTCAGATACAGGGAATGAGTGAAAACTGTCTTAGTGATGGAGGATGCAGAGAATGTCAGCTCTCACCAGGCATGGAGGTAAAGGGCAATCCACAGAGTATTGAAACATGTTTTGAATTTAACTAGCAACATTATTTTGGGGTCAGAGTGCTGCACCAAGAGCACTTTGGAGCAGCACTTGAACAAACCCTGCAGGCCACAGCCAGATTGCTCTGGGGCTGTACCTGGCTCATCCTGCCTGGATGAAGCACAGACCTGCCAAGCAGCACTGCACTGATGTGCAAGTAGCCATGCACTGACTTCCTTCCCTGATGTGTCAAGAGTGAAATCAGAAAAGCAAAGCGATTTATTATTAGGAATGAAATCAGAAAAGCAAAGTGATTTATTATTAGGAATTATTTCAAAACTGGCAAAGAGCAACTGCAAAAAGGCTGGCCAACTATACATAACAGTATTTCTGCTTCCATTTCATCAACAGCTGAAGACACTGCACAAACATTCCTCTATGGAGAGTCTGATGGTGGAGACAGTGCTGGAGAGTTTTGATTTCCTGAACGCCGACTGCAGTGCCGATGAGCTGTCCCTGTTTGGGAGCGTGAGGACAGGCAGTGTCAGGTATTGCTGCAGCACCTCGTGGCACAGGCACAGGGGTCCCACAACAGCCTCTCTGGGCTGGGAAACAGCTGTGGTGTCAAATCCAGCACAGAAATGCCTGCCCACTCTTTTAGAGAGGGTTATAAAGGCGGTTAAAGAAAATGCTGGTTTCTGTTCAATGCCACCTGGTTTCTTTCAGAGCTCCTGTTGGGACTGTCCATCTCAGTTCTGTTCAGTGATGAGACTGTAACTCTCTTTTCCCCTCACCTCACCAGCACATACAATGACAACGTGCTCCAGTCCCTGAGCTGTGACACGAGACCAGAAGCACGGGATGTAACTACTGGGGACGACAACCTGGACGTGCTGCTGCTGACACACCTGAGGCTGTGCAAAGGTCTCCTGCAGGTACAGAGCAGCCTGGGGCCTTCCAGGGCACTGCCTGCCACTGCTGATTCTGATTACAGGAGAATTTGATATGTTTTGTTTGATTGATAACAGCAGGGAGACTCAGAATGGAAATTGGGTGCATTAATGCAGTGAACATGTGTGTCCACACAGAACATGTCATACAAAACTCTGCTGCCTCTTCTCAGCCTCTGGGTTTTGCTCTAAGCAACAGCTCTGTGCCCAAATCAGGCTGCAAACACACAGGCTTGGCTTGGGCCATTTTAATAATGAAAAACTGCTACAACAGGGAGCAGGTGTCTGGTGGGCAAGGGGCCTTCTGGGAGCAGCTGAGGATTTTTCACTCGTCTTAAAAGTTGGACCAATCCTCATTTATCTGGAGCTTGATCCTGCCCTTGTTTCAGCTCCTGAGTTATGTCTGTTGCATTTCAGAAACTGAGGACACCAAACATAGCCCAGGTGGTCGAGGAGAGCATTTTGGAAGAGGTGTCAGAGCAGACACGAGTCCTGGGGGATGTCCTGGATCTGTCTGTTGAGAAAAGTGAGTACCTGCCTTACCCCAGGGCACTCAGAGGTGGGAGAGCTGCACTCCTGCTGGCCCTGCCCAGGCCTCCCCAGAGCCGGGGTTTTCCTTCTAAATTCCTTGCAAACATTGACATCGTTAAACCAGCTCATCATAAAACCAGGGCTCGTTCTTTGGTTCATCTTTTCTTCTACATAGAAGGAAAAACTTTGGAGAAGTTGGTCTTAGAGTAGCTGAACTGGTATGACTTAAATAGGGATGTTGTAGATGGTGGAGTTTGCAGTCGAAGAGCAGCCTTAATAAAATCCTCTTTTATATCTGTGCTTTTTCTTGGTAAGCAAACAGCCCAAATTCTGTGCCCACTTGCCAGAACAGTTTGGTGGGCACAGAATTTTATCTCTGGTCTTCCCACTATTGAACTCTTCCATTGGCAGCTGGACGTGACAAAATGATAAAGCACAATGAGAGGCTTGGAAGGCTTTTGTTCTCTTCCTGGTAAATACAGCAGCAAGAATGCAAATTTTAGTTGGAAGCATTTGCTGCCAGATTTTCTCCTGGAGGATGTGAGAATAAACTGTTCCCTGGAGCAGGGCTGCAGAGGGGCTGGTACAGTGTGATGGGAAGTGTGGGAGTCTGACAGGCAGGAGCTCAGTGTCTGAGGTGAAACTGGGGGATGGAGGGTCCAGATGAGGAGCCACAGGGTTCCTGAAGGGCTGCACGTGCTCTTGTGAAGAGTCTGAGAGAGCCCCGAGCTCAGAGCTCTGCCCTGGGCAAGGAGAGCAGAGGAGGATCCCAAAAACCCTTGGCAGTGGCACCTCCTTGGCTGACAGAAGGGCGACGACTTAAACTTCCAGAATGTTCTTCTGGAACTGACTCAGAGATAAAGGGAACAATAAGAGGCAGAAGAGCTGCTGATGGCAGTTTAGGAGCTCCGTGCTTGGGTATGAACGTTTGGGTGGCAAATGTCCCGTTTTTAACAAAACCATCTCTAATGCAAATAAAAGTTAGTGCTACCCCATGTCCAGATAGCCCAGCTGCAGCCTAATTTCTCACCTACAACCCCAAATCTGCTAGAGCTCGCTGACTTTTTAAAATGTTGGGTTTCAGTTATTCAGAAGACTAAAAAGAAGAAGCAATATCTGAAAATCTGGAGTGATCTTGCAGAGCCTGGCAGCAGCATCTTGGTGACCTCAGCAGAAAGGTTCCGTCATGCTCTGAAGTACACAATGATGCTCAAAGTGAAGGAGAAGTACCCCAGCCACCTGGAGACAGGTACCAGAGAGAGCACCAGGCCACACTTCATTCCAGAGCAGTGCTGAAACTTGTCCTTGTGCATTTAAAAACCCCAAACCTGTCGTTGCTTCCAGCAGCTTCCCCGTAACCAGCCTGTGTTTTGTGTTTGTCCTGCTCCCTGCAGTGCTGCAGCGGCTGCTGGAGCAGATCCTCACCTGCGATGGGTTGCTCCCCTGCTCCCATTTCCAAACGGAGCCAGTTACTCTGTTCCAGTTCTATCGTTACCTGGAGAGGCACCACGTTGGCAGCCTGGAGAAACACCTGGCAAAGCTGGCTAAAGAAGGTAAAGGCAGTGCTTGGCTCCTCCTGCAGGGCTGCTGCCCTCCAGCCTCCTGCTCAAACACAGCTCCAGAGCAGGAAACGGCCCAGCCCTGGCACTGACAGCTTGTTTCCATTTTTATTCCCCTTATGACCATGTAGTTTTAATCAGAACAGGAAAAGCGTGCTTGACTCCCGTATCTGAGCGTGTGCAAACAAACCCCATGTGAAGGATGGGCTTAAGTGCCCTGAAAATAGGTTCTGGGTTATTCCAAAGCTAAAGCAGACACGGAGTCAGGAGCAGCCTGCGGCTGGATCCAAGGACAGTCTGTGGCTGGGGTTCACTGCTGTAGCTGGACTCAGACACAGAAAAGAACAATAAAATTGCAGAGGTTACGGACCTGCATTTTGCAGACCGAGGTAGCCAGTGCCTCAGTGGAGTCTTGGCCAACATATGAAAGTACTCCAAAACTTTCTCTGTATTAGGAAAGAATTATTTAAAAATAGTCCTGCAATTGGCTGCATCTTCAGGCTGGTGCTGATGCAGAGGACTGGTGGAGGGGCTGGGTGCTTGAGCACTGCTCTGCTGTCCCAGACAGGGGCAGGGTGGGCAGAGGGGTGTCCTGCTCTGCTCCCTACCCCGCTCGGGCTGTCCCTGCCGGGAGAGGGCAGCGGGCTGGGACAGGCAGAGAGGGCAGCGGGCTGGGACAGGCAGAGAGGGCAGCGGGCTGGGGCAGAGAGGGCAGCGGGCTTGTGTCCCTCGCCGGGGCTCTGCCCGCTGAGCGAGGCCGCTCCTTCCCCGGCAGTGATGCTGATCGAGGAGCTGCAGTGCCCCGGCCGGCTGAAGACGCTGAAGAGGCTGAAGGGGAAGAGGCTGAGCCGGCTGCAGCCGCTGCCCCGCACGCTGCGGCTGCTCGGGCTGCTGCAGCTGGACGAGAACCACCGCGTGGGCAAAGCGGCCACGGCCTGCCTGGCCCGGGCCGGCGGCTGCGGCGGCCTCCGGGCACGGGTGAGTGCGGGACAGCGGGGGGAATGCGGGGGGAATCCGGGAGGGGACAGCGGGAGGGGACAGCGGGGGGAATGCGGGGACAGTGGGAGGGGAATGCGGGGGGACAGCGGGGAATGCGGGGGGACAGCGGAAAATACGGGGGGAAATGCGGGGGGACAGCGGGGAAATGCGGGAGGGGACACTGGGGAATGCGGGGGGACAGCGGGGGGAATGTGGGGACACTGGGGAATGCAGGCGAAAACGAAAAATGCGGGGGGACACGGTGGAATGTGGGGACAGACGGAGCTTGGAGAGCAGGGGGGAATGCGGGGGGACAGGGGGGAATGCGAGGACAGCGGAAAATACGGGGGGAACGCGGGGACACTGGGGAATGCGGGGGAAAACGAAAAATGCGGGGGGACACGGTGCAGTGTGGGGACAGACGGAGCTTGGGGAGCAGGGGGGGACAGCGGGGAATGCGGGGACAGACGGAGCTTGGGGAGCTGTCCCGGCCCTGTTCCAGCCCTAAGCCGCTCCAGCGCGGTTCGTCTCACGGGGTAACCCCGCTCCGGTCGCTGGGATGGGTTTGGCTGCTGGAGGACACGTCCGAGGTTTGGTTCCGCTGTGTTTTGTGCAGGCTGTCCTGTTTTACAGCGATGCTCTGTCCGGCTGTGACTCCAGGCTGCAGCAGGCTGCGTGCCTGGCTCTGAAGAACCTCCGGGTGAGCGCTGGGCTCTGCCGCCCTGCCCCAAGGCCGGGGTCAAACGTGTGGGGCTGGGGACTGCAGCCGGGAACTGCCCCATTTCGGCTGCCGAACTGGGAATAACAACATGCCCAGGGCAGCGGCAGAGGGAGCCCAGGGCAGCTGGCAGGGGCTGACCTGGCAGGGAGGGATGTGGGACCTCCGGTGATGCTCAGGGCTGAAGGACAGTGTCTGACTGGGGACATCCAGCACCAGGATAAACCAGCAATGTTTCTGTATCAGTCAGTTCTGAACGTTTAACTCGAGAAAGCTGAAGTTAAATCAGGGGATATTTTTAACAATAGTGGATTAAAGTCAGAAAACAAAAGTAATATTTGCACTGCTGTTATAAGGAACAGCACAGATTTAAACCTTCCCCAGAGCTCTAAGCTGCTGTAATGGGTTTGCACACAAATAGCAAACCAATATCTACAAACAGGTGCTCACACAACAGCAAATCAGGGTCGATTTGCAAAGCACCAGGATTAACCCTTTCAGTGAGGGTCCTTGTTGGGTGGTACTGATTTGATGGTCCCACTACTGTGACCTGTACCCTGGAACTTTTACACTTTCTGATGCCCTAAAACAGGAGAGAAGGTAACAGAGGTGAGATCGTATCAGGAAATTTAACTGTAACCCAGTTTGTTGGTGAAGATAAAGGTCCTGGTGGAATTTGGATGTCAGAGGAGATGGGAGTTTGTTTCTGTGTTTGCTTTGTAGAAAATGTCCACCAAATTGCTGAAAAGTTTCTTAGGCAAATTCTTCTTTTTTCCAACAGGCCGTGGAGAGCATTGAGCAGGTTGCCCACCTGTGCCAGTCTGAAACAGAGGAAGTCAGGAATGCAGCCAGAGAAACCACACTGTCCTTTGGTAAGGCTTTTATACAGCTTTAAAATGATCTGAAAGAAGATGTGAAATAGTGCAGGACCAGGAGGGGCCTCAAGTTCAGCCTGAAGACATCCAGGACAAGGGAAATATTTAATGAACAGCTGTTTCATACCATGAAAATAAACTTTACATCACACATAACAGCCAAGGGCCCCTGATCAAGTTTATAGAACCAGACCAAGGGGATCCTGAAGGATTAAGTCCTTTAGGAACCACTGAACCTTTTGAAAAGGTTGTAGATAAGGACTGACAGTTTTATGCTGGTTGATTACTTGTTACTTCACTGGAATCCAAGTGACAAGTGCCTGATGGTGGAGGGGGCCTGATAAAATGTCAGTGCTCCCCACCTCCTGCTGCCCAGCACTTGTGCTTTTCCTGGGGGCTCAACAGCTGGAATGCTGCCAGAGCATGGCCAGGGCATGCAGGAGACAGCCACTTCCCTGTTCTGCTCTTCACACCCCACTCTGAGCCAGGTTTAGTCCTGGGCATCTCCAGCCATGCCCCACAGAACACTCAGGCTCCCGTGAGACTCTCCAGCTGTGATGCTCCAAACTGTTACTCATGGAATGCAGGGGGCCTGGTTTTCCATGGTGGTTTTCCAGCAGGTTTTGGAAAACCATTGCCTGAGGGATGTGTTGGTCACTCTTGAGTCCTTCCTCTCAAGCCAGGCTGTGCCAGGAGTGTCCCCAGAGGGCTCAGGGTGCTCTGCCTGTCCCTCAGCAGGGGCTGTTTTCTCTCTCCACAGGGGAACGGGGCCGACAAGCCTTTGAGAAGATGGACAGGATCTGCTGTGAGCTGAGAGAAACAGCTCAGGAGGCCGAGATTGAAATCACAGTGTTTTAGTAGTGGAATGTGAGGAGCTGGATCCCGTTGTCCTCACAGCCACACGGGTACCTGAGGGTTTGGTTTTGTCTGGCTTCCTTCTGTCCTGTCCCTGCTCTCTCCTGCCCCAGGACAGGTTTATTTCCAAAGGGGACAGTTGGTCACCTCCAGGATGCAGCCTGGAATGTATTTTCTGTCTCTCAGCACATGATGAAATACCAAGTGCTGGACAAATGAAAACTGTGATCTCTCAGAATGTGGATCCAGGTCTTAACTGGAGTTCAAATCTCCATCTTGCTGGAATTAGCTGCCCCTGCTCCAACTCTGTCCAATATGATCTATTTTCCCAGGAAGTGATTTATTAATTTGGCATTCTCCAAGGAGAGAAATGATCACTCTCCCAGGCCAAGTGCCCTGTCAGTAGAACAAATCCAGCCCCACTGCTTGGTGGTTTCCTTTGCTTGGGCAATTGAGCTGGAGAAGGAAAGCCTGGTAGTCCCTGAGTCACTTTGTAAATGCTGCAGCTCAGCCAGGGCCTGACAGCTCTGTAGGAGGTGTGTGCTCAGCTGCAGGGGATTTGCCATGTGCAGCTCTGACTGAGGGAGGGACAGGTTTGATCTTTAAATTCTGAATTTAGTCATAGACCAAGACTTCCCCTCCTGCTCCAGCCCTGGCTGGCAGGGTGCCCATGGGGAGCAGCCTGGCTTCAGGTGCAATACTTGAAAGGGGTTGGGATTGTGTGTACATATTTTTATATATATATATATACACATAAAACTTTTCTATTTGGTATTTATTTGTTGGATTTCATACTGTTTTCTAAAGTTCTAATAAACCATTTGAGACAAGTTCCTGGGAGTGTTTCCTACTGCTGTGCTTGCAGCCCTGGGGACAGGTAAGAAGCACTAAATCCCCAAGGAACAGGGCCCTGATCTGCTCTGTCCTGTTCCACTTTGGTGAACTTTCTCCTCCAGTTGTAGGTTTCCTTAAAAATATAAATCAAAGGTAAGTACTGGGATTCAAACACCAGGATGTGCAGCTGCAGCTGCAAACAGGCTCAGCATCAACTCCTGCAGAAACCAACCAGGTGCTTGAGCTCCTGCACTTCTTACCCTTAAAACGTGGCTGTTCAACCCGAAAGATCAGAGGAGGGAAATGGAGGTGGCAGGGAGAGATGGGGATCCTCTACTCTTTCCCTGGAGCTCTGCCTCTAGAAGCTTTTACAGCAACATTTAAACCCCTTAACTCTACCAACCTACCCTCTGCCAGCCCTCATGTGCACGTGGGTCAAGCAGGAGCCCGTGGATCCAGCCCAGAAGCAGTGACACATTCAAGTGAGTTCTTTAAAAAAAGAGTTTTATTGTTACAACTAAAATGAGAACTGAAAACTTGTATGGGAGATTGAAAAACTGTACAGTTGTACTCTAACCTGGGAGGCCCAGCAGCGGCTTACACAAAAGACAAGATACCTGAAACTGTATTATACCAAAACATTCAGCTTTTTTGTTGAGTTTTTACATTTTTTTTATAAAAGTTTATTCTATGGCAATCTGTAAAAAAGAAAGACCTGATGAGTAAATATTTGCTTAAGGCAGATAGCAGAGCAGCTCACTAACTTTCTAACGAGTCTAACATGGATGTTTGTCCATTTCCAAGAACAGGTTACCCAACACCCCACTGTGCTACGGTATATACACCCCCCAACTACCACAGACAGTACAGGACAGCAAACAAATGGGCACAGCTCAGCACTCCCAGCCCTGCCCACACCTCCCTGGGCTCTGGGCACAGTCACTGTGTCCCAGCCAGGGTCAGGGCCTGCAACACAGGGGAGAAACAGGCACCAAGAGGCTGCTCAAAGCTCTTCTCTCATCTGCAGGAACTTTGGGTAGAATCATTTGCAATGGAATAACTCTGTATTCAAAGGAAAGATCCTTTCTTTTTCTGCCAGCCCTAGGATTTAAAATATCCCCTCTTGGGAAGGTGGCCAGAGGTGGGTTTGGTTTGTTTCCTTCCCCAGGTGTGCCAGGGCCAGGGGAGGTGTGGCAGGGCTGCCTGAGCTCTCTGGAATGTCTGTACTACACTCACTCAGCTGAAAGGAACATGCTACCACCGGGCACACGGAGCACACGGGATCCCACGGGAAGTCATGCCAAGGATTAGGCGAGTACACGGGCTCTGATAAACACCAATCGGTCCAGTGCTGAACAGAGAGACTCAGCAACACCCTCTGAACCACAGCCACTAAGGATCAGGTCATGCAAATATCGTTTGGGCACATCAGGAAGCAGGAATATAAGTTCTGTCACCTTTCAAGCACGTGGTGTTTCATCGGGACACCGCAGACTTCACATGCACTTTAATACAAAGGGGTACGAATGGTGCCTCAGGGCAGGGTCCTGCCCACGCTGCAGAGAACAGTGGGGACAAAGCAATCACAGAATGTATCTTAAATACACAGATGAGCCATTATATATTACCATTTTTCTATACTCATTTTTCCTGTTTCCAATAATATAACTAAATATCAACTGATTACAACATTCCTCCTTTCAAGTACTGGTCTGACCAACAGTCTCACAGGTAAAGGATCGACTCCCAGTACTACCTGAGGATTTATTATTGTACTCTTGAAAAGCCCTTGATGCAAGCTTAACAAAACACAGAACAGAAGTAACTCCCACCCCCACCCACCCCTTCGCCTACTCACCCACTGAAGGAAGAGCTACACCTACAGCCAGCTTGGCAGAAATAAATACGGAGTGGAGGGGCTGCCCTGGGCTCCTCCACAGCGAGGGCTGCACTGAGGGTGGTTAAGTGCTATCAATCTAGAAAGACTTTAGAAATAAAACAAATCAGTAACACTGCTGCAGATCAGCTGTCATGGGGCAGTTCAATCACCACAGCTCCCAGGAGTGACTCTGCTCCTGTCTCTGCACCACGACACAAGCAAAGAAATCTTTGCTATTACTGTTGAAACTGTCAATAATTTGGTATTACCCCGAGGAGCAGCACTGGCTGTTGGTGCAATGCTGCCTTCCAGTGCCAGTCCTCCCCACACAGCCCAACCCTCCCAAGCAGCACTCCAGCCCCACGGGCTGAGCCGTGCCAGAGCCAGGGCTGGCATCTCTGCTCCGGGCAGGGCAGGGCACAGCAGCACTGCCCCCCAGCCCAGGGGCTGCCCAGAGCCCAGCACGGCTCTGCTGGCCGGGGAGCTGCCCCAGCAGGGCTGCCCTGCCTCTCCCCTGCTCAGAGCGAGCAGCTGCAGAGTGAAACTGCATTTTACATTCCAAATGCTGAGGTTTAAGGACTGGTCCTGCCACGGGCACGGCCCCACTGCTGGTGGACGTGGTTTGGTTGAATTTCCCTTTCCTGTTTCTCTCCCTCCCCTCGACCTCTCCCAGCCCAGAATATAAAAGTAAAAACAGCTTCAGAAAGGATGGTGCAATGTAAAGAGGCATATGTGCAAGTAGAGTGCAACAAAAGTCAATGAGGAGATACGCTTAGTAAAGAAAAAAAAAAAAGAAAAAAATCAAAGAGCTGGACGTGTTGGGATACCCTGAGCAAATGCAGAAGCCTGGTTCTATCAACACAAGTAAAACAATCAGCTCTTTAAGAACAGTTATGCCAAGATTAAATATATCAATACCACAGGCACTGCCCACAACTCAGTCTTTAAAGATGAAGCAAATTTTAAAAAAGACAAAAAAACAACCAAAAACCAACCACAAACACACCTCCCCTTCCAAAAGTTTACATTCTTCAGGTATGTGGGTTTCTCTTTCTTTTTTTGGGAACTTGTCAATGTAAGTCATGTATTTGGTTACAACACTTGGAGAGTACAAGCAAGTTTCACTTGTGCCTAGTTTTTCTGAAACAAAAGAAAATGAACTGGCTTTTTAAAAAAGGCTAAAAACAACAATGTGTTGTAATTCTATTATTTAGTTTAAAAAAAAAAAAAAAAAAAAAGGAAAACAGACTATTTGGCATTTTCTCTGCTTACTCCTGAATATTTCAAGGCCCTGAGATTACAATATTATGTTCTTGGGACCACAGGGCTGGATAAAACCCTAGTGCATCAATTCTCTCATGAAGCCCTACCCAAAGTTCTGGCCTTTCCCCTAAATCTACCTGCTCTGAGCCACGGCTGCCCTGGCTGGAGGGGCTCCGAGGAGCTGGGCGCGACCGGGAGCGGCGCTCCCGCGGCAGCTCCGGCCCAGGGGTCAGTGGAAACACACCCTGTAGCAGAGATAAGCTCCTGCCGTGAGGAAGGTGAACATGCAGATATTCACTAGGAAGGGCTTCCAGGTGGCCACCACGTTCTCATCCTCCTCCTCCGGGTTCTCCTTCAGCGACTCCTCCTTGCGGGGCGAGAGCCGCGGGTTCTCCCCAACCGTTCTCCTCCGGGCTTCAGTGTCGTGACTAGTGCTGAGGACAGAGGGAGAACGCTCAGGGCTGGGCAGGAACGAGCACTCCATGCTGGACTGGCCATGGAGACAGAAGGCATGCAGGTGCTCCGAGGGCAGGAACAGCACAGAGCTGCAAAGCTCTTGGCGCTGCAGCAGCCACCCAAGCACAGCCTGTCTCCAGTTGGACACACTGGCTGCTCAACAGAGGTTAGGAAGAGCTTGGGAGGATTCTGTGCCCTTTAAAGAATAAGCTTTAACCACCACCTGCTTTCATTGCTCCTCACAAATCTGCACCAAGACAGGCAGTGAACAAACCCAGCTCATACCCACAGCTGGGGCAGGGGAACTCCAAAGCTCTAAACTCAAGCACCTGCCCAGAAATCACAGAAATGGATGAATGTGGCTGCTCGTTCAGCCCTGACTCCCAGGGAGCATCTCAGGGTGGAAGTGAGCATCTCCTCCCCTCCGTTCCCTGCCGAGGCGAGGCCTTACCTGTCTGTGCTGGGGGCTGGAGCTGCCTCCTCCACGCTGCTCACCGAGCACCTGATCTGCTCCTCCCCTGCCTGGGGCTTGGGCAGGAACTCGGGGTGCTCGTGCATCCTCCCGTTGTGCATCTCTGAGGTTCTCTTCGGGGGCCTGGGAGGTGGGGGGGTGTGCTCAGGGGGTGGCTCCAGGTCTTCGTTGGAGAGCTCTTTCCACTGCTCCTTCAGGGAAGGACAAACCCTGTTAAGCTTTGCTCTTTTAAGCTGCTCTAACTTTAAACTTTACCATGGCAGAATCTTTATGCTCTACCTTTCAATTAACTCTTACAGTGGCTCTTCATTTGCATTGAAAAAAAAGAAAGAAAAAACAGACACAAGAACTCCAAGCCCAAGCTGCATCCACTACACAGAACATATTGGCCATGTAAGTGAGAAATTCCAATCTGCTTCTAAACACCTCAAGCACAAAATAAAATCTGTTTTGCTAGAGTTCTGCTTACCATAAAAAACCCCTGATGAATTTAATAATGACACTTAAACTTCAGGCATATTAGAAAACTTGTACTGTCCGAAATGCCAGGGGAGGCTGATGCAGCAGCTCCACCCCAGTCACTGTGCAGGAAAGCACAGGAGGCACCTGCTACAGAACAGGTATTTTGGAAATCATTAAAATACAGCATTTTAGGTCATGACAGATTGCAAAGCACTGTACCTAAAAACCCCATAATATAAACATGTACTGAAGCTGAAGCAAGCACCAAATTTGAAGCTTCTTTCCATCCTGCTCCTCCCACCCGCCTGCTGCAGTTCTCTGGAGCTGCCAGGAGCACTCACTTGCACTGAAGCATCTCCCATGATGAATTTTGCCCCTTCAATAACAGCCAAGTAGGAGAAGCGGAGCTGGTCTGCAGTCTGGATCAGCCCCATCCTGTACTTCCTCATTTCCAGGAGAACCTGCTTGACGTCCACGGAAGAAGGATCTTTCCGTTTGTCCATCTGCAGATAAAAATGTGAAACATTTTCTGCTCTGACGGGGTTCACTAGGGTGACTCATTTTGTGGTAGGGCCTTCATACCACCCTCCACACTGCAGCATGGACAAACACACACAACTGGTATCAGCAGCTCGTTACTGTCTCAAAACAACTGAAGGGAAAACACTGGGCCTCAAACATGCTGCTTTCCCCGAAGGCAAAGCCTGCCTTTGTGAATCACTCTGAAAACTGGAGACTTCCCTTCCCCAGACTCGGAGTGAGCGCTCAGGAAGGAGACCTGCCCCGGAATGCACGGCTGGAACAGCGGGGTAACACAGTGCCAGGCACGGGGAACGCTCCCAGCCCCCAGCCCTGCCCCGTGCCCGGGCAGTGGCCCTTACCAGCAGCAGGCAGGTGTCCACCAGGCAGAAGGTGCCCGACCTCCCGATGCCGGCGCTGCAGTGCACCACGACCGGGCCGTGCCCGGGGCTCAGCGAGCCCGACTCCCGCACCTTGAACAGGAAATTCAGGAACGACGCCGGCGACTCCGGCACCCCGAAGTCGGGCCAGGTGGTGTAGTGAAAGTGCAGAATCTCCCGACTTTCCTGGCTCTGCAAAATAGCGTTTGGGAACTCTTCAGTTTGGGTACACCGGTCAGAAGGACTGGGAACAGCTGACTGAATTCCAAGGACAAAGCTTCACCAGTCTGAGGGAGCTTTTAGAGCTGCACAGCCAAGAAACTGATTACAAGTAATGGTCCCTTGTTGTGAAGGTCTCCACTGGGAGCAAAGGGAATTGGATAAGTAAACTTACTTATTTCGAGTTTAGTTATTTCAGTACAGTTCAAAAGCTTGTGTCACTCTGGGTATGGCTGAGACATAAAACTGCCTGGAGGGTCCCCCCATAAATACCCAAGAGTTTCACTTCCACAACATCTCATGCAGGATCATCAAATCCAGGACAATTAATGACCACCAATTACAAGCCCTTTTTGGTGAGGAGATGAATTCCACGCCAAGGAGAACAAGGACTGGATGAGATCTGCTACTCACGGTCAGGTTTTCCAATTCCAGCTGTCGTACTGTGTAGTAGGATTTGATATCTTCAGATATCAATGTTAGTTTCAAGTTTGTATCTTCAAAAAACATTTCTTTCTCTTCCTTCCGTGGCCAGTACTGTGCACACTTTACCTAAAACCAAGCAGGACACACATAAATGTCATTACC
Source organism: Taeniopygia guttata (assembly GCF_048771995.1). NCBI lineage: Eukaryota > Metazoa > Chordata > Aves > Passeriformes > Estrildidae > Taeniopygia > Taeniopygia guttata. The sequence continues at coordinate 14,593,160 of NC_133045.1, forward strand.
CACTTCTGCCTGAATTGAGATGTTCTTATTGAGGTCTCTCAGAGAGATGAGCTCTGCAGAGACTGCTGCATGCCAGGGACTTTAATGAGCCAACCAAATAGGAAAGCAGCACATTTTCAAGCGTGCAGGAAAAACCTGGAACTAAAATCCTCATCAGCAGCAAGAAAAGGAAAGCCTGCACCCAAGCCTGTGACAATGAAATGTGGGGATCCCGTGCCTGGGAGAACTGGCCTCCTCCTGCTGCCCCCTGAGCCACTCCTCTCCCTGGGATCGGGATCTTTTGTTAAAGGACAAACCGTGTGGCCAAAACAAAAGGGGAAGAACAATGCTAAACCAACAGCAGGCCCAAGACTAAGATGATTTGGACAGCATTTTAATAAACAGAAAACCCCTTCAGCATCTTCCTCACAGGGAGACTAACAGTGGTTTTGCTCAAACTAGTTCTAGTTTATTTTGAAAAAACATCCTCTTGTTTATCAGGGTGTAGAATGCAGTTATAATTCTCTGCACTTTTTGTCTGGATTTGTAAGAGTTATAGCAATTGCCTTTGTGTCTAATTTCTCCACAAATGTGTCTGCAAACAGTATTTTGTCGTGCTCCATCCTAAGTCTCCCACTGCTGCTTGCTGAGGAGTGTAAGCACTGCCCTAAGGGATCACAGTAATTTGTTTTGTTCAAAACTAGAGCAGTGCAGAGAGGGAGCAGGAATGGTTGGAAAGGAAGAAACTCTTGAAAAATTTGGTTACCGCATCTCTTTTGAAGATTAAATTTCACTTGTATACAAAACCCAGCAAAACACTGGAAAATCCAGACTGCAGTTTATTAAAACACAGCTCATTGCCCAAGAATTTTCCTGATTATTGGGCATGTTTTCCTGATGATGCAAAAGCACATACCACCCAGTTATCACTGCTGGATACCCGGTACACTGCACAGCCTTTCTGCAGTATTGCACTTTATTCTGCACAGCAGTGACACTGGAGGGGACAGGGTGCCTTGGGAGCCACTGCCTGATCAGAGCTCAGTGTGTGATGGACACCTGGAGCCCCAGAGCTTCTCTCTACTGCAAAGCCACTTGGCACTGCAGAGCCCCGAGAGGTGCAACCTGTGCACACCGAGAACAACTCCAGACCCCTGCTTAGCAGCAGAGACTTACACTTGTGTGGAGTCATGGTGTGTTTATGGTTTTTTCCAGCCAAATTCATGAGAAATTAGGCCCTACAATTACAAACTGAGTGATTTTCTGACTGCAGTTAGATCAGTTCACCAAGCATTCGATTCCGGGTACAATTTCTTAGACAAAACTACTTGTAGACATCCCATCCCATTCTCTGGGCTGGTTTTACTTGGGTTTTTTATTACAGAAAAGCACAAATGTGATGAACACATAGCTAGAACTGGGTGAGTACTTACGGATCCCTTCTCCATCACTCTGTTCAACATGACAACACCACGGCTTTTCTGTTCCCAAACCATCTCCCAGAAGTGGCCACAAGTATTTGGCAAAGGTCCCTGCAGAGACAGAAATCCCCAGAAATAAGCATTATTTTCTGTAAATGTCAGTGCATTCTTCCACAGTAACAGTCCCTGCACAAGGCAATAGATTTAAACAAGTAACAAACAACTTGTCATTTAAAACTGTAAAAAAATGCAGTGAGACAGCTTTAAGTTCCATGCTATGAATCTGCCCATGAAAGCATGGTTAATCCTTTCCCCTGATACACAAGAGGAAGAGAGACACAATCTCATTTGTGAGAACAGAACTGGGAGTGAAAAATGCTGCATTTTCTTAGGAAAGATATACAGAGGTCATGGGGAAATAAACCCCACTGACTAAAAGCAAAAATAACATCTGTGTCAAACTGCTCTGCAATCCCTCATCCTTATTCATGATACTTGAAAATTACTTGAGTAAAACATCCAAACGACTGAAAGGATGCAAAATCAGTAACAAATTATATGGTTTTCCAGAATCTTCACATATCTGCTTTGGGACTGAATGAAATAGTGACTTCTTTTAAAGACTATCTATTCCCAAAGTAGATTTCCTTATAATTTCCTACTTCTGCTATGTTCCTTTGCTATTTTCTACTCTGAAGTTTGTGTTTTATCCACTCCTGTACTCAAGCAGAACAGCAGGTCCTCAGGAAGAATGAGAGGATTTAAATAAGGCCATCCAAAGCCATTAAATGTGGATCAGGACAGTAACCAGTAACCAGTATCAGTCAGCTGCACATTTGACTATTCCCCACAGAGCTCACCCCGTGATCAACCCCCTGGCCTGAGTAAGGGCAAGAGCAGCTGTGTTCAAAGAGCCATTTTTACCCTGCACTCTGCTCTGCCCATTTCTTCCTGAGAAGATTTATCTCTATTCTTTAGAAACAGGAAGGAAGAGCTGTCACTTGAAAATATTAATCCCAGTCTACCTTTATCTAAAGTGTGGGAGGAAGGGGTAAGAAAAGAGCCAAGATTAGAGATCAGGACAGTCTCCAGGGAACTGAACATTTAGCACAAACAAGAAGCCTGGCACGGTTGCTGCTCTCAGAATAAGACAACAGGGCATGTGGGTACTTTTAAATTTGTTATACAGATAGGTGTGGAATTGACAGATTCAGTTAAAAGCAGTGATTTTTACACACACAGAGATGTTTGTATGCACTTCAAGTAGCTTTACAATGAAGAAAACAAACAGAAAATCCATGAAAATCAACTCCAGCCATCATAATACTTTAATTATCCACTGCCAGCGATTACCTGGGTAAGGATGTAGCTCCTTTGGGCCTCTTCCATTTTTATCAAACTAGCATTGATATAGTCATTGTCACCTTGGTTTAGCTTAATTCGACTGTGATCAACTGCAGCACAATTAGAAAACACTGGTTAATGAACATGGAACACAGCACAGTCCAGACACATCCTCAGCAGCTGAGGGAGCACAGCCCACACTTCACCTCCCAAAAACACACTGCAAGAGTCAGCCTTGGCACCTGAAATAATCTGAAATAATGCAGTGTGATCTGCAAACCAGATACAGTTATCAAGTTGCTGATTTTAATTAAATCCAATTACACAATTGCTTATATTTCCAGCTTAAACATTCAAATACAGCTTGTTCAAGGTTGTTAAAGGTTTGTCTAAACATATATTGGGCAAACAGGACAGAGACCTGTTATTCTTGTAGGTATTTAGCTACTGTTCCCAACCTGACCACCCTTTCATGTACAGAAAAAATGATCAAAATTAAAGAAATACAGGAAATGTAAATGATTTGCTCTTTTGTTAGTCACTTGCTCAACTTGGGACTAAAGAAACCAAACCACCAACTAAAAAAACTCAACACACCCAGGGGTTCCCACATTTTGCAAGAAAGCAAACAGACTGAGAAGAGGATTATCTAAAGGCAAGAAGGAATTTGTTACTCACATCCTCAAATACTAGAACTGCTTAGTAAAGCAAACTATGTGCAACATTACTGTTCTGGTTAACTGTCCCAAAGGCTTTAGGAGCTTCTATGCACCGAGCCAGAAGCTGTGTGCCACAGAGCAGCACTCTGGCCTGGGACAGCAGCTGGACATCTGGCCTGGGTCAGGGAGTGCTGCACCCTGAGGGGACACGGGACTGGCACTGTCCTGGGCAGGGGAGGCTGCTCAGGGACCTGCTGGGAGCCCCCTGCACTGCCAGACACATTCTGTTTTATTTCTGACCACGGAGCATCGTTTCTGCCCGTGCACTGCAGCCCACGGCTCTGGATGGCAGGTGTGGGCAGGTGGCAGTGGGACTGTCCCTGGCCCATCCCTGCCCCTGGATGACAGCAGGACAGCCAGGCTGCAGCAGCAGTGAGCTGTGCTTGCACAGGACCCGTGCCCAGGGGTGCATTTCCCCCAGCACAGGGACAGAGCCACTTCACACACCCAGCTGTGCCTGGGACATCCCTGTGCTCCCTCTCTGCAGAGTGGAACTCAGCTTTATCCTGCATTTCCCCCAGCACAGGGACACAGCCATTTCACACACCCAGCCGTGCCTGGGACATCCCTGTGCTCCCTCTCTGCAGCATAGAACTCAGCTTTATCTGGGATTTCTCCCAGCACAGGGACACAGCCATTTCACACACCTGGGACACCCCTGTGCCCCCTCTCTGCAGTGTGGAACCCAGCTTTATCCCTGGCAGAGCTCTGTGCCACGCTGCTGCCAGCTCCCAGGAGGGACATGCTGCCTGTGCTGCCTGGCAGCAGGCTCTGCTAGGTGAGAGCTGCACAGAACCACCCCTGCCACTCTAGAAATGCTGCTCCAGCCACCGTTCTTCTCTAGCAGAACTCAAAGGTAAAGCAAGTTTCTTTCTTCAGATTTCTGCCCACAAATACAGACCCTACTGTGTGCTGCTCTTGTGTAACCCTATGGAGAGAAAAGCATCCTATGACACCAGTCTCACAAATAAATAAATAAATAAAATCAAAAAGAGTTGTCTTGGGTGCTTATCCACCTAACAGAAACTTGTCCTTACAAAGAACACTTAGCTGTGAGAAGTCATTAGAGGTCAACAGTCTTATAAACAATGAAAAAGAAAGTGTACTTACAGGGGCTGACATCTCTGTACCTATTTCTATTTTTGTTTCTGGGATGTTTGGCCACTTTACATGGAAAATCACTGGCTTCATGCCTGATGTCCTGAAACAAAAAAAAAACCAAAACAATCAAAAACCCTGTTATGTATGAATCCATCTAATTTCATACCATTAGCTATTTTAAGAAAAATACCCATTTGACTTCACATTTTCATGTGAGGAAGTTCTGGACACAAAGCCCATTGGGCCTCAGAATAAAGAATAAATTTTAAATTTCTCAGAATACAACACTAACATAATTTATTAAAATATTATTAGTTTGGATAATAAAGTAGCACAACATTCACCAGACATTGTGAAAGGTATGTTCAGCTCCTGAAGGAGCAGGGTCTCTGCCCCAAAGCACTTCCACATAAACTGTCCTGAGCTGCCAGCTCGATGTCACAGAGTGCAGAGGTAGAAGTCAGCTGCACTCAATTCCCATGCTCAGCTAAAACAGATGCACACCTCAAACACATCACCAGGGTTCTCTCAGCTTTTTTCAGACTCAGATAATAGCTCAGCTATCTGAGACAATTCCAGAAATTAAAATAAAAACAATTCTGCTGTCCTTGGACATTAGTCCAAATTTGCTGAAACAGAATTTCACATTGTAAATGATACTGTGCAAGCAGAGTTCTGCATATAAAGAATCGTGTACAACACTCAAGATTTCTTTCAAGTGGGCCATCTACTGAAGCACATTACCTGTTTATCTCTTGTGCTGCATTATTCAGGTATGGACCAATTTACCCTGAATGCTACATGTCAGGAGAAGAGTGCTGATTTCCATAAACCTGCCCAAAATTAGCACAGTATTCCAAAACTGAAATAAGGGCTGACATCAGCTGCCAGCTTTTTATAACTGAACACATGGCTGCCAGTATTTCTGCTTATGAAGAATGCAGTCTGGAGAATATGATCTGGACTGCAACAGTCTAATATCTCAAACATGAGGCAGCTAAAATGGGGGTTTTCAGAAACTTGTCTCTGACACCAGGTTGGTGACTTGGTACTTTACAGGGATTTATTCTTCCATACTAACTGTACAGGATCAACAAGAGAAAAAAAGGAAAAAAAGATAAAAAAAAGTTCCAAGGAACTTGGAAAAATGGTTTTCTAGGTCACTAACCACATTTCCCAAATGTGTGTTGAAAATCCCCAACACCCAATACCAACACAACTCTCCCACTCAGGATTCATATTATAAAAGCACCAAAATGCAAACCAAACCAAGATCCCTAAGGAATTTTTTCTGTAAATACTGGGCTATTTTAGCAGCAGCACTAATACACAGTTTCATTTCACAGCATTAACAGATTTGATAAAAAACTGTCCCCCCTTTTAGAAGTAAATGGATCAAGTGCTTCTTTACAAAATGGAATTATATGAAGGAACTCTAATACAAAAATATTACACTGAAGCATCCACATGTATGTGCACACACAAACCACTGCCAGTCCCCAGGAGCTCCACAGATTCCAACAGCAACATCAAGTATTTCAGGAACTGAAATTCTCTGCCATTTATAATGCAGGGAATGGAGAGCTGGCTATTACCTCACCAGCAAATATCAGATCTTTTTCAAGATGCCACACTGCCTAAAGGTGCTTGGGGAATAATGGAGTTCTAGAGATACTGAACTCCCACAGGCACAGAGAAAATGGAAGACACAAGTCACTCGTGTGCCTTCAGCAGACTATTTAAAACCAGCAGTGTATTTCTGGAGCATGTTTCAAGAAGCAGGAAAAACCACAGGGTGGGATGGTACCAAAAGAGGGATGGAGGCACGGCAACAGGCAAGCTGCTGCCTGGTGTGAAAAGCAGCCAGCACTCCGTGCTGGGCTGAGGAAATGGGAAAACAGAAAATCCTGGGGAGCAGGCATGCCTGCACATCACACAGGACAGACTCTCCTCAGCAACGTGGCAGGACAGTGGTTTGGAGTTTTGGTTGGGTTTTTTGGGGTTTTTTTTGGATACAGAAGTTGCTAGAACATCTAAAGTGACCAAAGAAAATTTATCATCCCAGGTCACTTCCAGGATATGAAGTTGACTTTAGTGGAAATGCAATTGCCTTCAACAGAGAACATGGCTGGAGAGAAAAACCCAGTGCCCACAGGAGCTGTGTGGCCACTGCTGGTCCTGGTCACTGCTGGAGTCACATCACTCCTGACACCACCCAGCTGCTGTTAGGTAGGTCCAGAACATGCTCAGAACAGCACCACAAGGTCCCACGCTGGAGAAATCACTCATTCACAGCACGGAATTGCTGCTCTGAGGAACTTGAAGGCAGCGGTGTCACGAGAACTGAAGGTAGGGGATGAAGGCAGGGATTCACGAAGTTACAAAACACCTCCTTGAATCACATCCAGTCACACTGCAGAGATCCTGCCTGTCAAAAAGGAAGCTCGACATTTCACTTCAAAGGTCGTGCAATACAAAACTTTAAAGAGGAAGGGCTAGAACTGAAGTCAGTTTTCCAAAGTCAAATGCTCTGGGTTTGGAGCATGAGTCACTTCATGCCACTCATCTCCTGATTTTAAGCTCTGTCCTCCAAATATTTCAGGGTGGAAAGAGGAAGTCTGCTGAAGCCCTGTTCTTCAAACGGGAAGTTTCTGTAGCTCTGAGCACAGCAGACACTGGGCTTCACTTTCCCCATCTTCTTCAGATTCAGAAGGAGAAGATGCACCCCAAAATCTTCAAATAAATATTATGTAAGACCATAGGAAGAGGTGGCCATGCCATCAGCCATTCAAGCACACTGTGTAGATTTGTGCAGCAGTATTTTGAACAGAAACTAAAGGTGCAGTCTCAGTGTCTGCAGCTTCACCAGACAGACTCCCAGGAAGCCTTGCAGCAGGGCCCAATTTGATCACACTATTTAATTGCACCATAAACCCTGGAGCAGATCAGACTCAGAGATAACAATTTACTGCCATTTTAGCAGTTCTGCTCCTATGGGAAGCAGCAAATGCCAAGATCTTATCAGGTGCTACAGAATTGCTCCTTATCCATCTACTGAGGCACTCACACTGAGGACAGCACTTCACAAAAATTATATATAAAGACTTATATAAAAAAGTAATCTTAGCTTAAAAAACAGGTTTCCTCTTAAAGCTGCCACTGGAAAAAACGATGCCACGTGATACTGCTGGAAAAGGTGGAAGAGTAAAAAGTTAAATAAAGTCAAGTGGAAGGTGCTCTCTCCCCAGGATGCCACTCAGGCTGGTTTCAGAATGGAAATACCCCTACAATCCAATGAGGCTGCAAAGACTTGTAGAGAAGATCACAAGAAAACCAGCAAGTACCAAGAGATCCACAGCAAACACCCACTTTACACAAATGGGAAAAGGTGCTCAGATTCAGCATGGGACAGAGCAACCTGAGGCCCTGAACTCACTTCCAACAAACAACTTCACGAAGATACAAAGCACACAGCTGCTCGTGTAACCCACTTTGACAGGGAAGATTTGATTTCTTAGCCTACATTAAGCTTCACATCAGGGTATTTCAGGAAGAACGAGAAATGAGGATGTAACTTGTAGGTACGAGGAAGGTCATCTAAAAATCAGATAAATGAACAGACGTATCACATCACACAACATAAATCTTAACAAGAAGCTGCAGAAGTCTAGCCAGCTAAGTGAAACAAATGTGGATTTTAATACCTTTTAAAAACATTTTTTCTGGTCTCCTAGTTTTGCTTTCAACTAAGATACGGTAGCATTGATTTGCTTACTAATCTCCCTCAAAAAAAAAAAAAGAAACCAGTTGCCTGCTATGTGAAGCTTCTTCCTGAGGTTGAGCAGCAGAGAGAGGAAAGGACAGGCTTGTTTAAAGTTCAACACCACAATTACACGAGGTTCAAATAAATAAATAGAAAGAAATCACAGACTTGCGACACGGTTTCCTAGAAAGCCCCCTGCTAATTCAGCAGTGCCCGGGCAGCGGGAGCGCCGCTGGCACCGCGGCCTCAGGGGTTTGTGACACCAGGCAGCTGCTGGGAGCACGGAAATAACCCCCCAGGGAATGCAAACTGGCCATGACTGCCTTATTAAATCATATCAACACGTGGCAAAGCGGGCTCAGTTTTCCCAGGGCCGTATTTGTCACAGCTAGCAGGTACTGCAGATTGCCTCTCACCACTGAGCAGCTCCATGCCTCCCTGGAGAGGCTCCTGACAGCAAACCCTGCAGTCCCTTATTGCACCCACTTCATGGGAGATAACTGCACGCTGCAAATGCTCACTTCAACACCTGCACTGAATGGCTCTCAGGGCTTGGCTGTGCTTCCAGAAGGGAGAGAGCCACAGACTCGTGCCACTTCCAAACTTCACCAGTGCATTATTTTGCATGTTCCCAGAAGGAGGGCACTGCTGCCAATAAACCACAGCAGCACCGCACAGTTCAGCTGCTCAGATTCTCAGATTGCCTCAGTGTCATCTGCAATGGGCAGAAACTGATTTTTCAGTTCTCGTTCTTATGAATGTTGCGACACGGGGAAATCAAAGAGCTAAACTCTAGTATCAGGTTAAAGAATTACATGAGACTTCTCAAATTTCTGTAAGTTCAAAATATAGTTTGTCCTTGAAATTTATGACCCATAACAGAAGTTCAGAGCTGCTGGCAGGAACATTCTACTTCTGCTGTTTTGTAGCCATGTACTCACTGCCAAAACAGGAAACAACTGAATGGAGCATCGGCATAAGAAAACAAGTCAAGTTCCCTTCTTCTTCTCCACATCCATCTCTGTTTTTCCTCCCAGAAACTCAATCTTCCCCAGAAGTGCATCTTGGACATTATTGGAAGGATAGAGATGTTTGAGAATGCAAAATGGCTTTTTTTTTGACAGCTGTTGTGCAAAAGCAAAGCCTCACTATCTGTACCATCAAACAAAGTCAGTGCCAGGAAATAAACCACACTCTCATTAAAGTGTCAAGAGGTTCTAACTCAATTGCTCTTCTTCTGTAAGAAAAATAACCACCACGATGACATCCACATCTTGATTTGCCCAAACATTAGGGGTCTCTACATAAAAACTTCTGGTTTAACCTCATCTCAAACAGACTGGTGTATCCCACAGACCAGATAGCCACATAACTCCTAAAGGAATTTAGTCTGCCTAGCAAATCCAGACCTTAATTTGTTTGCAGTATGGGTTTTGTGTGAGTTTAAAAATGTATCATTGTTGGCCCGTAGGGTATTCCAGGCTTCACTGACTGACAACTGTGGTTATAAACAGTCCTGCTTTCCTAGATACCTAATATTTTTATTCTGACATCTCACAAGCCATCCAAGAGCATTATGGCTTTTACAGAGCTACACCACCAACACAACCCAAGGCTTTGGATGCTTCAGAGGAGAAAAAAAGACATGAACCCTGCAAACTCTAGAATGTGAGGGATGAAAACACTTCTCACACCCTTCCATGTGCTGCATAACCAAGGTATTTTCCAGAATTTAGACAAGCTGCAAATGGCATGTTTCAAATTGGAAACAAAAGGACATGAAATGGTCCCCACTGCAGGTAGTTAGAGTTTCTCAAGGGGATCTCTGGCTTAATGAAATAGCAACCATGGGATAATTTACCATGGAATTTTTACCTATACTCAGAGCCCTTTACTCTCTTTCAGAGATACTGTGCTGATAGTACAGTCTTGCTTTCTTAACCTTAACTAAGGTTATCTCCCCCAAATCTTGCATAATCCATTATCACCATTCCCCCAAATCTTGCACAATCCATTACCACCATGTAATCTTAAGATAAATGAACTAATTTGATTAATAAGTAAATAAGATAATCAAATGTAAGTTTTGCTTCCTCACCAGGTAGCACATTCAAGGTCCTACCAGTTAAAAGCCAAACAGATCTTTACAGATTCTTTTTCCTTTTCTCCCATTTTTGATCCTGGCTCTGAACACATCCTGCTCTTCTATTCAATGCTGGCACAGTGCCCACTGAAAGAATACAAATTTGCAGAATATCTGCATTACCTGCAGCTGAGGAGGAATCTGACAGGCCACTGCAGAACTGGGTATCGCACCAGCAGAGAAGGACGTTATCACCTTCTGCCTGAAGAGATTCCAGGGCACTGCTTAGTACTGGATCTACTGTCACAGTTGAAGGCCCAGACATCAGTTGGGAAGATCATTAACACACTCAGCTAATGACCTGTGCCAGCCCCACTGAAATGAGCAGGAGCACAAAGACACAGAACTGGCTCTGTGGGCACGAGCAACATCACAAGTGAGTTTGAAAGCAACCAGCCCTGGGTATCTGAGTTCTACTCTTCCTACTAAGCCTCAATGAAGTTTTTAAAAAGAGCCTTCACTTGAGATTAACTTCACATGCACTGAGCTACAACCGAAACTCGTCTGTGGTGTTTGTGTCCTTTCACCTTTTCCTGGAAAGTGTGTCGACTAAAAGCCAAACAAACAGGACAGCGCCGTAGCTGCTTAACAGACAAACACCGCAGTTGTTTCACTCAGGACAAATATTTTAAAGGAACAAAATAAGATTGCAAATGTTCGATTTATTTTTCAAAAAAGAAATGCCAACACTCATGTAGTTATCTTATCAGCAGTTCAAACTCACATAGATGCAGAACAACCACAGCATTGTTTTTAATCCTTTTGGAGATTACATGAGTTTAACACATCTAGGTTACCAACTGGTATCTTAAAAATACTGGTCACAATAATAGATAATGAGACAAGTCCAGCATTCTCCATCTACAGCAACATCTGCTCATCCGTGACATGCAGAATTTGCTAAAATACCAGCACTGTCGACGAAAAAAGGGCAGTTTGCCATTCCCAAGTGACCTTAACCGTGTTGAGATAATTTTCAATGTAAGGTACCACATGTGAGAGAGCTGCTTGCCTAGCCCACAGCAGGAGCAGAAGGCAGGGAGAAAACCAAGCTCAGCATGGCAGCGGGGCCGTGCTCCAGGCTGGCCAGAGGCAGCTCCACCACAACCAGGGCATTCCCACAGCAGGGCCCACAGAGCTCCCAGCCACGTCCCCTGGCTTGTGGGTTTAGCCACCAGCAAAGGGTGATTCCCATACACTGCAGCTGCCAGGACACACCCTCCTCCTCCTCCTCCTCCCTGCAGGCTGCCAGCACAGCCCGCTGCTGAGACCCCGGCCTCTGCTGCACACCAGCTGAAGGAAAAGGACCAGGGTTACAAAGCTCTCCCAAAACACCAACCACACCTTCCAGGGAACACAGCCTCACCAACTCATTAGCTTTCCCTTTCGTCCCTAATTGAAACTAATTAGGCAGCAGCCATGAAGCACCAGGAGTTCAGTCAGGAGTAAGGCCGGGACTCCCTCAGGGACAGGTACAGGACCTACAAACACACAAGACTGAGCAGCACCTGTGGTGTGGATAAACTTCCAGCTACTACAAAGTCATCACTTCTCCTAAATCCATCGTTTTTGCTTATCCAGCAGAGACAAATTATTTGTCAAGCTTCGGGACATTCTATAGTTCTAATCCCCAAGGCAATCCTAACAAGTCAGAAAAAGTTTTTTTAAATGGTCTCCTAGTGGTGATACTGGGATTTTTTTTCAGTTTGATTTTATACCCAAACATTTAGCACCAGGACAATTCCCTGGAAGGCACGTGATTCCCGGAATAAGATCACAAGGATTTCTAACTCTGGATTTAGCAAACAGGACAATGCTGCTCACACTTCTCAGCCCGTTCTGCAGCACTGCTTCAGTCGCAGAGAGGTGAGGGGGCTCCAACAGAAGAAAACACACACCCCTCCTGAAAGGTGCCACTGACTTCATTACCAGTAATGAAGACCAAAGAAGTTTACATTACTACTTGAAAACAGGAAATAATCTGGCCTCAGAAATTGTGGTGCTCAAAGTATTACAAACTAGGTGGAATCAGAGTTGTCTACACAGAGACAAAAGTCAGAGCAAAACCTTCACAGATATCAGAGAAGCTTTGCAGAACCACACGTGCATCAAAACAAAAAATCTGAGCTGTCAAAGAGCTCCACACTTCCCCTATTTACTTATGGAGCTCATTACAGACTCAACAGCTTGACTTGGCACCTTCCAACACCTCCCAAACCACAGGCAATGCAGTGAGTAATAGGGGAAGCAGGAGACTTTGTACGCTCCAAGACTTATCATCAATTCTTTTTGTTATGCTGTTAACACACCATCAGCACTTGCTGCAAAGGGAAAACATGGGCTGGTTGTGAGAACGTGCACTCACATAATCCTTTGCTCATCAGAGACTTAGAGCTACAAAAACACACTTCTAGGGTTTACAAAGCAAAATACCACACGTTTTTTTCACATCGCTGCTATTGTCCTTTGAATACCCTAATGTCAAGTTTGTTGTTTATTTTGGAATGTAATGGCAACATCTCTGTCTTCTAGGACTGCTGAAACATTAAAGGGTTTAAATGAGAACGAGACCTTATTCTGGAGCAGGGATTTTGATCTCTGCTCTCTCTTCCAAGCAGCCACTGGTGCTCCCCCTGAGGAGGGGTGCCCCAAAACACCCCCAGGCAGGACAGGCAGCACCTCCTGGCTGCTCCAAGGGATGCTGCTTGTGCTCCCCATTGGATTAGCTCCCAGCTGGGATGCTCCAACTCCTTAGTGTCTAACCTGGTGTTTCTCAGTACCATTTCAGGAACCAGCAGCTCTGGAGCTCTCCTTTCAGCAGGGAGGCCATTTCTCTGGGCAATTCTTTTGTAGGCTCTTGGAGGAATGCTCTTCCTTCCCTGGTTCCTGGAGGCAAGGGGAGAAAGCCTGAGGTGAGCTCCCCTACCCCATGATGAGCACTGTGGAAAGAAGAACTGGCCCTGGAAGGGAGCAGGGATCAGAGCCAGGCCTGGGAATCCTGCATTCCTCTTGCAGTCCTGGTGAGAAACTCCTTGTAAACACAAAAGCACCTCCAGCTTAACTCCAATGGTGTATTTTCTCATTTTCTGTTACGACAAAAAGCCAGAAACCAAAGGATTCTTACCTAGGAATCAGAACTTCTGGAGTTTGCCTCATTCTTTTCTTCCTGATTTGAGTTGATTCGAAAGTCTCTCATCATCATGGAAACAGGATTTTGTGAAGACAGAGTAAATTTGCAAGCCTCACTTTCTACCCCCAACACTGCCTAAAACTAAACTCAGATTTCATCTATTATAATTTATAGGACAGAGTAAGCAAGCTACTGGTGTTCACAGAAGAAAATACGAATTACAATGGTTTTTCTTTAATATTTATCTGGAGTTGAACGAGTTATATATGCATTTAGAAAGTACAGCCAGTTAAAGCAGTTTTAGACACCAGCTCGCCATATGCTATGTTAAAATTAGACTGAATTTTTTTTTTTAAAGGAACAAATTTATGCATGAAGTAGGTCTATTCAGCACTCAGATTCTGAGGAATGCTTTTTCTCATCCAGTAATCATTGCAGAAAGATCCAAACGAAGTTTAGTAGAAAAAAAGAAACTAGTTCAGAATGTGATTTTGAAGCTATCTTCACAATATCTCACAGAACTAAAAACTCTTTGTTCAATTAAAAAAGTAATAGACTGGTTGCACAAAAAATGCTTATTGTCAGGGTGATAAATACACAATATAATTTTTAGAAGTAATAGCAAGGGTATAATTGAAAACTAGAGACCTTGTAAGATGGCTAAAAATAGTAATTTGAATTCCTAGCTTAGTTAGCTTGGCCAGAAATAGCTGTGTTCACTGTAACCTCTAATTAGTTTGCATATTATAAGAGCCCCAAAGATTTTTTCCCGCCCCAAAACCTACTAAATTAGCCTTCACAGCACAATGCTGTTACCACGTCAGATGCAACAGAATATCCAGACTTTAGAGACTTCCCACTACTCTTTCTGAAAGATTTAATTTATAAAGGCAGATATTCTCATTTGATTAGGTAAAGGCCAACTCCCCTCCACCCGGAGCATTCAGAAGAGCCTGCACTGAAAGGTTAAGGCAAGGTCCAGTTCCCAGCTGCTTCAGATGAGAAAGGAAGGTCCTGGTTCTAACACAACTAAACTGTTCACTACTTTGGAAAAAAAAAGCAAATTTCTCTTCCCTCATGGCTAAGGGGTGTTCCTCTGAATAAATAATTTCATTGACACTGGGTACTCCAACGTGAATCTAAAAGCTAGACTGAACTTTCTAATTTATATGCACACATTAATGAAACAATCACACCATTACTACCATGTTCACACCATGTTCAGACCGTGTCAGTGCTATATTTCTATTTAGAATACTATGGGACAAGCAACAGCCATATGTCCAACTTTCTACTAATTCCATAAAAATTCTCCAAGATACAAGGTTGTATGTAGAGGAAGTACTAAAACCCACCAGAAAGGGAGTGGATGAATTGTTATATAGGAAATGGTGAACTCTGCTTTACCTATTAAAAAAATACCATTATCTACATCTTATTCGGTGGCAAACTTCATTTCCTTGAAGAAGTTTGTACCGTGCATTGCTTTACTAGCTTTCTGGAGATGCAGACTTTAAGTCAGATGTTTGAGGGGGAAAACTGAATTTATTTAGTATCAAGGAACCCCATGCATTCAAAATTATGAACCATATGTTACACAGGTACCAGCTCCATAATGTAAGTGGGTCTGCATTCTACAATTAAGACCAAACTCCAGCAAGTTCTATGGCAAAAGAATGTTTCACCCTGCTGGCCATTAGTAATAGACAGGCAGTGGAACTGCAGATTCATTCTGCCAAAGCATGCTCATTACACGGTTACTAAAAGCTTTTTATCATTTCTTACCTAACAAGATTCCAAGAGTTTAAAGAGAATGTACAATTACCAGGATTGCACAATGCAGGTTCATGCCTCTGCATGCAGGGAAAGGTCAAACTTGAGCTTTGCTCCTGCTGCAGAACCAGCAACCAGCCCTGCTTTCAGTACCTTCTCAGCATACTGCCCAAACTCCTCTTTGGGAACTTAAAGCAGCTCTAAGTGCTTAACTACCATTTCCACAGAGAAGTTTTAAGTATCTTTTCTTAAGAAAGACTTTCAGGACAGCAATTGAAGGAACTTGCTGGATTACAAATGTGCAAGAACAGCTTGCTTCAGCTGGGATCTGTTTAACGTGGTGGTTGCAGTTATAATTACAGATGCCCACTCCACTGTACTTAGAATATTCAAATTTGGAAAGGAAAATCGTAGTGATGATTAAAACCATACAGAATTCACTGAATGGTGCAACCTACAGGTTGCCAAGCTACTGCAGTGCACACAAAAACCTGCTGAGAACAAACAGTACTGCTGAAAACAGATGTTAGATAAAGCAGAATTAGGATACTCCTGGTTTTCCACATGACTATCTAATTTGTGTTTAGGACAGCAACCTAAGCAAGCGAGGTTAATATTAAACCTTACAGCGTTCTGAGCTGCTCAGCTCCCAGTCCCAGCACAGTTTGGGGTGAGGCAAACACCACTGCCGTGTCCCCAGCCCACAGCTGTGTGCCCATCTACAGCAGAGATGTAAATGTGTAAGAAAATCCACCTATGGCCAACAAGCCTGGGAAATGGCATAAAGACAACCCCTCCCATAAACCCAACCCAGCCAGACCTTGCAAGCTAAATTGTATTCAGTATTTTTAGTTCTCCAAGCTGCAAAGCAATGCTTCAAGACACTGACATAACCAATCCTGTGTTATTAGAGGATGTTTGAATTGTCACTACGGGGACAGAGAGCTTTCATGCCCAGCTGTACAGGACATCTTCTCATCTGAAAGCAACTGAGAGTCTATAAAAACAAATGTCAGTGTTAAACAGGGACATCACATAATCAAGATAAATGCTCACAGACATCCTCATGCAGGACAGATTGACACTCTGCACCCCAGCACATGGAAAAGACTGTAAAACCTGACCAGCCAGGCCTTCAAAGGACTGGTGAATCTCCCCATGCTAATGAAACAGACTGCAGTGAGAGTCAGTTGTGTGCATCAGATGAGATAAAGTTTTGCCACTTCATACATCTACTCATCCTGCTAGTTAAAAATAATTAATTCTCAGAACTAAACCAGCTGATTTAGCACAGCCAAGCAACCCTCACAACTTCTACCTCTTGTAGTGGCAGTATCCTCTCTGGGAACACGACTCCTATTACTTCAGCACTCCTTGCCAGCCCAGACAGTGCTGCACCAAACCCACCCCACCCCAGGCTCCACCAGACTCTTGCTCATCGTGTTCCACTTCCTGCCAGCCAAAGGCACTTATCAGCTGTGACTAAACATGCTTTGTCACTTGATGTCTACCTCAAATCCTCATTTGCAACTGTAGAACAGATCTGGAACACTTACAGAAAAAAGTAACACAAAAAAAATGCAGTAAATATCTTTAAATAAGCCCTTCACATCCATCACAACCCCTTACATTCCCCACCCCCAAAAGTCAGCGACACCAAAGGCTTCTGAGCACTGATCCACAAATAAAGGCTATCAACAATCAGAATCACACACAAATGCCTCCTTTAACATCAACACCGCTGAGGGCAAAGCATTTCTAGATTATATTATTCTTCTGTAAGTATTTCAAGACAATTTTGCCTGTAGAGAGAGTTTAATATGCAGAACACATTGCTAGCAAAGACTTTGGAACAAGAAAACCCAAAAGATGTAGATGTTATTACATGAAAGCAATAAATGTTTGAATGCTTTCTCCTAACTGAGTAGCAATATTAACTTACTTAGCTATTCTGAGAAGATAATAAGCACTTAACAGTTTTACCACCCCAAATTTCATGTGGCAGAGAGCTCAGCAGGCAGAGCAGCACACAAGGAATTTCCTGCTGTCAGCCAGTCGGTCACAGAGGAGCATCCTGTACACTGGATTGTGTGGGTGACCAAGCAAAGCCTCACTGATGGGCTTGGCTGGCAGTGGAGGCTCCTGATGGTCAGCTTTACACAAATCACAAACACAAAATCAATGACAGATAAGACGTAAGGCAGTAGTTTCCATGAAACCTTTCTGCTCCGTCTGCTTCCTGACAGGCTCTAAAAAGACTGGTGAGATTAGACCTCTCCACTAATGCTCTCACGTGGGCTAATAAATCCAGGAACTCTAAAGATTTCACATATTTTAAACCTCCTGTTCCAGCCTCTTGCCTCTCTGAGCACCAGATGAGTCTGATGGCCACAGGGCAAAGAAGCTCCAGGAGCTGAGGAAAAGAGCCCGTTCCTGAGCCCCTCGGCACAGAAGGGCTGAGCACTGTGGGCTTTGCCCCTCCAAGTGCTCAGAGCCCCCAGGTGCCACACGCTCTGCGGGTCCATCTCTCAGGAGGTGTGCCAGCCACCAGGCACTGCTGGAGAGCAGAGGCAAAGGGGATGATTTCCAAAGGGAAAGCAAGAATGAGCCAGGCAGGTACCGCTGCCCAGTGCCCAACAGCACCAACCCCAACCCCACAACCGCAGTCCTGACCGAGGCGCCGCAGCTCAGGAACGCGCAGGGAGCAGAGGAAAGGGTTCCTTGGCTCCTGCACGTTCCCCACAGGAGCTCTGAAACGGCTCGTCTACTCTGCTCACCGAACACTTGAGGCCAGGTCTGAGAAGGTTTCAATACTGGCAATGAAACAAAGCCCAGGCTGAAACACGATTCGTGTTCATGACATCCCACAGACCATGAAGCTCTAGGCAGCAACTGCGATTTACTGTGAAAATTCTCCATCAGTGGAGGCTTAAGAAAGAAGTGACAGTGTTAACTTCCAATGTAATCAAACCCTCAAGGAAGAAAACAAAAACCTTTTCCAGAGTTAGGTGGCTGTCCACCCCCACCCCTTTACTGGGTAGAATTCCCCATATCTCTTCCACTTCCAGAGATATGTGGAAATTCTGTCAAATGTATCAATATGTATTTTAGCTGTTTAAGAAGCTAAGTAGTATTTTTCCAGTTCTTGCTCCAATGACCCACCCTTTCCTTCTTTCCAAAAGAAGTTCCTCTTACTAAAACCTCTTGCTTGTGTCAGAGTTGTGTTTTTCCTGTAGCCCCCATCTTTATTCACTGATGGTTGTGCAAATGTTAAAGACAGGAGATACAATTCCACATGAGGATGGCAGAGGCTTAGTCCTACTTCAAGCAGCTCTACAGAAGACTGGAAAAAACAGGCCCCACACAGTAAAATGGAATCGAGATTTTCTGAACAAGCATGGGTTATTTTTCCTGTCAGAAAAAGGAAGTATACTCTTCCTTAGTCAAAGATGCATTTTTAAAATAGATTTCACATTTTACTTCCTGCCATCGCATTAAAAGGTCACGCTGTTTATGTTACTGTAACCTGTTACTGTGGGATCAGGAATGGTATAAACAAGCAATTCTCATTGAACTGTGCACAGGGGAAGAAGGTTATGAGAACATTCCTCTTTATGTGTAGAACACTTGTTCCATATAAATATAAAGAGTCTGAGAAACAGAGTCTCTTTTGTAGGACAGCTCTCAGCATCAAGTACTCGACGAATCAAGGACTTGACAGAAGCAGCATAAAATTCTGGGAACTTCAGATACAAGCAAAAGCACCTCACAGATCACAAACAGAATAGCTGCTTTAAGGTTAGAACAGTACTATGTAGTAGCATTTTGAACTAGCAATTATTTTAGTACATGAAGTACAGAGAGCTGCCAGCCCAGAGGGGAAGGTTTCCTCTGCCTGCAGCGAGGTCTGCCCAGCTCACACTCACCCCTGTACCCTACACAGGTCCTTCTAGAATTGCCTAAAGACAGAATGCAAAACCTGCTGCATTGTTGCCTTATTTTCTATTTCTGTTGATGTAGAAACTGTTTGAACCTTCTAAGGAGAAGAAAAAGACTGCACAGAACAATGCAAATCTGATTAAATGGTCTCTTCATCATTAGTGAAACAGGTAAATCTTCACCACTGATCTCTTCACCCTCAGTGCTGAAGGTGACTTTTGACCCCTACATGTTCCTAAAGCATCCACAACAACCAAGAGCTGAGACAACTGTACACATGGAAAGTGTACAGAATTAAAAGTAAGAAAAAACAGAAAATTCTAAAAGTTTCATATTATGCCAGCTCATTTTCCTTCCCAACCAGGATGTAAATTTTTTGCTCCTGTTCTACGAACCTGCTTGCTTAAATGCAGAAGATTTGAAAGTAGATCAGCTATCACTATTAGCAGAATCACATGCATTTCCAAGAATCACTTTTACCAGTTTTTCTTGGTATAATATGACAGGCAAGCTGTTGAATCTTAGCTATATTCTGCGTGGGTGAGAGAAAAAGCACATCTGAATTCACAGAGTATGGTAGAAAATGAACTGGCATTTGCCCTCCACGATCTACAAAGTGAGCACACAAAGGCATTTGGATGCTCTATCAAAGTGCCTCTCCCAGTCAAACCAGCAAGGGCATGTCTCCTGGCACCAGAGAGAAGAAAACCACCCCTTCTGCAAATCAACATGAAACAAGCTGACCAATGACTAAAAAACCCAGAAAACCTCAATGGAAAGTGCTGCAAACATCCAAGCTCAGCGACCAGACCAAGTGTATGCTCCTTCTGAACACTGCAGAGAAGCAATCGCTGAGTATCCTCAGTATTTCATGAGGCTAATTCACAACCCAAACACATACTTAGGCCATGCAAGTGACACTGATCTAAAACCTGGTAATTCTCATGTTTACAAGAAAGTAGCAGTGATATGTCAGCGTAGCCACATCCTTTGAAGACTCAACTAAAGAGAGCCCTTGGAGAAAGTCCATTTGCAAAGCAAGTATTACAGGAAAACATTTAATTTTAATGTTTAGTTAACTGCAGGATGAACTGTTATTTCAAACCTACCCAGTATATTTAGAAAGTTATTCTAGTTCGAAAAATATTTGGTCTACCACATTTTATTCTCTGCTTACAAGGGCTATTTCTATTTGAATTTACCATCATTTGGCATGTGGCCAACACTGCTTTCTCCTTAACAGTTTTCTTTCATACATCTGTGCTTGCAGCACACAGAGGAAGCAACAATACTGTGTGGAAGAACATACTAACACCATAAAACCCCTCCAAAAGTGTACAGAAGCAGGTGACCACTGTGTGATTGTGAAATCATACAGCCATTGTATGATTTCTAAACTTTTAGCAAATGATAACCATAACAGGCTCCATTTTTCCATGCTCTGCTTCCAGCAAGACTATCACAGAAGCTCTGGGTTCAAGTATTTAGATTTTAAACCCTGTAGAAAAAGCAAGAGCTAGTGGCTCAGTAGTTTTGTACAATGGGCCTTAGGCACTCTCCAGTCTGCCAGCAGGAGACACAATGGGTGCTGCTGTGAAAGAGCCAGCAGTGAAGCCTAAGCCAGGCAGCAGAGTGCCCCAAGGGCACAAAGGTGCCATCCCCTGCAGCTCTGCTTTCCAGGGAGCATCCTGACCTTGGGAGCCACACTCTGCTTTCCAGCACTCGCCCTGCACACATGGAGGAAGACTCAGCGTACAGCACAGGAAAACATGGAATATCTTCAGCTTATTGAAGGAACAGAGACTCCCTGCAAGCCTGAGCTCTAAACCAGCTTTCCACAGCCAGAGCCAATTATGCTGAGCCTCAAATGAATCAACAGAACACAAATTAAGCAGTGGCAAGGCACTGCATGCAGAGACCTGCAGCTAGAACTGGCAGAATAAAGCACAAAGATGCATTTATAAAAAGTCATGTTCGTGCCACAATTTATCTGCTGCTTAGCACCTGAGCAAAGGAGTAACCCAAATGCTTTCAGACTGCAGCCTGCACTCCTGCTGCAGCTTATAAACCAACAGCACTTCTAAAGCTTCCCCTCCATTGATTCTAAATACACAACACAACCACACTGTTACAATTCTTCAGGGTCAACCATTTCACAGTTTACTTCCAGCATCAAAATCCATCCACATAAGAAAATATTCTACAAATATTCTTCCAGAGACAATGAATACCTAAAAAGCTTCCGATGCCTTTTACGTCGTGACAGAGGGATATCCAAAATTTCCACGATACCCATCTTCCTCCCATAGTCTGAATAAAGTTCATTGATTTTCATAATTTGTAGTATTTTAGTTTAGCTTAGAGAGGTTTGAAGCATTCAAACATCCATGTTAATATTTGGCTAAAAGACCCCCAAAAATGAATAAAGAAACTGAGAACAGTTATTTACAGGCCCGAAACACAACCCCAACTACAACTCAGCTTTCCAGAGATAGGTAGTTCTGTTTTCAGGATACTCACTTCCAAACATGCTGGAAAATCTAAACTATGTCCAGTTCTTATTATATATTCCACTAACTATACAAACTAGAAAAGAATGTACATTTTAGTTTCATTTTGCTTGGAAAACTCTGCTTGAGCAGTCTCCAAATGTCAGCTCTGCCTCCATCCATAGTGGATGGAATCCCTGGTTGAATGGTACATCAGTAAATAATTCAGAGGTGTTTTTACTGCTCCTGATAAGCACATCAAAGTTAATATCATTGGCCAACATACTAAAGTCAACATATCTGGTTTATTTAAACACAAGAAGCAACTCTATCTGTATTTGAGGGATGTGTTTTTAAGATAATATCTCATTCTATCATCCTGTGTAAGAAGTTAGAAACTAAAGCATCTCCTAAAGTTCTGAGAGACTTCCGCATGTGAAATTACGATGAAAATCTGATACTGCACTGTGAGCAAATGACAATCTAGTCATTGTTGTTTTGATGATATCCATCCAGTTGTTTTGATATTCTGGACAAATATCTACTTTTCTTTCCTTCTCTAAGAGCCTAAACTGTGCTTTCCTTAGCTTTGGGGTATGGGTTTTGTTGTGACATCTCCAGAGTGAATGCTTCTCATTCCAATAGTTACTTCTAATGATATTTCTGCAGGGTGCATATCATTCACTTACCCGTAAGAATTTGTTTTCTCTTGCACACCTTTACCACAGTTAGTACATGGTAAAGCTCACTTTCCTCTTACTGTTTTATGGAAGAGGATTTTCATTTGAATGTGCCTTTCTCACACTTATGTTCCTCTAAAACACAAACAACAGCCAGAACCTTAGCAATTATTTTTCTCACTTGGGTCCCTGAACAGCCTCCACAGAATCTTATGGCT
The DNA here is from genome assembly GCF_048771995.1 of Taeniopygia guttata. Lineage (NCBI taxonomy): Eukaryota > Metazoa > Chordata > Aves > Passeriformes > Estrildidae > Taeniopygia > Taeniopygia guttata. The sequence goes on from NC_133045.1 coordinate 14,615,859, forward strand.
CGTAGTTCTTTTAACAAGCAAAGCTAGAGGAAAGTATGGGATAGAAATAGGTATTAAAAACCAAACAAACATTCAAAAAAACCCTAGAGTAACAAAACACAAAGAACTTCATCACTGTTCACCCTGTTCTGACCAGCTGTACAGAGAATGGTTCCACTATTGTGCAGTGCCCAAGACTTGATCGTCACAAAATTACCTAAACAAGGTCTTCATTTTGAAACGTTTGTGTCCCCATGCTGGGATTACTTCTGCTGAAAAAAGAAGGTCAGCTAAATTCTGTTCTTTCCCAACTGTACTATCATAGCTGAACACGGCTTCCGCTCCTCCAAAAAAAAGAAGCAGGGACAATTTTAACCCTTCCACATCATGTGGCACCCAGACAGTCTCCCTCAGCCTCACCTCCCTGTCTGCTGCTGATTCCTCCTGGAGATGCTGGGCTGGATTTCCAGGTAACAGACAGGCACGGAACACGGGCAAGCTGCAGATGTTCACCTGCAGCACTGGTGAATGTTTCTGGGTGTCAACAGTTACAACCCCAACACTGAGGTGCCACAATCCCGTGCTACAATTACCTGGGGGAAATGCTTTTCTGCACATATCACACACACTGCTCTCCTTACTGCATCCTTCATGCCAAAGCCAGCATTGTAGGAAAACTGCTTTGCTAACGTCACAGCCCAGACACCAAAAGCACAGCTCACAGAGAACTACCTTCTTCTTCCAGATGTACACGACCTGCCAAGATGCCATTTCCAGCAGCTTATTTAAAAGCAGGATGCAGTTGAGAAACTGAATTTCATTACATAGATGCACACATTTACAATCAGGGAAAAAAAAAAAAACCAAGTAGAAATCCCACCCCCTGTGCTTGTCAATAGTTGGATGCAAACCAAAGAATCACTTCAGTCCTTTTTTAAACTGAATTTTAGTCCTCAATCAAAGCTCATGCTGTGCTACAGTTTGAGCAGGCCACTGAGTCATATCATTCAAAGACAGCAGGACAAAAATATCACTGAATGCTAATCCCTCATTGAAAATGGGCCATTCCCTCATTCTACTTAGATATTTCACTTCTGTAATTCAATTGTACCTGTAAAAATGTACTACTTAAATTACAAAGCTCTGTTACTCAAAATCATTTCCTGAGCACTATGCCTGCAACACACCAAATCATCCAGAACAGTTCAGCAAAAATATAACGTCATATATCCACATGACTTTCAACTGATACAGTCAGCAAGCACTGACACTCGGCAGGGAAATGTAGGAAATGGACCTTCTGAAAAGCAGGCTCAACATGCCATGCTTATTCTCTAAAGGCCAGACAACTCAAGATGTTCCCCCTGCAAGCTACTGCTGTTAAAACTTGCATGCTGTAATTCTCAAACTGAAGTCCTTTTATTTCACTTTTATACAACTCCTCTCAATGGTCTATGGCCAGAAAAATTCACACTGAAAGAAACAAAGCTCAACATCTACGTTGCAAACATGAACTTCAAGTCTTTCATTTATGCAATATACCAGCTTAAACATTCAAATGGATGTTACAGCAATGCTGCCTGATCTGACTGAACACATCCGCCCAGTCATTCATGTATTTCAGCTTCTCTTAAACTTCATTTTAGATAAAGGTGTGAAGAACTTTTAAAGATAAAAGCACCAACTTCTGCGGCTTGTGTGCTTAGCTGGATCCAGAAGGCAATTATTACTGCAAGCATTAACGTTTGTCACAGTGCTGTTTTAAATACCACCAAAAAATCGAAATGCAGCAAGCGACACAATAAAAATCCAGCAGCAGCTAGCTGCACAAGTATCGCTAACAGGCTGTTTCAGGCTCTGTTCTATGATTACGGCGCCTGAAAAGCGAAATGCGTTTGATGCCCGCTTGGCTGCTCCTCTGTTCCACCCCAAAGACAGCTCGCAGGGGCTCGGAGGGGCTCGGAGGGGCGGCCGGAGCAGCTCCAGCGGAGCGCTGTCCCCGCGCGGAGGATGCGCCGAGCGGGGCAGCCCGGCCGGGGTCCCCCGAGCGGGCAGCGGCGGCTCCCGGTGCCGCTGGGGCGGGGAGGAGCGGGGAGCCAGGGCAGGGCAGGGCAGGGCAGGGCTGGGGCAGCACCGGCGGCACCGCGGAGAGAACAGCGGCAGGCAGCGAGCGGAGGCAGGCAGCGCTCCCCGCCCGCGGCGGGGCAGAGCCGGGCGGGCGCTGCCCCTCACCTGGTAGATGGCGGGCCAGCTGGCGGCCTGGTCCAGCCGCTGGAACTCCTTCTCCATCTCCATCTCCATCTCCAGCTCCATCTGCACGGCGGGGGCCCGGCCCCCCGCGCCGCTCCGGCTGCAGCTGCTGCCGAGGCCGCGGCGGCTCTGCCCGGCCCCCGCCCTCCGCTGCCGCCGGAACTGCGCACCCGCCCCGCGACGCCATCTCCGGGGCGGCGGGAGCGGCGCCGGGCCCGCCCCGCGGCGCGGGGGCTGCGGGGGCCGTGCCGGGGACAGCGCGCTCCACCCGGCTCCGCTCGGGCCCGCCCGGCTCCTCCCGGGCCCCACCGTGCTCCACCCGGCTCCACCCAGGCCCGCCGTGCCCGCTGAGCCCGGCCCGTGCCCGCTGTGCCCTGCCGTGCCCCGCCCGGCTCCACCCGGGTCCGCCCGGCTCCTCCCGGCCCCGCCCGGCTCCACCCGGGCCCTGCCCGTGCCCCACCATGCCCCACCGTGCCCACGGATGCTCCGGCTGCGGGACCCCCCGACCCCCCCGGTCCCGATAGAATATATAATTCGTTCAGCTCGAAAGCCGTGTCGGAGTCAGATTTGGGTCTGTACCCCAATTCCCAGAGCTGTTCAATAAAAGCGCCTGCATATGATCATATCCCGTGATTCTGTGTGTTCCTGAACGCTGGCAGGGGAAGGGCACCGAGGGGACCGGCGGGGTGGTGGCAGTGCCATGTGGTGGCAGTGCCATGTGGCAGAGTGGTGGCAGTGCCAGTGGCGGGGTGGTGGCAGTGCCAGTGGCAGGGTGGTGGCAGTGCCATGTGGCAGGCACAGGGCTGGGATGCTGTCGGAAGATGGAGAGGGTTTCACTCTTGCACGTTCTGCAGAATGAGCTCAGTTCTGTCGTTGCCCCTTAGTGTGATCTCAGGAACCTGCCCGGCTCCGGATGGCATTTGATCATCTGTTCCTGGCGCTTGCATTCCTGCCCGAAATGGCCAGTGCTCTCCAGCTGCTCTAGTTCTGTCCAAGGAGATAAACCTGTCAGTCTGCCTCAGCTTTTCCATAAGGCCGCTCATTTCCAAATGGAGTTGTAGCCTACACATCTCAGAGAGCCACCATCCTTAGTCCTGCATTTGAAATCCGGATATCGATACCCCAAGTCATATATCCCAAACAAATTGATATTTGGTTGAAGATTTCACAGAGTAACCTAGAAAATCAGTCTATCTTATATTTCTTCAGAAATCTCTGTCCCGGCAGAGCCCGTTCCAGCCCGGCAGAGCCCGTTCCAGCGGGGCAGGAGCCGCTGGGTGTCACTGCTCCATCGGCAGTGCTGGAACCCGACCCTGCTCACCGCCCGCGCCTCCTCCCGCAGCAGCAGCGCCGCAGGCAGGGCACGGCTCCTCCTGCGAGTTTTTACTCTGTTTCTTCCCATTCCTCCTTGTGAAGATGTACTTTTCCGCTGGCCGAATATTTCCGTCTAAAATTGCAGGGGAAATTGGCCCTGGCATAGTTTGGCTTTTTTGTAAGGTTTCTTTGGTGGCTTCTGAACTATTTCCTGCTTAGTAGGAAGCCGTACAAATTATATATAAATAGTATAAATTAGTATACAAATTTATATAAATTTGTAGTATAAGTTATTATACAATAATATATATTATACTGTATAAATAATATAATTTTATACAGTATAAATTATTATAAGATTTTTTTAAAATAAACATCTTACAATAAAATTTATTGATGTTTGGGATAGAATAGGAAAGGTGATAGGAATGTCTGGATTGGAATTGTTACAGGAAGGTCTGTTTTCATGAAATTTTCAGTCCTGGCTTGCGATGGACAAAGGGTAAATTATTCTTTGGATTTATAACTTCAGCTGAAGCCAGAGGGGATTTACACAAGTGCTGAATTGGACTCAACTGGCTCCACGCTTTTGGATACATGTGCCAGGAATACCTGTCCCAGTAGAGCTGAAGGTCTGAAATATATTCCAGCCAAGAATATGGGCTGAAAACGGACTCTTGGATCAGACATCTGTGCCCTACAAACGTGTTCACCCTTTAGTACATATTTAATCCTCAAATTGTGCCTCCGCACAAATGCAGAGCAGCAAAAAATTTCCTAAGAGCCTTTATGAAATTTATGATCTACCTTACAAAATACTAAAAGTTGCAAAATCTGCGAAGGATTGCAGGAAATAAAACACAGAAGAGATTAAAAGTCTTACTGGTAACTTAGATCTATATAATAATGGAGGATTAGGTAAATGAAAATGTTCTCTGCTCTCAGGACACAACCCTTCTTGCTCTTTGCACAGAGAAAGGCAGTCCCTTCCCAAAACAATTCCAACCTGTGCAACTTAAGGCACACTGTTTTTTCATCCCATTAGAGTCTGATTCAGAGGTTTTGGTTTTCAAATTGTCCCCTAGAGCCTGGCTCTTAAAATGACAATGAGAATCCAGGGGAAAGGGTTGGATCGTGTTACTTATTTCTACTTCATAAAAAAGGCAATGCTTGTCCAAACTCAGTCCTACATTTCATATCCTCTCTCCATCCTCCACAGCTCAGAGCATCTTGATGGAGAAAGCTTTGAGCACACAAATGCACAAACTGCACTGTGGAGTGGCAGAGCATGTCATCCCCAGGGTTTGCTGCTCTGTCAGCTGCCAGGCTTCAGCTTTTGGGAAACAGAAGTTCTGGATGGGATGGGATGAAACTTGAGTGCTGCAAACAATACTAGGATACCAAAAATTCTGCTTACTGCCTCTGTTAAAGGAAAATAACTTTTCTGTGTGTGTGTGCGTGTGTGTGTGTGTGTGTGTGTGTGTGCGTGCGCCTGAGCACCTTCTGCTGGTTCAGACCTTTCAGAGCCTCCTTGGCTTTTCAGGGTGTTTCATACCCTGCTGTGGCAGGAGCAGGTGGAGGAGAAATCTTTATTAAGCTGTTAGTGACTATCTCACCGTTGGATGGCACTCCAGTCCTTACTGCTCGTGGCGATCACAGTCTGGATTTTACTCGTACACAGGATTTTTAAGTCAAGTAGTAACGATTAGGAAGATTTTTTTATGGCTAATGTGATAATAGAGTAAAATTACACTTGCAGAGCTGGCTTTAGTTTCACAGCATTAGGCTTTGGGAGGTCTATGTTGAAATCTTGCCAGATTGTTTAGTTTTCTAAATAAAGATTTCCAAATGCAGTTGGTTCTGTCACAAGGGACTCAGGGGTGATGGACTCTCTAGTGTCAGGAGAGATGTGTGTTTGTTTACGATTGCAAGGTAATTTATCCCCAGGCTTTCAGTCGCTGTTTTATCCTTTATGCAGTGTTTTAGATTAATGGGAGAATGTTTTCAGCAACCCTTTCTTCAAGTGATCCTTTTTCCTTGCAGCAGGTGCAGCATCCCTGAGTCTGGAATCGCTTCCACCCCTGTTTCCCAGGGCTGCAGAATGGTGAGTGCTCCAGTCTGCACATCTCTAGTCTGGCAAGCAGAAATATTCTTCCCCTCACACTGAAGATGTTCAATGTCTGCATTTCATTCAAAGTTGTGGCTGCTGGTTTTACAAATGCGAGGGAGCATTAGCTCAAATGTGGTTACTGACACAGCAAAGGTTTCCTGCTGAGACAGTGGTGTCCTTGGTGTCGCTGCAGATTTGCCTGGGATTCCTGCAGGGTTTTGCAGTCTGCCCCGAGTTCCTTGCTGCCAGCAGCCTTAGCTTGGAGCAAAGTGAGTTCTAGTTCTGATTTGCTGACTGCCCTTGAGGTGGGTATCCAAGGCCAAGTGTGTGGCAGCAGCCCCAACCGAGCCTCCCCTGCTTTGCCACCTGCTGCTGGTTTCTGTGCTATCCCACCCCTGCAGTCCTGCCAGCCCCAGTGTTTGTGCAACTGCACTTGGGAATGGAGGTGGGAACACAGCTACTTCAAAAAATACCAAAATCCCCCCAAAAACACCACCACCACCAAGAACCACACCCCACAAAAAATACTTTTCTTCTGGATTAGCTTTAAACATGATTAGGTCTCTAGTACAGTAAACCACATGGCACATAAACAATATTCCTAGAACAACAGAACACGTTGATGCTGGGGCAGGAGGAGAAAAGAAGATTAATATCAGTACCATAAACCAGTATTACCACTCAAGACTCCATCCTGAGACACCCCAGCTAATTCTACAATTTCAGTGATCCACAGTGTTCGAAAATTTGTTGCTATTTGTTGTAGTAGTAGTTATTTGTAGTAGTAGTAATAACAGCTGTAATAACAGTAGTAATAACAACTATTATTATTATTATTATTATTATTATTATTATTATTATTATTATTATTATTATTATTATACTTGTGACAAAATCCATGCCAACCATAAGTAAGACTGTAGTTATAACAAATATCTTGTGTGGAAAGAACAGCCTGAATTCCTTTTTGTCTAGGAGGAGAACAAAAGCCTTCTCATTTCAGGTAAGCCTTTAAGATGAAAAAACAGTGATAGGAAAATAAAATCTTATCCATTTTAATCAGTATTTCATTGAAACAAGTGTGACTATTTTTATATTGTCCTCTAAAGAGCAGTTCTTTCTGGAGGCACATCTTAAGACTTTTGGAGTATGAGAGTTTTCTCACTCTTTATTTATTTTCCGTAATGGAAGAGGAGCTCAGATCAACTCCTTTTGCTGAGTCTGAGGGGCTCAATAAAACTGCTTGGGAAACCACCACCGCGTTTGGGAGGGCAGCAGAGAGATTTACACCTTGTATTTCCCCAGCACTGCATATAAAGAAGTATCTTTCAGCTGAAACATTTTTTACAAGTGAGATACAGTAAAAAAGTCTGGCCCAGACTGAAAAGTAAATGAGACAGAAAAATCCTTCTGCAGGGCAAAGAAACCTCAGTGCATGGCTGGCCTTGGTGACCCCTGCCAGGAGAAGAGGGACCTATGAAAATGTCTTCTAATGGCTTATCTGAATCTTATCTGCTCAAACACTTCAGAGTTCAGGAAAAGCAGCCAAAGTCAATTTCTGCTTAGAGTGTTTAAAACAACAAATAAACAGAAGGGAGAAGTTGTGCGTGTGCAGGAGGAGGCGTTGGGCTGGAGAACAGGCGGGGTGGTGGGACTGGGGAGGGAATGGTTTAACCCACACTGGCTCTTCTGAAATCCTCTTACACCTATTCATGTTTTCTCAAATGAAAATGAAATTGCACAATCCATAATTGTGGTGATGGAGAGCTGCTGGTGCTCTCTCTGACCTGCCAGGTAGGTGAAATAATCGTCAGTATAAATTAGAGAACGACGGTGTCGTTATTCAGTGACAGTTACCTGGTTCTGCAAAACCTGGAAAATGCCTTCTGAAATGGGTGAAACAGAAACAGAGTTTTCAGGTCTTTGTTAATATTTTAAAGCACTAAAAATCCCCAAACCAAACCCCTTCTCAGTGTGCACTGTCTGCTGATTGAGATGAGTTATCTGCTCTCTGCCTCCAGCCTCCCACCTGAGCCAGGACATCAAGCTGAATGGAAATGGGAACGGTTGTATTTCACCTGTAATTTCTCTTTCAGCCTATTGATACCTTATCTATTGAAACTAAGGGCTTTGCTAACCTGTCACCACTGGCTTTCAGAGCTGCTCTGTTCCAAAGGAAGCTCCAGTTTAGTGCCTGTAAAAATCAGTTACTTTCTCTGTCTGTGGCATCAGGCACACCACATATGAATCCTCTCTGAGTGCTCATGATAAAGAATTGAATCACAAGCTTTTCTTTATAAGAAAACCCTTCCAACAGGAATGAATCTCTTTTGTAGCTGATAAAATAGGAGAAAATTTAACCAAAGCAATTTATTCTGGTTCCTATGAAAAATGTTGTCAGTGAAAACATGGAACTCTTACAAAATATCAACATTTCACTCCTATCTGCATGTAGATCAATATGAATGGGTCACAGTGACCTCTCAGGGAGCAGGTGTGCATGGCAACCAAAACTAATATGTATTTTAAGGACTAAGGTCCTTAAAAAAACAGAAACCACCTTTATCCACAGAGGATCCGTTCCCAACGCGATAATTTCTATACTATTTTACAGTTGGTTTCAGGGAAATTTTAGCTTTTCAGTTGTTGGTTTTTTTCATACAAGGAACTTTTAAGATGAAACAAGGGACTTCATTTCTACTACAGTAAAGCATTTTCAATGCTTTCAATTAGAACATCTTGTTTTATGACGTGAAAAATCTCTGCTGCCAGAGCATAGTTTGAAGTGCAGGAAAAGGCGGTGTTTTCTCAGGAAATTGCAAATTTTCAGTGAAGCAGCATCTCTGAAATTCATTCCACCATGTAACACTTCAGTGAGTCACAATAGTCTGAAGTTCAAGGTTTGGTTTCCTTATCTGAAACAGAAAAATGTAGCTGAGCTTGGAAGAGCAGGGATTGAGCACTGCTTGGGAATGTTTTAGCAAAGCATCCTTTGTCTAAAAATGCTGTTTCTGGAAGAGAAAACACTTGTGGGCTTTTCACAAAAGACATCTGAGCCTCAGATGGAATTTGTAGCCAAAGGAAGAGAATGTGAGAGACCCTCCCACTCTGGAAGATGGAGAGGTCCAGTGCTCAGTGCTGGCAGTCCCAGCTTTGCCTTGTGCCTCCTGTGCCTCAGAGAAGTGTCCTAAAGAACTGCCTCTTTGGGATGTGCCTGCCTTTACAAGGGTTCTGTGCTTGTGTTCTCCTCTTGGAAAAGATTTGGGGGATCTTTAGTTTGTTCCAGTTTGGAACACAGCCAGATTTTGATACTTGAGGATATTTCTCAGATATTTATTCCTGACCAGGCTCAAGTGGTTCAAACAGTGGCTGCATCTGATGGCTTCCAGCCTTTGTGCAGTCCCACTGTGCATCCTGGTTTCAGTCCTCGTTGGGAAGGGTTTTGCTCCTCTTTGGGAAGGGTTTGTGTTCCTCTTTGGGAAGGGTTTGAGCTCCTCTTTGGGAAGGGTTTGAGCTCCTCTTTGGGAAGGGTTTGTGCCCTGCTTGTCCCACATGTGTTGCCCAGATGAGCAGAGCCATGGGATGCGTGATCCACCTCGTGGCCTGGAATTCTGGCACCGTGTCCCTGCTTGGAATAGGTGGGGCTATGCACACCCAAAACCAAAATTGTGTGTTGGGACAATAAGACAGTTGGGGCTTGTTTGTGTTTAGGTTTGCACATTCTGCACATAAGCCATTGATCCCAAGTAAATAATGAACAAGAGGAAATCCATTAAATAAGTTATTCAAAATATCATAGAACTTGTCAAATTAATGATTTCACAAGAGGCATCCAACCAATTGTTTTTGCAATACAGCAGTTTTTTAGGGATTAGAGAAAATCCAAACTGTGGGCAAGCAAAATCCAGCGGAGGTGAGACTAGATTTTGCATTAGAGCTTAAAAGTATGGAAAATGTTGAATTGAATAATTGTTAATTTTTTTAATTTTTTTTTTTTTTTTTGCTCTTGTGAAAAAAAAAGGCATAGGAGAAGGATGAATGCATGAGCCTGAGGGCAGTTGATGTTGACCAAAGAGTGGTAAATGCTCAGAAATGAAGCTTTGGTCAAAGAGAAGTGGCTCAATGAGATGTGAAGCTAGCAGAGCATCCATTACAAATTAAGAGGTAAATCTGTGGCTACTTTGAAAATATTCTTTATTGCTCAAACTAAGAGCAGTCAGTAAGAACAACTTACAAAGGGGATTGAAAAAATAATATTACAATTATGGTTTAAGTGTTATGAGATTAGAAAACAAAATAACTTGTAATTTAGTCATTATAAAATATCAAATTGATAGGTAATATTTTCTTCATGTTAGGGTTTAACTCAAATATCATTTCTGAAGCCAGGATACTCTTTCAATGATAATGTGACTTGACAAAAATTCCCTTTTGTTAATCTGTGTATAGATGTGGGTAGGTGGAGCTTGCAGTTCACTATAGACACTGTCCCCTGGTATTTCAGCAGGGCCCAGTTTTATCAGCTGTCATTATTAACTATGCCCATATTGCTCCTGCTGATTAGCAGGTACTTGGCTAATGGGATAATCAAGGTATGAGAGGTTTGTTAGCCACTGGCAGCCCAGTTCAAACTCTCCCTGGAACCGACTTGTGGGCTTGGGCAGGGCATTTTCTGTGAGGACTGGGGATGCTATTGTCCAGATTTGTCTCATCTCAGCTTAAGTGGTTCCAGATTTCAATGAAACATAATGTTGGTGAACTTTTTTCACTTCAAATGTCCCTGATGACTGGGCAGATTGAGCTGAAAAGGGATTGGACACTCCACTCACTGATGCTGTGAGTCTGATGACCTGGGCCAAAAGGAATTGCTGAAATTGGCCTCTGGAATGTACATGAGATATTCAGCTCATTTCCCAAAGTGTCCTTCCTGCCTGCAGTGAGCAGGAAGAGTCCTTGGAGAGGCACTGAAATTCAGAGAGCTGTCTGCTGGCATTTGCTGAGCAGCCTCAAATTCCAGAGAGTTGAAATGCAGCATTTTCTGTGAAGAGCCCAAGAACTCCAACGATCAGGAAGGTGATGGACATCTTCAGAAGATTTTATTGAGAATTTCATTTTAAATTACTGACATATGCATCTGTTTCCAAAATTAATTCCATGATAGACTATCCTAAGAGTCACAGACAGTTCAGGAGATTTCTCATATAAAATTTTATAAGTCTATGGCTGCAAAGCTACAGCTGTGGGTATCAGTGATGGAACTCTGGTGTTTGTCAATCAGGCATTCTAAGTTCATATCAGCAATACCCATTGCAATTGTTGCTCTTCAAATATTTCTTAGTCCTTTTTATATTCATTATTATCTTATTTCTATGGTTAGGAGTTAGTTTGGGTGCTTGTTGGTCTTTGTTTCTTACACAGCACCTCTATTATGGTTATGAAGAGACCTACAAGATTGTTTTTCTGTCCTTAAACCACCTTCTGAGTTTTGTGTACTAACACTACAAAGTCTCTGCTTAAGGACCTGTTTAATATTTAACTCAAATAAACAGAACAGACATTTTTAAAATACAAATCAATTGCAGACCAGAAAAAGAAATCTTTGGATTATTGTGTTTCAAATAATTTGAAGTAAAAAGCAAGAAAGAACAGACCTTTTGGAGCACTTCAGCAAGTGCTGCAAAGAGTAGAATGGAAAGTATTAAGTATTTTAGGACATCTTTTTGCTGTGTGCTGTCTGTGTTATAGGATTGATGCTTTGGAGTAGTAAGATAAAAAGGTGCTGTGCAGAAAAGCAGAAGCAAAATATTGGACGTGACATAGTTGGTTGAATTTTCTGCTGCTTTGCCCTCAGCCTCGTTCTCTGAACTCCCTCTTCGCAGGCACCGTGCTGAGTTTGTGCTTGGTGCTGTTTTTTTCCATAGCAGAGCTCCTGTCCCAGTGCCAGCACATCATGTTCCTGGCCAGAGCCGTGACGTCAAATGGCAGCTGGGTCTGGGCCAGGGAATGCTGCTGGGAAGGAGAGAATGGATGGATGGATGGATGGTGGATGGATGGTGGATGGATGGATGGATGGATGATGGATGGATGGATGGATGGATGGATGGATGATGGATGGATGATGGATGGATGGATGGATGGATGATGGATGGATGGATGATGGATGGATGGGTGGATGGATGGATGGATGGATGATGGATGATGGATGGATGGATGGATGATGGATGGATGGGTGGATGGATGGGTGGATGGATGGATGGATGGATGGATGGATGATGGATGGATGGATGGACGGACGGATGGATGGATGGACGGACAGATGGACGGATGGATGGATGGATGGATTTCTGAGCTCACACTGTAGCTGCCTCCTTTGGAGCCAGCAATCCCCGTGTGATGCTCAGTCAGCTGGGTGATGTGCATTTACCAGCGTTCCTTAACAGAACTGCCAGCAGCTGCAGTGGGGATTCACAATGGGGACAGCAATTTGGGAAAAATGTTGTGATAAACTTCTGGTTCAGAACTGGGAATAATCAGGAGAAGCATGAAGGAAGAAAAATGTGATTCAGTGCAAAGTGACGGCTAAATTCTAAATATAGTAAGTGGAAGAGGTCTGAGCCTGGAATAGTTACTGTCCAGTGCTCAGAAGCTGAAACAGACCACACGTTCCAAATTGTAAACATTCTTGTGAGCTAACATAATAACAATGCATTTCTTTTTAAAATCATATCCTTCCCTCTGCATGACAGTACACTTCTGTTACCTGTACATTTGCAAAACTGAGGGATCGAATTATCAGAATTCAAATCAGGATTTGTCTGAATGAAGTTTTCGTTATTGCAGTCAGTTCCATGTCCTCTCTAATGCCCAGCCTTGCATGGAAGAAATAATCTTCCTGTGACAATACTGTACCTGCTTGCCTTCAGTTTCATTCTCTGGAGCTCTTCAACAGCTGTTTGCACAGAAAGAGTAAAAGAGATGTTTAGAGCATCCTCAGAAGTTAGCTACTGCCTAGGTTTGGCAGGAGAACAGAGTGCAGTCTTGAATTTATAAGGGACAAGGGAATTCACATATGGAAGCTACACGGATGGGTGATGTGGTATAACATTCCAGCTGGGCCCTTCTGATGTGCAGAACCAGGAACTGATGGGCTGAGGGCTGTCATGACACACAGTGAAGAGCAGCACTGAACACTCTGTGCACTCAGAGTATTAGAATGAATGTTTTACTGTTTCACAATTTAAAGACGCTGTAGTCCAGACTGAAAAAGAATTCACACTTCTAAATTAATTTTGCTAATTGCTGCTACTCTTCCATGAATATAAAGGTGCACTTCTAACTCTTCCACTCAGTAGGAAGCAGTATAATTATTGTAACTATTTTGGCATCCAAGAGATGCACAATACCCCTTTGTAGAAAAATACCTGTATTCTTGGATGTATTTACATGTTTCTTTGAAAGGAGTCATGCATCTCAGAGAAAGCATGACTTCCTGAGTATTGTGTAAAGTGCCAAATTCATTTTTTATGCTAGATAAACCCAAAGATACATAAAACTCATTGTTCCACGTAAGTGACTAAATTCTCTGATTAAGGTATAATGCAGATTTATGTGTGTGCTTGCCTCCCTCACTTGGGCCATGCTCTTGAAATTGGGAGTATTTGTACTAGATCTGCAATGAGCTGGAAAATCCTGGGTTTAAACAGGAGCCTCTAAAACCATGGCCATGCTCTACAGTATCCATCTGATTAGCCAGGACAGCGGAGGAAAAAGCTCTTTTGTAATCCCTTTTTTCTAATAACAAAAGGATAATAATGAAAGGAACAATAGTCCCTCAAGCCAGAGGTGGTGCCATTTGCTTCTGCACCTTGTTTTGTGAATTAAGTAGGACTGCCATGAATGCTCTTGCTTTCTTGGCCCAGCAGGATTGCCAAGAGCCCTTGCAGAGGTCAGGATCACTTCTCACGCAGTGTGGTGCAGTCTGAGACAATTCTCTTCAGGCAGGAGCAGTGGCTTCCACACTCTTCTGAAGAAACCAGCAGCAAACAAAGCAGAATTGTTCTGTAGATCTTCTCAGAGGCCACTGGCAGAGAAAATGTGCCAGTTTGTGTGATCTGTGCCAAACCTGGCTGGGATGTCTGTGGGTACAACCTGCCCCCAGCAGCACCTGGGCTGTCAGCTGGTGAGCGCCCGTTCTCTCAGAAATTGGGATCCCAGGAGGGCTCGCAGTCCCTTCTGGCTGTTCTGGCTGTAATTTTCTGAGTTTTGGCATTGTAGCTCAAAGGACGGTTTTTACAGAGGAGTGTGAGTGGACAGGAGGCAATGAACTTTACGGGGAGCTGCCACAGCTGGTGGCAGAGCAGAGGAGAGCGTTGCCCTGGCTGGGGCTCGCTGGGACAGGTACCTGGCACTGAGGTGGCCCTTGCTGGTGGCCCAGCAGGAGATTTGCTGGGAGATCCATCCTGAGCAGCTGAGGAGCCAAAGCTCTGCGGTGTCCCCTGCCAGCGCTGGAGCCTCGTGGGCAGCGTGCAGGGAAGGGGCACGGCAGAACTCCTGCCAGGGGAACCAGCTCTCAGCAGCCCAGGGCTGGGCTGGCTTTCCTTCTCCCTCATGGGCCCCTCCAAGCACTTCTCATGCCCCTCACCACACCTCTCACCTCTGCAGGGTGGTCAGACCCTCCAGAGGTGCCTCCGGCTTTAATGCTCCAGGTTCCTCTCCTTAGAGGTCCCACAGCTCCTTTTTCCCCCAGAAGAAAAGGGAGCAGTAGTGGGTGTGGGAATTTTGTAATGGGTGGACCTCAAAACTTCATCTTTTACTTGTGTTCGTTCCCCCAAATTTCCGTGCTGCTGGCCCAAGCAATTCAATCTGTGTTGGTCAGCTGATAATAGGGCTGGGCTATATGGTGGCACTTTTGAAACCAGACAGTGTCACAACACATGACTACAAAGAGCTTAATAATGACTATTAGCTGGATTTCCTTGAACCTTCCGAGAAATATTCTGATTTATTCATAGCAAAGGTTCAGAGCTGCTCATGTTTTAATTGAACCACTTCACTCATCCCTAAATGAAAACAGTTGCAAACAGTGTCCAATGTACATAGCCCCAGGCACTGCAAAACAATCAGATGAAAAGACTTTTCTTTGTCTTATTTATTTACTTGAAGCTAAAGAAAATGCCAAAATTCTGCCCTTGAATAAATCATCACTTTTTACATGCTTTACCCCAGGCACAAGTTCCAGTTTTTTCCTAACTTATGAGTTGTTTTTGTTTGTATTTGTGTTTGTATTTTTTTTTATATCTGAGTTGTTTACTTTTTGTGCTTCTTAAAATTGTCTCTTCTCTTTAGAAGTAAGGGAGAAGGAAAGAAATTGAGGTGAAACCACAACATGTTTTCATTTTCATGTAACAAACAGATCTTTTTTCACAAGCTTCTTGAGGCACTAAATACCAAATATGGCTTGAGACAATAAATTATAATATTCTTCAGAGAATGCAGAGCTGGGAAAAGAAGAAATTCAAGTGTTTGCAACATGTTTTAAGAGAGATAGCTGACTGAGATTTCATTAACTCTACATTGTCTCATCATTTGTATGTGTAAAAGATACTCATGGTATTATTTATCCTTTTGCTGCTCACTGTCAGTGGGACAGCCCTTACAAGTGCACGTACCAATATTTCTGTTTTTCAAATGCCTCTTTTACAAATGTAGCAAAACCCCCATGAAGCTGAGGCTGCCATGTTCAGAATGAGTGTTTCTGTCAGTCTGCACTGATGGCTGCTTGGTGGATGCTCTGTGGTTTGGAATTGAATCCTGAGTAGTGCACCAGCTCAGGAAATCAGCACTAAAGTCTCCTGCAGGGGCAGATATAAAACTTCACTTGGCACTGAGTTACCTGTAACAGCATTGTCCAGGAGCATTCCCTTCCTTGTGTCACTGCAGTGTAAAGAGGAAAAATCCGTTTGTGCCACCCCAAGGGAAGGTTCTGCAGAAACAAAGTGATGTAAGGGGCCCTCAGTGTAAGGAGACAGAGATTGGTAAATCCCTCTCTATGTGCTTTCTGTCAGAAGCTTCAGACACCTTCACACCAGGGTTGGATATACTTTCCTGGAGTCTCTCTGTGGGCATGGAATTGTCCAGCAGAACAGCCAAGGAGCTTGCCCCAGCGTGCCCATGTCCTGCAGGGACCCAGTCAGAAGTAATTTATTTTCTCCACCCTGGGTTCTGTCACTGCGTCCCGGCTTCACCTCCTCTCACCCAAAGCAGAATTCTTTCCTTCCTTCATCAT
Organism: Taeniopygia guttata; assembly: GCF_048771995.1. Classification (NCBI taxonomy): domain Eukaryota; kingdom Metazoa; phylum Chordata; class Aves; order Passeriformes; family Estrildidae; genus Taeniopygia; species Taeniopygia guttata. The sequence continues at coordinate 14,631,797 of NC_133045.1, forward strand.
TCAGTGTAACATTCATTTCTTATCACCACATGAACCTCTCATACCTACGTGCTCAAACAAACTGCAAAAATTAGCTGGGCAGGTCCTGCAAAAGTCCCAAGCATTTAACGTGTGCTGCTTTAACAACCTCCACTGAAAAATGTAAATGTCATTGATAATGAGATGATGAATGAGATGGGAACAATTCCTGTCTTATACCTCCTCCTGCTGCTGTAGAACTCAGAGGTCAACTCTGCATATTGAGGTTTGTCCTGAGAAAAATGAACACTGAAAGGTAAATACTTGTTTATTAGGTGAACTTGCTTTATCAAGGACTGCAGTGATTATTTTAATTATGAATGGAAAAAACCAGTCTCCTGGCTTTGGAGCTCTGAAGTGGTTAAAATTGTGAACTAATTTTATACATGAGACCTTTATAGATTAGACCACACGTCTGAAATGTGTTACAACCTCCCAGCCCCTTCTGATGGCAGATGCTGCAGAATGAAAAGCCAGATCAGCAGCAAAGGTACCCAAGCAGAGAATTCCTGTGATCCTGATGGGATAACTCCATGGTTCTCTGGAATATGTTCTTGGAGGAGCCGAGGAGAGGAGTGGGAGCCAGGACTGCTGCCCGGGTGGGTGTCAGGATGATGATGGCCAGACCAGCCCTTCCTCCCGGGTGCTGGGGAATGGGATGCAGGTCTGAGGGAATGCACAAAGCCATTCCCCCGTACCGGGCAGCGTGTCCCGAGTGGGCTGCCAGCCCCGGGGCTGTCCCGGGAGCTCGGACAGGTTTGCTCCGCTCTCCCAGCTCCGGAGCTCCGGGTGCGGGCAGATAGCGAGGGCCGGGCCGGGAGGGAGGGAATGTTTGAGGAGCAGGGTGATAATGAACAGTGCTGGGCTGGGAAGATTTCACTGAGCCCCAAGTGATTTTTTAAAAAACACGGCGAGGGTTTGTAGTGCAGAGCAGCTGGTGCTTTGGGGTTTGCTGCGAAGTGAGCTCACGGTGTTCAAACACCAACACATATCATTATGGTAATTGTGGAATATTGTAGTAATAGGGACTTTTGCCTATGCAAAGTGCGAGTAATGGGGCTTACAACATAGCTAGCCTTGAGAGAGGGAAAAATGCAGCAGATGGGAGATGTCAGTAGTTTGCAGCATGTGGTTTTGGGCTCTCCAGGTTTTACTGAAATCAGGCTGCATGCCCACTGCCCGCCTGATTTGGGCTTGGCATATTGGCACATGAATATTTCCTTCTATCGACACATGAACGTTTGGGGTTTTCTTCAAGATGTCAGTGTAGTGTTTATCTAAGAGGCTAACAGGGACACTGGTTGGAGGGGCTGTTATTGAAAACTTGTTCCAAACTTTGCTTGCAGCAGGGCGAGCTGGGTCACTGCACGGTGTAAGTCAGAGTTAGGAGTCGCTGTACAGCCAAAAATCGGAGCTGTTTGACAGTGCTGAGCTTTAATTTGCATGAACACAAACCCATTCTGACTGATAATATTCCCTGGGGGTAAAGCACCATTTCATTGTTGCTTTTTGCCATGGGGGAAGTATAAGCAGTGCTTCTGTCACTTGAGACAGAGCTGTCAGTTGAGACAAAGATTTATACTCTAAACCATATCAATTGAGAACTCCTTCGTTTACAAGCAGTTAGAAATTGTGAGGAACTGTTTTCCACTCCCTTCTGCTGTGTTTCCACATGTATTGCTTCAGCTGCTGCTTTGAAGCCACCCTCATTTACACCACTATAAATGAGAGGAGAATTGGGCTGCTTTAATTGCTTGGAAGATTTACCATTAAATGTTGAGATTGTCTGTAGGGGTGTTCACTGTCTGCAGGCAGAGGTGGTGCTACAGTAAACATTAAAAAAATGAAAAAAATAGTGCTAAAAATCTGCATTTATGCAAAATGAAAGTCTAGTTCCAGACTAAATTCAAGAAAACTCCCTCTACTCTCTACTCATGGTGTGGAATACATCAGATATGCCAGTGTGGTGGGGAGCAGGCTATGATCCACCCCAAACAGTGACACTTCATTTCCCCTATATATTGGGGATATTTGCATTGAAGAGATCACTTTTGCTGGTATGGATGAAGCAGCAGTGAAAACAGCATCGTAGGATCCTGGGATGGAGGGTTTTGCCAGTTCATAAATGCATGCAATGGAAACAATACTTCTGAATAAAATCAAAATGCTAAATGAACTCTTCAGCCATCTCAGTGTTTCCATTTGGAATGCTGAATAAAGAGTCCTATTTCTAATCCAAGGCAGTTTTTATTAGCTCTCAGTGCATTTAGCACAAGCACAGACCAGTTCTGGAATCAGCCAGGGCACAACTTGAATAAGAGGGAAGTTATTTTCTGCACAAACACTAGATTTATTAAGGCCTATTTTTTTTCCTCTCATGAAAGACTAGTTGCAACTAGTTTGAGGGAGCCACCAAAACAATTCATACATCCTTGGGATCTTTGAGAAACGGAGGTGCAGCACAAACAGTGCTGCACCCAGAGCTGGCACATCTTCCACAGAATTCCAGGGAATCCTGGTGCAGCAATTCCCAGTTCCCTGCTCTGGAACATCCTCCTGCAGAGCTGATCGAAAATTGGGATCGTACCATGTGCAAAGTCCAGCTTGATAATTCAGCTGGACAAGTTCCCAGCTGTCTAAAATGAAGATTGCTTTTGCTTTATTGTCCATCTCACCCTTCCAAGGACACTCCTGACACTGGCAGGGTGAGCACGGGTGCTCTGCACCATTGGTTTTGTTAATTATCCTGTTAATTGACTTGCTGCTGCCACACCACCACAATACAGACACAGTGGGAGACAGAAACGGGTGATGCATCCAACTCCACTCATCTTCATGCTTCTCAATAAAAATTCATTTTTCTGTTGAATCCTCTCTGGGGGCCTGTTTAGTGTTTCACACAGAACAGGAAAACTGCAGCAGAAGGTCTCGCTGCAGAGCCAACATCCACTGTGACCTCGTGCTTACAGCACAGCTTTGGGAGGGAAAACTTTGCTTTCTCCAGGAGCTGCAGCAGCTTCCTGCACTTGGCTAGCTTCACTGGTTTTATGGTTCTTAAAGGCACGTTGAATTCTATATAATTTTCTGCTGTTCTGTGAGGAAACACATTGAATATTTACATATTTAATTATTTAGATTTTTTCCCTGACTTTTTACTAACTGAAGCAAAACTATGAAGTATTTGTGTATATTTTCCCCGACACTTGTGAATTAACTTGGTTTGGTCATTAAATGTCTTTCAGTTAGTTGGTTTATGCTTATTCAGTAAGGGTTCCTGAGAAGATTTTCTATGGAAATGTATTAGTCTGAGTGCATTTGGAAATTGAATTTGAAGTTTATTCTCTCAGGACTGAGAGAGTTTGTGTTTAGCTTTGTAGGGTAATCCCCCTGACTGCCTCTTTTTCTGGTATATCAGATCTACTTAACTCTGACCAGCTGCTGGATTTTGGAACTAGAATTCATTTTTATTGTGTTTTAAATACCTGACCAGTTTAGAAATCTTTGAGTATGTAGGCACATCTGTATGCCTCTGTATGTGGTCACCAGTGGGGCTGACATAAAGGGAAAGGCAGGAGAAATTATTGTGCAGTAGTTTAGCTAAAGTTGAGTCTTTTTGAGCCTTTGGGCTGAAGTGGTGCCAGAGCAAATTGTTGTGTTGCTGGAACTAAGTCAATGCATACTGCAGAGTAAATGAAAATGTTTAAGGAATGCTGCCTGTTTGTGAGTGCATTAATCTAACACAACTGTAGGCTGTACTCAGTGTCATGACTGAATGCAAAGAAAAACAAAAGTGTGCCTGATGAAAACATCTGGGTTCAAATCTTGATGCCAGTAAATTCTTCCCCCACTGGTAAAAAAAATTTGTAAGATCACATTCTTTTTGGGTTATGTGATTCCTACACAGAATCTTCTACAGAGAATTTTCTACAGAGTCCTCCAGCTCATCTCCTGAGCCATGTCTGGGGGCAAGGGGCCACAGCCTCACCTGTGCTGAGTTGGCACCTGGCAGGGAGGGGAGAGTTCACCTCCATGCAGGGACTTACAGAATAAATTGACATTCTTGTCCATAGATGGGATATTCCTGAGCCCGAGAATTCCTGCTTCCTCTGTGAGGTAGGAATTGTCTTCAGACACAAGGAATACAAAACTGGAGAGGTGGGAACGTGCGGCTTAGGGAGCTAGCGACAAAAGGTAATGTGAGAGTGGGATCTATTGTAGAGAAATGAGGGGCTCTGAGGATAGAAAGGTGTACAACTCTCAGCCCCATGAAAATTTTAGAATGTGACTCAAAAAGTTAAGACGTTAATACCTCTGCACCCACCCAGTGTTTTTGTGGCTGTATTTACCTTCCTGTTGTAAACTGCTTTGGCTCATTCTTAGTTACCTGCCAAAATTCCCACTCCCACCCGGGCAGGTTCTCTGTTGTAGGTTTGCTGCCTACAGAGCGAGCTGTGAGCAGTGTGCAGCTCCTGCTCTGTGTGCAGCCCTTCCTGGGGAGCTGTGCCAGGGCCAGCAGAGGCTGTCCCTGCAAGGCAGAGCTGCTCCAGGCGTGCAGAGCCCTGAGCACCACGGCAGAGTAAATGAGCTGTGAGTGCTCCTGCCCTGAATTAGGAGCAAAGGGGGAAGGATGGGATATTCTTCTCGCATTTTATTCTGAACATGAGAAAATGCAGAGTAGCAAACCTTGCCAAGGCTATGACTTGGTTATTTCCAGGAAAAGCATCCAAGCAGTTTGTGAGCGCTGGGTTGTTGTTCAGAATAACCTCCCCCTGCAAGCACTGGTGTTCAGCCAGCCTCTGCCCACGTGTACTTGGCTGCAGCAGTGCCCCAGGAGGGTGCTCTGGCCCTGCCCCAGAGGTTACCAGCAGGCACAGCTGTGTCAGGAGAGCTGCAGCCCCTGCAGCCAGCACTGCAGGAGTTCTGGGTCACATCTGTGTGAGGCACTTGGACTTTACTCCGCTGTAATCGCGGCTGGGATCCCAACTCAAACAAGCCCTGGGGGTACGGCTGCCTTGGGGAGCTGCCTTGGGGCAGCAGCACCCCAGGAATGGCAGCAGCAGCTTTCCAAGGGCTGTCTGAGCACCCCTGGGACACGGGCAGGGACACCAGGGACAGGGACACTGGATTTCAGGCCTCTGCTTCCCACTCACTGCACTCGTGATGGTGCCTCTGACTGTGGTGCAGGAGTCCCATAACCTGCTCATTGCCCTGTTATAGAAAATAGGCCAGTGACTGGAAAAAACCCCAAATAGTATAAAGGCAGCTCATGAAGGCTCACTGCCAAGAGTGTGATGTGAGGCTGGAACCCACAGGAAGCACTCACGCAGTTTCCTGCTCGCTGCAGAGTACATGTGTGACATCTTTTCAGGTCAGAAACTGGGCACAGGCTCATCGTGACCTCAGCGCAGGAGCTGCTATCGGGTGGTGTTTTTAGTGCTGCTCTGCTTTGAAATTAGAGCAAAGGAAGGAAGCACTTAGCTCTTTCTAGTGAAATGCTTATCTGTCACAAGAGGCATGTGGCTTTAAAACTTTTTCTCTCGCTTGTCTCAGATGTAGAGAACATGCCCTGGATTTGGAGTTCAACCAAATTCTTAATTAAAGACAGTTTTATGGTCAGTTTGGAACCATATCTATTCCAATTTCAGTTGTTTCAGTTCACAAATAAGTATTTTCCAAGGGAAGTTTTAAGAAGAAAAATATTTTCACAGAGTAAACAGAATTCCTGCTGGGGACCAACTGGCTCAGTGGTCCTGATAATGGACTGGACAGCATTTTTGTCTATAGCTTATCATTTTTACTCTAACAGGCAGTTATTGCCTAAATGGCAATCTTAATTGAACAGCTCTTTTAGGGCCAGAATGAGACAATTGGACTAATTTGTCTTTCTAGAGGCTAAAGGTGTCTGTATTGTAAATTCAGCCTTCTAAGTCTAGCTCCAGATTGAAAATAATCAGAGAATTCAGAACTAAGAAGAGTATTTGAAAGGTGAAATTCATAGTGATGTGTTTAGTTTTATTTTATACCCCAAACCAGACCAGATCTGGTTTAAGACCCCTCACTGTTGGATATGCTACACAATATGAATCAATATTAGGATCTGAAGTCAGACATTCAGTGAGCAATGAAAAACATATTAACAGTTTAAAAAAAGAATGCCAGGCATTTTATTAGATTTTTTGCTTACACAGTTCTAGAAGTTTTGGTTGGTCGGTCCTTGGTAGGTTTGCTAACTGACTTTGTAAAGTGTTCATTTCAATATCCAGGAGAGAGATATGTGAGATAAGCAGATGATCTGAGCTGGCTTTTCAAGACTGCTCACATGTGTTTACAAATATTTCTGTTTACTTAATTTGTGACAGCTGATACTGACTTCCAGCTCTTTATGTGGCTGTGTTTTCATATACTGGTCTTAAGAATTCATTATGAAAACCTGAAAATAATAAAACTAAAGAGTGAAGCTATGGAAAACCAATCGAGAAACATTTCAAATTCATGTTATTTTGATGTAAATTGTAAATCCTGAGGCCATAGCTGTTCAGAATCTAAATGTTTATGTGGGATAAAATCTGAAATCATCAGTATCAACACAGGAACCTTGTACTGGAGAGGGGCAGTGTCAGCTCGTGATACCAGGAGTCAGCTTCCACAGAGATAACCACAGAGACGTAGGTTGGCATAATCTAGCTGCGTGTGTGCACAACATGTGTTGATGTAACCCTCTGGAGGCCACCTCCTAGGTAAATAAATGACATTTGTGAGTGCTGTGTGCTGACAAGCGGTCGATAGTACCAGAGGAAGCTGTGGATTCATCAGACCTGTTTTGCCTGAACCTCACCACAGACTCAGATTAAACAAAAAACAAACCGTCAAACTGACAGTAACATTATGAAAGTGTTTGACAAATTCCACTTCCAAAAGTGAAATGAAAGTAGAAACTATGGACCATGGCTTCAGTCTGCCTGTTGTTCATAGAGAGCATTAATAAAGACAGAAGATTTACACCTCACGTACATCTGAGTGTAGTGAAACACCACTCAAGCCCGAGAGGATCTTGATCCCAGGTTTAGATTAGATTCTCCTTTTGCTCAGCTTCAGGCCAGTTGCCAAGGTCCTTAGCATCAATCACAGTGATCAGAGGAAAAGCTCAGTGAAATCTGTTTGAAAGCCGTGGCACTTGCGGCGATGATTTGAAAACGAAACATTTGTTTTTATTTGGTTTGGGAAATAAGATTTAGTAATCAGTTGGCTGTAAGAGAATGAAGTGCACTCCCTCAGCCACTCCTTAAACTGGGCAGGGGCTGCTCAGGTGAGCAGTGTGCCAAATGTCAAGTCTTGCAGTGTGCAGAAGCTCACCCACCTCTGCTGCAGCCTGACAGCTCCTGGGACCTCTGGCTAAGGCCACCCTTGTGCCAGAGCCCAGCATTCCAGCAGATTTCTGCAACAATCTGACATGTGCAAAGCATTTTCCAGGCCTTTTGATAAGATTTTCAGTGACATGCTCTTGTTTGTTTAACATAAATCATTAATTCTCGGAAACGCGTGATACTGTGTTCTCCGTGGAGAAGAGGAAATTTGTTGGAGGTGGGAAGAGGTAGGGGTAAAGTGAAACATCTGCCAGAGAATACTGTGGTACAGAAATGGTAAATGATTGGCAAGCCCCTGGAATGAGCTTGGCTCTGCACCCTCTCTCTCAGGCTGGTAAATGGGAAAGCAGTCCCACTTTAACACTTTGCTGGATGGTTTTTTGACCTGTCTCCTCAGCCTTGCTCCCATCAGTGGCTGAGGTTATCTGCGTGGTTTGGTGAGGAGTGACTGGCTCTGCCTTTGCAAAACAACACTACAGGTTTTTTTCCAGTGCAGCCAGGGACTTAGAATGGGTGTTACGAACTTCTTTCCTCTGTGCCAATCTTATTCTTGGTCTGTTTGGTCTGTCCTGAAACTGATAATGATGAAAAGGGAACAAATCTGTTCTCCTGAAGTCTTTGCTGCCTTATTTAATCCCTGTGGGATGAATACATTTTGGCACATTCAGTGGAACAGATTATTTGGAACAGACAAAAGTACCAAGCTGGCAAGTTCTGGATGCCTGAAGGTGTCTGTCAGAGAGGCTTGCTTGTGAAATACTCAGCTGCAGGCAGGACTGCAGTTCTGAGCTGTTCTTTCACTTAACGTGAGGAAATTCCACAAAAACAGAATAGTTTGGGTTGGAAGAGACCTTAAGTGTCAGCTGGTCCCCCCCACACTTCCACAGGGGAGGGTTTGCTTTTGTTTTTCCCCAAAAACCACTGAAACAGTTTGTCAGCATGCTGCTGTCTGAGCCACGTAAATGTGCCCTGTGCCAGCAGCAGTGCCATGAGCCCAGTCCTGCCTCAGGCCAGGGGTGCTGCTGCTGCTCAGCACAGGTTGGGGCAGCCCTGGGGCTGCTCCCCCTCCCTGGGCACCAGGACAGAGCCTCCTGCCCCTCTCTGCAGGCCCTGGCTGACCTCCCTGGCTTGTTTTTCACACCAGCACAGAGAAAAGATGAATGAAGCCTTTCCTGCTGTACCGAAAGCCTCAGAGAGATGTTTTCCTAGCAGAGGAAAGCATGAAATGCCGTGTCACATCTCACAGACACCCTCTGTGCCACATCATCCCTCCTGCTCCTGGGGGCACGAAAGGCTGGGACCATTTGCTGGCCACACTTGGAGCATCAGCATTCGTGCCACTTTGGGGAGTGGGGTAACACTGCAGCCAGCGTTCCCAGGGCTGCTGGTGACTGAAAGCAGGATGCCATGCTGTGGGTAATTGTCCACTGCCCTGCTGACTGCCAGCTGCAGTGTTTGATCTCGTATTTGTTGCGATTTTTCTTTTAGTTTTGATTTTTTTCCTTTTGCTTGTTTGGGTAGCTAGGTTTTTTTGGGGAGGTGGTGATGTTATGTAAGGTCATGGTAGAAGGACCCAGTTCTATACACTTTTACTCATGTAATGATGACCTTGGCTTGTCCTCACTATTTATTTACTATGTGGCCTTGTGGCTTAAAGCAGAGCAGGACTTTCTGAAACAAACACTTGCTCTGTGTTTCTCTCTCAGGTTTCACACTCTGCTGAGTGTAGACCCCCCCGGGCAGGCGCTGGGTCTGTGTTGGTGCCCACTGCAGCAGGCACAGTGCAGCAGGATGCCAGCGAGCCCTGGGCAGGGCACAGCTGCAGCACTGGTGCCAAGGGGAAAGCATCTCTCATTTCTGTCTGTGCCCATTGCTGGCTGCACCTGCAGGATTTCCATCCCCTCTTGCTGCAGGGGCATTGCTGGCTGCACCTGCAGGATTTCCATCCCCCCTTGCTGCAGGGGCAGGGGCAGTGCCAGGAACGCCCTGTCCTGCTCCTGTGGCAGGCAGGGCAGCTCTGCTGGGCTCTGGGCTGCTGCTGGGGGCTGCAGGAGCTGCGGGCTCCAGGAATGCCCCGGCAGCACCACGGGCACTGACAGTGCTCCTCACTGGGCACTTCAGCTTCACTTCCATCTCACAGCCCTGTGCTTCTGCCAGCACTACCAAAGGCATGTCAGCAGGAGCTCAAAACGTAATTTTCTTGTCATGTACTCTTGCCTAATTATTTATATTGCTTATTAGAAATATGGATAATTTAACATAATCTGCTGGGGATCAAGGCAGAGACAACCACACTCTCCATGTATTTCAAACAGAAAAAATAGAAATGAAGGCTATGAAAATCACCTGGCAGTCAGCATGTGACATCTCTGTTTCTTCTGCCAGGCAGGTCTTTTGTTTATTTCCTAACTTTCACATGTCTAGAAAGAAGGACTGGGAGAAACAGTTAGATCCAGCCTTTGTATTTAGCATAGTAAATCATGTGGTTCAGTTGCTTTGCCATCATTATTTCACTGCACCAAATTTATCCCAATGCATGTACAGTGATTTAAACCAGAAATTAATTTAGCCCGTAACTTTTTTTAAACACAAAAATACTCAAGTTGGGTGGAACTACAGCTATAATTGGAATCAGAGTCTGAAACAAAAACATAAAAGGCCAAATTCTCCTTAGAGGACCTGACCTTAGACATCTCATGTCCACATTAAAAAAAAAAGAGAAAGGAAAAAGCCATGGTCTATTGTCTCTTAAACTGGAATATATGATGTCATACTAGGACTCCAAAGTAACTCCCAGTGAATAAACATTATCAGCAAAGAACTGTGTGTGTATGATTATGAATCATTTAATAACTGAGAATGACTGTAATGCAACAGATATGGAAGACCTCGTAGGAGCATTTAAAAAACCATTTGAAATGTTTCAGTTTGTGTGTTCTCTAAGGGCTCTCTTTGAAGGAAATATTCTATTGGCATCATCCAAGCTGTGGAGTCGGGCAGGTGCCCCCTGGGTGTCCCTGAGGTGTTACTGGGGTGATAGCAAAGGACCCACGGTTTATAAGGGGTCAGACCAGAACAGGGATATAGCCCTTTCTGTCTTTGAGTCATGTCAGTGTAAACTAATAAAACTAGAGTTTGGAATTTACAGCAAAACAATTTAAAGGTACAAATAATGTATTATGCAAATAGGTTCATTTGGGGGAGGAGAAATAAAATGGTGGAAATTCGAGATAAAAGAATTGCAATGAGAGAAATCTTGACAAGGTGAAAGAGAAAACTCAGTTTAGTGAGCATCTGGTTTAAATTGCTAAATCAGCCATGTCTGGGTAAACAATAGCAAGTGTCACCAGCAGCTCTGAGTTCCAGTAGGCACAGCATCAGAGTTTCTGGGATGGAGTGACTCTCAGCTGAATTCTGCTGAGGAGACTGGGAGTCAGTTCTCACAGTGAGAAGGAAGAGGAACAGGGAAAATCCCAGGCACCTTCCCATAAGCCACCCGAAGAACTTGTCCCACAAGCCTCAACTGTTTGTTTCCATCAATACCACCCTGTGTACACACAGAAACAGCCCATGCCTGGACCTGCTGGCAGCAGGGAGAGCAAAACAGCCGCGGGAATGAGACGTGTGTCAAGGCTTGCTCTTGCCCCACAGTGCTCAGCCAAGGCAGGGATGAAATATGGGGAGACAGCCCCTGTTCCAATTGGAAGGGCCTGGTTCATCAAATTTTGGTTGGGTTCAAAGCCTCAAGATATTTCAGTGGTGGCAATTATGGGGTTTTGTTCTTTACCTTCTGTAACTGGGGTTTAAAAACTGACTCGAAGTATTACCTTTCATTCATGAAGACTGGACTTCTCATAGGAAACATGAGGGTTTCTGTTGGTTTCTGCATTTCTGTGGTGGGAGAGGCCAATCTACCCCTCACTGGCCATGTGTGTGACCAAGGATTGATGTGGCTTGTGCGAATGGCTGAGGATGGGCACAACGTGCATCATCTTGGCAGCAGCAGATGTGCCCCTGCGTGTTCATCCCACCTTGGACAGATCTGGTGCAGGAAGGACCCGGAGCTGCAAGAGCAGCTCATGTCCAGCAACCAGCTGGACACTTCTGAGGGATCACGTTTAGAGAAACACTCAAATCTTGCCAAACAGAACAAAATCCTGAGGTATCTGGCCAAGAGCTGGGTGAATACCACTGGCAAGTATTTGTTTGACTAATTTGTTTCCATCAGCTTTGAGTCATGTGTGCTGCGTCTTCATTCCTCATCTGGCTGCATTCTTTAGTCAATTCAATAGTTTTTAACATCACTTATTTAACTTTTGTTCTTGTAAGAGTTTTTATTTATGTTGCCAGAAACAGTGATCTTGACATTTCTGGGGCTGCTCTGTTTGCTCAGTCTCTGGGATGTAAATGGTGGTTTGTGATTCCAGCAGGGCGGTTTATGACCCACAGCGTCCTTGCCCAGGGAATGACAGCCCTGCTGTAAATGCTGATGATTTACTGTCTTGTTTTGTGAGTGGCCCAGTCAGGACTTGCCATGTTAGAAGCTTTTGCTCTCTGGAATAGCTCAGACCTACCTGGGGGTAAGCTCAGCTTAATGAGAGGCAGGCATTCCTTCAGGGACACCCCAGCAGGGAACTTTCTTACCAAAGGAGAAGGGGAAAACAGCATCTAGGGCAAGGTCACTTCTCCCCTTCCCTACTCCTGAGACTGTCTGGGGTCACTTTTTCTGTTCATCCTCATTGCAACCCTTGCTGTGGAGAGGATTAATGGAACCCAAGGATGGAAAGCTGTGGGAAGGGGAGCATGTGATGGGACACAGCAGAACTGATTCGCTGGGAAAATGCAGAGCTAGGATTGATCTGGAGATGCAGAAGCAGCCAGAGGTGTGAACAAGCTCCTGCAGGAGAATACTGCCCTCCCTCTGCATTTCCTGGGGGACCAGCAATAGGAAATGGGATGAAAAAATCTCCTGGGGGGCTGGCAATACGAAATGGGATGCAAAACTTGGAAGGGTGAGGGGGTGGATTTTAAAAATCAAAAGGTAGATAGATCAAAACTAGAAGCTGAACAAAAGTGGTTTCCTGGGTTTGCATCATTCTTGTGACTGCCTGGAATCTGAGTATTGTTTTTACCTTTTTGACAATTGCTGCTGTAATTCCTGTCACTCCTGAAAATTCAGCTGTAATGATGGAGAGCATGTAAGCAGACATACTGATGCAATGGAGAATTTTTTTTGTTTTACTCTCTTTAGGCAGGTATTAAAAGCCATCACAAGCAACAGGGATTCAAAGCAATAGTCTCAATGTTCTATTCTCCTTTATCTGTATTTCAATATGATCCACTCTGTGCACAGTTACAACTTGAAGCTGCAATTAAGGCAACATAAAAGAATTAAAAGTAGCAGAGATTTCTGAAGAGCTGTCATGTATGTGCTCACAAACATTTGGCATATATACATGTTTATCTGTATCATGTCTATCTACAGTTCCCATCACTCTCAAGCTCTGATCTCTGCCTTTCTTATTATACACACGGGCTCAGACAGTTTAGATTTATATTATTTAACATCTCCTTTACATACTCACAAATTATACTTAATTTGTCTTTAATTACTGAAAGCATATTTCCTTAAAATCATACAGTTCCATTCATTCTCCTTCACCTGCCTAAAAAGCCTTTTAGGTGAAATCCTGGTTTGTGGGAAATCGCATTGAAGCCGCAGGAACACGGCAACCAGCAATTAAAAATAAGCTGATGCAAACAACAAGAACAGCAAATGTAATCAAAAGCCAGACCTGACACTCTGCATTCTATGGATTTTTTCTGATCCTATTGGGAGCAGTTGAATTTGCCTTGCCCTTTCCTTCAGGCTTTCTGTGGTTCTTATTAATTAGAATTTGTGCTTATAAATTGCTGTTTAAAAAACCCCAAAAAACACCAAACCTCTTCAGTTTTAGCTTTTCAGTTTTGATTTTTGTTTTTCCTCCTCCTTGCAGCTCCCCACCAAATGCTGCAATTGCTTACCCACATCTGGTTTAAACAAGGTGGGACTGGCACTTGAGACTGTGCTATAAGAAATGTTATTTAAATTTAATTGTGATCACAGCTTTCAGTGTCACTGGTTAGGGCTGCTGATTCCTTTCCCAGTGGGGACAGTGGGAATGGAGGGTTCCTTCATTTCAGGCCTGGCATCCCCTGGTTCCGTCCTGCATGGAGGCTGAAGGTCTTGCCTTCAAACCATGAAAGAATGAACCAGGAACCAGGGAATAATTATGGAGTGGGCAGCCCTATGCCAGTGCCCAGCCTCCTGCAGCTCTCTCAGCAGTGACACTGAATTAGTGCAAATATTGTTTGTCCCACCAGTACAATGTGTGGAAAATCATATTATGCCGTATGATGTCCCCGTGCCACAGCAGCATCAGGCCCAAGGACCGAGAGTCCCAGAGCTTCCCCTGCAGAAACTTCTCTCTGAAATACTCCAAACTCAAGTCTTGCCAGCGAGCAGAGAATCCCACAGACGTGCCATGGCTTCAGCTGGTTCAGCTCTGCAGCTCTGCTCAGGGAGCAGCAGGTTTGAGCTGAGCTCAGGTGGCAGCTGCAGAGGAGCCCAGAGGAGCAGAAACCCTGCCCAGCTCCAGGGATGCTCTCACTGCTGCAGGAGCAGCTGCAGAGGAGCCCAGAGGAGCAGAATTCCTGTCCAGCTCCAGGGATGCTCTCACAGCTGGGGTGGCAGCCCAGCCGTCCCTGGGGCAGCACACAGACACCTCGTGGTGACCAGGAACCTGGAGAAATGAAACGGTGTTATCACCTGGAGTCTCTGGGTCTTGACATGCACATCTATTGCTGTTGTGCAAACAGTAAATTTGGTTGCAATGCAACAGTAGAAAATTCTCAGCGTGAAGTCAGAGAGAATTGAGAGGTCTTGCCAGGATTTGAAAAGAAGAAAGGAGTTTCTAAGGGAGAAAAACAGCTTGAGGGGAAGTCTAAATTTAGAAATAGGTCTCCATGTTTAATAAAATAAATATAAGCCTGAGTCAACAGTAAATATATCCAGAGATTAATGATGAAAGTGGAGCAGACATGAAGGAATCACATTCTCACAACTCAGGAGCACTGGGAGAGTTCTGAGAGGAAAAACAAGGCTGGTTGGCAGGAGCCAGATCTGTTCCCCAGCCTGCAGAAGCACAGCTGTGCCCATATGACTGTCTTGCACATATAAACTGTTAGATAAATACATATTTTTTTCACGGAAGAAGCAGCACTTCATGACATGAAGTGAAGGTGAAGGTCAGAGACCAGACATGAAGGTCTGTTCCACCTCCACAGAATAGCCCATCAGTTTGTGGGTTTCATTTTGCAAGTGGATCCTTAGCTATTGTTCCTTTCTATTAGGAAAAAATAGTGATCTCAGTCTTCTCATAGCTTGTATAGAAAAAGAATTTTCTTATTCAGCTGTAGCTTTGCTGTGGCCAGATTTTCCAGCAGTCCTGTGGTTTAGCACAATTGACTTTACTGCAGCAATGTTTTCTCACTCTGGCTGAGGATCAGCTTAGGCGCTCTGAGTTTTTGATGTAAAATATTTCCAGAATGAAAGATATTGTCCTGATCTGTTACAGAAGGGGAGTAATGAATACTTACTGCTATAAATCCTGCTGGATCAGGCTCTAGTTAAATGCCTGTTTATTTTGGTGACATGCTGACTGAAGCATTTCATGGAACCTGTTAGCTGGCCGAGAGGAGAGAGCTGAGGGGGGAATGTTTGCCCTGGTGTTTATCTTCCCTGTGCTGTACAATCCCTTCATTGCACTCCTCAGCTGGGATGGATGAAGCACAAGTGCAAGATCTGCTGCTGCCCTTGCCTGGGAGCAGAGTGCCAGACATGGCTCTGGGTGGAACTTGCCCATGGCCCTTCTCCCAGCCCAAAGGTGAATTGTCTGTGTGGGCCACACAGAGACCAGAGGCTGGATGTTGTGATTTATGTCAGGAACTTGTTTGAGACAGAAAATCTTTTCCTGTTCGTACCTAATAAAAGGTCTCATGATCCAAAACTGGCCTGTAACCTCCATTTATGATGTGGCACATTAAATGTGTATCAAATGTGTGCTGTCCCCTTAAACGGGTCTGTTTGTTTTCTCCTGGTTTGTTATTCCCCTAATCTAAGCCACAAAACAGTTTTTCTGAAAGGTTTACTGTGGAGGAGCCTAAAGACTCCTTGTCTGTTAAACTGCAGGGGAAATGGAATTCTGAATTAGAAATGAAAGGTGGACCAGGCAACAGCAGCCTGCAGTCAGGGCAAACAATGCCACCTGAAATGAAAATGTTCATCCTGGGCTGGCACTCTCCTGTGGCCTTTTACTGCTCACAGTAACAGTCAGATTGTCTGCAAGGAGGAGCCAGAAGAGTTAATGATTGTGTGAAAGCTCAGACATCAAACCCTGACAGCCTAAATGCTGTGCTGACAGCAGGGCTGCTCACTGCTCTGGGGATTTCCAGCTCCAGAGCTCGGCTGGATGCAGCAGGGACAGGGACACACCTTGCTCAGGCACCTGCTGGCAGGGAGGGTGTGTGTGGGTGGCTCCCAGGGAGCAAAGGCAAAAGCACCTGTCAGGCAGCCTCCACATTCCCTTTGTGCAAGGGGATCCAGCCCACCTTTAAAGGTGTCTGAGAAAAATACAAGAATAAACAGAAGTTGCTCCAATTTTATCCAACGCTCATTTCTCAATTTATCAGTGTGGGTTTGATTTTTGCTTCCATCTTGAATAAAAGACTAAGGGATCCAAGACATCTTTAATCAGAGAGCAAGGGGTGAAGTGTATTTCTGTGGAGAGATTGGTATTGATCATGAACAGCAGCTTTGTCTGTGCATTTCTGCCTTCTTATTGTCCTGCACAGGTGCCATATTTGTTGACACTGCTACATTTAATAGGCTGCTGCTGAATAAACAGTCAAATATTCTAAATGTCAGCTCAGGTCATTGGTGGTGTAAAAACCTGGAATGTAGTCAATGCTGTGATAAGATTCTTGTGAAGATAGGGAAGCATATTGCTGAATTCTCCTCAGGACATTTCTTTGGAAGTTCCACTCTGATTTTGCTTCTCATGTTGTAAAAATATTTGAAGATTTGAGGAGTGTGCTGGTTTTGCATTTTGCTGGAATTTTTGATGCTGTCTTCATACTGATTGGCAAGACAAGCCCTGGTTGTTCTAGCAAGTTCACCCTAATGCTTGCTGGAAAAAAGGACTTTATAAAGCTAAGGGTATACAGGAGCTCCATAGGAAGCTAGAGGAGGAGATGACTGCGCTGTGTTTTGCAGGGAAAATGACACTTTGTTTTTTTGTGAACTGAGCAATTTTCAAGCAACTGTGGCCGCTGGTGAGGCAGCTCTGTGCAGCCTCTAAGCTGCTGGTACTTCATAGTGCTTATTGCATCCTGGTTCACAGTGGTCAGTCTTTAAAAAGGCACCTGAAAAACATTGTAGAGGGCTTATATATCAGATGAGTGAGGAACACAATGGGCTTTTCTTGTAAGCCCAATGTGAACTTGGAGTTACTTTCATTATTTAGCTGTGGCATGAACTAGACTGTGTCTGACTGTGTCCTGAAAAAAATCTGTGGTAAATCTCTATATAACAATGTGGAACCAAGGCAAACTGTTCCAGAAATTGTTTAAGGAATAGCCCATGGTGCCACCAGGGAGCCTGAACATGTGCTCTGACACAGCAGTTGCAGAAGGAGAGCTGAATCTTCTCCCAGGACTTAGTTCCATCCCCCTGAACAGGAGCTGCTTCTCCTCAGTGCCTGCAGTCACTTGTTAACATCAGCTGGAGATCTGCTCTTCAAATGCTTCATTTTTTGGTCTGGATTGTAAAATTATGGTGTGTCTTTCAACATGATGCCCCGTGTCAGTGAGGAGAAAAGACAGCCACGGCTGGTGCTCCAGGCTCTCAGTCAGCTGCCAGAGCCAGGAGGGCAGAGCAGCGAGGAAAGGCTTTGGGAAGCCCAGGCTCATCCTCACTTCCACTCAGCTCCGTCAGAAATCCACTGCAGCTTTTTCATGTCCTCTCAGTAATTGAAACCAGCACCAAAAACCAGCCGGTTCAGAGAAAAGAAATTAAAAGTGAAGACACTTATCATGATACAGACAGATACTTCTTAGAAAGAGCAGCGTTCTGAGTTTGTACTCCTGCCAGCAAGGGCCGAGGCCAGAGGGGTCAGGCTCTTCCCTCTGCAGGACTCAGACATCTCCCAAGCACCAATGAATCCTTCCAGCCACTCTCTGAAATGTGGTACCGTTTTTGAACTTGTTACCAAGTGACCCAGACTAGCCAGAACAAAACAAATCCAAAAAAGCCAAGTCATGTTAGAACAGAAATTTAAATGCTTAACCTTTTCAATGAAGAAAACTCCAAATTAGCTAAGGCAGAATGGATATAAAAGAACTTATAAACAAGTTCCCCTGCCCAAGGCTGGGCAGCAGCTCCTCCTCTGTCTCCCCATCACCTCTGAGCCTGGTGCTTGCTCAATCGTCCCTCTCAGGGCTCCGTGCTGTGCCTGTCCCTCTCCATTTGTCTGGCGTGTTCTTTCTTCTGCCCTGGAAGCTGCTGTCCCGAGCAGCCTCAATTGCTCCTCAAGGGGAGAAACAATTTCTCACTCCCTCCACAGGATTTCTTCAGACCCAGTCACTTGTTTTTTAAAGGAAAACAACACACGAACTAGCAACAAATCAAACAGATATTGGCTGTCACAGAAATCCATAGCAAACTGAATAAAAATGAGATATAAATGATCTCTCTGAAGTTCCACTGGGTGTTTATAGCATGGGCAGGATTAAAGCCAGTGTCCTTTGTCTGGTTTGTGGGTATGTTTCCTCTCTGAATAATGCCATACGCTGCCCGGAGTGCTTGAGAGCGAGAAGATTCTTTGTAAATTCTGTTTTCATTGGGAAGTCTGTCGGAATTCTCACAAGCTGTTCTGTGACACTCTGCAATATCCACGTCATGTCAAGAAGGGACATCCAGCACTTCAGTCCTGATGGTCTGGCCATTGTTCTGTACCAAATGAGAACGCCCATGGCATAAACACCTTTCTTTGGCAGAGTGGAAACCTCACCAAGTCTGAGCTTGGTTTGTTAGGGAAAGGAGTTTTCACAACAAACTGCCCTGAGCAGCCAGGCTCTGAACCAGGTACTCCGGGCTGTTAGACCCTTGCTAAAACAAGTGAAACATTAATTATACAGCATATTGTTTCCCTTTCCTCGTCTAGTTTTTATCATTAGAAAACAAGCAAACAAACAAAAAGAAACACAAAAATCCCTAAAAAACCCAAAGAACCAAAGGAATGTCAACTCCTGTAGTCTTTATAATGCATGCAAACTCTTGCCATGAGGCTATAAGCAATGCATGAGCAGCCTGCATCTCACCACTTCTCTTTTCCTATCCTTTTCACTGGCCCAGTAGGAACAGAAATCCAACTGGACCAGTGGGAAGAGCTGTATGTTTCCAATTCCACTGCCATTTTTGATTCAGGACACTTTTACTCTGGCTGTGTACATTACCCAGTGCGTTTAAATCTATATTTAGTTTCTTGTAAGGGAGAAGCTCAGTCACACAAATCCCAGCTGTAGTGGATGTTTTCACATGCACGCTGTACAGCAGTGATCAGCAAGCTTTTCACAGTCCCCACAAACCAGGATGAGTTATCCCACTGCGATGCTCTTGGTGAAACTATTTGACATCATGGGATCCTGTGATGCCAAGTGGCCAAAAATTACAGGAACTGTAATTCATCGGCAAGGTGAGGACAGCTTTCAGGGAGATACCACAGCATCCTGTCACTTTGGAAATTCTGGCTACAGAGCCGGGAAGCTACAACTTGCTTAACTTCTGGTTCTAATTCTGGCTCCCAGATGTGTGCTCCAGCTGCAGAGGGCTAGCACGCAAATCTGCAGGGCAGGGGGACCCAGGAAATGCTGGGGGTGTGATGCCAGCCCGTGGCCTTGCACCTCAGAAACACCGGGCACCTTCCACTTCCAGTGAAGTGACTTTCCTTCTGAATATAAATGAGAAAAAGGGCTTTATTTTTAAAGCACATGCTACATAATGTTTACTTCTCTAATGTGTCAGATAGAAAATACAAAGTGAGAAAAAACGCACTGTAATTTTTCAATAAGCTGAAATAAAAACCAACCTCCCCAACACAAGGGTGAACGGGTGCTTTATGTGACAGGTTATAGTTATCCCATGCATGAGTTTTGCAGGCAAATCAAATCCAAATGGATTAAGGACAGCCAAGCTGCTAAAATAAGACTCATAATAATTAAAAGCAGCCCAAATGAATCATGGCCTGTATGGATAAAGTGGTGAATCACATTCCGTGACAGAAAAGAGTCCCTAAAAGTTTTGTGACTCTGTCTTAATAAAAAATAATCTCACTGTGGAACTATTGGACATTAAAATGACAGCTATGAGGCAAAGCTCTCTGGATACTCTGTGTTTAATAAATAAACCTCAGGATATAATGTTCAAGCATAGGGAATTCCCCCTGGGCCAGTCCAGCAGAGTGTTTTAGGTAGCACAGAAAGGAGGTGCTTTTCAGGACAAGCTGTGAGCCTGGCCACTTTCTGAATCCCCTTTCCTGGCTTTCCCTGGCATCCAGAACATCCAGAACTGTCCTGCTGGGAGGGTGGGGGTCCATCCCTGGGGGCTCATCCACCCTGGAGGCAGCAGGGACTCAAATCTGTGCAGCAGAACCTCGTAACCGCCCCAGTGACGATTTCAGCTGCGCTTTGCACGGGGCTTTATTGACTACAAACGGTGCCAGAACCCCTCAGAGAGCCCTTGGCGAGGAAAGTCGGGTATTTTCTGGTTCTGGGGGTGGGACCATCAAAGCTCTCAGTGTCTCTGTGGTCAGTTCTCCGCAGCCAAGCCACCATCATTGCAGCACAAGTGCAGAATGCAAGGGGTTAAGTTAAACCCAAAGCCTTCTGCCTCAGCAGTGCTCACGTTCTGCCCGTGGAAGCACCTGCTCCTCCTTTTCCTAGGGAGATAGAATTGGACTTTGTTTATGGCAAATAAAGGGTTTCATTGTAAAGACTGATAGGTCCTAATTGGGAAAAATCTGGCAGAGGTTATTTGTCAGTTTTATGGAATAAAGCTGCTTGTCATGCTTTTACCTCCAGGAACTGGAGGAAGGCCAGGGGAGATTGTTCTCCTCTAACTTTTCATGAAGAGCTTCTTTTCATAGCTCACAAAAAAATTGTGAGAAGAAAGGAAAAAAAAAAAAACAACAAAGAAACCTCCCAAAACAACATAATTTCAAGAGCCAGGATCAGGAAACAGGAGTGGCTGAAAAGCCAGGCTGTCCCTTGAAGTTCCACAGTTGTTCATGGGCTACGAAGCCATTCGACCTCCAGAAAAACAAAAATGATTCCATGTTAGGAATGCTCTTCATTAAATACAATGCTCTGATGTCCACTTACTCAAACCAGGATGCAATAATTCCAAAGGGGATTGAAAAGACAAAAACAATCCAGTAGCTGGTAAACAAATTTTGGAAGCTAAATTCACCTCAAAGGAAGGATTTCAGAAATTATTTGCCAGCCCTGACTAGATCTTTGCAGTCAAAGTCATGTGATAATTTGGCCATTTCAGTTTTGCAGACAAAGACAGGACAAGGCTTCATGCTAGAAGCAGAAGTTAAAAAATGTCTCTTTAAAATAAATAATATACAACTTTCCAGCAGTGAATCAATTAAACATTGTGGTTGTTTATCAGGGACATCAGTGGCTTCACCAGGGTTTGAACAATGACAATGGAATTGGATCCATTTCGAGAACATATCTGTTAGTTTAGCCCTGGAAAGAATCACAGCCTCTGTATACAGCACGAATTGAAGGACCATAATATTCCCTTCCACGTCTTTCAGCATTTGGCTCTATAAATCTACTTCAGAGAAACTCCTGTCGGGCTGGGAGTTTCAGGGTGTCACTGCTCTGTCCCCTTCCCTTTGCTCCTAACGTGCTAAGAGCAGGTAACATTTTTAGGATTGTGTCACAGGGCTCTGCTTTCCCAGAAACACAAGTGGGAATTTAGCTGCCTTCTCTTGGCTTCCTGTCTACTGAGCTTTGGTGTCCACATGGTCAGAAATGATCTTCTGAGATCCTTCCCTCTTTAGGAACTCCCGCTTATGGAACTGGGAATAACCAGGAACAGCTTCTTTTTCACTGCATTTCTCCTTCCAGGTGAAATGACTCCCTGCACCATGTGATGTTCAGGGTATGTCCCGACCTCCAGCTGGTCCCAGCATGAAACATCAGCTGTGTGGTTTTGTGCAGCCTCCCACAGGCAGAAGGGACGTTTATATATTTTTATATATATACACACACACACACACACACACACACACACACACCTTCTGCACACCTGAATCTTGTTTTATCATCAGGTGGAATGTGGAATCTGCTGTTTCCCAACCATTTTGGTGAAGGCTGGACTGAAATGCTAAGTGTCTCCTTTTTATGTATGACAAAATGAAACTCTGGTTGTATTACCGCTGATTGATATTTTCCTGAATATTCAGTAGTCTGTCTTTGTGTAACAGCTCTCCAAAGGAGTTTGGAGCCTGACACTTGTGTCCTTTTAGGCTTTCCTGCCCAGAGCAGCCTCTGGCAGGCACAGCACATGCACTGCGGTAGCTGTGGCGCAGTTTTACGTGTGATTCCCAGATTTTGTGCAGCTAAGGCCTTCTGTCTGTGCAAGGAATCAGAAGGAGCTGTATTTGTGCTTAGCTGTGTTTGTAATCAGTGCCTGTATTCTCTCATGCTCGCTGATCTCTGTTTTTGTGGCATATTCAGCCTGTGATTTTTCACATTTTTGTGCTGTCACGATTTACCACAGATTTTGTAACTTGTTGATTTCTCAGACAAACTCAGTATTCAGCACAGACCCAAATCTTCACAAACCAGCGGGAGAGGGGATGTTACCCAAACCCTGTCACTGCCAGGATGAGCCTCCTGCTCCATGAAGGACACAGGCTCGCCCAAAGCTCTTCCATTAAAGAGGTTTGCAGGAGCAGATATTGGCATGAAATGCCAGAAGAAACAACAGCCCAGTGCTGCCAGTTCTGTGTCCTTGTCCTTGCAGAGCTGAGGGCTGGGCAGGCTGTGCTGCAGCCCCAGCAGCGCTGCAGCCCCACAGCGATGCAGCCCCGCAGCAATGCAGCCCCACAGCGATGCAGCCCCAGCAGCGCTGCAGCCCCACAGTACTGCAG
This sequence comes from Taeniopygia guttata, assembly GCF_048771995.1. Taxonomy (NCBI): domain Eukaryota; kingdom Metazoa; phylum Chordata; class Aves; order Passeriformes; family Estrildidae; genus Taeniopygia; species Taeniopygia guttata. The sequence continues at coordinate 14,654,445 of NC_133045.1, forward strand.
CCCCAGCAGCACTGCAGCCCCTGCAGTGATGCAGCCCCAGCAGCATTGCAGCCCTGCAGCACTGCAGCCCTGCAGCGATGCAGCCCCTGCAGTGATGCAGCCCCAGCAGCAATGCAGCCCCACAGCGATGCAGCCCCACAGCGATGCAGCCCCCGCAGTCCTGCAGCCCCAGCACCAATGCAGCCCCAGCAGTGATGCAGCCCCAGCAGCAGTGCAGCCCCAGCAGCAATGCAGCCCCAGCAGTAATGCAGCCCCAGCAGTGATACAGCCCCACAGCGATGCAGCCCCCGCACCAATGCAGCCCCAGCAGCGATGCAGCCCCAGCACCAATGCAGTCCCAGCAGCGATGCAGCCCCAGCAGCAATGCAGCCCTGCAGCGCTGCCGCTGCCCGGCACTCGCAGCCCCTGGCCGGACCTTTGTGCCCTGTGCCCCACACCAAACTCAGGGCAGAGGCAGTTCTTGTCCCCGGGGCCCCGAGACAGGACAGGGGACAGGCAGCAGAACCATCTCCTGGGCACTCTTCTGAGTCACAGGCACCGGAGCTCCAAACCGGGAAAAGAGGGATGGAAACGGGAGACAGGGAGAGGACAGGAGAGGGCAGTGGCGGCGTTCTCCCCGGGAGGAGCTGATCCTGCAATCACCTCGAGTCAAACGCTACAAACCGGCCAGTTAAAACCTAATCAGCGATCGCAGCCTTGATGAGAGGCTGCTCTGAAGAATTAACCCTGATAAGAGCTCTGGCTAGAGATGTTTGCTAAGTGTCTGCCTCCTGCTGTCCCAGCCAGTTCCAGATTTTGTACTTGCTGAGCAAACCCTCTGTACTCCTGAAATGACAGATGATTAACAGCAGTGCTTGCTAACAATCTGGGCTACCCTGGGAAGAGCAGAGCTGATGGAACTGGGAATAACCAGGGCAGTGGGGCAGGGCAGTGGGGCAGGGTCTGGCCAGCAGCCTGCGGCCAGCTTGGCTGGGTGCCACAAACGGAGGTCTGCACTTTTGAATAAATGTTTTAAGAGATGCCTTAATCAACCCACCCCGTGGATCATGCGCCCTGTTCTTCATAAATAATGAAATGGGGAAAGAAAAAAGTGACTGAGCTGTACTGGGAAATGTTCCCTTGTGTCTTTGTGCACGAGGGGGACGGAGAGGGAAGGGCCCTGGCCCCCCGACACATTTCCTGAGACACCCTGCATCCCCATCGTGGTGGGCTTTTCCAGCCAGCTTCTGGCTGCCAGCGGTGAGGAATCACAGAAGCAAACCCCATGTGGCTCAGAGTGGCTGTGGGGTGCCAGGGAGGCTCAGAGGAACTGGGTTCTGCTGGTGCTGGGCAAACACTGCATGACAAAAAGTCCCTGTCCCCAGAGGGTACAGTTCAAAGCAGGAAGAGCAAACAATGATAGAACAAACACATGTCAGCCTGCTGAACGAGGTGACACAATTTAGATCCTAAAAATGGGAAAAGGTTTTTGCTCTTGTCCATAAAACACCCTAAGGACAAACAGCTGGCTCATCCCAGCAGAGCGAGACTGGAGAGGGGAAACTGAGGGAATGAAGAACACCCCAGCCAATTTGTCGATGACTAACATATTTTAAAACAACAGGCTGCTTTTTAAACTTAGAAGGTGACTTGCTGAGTGGTTATTGGCTGCTCACTCTTGCTCTTGATAAGAGCTCCCACAGGACATTCAGTTCTTTCCAGCCTCTCCCGCACGGGTTTATCAGTGAACATCGGAGCAGAGCAAAGGGAAGGAGGCTGAGCAGGCTGGTTTCATCTCTGCTGTGACTAATCCTGGTGTGCTGGGCTGGCTGCTCTGTAACTCACTGACAGCACTGACCCGACTGCCCCTGGCAGCACCTTCCTGCTGCACTGATGAGCCTCCCTCCCAGGTGCCTCCCAACCCCAACCTGCTGTCATTCCCTGCTCTGCTGACAGGGCTCCATTGATAATTAGCACAGCACCACCAATGATTCTAAGAGCAAGATTCAAACAAAATTAATTTTACCAAGCTGGGAAACCAGAGCTCAGCAGGAACGTCAGGGTGAACATTCCAAAGGCTGAGGAGCTGCTGAGGGCATGCAGGACTGTCCATTCCTTGGCAGTCGAGGAATTGCACAGGCCCATTCTGGCACATCTGCCTTGTCAGAGACCCTTCCTACTCAGGGTGACTTGAGCAAAATGAGCAAAGCAGCTGGACTAGATGGCCTCCTGAGCTCTTTCCCAGCCTAAACTCTCCTATAATTCCACACTTCGGATTTTTATCTGCTTTCACAGGATAAAATATCACAGTTGTGTTAATGTTGGTTATTTACCAGTAGTGCCATGCGTGTGCATCTTTAGGCTCAAAGAGATAATTTAACCCGTGCCAATGGCGTCACTTTATTGGGATTTCAAGGTCCCCAGGATGTTCCCAAAGCACACAAGGGAGCCTTGTCACACTGTGGAGGATCTACTCCTTTTGTCTTATACTTACTCACAGCATTTGCTGATTATTTATACACCTAATAACAAACACTTTGGAGGGTGGGCATTGTATTCCACATGCGGAGTGGGGCTGGCTCTGCAGCACTACCCAGCAGAAAGATGGAATACAGATCTATTTTCAGCTGAGCCAAGATGTGTGGAAGCAGGAGGATAAGAAGCAGGCAAGAAGTCAGTGGTGAGAGGCTGGGCAGGAGGGGCAGGAACCCACCTGGCCAAGGGTTTCATGTCTCAGCCCCTGACTGCAACACAACCTCTTCCCTTCCTCCTTGGTCTCAGAGATAAAAGCGTTCCTGCAAGTGCCATGAAAGGGAAATGCTTGTCTGCTGTGCAAAAGTAGCTGAAAAACCAAGGGAAACTTTCAGAAAGATGGGCTACAAAGGACTGCTTGGCATGCTGGCTCAGGGCTCGTCTCAGAAATACCAAATATATAATATATACCAAATAACAAATATACAACTGGCTTTGTTGCCTTGAGTTTTATCCCTAAACCAGAGCTTGGCCTCTGTTGCTCCCATGTTTGACAGCTCTAGAACCAGGTTGTTGAATTGGCTGAGAGCCTTCTAGTTTTTATTCAGCCTGAATTTGTTAGTTGTCAGCTCATGCCTATTTACTCTTACTCCAACAGCAGTATTTAGCTCAATCTGTTCTTTTCCTTCCTTTCCTATTTCCCTTGATGCATTAATAGCCATAAATCATATTCTTTTTTACATTTCATTTTGCTAGGTTTACTGACCTTCTTTCTTGTATCACTCCCTTGCTCAAATAAAATTCATCTTTACTATTTCTGAAGACTTGAGGGACTGGAATTACACTTTCCTTTACACTGCTTGAGCTTGTGGTAAATAATCCATCTATGTTATAATGTGGGAAGAAATAAAATGTTCTGCAGAATAAGGGCTGATCTTAGCAAGGTCCATGCACAGGGATTTGCAGGCTGGGGTGGAAAGCTGAGAGTCTCTCTGGCTCTGCTGCAGCTGTACCCTGAGCTAGGAGAGGAATGGGGCCAGAATGGCTCTTTGTGCTCAGCTTCCAGGAAAGTTGTCCTGTGATCCATTGCTGGGGGCTGAGCCCATTTTGTGAGCAGGGATCTGACCATGGGCGCTGACCACAGCCCAAGGAAGAGCTGGTTGCAGTATCAGCATTTCTAGATGTTGTTATTTTATTATTTTTCTTGAAGTTGAGCTTTTCCTGACGGATGAGAAATACCAATTTTCATGGTAGTTGAGAAAAATTTGAATGGATGAGCCATAAAAGCTCAGAACTTAGACAGGAATTGAGAAGAGCCCGAGCTCTGCCCTGGTGAGAGGGGCAGAGGTGGAGGCAGCAAAGCCTTGCAGGGAGGTCAGGAGGGGGACAGGAGAGCCTTTGGGATGTTCCCAGAGCAAGAACATCCACTTTCCCTGTCAGATAAGTTCCTCAGGGTCCTCTGTGGCAGCAGCAGCCCTTTGTGCTGAGCAGCTGGAAATGGAGCTCAGCCCTTGCTGGAGTTACTCACCATTTCATGTTTTGGACAAGCCTGTACTCTTGAAGAAGGTAATCAGTCCGATTTTGGATGTATTTGTGTTTTCACTACCAATTTTCAAAAGCACTCACACTTTCTGCTGTCACCTCAGTCCGTGAGGTTTGTTCTGATGTGTCTGTGTTAAGTTTTTCATTGTCTATCAGTACCTGGAGAGAAGAGCAGGGGGACCTGTCCCTGCAGCTTAAATCCAATTTGATTAGTAGAGATTAATAAATGAGATATTTGATTATTTTGGTCTGGCCTGAGTTCAAGCTCTTGTTCCCTCCCAGCTGTGGGAGGGCTAGTTCAGCCAAAAAAAATCCATGCCTAGATTTTTACTTTCGGGAAGTTCAGGCATTTGAGATCCAAAATTAGGTTTTCAGTTTGTGCCAGGAGAAATCAGCAACCAGATTAATAATTTGAATGCTTTGCCTCCCAAAAATTTCTGGGAGTTGTATGTCAGATCCAGGATTTCAGATCTATTCCCAGAGTAAGCTCAGCACTAAAGCTATGCCTCATCTTCTCATTGTAGAGGTAGGAAGGAAAAAAGTGAAAAATTATCTTGAAGGAACAGGGAGAAAAAAGGAAATAAAAAAGAAGTAGGAAAGGAAAAGTGATAAAGGTGGTAAGTCACACGGGGGATTGTGGAATGAAGCTCAAAGGCACGGGGATGCAGCTGAAAGATCAGATAATAAATGCTGCTTTGTATAAAATGTTCTCCTTTCCATGTTCCAATGGCTGTCCCAGACACTTGGGGTCAAGGGGTTATTTTAAGCTGGCCATTGATTCATACAAGATGCCTGGTTATGAAATATGGGAATCTTGCACCAGAGGGAAAAACTTCCCCGTGAGCGAGTGCCTGGAAGCGGCAGCAGGGAAGGGTTAATGGTCACTGAGTTTACAGCTGGGAATTGCTGGTATCCAGGAAACAACACAGAATGCACAAACCATGAGACCAGCTGGAGCCTGCTGGAATCCCATTCATTTGGCAGAGGTGCCTGTGGTCTCCAACTCTGACATCACTGCATTTGCGTCACACAGGAATGCCTTAACCACTTCTGCCTTTCTATTTTTTCCTGTCCCCCTCTTATTTCTGTGGCTGACTCAGATTTGCAGAGCAATGAGAAGAGGCAGATCACAACCCCCCAGACCTCCTGCCCTCGCTGTAGCTGGTAGGTGGCTGCAGCCGGGCTGTGAGATGCAGATTTTGGGGTGAGGAACCCTTCCTGCTCCCAGTCCTGTGCATCACCTGGCTGGAGCAGAGCCCAGAGGGGGAACACTCCTGGGTCCAGGAGTCTGTCCAAGGGCTGGACACACAATTGCCCTGCTGCCTTCTGAGCTGGGCAAACATGCCCAGCTGCCTCTGGAGTGCCTGCACAGGAGCTGTTGTCACCTCCTGGAGCTGCCTGCTCCCAGCACCAGCCCCTCTGCCCAGAGGAGCTCTGCCCCATCCCCTCTTTGCTCTGGAAAGGCCTGAGAAGAGATTGTGACCTTAAAGGGCTGCGTTAAGGGAAATATATCGTGTTTAAGTACTTTAGAACTGCTCCTGAAGCCTGTTTGTGTTATCCTCAGCAGCCAATTTGCAGCTTCACTGCTCTGCAAGCAACCATTGATTATCCTGCGATTCTTCTTCCCATGATTAACATTCTAAGCCTCAATGTTCAGCCTTATGCAGAATGCAGAATAAAGAAATCATCACAAAAGAATCGCTGTGGTAATCCTGAGGAAATGCATATGTGTGACTGGGTCACCAGGGAAATGGAAGAAAAATCAAAAAAGTGCACTTGGAAAATTTGGAAAGAGACTGTTGAAAGACTGGTCTAGATCTCTGTTCTAGAAAATATTTTCTAGAAAATTAATCCAGAATACATATGGGGAAGCTTTTCCACTATTTAATCTCCCTTTCGCAGTGTGTGCTCTAGTTTAAAGATTTGCCTTCTTTTCCTCTACAGGTTTACACAAATCCTTGTCTTGCTATAGACAGATGTGCACTCACACCCTCAGCCAGGTTTTCAGACCTGAAGGAATGTCTCATTGAAGGATTTCTGGTTGGGTGCATGAAGCTGCCACTGGGACTCGAGGCCTGCATGGGCTGCGCTGCGGGCAGGGTCTGCAGGGTGGAATTTGGGACTTTGTCCATCCCATTCCTCCTCCAGGTGTGAGAGGCGTGGGCTCAGCTGTGTGAGGTGCTGCTCAGGTGCAGCCTGTCCTTCAGGGTCCCTGTGCCTGGGCCAGCTACACCTCCTCCTCCTCCTCCTCCTCCTCCTCCTCCTGCTCCATCCCTCTGCTGCAGCACCCACTTGGAGGTGTTGGAGCAATCCAGGCTGGCCTGTGTTTTGCTCCCAGAGGGTTGTTACTGATCCTGGTGAGAGATGGAAAGGGTGGAAGGGAGAGCAGGATGGAACATGCAGGCACCAGCCCTGCCAGGCTGAGGAGCACAGCCAGTGTGAGTCCATGGCACACATCCTTCACAGCCAGCCTCCAGAGCTCTCATGAAACTGGCTCTGGATGTCCTGGGCACATGGATTCTGCTGGATTCTTTGGCATTCTTAAATTTAAATATGCCATGAATTAGTCATTTATAGACTGCAATTCCTGAAGTAGGGTCCTATCACAGAAAGATTCAGATTTTCAGGAATTCTGAGCTTTAGCAATTGCCAGGAGCTCTTCTGGGACCTGCTGAATGTTTATTTCAGTGACCTCTTTAGGCACAGAGCATCTGAAAACTTCACCTTCCACTTTCAAAATTAGCAATGCATTTATGTGTGTTTGTAGGCACTTCTTCTTTCATAGGAAGGGTTTGCTCACTGGCCTGGGGGATTGGGCTCAGAAGTTCTGAGTTTAGCCTGATATGAGGTTTCAGCTTTTCAGACTGCTCTGATGATCTGGACTGGGTGACACTTTGGGTCTTGTGCTGTGGGATTTGAAGCCGTGCGCCTGCTCCCCTTTCCATTTCTGGTGCACTTTTGTCACTGGCAGGAGGAAGGCTTCTCCTGACAGGCAGGACAAAAGCAGCAGAGGTAAATAACCCCTCCAGGAGAGTGCAGTGCTCTGGGCTTGGGTCTGTCACACACACCTGATCCCTCCATGGGGTTCCAGGCAACGCAAATAAACACGGCACTGCCAGGCTCTGCTGGGCTGGCACCCCCACTCACAGATGCTGCTGTCTCACAGTGTCACAGGGACATATTGTGAGATCTCTCCCACCAGCAGCTGCTTGGGGAGCTGGGCTGGAGCCACCAGCAGGTACCTGGTGCTGCCTGAAGATCCGAGTTCCCACTGCTGGGAAGCACAGGCTGAGCTCCTCCAGTTCAGGCTACCGGAGAGAACACCTGGCATCATTTAACTGGACTCAAAATATGTTTTTTCACATTCGAACTGAGGAGGAATGTGCCTCTGAGCCTCCTGGGAGTGGTGTGAGGAAAGCCACAGCCATTGGGGAATGTCATTAGCGTCAATCAGGGTGATCAAACCCACCCCGCCCGCTGCCCTGGTGTGAATGTGTCACAGGCTGCTGGCAGCTCTGGTGCCTGGCATTGCTGCACAGCCCCGTTCGAGCCCTTGATGTTTATTTTTTCCATGCCTGATGTTTCCTTGTTTACCACCCTTTTTCATAACCAAGTCACCCGTCCTGATTGTTCAAGCTGGGCTCATCCCAGCACTGGGAGGCACTGGGAGACTCTGTGCTTGCCAGTCTCATCCTCCTCATCGTCCCACTTCTGTTTCTACAGATCCTCTCTTCATGATAAGCAACATTTCAGTCTCAAAGCTGTACTTTGAAAGGTAGCTTGAATTTCAGTCAGAGTCTCTGTCCAGCCTGTCTGGCTGTTTCTGAGCACAGCCCCGAGTGGGAGATCTAGCAGTCGAGGATCTGTCTCTGACTAACCTTAAGTGCAATCATGACGAACTAGAGTTAAATTTGTAGTCCAGCACAGGAAGTTTTGTACCCATCTGGATGCAGTAATGACATTTTTAGATGAGCTCAGTACCCACTAAAGTCAATGGCAGGAGCTTTGTGTTGATCTCTGTTTATTTGAATATAATGTAACTTAAAGCTGAGGCTTGGTCTTGCACCTACTACGTGTAACAGCAATGCATGAACTGATGCAGCAAACCAATCAAAAGAGCTAAACATTCAAAATGAGGTGCAGAAAAGCCATACATATGAAATGAACCTGATTTTGGATCAAGTCTGGGTCTGATGCCATTAAAAATTTGAACATGTTGTGTCACCTTCTTCATTCACCAAGACCAGTATTCATATTGCATCTTTCCCTTTTCTGGTCATCACTGTCTGTATTTTATCTATGATGAGAAGAGGAGCTAAAGGTCTGAAAGGCCATCAGAAGATAAAATCCAGCACGCTGAAGTAATGTGTCTGAAGTCATGTGGCAGGTCAATGGTTGCTTTTCAATCAGGTAAATAAATGTTGTATTACAACATCAAAATAATGGAAAATATTGTCTGGCAGCAGCTTGGGCTGCACTGTGGAGCTGGGTGCAGGAGCTGCTGTGGTTATTGTGTGCCTGGAGGTCACAAAGTCAGTCCTGAGGGGACATTTGCAGTCAGCTGAGGGCTGAGGGCTCTGGCCCACCACAGTTTCCTGTCTCCTTCCCGAAAGAATCAATGTCTGTCACATCTGTAAAGTCACGCCACGTTTTGATTATTCTCTGCGTTTTTTCTTTAATTATGTCCCCTTTTTGCTCCTTAAGAGACTCTTAAAATTTTCAAATATAATAAGAAATAATAATAACCAATTAAAAAGCTGTGGGTATTAAGTGGGAAATAACAGACTGAAACAAAAGTCAAGGATCATCCTGGGAAATGACGTTTATGGATCCTGGACCACTCAGTTCTGTGAGGCAATCTGAGGTTTTGGCTGGGCTTAAAAATGCGGCAGCAGAGCTTTGCGAGGAGAAGCTTTGACAGAAAGCACCCCAGTGGATTTTCTGCACGGCTGGGAATGGAGGTGAGGCAGCTCTCACCTCCCCTCAGAGCTCTGCTGGCTCTGCCACACTGCACCCATCTGTGGCAGGGCTGCAGCTTTCCCTGGGTGACCCAGGATGGGCCTGGCAGCTGCCAGAGTGTAGACATGGTTATACAAGCAAAAAAAAAAAAAAAAAATCCCCTGTATACTGCATTTCCCTTGTAAAGTTAATACAAACCAGATGGGTGAAAACATTTTTTTTTATTGTAACTCCACCAGGACAACCAAATATTATTTATGCACCGTATGGCAAGCACTGAAGGGAAGGGTGAAGAGGTTTTGGATGAAAAGCTCTGTCAGGCACAGCCCAGAGTGGTGCGAGGGGTTTGGTGCACACGGGATCTGTTTGTGAGCAAGGTGTCAGAGCAGAGAGCAGCCCAGCCCAGCTGCCCTGCACAGGATGTTTGTGCAGCGAGGACAGGAGCTGGGAATGCTATAGGAATGTATAAAATCATTTCAGATGACACTTGCTTTGAAAAGAAAGCCAACAGGGAGGAACTTGCCAGGTCCAAATGTTGCATTGTTTGGTCTTTCTCTTCTTTTATGGTTGAATAATGGTGTTTTAAGACATCTTACCCAAACATCCTAAGTTTTATCATCCAAAGTGGCTGAAAAAGATTATACCTTTTCTACTAAAAAACCCTGCCCTGAAAACCAGCCCATGAAAGCATTATCTACTAAAAGTAAGTCTGTTTAATTTAGCCTTCATTGTAGTTTCAAAACCTTAGGCCTCAGTAATGAAGACACTTGTAATTTTTACTGAATCTTAGGCTTTTAATTTTAACTGACCTTAGGCTTTTGTGTGGCATCTCTTGAAGTCAGCACTCAATGGTTCATGAGTTACATTCTGATAACACCAACAGACAAAACAAAGTCAAGAGGGGAAGGAAAGCTCCGAATCAGCTGTGCAAACACGAACACTTCTGTGGAAGTGTGGGAATTTACCCTTACAAATCCCTGTGGCCACCAAATGCCAGGTGAGGCTCAGGACAGTGAGCAGACATCAGGCAAACGGTGTCATTGCTTTAGCTTGGAATACTGACCTAGGAAAGGATGGGGTACAATCTCAACAGGGATTTCTAGACCTGATCTTTTCTGTGCAGCCCTTCTCATGTGAATCAGCCTTCAGGATCAGGATCAAGGCCCTCATCCAAAGGCTGCTCAAGTCAATGGAAAAACTCTCATTGTCTTCAGTGAGCTTTGGATCAGGCCCCAAAAGTTGAGTCACACTTTGAATGGAACATTGTTTGAAGCAAAACAGGCTGAAGGCTTCATTCACGTAGAGGTTTTAACTGTTCAGTGAAATTTCCCAAGCACTTCCTGCGCCCTCCTGCCTGATTCCTGCTGCCACTTCTGCCAAGGGACGCGTGCCCAGGGACAACATCGAGCCCAGTGCCTGACTCCAGCGCTGCAGCCTTTTCTCTATGAAAATAGAGCCATTTCCTCTGTGAAATCCCCTGTGACCAGAGGGCAGATGGCCCATTTCCCCCCGAGAACGTGGGGGAAAGCATCTTTGGTTCTTTTAATTCCAGCCTTAATATCACCACTGTTATTGACCAGCGAGTATTTGTCTGATCAAATTTGATTTTCAGTTCCCACATACATTCCTGTGACTCCACGTACTCTTAGGGAAAATGTTCCTTCTGGATGGAGAGGGGCTGGAGCATTTGGGCAGAACTCTGATCAGCAGAGGTGGCACACCAGCTCTTCTCTTCAGCAGGGTTTCAGCACACAGAAATAGTGGTTGTGTCTCATTCTTGTTGCTTTAGTGCTTGTTTCACATCAGCTGGGCAAGGACACTGGGTGGAACGATGTGTTTGCTTATTTTTACATGTGACATTTAAAAGGCAAAATCAAGCATGAAAATTTTCTCCAGATGTGTTTATAATAGAGATCTAGAAATATGAAGGATGTTTTGTTGACCTTAGGTACAGGTAGTTCATATTTACTAATTCACCGTAATCACTATACCAGTGATACATATCCACTGGAACTGTCATCACCCCAAAATCATTAACAGCCCAGTAGGTAGGACAATTAACAGTGATATGAGAGATATCTGGAGTCAAACCCAGGAGAAGAACTCATGCCCCAAGTCTTAATGTGAGGCTATTTCTCACCAGAGCAGTGGCTGCTTTAGGGCTCTCCTGTTGTGATCTTCAATTTTGATTAAAAATTCAGCAGCTCACTGGACCAAAATGAAAAGATCATTTTGAGCCCCAAATGGTCAGAGTACTTCTGTGGGAGACCAAGTTCAATACCTATGTAATATTTATACAAAACAGGACGGTTCCAATGCCACATTCCCATTGCACATTTCAGGTCCAAGGCATTGTAATTTTTCTTTAAGGAAACCTACAGAGAAACCCTTCACCAGAAAATTCCCAAGTAGCTTTTCCTCTCGAGCTGCCTACAGGCTGTGCCAGAGTAGCTGACGTACAATGAGATTTTGCCCTGGGTGATTTGAAGTCTATGGGTTTTTCCTAAGGGTGATTCATTTTACAAAAACACACAACAAATAAACAAACACATCACTGGAGTTAAGAAGCAGCATGTGCTATGGATTAGGGAAAAGAGCACCCCTCGAAAGCCCAGCTGTCATGTTCAGGAGAAAGATAATGTTGGCTTTTTCCATTCCATTGTCCTCCTTTCTGTCTGCTCTTTGCTCACTGTGTCTCCCCTCATTTAATCCTCACTCTCTGTGTCATTTGTTTGTCTCCCTTGCTTCTAGGCTTTGTCTAGACCAGGGTGTGGGGAGTCTTGGCCAACACCAGCTGAAGTGGAGCAGACAGGACAGTGAGCCTTGGGTTTGCTGTAAACGGACTGGCTTAGATGCACTAAGATATTAAACTAAATATGATCTCCTTTTCTAGATGAGCTGTTTTTGACTCTGAAATGAATGTTGGTCCTTTCTAGAGTCGGGTCAATACCAGACCCCTCAGTATCCCTTCTGAACGCCTGCCAGCCTTGCACAAAGCATCAATCAGCCTGGCATGTCCAGCTCGTTCTGGATCTCTCCCAGAGGGAGAACTGGGCTTGCAAGCAAATGTTTTCCTTTCTGCAGCCTCATTTTTTTTTGAAAATGACATTCCTGCACTGTGCTTGACTTGAGAAGGTGGGTCAAAGCACATCTGATGCTTGGAGTAGGAGCTCAGGAGCTTGAGCGTCTATTCCAGGGATGCAGGGCGCTTAATGTATTAAGTATTTCCTTAACAAATGAACTTCAACTGAAGTGAGCACGCAGGGCTCCAGTGTTTGACAATCTGCATTGTAAATACTGTGGATGGAGTATTTACAGGGAGAAGTAAGCAGAAGCAGCTTAGGGCACAAATAAGAAGGAAGAAAAAAAATTGATTTAATGTATTAGTTCCCACCTAAACTGAGATTTCAATTTTGTCTCTTCCATCTCTCTCCCCATCCAACTTCCTACAGCAAAATCGAGCCTCCTCCAGTGAAATTACAGTGATTGTCAGCTCAAGGAACTTGATCAAAATGAAACCCATTTCCCCAGTAAGTCCACACAGGTTTTTTCTTTTATTTTTAGGAAATGCACATGTGTAACTAAATCCAAATTTGGCAGAGATAAGACTTTTGAATCAATTCACAATGAGTCTCTTTCATTCTGCTGTAGCTGAAGCACACATCTCACCCTAGAATGTGATTTGTTTCTCCAAATAGCAATATGCCTGCCCTTTCTTTCTCTTGTAAGCATATAACTGGTGAGGCAGAATGTACCTGCAATGTATCTTGCTGCAGCAGACACAACAGCTCTGCTCTTTGGAAGGTGGCACTCAGAATTTCTTAGCTGGAGTCCAGTTGTCAGAAGAAGAGATGATTAATTAGCCACGAGCTGGGGCGGGACAGGGGGAATGAGGGCTGGCAACGGGCAGGGAAATGGCTAAACAGATTCAGGGAACAGTAAAGCAGGCCAAGAGCTGGAGCAGAACTGCTGGAGAGATCTCTGGTTTGAAGGCCAAAGATTTCCAGTCGGAAGCCAGAAGGGCTTTATAAACGTAAATGAGTGGGTGGACAGAACAGATCAGCCATGTATTCAGAGGTCTTTCGATTCACTGACCCTCTTTAGCAGCAGATGCTGCTTTCATTGCACAGCTGGCTGGTGGAGGAGTATTTCTGTATAAACAGATCTCAGATCCAGGCTGGGGCCAGAGCCGTGTGCCCAGCGCTGTGCTGGTCCTGGCTGGAGGCTGGGATCTCTCTGGTGTGTTCTGTGTCTTGTACTGTACTGGGTGAATCATTTCCTGCCTCTGCCCTCTCTGCTGTGCTGCACCACGGCACTGCTGCTCTGGGACAGGACCCTGCAGCAGGGCTGGTGTTGTGTGCTCACAGCCCTGTCTGGGTGTTCTTTGCTCACACCCTGTCTGGGTGTTTCTGTGCTCACAGCCCTGGCTGGGTGTTTCTGTGCTCACAGCCTGGCTGGGTGTTGTGTACTCACACCCTGTCTGGGTGTTTCTGTGCTCACACCCTGTCTGGGTGTTTCTGTGCTCACACCCTGTCTGGGTGTTTCTGTGCTCACAGCCTGGCTGGGTGTTTCTGTGCTCACAGCCTGGCTGGGTGTTTCTGTGCTCACAGCCCTGGCTGGGTGTTTCTGTGCTCACAGCCCTGGCTGGGTGTTTCTGTGCTCACAGCCTGGCTGGGTGTTCTCTGCTCACACCCTGTCTGGGTGTTCTCTGCTCACACCCTGTCTGGGTGTTTCTGTGCTCACAGCCCTGGCTGGTGTTTGTGTGCTCACACCCTGTCTGGGTGTTTCTGTGCTCACAGCCTGGCTGGGTGTTCTCTGCTCACACCCTGTCTGGGTGTTTCTCTGCTCACAGCCTGGCTGGGTGTTGTGTGCTCACACCCTGTCTGGGTGTTTCTGTGCTCACAGCCTGGCTGGGTGTTGTGTACTCACACCCTGTCTGGGTGTTTCTCTGCTCACAGCCCGGGCTGGCCCCCGCTCACTGCTGTACATCTGAACTGCTGTGTCATACTTGGTTATTAATGACCGAGAACCACATGACACAAAGTTCTGGGAAGCTCCAGCAGATTCCAGGAAGGGGTCAAAGAGTTCAATAAACAGTTTTATTAGAACTTGAATTGCAACCAAAAGGCTACACATTGATTTTTTTTTTTTTTTTATTAAAAAGTTTGTGAGTGTTACTTGAATTTAGAAATCCTGTGAATGGCAGCAGAAGCACACAGGGTTATCTTTTCTTCCTGCTGATTTTTATGTCACTGCCAGTTCACAGTTGTCCTCGAGAAGGAAACCCAAGTGCACCCTCCATTTACATTTTCCAGTTGCCTTTCCAGCTTGTTGGTAAAGTGTAGGGGTATCTGAATTTCAGGGGTTGTATTTGTGCCTCAGTGGTCCTGGTGGAAATTCAGAGATGAGCAGAGAGATCCTAGACTGCTCCAATGCCTCAGGTGACTGAAGCCCCTGGCGTGGGCAGGTCACCCGTGCAGGTGAAGGGGAGAGAAGCTCCAGGTGAGTGCCTCGCCTCAGTTGGGTGCAGGTTATTGTTCGGGGTGGCAGATTCCACGAAGGAACCTTGGCAAGGGAACACGCACCCACCCAGGATCGTGTGGCTGGGCACGGGGCACGGGGCACGGGGCGGCTCAGCAGGCAGGTGGGCACCTCTCAGTGTCCCCAGGGGCACTACATGGCTCTGTCTCCTGGCAGCAATCCCACCAGCTGGGTAAAGTGCTGCTCTGTAAAAAAATACTTCTTAGTGAATTGCCTCAGCTAAAGTAATTGCTTTTACATTATCTCTACCACACACTCGTTAAGACCAAGCTGCAGTTGTGTCTCCCTGAACGTGCTTTCAATTAATGTTCCTGGCTGCACTTCTGTGTTTGCTTCTGCTGCCATCAAGCCCTGGGAGCTGTCTAGCACGGTGTATGGTATAAACGGCTCCATTTGTTCATTCATCAGCTGTCTGTGTCAGGAGAAATGGGAAACAGGAATTCATCTCCCTTTCAAAGTGATTGTGGAGCATCCATTATAGTAAATATTAATGAGCATTAATGGGCATTGCTATTTCACTGGTACTGATGAGTATAAAGGCACAGAAATTAAGGGTCCAAGCCAGCTTATTCTGATGTAAAATTAAGGTGCTTTTTGGCCTTACTAGAAGGTGACCAAGTTGCAATGAATAGAAGAGCTACAGCCAAAGGCTGTGGGTGCCTCATGCTCTACAGGACAAAATCCTTGGTGCTGGCTTTTGGGGCTGTTTGCTGCTAGCCATGGCTCTTGGGAGAATGTTTAGCACTTCTCCCACTGAGCAGACAGGGCAGCATTGCCCCCAGCCAGAACTGAGTGCAGAAGGCTCCGGGTGGGTCATTCCTGGGAGCTGCAGCCACCTCTGGGGTGAAACACAGCAAGTGCTCAGCACAACACAGAGCGACTCAGCAGCCTGTAAGGGAGGAAGTGAAAAACACTGCATCTGTTTGAAATAAACGGGGAATTTTAGGGAGGTAGAATGGAATTACCCAAGCTGGGATCTGACTTCAGTTAACTGGCGTTAGCTGTTGCAAAAGCAGCCTCAAGTGTTTCAATGATCACGCTGGTCAGAAGCGCAGCCTGACCTCCTGCCCCAGGGATGGCATCCCAAGCATCCTGGTACCTCCTGCCCTGGGGAGGTGGGCTGGCTGCTGCTGACTCACAGAAACCCTGCTGCTGATCTCTGAAGCTGCTTCCACAGCAGGGGAGTTTCTCCGAGCCCTCACCTAAATTGTGCCATCCCTTGTCACAAGGTTGCTCGTCACAAAAGCTTTCTGTGGCTGGCATACCCAGTCTGCTGGTGCTGCTGGACAATGGCCAGTGCTGTGCCAGCCCTGCTGCTCACTCCTGCTCTGATGCACATTATCTGCAGAGGCTGCTGAGTTCTGCGTGCTGCAGAAACTTCCCTTCGTGTGGAAGCTGCACACAGATATGCAAGAGATGCTTTTCCATGCCAGACAGTTTGCATCTTAGGGAATGCCTAAAGCTGTGACTGGAAGGTGTAACTGGCTCATCCAGGGAGCTCTGAAGGTCTTTGAGGAGGCAGAGGTAACAGAGCACTCAGACAGAGCCTTCAGCTTTGGGAGGCTGAGTCCTGCTTCTCTGCGTGCCAGCAGGGCAGAGCTGCAGATCCCTTGAACCAAAGCACTGTGCCTTGCCCAGAGTATGAACCATCTCCAATCAAATGGTGCCCGTTCAGTCAGCCCCACAGGTTCTGAGGGTTTCCAGCCTCCCAGGGGACGCAGCAGCACGGAAGGAGCAGAAGTGAGTTTGCTGTTCTGTGCTTCCTGCTGTGGGTCTGTGTGCTGGGGGAGAGCTCCTGTGGGTTTTCCACAGATGGGCATTTTCCACAGCTGGGCACTCGCTGCTCTCTAGCTCAGCTGCCTGCTGGGCTGGTGAGTACCAGGCCATTGCTCCTGGAGCTTTTCCCTTCACAGATGCATCCATGACATTTATTCTCTATCTGACAACTACAGGGAAGCACAAAATGTTCATATCATTTCCAACTGTCTCTTTGTATCACATCTGGTGGAAAGCTGCCAGTTGCTTTGAAATTATACTGATGGATAAAGAGGCACCTGTATGTAACATATGCAAACATGACACAGCGACATAAATCCTATTTCCTTGGGCAATCAGGTCAAAGATAAGAAATCTGGCAAGAAAGAGTCACCACAGGATGCTCTGCCAAAGACAAGGCTGGCATGAAAATGGAGGAGATGGCAAAGGAAAATATAACGTTTTACTGGATAACTGTTTCTCCCAAAGTTTCAATCAAAATGTTTTGGCAGGATTTATTTGCTACAAAATAAATAATATAAAATGATATTTGATTTTCTATCACTAAAATTTCCATGGAATATTTTGGCCAGTTAGAAAGCCCAAAAAGGTTTCCAAGCAACAACAAAACTAGACAGACTGATGTCTTTTCACTTGAAAACATAAGGATCAACAGAAACAGGACATGTGGGAAAAACATACATGGACTGAGGAGAAAGTTCTTAGGAAGTGAGCACCATTCAGTAAATGGCTTTGCATTTGGGTGACAGTGAAAAAAATTACCCTCAGAAGTTGTCCAAGCAACAGTGTCCTGTTTATATCTTGTGGTCTTATGAGTAACTGACTGGAAAAAAACAAGAATGAAACGATAACAATTACAATAAAATTAAATTAAATAAGCCAGTGACTCATTACAGAGCAGTAAAAACAAAAACAAAATCATTTAGGTCCCAATAACAACAAGAGAATTAAAAGGAAACAAAAAAATGGCTGGGCTGATTTCCTTGTATATGCAACCAACCACATGGAGATAGGAGAGGAGCAGGACCCATCACAGTTATTCAGTGGGACACAGAGAATACAGGAAAATATGGTCTTGGACTTCAGCAATTTTAATTAGAGTGGGACAAGGCTTTTTCTGGAGTGCCATGGAGGGACATTCCTCTCCACACACCCCACAGTCCTGCTCCATAAGTGACTTCTATTAAACAACATTTTCAGGCTTTAGAAAAGTGTTATCGGGGAGACCCATCCATGATCTGCTTCATTATTCTGATAAAGGCTCAGGGCTGAGCCCAGAGTAAGTGCAAGCCAAGGAACTCTTGGAATATTTAAGCAAATATCAATTTATCCCAATTTTATATGACTCTGCAGGGACAATTTGTGAAGCTCCTGTGCACCCAAACCACAGTGGTGTTTGGGGCTGTGCATCCTAGGCTTAGGGCTGTTCACAGAAATCTCACATGGAATGGCTGCAGTGCTTTGATTTAGCAAAAACTCTTAAAGATTTATTCTGAAGGGAAAAAAATGCATTATACAAAGGGGTACCTTGACTTTTCAATGCTATCCAATTACCAATGAATTGCTATTATGAATTACTATTCAATTACCAATGCCAATAAGAAGCTGAAAAACGCAGGGCAGAATATAAAAATTCCCAAAGTGTGGAGTCATTTGTACTGGCTCACCTCTGAACAAATTTGGTTTCTCTGCCTCTTTTCACATATTCCAGTATTACTCTAAAGTATCCCTTCTTCGGTGTCTGAAGTGTGTTGGAGAGAGGAGCACAGGGACTTTTGGACTGGGTTGGAGTTATTTGTGATAGAGTTTACAGACCTTTACCACCCAGCAGTACTGACCAGCTGTCTCTGAAGCTTTAGAAATTCTGTGTAAATACATCTTGTTTAGTTCTGCCTTAGCATTGCACACAGAGAACAAAAGGCACTTTATAAACACAAAGAAATAGTGTTCGTTCCATTAATAAGGTAAAGTCGTATCTCAGAGGAAAACAGGACACAAAGCAGCAAAGTGATTTCCTCACATTTGCTCTGGAATTTATCTCTGCTGGGAGAGCAATAAATAGAATGTAAATCTCCTGACTGCTTGTCCTGTGCTTCGGCCACGAGACCAGGCTGCATCTGACAGGCCCCGATTCCTGGGGGTGTCAGATGGAGAATCCTGTGCCAGAGAGCAGGGAGAGCGGGGAGAGCAGGGAGAGCAGGGAGAGCAGGGAGAGCAGGGAGAGCAGGGAGAGCCGCTCCTGCCTCTGTGCCAGCTCCTGCTGCCCACCGGGGTCTGTGCCCCCACACCTCCTGCCCTGCCCCGTCCTCATCCCCATCCTCATCCTCATCCCCATCCTCATCCTCATCCTCATCCTCATCCTCATCCTCATCCTCATCCTCATCCTCATCCTCATCCTCATCCCCATCCTCATCCCCATCCCCATCCCCATCCCCATCCCCATTCCCCATCCCATCAGCATCAGCTAGGAGGGATAGACTTAGTTCACTTTTTTCCACCTCTTCCAAAAATCTAGCAAAGATCCGGAAAAGCATCCGAGTGAAGCGGTGCATGCCGGGCTGCAGGGCTGGGAGGCAGAGGGGGTGTTGTGGCAGGAGTGCTCCCCTCGGCCCTGGGGCTGTACCCCTGCGAGCAGAGCGTGCCCCACACGCTCAGCACAGCTGCAGCAGAGAGGTGCAGAGGTTCTCCTGGGCAGGACAGAGCGGCTGTGAGAGGCACAAAGGGGGACAGGATCTCCTCAGACACAGCAGCTAAAGCAGGGCTGTAACAGCAGCAGCTTAAAGTTATCACAGAATGTTTATTATTCACCAGTGTTACACACTGCAAAGCTTTTTGATGTCTGCTCAGCTCAGACCTGGAGGAGCTGCTGAGCCTCAAGCTGCAAGGTTAACCCAGCTTGATTCCCAGCCTGGCCAAAGCCTGTGCTTAGCCCTGACGTGTTTGAAACTTAAGCTATAAAGTGTCATAAACAGGGACCACTTGGTTTTAAATGCAAGCATGGGGAGTCAAAATGGTCCAGCAGGATGTTCTAGTATCTCTGTCCATAGAATCCTGGCTCTGCTGAATGAACTGCTGAGAAAATGAGTCTGACTACCAGAGAATAAGATGGGTTATATCTTGCAGCTATCAAACCTGTTGTTTTAGTACCTCCCTGAAATTTGTAACGGGTTTACACCGCAGCAATGTCATCAGGCAGTAAGATTGGTGGGCAGTTGAGGTTCATTAAGCAAATTAAGCCACATTTGTTTTGGAACAGTGAATCAGTCTGGGCCTTTGCCAACACACAAATGTTATGGAAAAAAGTGTTTATAACTGGCATTTGTATTTCAGCAAATATTTTAGCAGAGAGCTGAACTCAGAGCAAGTGCAAGTGCTGCCGTGTGGTTCAGAGTGCCAGGGTGTCACACAGTGCCCAGTGTGCTGGGATTTGTTTCTCTGCAGTGCACGGGGAGCTGGAGCCATTTGCAACAGAACTAATTCTTGTTTTGTGCAAGGCAAAGCCGTGAGAGGAGAGGGGAGGAAGCAGCAGGCATACATCAAGCACTCTTTAGGCAGTGAGCCTCTGCCAAGGGGAGATAAGGAGAAATGAATTAGCTACTCTGGAACCAGCTCCGCTTCTTCTTCTCAAATAACTTCGGCTCAGTGCCTAGTGAAAGCACATCCTTGCTTTGAATGTCTTGTTTCCGTTCCATGTCAATTTTCTAGTGCTAAACTAATTTGCTGAGGCTCTGCTCATGTCCCTGCCAGAGGAGCTTCCATCGCCCTTATCTTTATTTACTCAGAAACATCATGACAGTATATTTTAGCCCTCTTTGCCTTCCAAATTATTTTCAGCCACATTCCCCATCTCTCCCAAAAGCTGCTTTCTGCACAGGGATACCTCCTAGCAAGAGGAAAAGGCAAATGCAAATGCAGCGGTCAGGTCCTGGCACAGGGCTGGTGGCAGGGCAGTCAGTGGCTGGCAGCCCTGGCCTTGGCTCAGCCAGCAGCCCGGGATGCCAGCAGTGCCACCGGGCAGCCCCGAGCTGCAAATGCCCAGGGCCTGGCGCTGGGTGAGCGCTGCGGGCAGGAACCCGCTCTGCCTGGGGCAGGGAGCAGTGGGGATGTCCCTGCCAGCCCCGAGCCCGGGGCTCTGCCCCTCTCAGGGCTGCACAGGGCACAGCAGCACTCTGCACTGCTCGGCAGCAGCCTCTGCTGTGCCCTGCCAGAGCCTGGGCTGCCTGTGGGCTTTGCTAGCCAGTGGTGCAGCCAGAAAGAGGGGCATGCACTTAGAGGGGCATGCCCTAAGTGCTGGAGCAATGTCAGGAGACAGCCCCAGAGACAGCCCAGGCTCTTTTCTCTCTTCTGCAGGACCTGAGCCTAGTGGCTCCACGTCATTTATTTTGAGTTCTTCAGTCAATGGAGTATTTAATAACCTTGTAACTAAAGCCAGAGTGACCCCTGCCAGGAGCACAGGGCCTTTTGAGGGGCAGCACTGAAGGTCTCCCTCCCCACGGGCAGAGTGGAGATGGAGACGTGGGGCCCTTCCTCTCTCCTGGAGGTGAGGATTTGGAGGGAGCCTGTTCCCCACCTCTGGGGACGCAGCCATCAGCACCTCTTACCTTCTCCTTCCCTGGCTGCTTGTGACACTCACTGGAACCAGATTTAGCACTGCACTGCTTAGAACACGTGAAGAGTCAAGCCCTCATGTTTTCTTTTGTCTTTGGAATAAAGTCCAGGGTTACAGTGATTAGAGATTCTCTTCCGTTTCCTGTCAAATCATTTCTAATGATGCATCTCTTTTAATCACGGTCTCTTGGCTGATGACAAAAGGAAATGCAGTAGGTTCTGGCTTGGACATCACAGCTAATGACTTTTGAGTAGTTTCAGAACAACAAGGTACCAGTGCCACCTCTTGTTAGTAAAATCTGATAGCAACAAGCCAGTGACTAATGGTCCAGGACCAGCCTTGCTCTGCCCCACTGCTGCCACATAAAGTCACATTCTTGCTTAGCTTATGGGGCCACTGGGGATGTTGGACAGGAAATTTTTACACCTGGAGTGCATTTGCAACATTGAAAATTCACAATTGTGCAGTGCTGGGTCTGGGCACAGGCAGCAGCACAGGGGTGAGCATGGACAGCAGTGCCCCGAGCCCAACGTGTCAGCCCTGGGCACCTGTACAGAACCCAGGCTGTAATCCTTGCTGCTCTCAGGAGACATAGGAGACTGTAGGAAAACAAAAACTCTTTTTTCTTGCTCTTTTCTATTGGCAGGGAGCGCATGTACTCCAAGGAACAAGAGTATCAAATTTGAATTACTGTTTATTTCTACCACAGCCATGCCCAAAATCTTGGACTGAGTCTGGGACCCTGTTGCCACGTGCTGTTCAGAACGTGTCGAGAGAAACAACAGCACGAATGAATAAAACAGAAACAGTGAGAAAAAGAAACAAAGGTAGAAGGAGGGGAAATAATCTGCATGGGATCAGAGCTGGTGACAGAGCTTGGTCAGGAAAAGCCAAGTATTGACCCACAGCTCTGGATTAGTCAGTCGTACAGTGACTTTATCGCACTGCCCAGTTCCCTTTTGTGCTCAGAAAGATGCCGTAACCAGAAGTTATAGCAAAGTTATTACGAGTCCTGGTTCAGGCTTTTCTTTTGTACAATGCCAGAGCTCATTCCAATGAGGATGGAACAGAATCCTATTTCAGCATACTTTTGATATGAACACAGATGTTAATCCAAGAATCTGTGAAAAAAACAGGAACACTTGTTTTAGTTTTATAAATGGATGTAGTCCCACTGAAATTAATGATACAACTCATCCCAGCTGCAGAACTAAATGTACATTCTCTGCTCTTTAGAGATCAATACCATTATCTAGTACCATGTCTTTAGTAATAATTGACCACAAGCCCTATCCTGTGCTTTTGACAGCAATCTCCTTGGCACAGATATACCCAGGGCTGAGCCCAGGTGTCGGTGCTGGCCAAGGCAGAGCTCGGAGCAAGGTCCTGCCTGCTTGGCTGCCCCGCTGGTGGGAGCAGCACCAGCTCCCTGGCCAGGGCAGGGATGCTGAGCCATGCAGGCAGTGCTAACGAGGAAGCTGCTCTCAGTCAGGGAAGCTTTGTTTGCCTTTGGCCTGAAAGGCTGAGCCTCAATTCTGCTGCCAAGCCTTGGAGCTCTCGCCCATGGACACACGCACACGGCTTTTCCCCATCAGCTTCATCAGAATAAAACTGTTCTGTGGTTTCTTGTTAGAAACTCTTTACAGGAGCTAATTACTGTTGGCAAAGAATTAACCACCAGTTGTTTAAGTGAAATTTTGCTCGGCTCTGGATCCTGCCTGCACTCACCATATGGTGAGAGGAATGTGCTGCTCAGCTGTGGGTGCTACCCACAGCTGCTCTGCCAGGGCCAGATCAACCCCTCTGCCCTTCAGGTAGAATGAAAAATCCTCTTTTACCTTTTCAGTAAGCAGGGGATAAATCCCAGTGTCCTTGTCAACATTTCCCCTCTAAACAAACTCCATTCCAATGCCCAAACTGCAGCAGCTGCGAATGCTCTGGCACCTTTACCTGTGTGCTCAATCTGCTCCGTTCCAGTGGCACATGTGGTGCGCAAGGCTGCAGGGAAAGGATCCCTTTCAGTGCTGGTTTGCTGAGCAGGTGTTTTATACCATTCTGAATAGCTGCTTTGACTGTGAAAATGAAGGGGAAAAAATCTGTCCTGTGGAGACCAACCTGTGAGGTTTGCACTTTATTTATGGGGAAATAATTCAGCAGGGTCAATGGGGCATCGGTTTACAGGGTGCCCTAGCTCCACTGATGAGTAATCTGCTAATTAATAGCTTTGGAAATGCTGCCAAGATGCTGCCAGAGCGATTGCAGCACACCAGCAGACCTCGCTCAGCTCCTGAGCAGACATTCTCCATAGCGAGCAGAGCTGCTGGGATGAGCAGGATGGCCTCTCACTGCTCCTTCCAGTCTGTTTTGTAGGCTAAAAGATATTACATCTTGTGTCTGTCTTCAAATATAGATCTTAATTTTTGTATTCCTGGCATCATGAGTTCTCTGTAGCTGAAAGTCAGCCCTGACTTCTACCTAAGCAAGATATCAGTGTTTTCAAAAAGAGCAACAAAAATGCAAATCATCTGACAGCTTCCTCTTTGGCCAACAGGAATTCAACAAATAAATCTGCTTGCCATGTCTTTAAACCTAAGAAGTCTTTGTGCTGAAGCTGAGGTAGAAAAGCTACCTGTTCATACAGAAAATAATGAGTTATGCAGTATGGTTGCTTGTTCTTACATCTAAAAAGCAATACTGATCCAAACTAAATCTGTCCGTGAGACATAGGTACTTGAAGGATTAGTTTTATGGGATTCTCAGTCCTATTGCCAGCTGCTGTCTACCAGGAGGGTTGAATATTTGGAAAATCTGTTCTAAATCTAAAAGTTAATTTAAAAACCCAGAGGGCCTTGTTCAGTATCTTCAGTGCAACATCTTCAGTGGGCATTAAGGATGTTGGACTGAAGAAAGAAGGCTGTTCCAGTCTTTCTGTCCATCTGATCAAAACTCATCCTTCATTTTGCATTACATGTGCTGTTTCCTTGCCAGACCTGCTGCTGATGAAGAAGAATTCAGAGCAGAGGAGAGTGATGCCGGGTGCACATGGGCTGGGCCAGGCTGTCCCTCGGCCAGGGCTTTGCAGGAGGGGATCAGGCACGGCTGCTGGAGCTGCTGGCAGTCCTTCCCATCGCCGTGTGCCCCTCAGTGCCTCCTTTGGTGTTTGTGTGGGGCACAGAGGAGCCAGCTTGTCCTCCAGACCATCACAGGGGTTAGTGGGGCACCTTTTCCATGAGTTCCCAGATCAAGAATGAAATTTTCCTCGTGTTCCTCATGGCTGTGCACCTCATGCATACTCGACCACTTCTCTTCTCTTTCAGTAGTGGACCTGGGTCCAAGTCCCTTCTGACAACCTTTTCATTTTTATCATGGAAGTGCTGTCTTTTCCTTGCTTCTGTCACTTTCAGGAAACCTGTTACCCAACTCCGGGTGCTCTTTGAGGAAGCAAAGATTAAGTAATAGGCAGCAAGAGGGGATGTGTGACAGTGCACTGAGAGCTGCATCTCTGAGGGACAGCAGGTTCCCCAAACGCCACCCCGAGCAGGGCACCACTGCTGCTTCCCTGTCTGCAGTTCCTTTCTGGGTGCTTTCTTCACTCCCTCGGTGTTTGTTCTCCTGCAACAGCACGGAAATGGAGAAGGGGAAGGAAAGGAGGCAATGAGCACACACGGGTGAGGAGGGGGCAGATGAAGGTACCAAAGGTGCCCTTGCAGCTTGTGCAACCGGCTGTGCTCAGCCAGCAGTGTCCCAACAGGGCACAGGGGCACTTTTCCTGTTAGACAAGAGCCTTGAGAAGGAAAGGAGAAGTGGGGCCCTGTGGCTTACAGGAAATCAGTATGGACCGAGCAACGCCCTGTCCAGACAGCACAGCCCTGCCTGTGCCCTCACCCAGCGTCCTGCAGGTCCCTATCAGTCCCAGAGCAATTCTGGGTGTTGTTCAGCACTAATGACGGGTGTCTCTGTCCCAGTGAAGCAATCTGGAGACCCATTCCTTCTGTGTGACTTGCCCAGAGCCCTGGGGGCAATTCCAGGGACCAGTTTTTCAGCCTATTCACTCTGTTATTTTTGCTAAACACAGTCCAATAAAGCAGCAACTCTTCAAACCGAGCCCGGAGGGGCAGAGCCCCCTCCCCAGGGCACAGGGGCAGAGGCAGCCTGGGGAGGCTGGGGACAGCAGAGCATGCCTGAGGCTGCCAGGAGCCCCTTCCCTGGCCAGAGGAATGAATCCCTGCTGCCTGGGGAACCCTTGAGCTGAGCTCTCTGCGCGTTGTGCTGGACCCCAGGATCCCGTGGGTATGAATCACCTCCTGCTGCACCTCTGAGCCAGATGAAACCCTTCCCTTCTCCAGAGCGTCAAGCTGTACACATGATTCTGGGAGCTGCTACAACCGTACTTTTCAATGGCTAACCAGAGTTGCTTTTTTTTTGCCTGAAATTACATTATTTTTATGCCCTGTTTTATTTTTGCCAGGTGTCTGAGATTTCCAAGTGCCATGGCTATCAATCCATTTTTTCCTGATGCATCTGTCATCACAAATTTTGAAAAAGACCTGGAAACACACCTGGAGAGCCACTCTCAAGACAAAAGATGTCTAACCTTGTATTCTCAGTGTCTTCTTAAATCTATTTGTCACTTAATTGTGTTGGCTGTGGTAATGCTTTGAAATTCTTGCTGTATTTAATTGTCAGTGACGGAGCTGATGTTTTAGTTTCTGCTCTGAAGAACAGCCTGGTTTTTATAGAGGATGGTGTGCTGTGTTATGCTCGAGCTCCCTGCTCAGTCTGCTGAGGTTGAAGGGCTGTGATTTGAAATGAACTTGTTTGCAGCTTGGGTTTCCAATAAAAGAGATCAGTACTGCAGGCTGCTGGAACGCCAGCTTCATCTCCCAGCAAAGCCTGCGGGCTCAGCTTCATCTCCCAGCAAAGCCTGCAGGCTCAGCTTCATACCAGGAGTGCTCAGCACCTTGCTGGCTTAAATCATTCTGTGGGAACGTGTGCTGGGACTGGCAAATGCCCGCACACAGCTGGGCACACCTGGATTCTTTGTATGGACGATGGACGCGATGAGGAGTGCCAGTGATCACCTGAAGTGCCGGTGCTGGTGCAGGACAGACAGAGAGCCAAGGCTGGCCCTGACCAGCAGGTTCTGGGAGTGGGGGCCTGTTTTGCACTCGGGAGAACGTGGGGTTGAAATGTGTCAGCCCCAGCACTGCCATGCAGCTGAGTCAAAGGCCCCGGCTGAGTGGGTGGATTTTTGCAGAAGGCCTGGCTGATTTTTAGACCATTAGTAATGTAGCTGAGGAAGATAAGGTAATGAACAGTGTGACCCAGTCCCATGCTGCAGAGTGCAGCGAGTTCAGCTGCAGGAGTTAAGAAAGAATTCTTTTGCCCATCTGCGCCGTTGCACAAGAGCAGAGGTGGCTGAGCAAGGGGACAGCAGCAGGGCCAGGTGTGGGACACGATGTGGTTTATTGGTGACCAGCAGGGAAAACCCATTTCCTCCTATGCTCCAGAAGTGGGATCTGTGTGAGTGGCTCTGGACAGGCAGCCCTGCCCTTCAGCTCCCACAAGGAGCACTCAGAGAGGAGCTGGAGCCTGGGAACTGTGTCACAAGGGCTGGAGTTTATTCCCACCTCCCAGCGCTGAGATTGGCAATGTTGTCCATGGGACTGTGCCACGGTGCTGTCAAACAACTTTAGTGTTTGGGAGCACTGCCCATAGGGACAAAAGACCATAAAGAAAGGGATTGTTTAGTATTTGGATGCATCAATTGCAAGGCTTAAAATCTGGGATTCTTTCCTCAGTGTGGCTTAGATGGATCGATGTCATCTCTCAAACCAAGTGATCTGAATTTCTCTGTGACTGTGAAGCTGCTAGAAAAGTACAAAAATTGCCTTTACTTTCTGGACAAATCTCACTAGTTTTCTTCTTAATATATGCATCTGTGATTGAAGGTAAAAATTATCATGGAGATTTCTAGACATGCTCCCAGACAAGAAAATTGTGTGAATTCAGCTCTAATTTCACTTTCCAAAGAAAAGAAAAAGGTGTAAGTGTTGAGTGACAGAGTGCATGTAACTCTCCCTACATTAGATATTTTATTAAAGGCTCCATTGGGGCACTAATTTATTCTAATTTTTGCATGCAGTGCTGTGCAGATCCCAGATTTCTTCAGTGTCTTTGGCCCGACCAAATTAATCAGCTAATGCTCTCTTTACACACAGCACACACACAGGTGGTTGAAGGCCTGTGTCTACTGTTACAGGACATTTTTTTTCTTGAAGTTAGATTACAGCACAGTGCAGGTAATTAAACAGCGATCTCTATACAAATTAAAAGGGTTGGTGCATACTTTATTTTGGAAGCACAATTACAGTAATTTCAGTGCATGCTGACTGCATAAGAGCACGCCAAGAACCCGGGGCCCATTCGGGGATGTGTGAGTGCTGCTTGCACATGCAAATGTGAGGCCTACTCACATTTGAAGTGCCTTTGAAGTGCCAGCCCTGCACAATCCCTAGGGAAATGTGCCTGCACTCCAAGGCTCCCCGGTTTTCAAATGGTTTGGGAAACAATACTTGAAAATTACGACTCTTCTTCCCATTTCCTGCTAAACATCACCACATCTGAGCAGTACACAGCACGCAGGTGAATAGACGCATTTCCTTTTTCTTCTTGCCAGGCTGTGCTGGAGCTGCGCTGGGAGCCAGGGCAGGCACAGAGCCCAGGAGCAGCTCCTGTGCAGTTTTACCACCACCTCGTTGCAGTTTATCACAGCCTCGCAGCTCCTGTGCAGTTTTACACCGCCTCGCAGCTCCTGTGCAGTTTTACCACCGCCTCGCAGCTCCTGTGCAGTTTTATCACAGCCTCACAGCTCCTGTGCAGTTTTATCACAGCCTCACAGCTCCTGTGCAGTTTAACACGGATTTAACACACAGCCTGTGGCCGAAAGTCTGAGCTCCAAACCAGCTGGGAAGGCAGCGTGGTTCCAAGTGGCTGCTTGCGATGTAGGTCAGTTGAATGCAAAAGTGAAAGCAGATGCACCGTGCGATTCCCACGTCTGCAGAGGGAGGGGATGCAGGCTGTAAGCGCAGAAAGCCCCAGAACTCATGTGTGACTCGTGTTTTCTGACGAGTGACAAGCGCTGCCTGCATGGGAAGTGGCAGAATCCAAGTGCGGGCGTGGATGTGAGAGTGCAGCCCCCAGGAGGGACGAACCGCGAGTGTTGGTGTGCGCGCACGTTCCCCGGCATCCCCCGGCATCCTCCTGCATCCCCCGGCATCCTCCGGCATCCCCCGGCATCCCCCGGTATCCCCGGCATCCTCCGGCATCCCCCGGCATCCTCCGGCATCCCTCAGCATCCCTCAGGGGTCGCACCGGGATCCCACCTCCCGGATCCCACCCTCCGGGATCCGACCCTGCCGGGATCTGACCTTGCCGGGATCCCACCCTCGGGATCCCACCCTGACGGGGTCCCACCCTGCCAGGATCGCACCCTCCCGGATCCCACCTCTCCAGGATCCCACCCTCCGGGATCGCACCCTCGGGATCTCACCCTGCAGGGATCCCACCCTCCCGGATCCCATCCTGCCGGATCCCACTCTGCCAGAATCCCACCTTGCCGGGGTCCCACCCTGCCGGGGTCCCATCCTGCCGGGATCCCACCCTCCGGGATCCGACCTTCCCGGATCCCACCTCTCCAGGACCCCAGCCTCCGGGATCCCACTCTGCCAGAATCCCACCCTGCCGGGATCGCACCCTCCCGGATCCCACTCTGCCAGAATCCCACCCTCCGGGATCGCACCCTCGGGATCCCACCCTCCGGGGTGCGGTGCAGCCCTGGCCGGCCGGGCTGCGCTGGCTGCGGTGACCCGGCGGGGCCTTGCGGTGCCCGGTGCTCGGTGCCCGGTGCCCGGTGCCCGGTGCCCGGTGGGGCCGTGCGGTACCCGGTGCGCGGTGCGCGGTACCCGGTGCCCGGTGCCCGGTGCCCGGTGCCCGCTCGGTGACTGCAGCGCCAGGAGCGCTCCCCGCTGCCGCTGCCGCTGCCCCGGAGCCGCGGGGGCTGCGGGAAATCCCCGGCGCTGCCCAGCCCGGCCCCGCCGCTCCGAACTGCCGGGAGGTGCCCGCGGGCACCGCGGGGATTTTCTCCCTGTGCCTCAGAAGTTATTTGTTCGTACTGTCATTAATTTATATTAAATCTATGTGAGAATTTTAAACGGATCGCTGTAACGTGGATGTGCTTGCAAGATGTAAGCATTACAATGCAAATGAATTTTTCTTACTTCCAAAGTGGATTCCAAATTTGCATCCACACAGGGAATTAATTAGGAGGAGCTTTTGCCTCTGAAAAAAAAAAAAAAAAGGTCTTGAAACCCAGAGTTCTGTGGGTGTCCCAGAGTGCCACAGCAATATGGGACAGATACTTGAAACGTGTCACTTGCTTCAGTCATTGCTTTCAGAAAGTCTGAACACCCCGAGCATAAAGGCTTTCTTCATATTAAACCACTGAGATCGATCACCTGATTTTAA
Organism: Taeniopygia guttata; assembly: GCF_048771995.1. Taxonomy (NCBI): domain Eukaryota; kingdom Metazoa; phylum Chordata; class Aves; order Passeriformes; family Estrildidae; genus Taeniopygia; species Taeniopygia guttata. Next base: position 14,683,849 of record NC_133045.1, read on the forward strand.
ATTTCTTCTAGACAGCATAATGTGTTAGTAAAAGCTCCCTAGGGAGTATTAAAACGAATTCTTTCTCTGGGTATGGAGCTGTAGATGTGTTGCTGTGGGGTAAGGTAAGGTGAGGTGTGCTCTTGCTGCACAGCATCTGTGCTGTGGTTTGCCTCGTGCTCTTGCTTTTACCCTGTGGTGAATGAGAAGCTCCCCCAGGATGAAAGAGGAAGTATCTCCCTAACTTAAAACATCTTGGTAAGCACTGGAGCAAAACAGTAATATTTTTATTTCTCCTTAATGACTGGAGAATATTTTTAATTCTCTCACATCTAATGCATGAGTGCTGTCAAATTCTGACTACAGCAGTGTCCATGGCAATGTGCTTCTCCATTTGACCAAAAAGAGCTGTCCAAGGGGTTGATGGATGAGGAGTTCAAATTCAGAGCTGAGGGAGGTCACCTGTGAGTGATGATCTGCCCCTGGCCCCGCATCATGAGCTGTTTGCACAGCGTGGGCTCAGGACAAAGCCAGCCTGAGGATGACAGATGACGGTGTGTAAGCTCTCCCAGTGGGCTCATTCCAGTCTGATCCAGATCCTCTGCACCCCAAGGTCATGAGCACCCCAGAGCCAGCCACTGGCAAGGGTGACAGGCTTGGTGGCCTCCCTCCCACTCTTCTGAAGGATGACAAAAGGGAAGGTAAACAAATAAGAGGAGTTCTCTGCCACTCATGGCCTACTCTGAAGCTTCAGCAGCGGGGAGAGAAGGGTGAGACCCTGGTGAGTAACACAGGCCAGTGCTGTTTCTTCTCAGAAGTCCTTGCCCAGCTCATGGCCCTGGTGGGCATGTGATTGCTGTATGCACAGAGGAGAGCAGTATCACACTCTTCTCAGGATTTAGCCACTTCCTAAATTTGTGGTTTGGTGAGCAGAATAGAATCTTGTGTTTGATGGCCTCAGAAAGTGACTAAAATTAGAAAAGAGATGGATGTATTTTTCAACTTTTTTGGACCGAGTGTCTTGGCTGGCATTTCCCCATTCTGTCCTTTCCTTGCCCTATGAATTAGGTCTTCTTGATCTATGGCTGTCATTTCCTCATTCCCCTTCTTCCCTGCCCTGTGAATTAGGTCTGTCTGATCCATAGAGAGCCTTTCTCCTTGGCAGAGGGTATCAGGCTTCACTACGTCTTCCTTGCCCTTCCCTCTCTCTTCTCTTGGGTTTGAGATGCAAACAAAAACAGACTGAAGTTTCACCACACTGATAACCCAATTTTCATCATTAATCCTCCCTCTTTTTTGCCTGGCCCTCTCTGGAAATGATCACATGGAAGAATCATGGTCATGGGGAAATTGTCTCGAGGATTCTGGTAAAGTACCCACCCCTCTTCCCTGTGGTCAGGCTTGGGCTACTCCTCTTTGCTATATTTTCACTACCAAAAAAAAAAAAAAAAAAGGAAACCATTAGGTCAGCAGCCCAAAGAATCAGGGAAGGAAAAGGCAGCTCAGCCAAGGCAGGGCCCTGCAGGGGAAGAAAAGGAGAAGGAAGAGCCCCCGCACCCAGGCCGTGACTCCATGGACGCTGCCACGGGGGCATCTGGGTGTCTTGGCTGGTGCATTTCAGTGGGTGGGGAAGTTCAGAGTGAGGGGCTCCCTGTTGTTTGTCCACACTCTGGTGCTGGGGAGGGTCTGGTGAATAAACTTTTCCTGGTGCTCACATCCGCTCCTTTGCTCAGTGCTGACTGTAGGAGAGCCTCCCTCCTTTTTCCTCTTTCCCATTTACCCATGATCGGTGTGTGGCAGCCCTGGTGAGTGTAATTGCTCCTAATACTCATGTCTGAGACCTGGTACAGTTCAGCTGGTTTCTTTCAGATCCCCATGGCATTATTTTCTTCTGGGACTCATGCAAAGCCTTCTCCTTGATGCCATGTGAGGAGCCCCCTGCTCCCCCATAGATGTTGATGTGCCTGGGGCTGAAGATCGTATCTCATCTCATCTCATCTCATCTCATCTCATCTCATCTCACCTCACCTCACCTCACCTCAATCTGCAGCAAGGCCCTCTCCAGTCTTTGGCCAGAACACCTAAAGATACTTGAGGGGAGATTTTCATTCTTCCCTCCTACCATTGTCCATCTGGGTTTAACCCTGTTCTCCCCACAGACCTCTACCATCAGTTTTGTGTTAAAGGACCCAGTAAATCCAGAACTTGAGTTCTGCTCATCTCCTCTTCTATTTGTGTCAGAATCCACTGGACTCTGAGGTAAAATGCCTTGGAGAAAGGAGACAATTTTAGTCAGTCTTTCTAAATCTCTGAAATTTGTGCTCATGTCAGGACCCACAAGAGAAGAAAGTTTCACATGGATGGGGCCTTGGCTGAAAGAATGTAACCCGTCTCTTACCTTTGTGACCTTGTATTTCAGGGAGCTGCAGTTTGGAAGCAAACGGCAGCACTAAAAATAAATATGTTTTGCCCTCATCTCCACACTGTTAGTATAAAAGGATGGCTGAGTGGGTGGACTGACTCTTCTGTGTTCCTTTTTCTTTCAGTTCTCTTTTTGTTTAACTCAAGAATATGTCCTTGTCATGTTCACGAGGCTTGACCCTGCCCCAGGCCTTTTCTCTTCTCTCCTTGTTCTCAAGCAGGACCTTCCTTCCCCCCTTGCAGGCAGCCTTGGCCTCAGGCATTAGGATGCAGAGTGAGGGTTGCTGCTCTGACTTTTCAGTGCAGCTTCCTTGCAGTTGTTCTGCCTCTGGAGCACCAGTACAAACCTCCCCCACTCTCCTCCCTCCTGCCTTATCAGAAACCAGCCCCAGACCCGTGAGGGCCACCTGCCAACACATAACTCTGCCCTGCCATGGATGAAACTCTTGATACTGCCTTTTTTAACTTGTTTTTCAGGTAGTTCCTACCCTTTGAACACTGTCATTTTTCAGACTGTCATTCATGAAGTTCATCGGGTCTCAACCACGACCCCTGAACTGAAAAAAATTATATGCCTCATTTCTGTGGGCTAGAGTAAAATAGAGCAGAATTTTTGAAAGTCCTGAAATGTTTTCTGTCCTAGAGAATTCCTCTAGAAACTCCTACATGTGCACAGAATACTGCTTCTGAAATTTGTGCCCAAAAAGTGTTACCCTTCTTCCATGAGCTGTTATCTTGGATTCCCAGTGCAAGACCCCCATGAGCTCCAGGCACTCTGGTGGCCTGAGGTGGGCCAGGGTCACCAGAGTGAGGGCTAACAAATGGATTTGGTAAAGGACACTAAATCTGGTGTTTCCCAGTTAGGGAGTTGAAGAATCCCTTCGTTTGGAGCATCGTGTCTGCCCCAGTGAGAATCATGGCAGCCTTTTAAGCACAACTGTAATTAGCATGGGCCCTTCTGGAAGGTCTCCTGTCAGTTAGAAATGGAGCCTTGCAGTGGAGTAGAAGATAATCCCACAGAAATGCACATGTGTGTGGAAGCTTTTGGAATGGCCAGCTTGAACAGAGCAGTGAAACCTGATCAAAGACAACAAACTCCATCATTTAACCTGGATTTGTAATTGCAGTATTCTATTAACAAGCAGATAGTGCTGGAAGGGCTGGTCGTGCAGATGTGTAACATCTGCACACATTAGGCCTCTGGAAAGTGTCCTGGTGATATTCATTCCAAAAATGTCACTGGTTTTCTAGCTTTTCTCTTGACAGGGTAAAGGAAGAAAGCTTTTCCCAGGGTCACTTCTGGTGGAAGTGTTTTCTGGTTCAGATCAAGTGGATGAGGGGAGACAGATCCCAACAGCAGAACCGGATTTGGTTCTCCTGCTGAGGATGAGCTCCACAGCCTTGTCACAAGGGTCACTGATGGAGGAGAAGGACAGTGCAAAACCCCCATGGCTTTACTGTTCCCCTTCATTTTGATGAATATGTTCTGTGGTTTCTAAATTCCTTCCCAAGGACAGGTCCCTGGGCTAGTAAAACGTGGAGGTTTGGATGGGAACCTCCTGAACAGCCTGAAAGGGATGTGGCTCATGACAGACCTCTTGCTCAGCTCCAAAACTCAGGGAAACCTGAGCTTTATACAGGGGAGAAATTTATCCTCCAATATGATCTTTGGCCAACTCTGCTTTCCACCCCCCATAGGCAGTAAACTGAGTGATCTTTTATGAAATGCAGACTTTATGGGTAACTTGGTTATTGATTGTTCAAGGGGATTTTTGTCAGGATGTTCCTCTGTGACCTTGGGATGAGGGGGAAACAGTCACAGCCAGGCCAGCTAATGAATGATTTAGTATCAGTGACTTTGGTTTAAACTTACACATTTGTACTTAGTCCAAACAGCTGTAAGTGCTTTAGGAAAGGTGATATTCCCCCATTCTGTGGAAAGAGAAACTGAGGCACCGTGCAGCTCAGTTATTTGTCCAGAACCACTTGCTCTTGGGAATAGAAAACACCGTTCAGGCTCATGTGAGAATCATTAGATAATACTTATTATAAAGGAAATTCCCTCCCATCTAGAATATTACTGAATTTTGAGATCTTGGGAACATATAAGCTCTCTAAATTGAGCGAGGAAGTTCTTGGTTCTCCCTTCAGCTCTCTGCAACATGCAATGTTTTGTTTAAACACAGCCAGAACATTGACTGGAGCACAGTTCTGTCTTCTCCTCCTTTTCCCTTCTCTTTCGAATTCCATAGTTCTGGTCTGTGGTGCGGGAGGTGATTCTGAGCAGTTTGGGGGTGGGGTGGCTTTGGCCAATCCCTGTGTGTGCACTCTGGCATGTGGAGGGATTCTGGGGGCTGTCCCGTGCCGGGCCAGGAGCTGGACTTTGCTGCTCCTTCTGGGTCCCTTCCAGCTCAGGATATTCCATGATTCTGTGTCTGTCCCAGCGAATGTGACTCCAGAGACATCCTGACTGGATCTCTATTTGCACAGCAGCTGCTTTGCACGGCGTTTTCAATCTGTCTGTCACTACTACACTATAAATGTACTGTATACGTGTAGGTAATCCTAAAAGCACCACAAAATAGGATACAAATGACTTAGGCTTGGTGGGATTCATCTTGGGGTTTGGATATTTTTGGAGGGGTTTGCCTTGTAATCATTATCCTTTGATATTCAACATTTCTCCTGTTTTGCTGGCTTCCAGCCAAGCCCTCCTTCCACTGCAGGTAAAGAGAGCAGAGTTGGGTTGGCAGCCTGCTCTGCTCCCTGGGAGGGTGTGCCTGTCACCCCTCTGCAGCTTTCACCTCCCTAGACTCGGATGTATGGCACAAGACCATCCCTTAAACGTCACATGAGATTCTGGGAATGCTCTCCCTGGTCCCAGAATCCTTCCAGAACTGTTTATCCGAGTTTTTTTCATGGCACGCCAGCACCAGGTGTTCTGTGTGCCTGAGGCCCCACGTGTTCTGGAAGGCTTCTTTGGATTTTGTTTGTGCAGAGTTCTCCTGGTCTGCACTGTGGGCTCGGTGAGCCTCTCCCAGTGCTCTCTGCATATTGCTGCTGATGGGGAGAACCTTTCTGAGCTTTCCCTTGGCAGGACTGCTGTGACCACACTGCAGGGTCCACCTCCAGCCAAGACCTGCAGTGGGAGTGGGACAGAGCTGTGCCATGGCTCCTCAAGCTGTGCCTGCCCTGATCCTCTTAAACACCACCTGTGGGCATTTCTTGTTTCTGTAGAGCCCGTTCCTTCTCAGGCACCTGGCTGTGTTTCTAAATGTGTTTGTTTTTGTTACACAGCAGCCACCATGTTGTGCTTATTCCAGTGGAAACTAGGTGAAATTCCATCATTCCATGGCCTCGTGCTATGCAGAAGGACAAACAAGGTCCCCGTCACATCCAGGAAACTATAAATAGAAACTGCACAAAAATCAACAGAGGGTGACTAGAGGAGAGGTGGGCATCAGAAACTGTCCAGATTTATGTGCCCAGTTTGGGAACTGAAGGCAGGGCTTCCCACAGGGAAAGAGATAAATTTCCTTTGAATTGCCCTCTGGAAGAGAATTCCTTGACTCTTCCCCTAGATGCTAGAAGGGTCTGGATCAGTGCACACAGGATCAAACCATCAGCTCCAAAGCAAACAGGTCCCAAGGGAAACAGCTCCCAGGCACTCTCCTGCTCATGTAGGGCTCAGGCCAAATTGTGCCAGGAGAAACCAGCAGAATGATGAGGCCAGGAAGAGCAAATTACAGCTTTTGGGTACCACATCATCACCCTCATTTTTGTCCTTTGGAAGGACAATTACCTGTTTAATTGTTTTGTCATCACAAATAATAGTCCCGAGCTGCTCTGTGCCACCTGGGCTGGTGGTGGTTTTGGTGGGAGCGCCCTGCGTGCTCCCCGTACTTACACACAAGCCTGGCTCGTGCATTTGCAGAGATTACTCTCCCTTTCCAAACAGAAAGCAGTGACTGGACCAAGCCCAAGCATTGTTTAAGAGTGGGCTGTGACTCTGTGGTTTGTTTTCTTGTTTTGTTTGTAAAGGTCAGAGACGTAATGATTTTTTTGAGGTAAAAGTTGTAGTCAGATCTTTAACGCTGGAGGGGAAGTGAAAAAGAAAGTCTTGGTCAAAAGCATGGTATTTCTTTGGTGATTTCTCTCATCAAATATGTGCCCAAAGTGGAAGTTGGTTGTGTCTCCCTGAGGCCACATTACCCTCTGTAATGCCCCAGTCTGCCTGCCTAAATGTGGGTTCCCATCTAATAAAAGCACCTGGTTCTGGTAGGATTTTCCAGACGTGCCAGGCTGCTGTAAACTGCAGCGAGGGATGTTTCCTAGTGAGCACTTCCCAGCACTGACCCTGCCTTATCTGGCTGTGAGTGGGCCAGGCAGGATTTGGACTCCGCTTCGCACCGGGGATTTTCTCTGGAGCCGCCTCTCCAAAGCACCTGGCAAAGTGACAGAAGGGAGAAACTGCTCATGACAAACAAATCCTTCCACTTCTCCGGGTGAAAGAGACCTGCAGGGGATCATTCTTAGCCTATTTTCGAGGCAATGGCCTGGGTGAAGTTTTTAGTAAGGGATTGCCTGTTGTAGACGAGCGAGTCCAAGTGCCGGTGATGTTTTCTGTGGGGTCTGATACTTGTGGGAGGTCTGGGCTTTCAGGGCTGTTTTCTTGGAAATCCCATGGACATTGTACAGAAACACTGGTACAAAAAGGCTTAAGAACTAACCCCCACTTTTTACAACTTTCGGCATGCTCAGTAATAGCTAAATGATGCAGACACACATTCAAAGTAAGAGTACCATTGTTGTTGGACATTCTTCTGAATATGTCAGATTTTTACAACTGAAGAATTGAGAGGTGGAGGAATGGTGTCAGTGAACGGTTTGTATTGGAAAAAAACAACCAAGACATGTTTTTGAAACAAAAGTTTTAATTGACCCATTCAATTTTTTAGTCCATCCCAATTTTCTTTTTTAAATTTCAAAGTAGGTACCAGAAAATCTTCTGAACTCTCAAAAATATTCACAGGAAAGGAAAAGCATTTACTGTTGATCTCAGCTTGGATGCTTGGGGGAGTATGACATTTTCTGCAAAACTGACAGAAACCAGGTAGGATTTTCACTGCCTGCCAGGCAGGTTCGAAAACCTGCCCGATTTCCTTGCAGCTCACCATCCCAGCTCCCAGGGATCCTGACAGAGGAGCTGCAGCCAGAGCCCAGCCGAGGTTCTGGCTGTCACCCGCCCTCTTTGGAGGCCTCAGGGCAGCTGCTCGGGCTCTGTGCAGCCCCTGGGAGGGCTCTTGCCAGCTGTGCTTCCAGCTGTTGGGTGTGCCAGGAGCTGCTGGGATCTCTGGGCAGCTCTGGCTGCCCCTGCCCAGACCAGCTCCGAGTGCCCACAGCCTTTCCCTGCAGGGCAGGTATGCAGCTCTGCAGCTGCCCGTGTCCTCTTCACTGCATCCAGCTATCCCTGTCTCTCAGGAATGTGCATTTGGCCACAAATTCACAGCAATTGCACTGAAATAGCTTTTGAAATTGAAATTACGCCAGCTGAGGAATATTCTTTAGGGTGCATCTAGGAGTGTTCTGTGAGAAATATTAATCCTTTGGGAGCTAGAGATTAATTGCCTGCTGGATCACTCTGGGGACTGAATCTTCCTTGAACACCTTCTGCCCTAAGTGTCAGTATTTAGTCAAAGCTGATGTGGGTCAGAATCACAACACTCAAACTACTTCTGCTGGTTCACGAGGAATGGGTCCCCATCAGTAAGAAGTGTGAAGATAAAGAAACCTGGTCTAGGGCGCTGTAAATACTTGGTTTCAGACATGAAATTTTAAATTTGAGAAAGTTACCTGACACAGAGCCTGGGGGTTTGTGCCTTTGCTTCACCTGCCTTGGCCAACAGAACTGCCACGAGGCCCAGCAGCTCCCAGCCAGCTGAGGTCCCTCTGTGGGCGGCAGGAGAAGGTGGCGTGGCTCACCCCACACGGTGGGACGGGGGAGAAATAGGAAGGGTAAAAGTGAGAAATTGGGTGGGTTGAGCTGCAGACAGTTCAGTAGGTGAAGCAAAAGCTGTGTGTGAAAGCACAGCAAAACCAGGAATTCGCTGCCCACGTGCTGCGGGCAGGCAGCTCAGCCGGGCTCCAGGGCAGGAGCAGGACCGGGCACAGGAGCAGGACCGGGCACAGGAGCAGGACTGGGCACAGGACCAGCACCACGCTGCATCCCCCTCCTCCCTCCCTCCTCTCTGCTTCCCTGGGCTCCACGTGTGCTGGGCACAGTGCCACATGGCCTGGGATGTGCCTGGGCTCTGCTGGGCTCAGCTGTGCCCCACAGCTCCCTGTGTGCCCCCCAGCCCCTTTCCCAGCCAAGGCCAGCACAGGGATGTGTGGGAGCCCTGGCAGAGGCTGTGCCATGCTCCCTCCTGTCTGGGACCACAGGAGCTCATTTGGTCCAAGCAGTTTCCTGAGCTGTTGCCAGGAGCTGGAGGGTGAAGCCTGGATATAAAATGTCTGTACAGCTCCACTGGAGAATCACAGGGGCCCTGTGGAACATGGCTTGTGTTCAAAAGGTCCACAACATTTAACCTCGCGGAGCTCTTGGGCACTGGGACATGGGTGCTTTAGCCTTTACTAAACAAATACTTTTAATGATTTGAGTCTTAACAGGAAAGTCCAGTGGGGGCTGTTGAACTCTGGAATTCGCTGCAGGGGGGCATAGGAGAGATTAGAGGCCATGGCTAATCAAAGAAAATCTGCTTTACATTGTACTGCTGCTTGCACAGCTCCAATTCATATCTGTGACTCCCTTTTGCCTTAGAGGGAGCTGCATGTGCAGACTGACCCTTTCTGTGCTGGGCTTTCCTACCAAGATCTCCAGGACAAGCCCAGCTCTCAGGCAGTAGATTCATGACAGTTTTTGCAGTGCCACTTCTCTCCCTGCAGCCAGCTGTGGCAGTTCTCTCCTTTCAGGACCAGCACACCTTTCCCCATGGCTGTGGGGTAAGCGGAACTGTCAGCTGAAAGGAATTTTTCAGCTGTTCTGGTCGAGTGTGCAGCTGCCCAGGCAGCTGTGCCAGCAGCACGGGGAGCGTGGAGGGCTGCAGGCACTGGAGGTGAAACCACAGCCTCCCTGGCTAAACCCAAACGTGCTGCGATGGCACCGAACCGCCCCCGGCCCCTTCTGCCGGGCAGGGGCACAGACAGAGATGGACCTTGGGGTCTGTGCAGCCAGGAGCTCTGCAGCCCACCAGGTGCTGGCATTTGCAATAAAACCTCCCGACTGCAGTCTGGGTGTGGGCTGCCTTGTTCCAAGGTCCGTTCCCAGCTGTGGCTGGGGTCTCACGGCAGCACTCGGGGTGTGGATCCGTGTGTGATCCCAGCAGGTCACGCTGTGGACGTGTGAAACTGCACTGCCCACAAGTGCTGGTTCCCACAGGAGCTCATGCCTCTGGAGCACAGCTGGCAGGGCTTTGTGCAGGAGCTGCACTTCAGCTGTGGGCAAAGCCTCACTTGAACTTTGAGGTAGTTGGAGGCAGCCTGGATGACTTTGTACCAAAGCAGGTGAGGCAAATGCACACTGTTGTGCTAACTCCTCTTCCCTTCAAGCGCTGTGGAGCAATAACTTTCAGAAACACAGTGGAAAGATGAAGCCAGTGTGAAGAAACAGCTCAAACAGCTTCCTCTGTTTCTGCAGTGCTTCTTAACCATGTTTGTAAACAGGTTTGAAAACCCTGAGCTGTGCACCCACACTCCTTGCTCCTCAGTAAAATTCCCATTGATGGGCCCAAGCACCAGAGCACAGCTACACACCCCCCTGACTATCCTTTGGCAGCATCTACATCCCAGTTGGAACATGTCTTTTAGAATGCAGCTTTTTGCAGTTTCATACTTCAACTACCAAGTAAACTCCTTATCAGTGTGATTCTATCAACAGGAAACTGGTAAGAAAAAAAAGAAGTACCCACCCCATAGCCCACGATGTTATCTAATCTCTGTCCAATCTGCTTTCTGCTTGGGGACACATGCAACAGGCTGCAGCAGCCGTGTGTCAGGAGGTCAGAGAATGCAGACAGGGGACAGCAGTGCAAATAACCAGCTGCCACTCCAAGAATCCAAAGTTGAAGCAGATTTTTAAAGCTGCTTAGTAATCAAAATAGCTCACTGTGCAAATCAGCCTCCTTCTTGTGGTCACAGCTCCTCTGTTGGTGCTCCCTGGAGCGTTTGTCACTGTGCCACAGGTGTGACAAGAGGCTCATGAGCACAGAAAGGAACAGGAGACGTGGGCTGTGGTGGGCTTGGCAGTGCGGGGTCAGCAGCTGGACGTGATGACCTTAAAGGTCTTTTCCAGCTTAAACCTTTCTGTGATTCTATGATAGAAACAGTGTTTGGGGTTAAACCATATACCTGTGCTTTGCAGGAAGAAAGTGGTTTAACTTACAGTAAAAGAGACTTTTTCTGAGTGCAAAAGTCACTTTCTGAAGTGTCCAGATGTTGCAGTCGTGTGGGGATATCAGACTTAGCTAAAAGCTCTTACAAAAAATATATTCTAAAATGATGTAGGTGTGCAGGTGGCTGATTTTTGGTGTTTGCAATTACAGCAGCCTGCTCTTGGTACTGGAAGATGCTCTAGAACTACCTTATTTTTCTACATATTAGAAAATATTCACTCTCTGGTGCTTCTTTTCAGTTGAGGTTGTGTCACAGAGACTGAATGTCAGCTGCAGTGGCTGAAACAAGGCCCTGATGTGAGACTAAAACTAAAGCTGGGGTAGCAGATCACCTCCCTCTCCTGCCCTGCAGATAGGGTGCAGGGAATGACAAAACACAGGCCAAGGCACCTATGGCCAACTGGAGCAGACAACCTTGCACTCCCTTCCCACTGACCCCAGGGCTGCCCAAAACTCTGCAATCCCATTATTGCTGTTAATCTGTTGGTGTTATTGCACTAAGCATATTAATGAAGGACTGTGCAGGTATGGTGAGCTGGAATTCGTGTGGGGCTGGAGAATTAAACGGATTAAGGGAAGTGTGCGTGTCAACATACATTTCCCAGGAGAGTGAGGAGCAGCAAGGTGGGAAGGTTGAGAATGAGAATTCAGAGTCAGGGTTTCTCAGCACTGTCATGCACCATGGAATGAACTAATTCCCAGTTCTGGGATGCTTTTCTTGGAATTGGTAGGGTCACAAAAGAGTCTAAGGCTAAATGTACACAACCCTGCTACACTGCTGGGGTGAACACAGAAAATGACAATAGGTCTTCAGTTGTAAAGGCCTAGAATGTTTTTATTCATAAAATAATTGGGAAAATTTGCTTAGCTGGTCTAGGAGTTTAGCAGAGCTCAGTAGGAAAACTTGTTATCACCAAAGTAGCAATCACACTCCAAAGGACTTTAACCCACTTGCTCTCCTCTCCCTGGAAATGCTGAGATGTTTTCTTTTTTTCTGGCTATGGCCCTTCTTAGTATTGTGTTTCTAAGCACTTAGTTGTTTCAATAAAATGTGTAATTAAGGTCTGTTTTAGAAGGAAAGCTCTGACTTGTCCTGTTTTCTGTTGCTGTGTTTGAGAGCCAGCGTTCAACCTGTGTTACTGGTGTCATCTCCTCGGCTGGCTGGCCCTGTGCTCACTTCCCTTCAAGTGGTTAAGGCAGTGGTTGCTTTGTGCCTCTAATTTAGCCATGGGAAACAGATCTTCCTAGCAATATGCTACTAGAAAAATCCCTAGAACTATTTCATGTTTTTTTTCTTCCCACTCAGTATTATGAAACATTCATGGTAATTACTGAACACTAGCAAATGCTGCGCTCTGATGATGCGTGCAGCAAGGCTGATAATATGCTTTTTATAGCATAGGTAAGTCTATAACAAGGACCTCTGAGATCCTCCTCTGCTCTGGGTGACACTGTGGGGTGGCACTCACTGTTGTTTCTGCCCACAGCTTTAGCTGAAGAAACACCTACTGGACATGAAGGGGGAGGGATTGTTTGTATCACTTTACAGCTAAAGTAAGATAACTCTAATTACATTTCCTTTAAGGGGCCTTTATCGATGTAACTTCTTGTGGCAAGTTAATTTAGGCTTGTTAATTCAGTGATATTTATGGGTTTGGATTGGGGTCTTTCTGTAGAGACAGCTGTATGGGTGTGAAAATACAGGGTGAAGTGATTGTGTTAAAAGAACCCACACATCCTTCCTTACTCTTGCTTCTTGCTGGTTCCAGCTTGGATAGGATCCCAGCAGTCGGAGAGATTCCCAGCAGGGTTTGTTTCACAGAAACTGCTGCTCCTGAGGATCTGTGTGTGCCTGTGCTGGGGACAGCTCTGGTGTGTCGGTCAGCCCCCAGTGCGTCCCACTGCATGCACGGTCCTGTGGGCACACAGGTGTGTTTGTGAGCACAGGTGTGCACAGACAGGTGTGTGTGCACAGACAAGTGTGTTTGTGAGCACAGGTGTGCACAGACAGATGTGTACTGCACAGACAGGTGTGTGCTGCACACAGGTGTGCACAGACAGATGTGTACTGCACAGACAGGTGTGTTTGTGAGCACAGGTGTGCACAGACAGATGTGTACTGCACAGACAGGTGTGTTTGTGAGCACAGGTGGCACTCATTCCATGTTCCTGGGACGTGTGCTGGGAGCCCAGGTTTGCCAGGCACTGATGTCCCTGTCCAGTCTGGCAATTTCCTATTGGAGCTGGGAATTCTCCTCTTGGAGAAAGCGATCACTGGGCTTCATTTGATCTGCTGAATCTGTCTGTATTGTGCTTTATTTTCTGTAAAAATCTGCCTTCATTTGATCTGCTGAATCTGTCTGTATTGTGCTTTATTTTCTGTAAAAATCTGCCTTCATTTGATCTGCTGAATCTGTCTGTATTGTGCTTTATTTTCTGTAAAAATCTGCCTTCATTTGATCTGTTGAATCTGTCTGTATTGTGCTTTATTTTCTGTAAGTGTACAGAGCCACTTCGTACCTCAGGGTAGATCTGAGTGGTTTGGGCTTTTCTGTGCCACAGCTGGGATTCCTCTGGCAGAAGGGTTTCTTCCCTGGTTTCCCCAGCTATAAAATTAAACAAATCCTCAAAAACAAGTAATTGCCAAGCACTGTGTAGTAACAATGATCAGTGTTTAATTGGCTTTAGATTCCAGACAATGTGTAACGAATTAGCCTCAGTCCAAGGAATCCATCTGTCTGCAGGCAAATTAAAGAACTGCACACAGATCCTGATGACCCAGCAGTGATGTGGTGTGTCTCTCGTGTCATTCAAGTACACAGTATTGTGGTTCACTTTTAACTACATAATTAAAACAAGTCAAAATAATGCTCAATAATTTAAACTATTTTACTTGACTAGTTGTTCAAACAGTACCTGATCTTGGGAAAAAAAAAAAAAAAAGAAAAAGAAAAAGAAAGAAAGTTAAAAGCATGTGCATGTGTAGAAAATATTTATTGCACAATTTTTGCATGCACAATTACCCCGATGGCAAATGCAATTACACACTGAGCACCTCCAGCTGCATGCACACATTGGCAAGTGCTCAGCCCCGGGTTTTTGTGTAGTCTGTGAATTTATTTGGCATGAGAGGATTTCAGGAATGAAATGCCTCAGTCTGTGGACACAAGCAGCTACCTTTCTGTGAGACATGCCCTTTCCCAGCTTCCCTGGGAAGTGAGGACTGAATTCCATGGCCATTGCTGGCCTGTTCCCTGGAAGCAGTGACGAATGGTGTGCTCCACAGGATGCTCCTTGTCCCTGTGGAGCACACAGCACTGCTCTCTGAGTGACTCAGGGACAGGGTCCTGCCCAGGACTGTGTCCTCCATGAGCAGAAATGCCCTGGATCTCTTTGGATCTTTGCTGAATGCCCTGGGAGGGTCACTGCTGATGTTTGCATGGTGCTCATGAGACAGCACTGAAACTATTTTGCTGGCTTACACAGTGGATCTGATTCTCCTGTAACTTATAAAAGCTTTGTAATCTTATCTGAGCTGCTTAATTTACTTCCATGGAAGAGAAAAGAGACTCCAGGCTGTTGCTGCTCAGAGAAGTGAGCAAGCTGGGGCAGTGTATGGCTCCATCTCAGCCTGGTTGCTTTTTACTCAGCCCTCTTGTTAAGCTCCTACTTCTTGAGTGTCTTCTATCAGTAAATAATTGTGTTCAGCATGTGAAAAGAATGTGATTGAGAGGATTCTCTGTGCAAGGATCCAGAGACAAGAAAGTCCTCCCATTTGAGAAATGACCTTAGGCAGCCTGTCCCGGTGATGGGCTCCTTAAGGGAAAGAGGAAGGAAATTGCAGGGCTGTAGCCCCCTCCCTTGTCAGGCTGGTGAGTTCCCATGTGGTGGAAGAGCATCTGGTGGATTACACAACCTTCCCCCCAAAGCCAGCTCCGTGTGCCCTGCTCAGACCTTTGCTGCGGGGCCCTGGCTGCAGGCGCACTGCAGGGACCTTCCTTGGTCATTGTCCCCTCCTGCCCCTCCTCCTGTGCATCAGGAAAGCACAAACATCCCATAAACCCGCACGGGGCCCCTGCTGGGGCAAGCACAGGTGTGTGGGGAGGTGACACTGCCCCTGTCCTTAGGGAAAGGTTTGTCACTTGTCTTTCCACAGGTGAGTCAGGGAGCAGCTCCCCAGCTGACAGCAGCAAAACCAGCCAGGGCGAGAACGTGTGGCAACACAAAACGTTGTGGAAGAGGCCAACAGTCGACAATCCTGAACTTAGCTGCAGTTCCCTGGGGCTGGCAATATCGAGGGGGAAAAAGACTATTTTTAATGCTCCTCCAGCTTAGCATTATAAATCAGTAACTGCTCTGATTTAGTTACAGCACAAGTAGAAAAATGTTTTTCTCTTGTTGCTGTGCCAAGGAATTCACTGGGAGAGCTAAATGTCAGGGTCTGTCCTTTGTTTCTTGCTTGAAATGTGCCCTTATCTCCAGATCTGAATGGGAAGTGTTTTGCCATCCTGACAAGCTCCTCAGAAGTTGGAGAATGTTCCTGTATTCACACCGAGCTGGAGCTCCCATGCTCTCCCGCCTGTGCTGTGAGAGGAGCTCCTGGTGCCTCTGGGACAGGGACATGCCAGTGCTGGTGCTGGTTCTCCCTTCCCCTGGCAAGTGTCCTTCAGGGGCTGCTCTTCCTAATCCACCTGGGAGCCGGGAAGCCTTTCTCTGCCATCACTTTCTTAAAAAATATCCACAAAAATGCAGCTTGATAGAGATCTCTTTCCTCTGTTTAAAGGTCCTTTCCATTGAAGATTCCCGAGCAGCTGCAGATGACGAAGTGAAGCTTTCCCAGCCCATGCAGAGCTGGGTTTGGCTTTGCAAGGAGAGCCAGCAGCTGCAGCGAGCTCAGCAGTGCTGACTGCCAGGGGCAGAGCCCATTTTCCTCCTATCTGTTTTATTTTCCATGGAATCCCACTGCTGCAGCTCTTCTGGGCAGGAGTGGGCTGAGCTGTAACCCTGAGCAGCCAGGCTGACAGGAGGGAACCCAGTCTGTGGGCCAGAGCTACTGGCAGGTGATGGCTTAGCTGTGCTGTGAGCTAACAGACACAGGTACTCAGTGCCTGAATCATACACAGAGGATTTGTTTACAACGTGAACAACAAAGTCTTTGCTTGTCCTTTTAGTCAAAGAAGAGTCTCTATGTAAATGGGATCATTTACCACTATTTAACTATATATCAGTTTTCACCTTCAAAGGCTGTCCAAGTGGTTTATTTACCATAAATTTAACCTTGGACTAAGGCTGAGATGCTTAGATAGCCGAGTGATAGGGACCTTAGAAATGCTAAGGCAGAGATAACGAGAGCAGCATCAGATTGAGGGAAATGAGAACTGTCTGGCCCCTTCACAAATCCCGAGGATAAACAATGGGGATCTTTGTGCTTGGGCTGTAGGCGTGTTGTCAAGGTAAATGGGACCTGGCAGAGGGCCCTATTGTCTCCTTTCCCACAACTCATTAAGATTTACTTGTTTTATCATCAATGAGTATAATAACCAGCGCTCTGATTATGCCACAAAGACATCCCAGTGCCAGTGATTCATGAGACAGAGATGGTGCGAGTCATCACAAGGGTCTTCTCAGGGGTCTCCTCCTCGTCTGCTGGGCGGTGGAACAGCATCCTGGGGTGGGCTGCTCGGCAGGGAGCACCAGGCTGGTGCTGCTCCCTTGTGTGGAGCCCTTTTTGTTGTTTGTGCAGCCCTCAGCCCTGGGGTTTATCCAGCAGTGACACCCTTCCCTGGTGTGCAGCATCGACACCCCCACACAGACCCAAGCTGCAATAGGGCTGCAGGCTACTTTACCTCAGAGCCTCTGCCAGAAATGATTGCAGCACATAATGAATCAGCTGGATTATGATTACCTGGAACAGGTCTGCCAAAAACTCTGACCTGATTTCCTCTCCCCCCACTCTCATTTCACTGTGAGGAGCCAAATGGGCTCTGGGTGCAATACGGTGCCACTAGATAAGTTGCCAACCCACAAAATTTTGCAATAATACACTTTTGTCTTTCAGTAGCATCTCTTATCAAACAGGTCAGAGTTATTGTTACAGACCTCAGTGCAGCAGATAAGAGTTGTTCCCCAAGCTACCGAGGACCAAATGAGATACTGAAAGATGAACAAGATCTCAGAGTAACTCAGTAGTAAAAGCAAGACCACTCTGGGCTGCTCTGCCACCTGAGCTGTCCCTGAACACACCCCCAGCAATTCCCAGGAGCAGTGGATCCCAGCACAGCTCCGTGTGCGTGTTGAGGCAGGGAAAGATCTGTGATCTCTGCATACAGTGGGCTTGTTCCTCTGCAGGGGAAGCTCCAGTGCAGCTGGGCCAGGACCTTCCCCTCGAGCCCAGCCCAGCGGAGCAGCTCCCACTGCCCAGGCCTTGGCAGGGCCCAGCACAGATGCAAATTGAGAATACAGGCTTGGACACAGAGCCTGTGATATTGGAATGCTGAGATCAAGCCCTGCCTGTCTGTGCAAGGGGAGTAGCCCTACGAAGCCTTTAGTTGTAAATCTGGGTTTGTGCTCCTGATGGTTATTTTGCTGGAGATAATGCTTGCAAAGCAGCAAATATAGCATGCCTGCTCTCCTGGTTAAACTAATGTATGTACCCTAGTTATTGAAGAGTTAATTACATAACTTGTGTGTTGTAAGGTTTTGTCCTCACTCACATATATATGGTGTATTAGATAAAAAGACTATTTTTGAGGATTAACTGTCTCCCAAACATCTTTAAACTCATGTAAGTGTTCATAGCTGAATTATTTTCTTGAATAAGATAAATTGTTTATTTGCATTTATTTGGGATTTTACAAACAAAAGTTAGTTTTAAGGCTAGTGCTGCATAATTTTGTGAAAGAAAAAACTGACAAAGTGCTTTTTCATGAGTGATTTTTACATCAATTGTTTCAGCAGAAGTGAAGTAGCTCTGAAATGGCCATCCTGCCACTTGCAGAACTGCACTTCTGGAAGCCAAGCACTGAGCATCATTGCAGGCATGTACTGGATTTGCATCTTGTCAAAATTAGTTCAGAAAGTGGATGTGGCTTTTATCCATATGAATTTTAGCAAGACAGTGCTTTTCAGAACAAAAGTCATCAAAACTCTTTTCAGGAAAATCATAATATGGTGTTTTTCTCCACATCCACTCCAAGGCTTTCTCTATCAGTGTATTGTTTCAGTAATTTGAAAAACATATTTGCAATAATGAGCAAAATAGAAGTAGGCAACACCTTACACAACACAGTCTATAAGGCACCAACCACCTCAACTCCCAGCATATCCAAAGGCTCTATAAAACGGGGCAGACTTGAGGATTGTTTGCAGGACAAGTCAAATGAAATTTTCAGTAAAGATTCTTCTCAACAATGGGCAGAAAAAAACTCCTGCTGGTTTTCTGTGGGAAGAGATGGCCTTTTGACCAAGCGGTCCTCCAAAAGGAGGTGAAATGTTAACAACCAATTTTAAATATCATAGTTTTAGCACCTGGGCAGCTTGTGCCATTGCCTCCCCCCAGTCAGATATATTTGGGCAGAATACCCCCAATAATAGGAAAGTGCTTCTTCCTGTGGATCACTCTCAGAATATTTGTCCCCTCATAATTAGTGGTGTAATTAACACTGGCCACCAAATTCCCAGCCCTGTGACTGGGTGCCTCCTGCAGCCCTTGCAGACAGGACACAGCGAATGGAAAATGCCTTGGCTGGAATTCCTGTGCATCCCCTCAGGAACTCCGAGGGTTTGCCAACCTCTGCCCATTCAGATCACAAAAGGAGTTGGGCATTTCTGTGGGCATGGGACCTGTTTGGCCAGGGACCTTCCAGTCTGCTGACTCCCCGAGGTTTTGCAATCTCCTGCTCTTTTCCGTCTTCTCATCCCCAGTGAGAAGAGCTGTGCCCTGAGTCACAGCGCGCTGCTGAGCCCATGGGGCCGGGCTGCTGGCTGCTCCAGCAGGAAAAAACACCCAGGGAAACAGGGGCAGGGAGGGTGGCAGCGAGTGCTGGGCTGTGGGGGCTGCAAGGCACCCCTGCCCTGCCGTGGGGCACAGGGAGCCTGCGTGGGGCTGTCCCCTGTCCTCTCACCCCCAGTCCCCAGCAAAGGGAGCAGCTTTCACTGCAGCCACAGCAGGCTGTGGGGAAACAGATAAAATGTGTGGAAGGTGTTTGTGAGGCTGCAAAGCAGGACAGGGGCAGGCAGGGTGGGCTGAGGCTGACCCAGAGCACAGCAGGGCACCCCTGGGCCCCGCTGCCGTGTGCCACGGGGTGTTGGTGCTGCTCCTGGCAAACACTGTCTCTTGGCTCAGACTTGGACTCCTTATGCTCACCCAACTGTACCGTGAATTGCTTTCCTGAAAACTACTGGGAAAATCCCAGCTGCCTCTGGGAGCTGGGGAAGGTCCTGGTTGGCACAATGAGGCAGAAATCAATTGACTCTTTTAGAGTGGCACTTGCTGATGCCAGCAATGTAATGTGGTTTATTAGTCTGTATGGACTTGATCTAACTCTTGCTAAAGCTGAGGAGTGAATGCAGAGCCTGTCCTGACAGTCAGCCTTATCACCATCAGGAGAGATGGAGCTCACAGCCCTCGCTGTCTGCTGCCAAGAATTAATTGTGTTCAAGTCAATGCCTGAGTTAAGATTAAGCTCTGCCTGATTGAGAGCTATTGCCATGGCAGGAAGCAAAAGCCACGAGGAGCTGACTTAGAAATTAGCCATTTTAACTTAGAAATTAGCCATTTTGTCTGGGTCACCTCCGCAGACGGGGAAAAAGAGGAATCCTGCTTTGCTGGTGTGTGGAAATGCAGCAGGGTGTGCAGGGCTGCAGGCAGGTGTCCCTGCACAGACAGGGCCCTGGCTGGCACTCAGCAGCTCTGGGGCCGTGCCATGAAGGGACAGGCCGGGCAAAGGGCTCCCGTGGTGCCAGCCCAGGAGGGCAGAGCAGGCTGGCAAGGGGGGAGCATGGCAGGGCTCTGGGGGAATGTGCCAGCCTGGGACTGGCTGCTCATTAGGGGCAGAGCAGCTGGGGTAAACTGAGCCCTGAGTCACCAGCATGTCTGTGTGCAGGAACAAACCCCCAGGGACAGAACACAGCCTGGTGGGGGGACAGACAGCGAGCATGGAGAATGGGGAACAGTGGAAGTGGCTTAGGGGTGGGCAGTGGGGTTGCTGCCCTTATGCCGGGTGTCCAGTGAGGTTTCCCCACTGCTGGGCAGGTTTTGTGATGAGAATTGTTTTAGAGTTCAACAATAATCAGAACTTTAACTTTACAGCCCTTAACAGCGTGCCGGGTGTGCCCCTATCCCTGGGTTTGTGCCTGAGGTAGGTCAGATTCAGCATTCAAACACTTGAGCAGCGTCTGCTCAGTTCTTGTGCCCAAACAGCCAGGGAACATTACAGCATTGGAACACAGAGCACTGCAGGGATTGGAAACAGCAGCGCTTCTGAGAAATGTTTTCTTCATTATGAATGTGTTTTGTTGGGGTTTTTTTGTTTGTCTGGTTGGTTGTGTTGTGAGTTATGGATATCGATGGCAGGGACGTTTCTGGCTCGGAGCCCTCAGCTGGTACAGACTGGCCAGGGGTCACTCCCTGGTGCCCAGACACACCGAGGGCCTCGAGTGCTCCTTGTCCTGGCTGTGGTGCGGCTGTTGAGGACCATGCCCAGCGCACACAGGGTCAGGAGGGTGAGTCTGTCCAGCCTGGCACCCTGCTGTACCTGCGGCGGCTCCGTGGCAATAAGCAGGGTTGTTTTTTTCTTCCCATTAGAGTTTACTATTATTTACAAGTATTATTGTTCCATTTCAAAGTGCAGCTCAGCAATTGCAACATTTTGCACTTCTCCCTTGGCATATCTCATGGCATTGTCAGGAGGGACCAGGAGGGATCTCCCAGGTGGGAAAAGGCATCAGGCTCAGCCAGAAGAGCATTTGTGAGCCCCAGGTGGCCCCTGGATTCTGAGGGATCCAGGGCAGTGTCCAGCCCGTCTGAGGCCTGAGCTCTCCAGGCCAAGAACATGTATTATCTAGTTGGTGTTTTATGGCAGTATATGAATGTTTTGTTACAGTAACAACAACAACAATCATAATTAGGGCCGTGAGAGCCCTGGAGGGCTGGAAAGGAACCAAGCCCTGCAGGTTCTCTCGGATGTTCGAGTTTGACGAGGTTGAAGCATCCAGGTTTAACCCCCATGGCTGGTGCCCTCTCTCACCCTCCCGGCTGCCAGCACCCGCAGGAAGTCTGAGCCCCTCCTGCCCTGTCAGCTGGGAACTGGGATACCCTGGGGCTTCTCCAGGGAGGAGCCCGCAGCTAGTGAGGAGGATGTGAGTGAAACTCGCTGAAATTTCGTGAGTGTGGGATGAGGGTCGTGAATCATCCGACCTTCAGCCGCAGCCAAGCCCGAGTGGGACTGCACAGAGCCATCCCGGGCTCGGGGATTGCAGCACCGTCCTTTGTCCACCCTGTGCTGGGGGGTCTGGGTGAAAGTCCCCCCCGTGTCCCTCTGAAACCTCTGTGAAGGCGCTCAATCTGTGTTAGGTGCTGCCATAGGTACCTGGAGCTGTCCTCTTCCAGAAGCTCAGTCCCAGTGTCCGTGTTTCAAGCTGCTCTCCGGTGACTGCAGGAGCTGCAGCTTGTACTGGAAGATGAACATTTTCTTTCTTTTTCACAGAAAAGCCATGTGTGCCTGGAAGGCCAGAGGCTGATGCACCCAGGGGTCAGCAGGGGCTGTGTTTAGGGTGCTGCAGTGAACTGAGAGCCCTTTCACTTCCCCAGGAGAGAGGCGGGCAATCGCTGTGCGGGACGGGGGTCCGGGCACCCCCAGTTCTCTGAGCACTAACCCCAATTCCCACAGCCTTGCCTCAGCTAATCGCTGCCTCAGTTTTCCTCACTTGTAAAACGTGGGGGTAATAACTGTACATACCTGACAGAGGGCTGTGAGGATTCATTAATTAAACGACGTTCGGGAAGTGCTTTGAAGATGAAAAGCCCTATATAAATGCTGGGTGTTACAGTGCTTAGTGAGTACCTGCACAGCCACAAGCAGGGTGTGCCTGCAGGAAGCAGAGCCATAGGCTGAGGCTTATGGCTAAGTGCCTTTAAAAATAAATATGATCAGTAAATGCTCTAGGGAGGTCAGCTTCCCTCTCCTCCCCCTGGGGGTGAGCTCCCACCTCAAAGGAACCAGGTTTCTCTTTGCCTCCTCCACTTCTGGAAAACCAAAAGAGGTTTGGGAGCGCAGAGGAGAGAGCTGTGCTGGGCTGGTGCTGCTGAGGCTGGGAGCTGACACCAGGGGCAGGCGGTGTGCCCTGAACCAAGCAGGCCAGAGAGCACCTGGGCACTGCCACCACTGTCCCACAGGCACAGCAGGGCAGGGCAGCGCGGGCTGGGGAGCAGCAGCTGTGCCCAGTGCCCCGGGACAGCCAGGCTGCACGCTGGCACTGCCACAGGGTGAGCAGGGGACACTGGCACTGCCACAGGGTGAGCAGGGGACACTGGCACTGCCACCACAGTGAGCAGGGGGCACTGGCACTGCCACCTCGGTGAGCAGAGGACACTGGCACTGCCACCGGGCGAGCAGGGGACACTGGCACTGCCACTGACTGAGCAGGGGACACTGGCACTGCCACCGGGGCAAGCAGGGGACACTGGCACTGCCACCTCGGTGAGCAGGGGACACTGGCACTGCCACCGGGCGAGCAGGGGACACTGGCACTGCCACTGACTGAGCAGGGGACACTGGCACTGCCACCGGGGCAAGCAGGGGGCACTGACACTGCCATGGGGTGAGCAGGGGGCACTGACACTGCCACATTGGTGAGCAGGGGACACTGGCACTGCCACCGACTGAGCAGGGGACAGTGGCACTGACACAGGGTGAGCAGGGGACACTGGCACTGCCACCTTGGTGAGCAGGGGACACTGGCACTGCCATCAGCTGAGCAGGGGACAGTGGCACTGCCACAGGGTGAGCAGGGGACAGTGGCACTGCCACAGGACGAGCAGGGGACACTGGCACTGCCACCAGCCGAGCAGGGGACAGTGGCACTGCCACAGGACGAGCAGGGGACACTGGCACTGCCACCAGCCGAGCAGGGGACAGTGGCACTGCCACCGGGGTGAGCAGGGGACAGTGGCACTGCCACCAGCCGAGCAGGGGACACTGGCACTGCCACAGGACGAGCAGGGGACACTGGCACTGCCACCAGCCGAGCAGGGGCCGTGCTGCCGTGGCTGCCCTGCACTCAGCTGATGACATGCATGCTTTGGGGAGACAGAGGCAAATCTGTACTTGCTGCTCCTGTACCTGCTGGACTGAGAACACAGATGCTGATTTCCTCTTCTCTGTGCCCCTGGAAAATCTAGTATTTAATATTCACCTGACTAGGCAGAAAGAAGAGAAAAGGGATTTTTGATTAGGTTAATTGTTTTTAATGACAGCCTGCCACATTTGTCAGATCCCTCTCGTGAAGCCTCAAGACAAGCAGCCTTTTCTCTCAGAGGTGCTCTGTGTGTTTCTGTGTTTTGTAAGCTGAGCTGAAGCTCCATTTTCTGATTTGGGCAGGGAGGTGACTGCTTGCACAGGTTTCTCTGGGAACACCAGACCTCAGCAATTACGTGTTACCTGGGGGAGACATCCAGCTGGGACTAATGGCAGAAACTGGTAAGGGAAAAGCTGCATTTCCTGGCCTGAACTGGCCTTGCTGACTGAAAATTAACAACTTAAGACCAAATGTTAAACCAGATTCAAATGTTTCTATATGAGACTGTGGCAAAAACTGGACATTCTTCAGGGACAGATGTGTAAAGTGCTTTAAAAACACATGCTAGAGATTAAATGATTTCTAACACTAAAATTCATCAGCTATATTATTAGCTCCTTATAATCTAACACTATACAAAAAAAGAGCATGTAAATACTGAGTCATAGCCGAGGCTGAGGCCAGAGTGTATCTGCCACATCAGGAATTCTCACGGGGGGACTGCTGAAGGGATATCAGGGACAGGGGGATATTCCAAGGGCAGGACAGACGTCCTGGGTGTGAGAGCAGAGACCTGCAGGGAGCAGCCAGTGGCTAACAGGCTCTGTGTGTTCCCATCCTGGAATGCCCCGTGTTTGTCCCTTATCATAAAGCCTGCCAGGTGGCTTGGGTCTGGGACACAGGCCTGCTGTGATACTTCAGATCTCTGTGCCTCACTTTACCCATTGATTGGGATGATAGCCTTCCCAGAGTGTTGTGGTGATTAATTATTAATGTTAGTAAAGCGTTTTGAAGATGAGGAGTGCTACATGCTGGCTAAAGATCTTAATTAGCTCAGCCTCACGATTAAATTTTTATATTTACATAATGAACCAGTCGTGGAAGAGGTGCAGAGATGGTCTCTCCTGGTGGACAGATTCTTATAGCTCAGTTATCTCTGCCATTATCACTATCTAAGTTGAATCAAATCCCTTTTTCCGTGGGGAATCTGCTTTTGGAGCGAGCAGAGCCCACATGCTCCATGTGAGACTCCCGACATGGCAAACAGCCACGGGACCTTGGCTAATTCCAGTCCCTGCCCATGAAACTCACCTCACCCAGAACTTGTTTCAACTTCTCCAGCTGTTCTTGGCATGTGTTGAGATTTCATAAAGTTGATGCCATCAACTCCCACACATATGGCAAGGCAGAGTGAGAGAGAAAACCCACACACAGTAACTAATATGTAGGGAGAAGAGGCATTTGCATGGGAGAGCACAAACACCAGGCTTTTCTGGCTGGCTGCTGCTGCAGTGCCGAGATGCACAGGGCTGTGCAGAGCGGGGAGGGTGGCTCAGGGAGCCCTGCAGAGCTGCAGGAGGGCACCTGATGCTCCCAGCTGGGCCCTGCACTGGTTCTGGTGGTCAGCGGGGTCATTTTTGCTGCTGCCCACGCCAAGCTGCAGCGGAGCTGCTCTGGGGGAGCAGGGGGCTCTGGCTGGCACAGGGCAGTGCCAGCTGCTCCTGACACTGCTGAGCAGGGCCCAAGGTGGCACATGGCTGGGCACTGCAGGAGCTCTGATTCACAAAGCAATCTGCCCTTGGAGTTAGCTTTGCTGAGACATTTTGTCTGTGATACAGGAGGTTTGTTCTCCTTGTGTGTCCTTTTTCCTTTTCCTTTGGAGACAAGTGCGTAATTTTTCAAACTTTCAATGAGACTCATTTTCAATCCATAATTCATTATCAAGATGACACCCAATTATTATCGATTTACAATCTCATCCAAGTTAGGAAAAATCTGGAAAATGCAGGCAAGGGAGGGTTTGGTCACAAACACAGAGTGCAGGCAATGACACCCATTTCCATATGCACCTCCAGATCTGGGCAGACTTCCAGGGGAATCCATGCTTGTCTCCTAGAGACAACTTCAGGAGAGGCAGAGGGGTTTTTTCAGCACTGAGCACTCACAGCAAACTTCTTCTTGGGAATTTGATCTGCCACTTACAGGGCAGCCAGTCTGGGTACTGGGAATAGAGCCAGACTGGGAGCAGCACCAGGACTCAGCACAGCACAGGGGATGAACCTCAGGTTCCTCTGCTCACTCAGCCCCAGGCCAGGAGTGTGAGAGGCCCTGGACACCCTGGCGCAGTGGGATGAGGCACTTGGCAGTGCCCTCCCGTGCCAGGGTGCCCAGCTCAGATGAGAATCTCTCTTAGAAAGCATTTAAATCTGTTTTACAGTGATTGAAGGCTGCAAGGAGATTTTGCTAATTAGCTCATTGCACGCCCAGTGAGCCCTGCAAAAGCTCGGCCACGTCGTGGGGTTTGTTGGACACCAAGTGTCAGACTTTCCATTTCCTCTTCTATTTATCTTCTCTGTTCAAATGAAAACCACAAATCTTTCCAGGTGACCTGTTTATTAAGTGAATTTAGAGCGCTTAACATTTGCATTTATTAATTTTCTAGAAAAACTGGTATTACTAGTTACTGAGAACTAGCTGCTATCTCAGATTTCACTGGATACCAGCTGCAAATCTTGCTAATGAGACTTTGGTGATGATTAAGCCAATGACGTGGTTTTTCAGTGGCACCTGTAGCCAGCTCCAGCTTTGCAGTGACCTGCGAGGACTCAGCACCTCGGACAACACCTCCACAAGCCCCGGGCACAGAGAAAAGAACTGCAGAGCCTGTGTGAGCAGATTGCTCCCACCTGCGTGCACAGAGGCAGCTGTTGGTGTGCCCCGGGTGTGCATCTGCTCCGACCCCTGAGAGCTGCCAGGGGATGGCACCTGGGAATTATTTCTGGGAATTATTTCTGTGAATTGCATGTTCAAGCAGAACCCCAGAGCCAGGTTCCTAAAGCTGCTCGTGTCCCAGAACAGGGTCTGGTTGTGTTTTATTGAGAATGTCTGAGTCTCTGAGCTCAGGCCTGGATTCTGAGATGCCCTTTTCTGGAGAGGAATCTGTAGTACCTTCTTCCCAGGCTGGGACTCACAGGCCCCTCCGTGCTCTGGAGTTGGTTCTACATTTCATTCGTTCCATGATCAGAAATGCTCTTTCAGTAATTTTATCTCATTTCTTTTCAGCAATGACAGATCTTTTCTCTTGACAAAACCACCTTTATATTCCTTTACTGGGTCACTGTTAACTCTTCTACGCTCTACATAATAACAGTGGAGATTTTTTGTAGATAGGCTTTCTGCCAGTCTCCTTCATAAAAATGAATTACATCTGGAGCAGGTATGAACTTGGAACAATTCCTACCTCCCAGGTAAAATAACTCATCTGATGCATAGACATACCATGAATCCTGCACAGACTGCAGAGCCTGGGAAGGTGGAAGAGGATTTTTCTAATTCATAGCTGAATTTCTTCTGATGAAGGACATGTACAACCAACTGCAAGAAAACAAATGATTGTTCTGATTATTTTTCACTGTAGGAATAATTGGTAACATTGTTCTTCTTGGCAAAGATGAATAGTTGGAACCAGACTATTTCACAGAGACAAAATATCCACAGGGAGAGATTTTTGAGGCAGTCATAGGATGCACCCTACAGAGTGTGATTCTCATGACATTAAAGCTGTGCTAATGGTGTTGCGATTAACTTCTAATGAAGAGAGAAATGAACCTGATAAACACAGCGTAAATGTTCTAGGGAAAGGACAATAAAAATATCATATTTTGGGCAAAGTCTGCCTCTCATTGAAGCCAAAAGGGTTGAATTTATTGAACTTTTCCAAAACAGGAAAAAGAATTTATGACCGTGGAGGACGAAGAAGCACTGCTGTGAGTCCGAGCCACTGAATAACTCCATACCACAGAAGAGATCCCCCAGAGATTTGCAATAGAAACTGTTGTGTTACTTTGTGGAATTTTCTGATCCTTTGATAATGTTTCCTCCTTTTAACAGCAAAATCCACACTCCTTCTTGAAAGCTTTTAGAATACTTTTCCTTATGCTTTTATCCTAGGGAAGGCAGGACCACATTTGGTATTTAGGACAGGGAGCTGGCAATCTGGATTCTTTTCAGCTTTGTCACTAACCCGTGGTATGACTTTGATCTCCTCATGGCACAGCAGCCCTTGGAGGAGCCCTGGGGAGGCTCCTGTGCCTCAGAAAGGGCCACCAAAGGCACCCCCTGTGCAGACCTGGCGCTGCCAGCTCCTGGCTCTGTGCAGCCTGGCCAACCCTCCCAGTGCAGAGCTGCTGGGGCTGTGCTGGGCTGCTCAGGGCTGTCTGCGTGTGGTGCTTTCCTCTGGCTGAGATCTCCACAGCTTTGGCTCCACTCACCTCTCCCCCAAGGCCAGGCAAAGCAAGTGTTTATTTAGAAACAATTAAAATCGAACATTTCAATACTAGACTGGGAGGAAGTAAACAAGTAAAATGTAAAGTAAACAAATATAAAATATTTCAATTCTGGCTTCAATTTTGCAACCAGGGGCCAGTCTTTAAACACTCTCCCCTGGAGTCTCAAAGAGTGCTCATATGCTCAGAGACAGGCATCCATTGGTCCCAGGCTGAATAGACACTGTGCTCCAGCCTTCTTCGGACAACCCTTTGAAGTTCTCCACTCCTTTATTTCCGAAAATTAGGTTTTATAATATAAATGGGTCTCTAATTGGCTTCTCCCAAAGCCAGCAGCAATGGATATTTTAGCAGCGGTTCCCCTGGGTTTAGACCTAATTGACCAGGAGGTGTGTGACTGCTGTAAATACACCTCTGGCCCTTCCTGGGAACCAGGTGCTTTATTATTTCTGCCTTCCTCCCAGCCAGCCTGCTGGCTGCTGCTTCCCACCCACTCTGAGCTGCTCCCTCTGTTTCTGTGTACAGAGTTATTAGTCTTATTCAAGGCCCTGCTTACACACAGATTCTACTAACCTATGGCTTGTGCTGTTACCAGCTTCCTATAGAGGAGTTTCCTGTATGTGCTGCTCTGTATGAACAGAGATTATTGATTGCTAACCGTTGTTCTGGCAGGACTTGGCTGTGAGTGCAGCAATTCCTCAGCTTCATCCCTCTCCCAGTTTCAGGCTAAAATTCAGAAAACCCCTCAAAATGCCTTCACTTTTACTGCCTGCCTCGAAAGGAGTCACTGGGCACCTCGAGGTTTGTTGGCTGTGGTGATTTTGGGAGCTTTGTTTGAAGTGAGCAGCTGCCCCTGGGCCCCTCGAGAGCCCCCTGACTGCTGGGAGGTGGGGTGCTTGCTCTGGGGCATGAACACACTGGAAACAACAAGCTAAATAAAAACATGGGCTTTTTGTAAATGCCTTCAACTTTAAAATGGGACTTTCAGTTTCTAAAGGCTGGCAGGGAGTTAGGTTTGAGTCAGTCTTTGTGTGGTCATTTTCATTTGGAATGAGAGTGTTCTTGCACAGAATTACACCAAAATGTGTTGTCAAGAGACATTGTCTTTTGTTTCCATGAGTTTGCAAATATTCCCAAACAAGTTTGATGCAAGCCAGAGTGTCCCAGCTTTTATCTTGCCGAATAAAAGCTTCTCCCTGAACACCACGAGCCCTGGGCTCGCCGGGAGCTCTGGGAGCTGCTGGAACGAGCACATTCCTGACCTGCCAGTGCCAGGCTCGGTGCCACGGAGAGGTGGTTTCAGCTGCTCCAGGGGGTCTCCTGTGGTGCTGCACCATGGCCTGATGAGACCTTAATGAACTTTCTGAGCTGCCTGAATTCCTCTGATGAGGGGCATTATATGTGTACAGTTTGTTTGTATTGTTGCCTAATTATGAGCAGCAATTAAGACTTCACACCTACAATTTGTATTCACAATTTGTAAAATTCCCTTGCCTGGAGTTCTCTACTACTGCTGCCAACAAGGCATACAGCAAATTCTATTCTTTCCCCCAGTGCCATAGAACAAAGCTCCTCATCAGCCTCCGTCTCCGGCTGGCGGCACAAAGGGCAGAGCCGAAGCTGCTGACTCGAAGCCACCGTGGCTTACGTGTCCCTTCGCAGGGCTTGTCCCCAGCTCAGCCAAGAGAATGGCAGTGGCAGTGCCCAGGTGTCCAGCACACACAGCACCAAGCCTGGTCCTGCAGCTGTGCCACAGGACAGGCTCGCCCAGGCACTGCCCCAGCCCTGCAGGGAGGGCACTTGCAGAAATTGAGTTCTGTGGGGTATTCCTGCCCTCGTTCCATCTGTGGGGTATTCCTGCCCTCGTTCCATCTGTAGGGTATTCCTGCCCTCGTTCCATCTGTGGGGTATTCCTGCCCTCGTTCCATCTGTGGGCATTCCTGCCCTCGTTCCATCTCTGTGGGGGTATTCCTGCCCTCGTTCCATCTGTGGGGGCATTGCTGCCCTCGTTCCATCTGTGGGGCATTCCTGCCCTCGTTCCATCTGTGGGGTATTCCTGCCCTCGTTCCATCTGTGGGGGCATTGCTGTACTTGTTCCATCTCTGTGGGCATTCCTGCCCTCGTTCCATCTGTGTGGGGCATTGCTTCCCTCGTTCCACCTGTGGGGTATTCCTGCACTCGTTCCATCTGTGGGGTATTCCTGCACTCGTTCCATCTCTGTGGGGCATTCCTGCCCTTGTTCCATCTCTGTGGGCATTCCTGCCCTCGTTCCATCCTGCACTCTGCAGGTACCAGCAGCGGTCAGTGCCTTGCCCAGCAGCTGGCACTGTTCAGGGCTTCGTTGTTTTCCAAGCACCAGTCCTAATCCATTTAACTGTGTCCATACACATCCTGAAATGATTTGTGAAATGGGCAACACGCTGAGCACATTTATACACATCCAGTCTGCAATTTGGTTGTGCTTTAAAAACATGGCTTTGGACATGGTTCTCCTGGGGAAGGATAAAGGCAATGCTATTTTTCTGAGCGTTTCTGCTGTGCCACGAGGTTGGGTGGGGTCGGGCAGCCCGTGAGCAGCAGGGAGCAGCGGGAAGGAGCAGTCAGCCCAGCTGCTGCTGGCACAGTCTGGGGAGCTCCCAGCGCCCTGCGCAGCAGCCAGGCACAAATGCCTTACCATGCCTGGCAGTCACTCATGGAAGTGCTCACCTGGGAGCCACAGGGACTGACCGGGACTCTGCTGCATTACTAATTTTGGTGCTGATTCCGTACCTTGGGATCAGAGTCAGAGGCAAACCAGGACATGGCAGCATTGTTTGGACAACCAGAACAGCACCAGTCCTTCCTTCGTGGACGCATCTCCTGGAAAAACTCCTTTTCTGACTCTGTGGGGAGTTTTGCAACAGTATCTAGGAAATATATTCCAATGGGAATGTCTCCAAATGGTGACTATAACATGAGTATAAATTATTGTTTATAAATTAATTGACTTTGGGTTTTTTAGCTAGAAAAATAAACGCTGGCTCATGTCGTTTGAGTGAAACTCAATTCAGCACGGGCAACATCAAGAACACAACTAGGATAAAAACTACCACACAGTAAATCAAAGAACAAGAAAAGTACAAGGCTATTAATGCTTTACTATAACATCCTCACAGCCTCTCTGCACCGTGGATAACTGCAAGCCAACATTTTTCAACTGTCCTAAAGTATGCGAAATGTAAATGTTTAGAAGAATGTTTTTGTGCCAAGCTGAGAGTGATCATAAACATCAGCTTCTAATAGAAACATTTTCAAAAGATGCGCTCTGTGCTGCCAGCTTTTGAGAGCAACACCATGTAAATTAGGTCGGAGTCTCCTTGGATTCCTGACACTTCATTGCTGCCTTTTAATTGCCAAAAATTGTTGGATTGATGCTGTGTTTGAATTTAAAGTATGAACTGCAACTGTATTAAATACGCTGCTTAAATGTCACGTGGATAAACAATAAATCACCTGCCTGGGATTTGTTCTGGGGACAGGCCTAAAGAAAATCTGGAGGGAAGAGAAGCACAGTTCTGATTACAGCCCTTTATTTCTGTGGCAGCTCTGGTGGTGTGCTGCAGGTGGGGTTTGTGGGCTGGATGTGACTGTGCCGTGCTAATGACACACCGGAGCAGAGTGTGACTGCCTCGGAGTGCAGCAGCTCCACCCTGGGCTGCAGCTCCCTGCACAGGGCCAGCCACCTGCATGCTGAACTGCAGCCCTGCCTCTGGCAGCGCCCTGCCTCCTCCAGCAACCTCCCCCTTCAGTTCCCATCAGGGAACCTCTGCCAGAATGGCCAAATCCAGGAAAATCAAAAATCCTTGGGAACTAGCACCAGTTTCAGCTGGCTGGTTTGGTTATATCACCCCGAGATTCCAAACAAATTTACATTTTGTAAGTGAAACACTTTAGCTATGGAATTTAGTTTCCATTTTAGTTTAGCGCTCAATTATATTTTTAAAACCCTTAAAGCAGTATTAAATATTTGGATCAAAGTATCAAATGTCTTTTTTGTCACTGCTGCTAGTGAATCCGATTTAGTATCTTGCTAGGAACCGAACCATCTCTGATCACAACTCAGAGCATCTCCTTTTATAATCAGTGTTCATATTCTTCCACTTCCCATCATCCATGACAGAAGGTGGTCAGTGATGACATGAGGGTTAGGCATGACATGGTTATTAGAGGATCGTGGTTACAGATCTTTGCAGGGTTTGTTTTGATAAAAGCCTTGGAACAACTTCAGAGAAATCTGGGTTTAGATAAACTTTCCAGGTTTTATGTACAGCCTGACACTTGTTTGGAAGCAATTTGGAAGCAAGAAAAGGGGATGTTGAGAGGCAGAAAGGGGGCTGTAGCACTGACCCCAGGTACTCAGAGCAGCCCCCAGAGCCAGGGCTGCTGTGGAACACACCCTGCTGAAACAGCAGTGCAGAGAATGCAGTCCTGGGATTTCCTTCTCAACAACAGCCATACATTCCTGGTTCTTCCTTTTCTCAGTTTTTGTATCAGTGCTTTGGGCTGTTCACATGCTCCAGGGACAGCTGATCGTGGAAGTGTGGCAGGCAGGACAGTCAGGGGCCCTGTCCCCATAACCCATCTGGGAACAGCTGAAGCTGCTGGGACAGGCCAGAGGGAACACACTCAGCAGAGGTCTGATCAGGTGCAGGAGACACTATTTGGATTCATTTCCCCTTTTTACTCTTTTGATTGCTACAGAAACAAATATGATTTTTAGATGGATTTAGCACCTGTGTCAAAGAAACAGGTACCAAGAACGAGCAGGAGAGAGGAGGGGACCAGTCAAGCCTCACAGCATGGGAAGATGGGAAAAGGACTGAACAGCAGAGAATAAGAGGATGTGAGCTGTGCTCGCAATGAAATCACTGGGAATTCTGCCATGAAAGCAGAACTGAGTTGTTCTTTCAGGTATGAAAAGTACTGTGAATGGCAAACTGAACTCCCATGAAGAGGTTAGGACAGGAAGCTGTTTTCTTCCAGGGATGAGCCAAGAAGCTGCAAAAGCTGAGTCCCTAAATTTGTGTGTTCAAGCTAAGCCTTGACAGAAGCCTTGCTTCCAGCATCCCCTGAGGGTGTCTTTTAATTCCCATTAATGTCCCTTGTAGCCCTTCCACCTCTCCCTTGATTTCTACTGGCCTCCCTTCTCTTTTCCATCTGATCAAGGACAGCTCTGCAATCTAAAGCACACAGGAGTCAGAGGATGCCTTTGCATTGTCTTTAGTAGCCTTTGAAGCAGAGCAGGGAGGTCACAGCTCTTAGGTTTATACTCTGTTTTGCAGATGAATCAGGATGTTTTGCTATTGTTTTGATTTGAGCCACCAAAGCCCTGGAAATAACACAAGCAGCAAATGGATAAAACAAGGTTTGTGCCAATGGGACAACCAAAACATGTCATCCCAATACAAACAGGTCTTGGTGCAGAGCTAGGAATGAAGGCTAAGTATTCCCTCCTAGTGCTTTTACCACTCCATGGTGCAAACTCCCCCAGATTATTATAAAATTGTGCAAAGAGCAAGAGCCAGCAGAGACCAGCTCTGCCTGGCTCCTATGAGCCTGCCAGGGCTGTTGGGATAGCGAGGGAAGGGACACACAATTCATTTTGAGAAGGTTTTTTCCCCCTCTTTTTTGTCATCTTCTTTGTGGTGGTTTGTGAAATGCTGGAAGGAGCAGTACAATGCAGAGGAAATGTTCCAAGGAGGCCAGGCTGCTCCATGCCATTGCCCAGCCAGCACCCAGTGTACCAACCACGGAGCTCTGCATGGGAGGCACATGGGACTGGCTGCCTTCCCCTCCGAATTCCCAGAGCACAGGGGGGCAGAGAATCTGAGCCTCCCCATGCCTGGCAGGGGCTCTCCTCACTCCAGCACAAATGCAGGTGCAAAATGTTCGAGTCCAGAATTTCTTTGCACAATTTAGAGCCATAAAATGGAAGCTGCCTCTGAGCGCTTGGCTCTTCCTCTCTTGCAAGTTTGGGCCAGATGCAAAAGAGGACTTAAGCACTTACAATTCCATAGGTTACTCCCTGCTCAGGATAACATTTCTTCCAGTAGCAGCAGCTTTGTGTCTGGACATGCCCAGAGCTGCTGGGATTGAGCAGCTTAGTGCAGAGTTCCCACCTAAACCCAGTGGGATCCTCGGAGGAGGGAAGGAGCGTTCCTGTTCCCAGGAGAGCAGGTCAGGAGCGTTCCAGGCCTGATGCACATGGGCAGGAGCAGTCCCCTCCATCGCAGGGGCAGCTGTTTCCCTTTTTAACCCCAAGAGGAGCGGCGTGCTCGGGCTGGAGGTTGGGTCTGCACTGAGCTCAGCACCGGGAGCGCCCTGAGCTGTTTGCTGTGGGGCTCACTGGCACTGCCCAGCAGAATGAGCATTCCCTCCAGGAGCCTGGCAAGCTGAACCTTCCCAACACAAAGAAACAAAAACTCCAGGCCCTTTCAAGGAAAACATAAATGTAGCGAATTAGAACAAAACCAAAACAAAACCAGAAAAACAACCGACCAGAAAAACACACCACCAAAAAACTGAAGAAACCACAGTTATTCTGCTGGCTAATATCATGAAGACATGATGGTACTTGCAGCTTCCTGCTTGGACCTGGCTTGCTCCAAAGTTATTTTGTGTGTTAATCCTGTGGTTTAGATGATGAAGATTAGGTCTGAGTGAGCTGGTTCAGATAAAAGGGGGAAAGGCAGCAAGTAAACCTTCACCCAAACTCCAACCTAAACTTTTCTAAGCTTTAAATAAAATCAAAAATGTATTAACTTTCCTTTATTATTCCTTTGTTTTGCAATTAAGATTTTATTTGTAGGTAGTGTTATTCATCAGCTACAGTTATTCATTCAAAGCTTTGGAAGTCACGGTGTTATGAGGAGGAGAGCTTTTACCCCTGCAAACAAAAACACACATTCCAGGTTCACCAAAATATGTTTCTGCTGCTTCTCCTGTACGTGGCTTTTTAATGGAGCTGGAATTTTTAATCCTAGTTATTGCTTCCAGTGTAACTGCCACCATACCATGCAAGTTTCTTCCCAGTTTTGGTTTCTCTGCATCTTGGCCTGGAATGTTCAGTTACAGATTTCCTGATAAAGATCCCAGCTGACAGCCAGTAATTTGGCCAATGTTCCTCAAATAAATAGGAATATAAAATCATGTTCCAAAATCTAGGCAGAAATGAGTGATTGACTCTCAAAAAAAAAAAAAAAAAAAAAAAAAACCCAAACCCAAAACTAAATAAACAAGAGCTGCCTGCTGCTTGGCAATTTTGAAAATTAAATTAATATTATGTTCTTTTACTTTACTACATAATACTTTTCAGTACCTATTTTTAAATGTTTGCCTCAGCCAATAGCACACTTTAGTGCTTCATTAGCACATATTTGGCACACAGAGCACCAGGGAAAAACACACTCACTGCATTTACTCTCAGGCTGAACCACTCTTTGCAGATGTCAAATCCACACACAACAAAGGCAGTGTTTGCTCCTGTGCAGAGGCCCTGGGCACATGGGGGCAGCTCTTGTGGCTGCTGGCCTCATCCTGGCCAGGTCCTGGCAGCTCGGCGGTGCTCAGCACACGTGGCACACTTGGCACACTTGGCACACTTGGCCTGGGTTTGAGTGCCAGGGGCTGCAGGAGTATTGCCCATGGACACTCCTGTGCAGAGAATGCACTTTGCCACGCTGCAGTCCATTGAGGCACAGCAAGGGCAGGAAAAGCCCCGGGATCTGTCCCACAGGGGACACAAACCCATGAGGAAGAGCTGTGGGGGCCAGGCCACCCCAACATCAGCACCTCCCAGGCACTTTGGTCTCCCCAGCGTGCAGGCACAACAACGAGATGCTCAGCCGGGGTCTGGTGTCACACTGCCACTGGCACGAGGCAAGTGCCCTCACAAACAGGCTGAGCTGCCCAGATGGGGAGGGAATGAGGATTCCAACAGTTCTGTAGGATTGATCCGAGCCTTCCAGCCCTAAAGCCTGGTAAAGTGTCACAGGAGGGTAGGAGGCTGCAGGAAGGGCTGTGTGGAGACTGCTGCTCACACCTGCAATCACTGATTTTGGGTGGGCACGAAGCAGGGAGCTGCTCTCTGTGCCAGCTGCTCTTTGTGCAGTGGTTCAGCCAGGAAATATTAAAAATGGGATGAGCGAGCCTGCTCCAGAGAGTGACTTCCATCATTATAACCCGAGAGACTTTGCTTAACATTTGAACTTTGAGTGCTTATCCTAATTCAGCCGCAGAATCTCCTGAGAGTTCAGCAGTCACTAATTAAGACCTGCAATGATCTAGCTGTGGTTCATCCATGCACCTGGAAGCTTTTGCTTGGGAGGGACAGAGCCCTGCACGGGTCAGTGCTGGGGGTGCCAGCACTGCACAGGCACCAAGCAGCTCCACACCTTCCTGTTGACTCCCTTGCCCCTTCCATAGCTGGCAATGCTTCTGTGGCCTCATATTTAGGGTGAAAACAAATAACCCACTTCAAAAATAAACTGCCCTAGGAAGTGTCTTTGAGAATTTTTAATGCCAAATTACAAAACATAACATGCAAATGTAAATAATTTCCCCTGCAATGAATGCAAGAAATAAAGAAGTGGTATAAACAATAGGGAATTGGACAGGTCTGTTTTATTTCCCTTCCTCCTCCGTTTCCCCCACAGTGTGATTTAATAAATATTAATGAAAAAGAGAAGGAATAACACTTATCTATTAATTTTTCTGCCTTTATTTTCTGATCACGCCTAACTTAGGAGTGTTTTGGGGTTACATTTAGTCATATATATGGTTGTTTGAACATTTTATTAGCCATGATTCATTCTGCATATCAGCATAGCATGGAGCTGATGCCTTCAGTGTATGTCTGCTCCATGATGCTCAGTTATCTGCCTGCCCCGAGCTATCCAAAGGGATGGATTTGCATGGACACTGCTCCCCCGTGGAAGAGAATGCCAGGAATGACCGGTCTGGTACTACCTGCCCAGGTGAGCTTCCATTCAAATCATGCACATGCCACCAAAACAATTCAGATCAAAGCTCTGCCTTTAACAGAATTCAAATGTAAGGACTTCTAAAGCAATTTTAGCAGTTGGCTTTACAAATGAACTTATGTCAGCTGCTCTGTATGATGAGTGACTAAGTTACTCCTGTATCTAATCTTATCTCGCTATCTGTCTGTCTGTTTTTCAGCATTTCAGTGCCCATCTCCGCATTAGCCAGGCGCCACCGTGAGATTAAGGAGCTCTGCAGTGACATTCTCAACACGGACTGTTCAAAGGTCAGCAGCAGAGCCTTTCATTCTGGGAAAGCCCAGAGGAGGGCACGGAAGTGAGCCATGGGAGAGGAAAAGGAAAAGGAAAAGGAAAAGGAAAAGGAAAAGGAAAAGGAAAAGGAAAAGGAAAAGGAAAAGGAAAAGGAAAAGGAAAAGGAAAAGGAAAAGGAAAAGGAAAAGGAAAAGGAAAAGGAAAAGGAAAAGGAAGCAGCAGCTGCTGGAGCCTCTCTGGCTGTGCTCACTTGGTGTGGACCAGCCCAGGTGGTGCTGGAGTGCAGGGGCCTCGTGGCAGTGGCCTTGTGCTGCTGCAGGGGCTGTCACACTTGTTGGCTGCTCCTGTCACCTTGGACTTTGGCTCCACGGCCCCGGCACTGCTGTCCCTGAGCTCCTCTCGGTGCCATTCCCCTGCTGGGTCTCTGTGGCTTCTGGATGCTCCAGCCTCAGAGCAGGACATTGTCTCCTGGAGCCCCAGCAGAGAGCAGGCACTGCAACTCGGGAACCTCTTCTCTGAGAGAATATATCAGTTACATTTTGTTCCCCTCCCAGTGGGCAAATCCTCCCAGCTCTCTGTGCTTGAAGAAGCCAGAAAGGGTGGGTTTCAGTGGCTCCCAGTCCTGCTGTGGTGTCCCTGGGGACAGCCTGGGACCTCGTGCCCTGGGGAGTGGCACTGCCCTCCCCTGCTGCTCTGCCCCAGGCAGCCACTGGTAAGTGAAAATGTGCCAGAGGTGTTTTTTCCAGAGCTGTGGCTCGGTCCTGAGGGGCCAAGGGCAGCGTGCTGAGTGCTGCTCAAACAAGCCCTGCAGTCCTCGTGCCCCTCTTGGTAAGAAGCAACCGGGGATTTACGCTGGGGGATAAATAGGTGGTTCCAGAGTGAGAAGGAAAGAGCCCAAGTTGGAAGCTAACCACAAAACGTGGGTGTAAACGATTACCAAAGGCTTCCAGTAACTCTGCTATCATCAGAGACTGGCTTTATGGGTATGGCCTCAAGAAGTTTCCCTCCACTTAATTAAAGAGGCAGATAAGTATCTAGGTGGAGTGTGCAGATAGGTTCTGAATGAGTTATCCACTAAGGCTGGTTCGCTGCGCCTATTGTTAAAGCCAGAATATAATATCAGATTAATGCATTATATTTGCCTATTATAGCACTATGTCATCATTATATGACATGTTATAATTAAAGCCCTGCATTAGAAACAAAACTATTTGGCTTGGGATAAGTTGCCTTTATGACTTCTGTGGTTATGATTTCCTCCTTTTCTTAACCCCTTAAAACTGCATAATATAGCTATTTGTAGCTGTATAAAGAAAGTTTCTAGTTTCAGATTCTAATCTCAGCTAATTCGATGTAAATAAAGTCAAAATCTGGCACATAGTCTTTTCCTGTGTCAGAGTATTTGCTAGCAGAGGGAAATCCACGTTGTTTGGGTTGACAGAATCCCAAAGATGAGCAGATTAAAGAAGAGGGTGCCTGAGCTGCCATCCTTCCCAGTCATCCCCGGCAGCTCCGGGGTTTGTACCGTTCCCCAGGATTTCAGGAAGCTGCTCAACTCCAACTCTTCCTTTTCCTTCCTGGAACTGCACGAGGAAAAATTGGTTTTTACAGCAGGTTCTGGCCACAGCTGCTGGGAAGGCAGCGCTCCCAAATGGGTGTGGGATCGCTGCTGTGAGATACGGCTGCGATTGCAGCTTGGCTAACTGACTATGCTAATGGCTTTAATTAGCCATTTGCATATGCACACTTCTCAATTTCAGCGGTGGGTGATGCGTGCAGGCCAGTGCCAAGCTCGGCCCGCTGCCGGGCTGGGCAGAGGTGCCAGCAGCACCCCTGTGCCCACACAGAACACAGAGCGGGCGCTGCACGGGCACAGAGCGGTGCCCAAAGCCGCTGGGCTGGGCAGAGGTGCAGCAGTGCCCCTGTGCCCACACAGAATGTGGAGCGGGCGCTGCACGGGCACAGAGCGGTGCCCAAAGCCGCTGGGCTGGGGCCACTGCCCGGCAAACCTGGCAGGGCCGTGGGTCTTCCTGCTGCCCCTCAGAGCCAGCGCCTGCCAGCTGATATTTGCAGCACTCACAGAAATCTCACTGATGCCTTTCACGCCTCTGGCCGCAGTGTGAGCTCGGCTGGCACCGAGGTGACCACCCCAGTGAGGGACACCGCTGCCAGGCCGGGGTGGCATCCACTGTCCCCCCAGCCCCTCCAGAGAGCTCTCCTGCTCTGCAGTGCTGGCAGCTCATTTTCTTCCTGATTCCTCATGACCTTTCCCCTGGACTTGCAGAGAGCTGGATTTGGCCTTGGAAATTGGCTGGTGCAGCAGGAACTGTTTTGTCATTTCTGTTTCACTTGGAAAAGTGCATTCTCCTCCGGGGCAACTGCTCCAGTGCGGGAAGGCCCCAAGTGTAAGTGCCAGATGTGTCAGATCATCAGTCTGGGGCACACACAGGCTTCTGGTGGAGCTGCTGGAGACACCGTTTGAGCATTTCGTCTAAAATAATAAAATTCCTGCAGCAAGAAGTAAGCATGTAAAAAGAATAATATGCAAAAATTTGATTTTAACTTTTGCTTTGAACAGATATTTACCTGGCTTTTGCCATTGGTGCCACAGCCACTGGTGAAGGGAAATTCCCCTCCCTGGTGTCCCTCAGCCAGGTAAGGCACTGAGCCCATCCCACCAAGGCTGCCCTGTCAGGGGGACCCAGGGATGTGCTGGGTCACACATTCATCCAGCAGAGTCCTGCCCAGTGCTGCTTCACTTTCTGCTCTGCAGGGTCCTCAACACTGGAACGTCTCCATCAGCCTCTTGAAGGTGCATTGAGAACCCCCTCAGTGCTTCCCCATCGTGCCTGACAAGGTGTGAGCATTTTGGGACGATAAAGGCAGGGAGGGCTCATTGTCATTGTCCCTGAAATGCCACTGCAGGCGCAGTGAGCCTGTGCCAGCAGCTGCCAGCAGCAGGAGTTACAGACTGGCACAGCAAAGGGCTTGGGCAGGGCAGGGCTGGGGCTCGGCGAGCTCGGGGAAGGCCCAGCACATCCCTGGGTCTGCTAGCCAGGTCTGAGGGGGATCTTCAATACCTGGAGATTATGGGGCAGGATAAAAATATGGCCCCTGCAGAGGATTTCCTAATGAGGGACGGGCTGCTCGGTGAGGGAAAAATTACTTTCTAATAGCATCTGCCTATTTTACATATGTTATGAGCCAGACTCTGTGTGGTCAAATTAGTGTCTGGGAAGGGTTTGGAGTGAGGGACAGTTGTGCTTCTGGCCTTTACAGTAAGCAATATTACCCCAGGAGAGAGAGCAGAGTGGAAAAACTGAACAATGCTTGCAGAAACCAACGAGTAACAAACCCAAGAGGTCCATTTGCCTCTTCGTTACAGGAATGTGTGGGTCAGAAGTTGGGAAGGCACTGAGAGCAGTGATTAGCATCTTCAGACTCTGGTGGGAGCAGCTCATTTTGCTCTCCCAAGCAGGTGGCTCTTGGCAGGCAGCTGTAGGAAAGGGTCAGCCCTGTGCTTCTCTGCCCACCCCTGGTGCCAGCTGGAATGGGGAGTCACTGCAGAGGTCAGGGGGGCACTGCAGCCCCCTGCCCAGCCCTGGAAGGGCGCACGAGCACGTCAGGTGGGGTTTGCCATGAGTGCTGCAGAGTCCTGCCCAGCCCTGCCTGTCTGGGCAAGGCCAGGCACCCCACAGGTCACCTCCCTGCTGACCCCTGCTACCCTGCTCCGTGTTGAAGCGAGGCTTTGCCTCTTTAAAAAAAAAAAAAGAGAGATATTTTTGCTTTACCTGTCACAGTAAACTGGCTCTCATGCCAGTAAAGCATTCCTAATTGGCAGGATTTAGAGACTGATCATTTCAATTTATGCCCAGAACAGGTAGGGCAGCAATGAAAGCCTCTCCCACCCCACCCCACCCCTTCTCACCGTGTGCCTCAGCCCTGCCCTGGAGGGACCACCTGGAGGGCCGAGCAGGGAGTTCCCTGGGCTGCGCAATGGGAAGGTCCCGTGCTGCAGTGCTGCAGTAAACAGCAGCCTGAGCTCCTGCTGCTCCACAGGCACTGTCCCTGCGCTCACAGACTGCTGCAGGGGAGCACCTGCTGCAGGGGAGCACCTAGTCCTTAGCACTGCCTTTAAGGCTTGGCAGGAAGGGCCAGAGGGAAGTTTTCTCTTCACATTACGCTGGGGTTGGTGGGAAGATCGTCCCTGGGCTGCTGGAAGTGGTTCCCATCACTGCCACAGCTTGCAACAGCCTTCCCAGAACCCCGGGCTGCTGGGTATCGCTTCCTTCTTCCCAGGCCCTGCAGCACGTGCACATGGGCCTCCTTGTCCTTCTTGCCAGTCCCTTTCCCCCCTGCCAGCCTTGCTCAAGGACTGTGTCCCCTGCAAGCATACAGGCCTGTGTGACAAGGGTGCCTCCTGAGTGCCTCATTCCCACTGCTGAGTGCCCCATCCCTCACAAGCCGAGCTCCCCTCGCTCTGGGGGAAGGCACAATCAACACATATTTGTTACTGACAGAGGAACAACTCCCAAGGAGCGTTAGATTTCCCCACAAAGTAGGAGCATCTATTCCCCTAAATAAAATGCTTTGCAAAAATAAAAACTAAACGCAAGCACGGTACAAACTGTGAGCCATTAGCAAATCAGGCTTCTGCAATTGCAGAGCTAAAATCCAAATAACATTTTCCAGTAGCCATTAGTCTCACTCAGATTG
Organism: Taeniopygia guttata; assembly: GCF_048771995.1. Lineage (NCBI taxonomy): Eukaryota > Metazoa > Chordata > Aves > Passeriformes > Estrildidae > Taeniopygia > Taeniopygia guttata. The sequence goes on from NC_133045.1 coordinate 14,725,510, forward strand.
CCCAATGCAGGCACCACTGCTTTTCTCAGCATCTGCTTTATCAGTTGTCTTCCAGCCCAGGGAAGTCGGTGGCTCTTGGCAGCAGCTCCTGCTGATGTGCAGTGGGTTATTGCTCAAGAGCCCTTTGATCAGCAGCCAGGCCCTATCACACCGTGCTGGAAGCCAGGCCTGGCCAGCACGAGGCTGGATGGGCTACCTGAGTGCAGGGGGATTCCTCTGGGCCTGCTGGAGAGTGTCTCCTTCAGCATCTCCTGGGCTGGCCGTGCCCGTGCCAGGCTGCCCCAACAGGGTGACCCGGGGCTGGGCAGCTGCAGGCGCTGCTGGCAGTGTCTGACATGGCCCATGCAGCTCCTGTGCAGCCCTGCTCTGCTGCAGCAGTGGGCACATGCAGCCCTGCAGCTCCCGTGCAGCCCTGCTCTGCTGTGCTGGGTGCAGCACTCGCTGCAGTGGAGCTGCTAGGACACTTGTAGGCTGTATGCCACTTGTCAGGTGTTTGGTGGTTGAGGCTTTTCCCTGGGAAATGCAGAAATGCCAGAGCCACTGCCATCTCCTTTTGCACAGCGAGCTCTCTCTGATGCAAACACACCAAGTGAAGTGCTCGGAATTTGCCGGGGCAGGTGCTGCAAAACTCAGCAAGGCACAAAAATCTTCCCAGAGACACCGTGATCTCAGATCCATGTATATACAGATCCATGTATATACAGATCCATGTAAATGCATCCCATGTAAATACAGATTTACGCATTTATCATTACTCATGCCAGTAATAACAGTTCCACTGAAGTCACTACAGCTACATGTATAAAATGAAGCACATGTGTAAGATCAGGATCTAAATATGGAACAGGCAAATTCACCTGCAGCTATGGCAACTGCACCTGGAACTGCAGATGCACATACTTGCACAGGCCTCTCTTATGTGTAGGGGCTGACCGGGAATGTAAAGACATATGAAAAACTGGTGGAAAAGGCAAGACCAGAAGCTGGCTCTTTTGTTCCAAAACTCCAGATTTATCCCTTGCATCTTAATTTCTGACAGTGTTCTGCACTCGTTATCTCTGCAGCTCTGTAATTTGCTTTAGAAGGGGTTGAGGACACCGCAGTGCACTCAGACATCAAGGCCTTCTGCCATCTCTCCTGCTCCTTCAATCTGGGGACTCAGCCCAGCAATCAGCACTGTTCTTAACTTCAAGCACAGAAATGTTTTGTGCCACCCTGAGTGGCCATCAATAACTCAGCAGCAGGAGAGCAGCCCTGTGCAGAGTTTGGGTTTCTTCACAGGGCTGGCACTGATGCTGGCTTGTGTGCTTAACTGAAGTGTTCTTGGCTAGGGGCCAGCTTGCATTCCTCTAAGCAACCAAACTCCTTGATAATTACTCCTTTTATTTTTGTAATTCTCCTCATCTCATCGTGCCAAGTTATCCCCCAGATATTCTGCTCCTGGTACATTGAAGTGTCAGACACGCTAAAATATTTCAGTAAGTTACATTCTTGGTTTGTTTTCTGGATTTTGCATTGCAAAAAGCAGTAGAGACAGGAGCTGTATTTTACAGTTCCGGGACACCTGGGCTCAGAATCCCTGTCAGGAGCATCCACCCCGAGTTGTGTGTGGATGGCAGAGGCCGGGAAAATGAGCAGAACTCTGCTGCTGTCCTTGTGCTTCGCAAAGCGGCTCCAGGCACTTTCTCCAGCTCTTGTGATTCCCTTCCTGAGTCGCTGCAGCCAAGTAATTGTTTCATCATGTTGCTCTGAAATATTTTCCCATCGTGTCACCATCGCATCCAGTTCTCCAACCCAAGCTCCTCCGTTCACGTACAGAAAATCTGTCCCAAAGCATCCGCGGCCCCGCGCCCAGGTGGGCAGGGAGGGCACAGGGGAGGCTCGGGGGGTTTTGGTGCTTTGGAGACCTCGGGGTCCCTGCCACTGCCACCCCTGGGCACCGCCAGCGAGCTGCTGCTGCAATCTGCTGGCACGGGCGCGGGTTTATAGCAAACAAACAGGTCTGGCTGCGTGCGGGGCTGGGAGCGGAGACTCCCGCAGCTCCCGCAGCCCCTCACAGCTCCCGCAGCTCCCGCAGCTCCCGCAGCTCCCGCAGCCTTCCAAAGGTCCCACAGCCTTCCAAAGCTCCCAAAGCTCCCGCAGCTCCCGCACCTCCCGCAGCCTTCCAAAGGTCCCGCAGCTCCCGCACCTCCCGCACCTCCCGCAGCTCCCGCAGCTCCTGAGCCAGCGCTTCTCCAGCTTCAGTTTATAGGATTTATTCTGCCATTGTACGGAACCCGGACCTCCCCGAACCTCTGATTAAACCCCCCGAGCTCTGGGGAGGCGCTGCGGTGTCCGTGGAATCTGTGATACAGGAACCCCAAAAGCGAGGGCCAACAGGCCAGGGCAAGGTGAAAACCACATCGAGATCACAGTCTTTCTTAATCTTTAGCTAGCTGGAAATTATTGTTGGAATTTGTTATTGTTTATTGTTATTATATGAATAATTTCCATAGTAAATATATTTTGGGGGGAAAATTTATAATAAATGGGAATTAAATTCGGCACTACTTCGTGAAATTGCGGCACCCAGTTGGGAGGTTTGGAATTAAACATGTCACTGTTGTAAATGCAAATCAATTATCTTAAGCAAGTGTTAACCCACTTCTCCTCATTTTGAATTCCAGCCCTATAGTTTCCCACATCTATCCACCAGCGTGTCTAGGAGGGGAGAAACGCCTTTTACTCAAAATAAAACATTTGAACCATTGAGCGGGTGGGAAATGATCACAAAAGGCAAGCTGGGTTCCAGTGGAGTTTCCCATTCCCTGCAGATCCAATGCAGCACATTTAGGGAACGAAGGCCCTGCCAGCCCTGCGAGCTGCAGTGCCCAGGCAGCATGGCATTTATTTGGCACAGGAGCAGCATGGCATTTATTTGGCACAGGAGCAGCAGGGCTTGGATTTGGCACAGGAGTAGCATGGCATTTATTTGGCACAGGAGCAACAATTAGTAGAGAAAGATGCACGAATTTTCCTGCATCTTCTAAGAGTCACCGATGGAAAGCAGTGGGGAAGGTGGAAAAGCAGCACCACAGTGTCAGAACTGCTCTGGGTTGCACATGCCTTGGGCAGGTAACAGAGTGATAATTGAAGAACTGCTTTCAAAACTATAATTGCATTTTTAAATATATATTTTTAACTGCTACATATGATTTGCTTTGCAGAACTAAGCACTGCTGAATTCAAACACATTATAAACCAGTGCTTTGAAAGGGGATGCCAGTGCCAGGGATTTACAGGCTGACTTCTACAGAGAAAAACCTCAGTTATTTTAGTAGCAATAAGAAAGACCTGTAGAAATTAATCAGTGGTAATACATCATTTGAAAATAAAAATAAAATAAAAATAATCATAAAAATAAAACTAAAATTAAAAATAAAAACTAAAACTAAAACTAAAACTAAAACTAAAAATAAAAATAAAAATAAAAATAAAAATAAAAATCCAAAATGAAATGCTGCTTATAAATGTCTATAAAACTGAGAGAAGCTCTCTGGAGTTCTCTGCATGGTTTGCCTACCACGAGCTGTCCTGAGTGGCTTCAGGAAGAGAAGCTCAGCAAGCCCTGAGGCCAACTGAGACATTCCAAGTCCTGCTCTCAGCCAGCAGAATCTTATTTGTCATGGGAAACTAAATCAATATTTGGACCTGAGACACTGTTTGGACAGAGATTTTCCAATCCCTCCACTGCAATTAGAAAAGGTATTTAGAATCTTTTGTCTACTTTAGTGCTTGGAATTTTCTCAGATTCATTTACAAGCTATTTTTTACAGACTATTATTTTCTAGGAAATGTTTTAATTACCTGGGCTTTTTCATATGCTGTTTTAGAGGGCAGAGTATTTCATGGCCTCCATGCATTTAATGGCACTACAAAGATTCTACAATGTAAGTTATGAGGGTAATACAAGATTAAGAATGAAGGCTTGGGGAATTCTCTTTCCAAGTCTTTCACAGGTTCCTTCTGAGACACTATAAAATTTGTGTGTTTATGGCCATAATTTTCTTGTCTGTACAAAAAATCATTGCTGGACAAGGTTCCTCCTGAGCTAGAAATCTGTCATCCCAATTTGGAGATTCCTTGGAACACAGCAGTAACTGGAACATGGTTCTTTAGACTGCAGCAAGGCCGGCCCGGCTCTCCTGCAGCGGGGCAGGAGGGTTTGAGGATGGGGATTAGCTCCTTCATGCCTGGCAGAGCTCAGCCTCCAAAACTGGACTAGTATTTAAACAGATATAAATACCTCCAGTACATCTTATCTTTCAACCCACCCTGCCTTCCAGCCCCCACAAACCGAACTCTTGTTGGAAACTTCGTTATTTAGGAAGAAAGAAAGGAAGAAAGAAAGGAATGTATCTGAGGACATCTCCAGTCCTGCAGCAATCCCACCTTCGGCAGCGCTGGCTCTGCCTGGGAGCGCTGCCTGTGACTTTGGGTGACGTTGTGCGGCCTCCAGCAGAAGAAGAAAATAGGATCTAAGGATGTGGATAAGTTTCGTAATGATACCAATGGTAGAATAAACAGCCACGGGAGGCTGGGGCAATCACCGTCACGAGGGACAGCCAAGACAAGATCCAACGTCTGTCCTGCCTGCAAGAACTTGAGTCACGCTGCTGCAGCAGCGAGCTCACCCAGGGAATCTATTTTAGGGGCTCGTAAAAACAACTGAACTGCGCTGCACAAATGAAAAAGCAAATGGGGGAAGTCTGTGCAGTGCTACCCCTGCCCTGCTCAGCTCTGGGACAATCAGGGAGCGTCAGGGAGGGCTCCAGTGATGGACCTGCAGGAGGCTCTGATGGTAAGAGTCAAAAAAAGCAGAGCAGTTCTTCCAGTAGAAAACATGTTTTGCTTAAAGAGACGCTGGAAATAAGTGACAAGTTTCAGATTTGTCCTGCAGCCCAGGGCTGTTTGTGTGGAATTTATAGGAACAAATTCAAGGCCGCTGTCTTTGCACTGAAACCCCCTTTTGTGCTCAGCTGTCAGAGCGCAGGCAGCAAAGGAGTTTCTTTCCCCAGGCGCTGGGAATCTGTATGTAAAAACTTCACGCTTAAATTTGGCCTAACAGGAAAATGGAAAATGCTGACTAAGCCCTGATCCTTTGCCCAACTCCCTCCACGTAACCAGCCCGGGAGTGTTCACTCCTTACAGCCCTTAGAGCAGGGAATACCAGCGGGAGCTGCGGCCAGGCTGGCCCGTCCCAGCACAGGCAGAGCCCTGGATCTCCCCAAAACAAAGTCCTGCCTGCTGCAAACCTCCTGCTCCTCCTCTGCCACCCCCACTTGCCTGTCCCTTGCCCCAGCAAACACCTCTCAGCAGAAGATCCACCTGCAGTTTTTAGGAAAGTGTCTCCAGAGAAAAGGGAAGGGGGCGGTTCAGGAGCCTCTCACCTGGTTGGGTCTCATGGGAGCTTCCTGAGCAATGCCCGAAATTACCGAAATCCAACAGAAATGCTACTTTCTCATGTTTATTCCTGTAAACTACAAACACAAGAAATGCTGAATCGTAAAGAATAGAAACTCTGTAAAGAAAAAAAAAAATCAAACACAAACAAAACCTCATTTCAGGCTTCCTCCCATACTTTTTGTTCCTCCCTCCCACTTCAAACTCGGTGTTATTTGCCAAAGATTGGTCATGGTTTGGATAGCACATCTTGCTCTACACGTTCAAAACAGCATGAAGTGCAGAAAAAAACCCAACACAAACACCTCCTCCCCAAACAACACCCAAGCAGCAACTAAAGCAGGTGATTAAAGGAAATAAAATGAGGCAACAAGAACCGGCTAAGGCTTCCAGCTCTGCTCTTTGCTGAGTTTCTCTTGGGGGTTTTGGGGTTTGGTTTTGGTTATTGGGGGTTTTTTGTTGTTATTTTTTTTTTCTTTCACTCAGAGAAAGTTAAAAACTTACAAAAATCCCTATCCCTGATCACAGCATTGAGCCAGAATCAGCTGGAATTTCAACCCTGTGTTTAATCTAACTTTAAACATGCCTTCAAAATAAAACAAGCTACTTTTTTTTAACCTAGTCATAAAGTTTATTAAAATTGTTCATTAATGCTTCAAATGTAGCAAGAATGCATAGATCCCAAAATATACATATGTATTTTCTTATAGAAATAGATTATTCTTTATAATAAAAAAACTGTAGGAACATCTTTAACAGATTACTCAATCCATGACTGACAGTTACACGAGATTGCATCATGTACACAGCATTCCCAGCCATGCTTAAAGGATTGCATCACTTTGCCCTCGCTCTCCTCTGGCTCTTTTAAATAACCCAGCGCCCAGCAGAGCCCGCCCGGGCCGGGGCCGGGGTCCCTCCGCCCGCCCCGCTGCAGCCCCGGCCCCGCTCCGACCCCGCGCGGCGGCGGAGCCTTCCGCCAACATGTCGATAGAGACAAAAAAAAAAAAAAAAACAAATCCAACAACAACAAGAGCACAAATTGAAACCAAAGCCGCCCGCCCGCCGCGGGCTCTCCCCTCGGCCCGGCCCCAGAGCGCGGAGCGGGGCCGGGACCGGGACCGGCGGCTCCGCTGCCCGCCGCCCGGCCGGGGGTCAGCAGCGCGGCGAGGAGGCGAGCAGGGGCTCGGGCAGCTGTTTGAACAAGTTCCTGAGGGTGCTCAGCTCCCGGGAGAGCTGCTCCACCTTCTTCTGCAGCCGCTCGTTCTCGGCCGTCAGTTCCAAGACTTTATGCTGCGTCTCCAGGTTGCGCATTTTGGCTTTGTCGCGGCTCTTGCGCACCGCGATGTTGTTCCTCTCCCGGCGGAGCTTGTACTCGTCGCTGTGCTTGTCCACGCACTTCTTGGGCTTGTTCTTGCCCGCCGGGGCGGCGGAGTAGCCCCCGCCGGCGGCGGCGGACTTGGAGGACTCGGAGGGGTTGGGGGTGCCGGGGGGGCTGGAGGAGGACGAGGTGGACAGGTTCCCGCTGCTGCCGCTCGGCACCGACTGGTAACCCAGGTAGGAGCGCACGGTGCTGCCGTAGGGCGAGGACATGCCCCCCGGTCCCGGCCCTGCGCCCCCTTCTTCCTTCCGGGGCCCTTTGCAAGAGTCCAGGGTCTCGAAGACCGGCTCCACTTTGGTTTCCACGATCTGGGGCGGGAAGCAGCCCTGCAGCCCGCCCGGCTTGTGGCTCTGGCTGGCGCAGGGGTGGCTGTGCCGGGCGAGGCTGATGTAGGTGTAGTCGGGCTTCTTGCCGCCGCCGCTGCCTTTATAGTCCTCGGCGAAGAGATCGGAAAGGAAATCTTGGCCGGCGCCGCTGCTGCACGGAGGCTCAAAGTTGCCCCCTGCTGCTGCCGCGGGAGGCGGCGGCTGCGACGCCAAAGGCTCCAGGTACGGGCTGAAGTCGATGGCTCGCTCGTGGTCCCCGACGGTGAGCTCGGTCATGGAGCGGCCCCCGGCCGCCCGCGGGTGCAGCTTGTTGAGAGCAGCCAGACAGTCCGCCTCGTAATAGAAATTAGCCACTTCCATGGATTTAAAGGCGGGCGGCTGGATGGGGAGGCATGCTGCGTCCCAGGCCACCAGGCGTTGCATGAAAGCAAAGGGGGATGCGGGGAGGAGGAAAGGACGCAGGGGGCCCCCCCCGGCAGAGGGTCAAGCTGCCGCCGTCAGGGTGGGGGGCTCCAGACCCTGCCGCGGTCTCTGGCCTGGGCACGGCCCCGCGGCGCTGCCCGGCCGGGCTGGATCAGTCCCTGCGGCGCGCCGGGGCTTCACCGCTCCGGCAGCTGCGGCGGGGGCTGGCGCGTCTCCTCCGGACCATCTGGTTCTGGGTCCCGTGTCCTAAAGTCTCTGACTTAGGAAAGTTCCTTTCCCCAGTTATTTATAGGGGCGGTGGATCCCATAGCAACAGGCGCGTCACCGCCTGGCCGCCTGCCACTCCGCACGCTCGGCGCTGCCGGTCCCGGCCCCGGAGGAGGCTCCCGGGGCGGGCGCGCCGGTGCGCTGCGCTGCGGGGCGGTGCGGTGCGGTGCGGTGCGGTGCCCGCCGGGCCGGGCCCGAGGGACGGGCCGGGTGCGGGCCCGCAGGTGCGGGAGGCCGGGGCTGGCCGGGACGGCAGCGGGCAGCGGGCAGCGGGCAGCCCCGGGGACAGCGTGGGCCGGGCACTGCCGCTGCCCCGTGCTCTGCCGGGGCACCGCACAGCGAGGGGCGGCAGTGCCCGGGACCGGCAGTGCCCGGGGCTGGCAGTGCCCGGGGCCGGCAGTGCCCGGGGCCGGCAGTGCCCGGGGCTGGCAGTGCCCGGGACTGGGCACAGAGCGCTCCGAGTCTCGTTTCACCCTAGGGGAAGTCAAGGCAGGAGAGATTTTCCCAAGTTCTTTTGGCAAAGAAGGGGGAAAGCTGCCCACCAAGCCGGATCCCGTTACTCTGAGTCCCGGGCTTTCTTTGGTGAATCCCCCTGGCGCAGAAGTGCCCACAGGACGTGCCCAGAGCCGCTGGCCAGGGGCCGAGCGCTGAGGCCGGAGCCGGGCACTGCAGGGCACTGCCCCCGCTCCCCCGGCGGCCGCGGGCAGCCGGAGCCCAGCCAAGGCAGCGCTGCCTCCCGGCGCTCCCAGCACCCATGGGGGCCTGAACGTTTGTCTTGGCGTATTTGCTCTGCACGATGTGGTGCAACTGTCAGGGCACCCACGGGAACCGGGAACGGGGAACCGGCTCTGGAGCCAAAGGAGACGGAATGGGGGTCAGAGGAGAGTGAGGTTCCTGCATCAGAGGGTGGAATCCAAGAGTTTTGAGATTTGCGGGGTAAGTTTGGGAAGGAAACTGAATCCCGATGTCCGTTTTAATTAAAGACACCCACCTTGGGAATCAAACTTATATTTTCACTCTCTTACTCCCACATTTACCTGTCTACAAGCTGATGATTCATGCCCAGAATAAAGGACATTAATTTAAAACAAAACATATAATTAAAGGAAGTAGGAGTGTCCTCCCTCAGTAAAGAAGACCTAGCACTGCAGGGAAAATGACACTGCCTCTTAGAATAATGTGAAGCAATCCTGCGGTGTGGGAAATATTGTAACGTTAAGCCAGAGGAACAGGTATTGCATTATATGATTCAAACAGTCAACTGTTCTTAATGTTCAAACCTCAGAACTCTGAAAAGAGGAAGAATTTAAGAATCAGTCAGTGGATGATCAGACTTTTTCTTTCTTTCTTTCTTTCTTTTTTATTTTTCTTTTCATGTTTAATAGGATTTATTTGTTTGTTTCCATAACAAAAGCTCCCTAACAGGTTTTCAGGCTTCAAATATTTCTAGTTCCATCTTTATCTACCAAGTTAATCTTTGGTGAATGCACTAGAGATTAAATTGGAGCTGGGCCTGGCCAGAGAGCTGGGTCTGGAGATTGTAGTTGGAGCCCATACCTTCATAAATACAAACATCTGTATTGGGTGCAAATACTGGCAAGCTGCAGTGAGCCAGGGCTTGTTCTTCTGGCTGTTTACTCCCTCATCCTGTGCCTTTATCCTGCATTCTGATCTGGCAGTTACATCCAGTGGCTGCCCTAACTGGCCCTTCCAACCGAACTCTTAAAAATCAGTCTCGTGTTTCCTACCCCCAAACGGTCCCAGGGCCCCGGGGCAGGAGCCCTCCTGGGTGCTGACCTGCTCCAGGCACAGCTGGTCTGCCCTGGCATTGCCCCAACGTGTCCACAGCTCGCCGTGGTCCTCAAGCTAAAGTCAAATGCTAAAGCCGCTTGGTAAAGTTCTCGAAGAGATTTTCACCATGGTTTTGGGGATCTGTGTTTGCCCTCTTCAGATTTCTGCCCTGTTCTGGGCAGCTCTGCAGCAGAAAGTTGTATTCCTGCCGGGGTTAATCCTCCCTAAGGAAAGGAAAGGAAATGTCTGTGCAGCTGTCATGAGAAGCAGATTCTATCACCGGGGCCCACACCTGCTCCGCCGGCCGCTGAGTAATGCCGCAGTCACCCCGACCACGTCAGCCGGGCGGTAATTCAGGTCGGGTGCCCGGCCTGTCCCCTCCTTCCCTTCTCCCCCTCACCTCCTCTCTGCCTGGATCCCTTTCAACTTCCTCCAGCTCACCTCAAATCCCAGATCCATCTCCCGGAGCCAACGGCCGCTCTCAGCTTCTCATGGGAACCTTGTTGGCGGGACTAACCACGGACCCAAAACCCCAGCGTTCCGCAAGCAGGTTTTGGGCTAACTCTGGTCTCTTTTCAATTATTTCTGCACTTGTCACAACAAATGCACGGCCAGAAACGGGGGTTTGGAAATGGGAACAGGTGCAGAACGAGGCTCACACCACAGGACTGAGCCGAGGTCTGGGCACACAGGGCTCTGTCCCTGCGAGTGCCTGGCTCGGCCTTGCCAGATGTGCAGACACTGCTAATAATTGTCCTGGAAATTGTCCTGAAAAGCTCCTCAGAGGTGCTTTAGGCAGGGAGATGCAGACATTCCTGGTTAAGGGACCCAGGCACTGGCAGCAGCCCTTCAGCTTGTCTCCCAGCAGAGCAATTTTCATTAGAAAAGCAGCACTTCTGTGAAAAGCACCTTCCTTCTAGTGATTTCATCATTTCTTTTTTTTTTCAGAACTATTCAGCTGAGGGAGGAGACAGCAAAAGTCCCAAATTACTTAGCAAGAATATAACATTTTTGAGAAAAAAAATCTGATGCAATAGCATTGAGGTTCCTCTACATTCATATGTAAAACAATCCAGGCACAGGGAGAGGAACAGAAGGAGACCAGCATGGTGAAAAGGTGGAGGGAAGACTCTCACCCTCACTGCTCATCTCTGTCATGAATTAAACTCTGCTCTCTCTTTCTACTGTAGAAGCTTCAACTTTGCAGCTCAGACCTGCAGTAAAGCATCACAGAGGAATTTTCTTCCTGGAAATTGTCTTTTTTTCCAGGATTTCTTGCAAACTTTCCAGTTCACACACTCCAGGTCTACAGCAGCTGCCTCTGGAATGCCACCAGCTTTGGGGAGATGCTGTGAGTTTAGTGGGGACGGCTCAGACACTGGAGTGTTTATCAGAAGGTCTCTGGACCGAGGGTCAAACCCTAGAAAGAGCCTGACTGACAGTTCTGATGTTTCTTGCTCAGTTTTGCCCCATTTCTTATTTCCCTGGCAGTAGCTGTCAGCAGGTCAGTAAGATCAGAGCTGCCTGGGGCTGGAGCTGCTCGCCCACCCTCCGGAGCTGCAGCAGAGGGGCAGCAGGGGCAGCGGGGCAGGAGGGCGATGCCAGCAGCCACAGCCACAGCAGTGCTGAGGTGCTGTGGGAGGGGTTGGAGGTGAGGAGGAGAACAGGAGGGACCCCAGAGCAGTGTCCGTGCAAAAAGCACGGAAGGTCTCTGGGGGGTAGGAGGGGACCTTGCCTAAAAGAGCGATGTTGCAACAAAGGCTGTAAAATAGAGAAGTAACATTGAAATTTATTTCTGAGCATGTTGAGCCCTTTTTTCCCCTTCTCCCTCGCCCCAGGTCTCTCCTCATTCAGCTGCACACCATATGCCAACATCAGCTCACCAGCTGCACCTGGCAGAGCACAGGTTTGAAACCACTGCTCTTCACTTGCTGTTCTCTGCTGTAAAACAGCAGCCCTTGATGAATGTCAGGCAGGGACAATGTCTCAGCTCAAGGGAGAGGCTGGCTCTCCTTCTGTCTGCCCCAGCTCAGGCCAGGCTCGAGCCTTTGCTTCATTTGAACACGAAAAGGGATTGGCACAGGCTTTCCCCCCCTGCCCCACGGCTGGATGCTGTGCTGGCAGTGCCAGGGCAGGCTGTGTCTCCTGGCCTCCTTTTGTCACAGACCGGGGTCCTCCCCCAGCGCTCCCTCACCCTGTTCCCGTGTGACACGGTGATGGGCTGGGACATGGTTTTTGTTGGTCTTCTGCTGCTTTTCTCTCACCTCTGACCCAGCAGGCTCGGCCTTTGCAGCGCTGCGTTGCTCAATCCCCTTTATCTCCACGCTGCTCTTTGCCCCAGCGGGTGCGCGGAGACGACACCTGGAGACTGACACCGGTGGGACAACATCAGCCAAACGCCCTCCCGACCAGACTGAAAATTTTCCAGAGCAAAGCTGAGGTCAGAGCACCCACCCTGCGGCGCTGAGAAACAAGGAAAGGAGGAAGAGTCAGGACACCAAGGCCCATGGAAGCACAGGCCACAGTCTCCATCCTGCGTGGCACAGAAAGCCCCTCAGGAGCTGTCTGTCGGAGGGATGTGGGCTGGCAGTCTGAGCAGAGACAGTGAGAGGGGACTGTATTTTATGAGTAGCCTGTTTCCTTGTGCTCCATAAAAATGGCAGAGAAGTTGCTGCCCACTAGGTTTCAAAAGTTCTCTGTAATCGCCTGACATTTCCCGGGTAATTGCAGCCTCCTGCTTTGATGAATTTGTTACAGATCCTGCATTTATGACATCTAGAGATGTCATTCAAAAGATCCATCAAGAGAGATGAATTCTATCCTTCCAGGGTACCCTGCGAAGTGTCAGAAGTTTCTAGTAACAGGACTTGGTAATTCATTTAGGAAATTTCTAAAAGAGGAGAACTCTTCTACAGTCCTGAGGCTGTGGGACAGACAGCTTGAACTCCATGGGGTGTATGGCAAGGGGCAACATAAAACAAGGGACGTCTGAGAGGGGGTGACAGGAGAAGGGGCTTAGACAAAGAAATAGAAGATTTTTTTCTTTATTAAAAGCATTAGAAGTCTGTGCTCTAGACTGTACAAATACTTGTTTTCCATCTGCTCTCATCCCGTGTCGAGCACCACAGGGAAAGCGGGGCTGCCAGGGAATCGGTCCGGGCTTGTTGTTTGTGAGCCCTGGCACTCGGAGCAGCCCCGGGGCCGGTCTGTGCCACCCGGCAGTGGCTGTGCGGCCGGGCTGCCGGGCGGGCGGGGGGACCGCGGTGCTCTGTCCTCCGCACGCCGCGCTCCTCGGCCCCGGCCATCTCCCCACCTTCGCATTTTCGGCTTTGGACGGGAGCCGTGGGAGTGGCTGTTCAGCTCTGCCACCCACTGACACTTTCCCATGCCAGAGAGAGTCCGGCGAGGAGCCGCAGCCGGTTCCTGCTCCCCCGTGCCCCGGGGCTCGGGCGGACCGGGCGGCACGGCGGAGCGGGCAGCTGCGGGGCCGCGGGGGCTGCGCTCGGCCGGGGGATGCGGCAGCAGCCGGGACGGGGCCGGCGGGCACCGGTGGCACCAATGGCACCAGTGGCACCAGTGGCACCAGTGGCACCAATGGCACCAGTGCCACCAGCGGCGGCTCCCGCCTCCCCGGTGCGGGGAAAGGAAGGAGCTCAGTGTGGATGGCTCCGGGCAAACGGGCTCCGCAGCCGTAAGAGCTTTCCCGGTCCCGTCCGGGTCCGTCCGGCCCCGCAGGGCTGAGGGGCGAGGACTGGGCGAGGCTGCCCCGGCAAGGAGACCCCCGAGCGCCGCCCTGGGCCACATCCCGATCCCGGTCCCGGTCCCGGTCCCGGTCCCGATCCCAATCCCTATCCCGGTCTCCGTCCCGGTCCCAATCCCGATCCTCGCCCCTCCCCGATCCTGATCCCGATCCGGATTCCGATCCCGATCCTGATCCCGGTCCCGGTCCCGGTCCCGGTCCCGGTCCCGGTCCCGGTCCCGGTCCCGGTCCCGATTCCGATCCCGATCCTGATCCCGGTCCCGATTCCGATCCCTGTCCTCGCCCCGTGCCCGGCAGCAGGCTTGGAGCGCCACCTAGCGGGCGGGGCCGTGCCGGGCGTTACCGGGACCGGGGCCGTGCCCGGCGTTACCGGGGCCCGGACTGTGCCCGTTCTCCTCTAACTTACACGTTCGCTGGGGCACGGGCGGCCGCCTGCCGCAGACCCGCCGGGGGTGTCCCGGCACCCCGGTTAACAACGGCTGCGTGAGCACCGAACTGTCACCATGCTCACTTCCCAGGGGCCACCACAGGCACCGACACCGGCCCCGCTGTCGCCGCTGCGGCGGGTCCCGGGCACGCGCGGGCGCTGCCGCGGGAACAGCGCCCCGCGCCGGCAGAGGGCGCGCCAGGCACCGGGCGGAGGGGGCGGTGCGAACGAGACCACCCGGCCCCGGCCCGGCCCCGCTTCCGCCTCCCTCCTGGACCGGACCGGACCGCGCCCGCCGCCCGGTCCCGCCCCGGCCCCGCTTCCGCCCTCATCCCATCCCGGACGGGACCGGACCGCGCCCGCCGCCCCGCCCGGTCCGACCCCGCTTCCGTCCCCATCCCGAACCGGACCGCGCCCGCCGCCCCGCCCCGCCGGGTCCCGCCCGGTCCCGCCCGTGGCCGCCCCCGCCCCGCACTGCGCCGCCGGCCGTGCCGCCGCGCCATTGGCTGCTGCGCGGCGGGCGGCGCTGCCCATTGGCCCGGCGGGCGCGCGGCGGCGGCAGCGATTGGCGGGCGGCGCGGGGGCGGGGCCCGGCCCGGCGCAGCGCGGCCCGGTCCGAGGCTCGGGCGGTCCCGCGGCCCTTCCCGGCCGGACATGGCCCAGAGCGGCCCCGGGGCGGCCGCGCCGCGGGACGAGCCCGCCGAGGAGCCCGAGGGCGGCGGGCGGCGCTGGGGCGCTCAGCACGCCGGGGCCCGCGAGCTGGCCGAGCTCTACTCGCCAGGTGAGGCGGCGCGGCGGGCGGGGCCCCGGGCCGGCCGTTCCCCTCGAGCGCCGCTCTGCCCGGGCCCGGTTCGCCCGCGGCCGCCTCCCCGCGGGCCCGGTTCCCCCCGGAGGAGCGGGAAGGGGCGGCCCGGGGCTGCCGGCCCGCGGCTCCGAGCGGGGCTGCGGCACGGGCCGGGCCGCGAGCGGGAAGGGAAGGGAAGGGAAGGGAAGGGAAGGGAAGGGAAGGGAAAAGGAAAGAAAGGAAAGAAAGGGAAGGGAAGGGAAGGGAAGGGAAGGGAAAAGGAAAGAAAGGGAAGGGAAAGGGAAGGGAAGGGAAGGGGAATGGGAAGGGAAGGGAAGGGAAAAGGAAAGAAAGGGAAGGGAAGGGAAGGGAAGGGAAGGGAAGGGAAGGGAAGGGAAGGGAAGGGAAGGGAAGGGACGCGCTGCTCGCCACAGCCGGCAGACATCCAGCCAGCCTTTCCCCGTCGCGCCAGTGTGGCCGCAGCACACGGTAGCCCCGGCAGCCTTTAACAGCGGCAGCCTTTAACAGCGGCAGCCTTGCCCTCGGAAATCTGCTCAGCCGCTGCCCTCCAGGCTTGGCACCTCAGAAAGGGGCACAGGGATGCTTCAATTCCTGTTCGCTCCAACTGAAGCTTGGAACTCGTCAAACGAGCTTCAGTTTGTCGTTTGGGTGCTCAGTAAATGACTGTGGAAATAATTGCAAATTCCGTGTTAAAAAGCCATAATTTGTTTTTAGCTCACAGTGTGAGCAATGCTGGGTATTCCTGCCATTCCTAGTGAATCCATTCTCTGGTGAAGAATTAGGGAAGAGGAGATGTGTTTTCAGTATCTTGTGGTTTCCAGCAGATCAGCTGAGCCCAGCTGGCACATCCAAGGCAATTCCTGCACAAGTAGGGCTTCTTACTCACGCACAGCCATGTGATGATAAGAAATCCAAGGCCTTTGTCGGTTTGTGTGACTGGGCCAAGTCTGCCTGTTTCAGTTTCTTTTGCTCCCCTTGAGCTTGCCTGGAGCAGGTTCTTTGTGACACCTTTCAGCTGCTCTGGTCCATCTGGGACCGATTCCTGTGCTTTACACAGAAGCAGTTCCTGATTTTACCACTGCTCTGGCTCATAAGGAGAAGATTTTCCTCCCCAAAGAGCTTGCTGCTCTTCTCACTGCTGTACCACACGTACAGTGCTATGTCAGGGAGCTGAGGGTGTATTAGATATGCAGGTTTCTTCTGGAATTACATAAATAATTTACATAAGCAATGCCAGAATATGTATTATGGTGGAAGCGTATCATGTTCAAATTCTGAATCCATAAGAATGGGGATTGCATTGAATTGTGCAGAGTGAACGTGACTGGAATATTTCCCTGATTTCTTTAAGGACATGTTCTGTGGCTTTGGCAATTCATTCCTTCCCAGACGTTGGGATTTGAGTGCTCTTTAAACACAAGTTATCAGCGCTGACTCAGTTCCTTGAGTGATTTGCCTTCCCAGGGCAGAGCTGAGGCTGCATTTTGAACCTGGATATCTGGACAGCCTTGCTGGATCCCTGTGTTCAGATTACAGAGGTGTTTGCACACGCTGAGCTCAGGGGACCTGCCAGCCTCCTTTCCAGCACTCAGCTGTTGATGAGGATCTACCCACTTGGCTCCTCTAATCAGTGTGGTTTTCTTATGCAGGAAGTGCGTGTTAATTAACTCTTACTTTCATTACTCCAGGGATCTGTTTATAGAATCACTCACGTTGTGACCTGATGCTGCTGTCAAATATGGCTGTTCTTGTGTCTTAATTTAATTTTACTATTCTCTCCTCTGCTGCTGCACAGAGTGTTAATTTATGTACCCATGGCCCTTCTAGAGTGTCTAAAACTGACCTGTCCAAGTCTTTGTTCACACTTTCCAATATTGCCTTGTAGGCACATTGGAGGTAAGACTGATCCTCCGTTTCTGTTCCTACTTTCCCTGCTCGTTGTGTGGTACAGTGAGAAGGAGGACTTGATTTAGCATTTAGGAGGAGAAATTTGATCAGGCATTAGGTCAGCAGAGAGGAGGAGTAGGACAGAGGCTGGACACCTGCCAGGCCCGAGTGTGCCTCTGCTCCTGGGAGCACGTGCACCTCTCAGGAGCCCCCCTGAGCCTTCCTTGTCTCTGCTTTGCCAGAGGGATGGGCAGGGGCTGTGGGGCGGCTGCTCCAGGGATCCTGGGCAGGAGGAGGCTGTGCCCACTGACCCCTACAACAGGCAGGGACTGGCCTGGCAGCTCCTGGGGGCATTAAGAGCTGCCTGCAGCCTGGCCCTGCTGGTGACAGCTCAGATCTTCTTGGCCTTGGGTATTAAAGGTCTGTGTCTGTGCCCTGATCCTGCAGGTCTCACCCTGAGTGTTCCCTGCGCTCTGCCCCGTGCCTCGTGGGGATCCAGCAGTGAAGAGCAGGGAGCAGCTTTCTGTGCTAAGCTGATACTCCCAGTGTTACCATACTCTGACGTGCCTGCTCCCTTTCTATAGACAGTAAATGATTTTTTATAGAAGTACAAAGTGGTACAGCAAGGTGCAGGAGAGAGTTTGTGCCAATTCTCTCTTTTCTTGGTCTGTCCCTTGTCATCTCAGAGTGGCTGGGAGTTGTCAGCCTTTGCCTGGAGCAGGAAGGCACAGACAAGACAGCAGTTCAGGGAGAAGCTTCAGGGGAATACTTGTGACGTTAGACAAGCCATTCCAGGGCCACCAAAATACAGAAGGGTGAGAATGGCGCTCTTCCCTGTTAGTACAGCAGCTTTACTTAAAATCTCAGAGCTTGTAAATATTACAGATCACAAGGTGATTTAAATATGTTTGAGGCCAGAAATTTGTTCCCAGATTCAGCCCTTCCAGCAACACTGAATATTGGATGAATTGCAAATTGAGAAAAGATGTGACGTGGAGGAAATTTATGCCAGCAGTCTCAGGGAGAGGGAAACTAGGACAGTGTGAAATGAGTGAAATTATGTCTGATTTGGCCTTGTTAATTGGACAGGGGCAGAGGGAAGAGGTTAGTAGTGGCTTGGGGAAGAGGGATGTCATTTAAGAAAATGTGTGCACCTCCCATAGTGCACAGAAATAAATTTCTGTTTCAGTTCCCTGTCAGACAAACGGAGCAAGACATCCAGGCAGTAGAATGGTCTGTCTTTGTTACTTCAGGCTTCAAAATGTCCTCTCAGATAAAAGTAAAACATGCTTTTTCCCTTGTTCTTTCCAACAGGAAAGAGACTGCAAGAATGGATCTCTGTCATCTTATGCTTCTCTCTGATCTGCTTCAATTTTTACAATCTCCTCTTGTACTTGCGGCTGGAGCACACGCCCTCGGTTCTCGTTGGGATTTGTAAGTAGGAGCTGTTTGCTGCCTGCCCAAGGCAAGGCTCATGTGATGTGGGACCCTTTAGGCTTGGCTTCCTGCTGGAAAGGGACAGGGACATCTGTGTGCGAGCCTCTGCAACTGAGGCCATCTGCAAAACGTGTCACTGCTTTGTCTTTATGTTTCAGTGGCTTCTCAGTCTCTCAGAGGGGAAGTTTTGATGTAGCAGAGTAAGTTTGGTGTTCTTGTGTAGTCACTGCAAATGTGAGGACCACTGAGAAGGAAAAGAGCTGTCAAAATGATCAGAGTTGGAAACAAAATACATCGCTCGACAGAAATATTCACAAGAACTTTCCAGAAAGCAAAAGCCCAAAGATGAGCTTGCTGGACAGGAATAAAAGGTGCTTCAGGCACCAAACTGGCTTCATTTCTGGGGACGGCAGGCTGAACACAAGAATTCTGGAGAATTGTGCTTTCATGTCAGGATGTGATGTTTGGCCTTTATTGTCCTGAACGATGACTTTTTCAAGGAGTATAAGAAAAGTTGATTCCACCTCTTCTGTGGAGGAGAGGAAGAACTAGTGAAGGATTCCAATAGAATGTTCAGCTCCTGTGCTTTAGAAAAAAAATAGCTTTGCTATAACCTGTGTGGGTGTGTGTTTTAGGAGAGAATGGTACGTGTTCATCATCAGTGCTGTGCATTGCTAATGAGTTCAAACAAAAGAAACAAAACCCACCCAAACCACTGCACTGGGTTCTTGCCTGCCCTCAGCTGAGGAGGTGCAGGTGTTGGGAGGAATGGAGAGAGCATGGCATGGGAACTGCTCCTTGGGATGGGGGCAGATCAGCCAAGGGAATCAGCATGATGATTAACCTGTGGTGCAATCTGTTTGCAGCTGGTTTTCATCTCAAAGTTAATATTGATAAAAGCTGGAGCTCTCTGATATCCTGGTTACCAGTTTAACTGATAAAGCAGCCAATTCACTGATAGTATTATTTAAGTAGTAGTGAATTATTAAAGTAGCAGAATCTGGATTCTGTGTAAATAAAGTGGTGTGGAAATAATGGATAGTGTGTACAAAAATGAGTGCCATAAAATAGTAAGTGCTTCAGGCTATCTTGTTTTGCTGCCTTCAACACATTGTTTCTCTAGGTAAAGTGTGAATGATGTCTGTAATTCACAGTGATTATTAGGTTTTATTGCATATTGTGCAAGTCATATCCATAAAAGTCCTGGTTCCTAAATACGTGAGCAGCTCCATGGACACAGTTGGGAATCCTGAGTCACCCACAGGGTAAGGTGTGTTCCACTGACAGCTTCCCTCACGCTTGGCTTGGAATGTGGACCTTAATCTGAAGTCATAAAATAAACATTCTGCTAATAAAGACGGAGCTGGAGATCCAGCTCCTGCCAGGTCTTTGGGAATCTGTTCCGGTGGGCTGGATCTGTTCTGCTGCACAGACCT
The DNA here is from genome assembly GCF_048771995.1 of Taeniopygia guttata. NCBI lineage: Eukaryota > Metazoa > Chordata > Aves > Passeriformes > Estrildidae > Taeniopygia > Taeniopygia guttata. The sequence continues at coordinate 14,744,892 of NC_133045.1, forward strand.
GTTCACTGCACGGGGACCCTCTGTGTGCTGTTTATAAATACGTATTTTCCTGTAGGAAATGAAGGACTTGAACATTCTGCATGGTTGCACTGAGCCCAAACGCTGTGTCTGTAACTAAAGGGTGTCACAGCTCCTTTCTCTGTGCCTGCAGAGGCACACAGCACTGTCACACGAGCACTTCTGCACGTGCCTTAACCTGGAGATTCTGGGGCAGGAGCTCTGCCCTGCCGTGCTGGCAGTGGGCAGCAGTCCCCCCCTGAGTGTCCCTGCCCCAGTGCTGGGCAGCATGGCACCGGTGCCCTGGCCCTGCTGGGTCACTCGGGGCCTGCAGGGCAGTGCAGCACGGAGGGACACCGTGGTGGCCTTGCTTCGAGCAGCTCAGCCTGTGTCATGTCCTGCTGACTAAGGATGAGCTTGCTGGACAGGGAGAGCCACGGGACTCTCTTGTCTCCCAGGTGGTTTAGCAGAGATGAGACAATTTCCTTCCCCTCCTCACCGTAAAACAAAAAAGAGAAAAAAAAAAGGAGTAGGCAGAGGATAGATTTCTGCCGTGGCTTGTGCTGACTCGAGTCATGCTCTGTTCTGGGCAGCCATGGAGCTGTTCCTCTTTCTGCAAGCTGAGAGTTGTGCAGATCTGAGTTTGGTGTTTTATTGGCATGCACACAAGCACCCAGTAAACTCTGGCTGCAGTGGGGCTGTGAGGGAGCTTGAACACCCCCGTGTTTCCCAGGGCAGCAGGACAGCATCCCTGCAGTGCCACAGAACCAGAGCAGTCTCTGCCACTGTAACTGAAGGTTGGTAGTGCCAGGGACAAGGCTGGCAAAGGGATTATTGTGTGGTAAGCAGAAAAGCCTCACCAAGACATGTAATATCAGGCTTGAAAGCCCTCACACCTTCAGGTGATCTTGTGGTGTCCAGCATATTCAATATACATGAGCTGAATATATAGTTCATATATTAATAACATCTAGATAAAAAGTTTGGCAAGTTACAGCATGAATCTTGGTTTTCATTTTCCTCTCCTTCCTCCTATTTTTGTACAGGGTTTTAAACCCCATTTTTCCAAGTTGGTTGACTTGTTTCAGGCATGTGACTGTTATCTGCAGTCACATTTGTTCATGACAAGGACTGTTCATTGCAGTCTTAAAAAAAAGAAGAGTTAACTTTGTGTTGTAACCTGTTTATATTCCTAGGAACTGCCCCACATAGGTCAGGTATCTTTAGGAACATCTTGTGACATGATACAAGTTACAATTAATTACTGCTCTCTTGAAAGATGGGCAACTGATTTGTTTTTTTAACCTATTTGAGGTACATGTTTCAGCATTGCAGAGGTTGTGGGTTAGCCAGAGAGAGCACACAGGAAGAAATCACTTAGTGCGGTTTCAAACCAGAAACTGGATCTCATCAAGGCCCAGAACCTCTTTGTTTCAAGCTCCAGCAGCTCTGCAGGGCTGCCCTTGGTCAGCTGCATTGCAGAGCCAGACATGAGTGTGTAACACACAAAAGGTGTGGCAGATGTTGGAGAAAAAACACTCCAGAGACATCAGTGTTGGCTGAAGTGAGTGCTGGGCACATGGCTCAGGTCTCCACGTCCTGCTGCCTCACAACTCCAAGGATGGCACTTCATCTTGGATTTATTAGGTGCATTAAAATGAGTTTCCACCTGAAATTTTGTTTTAAAAGGTTCTTGAAATTACACCAGAAATCTCAGCTAGCAAACGAAAGCGATCCTTTACTTCAGTGCTGGTCCAAGTAAGTTGGCTCTTTGTCACCTTCTGTCTCACCCACCTGAAGTAACCATCAGTACTTGGAATCTGTGGGCACCTTTGAGTTTCCATTCTCAGCTGCATCATCTCTTAAAGAGGGAAACTCCACAAGCTGTGATTAAAGAGACAGAGCTGTGGTTCTGTTCCCCTCTGCAGAGATACCTTTGTGTGGCAGCAGCAGGGTTTGTGTGGTGCTGCTGTGGATCCCTGGGGCAGAACTGGGGTGGTTCTGTGGAGCCTGGCTGGTGGGGCACCAGAAACAGGAGCAGGGGTTGCTCTTGGGTGGAACTGGGGTGGTTCTGTGGAGCCTGGCCGGTGGGGCAGGAGCAGGAGCAGGGGTTGCTCTTGGAAGCAGTGACCTGGTACAGTCACTGCTGGTTTGCCCTCAGCAGGTGATGCTGGCACCATTGCTGTTCTCTGTCTCACTGGGGTGGGGATGGACTCGTGTGCTGCAGCTGTTGTGGGGCAGGGGCTGCCGAGGCTCCTGCCCTGGCACTGCCCCATCTGTGTCCCCAGGGGCGTGCCAGGGGACAAAGGCAGCTCTGTCTGCCTGCCCAGTTGTCAGGAGCTCTCTTAAAGTCACAGCAGAGTTTGGCTGGAGGATGAAGTTTATCAGGTGGTGGTTCTGAGCCAAGCTGTGCTTTTGTAGAGGAGTGCTTGCTTTAAGATCTGCCCTGTTCAGCCCTGGAGGAGACAGGACCCCGATTCCTTGGGGACCTCCTGTCACTGCAAGTGTCCCAGGCTGATGGGGACGTGCTGGAGGCAGGGCACTGGTCCCAAGACATTCCCAGAGCAGGGATAGCCCCAAGGAGAAGTGCCTGCTCTGTGAGTGATGTGCCAGGCTTGCCAGGGGAGCTGCTGTGAGGGAGCCCAGGCTGCTCCTGTCCCTGCAGTGCGGGTTCTGCAGACAGGACTTGTTGGCAGCCCTGGTTACAGCGTGATAAAACTGCTGTAGTGGTGCCTCTGCTGTCCCAGCCCTGCTTGTGGGCACTCTCAGGTCCAGTTCTGACTGAAAGTTCCTCAGCTTTATTAGCCAAATTTATGAACTCTTCTTTTTTCCCTTTCAAGTTGCTGCAGGTTATACTTGTTGAAATGTCCAGGGATTATAATCTTTGCCTTGTATAATACCAAACCCCTGCCTTCTCTGTACAGAAAGTCACTAAATGGGGACTCCAGGTGACTAAGGCATTTATTTTCATAAGCATGTAAGTGACAAACAACTGGTTCTTTGGCATATTGATATTTAGACAAGAAGATATTTTTGTGTGTGAAGTTAGCCATGCCAACCCTTTAATGCTGTCCAACCAGTTCATGCAGTCACCCATTAAACACGATTGTACTTCTCAGGGGTGTTACACAATAGCATCAAGTTATTTAATGACATTGTATCCTGGTTTCTTCCTCTCCAGAGACTCTAACTGAATTTTTGCAGTAACTATGAAACTTTGTATGCTTTGATGTAAGACTTCAAGGTTACAATTTGATGATTCTATCTACGCAAAGCCAAGCTTACGCTCAGCTCCTGAAACTTGGGTGAAGTACAACTTTTAATGGTAAATGTGCACAGCAGTTTTGTCTCTCAAAGCTCTTGTGGGGCCTCCTCCTTCTGCAGGCCCCGGGAGCAGCCTGGCCACGGGAAGTGGTTTGAGAGTCACCCACAAGAGCAGAGGTTGCAGTTGTCTCTCAGTTTGACTGAAGCAGTGAAGAGGTGGAGAGGGGCCTTTCCTGGGGCACAAACCCTACACATTCCCTGGTTTCTGAGCCAGACAGAGCTGCCCTGCGTCCGTGGTGTGTTTGGGGCAGTTGCTTGTCCAGCCACGTCCTGCTGTGGGGAGAGGCACCTGGTGTTGTGCCTGGGAGAGTGACAAGCTTGGGGACAGAGCAGCATTTCCAGCAAATGTGTGTGGCAGTCCAGTGTTTGCTTGGATACTGGTTGGAGTTTGGGTTCCCTGCGTGCTGGGCTGCCTTCCTTCCTCCTAATTCTGCAGTCTACTTGCAAACCAACAAATCCTAGTGTTGTGAGCAAGTCCTGCAGCTCGTGTCCTTTTGCCCTCCTTCTGTGTGCTCCGAGCATCGCCTCCTCCGCGGGGATGACCCCTGGATGGGCCGATGCTCGCCCCTTTCTCAGTGAGCTGGAGGCAAGCTAATGTGTGTGGATCAGGACTTCCCTCAATCTGCACTGAGCTGGCTTCTGGTCAGTGTTGAGTCCACTGTTTGCAGTTCTACACCTCGGCTGGGGTTATCTTGCTTTTTCTGACTGTGGTTAACATTTCACGCGTGCTCAGGGCTGTCAGTCTCCTCTCGCCCTCCCAGCCTCCCTGCAGAGCATCCAGATCTTCTGCCGCCTCTGAGCAGCAGCTGAACTCCTGTGCCTTGGTCTTGCCACGTTCAGTGAAGCCAGTGCTGGGTGTGGGAGGGTGCTGAGCCCAGTTCATCAGTGAGAGCCCCTGAGCCCGGGGACAGGACACACACCAAGTGTCACCATGCTGCTTATGTGGGACCTCAGCACAGCTCTCACTCTACTGCAACTCACCCTCCACAAGTGCAGAGGAGAGAGCACACCCTGCTGCAGTACAGCTGGAACAAGATTGATGGTACTTAGGTTTCCTCCCAATTGCTTTAGTATAATGCACTGCTCCAGGCACCCTCCATTCTTGCCTTTACCAGCTCACATCAGAGCAACACAAGGAACATCTATTGAAGTGTCAGTATTTTGCCTCAATTTGTGCTGCTGTTCCTGCAGTTATCTCACTGGGCTGATGCAGCAGCTGGAGGCGAGGCAGGCTAATGGGGGCATTACCTCAGCGAGAATGGCATTTGAGTCCTTGCAAAGAGAAGTGTTGTTTGGATGTCTTCCCCTGAAGCCAGGCTGTTGCCCTTTCGGCTGCTACAGCAGATCCAAACGCTATTGTGTCCCACCCGCTCTCGCTGTAGCCTGCATGTGTGGTCTGAAACAAGAACAAATGCACAGAATTTACTGCTTGGAAAATAAACTGTCTTCAGTGTAATAAGGGGTAGATAAAGAATGAAGTGTCTCCTGCTGCATTTAAGAGTTTGGGCCAACTGGATAATGGATTCAGCATCAGGGGCTGATTTATAATACGAGAAGAGCTTTTTTATTTCTTCTCCTTTCTGAAAATGAAAGGTGAGGGGAAGGACCACAGAGGCGAGGGGTCAGCTAAGCAAAAGGTACCCACTAGGGAAGGTATTTCTGTTCTGTAGGAGATGGGCTAAACACAAATACAGATTTAATGAAGATTGCTGCTGTCCAAATAGTGTCTTGCTAACCTCTTTCTCCTAATTGCCTGACAGTATATTTATTCAGACTGGGCAGGGCTCATGTGGTTGTAAATATCTAAGTTAGAGGCAGATAAACAAGTACACTTCTGAAATAAGAATAAGATGTGGCTGAGTCAGTAAAAATGCTGTGTTTGTCTGACCCTCTCTCTCTCTCTCTCATTCAAGTTGCAGGAGTTATCACGGCCGACTTCCTCTCAGGACTGTTCCACTGGGGAGCAGATACCTGGGGCTCTGTGGAGCTGCCCATCGTTGGAAAGGTGTGAGATTGTTCTTCTTTAGCTCGAGAAGGCTCTGAGGTGCCCCTCTGCAGCACTGGCAGTGTTGCAGCTGCTCTGGGCTCTGTGCCACACCCAGCCCGGGGAGGGCCGTGGTGCCCCTGGCCGGGGGCACGGCGTGTGCGGGGTGGCACCGTGTGTGTGGGGTGCCACTGCTCCGTTTTGGCACTGCCTCGAGGCCGGTGCCCGTGTCTGCAGACCTCTCGGGCTCTGTGGGAGCAGCCTGTGGCAGCACTGCCCTGGCTGGGCACTGTGCATGGTCAGAAGGTCAGGAACACCGATCCGGAGAGTTGTCCCTCCTCAAATTTGTGAAACGTGAGGCTGCTCCGGGAAGAATCTTCCCGGTTCCCTCTTCTGTGGGCCCCTGTAGTAGCACAGTATTACTAGAATGGTGGTGACTGAAGATTTAATTTGGTATGTATTATACACCTGCAGCTACAAATGCCAGTTGCTTAGTGGAAAGTGCACTGGCTTCTGTAGTAAGCAACAATCTGTTTTCTTAATTAAATTTCTTAATAGCTACCCTTAATTACTCCTCACAGTGCAATATTAGAAGGATCATTATAAAAAAAAAAAAAGGGCTATTCCTTGTTATTATCCAGAGTTACACAAACTACAACAGCAGAATTAAAACTGTTGAGTTTGGCTTTTTTCAACAGACCTTTAGTCTTAAACCCTTGTCTCTCTGGACCACAGTGTAAATAACTTTTAAAAACCCAATGCTAGATACTCTGTGCTAAATAACCACAAGCTGAGGCTGCTCAAGACACGTTTGCATAGGCTGAACATGCTGGAAGTGTTAAAGGCAAATCACAGTTTTACTGTGTCCCACACAGTAAAACAATTGCTCTGTGTGTTCAGATGTGATTTCTGCTCCTAGAGGTGATTTCTGTATGGTCTGTCTTCCACTGCTTTGTCCAGTCACTTAATTTGCATTTAGTCTGTTAGTGCTGGCATCTGCAGCCCGTAAATATGCTAGGCTGAATCCTATTTTTTTAGTGGTTTTTTCCCTTGGTTGATTCTGCTTAGCAATTGAATTTCACAGCTTAATTTGCCTGGGAAATAAGGGTGCTGATGCTTTGTTTTTAAGATTACATACTAAAGGTCCTAAATGAAAATTTAGAAGAAGAAAACTGAAAAGCAAAGAAGACCTGGATTTGTGTGGGGGAACTGAATTGCTTTGCAAATGTAGATCAGATTTTCTGAAGTGTCATAACAAAAGTTTGAATCCCATTTACATCCTTTGTACTATGAATTCTCTTCAACTCAATCATCAGATTTGAGTGTATGAGAGGGTTTGTTTGGGTTATTTTTTGTAATATTTTTCTTTCCAAGAGCATTATTGACTGTGCTATTGTGTTTATCCAATTGTTTCCCCAGGCTTTCATCAGACCCTTTAGGGAACACCATATTGACCCCACAGCAATCACCAGACATGATTTCATAGAGACCAATGGAGACAACTGCTTCATGACACTGGTCCCCCTGGCAAACATGGCCTACAAGTTTGTGTCTTTTTCCCCAGGTAAGCTGTTACTTCTGACTGCTGTGGATTTAGTGTTCTTGTTGCTATTGAATGAACATTTGTCCGTGTGAAGTCTGGAGGAATCCACGGATGGGATATGACAAGAAATAGCTGTTGGAAGCATGATGCTCCCAGCAGGAGGGAGGGAAACTTTTCTTTCCTTTGATGTCTGGTGGCAAAAGGTGGCACAGTGAGGTTCTCTAGCTCAGCAGAGAATCAGGGGCAGGAGAGTTGGAAAGGAAAATTAGGACTTGTGCTAAATAAGTTTTTTGTGAGAGGGACCAAGCTGTGAACGTCTGGGGAAACTCATTGTTCCAAAGTGTGTAACACAAAACAGTGCATAATCTCTGTGCACAAGTACTTTATGTGCAAAGCAGAAGTCAAGAACTAAAGGGTTAATTTTACATTAATTTCATTTTAATTTAATTTTAAATTTAATTTAATTGTAATTAATTTTATAGACTCAGTTTGCCTTCCTTTTTACGGTGTGTTGACAGATTTGGCACTTCCCAGCCTGTCTGGTGACATTTGGGAATTGCTTGTGGCTCGCTGGCTGTTGTGACACTTGTGCCAGAGCAGCTGTGCTGAGGCCTTTGCCAGGAGCTCTGGCTGTCCTGGCAGCAGCGTGCCGTTCATGGCTGCTGCCCCAGCTGCCCGTGCTGTTTTGCAGAGGCGCTGTGTGACACCTGTCCCTGGGAGTGTTACGTCTTTGCCCTCATCATCTTCATAACCATGACGAACCAGATCCACAAGTGGTCCCACACGTACTTCGGCCTTCCACGCTGGGTCATATTCCTCCAGGACTGGCACATCATCCTGCCCCGGAAGCACCACAGGATCCACCACGTGTCCCCTCACGAGACCTACTTCTGCATCACCACGGGTACTGTGCCCTGCAGGGCCCTGGGACAGCTGTGAGACACCTGTGTGACACCTGCAGGGCCCTGTGATACCTGTGAGATAACTGTGTGACACCTGCAGGGCCCTGCCAGGACACTGTGTGACACCTGCAGGGCCCTGCCAGGACACTGTGTGACACCTGCAGGGCCCTGTGACACCTGTGTGACACTGCAGGGCCAGGCAGCTCCCTGTGCTCTCACTGGCTCCTGGCAGAACTGCGTACAAAGTGTGGGGGAAGGTTTGTGATCAGCTGCAGGAACTCAGAGCCTCAGGGAGCACTCAGTGGCGCTGGGATCTGATTGCCTGGGCCACTAATGGGGTTTGTTCACTAAAGCTGCTGTTCCTTCAAAAGAGCAGAATGTCTGCAGCTGGTCTGGAATGCTCATTTCTAAAAGCCAAGCTTCTGGATTTTCAGCATCCACTCATTCTGACTCAGAGGTGGACAGGTCTGCAGAAAGCTTTAGCTTCCTTTTATATCCATACAGGTGGGAATGCTCAGTCACCAGTGTTGCACAATCCTAAATAAGTTATCAAGTTAATCAGACAGCTGGAATTAAACACCCTGGTTCTTCATTCTCTCATTGGCTTTGACAAACGGTTCATGTGGGTTTTGAAACCTCTGCCAAGAAAAAAATCTAATTCTCATTAGCAGAATGTCATGTAGAAGCATGGTACAATTAAGAAGTCTGACTTGACAGATGGTAGCAAAAATCTTGCCACCCAAAGAGCTATTTTTAAGTCCTACTATGTGCTGAGAGTTTAAGCCTGACCATTATTAGCAGTATTGGGCCGGTTGCTTTTATTTCTCATTAAAAAAATGCTGAACTTTGGACGCTATGACAAACTAATCCTCTTTTTCCTTTGCAATCCCTTAGGTTGGCTGAATTATCCGTTAGAGAAGATAAGATTTTGGAGATGTTTGGAGAACATCATCCAAGGACTTACTGGGGAGAAGCCAAGAGCAGATGACATGAAATGGGCTCAGAAAATCAAATAACTTTTGCCAGCCTTCTGCAATCCTTAACTTGTTGCCAATGTTGTTTTTAAAAGAAAAAAAAAAAATAAAGCCATCAGCCAAATTCAAGACCTGCAAAGAAATAACAGACTCTAAAGCACAAACTAAAAAGTGCTAACACAGACTGCAATGAAAAGAACTAATTCTTAAAACAATACTTGAAATGAAGATGATTACTCTCACTGAGCACCTTTTGTGTAGCCATGTCTGCTTACACCTTAGAGCTTGCTTGGTCGCTGTACCCGTGAGGTACCGGGCACGCCAGAGGCAGCGCGGGCACGCCGGGGGGACGTGGGGCGCAGGAAACGTGTGTTGTATCAACATTCCCAGCACTTCCCGGACAGCCTGCTGCCCAGGACCCGCAGGGAGAGCGCTGGCAGGCTTGGCACTCGGTGTTGGAGTGCAGGGCACTGCGTGAGAGCAGGGGGGAGCAATGGAAGCCTGTAAATCATGACTGCTCAATGCACGGTGATTGATCCACGTACAGCTCTGTCTTCACGATCATGTTCAGCCTGATTGATGTCGTGTGGAACAGACCTCGAGAATCCCGCTCCTCCAGGGGCCACCAATCCTCAAGTGTCTTCAGTTTCCCTTAAAACAAAATTGTTCTACTCTCCTCGTGGAATTGAGCAGTTTCTGCATAAGCCTTCAACTTCAGGGGCCTCTGAGGAGAGGGAGGGCACCCTACAGCACATGTGTCTGTTCGTGTGGAGTGCTCACTGCTGAGTCTTCTATTAAGTGTTTCCTACCCTGACAATAAATGTTTGAAATAGTTCTAGCATTGGGCACACTGCAAATAGCTGTATTCAAGAGCTCAAGGTATCAAACTCATAATGTTAGAAGGGAAATGTCAATGACCGGTGTTTTGTTCTTTTTATTTTTTTAAGGTGCTTGCTTGTTTCTGTAAATAATATAAAGCCTTAATCTCTTCTGGTGTAATGGAATAATATTTTAATGTGATGTTTGAATGTATATAATATATTTATAACAAAGCAGTTGGATAATACTAATCACGTTCAAGTCTTGTTGCTGTTTTTCATTGCTGCACTGGCAGCACTTAGTGCGAGAGCTGGATCAGTGGTTGCACACCTTGTGCAGTCCCTCCTGAGACACCTGGCAGCCTGTCACAGCTTGTTTGGGTTGCAGTGATCACCTGCCAGCCTTTTAGGAGCCTGGCACTATGTTATACCAGTCTTCTACACCTTTGGAGAAGTGTAAGTAATTCATTCTGCTCTGGATGCAGAGGAGTAACCCCAGCTGAGCTGGGGTGAGGAAGTTTCTCTAAAAATATCCGACAAGCACTTTACTAAGTTAATGTGACTTGGATCTTGTTCAGTTCCTGCCTGACTGAAAGCTTAGTGCTGATCAGATGTAAGGCATGTTCCCTCCTCTAGCTGTGAGTTGTGTTGCATTCAAGCTGCCTCTCCCTGAAGAGCAGGGTAGGATGGTTTTGAGTCATAGGTTTAGCCTGAGCTTGCAGATATGGTGGATGGATTCTGAATGAGTTGGGATGTGGCAGCTCTCCTTCAGTGGGAGTGCTGAATGCAGATGCTTCTGAGCTGGTTCTGCAGATTAAAATCACTGTTGGTGCCTTGGTCACCAAGTATTTCATCTGTGTTCAGACCCTTGGAGAACTCTGTGCCATGACATGAAACTTTCCTGTTCCCATTGCCACAGTCACTAGCAGGTCTCCGTGCAGCTTTGACATTAAAGAATTCTTCACTTCAGCAGGAGTCCCCAAATGCCTTCAGCTGATCCTGGAGAGCTCTGGACAGAGCTGGGTGGATGTTCAGGGCTCCTGTGTAAATCAGCCTGAAGCACTGGATCCTCTGAGAGCTGTTTTCATTGCTGCTTTAAATGCCAAGTGCAGTGGATGGAACAAATGGATTTGGGACACAGAAATCACCAGAATTTGTACTTCCAAAGTATTGTTTAAGGCATTGCTGCTGCCCAAACCTCTCTTGGCCGCTGTTGCCTTACTGGAAACAAATCTGAGCTACTCGTACTGGTGGCTGCTGGGACTATTTATCTGTTAATCTTGCTTAATTATGAGAAACTGGGACAGAGTTAATCTCCAGATGCATTTTCCACGTGGCTGCTGTGCTGGGCTCCTGGGGCAGCCCTGGCTCTGTGACCCCACACCCGACGTGGCTGCGGCTCCAAGGTCCCTGTTCCACCCCTCCAAAGACGTGGATGCTCCCACAAAGTCAGTATGGCAATTCTGGAGCAAAAGGCTGCGTGGATCCTTTTAACAGCTGTAAATCTGGCTTAAGAAAATTTGTCTTAAATTGATTAGGAACAGATTAGAGCTGAAGCAGAATAAGGCACTCCTGTTAAACTCCTAAGGGATGGATGGCCTGCATTTCAGTCCAATGCTTTTAAATGCTTTTAAAAGCTCTGATTTTAGTCTCGCCTCCACGGAAACTCTGCTCAGGCTCCTGCTCTCTGGACCTTCAGAAGGACTCTCAGGCCTCCAGCTTTTGCCAGGGCTGCAGTTGTCTTCCATGAGTGGATCTTGTGGTCAGGAGGGCCTTGGAGGAGCAGGAGTGATCCCTGTGTGCATCCCAGGGGTGATCCCTACATACATCCCAGGAGTGATCCCTGTGTCCATCCCAGGGACAGGGGTGATCCCTGGATACATCCCAGGAGTGATCCCTGTGTCCATCCCAGGACAGGGGTGATCTGCACTGAGAACCCCCCCAGACAGAGCTGTCCGGGGTCATGGCTGCACGGGGAAGTGTTGTGCTGTAGTAAACTGAAGAAAATTACTGCAGAGTGCCTCCAAATCCCAGCTGGAGGTTTTGCTCAGGCGTGGTGCCTGTCTCTGCGATCCTCCCGGGCCATGAGTTAGCAGTGCACAAGGTGGAGGGGAGTAAAGGAGTCACCCACCACCCTCTTTCCTTCCTCCTGCCCTTCCTCTTTCCTCTTTCCTTCCTGCTGCCTTCTGCTCTTTCCTTCCTGTTGCCCTTCCTCTTTCCTTCCTGCTGCCCTTCCTCTTTCCTTCCTGCTGCCTTTTGCTCTTTCCTCTTTCCTTCCTGCTGCCTTGTCCTGCCTCTTCCTGTGCCTTTTTCCGTCCCTCCTGCTGCCTCGAGCCGGCCCGTGCTGCCATGAAATGTGACTGGGTGAATAAAAGGCAGCCAAAATGTGACTGGGTGAATAAAAAGCAGCCAAAATGTGACTGGGTGGATAAAAGGCAGCCAAAATGTGACTGGGTGAATAAAAGGCAGCCAGAATGTTATTGGGTGAATAAAAGGCAGCCAGAATGTTATTGGGTGAATAAAAGGCAGCCAGAATGTGGCTGGGTGAATAAAAGGCAGCCAAAACGTTCCTGGGTGGATAAATCCAAGCGGTGAGACCGGCGCTGCTGGTGTACAGCAGCTGCTGCTGCCGTCGCCGCTCGGGGCTGGGTCTGGGAGGGCTCAGTGCACAGCGGGGCTGTAGCTGCCGCGGGTCTCCAAAACGTTTTGCCTCGTAACAATTCTGGCTGTTTCAGAGGATGCTCTGGGCTCCGCGTTTTGAGCGTGTGTTGCAGAGAGAAGTGAAGCAGAACTCATTTCCTTCCCATTTCTTTAAGCTTTTTCCGTATACCGCAGGCAGGGAGCGGGCCGGAGGAAGCTGGCCGGGGTGTCGGGGGTGTCCCGTGCCCACCACGGTGTCCCGTGCCCATCACGGTGTCCCGGAGCCCCGGGGCCGCATCGAGCGGCGATGCCGCCCGCCCGCGCGGCGGAGCTGCGGGAGCGCCGCGCGTGAACCACGGAGCTCCCCGCGCGTGCCCGCCCCGCCGCCAGCTCCGGTTAGCGCGCCCGCCCGCGCCCGCCCGCCGTTCCCGCGTTGCGGTGACGTCAGGCGGGGGCGGGGCCGGCGGCGGCGGCGCAAGATGGCGGCGACCACGGGCGCGGGTGAGCGGGGCCGGGCCGGGCCGGGCGGCGGGGCCGCGCCTCGCCCCGGGGCTCCGCGGGGCCGCGCCGGGGCGGAGGGGCGGCCGCGGCCGGGGGAGGGGCGGCGGCGCGGCCCGAGCGGGGCCCGGCGGGGCGGGGGCGGAGCCGGAGCCGGCCCGGGTCGAGCCGCGGGTCCCGGCGGGCCCGGCCGCGCCGCCCGGGCTGCCGAGGCCCGGCGCCGGGAGCGGGCCCGGCGGGCGCGGGGCCGCTCGGGCTGGGCGGGGCTCGTGGCCCGGGCCGGGCCGGGCGGGCCGCAGCCCCCGGCGGTGGTTCCGGAGCGAACCGGGCGCTGTAAAAGCCGTTCTGGCCCGTGGCCTCTCTCTGTGTGCTCCGAGAGGGCAGTGCGGTTTTTATTCCCTTCAAACCTGCTCCACACCGCACACCGGCTCCAAGTACTTGCACACGCTCTCCCTCCTCATCATTACATATGAAACAAAACTACTGCAGCTCGATTTGGAGTGAGGTTTTTTATCCTGTTGACATCCTCTAATGAACTTCAACAGATCGAGTAAATCAGAGTCACTTCTGCTGAGGCAGTTTCATTTTCCTGTTTTCCCAGCCCACAGAGGGTTTCACATGTGCCCCTGTAGTGCTTGTTTCCACATTGCACTCTCCAAAGTTTGACTGTGCTCACCAGCAGTATTTTGGAGTTCTTTTTGTCCAGATAGTTCTCTGTCAGTCACCACTCAGATTTTAAGGATTACCGTCATGCCACAATGCACATAATTCATAATAATCAAGTTAATAAAAATTTGTTTAAGTGCAGTGGTTGTTGTTATGAGAATCGTGCTACAGGTCTGTGTTTGAAGGTGTTGAGTGGAGACACAGAAGCTGTAGCTGGGAGGAAGGGACCCTCCTTCCCCCGTTAGGTCAGTTCTCCTGCCTGCTCTGCCTTCTCGGTGATCCTTTCAGGCTGCTGACTCTGCAGTTTGTGGCTGGCTGCCAGAACAAGGCCGATACTTTCCTTTTCAAGGCAGCACAGCCCTGAGAGAGGATTGTTGGGTGCTCATGGGCGGGCAGGTGTGGGAAGGGGCTGGGCTGCAGTGCCACCCCCGGCGCGGCCTTTGGGACAGGCTGTGTCTGCTGCATTGTCCCCTTGTCCCCTGGGCGTGTGACACTGCCACGGCTCCCCGGGAGCAGGGCCAGTGAGCAGTGTGGGCACACAGCTGCGCCGGGGTGCTGGGCAGACCTGCAGTGCTGCAGCAGCACTGCATGGCTGCAGCAAGGCCAGAGCTCGGTCTGGGCAGCTCCTGGGCTGCCCTCGGAGCACTCTGCAGTGCAGGGAAGGGACACAGCTCCTCTGTGCTGCTGGCAAGGGCGGCGCAGTGCCCGGGGCTGGAGGTGGCACTTCGCTGTCCCCTGCTGTCCCCTTGCTGGGGGCTTGGGAACGTGCCTCACTGCTGCCTTCACCCATCTGGGAAGCACAGCTTGCTAAAGCTTCTTTCATGGAGCCTTAATGTGTACGTATTTGTCTGTAAAGCACTGGAATATATGTGATAGCTTGAGTTCATGCTGGTTTAAGCAATGGAGCCCAAACACATATTGAAGATGCTCATCTGTCTTCAAAAGCAGCTATTGATCCAGAGGAAGAAGTGGTAACAAATGTCCCTGTGACCTAAAAAAGCCATAGGGCTGGACCTGGCAATTAGACAGGTGGATAGATTAGCAGGTAGAAATTATTGTCAAGGGAAAAAACCCAACCCTCGGCCTGGAAGGAATGTTGGGATGTGGGGTCCATCTGTGCCACTGAGGGAGGGGAATCCTGTGTTGCTGATGATGTGGGTTTCCCGCACACCACATTACTATTTAAATGAAAAGAAAGGGCTGACTTTAATGATTTTAATAAGGCTGTTCATAGGAGACTCCACTCTGTGTGTGTCCATCCTACAGCCCGAGGTGTCCTGCAGGAATGCTCAGCTGCTGGAGGTGATCTAGCAGGAACCCAGGGGTTCCTCAGGGGCTCCTGCACTGGCTGGGCTGCAGTTACAGGACAGACCTTGCACCACAGTGCTGGCCTGCAGATTCGGGTTTTACAAGAGTGAAAACCCAGCCCTGCTGGCCTGGGGGATCGTGTTCCTCTCGCTTTCACCCTGGGAAAGGTTTAACGACCTCACTTAGCCCACTTTGCTCTCACAGTTCAGTTCAGTGGCTCTGTTGCAGGGCTGTGAGGCACTGTGTTTGCCAACAGCCTGGAAGGGCTGAGTGGTAAAAGGGTTTGCCCAGATCTGAGTTTTTCCAAGTCTGAGAAACTTGCACAGAACAGAAAACACTTCAAGTTGTTGAAGTGCACAGGAAGTTATTTTGTGTCTGCAAATTATCTCAGCACCTGTCTGCATCATCAGAGTGGAAATTGTGACTGTAAAGACAATGCAAGAAATCCAAAGTTCCTGTCTCCTGAAAGCTTTTGTGACAATTGCTGAAAGCCTTTTATTTTTTGAAGTAATTTTTATTTTTAAAGTAAATATTCCATCACTTTAGAAACTTTATATACCATTGTGACAAGGAATGGCTTGAGTGTTTTTTACATTCCCAGTGCTGCAAGGATAAGCTGTCCAATTCGTTATCTGCAGTCAATGCAAAGACATGAAACACAGACTGGAAAGGATGTAATTAAGGCTGAATATCAAATACACAGAAAGAAGCAACAGAAAGCACTTTATTGTATTGGGCAACAGAGGTGTTTAAACTGTTGGATTTCAGCTGACTTGAGTTACGGTAAATCGGGAACTAGTATAGAAAGCAGAGTTTAAATTGTCCAGAAAGGGCAGTTTGATTAGTTGCTTGTTAGAGTGAAGATGTGGAAAAGCCTTCAGTAAAAGTCAGTTCCTCTCCTTGGAGCCCCATTTTTGGGGTGCTTTGCTGAGGTGTGCTGTGCCCTGTGCCTGTGCTTTAGTCCAGAAGAGAAATGCTTGTAATTCCATCTGACTTTAGAAAGGAGAGAGAAACAGGTTGTGGAAGCTTTTGAGAGGTGTATTTTTTGTTCTCCTGCCACAGATCAGAAGGATTGGAGGAGAGGATCTCCCCCAAAGGCACATGGCCTGCCTGGTGTCACAGTGCTGTTCTCAGCTTCACAAGGTGCCTGGATGTGAGATTGCTTTGGCTGTGGAACTGAGGAAAATGGAGATGGAGAAGTGTAGTCTGTGAGTAAGATGAGAAAAATCTCATCCTGATAAGATCACTCTTAAAGCTGTTGCAAGACACATTCAGTTGTGTGTCAGTATCTTTAGTAGTGCTGCATTAAAAGGTAAATCTGAGAGTGCCTTAAGATCTTTTAAAAAAAGTCCAAGCTGGCATTTACCTGTCTTTCAGGATAATTCTGTTCTTCCTTTAGTGAGATTCTGACCAGGTCAGACTCCTTTTGTCCCCCTGTCAGTGTGCTGGCTCTGCCTTGCAACTCATTGGTTTACAAACAGCTGGGTTGTGAGGTGCCAGGGAAACTTCTGACAAGGAAAACAGAAGGTCCTGATTTGGTTGAAGGCTGAAGAGGATGTCATGAGGTCACACAGCTTCTTAACTGCAACTCAGCTCCGTGAAGCTGTCTGTGGTTCAGTTCTCCTCTCTGACTGCCATAAAATGATTTCATTAACATTTTGTAGCTGGTGAACTCGTGGGTGGGGTTGAGGCTTCTCAAATACTCATTGCTGAAAGGGTCTTTGAGAAGGACTGCTCAGATCTAGCCCTGGAGAGCTTTAGCTTTCACTGGTTTGCTGTTGTGATTAATAGTGAATATCTCCTTTTGCTCTGAAATAGATTTTCAGTTCCATTTCTGCGAGTATTTCTGTGAGGTTAGACAAGCTACAAGTGAAGCAGTTACTGAGATATTACTGTATTTATGTTCAAATGAAGATGCTATTTGAGAGTCATCTTGAACTATAGTGAAGGCTAAATTAAAATGCATAACTGAAAGTACTTTAGACAAGCTGATTGCTTTTTAATTGCCTCTCACTTTATTTAGGCTTTTTTGTGTTAAATGAAGGGCTCTTAGAAGAACAGGCTGGTTTGGTTACTGCCAAGGAAACCTCCATTGCTGCACTGTGAGGGTTGTGCAAGGTATTTCCTGGGGGTGGGAGAAGGAAACCCCAGGGACTCCTGGTGCTGTTGGGGGCACAGGACATCTCCTGACTCTGCAGCTGCCACGCCTCAGCACGGACATTATTTGTGCCTAGGACAGATCTGGCCACTTTCTAGGAATCTTGGTGGACATCAAACACGATGGTGATGTGTTTGTGTATGATCACAAGTGATAAAATTCCTGTGAGGTTTGGGTCCCAGCAGGATGTGGTAGCAGACCATGAGTGCTCCAGGGCCCTGCAAACGAGGAGGAGATGGGGTTGCCCTAATGGCAACCACACTGACCAGAAGGATGAGTCTGGTCTTTATTCTCTGCCTTGCTTAAGGGAAGTTTATTTATATAAAGCATTTATGGTCATATGGGCATAATATTTTATAATATGTGTGATTCTCTTTCTATTGAATTAATTTCCTGAGAATGTGTCAGGGAGGGAACTGAATTGGCACCTTCTGTGATAGCTGAGGTCATGATCCTTCATGTTACACCCTGAGTTTTAGACTAGGGGTAGAACATGTTTAGAAAGCAGCAATGCTGTTGGACAGGGTCATCTCTTGTAAAATTACCAGTTATCTGCCATGATCATTTTATTTTCCGTGAAGTGCATAGAACTCAGAGCTGTGTCCTTCCCTTTGGGCACCCCTTGCCATGATGCCAGAGCTCCCAGGGAGCAGTTCCTGTGGAATGAGCACTCATTCCTGCTCACAGTTTCCCTGTGGCTGGAGTCAGTGCACAGCGTGACTCGCCAGCTCTCTGGAGACCTCACACTTGCCAAAGAGCTCTGAAATCCTGTGTGACTCTTTTATGGCTCTGATTCATGCTGGATTCATGCTGAATCAGAGCAGCTGTAGCTGGGGAGAGCTCAGCAATTAAGTTGCCTTCTCTTCCCGTAAGGTTGTAAAGCCAAGCCCAGCTCTGGGTAGCAAATGTCAGAACTAAGGCTGCCTTTCAGTCTTGCCCGTGGCCTGCTCAAATATGTACGTGGTGATGTCATTTTTAATTACACGCTCACTTAAAGATCCCTGCTTGGCTCAGTGAACGGGGCGTGATGCTCAGAGGGATCACTCAGAGGGAGGGTGGACAGGCAATACTTCTGGTTTTCTTCTTTGCTGTGTGGCCTGTGTCTGCCCTAAAGTGATTCCTCCTGGGTTGTTTATCTTGCTCTCAGTAAATACCAGTCAATTGTCTTTGCACCACTGATAGCTATGAAGTGGTGTTACTAAGGAGCGAGGCACAGACTGAGGTGATGCTTGTTAAGTATTGCGATGTTGTGGTGTGGAGGTGAGAGGATTTTTTGGCATTCATGTGACTGGTTCCTGGCAGGTGTTCCCCTGGCTCCAGCTGATGGCTGCTCTGGCTGGGGCTCTGATAACAGCCACAGGGTTTCCTCTGAGGCACCCCCTGCCCTGGGGAAGAGCTGCTGGGCCCCCCCAGAAGGACTTTCTGTTTGCCCTTCTCCGCTGGCCCTGGCAGGGCTGGAGCCAGACAGCAGTTCAGCAGTGAGTCATTCCCCATCAGCAGCTTCCCGTGCTTCCACTGCAGCAGAAACAGGGAAATAGGTGGGATGTGTGCAGGCAAAGGCTGCACCTTGTCCTTCAACTCGTGCTCTGTGCCTCGTGTGCCCCAGCTCTCTTATCCCGGGTGTTGAAGCTGGGCTGTCCTGCCTCCCCAAACTCCGGTATGGAGTAGCTGGGAATAGAATTACAAACGGCTGGCTTCTGTCGTGGCTCAGGTGGGGCATGCAGACTTGAGTCCTCGTGTCTCTGGGGCACACAGGATACACACTTCATAGGGATACACACTTCATAGGGATACACGCTTCATAGCTTAAAGGTTTTGTGGGAGAGTAAATGCTGGAGTTTGTCGTGCAGGGGACGTGACAGTGGTGCCCGGGGCTCCTGTTGCCACCCGGGGTCTGGGCTCGGGCAGTCTCCTGGCAGTGGCTCCAGCAGCCCCAGCTGACTCATTTCCTTTCACAGCCCAAGGGCTGCGTTCTCAGCAGCCATGGAAACACAGGGTCTGGCTGGGAGGGGATTTGGCAGGGAGCTGTGCTCAGCAGCCCCCCGATGGGAGGTTGGTTCTGCCAGTGCAGGTCTGGTGTCTGCTGGCAGCGCTCTGCTGGGAGTTCCTGTGCTGCTGCTGCAGCTGTGGCTGAGCCCTGCTGCCCAGGATGTGCTTGGATATTATCCTGTTAGGTGTGTATCCACTATCTTTAGTCAGCGCTGGTTTGGTTTCTTTGATGCGTGCTTTGTAGTGAATGAAATTTGGACACCTCTGATTATGCAGCAAAATTATCTCTGCCATTAGATTCCCTTAGGTCATTAACATATTTAAAGGAGAGTTTAAAACTACTAGATCCTCTGTATTTTGCCCATGGCCAAGGCGAATCCATGGGCTGCAGGTGGATCTCTGCTCCCCCAGGGCCCTCCATGGGCTCAGGGACATCTCTGCCCGTGCGTCACTGACCTTGGTGTCTGCACAGCTGCTCCTCTGGCACATTCTCACTCCTGTCTGCAGCTGCTCCTGTGTGGTGACTTTGCCCCTTCCCAAACACCTTATCCCAGCAGTGCTGATGTCCTGGGCCTTGGCCAGCAGTGGATCCATCCTGGAGCTGCCCAGGGTTGGCTCCAACACACAAGGGGGGAGCTGCCAGCAGCTTCTGACAGGAGCCAGCCCTGGAGCCCCCCAGCACCCAACCTGGCCCAGCCCCCAGGCCAAGGAGCAGCAGGGGCTGGGGTGCAGTTCTGCTCTGGGCTGCCTGGGGGGATAGCAGTGAAACCCACTGTGGCCTGGGTTCAGGGTCCTCCCTCACCACAGGCTTGGTGTGTGACCTTGGTGTGTCACCGAAGCTTTCTGTGCCATTGTTTTCCATTAATGCAGTGCAGAGGAGGGAATCTCCCTGTTTTCTTGTCTGTTTTGTGGAGAAATGTGCCAGCAATTACAAAGTGCTGAAATTCCTTGGTGGTGGAGGTCACGAGTACAAAGGATGCTATTGCTGCTGACAAAGCCCACTTCAATTAACTTCAGATTAACCTACTAATGTTATGAAAGAGTTTTATTTGCTTTGAAAGGTATTTTTAAAGCTCTGACTGAGTCAACTGCTGTCAAGCCTCTCATGGTGTCGTTTTGTAGAAACTCCTAAATTTTTATACTATAAATCATATAGACGAGTGCTAATTAGAGCTCTGTAATACTGGGTGTACCCTTGAGGGAGCAGAGATTTCCTTTCATTTTACTGCCTGCCCTAACGTGTGGCCTGTCAGCCTTCTCGAACGTTTCTTTGGGGATACCTTGATTTTGTTTGTAAAATCCAAGCTAAATATGGGAATAGCTTTTTTTGTAACATTGAAATACTGTCATTCAAAAAGTGGCATTTTCATGGTTTTGCCAAAAATGTAATCTGTAAAATGACCGAAAGTATCAAAGAAATTAATCTAGCTTTTTTCTTTACAAGATTTCTCAACTGAAGATATTTTTCTGATTGTTTCAGGAGTAAAAGTTCCTCGTAATTTTCGTCTTTTGGAAGAACTTGAAGAAGGTCAGAAGGGAGTAGGGGATGGAACAGTTAGCTGGGGCCTTGAAGATGATGAAGATATGACACTTACGAGATGGACAGGAATGATTATTGGGCCTCCAAGAGTAAGTATCCACTTAAATACTAAAATAGTACTGTTACATTTTTTTCCCCTTCTCCTAACCTCACCACTGAAGTAGAAAATAAACAAAAGGCAAATGAGTGGAAAAAACAATTTAGGAAGTGATTTATGTTGCAGTTCTTTGTACTAATGGGTTTCGTGTGTCTATATGGCTTTCTGCTTATAATTTGGAACATTTTGGTGCCTTTCTCTGGTTACTTCTGTTACTTGTCTGCTTTATATTTGCAGATTCAGTAAGACATAACTTTGAAGATACCAGAATTCTAACGTTGTGTACCCTTGCATCCAGCGAGGTTCAGAATCCCTCAGCTAGTGAGGTTACAAATGGAGCTGCTGCAGGTGCCAGGGGATGCTCTGTGCTGGCTTTTCTGCTGTTCCTGTTCAGTTTGTGGGGTGCTGTTTATTGCAGGAATACTGACAAGCTCTTGTAGAATTTCAGCTGACTGAGGAAACTCAGATTTTAGTCATTTCAGTCTCTTCTCGGAATGTCCTCTCCCAAAGCAGCATCTTATAATGCAACTGGTCTTTGTGGGAGTATTGTTGTAGCCTCTTTTCCCCCCAGCCCTACTAAACTGTGGGTTTACACTCTAGTAGTGAACTTGAGGACTTAATTGTGTGTTGAATGTGTGCACATGTCCTAAAACCAGAACTTGTCTGTTGTCTCCAGGTTCACTGTTCTGTTTCCCTAATATCCCTTGATGGAGTGCAAGTAGCCAGTGCTCCTTCCTGCAATAGCAGATCTTCTGCATCTGGCCTCAGTATCATTTCTCAGTAATTCCAGGGGTCATTACATGAAAATCTTTACAGACCTTTAATCATGTTCTGCTCTCTGTTCCCATTCTGTCAGGTGCCTTTTTTGACATACACTGAGGCTGTACAAGAACGTGTATAATGAAGGGCATTATACATGCAGTGTTTTCTGTCTCACCCAGAAGTGTTGTTTACTTGTTGTCTGCCTTTGCTAATCTCTCCCCAGTCACGAGCATTTCATTTGTTTATGATGTACCCAAATTGTTTTCTAGAGCAGCATTTGGTTTTAGAACATTAGGAGAGTGCTAATGAGCCTGCATTAAGGCTGTGGAGAAAGCTCACTGTGTGCATAGGCTTTATGGAAAATTTAAACAACCTTGAAATCTAATTTAGAAAATTAAATAGGAATAGAAATGTGCAAACAGGAGCACGCAGCCTTGCCAGCAGTGATGGAAGTTTGCAGTTCTTGCCGTGCTGCAAACCAAGGCTACAGGACCATCAGTGCCAAGGAGTCAGCTCTGCCTCTCCTGTTTTTCCTGCAAGGCTACAGGACCATCAGTGCCAAGGAGTCAGCTCTGCCTCTCCTGTTTTTCCTGCAAGGCTACAGGACCATCAGTGCCAAGGAGTCAGCTCTGCCTCTCCTGTTTTTCTGACACACTTAGAAATATACATCTTCTTGCCAGATATGTTGTGACTTCTTTTGAGCTTCTTGCTGGAAGGCAGCAGCCTGTATTGAGAGAGATCCTGGGGACTTGCAGCCATTCTTGTTTGCTGTCCTGCTTTTAACACTGCTCAGAGTCAGTTATTACTGTTTTGGTTCTTAGTAGGAAGTGCAAATACTGACTGGGGACAAAAGCAAAGTCCTGTGTCCCTCTGGGTGGAAAGGTGTCACACATGCAGCAGGTGGCAGGATGTAATCTGGATTCCAGTGGGAAAGATGAGCAGCTGTGCAGAGCTGGAGTTCCTGTGTGCTGCTGCCCAGGGTTGTCCTGCAGGGGTGTGGCATTCCCAGGCTGTGTGATGTCCCTCAGCCAGCAGTCACCTTGGTGGCACGGGCTGTTCAGAGCCAGGGGCACTGTCAGAGCTTCACAGAGCTTCACCTTGCTGTGCACGTGCTGTGGAGTGGCTGTGCACAGCCAGGGCTCCCCACTGCCACCTCCCAGCTGGGTGGGTGGGTGTCCCACAGACCCCAGAGCTCCCTGGGTGGGTAGGTGGGTGTCCCACAGACCCCAGGGCTCCCTGGGTGGGTGGGTGGGTGTCCCATGACCCCAGAGCCCTGCTCAGAGCTCAGGGCTGTTCCCTGCTGCACGCACAAAGAGCAGCAGAATTATTACCCTGGAGGAACGTTTGATACTCTGAATATTCTAAAGTGAACTCAGAACAGGTAGCCAGCATAGTGTCTGCGTGGCTGCCCTCACTTTTGGTAGTTCCATGTTCTAAAGTAGCCACTGCCTTAACCAAATGCTCATTGAACTGCCTGATTGTTTTGTAATTGTTTCCCCCTTTCTTTCCCCCTCAGACAATTTATGAAAACAGAATATACAGCCTTAAAATAGAATGTGGGCCTAAGTATCCAGAAGCACCTCCATTTGTAAGATTTGTAACAAAAATTAATATGAATGGAGTAAATAGTTCTAATGGAGTGGTAAGTTTTTTTGCTTTTATTCATTTTAATGGTTTTTTTGTGAAGCTCCAATGCTTTGTTCATACCTGTGGCTTGCTTAGCTCCTCATTGCTTGTGGTGCTCTTTGTTGGAGAAGGAAAGGGGGTGGAAGGGAAGTGGACACGTGGAAATTTAGTATGCTTTTAGGAAAACACTTGCTTTTGATTTCTCCCACCCAGATTTCTTGTGGGATCTTTAGCTGGGGATGGGGGGGAGTTAAGTGTAACCAGTGCACCAATTCTGACAGGAATGCTCTTTTTGTCTGTTTTAGGTGGACCCCAGAGCCATATCAGTCCTAGCAAAATGGCAGAATTCTTATAGTATCAAAGTTGTTCTGCAAGAGCTTCGGCGTCTAATGATGTCTAAAGAAAATATGAAACTTCCTCAGCCACCTGAAGGACAATGTTACAGCAATTAATTAAAAAAAAAACCAACATGCCCCCCTTATTCAATTTAAGCTGTCTTCATTTTCCACAGTAGTAAATTTTCTAGATGCATCTTGTAGACCTCAAAATACTGGAAAGGAAGTTCCCATTCAAAGGAGGTTTTTCTTGAGATACTGTAAATGATACTAATTTTTTTTTTCATTTGAAATATAAGTTGTGCTATAACAAATAATCCTGTCGTGTAACCACTGTCCACATAGCTGAACTTCTGGTATCAGGAAAAGTCTATTTAAATTTATTACTGTCAAGACCAGTGTGGCACATCCAACTTAACTGTGAAAGGATCCATCCCACAATCACCTTGCTGTGTGTCTGGCCTGGGTTATTTTTTTCTTTCTCTGTCTTTTGCAATAGAGTCGAAGCTCAGGGCTATTTATTAGAGTAGACACAAAGGTTTTTGCTTCCAGTACTACACTGGGCTGCATGGACTACTACTGGGGATGTGTGCTAACCTCAGTCATCCCTCCCTTTGTGCTCGCTCTAGTAAAGGCTGAATGTGACTGTGGTCGTTTTTGGGTTTTTATTATTTTTTAAATGCCCTGATAATCTGGGGCAAGCTTTCCTTCTTTCCTTTGGCCAAGGCATAGATTGTATTTCTCTTCCTGGTTCCCCTCACCGGTGACGTGAGCTTTGGGTGAGGGATTCAGGGTTCTTTTTATCTCTTCCCTCTTCCCCTCTTTTTAGTGGGGGTGCTGCTTTCTTTTTGCCCCTCTTGGTGACTCTTCTCACCCCTGGCCCAGGGGTGAGTGTCGGGGCAATAACTTGACCTGTTCCCTCCTGCTTATCGTTTTGGTTTTGCAACAAATTTAGTCTTCACCAGCCTGGGAAACAAGAGTATCTGTTCTGCTGGCAAACGTGGGTTTTCCCTTCCCTCCAGCACTGCTGCCACACCGCCAAGCTGGCCACGGCCGTGCTCTTAGATAGGCTTTGACGTGGGGAAAAGAGCAGTCATTTACCAGGATTGCCCAAACCTTCTGCTGCCAAACCTCCGTGGGGAAGACTCTGCGAGCAGAGATTCTGAATTCGCTCCAGGTACCCTCAAATCACTGTTTGGTGCTTTGGATTGACCCAAGAATGTTCATTAACAAAACGTTGCACTTGCCCCTTCTAAAGATGTAACAGCCACAGACAAATCAAATCCGGCTGGCAGATTTTATTAGGGTTCTGTAAGTCTTAGAAATCTCTTCAGTGAAGATTCTGGGGAAGCGGTGGCACAGCAGATTAAGGACCTTGATTGGCTTTGCATCCTGGCAAATCACTGCCTTTTCTGGTTTACTGTTCCGGACCACTCACTGCTGCAATGTGGATGCAAGCTTACAGGAAACCAACCTAGTGTGTCCTCAGTTTTATGAAAAATTCAGTGTTTGTGTAAAAAAAAAAAAAAAAAAAAAAAAGAAAAAATAAGGAAAAAAGAAAAGAGTAAAAATAAACACATTTTAAAGCAGCAGCTGTCAAGTCGATGAAAATTGATGTTTCCATTAACTTCTGAGGAAAATATTAGTTGTAAGGATTTAACATCCTCTGTACTGGAAGTTTAACATAACAGTATTCCATAAGCAGCCTTTTTATTGTATCAGACCATTGCCTGATTTTAATATAATAAAAAGTGTGCATTAATATTAGAAGGCTTTAATTGTATTTATGTTTAGAATTTTGATCCCTTGTGGAATTCTTGATTTGTTGGTAGTACCTTCCTACAGATCACATTTGGCTGAGGAATGTGAACTGGTGGTGAAAGGCAATTGTCTCTGTCCAGCTGCTGCTGCTGCTGCTGTGCCGAGGAGCGTCTGTAGCTTTGGTTTGTGCCTCAGGCTGCCCCGGGCTCGGCTGTTGGTAGCACCGGTGGGGCCCAGGGGCTGCCAGGGCTGTGCTGGAGTCCCGAGGAGCTGGAATCCCTCTGCAGCTGCAATTCCACTGGCTTCAAGGTCAAGGACTGTTCACAAGCTGAACTTCCAGTGTTTTCCTCAGGTAGTGAAGAGTATCTGCCTGCAAGAAGCCCTGCAACCAGCTGAGCTTTTCTCCCAGTCCGGGTAAAAACAAGGCTGTGAAATGTTG
This sequence comes from Taeniopygia guttata, assembly GCF_048771995.1. Classification (NCBI taxonomy): domain Eukaryota; kingdom Metazoa; phylum Chordata; class Aves; order Passeriformes; family Estrildidae; genus Taeniopygia; species Taeniopygia guttata. Next base: position 14,770,253 of record NC_133045.1, read on the forward strand.
GCCTTTTCCCAGTGTGAAGTGTCTCGAGGTTGCTGCAAGGTCCTGCTGCCTTCGGGCTGAAACACGATCATTTCTGGGCTGGAATGGAACGGGGAATGGCTTGTGATGCTTTGTGAAGCTCCTGATCCTGGGCTGGATGGGTGCTGCTGGCTCCTGGGGCAGGCCCGAGGGTGTCTGTGAAGACAATGGGACTAACGCTGTGTGCATTTAAAATAGCTTAGTGCCAGAGATGGCAAATGGGCATCAGCTTAGTGCCAGAGGTGGCAAAGGGCATCGGAACAACTGCTAATTACAGTGGGCTGCTTGATTGTCTCTTTCAGAGTGCCCATGCCCTCCTTGGGAGGTTGTGGTTGCTGCATGTTTGGGACCTCCCTGAACCTTCTTACTTCAAGTACTGATTTAAAACCCGTGAAACCGTCTGGTTTGCTTTGCTGTACAGGTGAGAGTGTCCCGCCTTGGCTGGGAGCTGTGCCGGCAGGAGCCAGGGGTCACAGCAGGGACAAAGCTGGATGCTGCTGTGCAAAAAAGGGTTTGCTGCGACTGTTCTCCCCCAGGAGCTGCACTCTGGACTCCCCAGAGCTCCGCTGCTGTTCCCACAACCGAGTGAGAGCAGTGTGGAATAATAACCTAAAATCAATCCTTGGGTCAGCTGCCACTGGAGCTGCATGGTGGCTCTGTCACCTGTGAGGGGAAGGGACCATTCACCCCCGGGCTGGTGCTTGTTGGTGCTTCAGAAATGAGGTGTGGGAACAAAGCCGTGTCACACCTGAGCTTATCCCAACTCTGGCCCGAGCCTCTGTCACTGCTGAGAGAGCTGGCAAGGGTTAATAAATAAATAAAATAGGGGATTGGCCATGAAACAAATGTGCTTGGAGCAGCTGCTGCTGGAGGTGGCTGAATAGCACCCAAAGGGGACTGCTCCAAGCCACACCTGCCCTGTGCCCGCTGTGCAGAGGGTCCCTGAGCCCACCTTGTACCCCCAGAGGGTCCCTGAGCTATTAGAGGGTCCCTGAGCCGTCCCTGAGCCATCCTGTGCCCACAGAAGGTCCCTGATCCAGCTGTGCCCGCTGTGCCCACAGAAGGTCCCTGATCCAGCTGTGCCCACAGAAGGTCCCTGATCCAGCTGTGCCCACAGAGGGTCCCTGATCCAGCTGTGCCCACAGAAGGTCCCTGATCCAGCTGTGCCCACGGAAGGTCCCTGATCCAGCTGTGCCCACAGAAGGTCCCTGATCCAGCTGTGCCCGCTGTGCTGAGGGTCCCTGATCCAGCTGTGCCCACAGAAGGTCCCTGATCCAGCTGTGCCCACGGAAGGTCCCTGATCCAGCTGTGCCCGCCGTGCCGGGCAGTGCCAGCAGAGCCGCCGCAGTCCCGCCCGGGCCGGGAGCGGAGCGGGGACGGCAGAGGGAGCCCGAAGGCTTCCCAAGGCTCGGGTCACCGGGACATCCTCGCTCGGGAGCCGCTGCTCGTGGTTAGCCCGGGTCGCTTTCAGTTCGAGACTCCTGCGTGGCTGTCCCACTGACCTGCATTCACCTGCGGGGGACACCGGCACCGCAGCGAGACCTGAACTGGTACTAAAAACTGATGGTGGTTCGCCCTTGCTGGGCTGGAATTCAGCTCTGTGTGTACCCAGTGAGTATTGCTTCAATGTGCCCTTTCTGCTCTCTTGCAGCCCCGTGCAGTGCTTTGTGTTTGAAATTTCGGTTTCTCCCGCTGCCATCACAGTAACAGCTTTGATGCCAGGGTGTGCCTGGAGCCGCTCTGTGAGACACCGGTGGTGGTGTGGCTCATCCCAGCGTGGGACCGGGACAGGGGCAGGAGGGACAGGACAGGAGCAGGAGGGACAGCACAGGAGCAGGAGGGACAAGGACAGGAGCAGGAGGGACAGCACAGGAGCAGGAGGGACCAGGACAGGATCAGAAGGGACAGCACAGGAGCAGGAGGGACAGCACAGGATCAGGAGGGACCAGGACAGGAGCAGGAGGGACAGGACAGGAGCAGGAGGGACAGCACAGGATCAGAAGGGACCAGGACAGGATCAGAAGGGACCAGGACAGGAGCAGGAGGGACAGCACAGGAGCAGAAGGGACAAGGACAGGAGCAGGAGGGACAGCACAGGAGCAGAAGGGACAAGGACAGGAGCAGGAGGAGCAGCCGTGCCCCTCGGCCCTGGCAGACCCTGGCCAAGGGCAGCTCGGGGGTTTCTCCCAGAGCCCTGAGCCCCGGGGCTGTGGGGTGGCTGTGAGTGGGGGAGCAGCCCCGAGCTGTAGCACCAAACCCCGCAGGGCCCTTTGCCAGTGCTCTGCGGGGCACTGCCAGGGCTGTGGGAGCTGCTGGTGGCCACCCTGGTGTTTGTGGGAATGGCCATTCAGCCCCTGAGCTCGGTGCTTTTCCTCCAGGACGGGGTTTGCCGCACCAAGGAACAGCACGGTGGGTCCAGAGTGTTTTTTCAAGCTGGCACCGACGTGCCCTGCAACAGGGGAGCTCCAGCTCTGCAGGTGCCTGGAAATACATCTGCATCAGGCTCTGCCCACCTTGAGCTGAGAGAAGCTGAAGAGAAGTTGATACTGATCATCTTAATACCTAAACTTTTTTACTTGTTATTTTATGTTTAAGAAGGATTTTCTGATGGCTAAGGGTTTTCCTGTCAGTGGAATTGCCATGTTGCATTAATCTCGGCTGATGTGCTCTCCCAGTGCTCACTAACCTGGTGCTGTCTGAGACTGAGTCCCTTAACAGCTCCTCCTTTTCCCTGCTCATGCTGTAGCAGATTGCTGGGGAATGTGCTGAAGCCTGCGAAGAGCCCCAGTAAAGGCAAATTTAATTTAGGCACATGCTTAAGTGCTTTGTTGGACCAGAGCCAGTGTGCTCAGCCTCTGCTGGAAAAGAGGCTTTTCTAGCCCTGGCTGAGCATCTTCTTCCTTGTCCTCCCTTCTTGCTGCTGCATCCCTGGTGCTTGTGCCTTTACATTTTCCCTGATATCTCCCACATTTGTTGTCACAAAACAGTAAAGTGGAGAAGAAGATATTGAGGACAGGGAGATAAGCTGAATGCTCATCATTTTATATCTGCCAAGCATCTTGTCACCTTTTTTCATCCTTATCTCCTTTTGAATAAAGCCTATAAAGGGTTTTCAGAAATGTGGCTCCTGTCCTATTTTCCTGCCTCTTGAGCCAGGTTGTTGGTGGCTTTGCCCTGACATGTCTGGAGAGCCCTGCAGAACCTGGATGGGTGATAGGAGGAGAGAGTAAATGTCAAATGGTCGAAATGTCTCTTCCCCCTCTCTATTGCTCAGCACCTATTCTTTTATGTTGTCTTTATTTCCGCTTGCCAAAGGATGTTTCAGGATAGCCAAAGCTGAAGATCCTTTGGGAGGGAAAAGCCAGCCAAGCAGGAGTTTGGAGAAGAAAAATGATGGAACCTTTTGAGCCATCTTCATCAGAAACAATGGGGCCATTTCCCCTCCTACTCGCTGTGCTTTAGACCCGTGTTCCTAATTGCCTCGATCATGGTCTGCAGATCTTTAGAGAAAAGGAGTTTTGTGCTGGAGACTTTCTGGGGCTGGTTTGCCCCAAGTGAGGCGGAGGGGGACAAGCCCAGGGGAGGCTGGAGGCTGCCCCAGTGCTGTGCCCGGGGCTGGGGCAGAGGGGTGGGGAATGCCTGGTTTGGTCTGGGGAGCTGCAGTGAGCTGCTGTGTGTCCCCTGGGACGGGGGAGCACAGTCCCACCTCAGCAGTGCTCCTGGTGCAGCTGGTGCCCAGCTCTGTGCAGTCACTGAGGGCTCTGTGCTGGCAGCCCGGGGCAGGGAGCAGGAGCAGCAGCAGCCACAGCAGGACAGAGATCCCAGCAGGGATCTGCCAAACTTCTGTCCCTCTGCAGAGACCTCCTAAATCCCTGGGCTACCAGATTAGATGCTGTCCAAGGTTAGCAGCCAGATGTTTCTCAGCTGTTTGGACGGGTTTCCAGCTGAGACCAAACGAGTGGCTATCCAACATGTACGTATGAATATAAACATTTTGGAGGCCTTGCCTTGAGTGAGCCATGAAAAACTTCCCACGATCCTGTGAGCGCTGCTGCCTCCTCGGAGAGCCTCAGGGTTCTGCACCTTCTGCTGGAGCTCGGCTGCCACCTGCTCCTCAGGCCTCCCCCTGCTTGAGTGGCGCCAGAGCAGTGTGGTCCCTGGAATTTGATTATTTGTGTTAGCAGATAATTCAGGCCAGAAGGCTGAGAGTGTTCCCTTCCTTCCCTGGATGTCGTCATGCTTCCCAGCAAAACAGTCCCGGCTCCCGTGTCCCTTCCCCACCCCTTGCCCCAAAGTACAACAAAAACCCTTTCAATGCCTCTTCTTGTGCGTGGTCACTGTCCGCTCCTTTTAAGCTGGTTTTTGTCTGTGCAGGCTACAGAAGGAGGAGATTCCATTAACTCCACCATGCAGACTCATGTTTTAAATTACTACATGCATGAAAAAACATAGTTGGTTTTTGATGTGTGGTTCTTCTAAAACATTCCTAATGCCACCCATGAGCTTTGGTGTTCAAACCAGAGTGACAAGGAATGACCCCCTGGTTTCCCACAAAACGAGACCCTTCTGACACTTCCCATCACTTTCATCAGAGTTTGGTGCCGTGGTTCCCCCAGCCCTGGCTGTGGAGCTGCCCGGGGCGTGCAGTGGGAAATCTCCAGTGATGTTTTTAAGGAGATTCCGGGGTCAGCTGGGCCAGCAGCCGTGCTGCCACGAGCCTTGGCACAGCTGTGCCCCCTCAGCAGGGCCTGGGCTGGCACTGGGCTGGAGCCGTGCCAGGCAGAGCCCGGGGCTCTGACTTTGGGAACAGCTGGAATTCCCCAATGGCAGCTCTCAGTGCTGTGTGTGATAACAGCTCTGCTCTGGATGGGTGCTGGTGTGAGCCAGAGCAGGATGCAGCTGCTCTGATTGCTTTTCAGCCACTTTCAGGAATGCCAGGTAGCTGAGATGCTCTGAAGGGCGTGGAGTGAAGGAGTGGCTTTTCCAGCCTGGCTTTTCCCAGCCCGGCTTTTCCCAGCCCGGCTTTTCCCAGCCCAGCTTTTCCCAGCCTGGCTTTTCCCATCCTGGCTTTTCCCAGCCAGCTTTTCCCAGCCCAGGGTGTCTCCCTGGCCTTGCCCGTGTTTGCAGCTCAGTCACAGCAGAGCTCTCAGCCCTTGGTGGCAGGGAATCTGTGCCAGCACGGGTCCCAGGCAGGGTCCAGAGCCATCAAACCCTGGGCTGGTGTTGGATCTTGGCATCCCCCGCTGAGAAAGGGACGCGGTTTTCTGAAAAGAAAAATGAGAAGTTATTTTCCCCTCTCACTAGCACGGAGGCATTCCTGTCAGTGGGAATTGTCAGCCTTGGATGATGATATGAGTGTTTTCAATCATTCCATTTCCTTGTATTTCTTGCTCATTTTTTACCCATTTTGATTTATTTTTAATGGCCCTGACACCCTTGTTTATAATAATAAACAGCAAACGTGTGGACACAATGAGTCTGTTTCAGGTTCAAGTGTTTTTAATAACCTTGCAGCGAGAAATAGACGCGAGCCCAGATCTGGAGAAACCCGATGAAGACTCTGTGCTGCTGCAGTGAGATCTGATTTCGGAGCGGCTGCTGTGCAAACACCCGGCCAGTGACCACCTCTGACTCCCGCCAGGCTTCAGGCAGCGCTGCCTTTGTGCCCCAAACCCCCACTCCAGGCACTGCCTTTGTCTTCCAGGCCTGGCCTGATTGAGGCAAAGGCAAGGGGGTAGCTATAGGTATTTTTTATTATTATTTACTGGTGCCTCTGCTGCCCCTGAGCACACAGTGGGAGGTGGCAGCAGCTCAAGGCAAGGGGAGAAGTGGCAACCAGCCCTGCGAGGCCTCACACTGCTTCATTAAGTAAAACCTTATCAGCTATTTTCACTGCTGTAACCACTGAGGGAGTTGTTGTTTGCCAAGGAAAATACCCGGGTGGGACGGGGCGGCCGCGTGGGCTCCGTGTGCCCCCCGTGCCCCACAGAAATCCGGGGATGGCTGCTGGAAATCCCTGCCCGGGCTGGGAGCTGGCTCAGGCTTTTGGGAAAACAAGGGTTGGATCCTGGAGGGCACAGGATGGTAACTCTGCCCCGAGGAGCTGGCAGGGCTCGGGGGGCAGCCCAGGGGCCGGGTTTGAGGGTCCCTGGGGAGCAGCTCGTGCCCTCTGCCATGCCCACGGGGGAGATGAGCTGCCCTGCCTGGGCAGGGGGAGCCAGGGCTGTCCTGCCCACCTGGGGCTGCCCATTTCCCTGGCCAAGAGCTGCCAGCTCCCAGAGAGGTGCCAGGGAGGGACGTGTGGGATCTGGGGTGTGCCATGGGGAGGGAAGGGAAAGGAAGGGGTGCCCATGGAGCCGGGGCCCTGCTGTGCTGGGGGTTGCCTGTGAATGATCCCAGTCCCTTGGCAGAGCAGTCCAAGCGCCCCTGTGCTGGAGCAGGTCCTGCCTGTGCAGCACCAGCCCGGGAGCAGCACCGAGCTGTGCCCATCCTCACCCAGAGCTGGGAAATGCTCTCCCTGCCCCTCTGCAGCCCTGCCCGAGCCAGCCCTGCTCAGCCCTTTGTCTTTACAGGCTCTTCTGCCCTATTTATCTTCCCCAAATGTCATCTCCCCTCCCCACCCCATGCAGCACCCCCCAAAAAATAATAAACGGCGGCGGGCTCTGTAAACAGAGCCTATCTCCAGAGCTGTTTGAAATGTAGACAGGCTCAAGTGAATTAGTTCAGCGAGGACTTAATTGCTGTGCTGTCTGTCAGCGTGCGGCGCTGAGGGTTAGCAGGGAGGCTGGCTCAGGCTGCCAGGGAGATGGATGGGGTCCTGCCGGGGTGGCAGCCGGGGTCACCGCCCCAGGAGCCACGTCCCGGCGTGACCCCATGAGATAAACGGGCTCTGCGCCGTCCCCATCGCTGCATCCTCTGCCCTGACCCTGCCCCGCCTGCCCCAAACCCACCCCGCAGCAGAAACAGCGCGAGAAGGGCCTGGGGGAGCAAGAATCGCTTCTTGTCCGGGCCTTGTGCCACCCTTTCGGGGCTCAGGCTGCTGGGCTCCTGGCATGGGGAGGACTGGCTGCTGCTGGTGTGTCCCCAGAGCGGGAGGGACATCTCCAGCCAGGGCAGGAGCAATTCCTTCAGCCCTGGGGGAGAGGAGCCCAGTGCCTGCTGCCTGTGCCCTCCTGAGCAGCAGGGCTGCAGAGCTGCAGCAGGATGCTCACTGCCTGTGCCCTCCCACAGCAGGGCTGCAGCCCGTGCCCTGCCGAGCCGTGCCCACCCCTGGGCACGGCCAGGGTCCCCAGGGTCCCCAGGGTCCCCAGTGTCCCCAGGATCTCCAGGATCTCCAGGATCCTCAGGATCTCCAGGGTCCCCAGGGTCCCCAGGGTCCCCAGGGTCCCCAGTGTCCCCAGTGTCCCCAGGATCTCCAGGATCCTCAGGATCTCCAGGGTCCCCAGGGTCCCCAGGGTCCCCAGGGTCCGGGGCAGCCCCGGAGCTGCTCCGGCCCCTCCTGCAGCACAGCTGGGGCCGAAGGCTGCCCGGGAATCCGGACCCATCCCCGTGGCAGCAGCAGGTTTGGGGGTGCCCGGGGTCTGGGAGGGCTCACAGCACCCTGGGGTGCTGGGGCTGGGTGCTGGGGCTGGGTGCTGGGGCTGGGGCGGGCACAGCCGTCAGAGCCGTGTCTGGCCGGGCTCTTCCCCACCTCCCCGGTAATTAAACAGCAGCTCTGATGCATGTGGAAAAGGAAGGAGAGAAAGAAAAAAGGATCAGCAAACCCAAGCCCTTAGATGACTGCTTACCCCCTCGAGGAGCACAGAAGTATATTGTCCATTTAATAGAAGCCTATAAATCACTGAAAAACATTTATAAAATAATTGAAGGTAATGGGAACCATTTGTTTAAATAACATCACGTTCATGCCCCAGAGGTGCAATAAAAGTTAGATTAATTGATAGGATTTTATATCTCACTGTGAAAAACCGAGTCACATTCTAGACACCGACAGTTTGGGAAAGTTGCAAATTCATCAGGCACCCAGCTACTATCAAAATAGTCTCTTCCATGTGAAGAGGCACATTTATATGACCCTGAAGGGTTTTGGGATGAGAACTATTTACTTAAACTGTGAAGTGAACTAGCCAGTGTGAGATCCTGACCCAGATTGGGGTTTTTTCCTTCCTCTTCTATCTGCTGTTGCATTTTTTTCCCATTATGATAAAAAGCAAATAAATATCTCTAAACCAGAGGCTCATTCCTGATCCAGGGCTGCAGAGTCCTGCCTCCATCTGTGCCCACGGGAATGGCACCTCGGAGGCACCAGGGAGGAGGCTGGAGCAGGGGTGCAGGGCTGGGGCTCCCCCAAAGCTTACCCAGTGCCTGCCCGCCCCGGCCCAGGGCAGGGCTGGCTCTCCTCGGGCTGCTCTGCCTCCAGCCTGGGCCAGCAGCGGGCTGTTGTCAGGCTGAGAACCATCCCACCCTCCCTTTTCCCTGTTCTGTGCTTTGTGGTTTGTCTGTGCGAGGGCAGAGAAGTGGCACAGAGGAGTCTCAGCAGCAGGGCCTGGGTGGGTGCTGGGAGCTGTGGGCAGGGACTCCCCAGCTCTGCCCTGCTCTGCCTTCCCAGGGCTCCCTCGCTGCCCACACCCTGCTCTGCTTTGCCTGGCTTTCCCCAGGCTCTGTTCTCACTTCTTTCCTCTCCTTCCATCAGCTCTGTCTGGCCTGAGAGCGAGGCCACAGCGATCCTGGTGCTGCCAGGAGAGGCAGTGGCACTGTCACCCCCAGGCCACCCCACGGTCCTGCAGCCCCTTCCAGCAGGACTGGCGCTGCTGGAGACTCTCTGGGCTCCTCTGTTCAGCAGCTCAGGCAGCCCCAGTGGAGGTGAGCCCGCAGCACGGGTGTCCCCACACGCAGCCCTCGGGTGGGTGGCACGGTGGGGACCCAGCAAATGCCATCCCTGGGAGGGAGCAGCTCCCAGCCACCCTCGGCAGCGCCGCCGAGCCCGGGCTTGCATCGGCTTTTGATAAAGGCTCCCTGTCAAACAAGGGCTGAATAAATCATGATGTGTTACCAAGACGCATTACAGCTTTTAAAACAACCACCATGGCATTCTACCCCACGGACTGATGAGTCTGGGGATGCCAGATCCCTGGCGCTGCGCAGCCTTGCTGGAGCCAGCTCACATCTGGAGCGCAGTAAACGTACCCAGAAGCAAGAAAGCAGCTCTGTAAGGGTCAGGAGTACAGAGAGCGGCTGCTGACTCCAGGCGCCACCCCAAAACCCACATGCATTTCCTTGTGTAAACACATGTGGCCAAAAGGCAGCCATGGTCACCTTTCTCCAACGTGAGCCCTATAAAACCGCCAGCAAAGTGAGGAACAATGTCACTATTATTGTTTTAGAGGAATTCCTCCGGAGCAGAAAAGCATAGCCCCGCTGCCGACAAGGGTGTCTTTAAAAGCAGGGCTGACAATTGACTCCAGAGCCGAGGGGAGGAAAAAATTCCCCCGGGGTTGATCATTTGCAGTTGTTGGGGCTTCCAGAGCTGCCCGATAACCTGCTGGGTCCTGCTGCCAGAGGCACAGCTGGGCACAGCTGGGCACGCAGAGCCCTGGCACTCATCGCCCCGGTGGGGCTGGTGCCCAGGCTGCCCTCCCCAGGGATGGGTGCTCTGGGGGCAGCCCAGGGATTTGGATGGTGCTGGAAAGCATCCATGGAGCCCCTTCTGTCTCAGCCGTGTGCAGGGCATGGCCTCGCTGAGAGCCAGGAACTGCTCCCAGAGCTGGGCTGGGTTTATTGCCCCAGAAGAGGATTTCTCCCCCACCCAGTATCAGCTGCGTGTGCAGCCCTGCTGATGCAATCAGAAGAGCAAGCTTTGGCCTGCGAGTTCACTGCACCTAGAAAAAACCCACGGGTGCTTTCATGAGGAGCTGACCAGGGCAAACATTTGGGGTCTGGGCCTGTTTTCTCTTGGGGGGTCCCTGGATGGAGACCTCGTGGCTGCTTCTCCCTGGGATTTATTGCCTGTCTGTAAAAGCAGACATGGGCTGCCAGAAGCAGCAGGAGCGATAACCTGGAGCCAGACCCCGCTGGTAATGGGCAGCCAGGGCCTGGAGCTGCCCCAGCTGCAGCCTGTGGGCGCTGAGCACAGCCCCCAGCACGGCCCAGGAGCGCTGGCTCCTGCCAGCAGGATGCCACCCTCTGCCCAGAGCCCCAGCGCTCCAGCACCAGAGGGTCTCTGAGTCCCTGTGGGAGCACAGGGCAGGAGGGTTTGGGGGACAGGACAGAGAAGGGGCTGTCAATACCCAGGGAGGTGCAGATAGGATGACTCTCCAGGCTTAACACCTGATTGGGACGACCTTGCTCCTGGATCAGGGCTGTCCTCCAGTAACCACAGATGAACATTTGAATTTCACTGATAAGCCCATCAAATAGTTGAGTGTGTTAGAGGCTGTATGAATGCACTGCAGAAAGTTTCTCCAGTGAGTCAGGGTCCCAAAACCTTTCTTTGGGAAGTTTATCTTATCAGGCAGGGATGCCTCGCTCCCCAGGAAACTGGGCCAGCTCAGCCTGAGTAATGAGGTTCTGAGCAAGAGCATTGCAAAACTAGAGGTGCTTTTTAAAAAGTCTGACACGGCAGGGAGAAGGGTGAGCAGAGAGGAAGAGGAGGCTTAGTCACGTTGGCCATAACCCAACAGCCTGGTGCTTCTCCAGGGCAATGTCTTTAATGTCCTTCCTAGGACAAAGCCGCACATCTGCCTTCCCCCTTTCCCTGTGAGAGAACCTGGGGGCTGTTCCCAGCCAAATCCGCTCCTTAATTCCCTCCATCAGGGCTGGGGCCAGCGAGAGGGATTCTGCGGCAGCATCCCGAGGAGCGGGGCGGCCGCGTTCCCCCCGTTCCCCCGGGGCCGCGGAGCGAGGCCGGCCGTGCCCTGCGCTCCCGGGGCTCCGGGAGGGTGAGCTGTGGGGAGCCACCGAGGCGAGCAGCGAGCTCCATCCCGAGCGAAAGCAAAGCTCGAAAACGGGCGAGCTCCTCTCTCCCTCTCTCTCTCCCTCCCTCCCTCCCTCCATCTTCTCCCTCTCTCCCTCTCTCCCTCTCTTCCTCTCTCCCTCTCTCCTTCTCTCCGTTTTTCCCTCTCTCCCTCTCTCCCTCCCTCTCTCCCTCTCTCCCTCCATCTCTCCCTCTCTCCCTCTCTCCCTCTCTCCCTCTCTCCCTCCCACCAGAGCTGTCCCCCAGCCTGAGCCCAGCCTGAAAAGCCCCTGTGGTCCTTCGGGTCCCCTCAGCAGCGGGAGCCAAAAGCTGCTGTAAATAACGTGCAGATACCGGCTGGGGTTTGAAACCAGCTGGTATTCCTGGGAAAGAGCCGTATCAGTCCCCAAAAGAGGAGTGTTAGTGCATGGGGTGCTGCCTCCCCTGCTCCTCCTTCCTCCCTGCCTGAAGGAGACCATGAATTTCCACCTACTCGGGAAATTCTTCCCAGGGTAAGCGCCAGCATTAAATTAAAGCTCCTTGGAGCCCTCCCCTAAAGCCAGCGCCGCCGTCCCGGTGTGGCCATGGTGGAGTCCCAGTGTGGCCATGGTGGAGTCCCAGTGTGGCCATGGTGGAGGCCCCTCGGGACTGGTGAAGGGTCTCTTTAAGCACATGTTGGGCACTATTCCTGGGGCTTGGGAAGCCTCCAGCCGCGGGGATCTCTGCTCCTGCCCGCTGTGTGTGTGTGTAAATCCCCACACACCCACGCACTGGAGCAGAGCAGCACCGAGGGACGGCTCTGCAGCTGCCAGAGCAGCCCCACCACGCTCTGCCCTCGGCGTGGGTGACCAGGACAGACCAGCAGTGACACGTCCTTGGCACTGAGCAGCTGGTGTGGGGACCGCTGTGCTCCCCCCGTGTGCGTGTGCCCTCCCTGCGTGAGGGTTAAGGCACTTGCACCTCCAGAGGCTTTGCAGCACAAACACAGCTACGGACGTGTGTGGTTATTGCCATTGTTTTCTGGGTTTCAGAAAAGTAGTTACCCTCAGGATGGGGATCTGGACGTGGCTCTCGAGGAGCTGGTAGTGTTTGCTGCTGGTCTCTGTGAGGGTGGAAGAAAAGGAACTTTTTAATGTGGATTTTTCATAGTTGACAAAAAAATAAGGAGATGGGTCTCTTTTGCCATGACAGAAGGAAGTGCCACTAGTGATTAATGGCATTGTGAGCTCCTTGTTGAAATAGGGTCAAAGCCATTGTGTAGGAGACATTTAGGGCCAGTTCTGCCAGCTGTGCAGTGTTTGCTGGGGACTGGGTTTGGCACGGGGCTGCTGGGGTCACAGCCTCATCTCCAGGTGTTCTCCGAGACTCCTCCTGCTCCCTCAGCTGAGCAGGGGAGGTTTGGCAGCTCCAGCAGTGATGTCCGTGCAGCTGGAGCCAGCTGTGTGCTCCAGGGTGTGTCCCAGCTGCTGCCACACCAGTGCCCAGTGCTCAGCCCCAGCTCCTGGGCTGCCCTGCAGGGACGCGACTTTGGGAAGGGCTCAAGAGCAGGACACAGGGAACCTTGTGGAGGGCTCTGCCTTGTGCACCAGCCTGTCTGTTCTTTGGCATCCTGGACAGCCCCAGACTCCCACCGCGGTGCAAGACAAGTGCAGAGGAGCAGCTGTGGGGGACAGACACCCTCCAGCTCTGTGGGCCTTGTCCCCAGGCCTGGCCTGGGACACAGCCCCGTCCTGTCCCCCCTCTGCACACCACCAGGAGCCCAGCCCGCCTCTCTTTGTAGTGCTATTTTTAAAACACCAAAGGAGAACTCCCACCTCTGTCTGCTGGAAACGTGTGTGTCCCCCGCAGCCAAGAGCTCTGCTCATTTTCAAACCTGCCGGAGTTAGCCTTAGATATAAAACCAAACAAGCAAACTGAAAGGGGCTTGTTGTGCAGAAAAGTTCCTCCGAATTAGTTCTATCTGGCTCGTGATCCCTTTTTGATTGAATGCTTAATAGCAGCCAGGTGCAGGCAGCGCGGGCCGCTCTGGAGGCAGCCTGGGAACGCCGGGCGGTGGGGCTGCCCACGGGTGGCTCGGTGTGTGGGCTGCTGCTGCCCTTCCTCTGCCTCCCCGCCGATCCACAGGGATCCCGGCCTTTGCTTCCTCCCCTGGGCGCTGAACCAGCTCAGGAGATGCACACACATGTGTCTGTGTGTGTGTCTGTGTGTGTGTGTGCGTGCACAGAGCTCTGGCTGTTGGCTGTGCAGGAGCCTGGGTGTGGACACGGACACAGACACAGGCACGGACATGGACACGGACACGGACACAGACATGGACACAGACACAGACACAGACACAGACACGGACATGGACACAGACACAGACACAGACACAGACACGGACACAGACACAGACACGGACACAGACATGGACACAGACACAGACACAGACACGGACACAGACACGGACACAGACACGGACACAGACACGGACACAGACATGGACACAGACACGGACACAGACACAGACACGGACACGGACACAGACACAGACACGGACACAGACACGGACACGGACACAGACACAGACACAGACACGGACACAGACACAGACACAGACACAGACATGGACATGGACACAGACATGGACAGGGACATGGACACGGACATGGACACTGACACGGACACGGACACGGACACGGACACGGACACAGACACAGACACGGACACGGACACGGCTGGGCCGGCACTGGGCAGGCTCCATGAGCGCAGCACACATAGCAGGGTACAGATGAACACGTTCTGGGGGCAGCTCTGGCACTTCTGCGCCATCCCAGCACGGCCCAGGGCCAGGAGCCCTCCCTGCTGCCAGAATTCCTGCAGCAGGACCCTCGCCTGGCACCCGAGACATTTTTCCATCCTGGCACTTCCAAACACGTCTGCTGGTGTTTGAGCCCCGTCCCCCACTATGAGTGCAGGTTTAGTGCATTCATTTTTGAAACAAACTGCCTGCGTAGATGAGAATAAAATGTGGATGCCAGGGAGAGAGACTGTCCAGAGACTGCCAAGTTGAAGACATTGCTCTTCTGGAGCCTGGCATGTCCCTGGGAGTGCAGGGGCCAGGAGGGTGAGCTCCTGAAGGCAGGAATGTTAACCTGGCCAGCGCTGGTCAGGGCACAGCAGTGCTCGCTGGCCCCTGGTGCCTGTTCCCGTGCCAGGCTGAGGGAGCAGCACTGCCAGGCAGCTGAAGGTGCCTGAGCTGCTCCTGCTTCTGTGGCCTTGGGGTCCTTTTCTATCCAATGTCCCTATTGTCAATACAGGATTTTTCTTTCCTTCCCTATCCTCTCCATTTCTTTTTCCCAAGTGATGCAATTGCCAGCAAACACTGTCCCAGAGAAAGATCTGCAGCATGTCTCTTCCAGCTGGAACTCCTGTAGTGCTGCCTGTATCCTCTCTGCTTACTGAACGTCCAAATCCTCCAAAGAAATCCAATGACTTTACACAAACAATTTCCTTGTGCCTGAAAACACAAGATTTGCCAGAGCTCTTTCTTGGTGTCAGCATCCAGGAGGATGTGAACAGGAGAAGGATTTGTTGGGGCAAACCCGCTGTGCCCTGCAGAGGTGCAGCCCAAGGTGAGCTGGAGCCCCTGGGCTGAGGGGCTGTGGGGGCTTTGCCACCGTCTGCAGGCAGTGGAGGCCAGGCAAGAGCTGGGCTGGCACCAGTGGCTGAGGTACCCACTGTCAAAAAAAACATCTGGACCTGTCAAAAAAAGTAACCTGTCAAAACATTCTGAGTGCACAACTGTCTCTGTGTGATCGTGCCCGATGCCCTGGCGCTGGATCTGCCCTTGGCATCGTGCAGTGACAGTGCTCAGACCAGGCTTCCTCCATCCCTGAGACACAGCTCCAGTTTCCCACCTGCAAGCGGGGCTGGGAACACCTTCAAGCTATGGAAAGAAAGGTAAAATCCAAGGGGAAAAGGGGCTGTGCTGGAGCCACTTCATTCATTGCTATCCCAAGGGTTCAGGTGTGTGCAAATGGCTGCAGCGAAAATCAGCCTAAGGTCTGTTCCTTCTCCTGGAGGGGAACTGTTTGAAGGATTAGGGCATATTTAGACATGGCAGAAATGGGATTCCTAAACAAAGGGCTGGGGGAGGTGAGTCCCTGCGCTGCTGCCACCGCTCCCACCACGGAGGGATTCCAGATTCACTGCCTACCTGCCTGCGGGAGTAAAACTGTCCAGACCCACTGCCCAGAGCTCCAAACTTCCATTTTAGGAGCTGGTGGAAACAGGGTGAGGCCTTTCTAATCCCCTGCTCTCGTAGCAGAGCGGGGAGGTGGGCTGGGACCAGGCAGCCGCCTGCTCAGGGCAGGGGTGCCCCGGTGCCCTGGGCACACGCCCGGTGCTGCAGTAAGGACCTGCTGCTGATCCTGCAGCTGATCCTGCAGCGGGATCCTCCTCTCGAGCACCACGGCCCCGCTGCCAAACCCCAGACGTGCCCAGGCTCTGCCTGGCTGCTTTCAGCCACGGCCCTTCGCCTGCCGGCGCTCGGTGCTGGGCATGGGATGGAGCCTCTTCTCCATGAATAGCCAGGGAACAAATTGAACGCTGAATTGCAGCACGGCAGGCCTTTGATGCAGGTTTGCTTTGGGATTGTGCAGTTAGCACAGGGGGACGTGCAATCCTTGGAGTTGGTGTGCAGGAGCAAATTCCTTCCCATGGGAGGAATGGGGCAGGCTGAGGGGAGGTGTCAGAGCAGCTGTCCCCCAGTGGCAGGGCTGGGCCAGTTAAGGTTTGCCCTGAGTTTAGGACAGAAAGATGCGCGATGCCAGATTGGTGCTATGGAGTGAGGGAGGGATGCTGCTGGGGTTTTTGGATGCTGGAGGTGGAGGTAGAGCTGCACCACAGGCACAGAGGGGATGGTGGGCTGTGTCCCCTTGGCTGTGTGCAAGCTCCCTCTGAGCAGAGCCCTTGGAAACTTTCCTCCTCCTCCTCCCCCGTGCTGAGTGCGCTCAGCTCGCCCGTGCACGTGCAGGGCTCTGGTGCGTGCGTGGGGCGAGGCACGGATGCAGGGAGGGTCCTGTGCTGGGCTTGCCTTGCAAGGCTGCAGATGCAACTCTTTTATTTACACCCACAATCAGTTTACAACCTCTGGCCAAAGCTTCATCCCCTGTATGGGAAGGTTTGGCCTGCAGAGAGACATCAGCACGAGGGCGAGTGGGAAATATGAAAGAGCTCTCTATGTGAGAGCAGCTCTGCTTGCTGCCAGTGCACAGCCGTGGTTTTTCCATCCTTTGGGCTCAGAGAGGTCTCCGTGCCATGAGCTCTGCTCTGAGTGCTGCCTGTGCCCAGTGAGCCACTGCTGCTCCCATTGCTGCCATCAGGGTGATGGGCAGGGAGGGACAGGGCCCCTGGAGCCCGTTTGTTCCTGTGCAAAGTCACAGCTGGGCTCTGTGCTGTTTGGCTTTTCAGCCCTGGGGCTCTGAGCCTCCATTCGGAAGCGCTGCCACATCCCTGAGCTGCTGTGAGTGCTCCTGGTGGATTGGCACTCCTGGGAAAGCAGCAGGTCCAGCAGCCTCAGATGGACCCCGGGCACCCACTGAGCACCTGGGGCTGCAGGGCTCCTTCTTGGCCCTGGAAATGAGGGCTGCATGCTGCCACGATGCCCATTTGGCTCTAAATTTCCTTGGGAGTTTGTAGAAAGGATTTAAAAATCATCTCTCTGTAAAACTCAGGGTAAAAAAGGGGCAGTGGGCAATGAAAGAGCCTGGTGGTGTGAACTGCTCTGCTGGCCCGGGCAGTCGGGAGGATGGAGGAGAGCCCTGGGCTGCAGAAGTGCCTGGGAGCCCAGCCCAGCAGCGAGGGGGACCCAGCCCGGGCCAGCCCTGCCCCAGCAGCGAGGCAGAGCCGCTCTCACACGTGCAGTGCTCGCAGCCCGGCACTGCAAAACTGCTGCCCCTGCCCCTGCAGAATTCATTGTTTTCTGCAAAGAAGAAAATCATTTGGGGAATAGATGGAAAAGGGAGATAGCGTCAGGCAGTCATGGCCTGTTCTCCACCTGTTGTTATTTTGGTCTGGCCCAATCAACCTGCTAGCCAGGCTGGAGCCAGAGACCATCTGGAAAAACTGCCGTGTTTATAAAACTGACATGGAGCAGCACCCCAGGGCCCTGACCTCCCACACAAATCTGGAAATGATTAAAATGGCCCCGGCTGCCTCGGCGGCGGAGCTGCCCAGCGGCTGCATTTGGAGTTCTCATCAGCGGGCTGGGAACGCACAGCCCTGCCCTGCCCTGCCCTGCCCTGCCCTGCCCGGCTCGGGGTGCCCCGGGAAGGTGCCAGCGCAGCCCGTCCTCTGCGCCCTTCCTGCGCCCGCAGCCCCCCGCAGCTGCAGCGCTGCGCTGCTCCCACCCGTGCCCGCAGCAGGACGGGACGGGTGCCACGGGCTGCGAGCCCCAGAACTGCCTGCCAGCTTCACCAGCTCCTTCTGCAGGCACCGAGCGCCCAGCCACGGCTGCGGGGCTGTGCCACGTCCAGCCCTTCCTCGGGAGCAGAGCGGCTCTGGCAGGACCTGGAGCTGGGCTCCAGCTTTGGAGGAACGCTCCCCAAAGGCTGCTGCCCTTCCCTCTGTGCTGCTCTCAGACCTCCCAGCACAGGGATCCTGGTATCAAAGCAGCCCTGTGTCCCCTGCGCAGCAAGGGCGAGGGACACCTCGCTCAAATTCAAACCACCTTGGACCTTGCTGACCTGGCCTGGCCTGGGGACGTGTGGCTGCTCTCAGCCCTGCCTGGCCTGCTGGCCAGCAGCTTCATTAGAGAGGTGTGAATAATGAATTATCCGTGACTCTGAGCCATCCGTGGAAAATTCAAATCAACCTGCTTTGTGGTTACAAGACGTCAGCAAAGTGTCTGCCAAGAGAGACGAGGGGAGAGCAGAGAGGCAGCCCCTTCCTTGGTGGGATGAGGGCCGGTGGAGGCGATGGGCGGTGCAGGAAGGGGATGCTCGGTCAGCCGGGGCTGGAGCTGTGTGAGGGATGCTCCCCACTCCCACCTCACTCCCCACCAGCAGGGAAGCGGCTGGGTGGGCACGGGGGTGATTGCAGCCATGGCCACCCCTGGGCCCCCTCCAGCTCCCAGCAGAGCTGCTGAAGCTCTGTCCTGGCACAGGGGTGGAGCCAGGTCCTGCAGGGCTGGGGACAGCTGGCACAGACCAGGAGCAAGGCAGGGAGAGCCCAGCCCCATGGCACACGAGGGGTGCCACAGCTCCTCTTGCACTCAGGGCTGCTGGGGCTCACAGCCAGGCTTTGGGAGACATGTGCTTCACCCCAGCACAAGGGGACCCAGTCCCTGGAAGGGTCCTGGCCTTGGGCCTGGAGCAGCCCTTTGGGCTGTGTTTGTCTGTCCCTCCCTGGTTTATCTGTCCTGGCCCAGCTTCTGCCACCACTGCTGTTCCCTGTGTTATCAGGGGAGGATGGTGGGGATGGGACAGGAGCAGGAGGGGCTGCTCAGCTGCACGGTGTGGCTGGGGACAGCCAGGAGCTTGCACTTGGCACAGCCACAGCCAGGCACAGCCGGGCAGGATGCTCTGGGCAGAGCTTGTCCTTCCCTCGGGGTGCAGCCCTGGCCTGGCTGCGAGGGGGACAGCTCCTGCCCACCCTCCAGCGTGCCCACCGAGCTGCTCCTGCTCTGTGTGCTCGGCCAGGGGAGCTGGGAAAGGCCCGAGCTCCTCCTCCCAAAGCAGGCAGGGACTTGGTGGAAAAATGTGCAAAAATGTTCAGCCTGAATTTCAGGTGCTTTAACTGGCTGCTGATAACGAGGGGAGCCTCATGCTGCTGCGGGATGAAGGCTTTGAAGCGGGCAGAAGAGACCTGTCACGTCTTTGTCCAGGGCCAGCTCTGCCCGTTGATCCCTCTATCAGATGAGTAAACCCGTATATATTAACCCGGAGCCAAAGTAAACATGTTCTGAGTGCTGAAGAAGCTCAGGTAAGTCCATTTCTCCCCCAGGAAGATGGAGCTGAAGCCCTGGCTGGGGACAGCCGTGTGATCCCAGAGCAGCCCCTGGCACAGGCTCTGGTGGGGCGTGTGGCTGTGTGTGCCTCAGTTTCCCTGCCTGGGGAGGGGATGGGAGCCTCCACATCCTGGGCCCCCACCCCAGAGCCCTCTGCTGCCACTGCTCACCTGCTCCAGGGGACGTGGGCACACTCCAGCCCTCCTGCCTCAGCCCCCTCTGTCTGCAGAGATTGTTAAATCCCGGTTTGCAGAGGGTCGGGCTGATTGCCCGGGAGAAAGGAGGTGATAACAGCAGGAGATAAACCCTCCTGCCAGCCCCGGCAGCCCCTCACACACCCACCTGCAGGGACCACGAGGGACTATCAGCCCCTACTTTACTGTACTCTGTTACAAATTACAATTAAAACCTAGGACAGGAATGATTTTGTGAGTAAATTGCCCTCCAGGGAAGTTCAATACTTGGAAACACCAGAAAAACCTGTGGCTGATTCAATCACTGGCCAGGGGTGGTGAGTGGGTCTGACCTGGCTTTCTTCTGCCTTGGTACTACATGAGCAGCACAGGGACATGAGCACTTCGGTGCTTTTTCCCTGGGGGAGGGTTGAAATGACTCATGCTAATGGGGGTTTTGGCACTATGAGGTCTGTGCCTGATTTTTTTTAATAAGCTTCAAAGTTTCATTTCCACATGATTGTTTTGGTTTATTTTGCTTCATTTTTTTATACTAAGAACTGTGCTAGATACTTCTGCTTCACATGTTCCCTTAAATGATGTGCTAAATACATTGTGAATGCAATACATTACACGGAGGTGGTCATTTGGATGGCACAAAGTTCAATTTGTACAAAGGGCAGTCTAGGAGTGAGAAGGAGAGAGCATCCCTGTGGTGCCACAAGGAGCCCTCATCCCGTCCATCATTCCCACCACCCTCCATGGCCCCGCTGTCCCCGCCCTGGGCACTGAGGAGAAGGCAAACGGTGGTGGAGGAGCTTCGCTGGGGACAGGGGGAGCGAAGGGAAGTGACTCCTCGTGTCTGTCACCACCGGCTGTGTGTCACCAGGGCCAGTGTCACCGCGGAGGCCACCAGCGTCCAGCCAGCGGCCAGCGCCGCTCGCCCTGCCCGGTGTGCCTGCCTAGAGCCCAGTCAGCCACGGGAGAGAGGGCCACACACGGGAGAAAGGGCCCACATGGGAGAAAGGGACATGCACGGGAGAAAGAGCCACACATGGGAGAAAGAGCCACACACGGCTGCTGGCCCGGCCAGGATGCTCTCAGTGAGCAGAAAGAACCACACACGGCTGCTGGCCTGGCTGGGACACTCCCGGTGAGCGGGACCGCCGCCGGTGCCGGTGCTGGGGCGCACCTTGCAGAGGCAGAGCTGGGCAGCAGCCAGAGGAAGCCGCCGCAGCTGACGGCCGTGCTGGGAGCTGGGAGCAGAGCGGAAACCAGGACAGCCCCAGCCACGACCTTTCCTCCCTCGGGGAATGTGCTGCCTCAGCAGGAAACGCCTGGGGCTCTCCAGCCTCTCCCGGGGCTGCTGCTCCCCAGGACCGCTGCCAGCTGCTGGAAGGGTTCTGACCACGAGCATCCTCGGCAGGGCTTTGGAGAACAGCGCTGGCTGTGTGTCACACCCACAGCAGCCACGCACCCTGTCACCGGATAGCTCGGGTGGTGAGGGAAAAGGGACGTGCAGCCAGCCTGGGTGCAGGACTGCCCAGCAGGCTGCTCTCACAGCACACCGGGGGGATTTCTGCCCTCAGAGTCTCATTCGGTCTTTTCTAAGTGGTAAATAAATTGCCTGGGAAATTAGGACAAGGATGGGAACAGCTGGCATTGAATCCTGATTTCTGTTCTCTGTCCACACTGCTGTGATCCTGGGAAAAAGCACATCCTGCTGAGGGTGTGGAGCTGCCGGCCCCGCTGCAGGTGCCTCAGCATCCCCCAGCCCTGCCCGCTCCCGAGGGAGCTGTGGGCACGGATTGCAGGTGCCAGAGGGACCGAGCCTGGCTGGGCTGGGCTGTGGGCACGGATTACAGGTTCCAGCAGGACCGAGCCTGGCTGGGCTGGGCTGTGGGCACGGACTACAGGTGCCAGAGGGACAGAGCCTGGCTGGGCTGGCACGGCCCAGCGCGGCAGTGGCAGGGCCTGGTGTGAATGCTGAGGAGCAAAGCACAGCCAGAGCCGTGGGGATCCACTCTGTAAAACCTCTGCGCTCCCCTCCAGCTGAAAATCAAAATGTTTGCCTGAGGAACAGCCTATGTCACTCAAAAGTCAGCCCAGGCCAGTCCCCAGCGCAGGGTTCCGCTGGACGTGGCTGGAGGCTGCCAGGATATCAGCCAGGCAGGGGCTCAGGTTTGCGACTGAGCCCTTCGGGTCTGGGGGTGCTCACAGCGCCGGGCATGGGGATGCCAGCACAGGCGCCACCTTCGCTTTCCTCAGCCAAGGATAAGCCTGGAGAGGGCTCTGGCTGGCACAGCCCTGGCGCCAGAGGGGCTCCACGGCAGCAGGGTCAGCCCCCGTAGGTGAAACGGCCGAGGAGCACCGGCATAGGAAACGGGGGCCCGTTCCGGTGAGGAAACGGTGCGAATGCTATTTATTTGCAGAGTTTTGTTTTCGCTAACTCCAGCATGAGTCAAACCCTTCCTGCCAGCATTCCGCCCGGCACGGTGCCTGCGGCTGGCACGGCCCACAGGGTGGAAGCTGCGATGGATGGCGTGGGCGCAGGAAGGTGACATGTGTCCCGGGACAGCCCCGCGGGTGTCGCCTCTCCGATGTGTCCCGGGACAGGCCCCGCGGGTGTCACCGCTCCGATGTGTCCCGGGACAGGCCCCGCGGGTGTCGCCGCTCCGGTGTGTCCCGGGACAGGCCCCGCGGGTGTCGCCGCTCCGATGTGTCCCCGAGCCGCCCCGGGGCTCTCCGGAGAGGCTCCGCGAGCTGCGGGCACGGATCGCGGCTGGCCGGGAAAAGGGGGACGGGGCTGGGGAAGCTGCAGCACCCCCGGAGGGAGCCGGGGCTGTGCTGGGAGCGCTGCCCGCGGGATGGCTCCTGCTAATTCGGGGATGGGACAGGGCGGACACCGCAGGGCCGGCTCCTCATGCGGACGGAGCCACAGCCGTATCCTGTCTCGGGATAAGGGCCGCGGTAAGAATAGCACGGCCGCGCTTCCCGGCGCCCGCTCCGCGGCCCGGGATTTCCTGAGCAGGGCGGTGCCCCGCGGCTGCCGACACCGGGCACCGGCGGCTCCAGGCACCGGCGGCACCGGGCACCGGCAGCTCCGGGCACCGGCAGCTCCGGGCACCGGCAGCTCCGGGCACCGGCGGTTCCGGGCCATCCCCGCAGCTCCTCTGCCCGTGCACAGCGAGGGCTGGCGGGCAGCAGCTGCAGGTGCCAGGGCCGACCAGCTCCACGGTAGCACAGAAGGGGCTGGGAACGGGATCCAGACTGCAGAGCCTTGTGACCGGTCCTGGTCCAAGCCACTTCAGCTCGGAGAAGGGTCCCTTCAAGATGAAGAAACAGGCATTCAAAAGCAGACTGGTGACAGCCGTTATAACACCCTGCCAGGAGCACACGATGGTTTCCCAGTCTGCTCACTCTCCCCCAGAGATGCTCCAGAGCGGGTGAAAACAAACTGAAGACAAGTTTGGGGCTCTGACTTCTGCGGTGAGATGCAGCACCCCATGCCCTCGCCCTGCCCTTCCCCTGCAGAGGTCCCATCCTGTCCTGCTCTGCAGAGGAGCGGCCGCTCAGCCCGCACAGCCCTGCAGAGCAAAGGTCTTTGTGTGAGAAGGAGCCGCTTCCCCACCGCTTCCTCCTGCTGCCTGTGACCCAGCGCGTCCTCCGGGCCCAGAGCTGGCCCAGGCAGGAAACAGGTGGGATAAATATTTGTGCAAACCAGAGTGAAATTTCCCTTGAAGGCCGTGCAATGTGTTTCCCTCGCGCGGCTGTCAGTGGGAAGGTAACGGCCAGCGCAGCAGCAGGTGCTGCCAGGGTGGTGTGGGACCGGTGCTGCCGCCTTCCCGGGGAAAGTGAGCCCAATGCTCTTACTTCACCCAAAGACAGGCTCAGGAAGCTGCTGGGGGCTGCAGAAAAAGCAATCCTGGAAAAACCTAGGCATTTAACTGCTGTGGCTCAAACCCAAGGCCCGTGGGAGGGAGCCCTGCAGGGTAGCAGCCAGCACACCCCACCCAGGAGAGCCAGAGGGCTGTGGGATCAGCACAGCAGCTCCCTTGCTGCTGGGATGGAGCAAAGCCTGTTACAGGCCCAGCGTGACATTCCCAGAGATCCGTGCCTGCCCTTGGCAAGGCTGGTTAAGGAAACCACGGAGGGCCCCACGCCCCTGCAGGTCTGTGGGCACAGCCCCAGCATGGCTGGTGCTCACACAGGGTGAGAGCAGAGGGACAGAGGACAGAGGGACAGAGGGACAGAGGGACAGAGGGACGTGCTGGCAGCACCCGAGGGCAGGCAGCACGCAGGGAGTGCTGGCAATGGGGGAGCAGATGTTACCAATTCCTGATGTGGGCTGCTCCCCTGGGATGTACCCTGCCTGCTGGGAGGGACCAGGGAGGGAGAGCACAAGAGAGCACACAGCTCTGGTGCCTCCTGACCAAAGTGTTGCTGGAAACAACGTGCTGCTGGGGCTGGAGCAGACCCAGAAGCTCTTGCTCTCCCCTTGGAGAAGGGAGGTCAGGATCTGATCTGCTGAGCACATCAGCACCAGTGTGAAGCAGGGGCAAGTGCACTGCAAATCCTCTGGGGTGGGAGCCTGCAGCTTCAGTGCCCAGCTGCACTGGGGCTGAGCAGATTCAGAGGTCTGTCTTTATCTGGAACCCAAACTGAACAAGTCTGAGGTCTCAAACTTCATCTGGCTCCTTTCAGAGCGGGTCAGTGAGAAAGGAGTGGGAACTTTCTGTCTAAATCAGCGGGTGAGGTGAGCTGGGCAGCACAGGATGCAGAGGCCTCGGAGCTAACACACACTCCTTCCAGCCCCAGCATCTGCTCTCTGACCTCCTGAGCTCCACTGCTGGCGAACCTGATGCGGCTCCTTCCCCCTCTGGGATTTCCTGCTCCCGCTGCCTGCAGAGAGCACGGGGAGCAGGTGGGCAGCGCTTCCCCCGCAGCGCTCCAGTAGCTGAGCCCTGTGCTTTGGGGGCTGCAGGGTGGGGGCGGCCTCTGCAAACCAACAGGGTTTCACAATAGTTTGCTTAAGGGCTTGTGACTTAGGGCTCAGGTGCTCCAGGCAGGCCGGAGCAGGGAGCAGCCCTGTCCTGGCTGCCCCAGGAGCCCAGCCCGCTCTGGCCTGGGGGCACAGCCCTGCACCCCATGGGCACAGCCCCGCACCCGTGGGGCACGGCTGCTCCAGGGGCACAGCCCCACACCCGTGGGCACAGCCCCGCACCCGTGGGGCACAGCCCCGCACCCATGGGGTATGGCCTCGCTCTGCGGAGAGTGCCAGATCCACCGGCAGAAATCGGCTGGGCCAGCTCGATCCTTTCCCCTCCTCTGACTCTCCCCCTTTTTCCTCCCTCTCCTTCCCCCTTCCCCCAAAAGCTCTTTGTCTGCAGGCTCTGCGGAGGAAGCAGACCTTCTGAAAATAAACTCTTTCTGCTTTGATCTGGTTTATGGGCACGCACTGTTTATAGCTCCGTGTGTACGACTTGACACCTTCCCACCTGCGGCCCCAGCAACTGCTTCTTATCACAGCCACTTTGGATATTAGCAGGGCGGCAGGAGGGAGATCTGGAGGTCCCCAGGGCCCCCCCACACCCCACAGCCCCCCAGGCACTGCCGCTCCCCTCCCCAGGCAGGAGGGAGATGGGCTGGTGTCTCCCTGCATGTGATAATTGCATCAGCCCGTGTTTATTGGGATGTTTATCTCCACCAGCAAAGGTGGGAGGGTGCTCATAGGTTGGGTCCATCCCCTCCCCACAGGAATTAGCTCCTTTTGAGCTGTCCCTCTGCACAGCCCAGGACAGCACTGGGTTGCCATGCCTGTGGTCTGACCTGGTGGATATACACTGCGGGCAGTGGGGGCAGGCAAGGCCTGGGAAGCCCCAGACCTGCTCTGTTCTGACCTGCTGAGGTGTGTTTTGAGGCAGGTGTCACCCACCTGGTGGTGGGCCTGGGGCCCATGAAGGCACCACAGCCTGGCCGTGGTGAGCACAGGAGCACCCAGTTCCCAGGGGGGCTGGCACCGTGTGAAGGGTCTGGGGGGACAAGCTCAAGGCACGGGGGGCTTGGCTTCAGCTCACCACGGAGCCAGGGTTTCAGGCAGGAGCTCTGCCGTGCAGTGCCAGTGCTGCTGCTGTGCTGTGGCACGGGGGGACAGCAGGGCCAGGGGCCAGCCCTGACCCTGTGTGCAGCCCCACAGGGAGGGCAGGCACCGCTGCCTGCTCACCGAGCTTTCTGCTGCCACACAACTGCCTGGAGAGGGCCCGAGGTGTTGCAAGAAAATGTCTGTTAATAAACAATGCCAAGCCTGGGCTGCACTCACAATTGTCTTTTATCCACGCTGGCCCTCAAACCATCCACAGCAGGGCATCTCTGCTGCTGACACAACGAGCCCACGTGCCCAGCACGGCCCCAGCGGGTCCCTGGGGTCCCCACCCACACCAGCAGGGCCCAGGGACTGCACCCACACTGCCCCAGCACCCCGGTGTCCCAAGGGACCCCCGTACCCCCCGGCTCCCACCCCACCTCCTCCCCTGAGCCCAGGCAGCTGCTCCCCACCCAGCGCTGCAGAGGTGGCCCCAGGTGCCACATGCTGGCCCTGACCCATCTGTCCCTGTCACCCATCTCCACATCCCACAGGGGTCTGGCTGTGCCCACTGCTCAGCCTGGCACCTCAGAGCAGTGCCAGTGACACCAAATACCTGCTGTAACACCCAGGGCAGTTCACTGCACAGAACAGTAGAGGTTTTGAAAATTTCCCCTCCAAAAGGTGGAGGAAAATGAAATCTCAAGGCTCATTCCTAAGTCTTGGATTAGATCAGCCTTGGTCAGTTCTTCCACCCTCATTCAGACACTTCTGAAATATTTTGTTTTCACTTTGAACATATAGAATGTTTTAAAGTGCATTTAATTAGCTTATATTTCATGGGAAAAAAAGAGATCATTGGGACTTGGAAAGAACTGGACTTTTTTAGAGAGCTCCAATGGTGGGGCCATATTTCCAAGTAGAGAAATGAATCAAAATCCACTTTTCCCCACCATAGTGATTGCAGCTTTCTTTCTAAAGAAACACCGTTTCTTTGAGACATTCCTGCTAGCTCTGGCAGCAGTGCTCCCTCCGAAGCCGCTGCTGCTCAGGAGGAGAGGGTACCACCCAAACTCCCGTGTCAGGCTGGTGCAGGGCAGCGGGGGCACCCCTCACCAGGGGTGTCCTGGGGTCGAGCACTGCGGAGGAAGGGTGCTCCTCTGCCCCTCGGGACCCCAAGGCCGGCCCTGGGCGCAGGGAGCCGCGGGGCTCTGGGGATCTCCTGCTGCAGGGCTCGCCCAGCCCGGGCTCGGTGTCTGGCACAAGGGCTGCTATCAGCAGGGCTGGGCCGAGCAGGGCTGGCACAGAGCACAGCCGGGATTGCTCCTGGCTGCGCAGAGCTGGGCTGCAGCCAGGCACCGGGAACAGCCTGCGCTGGCAGCGGAGAGCAGCCCAGAAACGCCGGGCTTGGCCTGGCGTGGGGAACGGCTCTCCCCTGGCATCCTCCCCGGGCACATCGCCTTCCCCAGGGGCAGGGCATCCCTCCACCCGCAAAGCACGGCTGCCAGGCCCTGCGGCTGGAGCTGCCGGCTGGATGTGGGAATTGCTGTGTGAAACACCCGGGGAGGGGCTGCTCCTGCCACACACCGTGTCTCACACCGCCCCTGCACTGTGCATTTCTCACCTTTGCTTTCCACCTCTCCCGGCTGTGAGCCGAGCCCCAGGTGAGAGTCTGGGCTGGGCAGGGGTCCCTGCCCCCTCCCCGGGGCACACGAACCACATCCCTGCCCAGCCCAAACCCTGCCCTCAGAGGCAAACCCACCGTCCTTTCACATCCCTGCCCAGCCCAAACCCTGCCCTCAGAGGCAAACCCACCATCCTTTCGGGCAGACACTGCTGAGGCTGCATCACGTAGGAAGGGTCTGGTTTTCTTCCTGTATTTTGGGGGCCCGAGGCTCGGAGCCAGCCCAGCCCCACCTGCCAAACACAGTCCCCATAGCGGGGAGCCGGCAGCGAGGCACACGGGGCAGACTCTGGGCACCACCTGCGAGCCTCAGACAGTGCCAGGGCAGAGGGAGGCGAGGCAGCTCCGGCTGTGGAGCCTCCTGAGGACACAGTGGCACAGGCAGGGGAGGGGAGCTCGTACCCAGCTCTCGGGGAGCTCTCGGGGAGCTCCCGGGCTCTGGGCTGCACTGACAGCAGAGCGTGGCCACCCCTCCCACCGGGTGTGCGGTGCCAAGTCAGCCCACAACCACCTCTGCTGGATGTGGAGGCACCTCCGCCTTCTCCTGCCAGCCCTGCGAGGGTCGTGGGGGCCCGAGGAGCGTCTCGGTGCCCCCGGGCCCGGCTGTGCCCCCGAGCCCCCGTCCCGCACTGCGGTGCCCAGCCACAGCCACGCACACCATCAATCACTGCAGCCACTGCCTCCCACCCCGAGAGCTTCTCAAAAGAAACTCCCAATTTTCAACACCTACTTAAGGCACTTGAGGCGGGTCGCTGCGGCAGACGTGAGCTCATGCCGGCGCTCGCAGGCATGTGCCACCCCGCTCTAAGGCTGACGCCCTCAGCAAAACATCTCCCGAGCTCCTGGCTGCAGGGCGGGCGCCAGGCGGGCACCAGCTGAGGAACAAAAGGTGGGGCACAGGTGGGCCTGGAGGCACCGTCAGCCCCAGGAGAGACACCCGGGGTGCCCCTGAGGAGGCTCCTCCAGGCATGCAGGAATTGAGTGGGTGGCACCCAAGGGGGGCAGCTCAGCCCTGTCCCTGTCCCCGTCCCTCAGCCCACACGTGGGCTGGCTCGGTGTGACATCCAGCCCTGCAGCTCTGCGGGCGCTCAGCGCTCAGCACAGCCGGGCAGTCCCTTCCCTGGGCAGCAGCCTGGGCTGGCTGAGCACAGCCACACGTGGACAGCTCTCTTGGTTTCTCACCAGCCCTTGGCTGCCACAAAAGTTGTCTTCTGGCTAACCGCAGCCCGGAGGCGTGTGAAGGTCCCAGGCCCCAGGGGAGGAAAGCCTTTGGTGATTTCCCTTGCTTCATGCAAAGCAGGCCCATGAACACCACATGAAAGAGACGGGGCGGAGAGGGCACAGAAAAGGTTCCCAAGAAGAAAAAAAATGTGTGCCCTGGAAATGAGCCATGTTGAGAAGCCAAAATAACACTGAGGTACCAAGCTGTCCTAAAGCACCTGGGCCAGAAAAACCCCATGTGCAGGGCCACCAAGCAGCCTTGGTGCACGGATTTGCAAGGCAGTTATGGTCTGTGAAACAGAAGGGATGGCTGACACCAAATACATCTGGGGTGAGGTCCCTCATGGGGCAGACCCTACAGAGTCACCCTGTGCCCCAGAGAAAAGGCTGGAGCTGGGAGGGGCTGCTCAGCATCCCAGGGCAGACTGAGGCTAGGTGGGGATAAAGGGGTTAAAAATGCAGGAAAAGCTGCAAATGGATTTCACAGATGGCCCTTTAGCAATTGCAAACCTCCCCAGGTTGCACTCTGGCTGTGTGGGCCCCTGTGGGCGCTGGGACAAGGGGGCAGGAGGCACTTGGAGACCCCCGCCAGTCCGGCAGCCCCAGGGAGGCTCGGGGCAGAGGCTGGGACACAGAACGTGGCCTTGGCTTCAGCAGGAGGCATGGAAAATAAGAACGATGAGGTCACTGCAAAGCGGCCGTGTAGGATGTGATACAGGAGAGGAGTGGGGCGCACAGAGGAACAAGGAGCTATTGTAACCTTGCAGAGCAAGGAAAAACCAGCTGTGGGGATGGCAGGTCACCTCCTGCTCACGCCAGGCATTTGGGATTTAGCTTGTCTGAGGTCACATGCAGCGGGCGGAGAAGAGGAGAGGGTAGGAGGAGGTGGTGGAGGCCAGGTGGGATCTTGTGGCAGAAGCTTGGACGTGGCTTTTCCCCGCACTGCACCAGCCCTGCTGGGGGAAAGTACAGCAGGTACCGGTGCAGCCAGTTCAGGCACACAGAAAGAGCTGGAAAGCACCTGGCACAATGCTGGGAATGCCCTGGGCAGGGATCTACCTGCGTTCAGCCCCCCAGGGCATTCACTGGGACAGGCCATGGCCTGGGGGTGCTCAGAATCATCCCCCCTCATCCCTGCACCCTTTGACCTCCCGTTCTTTTAGCTGTGCCCTGCAGTGCCCAGCTGGCAGAGGGTGACTCGGTTCTCGGTGCAGTGCCCAGCTGGCAGAGGGTGACTCGGTTCTCCCTGCAGTGCCCAGCTGGCAGAGGGTGACCCCGATCTCCGTGCCGCGGAGAGCCCCAGCGTTATCCCAGGATGTGCGGAGGTGCCCTGGGGCCGTGCCCAGCCCGGGCCAGCCCCAGCCCCCTGCCCCGGCCAGCCCCAGCCCCCTGCCCCGGCCAGCCCCAGCCCCCTGCCCCGGGCCAGCCCCAGCCCCCAGCCCCGGCCAGCCCCAGCCCCCTGCCCCGGGCCAGCCCCAGCCCCCTGCCCGGGCCAGCCCCAGCCCCCTGCCCCGGCCAGCCCCAGCCCCCTGCCCCGGCCAGCCCCAGCCCCCAGCCCCCTGCCCGGGCCGCCCAGCGGGGCTGAGCCCCCAGCCCCGGCCGTGGTGCCGCGGTGGTGGAGCTCCAGACTTTGTGTCTGCGCGGGGACTTCCCGTCCCCGCTCGGGAGCAAAGAGCGGCTTGTTCGGCCCGGAGCCGCCTCCGCGCTGACTGCCCCGCTCTGTTCTCGCTAGCAATAATATACCCAGAGCTCTGCGCATAAATTGAGTTTCCCAGAGCCGGCCTGCTGGGGAGACTTTAATGGGAAGGAAAATAAACTGTGTACTCGGCACGCGGGAGGTGTGGTGCTGGCGGAGGGGCGCCGCGAGAAGGCTCCTCTTGGCTTCTTTTTTTTCCCACTTGTTTGCTGAGGGAGCACACGTATGCACGGCTGCCTCCCGGTGTGTTTGCTTCCCGGGATGCCAAGGGAAAGAGAGGCGCTCTGAAGGAGCTGGCTGAGAGCTCGGAGCCGCCAAAGCGCTCGGCGGCAGCAGCCAGCCCGGCTCCTGCGGGAGGAGCCGCTGCTTTCCTCCCCTCGGGCTGCGGGAGGCTCCGGGCCGCGGGCACCCGCAGGGATGCTGCCGAGCGGGGCCGTGCCAGCGTGGCTGTGATTTCTCAGCACAATGCTGCGATTCAGGCCCGGGGAAGCGCATGAGTCACGCTGAACTTCCCCGGCCAGTCACCGCTGGGAAACGCTCGCATCTGCTCCGCCGCCCTCCCGGTGCCTCCTGCTCTGGGCCGATCCCATCGCTTCTCCCTTCCCGCCTGCCCCGGGGCCGGCGGGGCTGCTCCGGGAATATCGGCAGCTCGGGGACGATGGAGCAGGGGAAGCACTGAGAGAATCCAAGAGGGGGATGGGGGGAACGACAGAATTTGGACGCGGGAGAAGAAAAGTGCCTGTGTTTAGCTGCTTGTCCGTGCACGGTGCACACCAGCCAGGACAGCCCGGCGTGCTTTTAGCGACCTGCGCCGCCCGTGCCCTCCCTCGGGCAGAGGAGGCTCTGTTGACTTAACTCGGGCTGCAGCTATTCCTGTTTGCGAAGCCTTTGAAGCCCTCGGGGAGAAAAGCGGCGCCTTGGGATGTGCCCGTGACTCAGGGAATCCGCCCCGCTATGACCAATAATTCCCCCGAGCGGCAGGAGGGAGGCTGGGGGCGGTGGGCATCCCCCAGCCGCGGGCAGCCCCGGGCGCAGGAGGGACACGGACGGGCTTCCCCGGGGCCACGCTGGGACTGGGAAAAGGCCAAAGCTTCGGGAAACAGTGTTTCCCTTTGAACACGCCGTCGGTTTTCAGCAAATGTCAGAAATACAAATGGGAAGTGAAATCCCACTTTTATAAAAATATTTGCTTTGAGCTGAACGAGGCTTATTAAGGGAAAGGGTGGGTTTGGGGTTCTTTTCGGCGTGATGCTCCTCTCATCCTGCTCCCAGAGAAGGCAGCCTCCCCTCGCCCCGCTGCATCCCCAGGGCCGTGTGCTGGTGGCCACGTCCCACCTGTATCCCCCCCGGCTTCCACAAAGCCTCGGCGAGCCGAGGGGGTCCCGAGGAGCAGCCCCGGCACGGCTCGGCCCGGGGAGCCCGGGGAGCAGCCCCGGCACGGCTCGGCCCGGGGAGCCGAGGGGGTCCCGAGGAGCAGCCCCGGCACGGCTCGGCCCGGGGATCCCGAGGAGCAGCCCCGGCACGGCTCGGCCCGGGGAGCCCGGGGCACGGGAGGGGCGGTCCCGCAGCGCCTCCCGAGCGGAGCCGGGCCCGGCGCCGGTGCCCCGTCTGTGCCGCATCCTGCTGAGTAACACGGCCGCAGCCATACATGGGGAAGAGCCGGGCCGGAGCCGCTCTGGGCTGTCAGAGCGCTCCCTGGCTCAGTAAATAACATTCCTGCTAACGCTGGTATGCGGGAACCCTTCCAGCTCCCCACTCACTCACTCGCTCACTGCAGGGCCTGCCCGACTGCAGGGGATGTGGGGCAGGGGCTCGCCCTGGCCAGACCCCCGCCTGCAGTGGGGTCCCTGCCCACCCACCGCTCCCAGCTCCCCCTACACGGGCAGCGTTTTGCTGTGGGCAATATGAAAACCTCTCAGACCTCTTGTGCTTCCCTGTGCCCCCTCGGGGGCTGAAGAGGGGGTGCCTGTGAAACCTGAGTTCTCTAAGTGACCAGTGCACAGCAAAAGCCCCAGATTGTATTAGCCCAAACATCCCAGACCTCTTGTTTGGACGAAGCCCTGCTCCCCTCCTCCTCCTCAGTGGCTGGGAGCCAGGAGGGGAATTTTCACTTTTGTTCCGCAGCAGCCAGGCCTTCCCCTGAGAGGGCCCTGCAACACCTCCCCACTTCCTGGGCTGCTCACCCACACCTTCCAGGGAAATCACAGCCGCATCCCAGAGCCATGCAGGCAGGCTCCCAGCTCACTTTATGGCCTCCAAGGGAATTCCACGGCTGGGGATGAGCCCACGTGTGGTTCTGGCAGCCTGGCAGCCTTGGAAGAGAGGCCTCTGGCTATGGTAGAGTCAGGTGGATATGGTAAAAAGGCTGCTTGGAGCCCGGGCTAGCTGATGTGCTCCATGCACCACGGCATGTCAGCGTGGGCTCCCTGCTGGAAATAGGAACAGGAGCCAGAGCTCCAGAACTCAGCATGGAGATGGCCCCACTCCCACCCGAGTCCTTCCTGGCCACTCGGCAGAGGAAATGTGTGCTGAGGGCTGCTGGGGATGGGCCATTTCCTCCCCAGGGCTTTTCCTTCTCTTCTTTGCCCTATTTCGGTATGTAAGGATCAGTGGAGGAAAGCTTGGCTGGTGTGGGGCAGGGTCTGTGCAGAGCTGTGGGTGCTGCTGGACCCCGTGGGTGCTGCTGGACCCCATGGGTGCTGCTGGACCCCGTGGGTGCTGCCAGGACCTGCTGTGGCCCTGTCCCCGTGGGCTGGGCACGGCTGGGAAATGGGTTTGTGCTGAGCTGTATTTACACGAGAGGAAATGAAAATAAAAGTGTGGTGCTTCCAGCTGTCTCCTGCCATGCCCCAAAAGCGGTGGATGGCTGTCTCAGCACTGCTGCAGCCCAGCAGTGGGATGGGGACTGGGGGAAGCCGTGGCTGGGGCCTGGCTGCAATCCCTGCAGGAGCCCGGGATGCCAGAGAGATAATGAGAGGGGATGTTAAACATTACTGCAGTCACAGGCGATTTATCTGACACCAGCAGAGGAAGGCAGGAATCCTCCAGGGTGCACAGCTCAACTTAGACCCCATTAAGGTTCCTTTTATTCCCTGTGTTTTGGCTGAAGCTGGAGCAGCCTCTGGGCTGCTCCTGCGGGAGGAGAGTTCCCCGGCCGGGGCCGGCTGCTCCGCTGCTCCCGCTGCTCCGGTGCTCCGGTGCCCCGCTGCCTGCCCGGCCGCCTCTGCCGCACCTCCCCGTGCCCAGCGCATCCCCAGCCCCGGCGGGCAGTGCCCCGCAGGGTGGGCACAGAGTGCAGAGAGGAGCCGGGGGTCCCCCTGGGGCCATCCCGGCGCTGCGGGATGGGGACAGGAGGGAGATGCCGGAGGGGCCGTTTGTGCAGGGCCAGGTTTGCGCTGCCTGCAGCCTCCCAGCGCTGCCAGGACATCATCTCCTCTGCTCGGAGATTTCTGGGGGATTTTTTTCTATCCAGAAATAGGAAAATACCTGAGCAAGCTTGGGGATTTTTCTGTACCTGGGCAGGACAGCTGCCACTAAAGAGCTTGCACTTCCAAGCCAAGCCTGCTGTGAACTAGAAACATGTTTAGTTTTTGGGGGGGACACACTAAAATGAGACAATTTGGAAAGTTTCCAAACATTTTTTGAGCCCCTGAATTCCTTTCCTGCACTTCCCCATTAGCCACTCCTGCACATGGCTTTGGAGCTACCAAAGGACCGTGGCTGGGGCAGCAGTGCCATGGATCTGCTTTTTCCAGCCAGGCTGGTCACTGCAGTGCCCAGCAGTGCCGAGGGGATGCCAGCCAGGGCAGGTGCCAGTGCCCCGTCACCCTGCCCGCGGTGGGGAGCAGGGCAGGGTGCTGCTGCCCCAGGAGGGTGAGCAGAGCTGGGTGCTGCTGCCCCAGGAGGGTGAGCAGGGCTGGGTGCTGCTGCCCCAGGAGGGTGAGCAGGGCTGGGTGCTGCTGCCCGTGGGGGTGAGCAGAGCTGGGTGCTGCTGCCCCAGGAGGGTGAGCAGAGCTGGGTGCTGCTGCCCGTGGGGGTGAGCAGAGCTGGGTGCTGCTGCCCCAGGAGGGTGAGCAGAGCTGGGTGCTGCCCGAGGAGGGCACAGCAGAGGGCACGAGGCAGCAGGGGCCGGGCACTGGACCCAGAAGCAGAACAGACAACCTCCAAGCCGTCCTGACGGTGCGCAGTGATGAGCCGGGGCTGCTTCAAAGGGAACCAGCTTTAACTGGATCAAACCTCGAGCCAAAAGCATAAACACTAGGAGGAAGTTTGGCTAAAGTTAAATCATGTTTTATTTAAAAATCTCCCTCTCCTTGTTGTAAGATGGAAACTCTACATCTGAAAAGTGAAACTAAGATTGGAAACAGTCTGCAGTCATTAAGTTTATGCTACTTTTTTTTTTTTCTTCAGCTTCTCAAGTAAAATATCAACTGGCTCCACTGTCAGGGACAGGAAACATTAGTAATAAGTTCATAGATTTACATTTTCCCCAGGGAAATACAGGAATATCAGAGATCAAAAGTTGGAGAAAGGAGTTATTTTTATGCAGTGATTTGCAACCACTATTCATTGAGGGGAGTAAATAAATTACAGGCCCTTCACTTTGGGGTTGTTTAAGTTCTTTTTCTTTAATGCTGTCCCTTTTAACTACTGTAGAGAGTCTGTCAGGCCTTACAGAGAGCAGGAAACCTCCCCTGCCTGCCAGAGAGGCTGCTTTCCAGCAAACACGGTTGGTCACTGCGTTTGTTTTTGTCACGTATGGGCTGTGGGCAGGTGGGCACTGTGGGGGCTCGGGGCAGGACGTGGGGCAGGCCAGCCTGGCACGCAGGGACAGCACAGGGAGAGGGCTCTGCAGGCCAAAAAGGCTCATCTGGGGGCTGCCAGAGCCAGGAGGGGTTCCTGTGTAAGGCAGCTCTGCTGCCAGAGCTGGGGCTGTTGGGGCCTCCCCTCTGCCCCCGCCAGCCCCGGCCACTGGTCACTGCAGCTTCGGCCAAGCCAGGCCAGTGCCAGTGGCCCCGGGCACTCGCTCTCCAAGGGCAGGGGTGACCCAGGGGCTCTGCTGGTCCTCCCCACAGCCGGTGGGTGCCTTGTGGCACCCTGCTCCCTCGGTGTCTGCCTGGGCTCGTGTCCCAGCCCAGGGACACCGGTGCCCCGTGCCAGCTCTGCTGCCCCTGCTCCCCCTGAGCCGCACCACGGGCAGCCACAGCTCCTGGTGGCCGTGTCCCCCTCGTCCTCCAGGTTCTCACAGGGCCTGAGCTGCTCTGGCAGGGTCTGGGGAGGCAGGGAGCCAGTCCCAGTTGTGGTGGAGACACTGGAAACTTTGACCAGGCATTTTGTCTGGTGTCATCAATTAAAGGTGAGGCACTCACTGGCTGGGCAGGATAATGAATGATGGGTTTAAGTACAACTGGAAAAACAATAAAATACTCTATTAGGGTGACACAGCTGTGAACAATGAACATTAAACAACTTCACGCGAGCGAGCTGCCGCAGCCACACTTAGCCCTGGCTCTTGATGGATTCCTGTTTGGAGTGCGCCTCACAAAGCCACTCTGCCTCCAGCCCGGGCTGGGAACCGCTCTCCTTCTCCTGCTTAAAAATATATCCACATAAAATGTGCTTTAAGAATCCCTAAAGGTTCATTAATGTCACAGGCAAGGGAGGAGAAAAGAGTTGGAAGGCCTTGAAGTACATGTCGGAAACACTCCAGAGAAAACTGTAAATGCTGCTGGGATGAACTGCAGGCTCTGGAGGATCAGTCGTGCTGGAAGACTATTTATTTTCCAGTCTATTTTAAACACTGGACTGTTTCAGATAAGAGTTGCCTGTGGTGGCAGACAGGATCGTGGGACTGGTGTGCAGGAACTCATGCCAGATTCATTTCTGGGGAGTATTTCCTCCCTGCCTTGATAAATCTGCCTTGTCTGCTGTACCAGGTTACTTCCTTTGGAGTTCTCTCTCCTTATTATTACTTATTAAAGTTGCCTGCAAACAGCACTTGGGCTTCATGCAACATCCTGTACGACAATCCATCCTTCTCGTTATCTCAAAGCTGACAATTCCCACCAGGGCCAGAGAGGGTGGGTGGAAAAATGCCTTGAGAAGAAACAGAAATGGCCATCCCTTCTTGAGAGGCTGGAGAAACCACACTGGGGAGGCTGGAAAGGGCAGGAGATAAGTGAGGACTTCGCCCCTTCAGGGACAAACCCATGAAAGGGAAGAAAACAAGAAGAAACGAAGCTGGCAGTACCAAGGAGTGTCTTCCCCTCGCCCACCGGTGCCGGGGTCCTGGGCTGGTGTTCAGAGGGGTCAGGAGCCCCTGACCCGACCTGGCGAGCTGCCCCCTTTGCCTAGATGTTATCTGGGACGTGGTGCTCAGGTTACCAGCTCGGCCAGGGCTTTCCCTGCAGAGCAGCCACATCATCTCCCCTCCGAGCAGAGGGGCCCGGGCGGGGTCACCAGGCCGGACTTTGGAACCGGGCTGCAGCCCGTGCTGCGGGAGAGAGGCAGTGTCCGGGAACCGGGGCTGCACCGGGGACTCCAGCTCTGCCTGCAGCCAGGCGCTGCAAGGGGCTGCCAGTGGCATTAGCTGGGCATGCCGGACCTGCTCTGGGCATGGCTCTCCTTGCCTTCCTGGCCTCCAGGGTTCATCCCTGGCAGCATGAGCCGTTGGGTTGCAGCTCCCAGCCCTCATCTCACCCAGTTCTGTCAGCCTGATGGAGCCAAAAAGTCCAGCCTGGCTCCCACAAAGGAGCTGCACTGGTGCATGAGCCCATTTCCCCCCGAGCATCACCCGTGGGCACACAGCAGCAGCTCCCTGGCCATCCTGCCAGCCCTCCTAGCCCTGCCCCCTTGGCTGCCAGCCTGAGCCACCCCTCAGCACGGGCACCGTGGCCCTGCTCGGGGCACAGCCCTGCCCTGCCCATGTGGGCTTAATCACAGAACATCTGCTTCCCATCGCAGCCGCCCCGGGCAGGCTTCCCTGGCAGCTCCTGCACGGGCGCTAATTTTATGTGCACGGGCTCGGTGAGCCGGGAATCAGCAGAGCTGGGCAGCAGCAGGGGAGGGGGCCCTGCCCTGGGCAGGGGGACAGAGGTTCATCCTCCAGCGGGGCTGCGGGAAGCTGCAGCGAGCTCGGAGACGCTTGGCCCAGCACAGCAGCGGGGAGAGCTGCCAGGGAGTGCTTTGGGAAAGCTGCTCACGGTAACATCCCAGCCCGGGGTGACACCAGCCCGGAGCCGCTGGCACAGCCTGGGCACCCCAGAGCTGCAGGGCTGGGGGGCAGCTCCTCGTGTGTGGGCACGGGCAGCCCCGCGCCAGGCTGGAATCTTAACGAGCACTTCCCGGCCACAGCTCCTAGAAATGGCAAATTCTGCTGGTGCCAGACGACGGATGACTCCTCCAGACGTCTTGGAGAAGCCTCTGGAAAACTGTCTCTTCAAGGGAGCTCAATTTTGGCTTTCTAAATTGAGACTCCCCAAATTACTTTTGGAAGCATTAGCCATTATTATTTTCCTTCTGTTTAATCACAGTGTTTTCCCTGGTCCTCAGTGATAACAGACATCCAAGATCTTCATGCTCTCCCAGAGAAGCCACTCACTGCCACCCCCCAGCTCCACACACATCCCCACCACAGTGCCAGCGCTGCCATCACCCCCATCCACAGGCAAGGACGGGTGATGCCGAGCAAGAGGCTGCCAGTTCTGCCTTGGCAGGGGCAGGGAGCACGGCAAACCCATGGCCAGGGGCTGCTCGCAGCAGCAGGTCACCTCTGAGAGTGCTTCAGCTGCTGGGGAAAACCGCTGAGCTCTTTGATCTGTGAGGGGCTCCTTGATGGAACGCAGGCACAGGGTGACAGAGGCTGTGGGATGAGCCCTTCAGCTGCTGGCTGTCCCTCCTGGGAGGGTCCTGGTTCTGGTCCTGGTGCCCCTGCTCATCTTCTGGCTCCTCTGCTGTGTGCCCCAGCTCTGCAGCAGCAGGCTGCAGGAGCAGGCAGCTCCTGGGGCTGCAGCTGCGCTGCGATGTTCCCCACGGTGCATGGGAAGAGCACTGCTGTGCCCAGGGATGCAGGGCAGGGTTGGAACGTGACCCCTGCACCAACCCGCTGCTCTCTGCTCTGCTGGGCTGCCCTCCCGCATGCCACGAGGGGTTTGCAGGTCTCTCATCCCTCCTGGGCTGCAGCAGAACTGCTCAGGTGGGCAGGAGCCCCGGGCTCATGGCAGGGACTGTCCCCAGCACAGCCCCGCTGGGCTGGCAGGGAGCGGCTC
This sequence comes from Taeniopygia guttata, assembly GCF_048771995.1. Classification (NCBI taxonomy): domain Eukaryota; kingdom Metazoa; phylum Chordata; class Aves; order Passeriformes; family Estrildidae; genus Taeniopygia; species Taeniopygia guttata. The sequence continues at coordinate 14,808,335 of NC_133045.1, forward strand.
GTGGGGAGCATGTGGGGCAGAGGAGGGGAAGGCCGGGGTGCCCCAGGCGTGGCTGTGCCCGGGCGGTTCCTTGGCACACGTTGTGCCAGGCACCATCTCTGCCCTGGCGTTCTGCAGCCCTGAGCTGAACGTGCCGGGAAAAGCTTCCCAAATCTGCGCTCACAGCCACCCCCACGCTCCCTCCCACCCCCCTTTATTTATGGGACAGCTATTTCCTTTCGGGAGAAGTAGCCAGCAGTATGAAAAGGCAGAAGGGTCTGAATGAAAACAAGGTGTTTGCTTCAATTGTGGAAGATGTGAAGTTTCCGCTGGGTGACGGGGTGTGACGTGCCAGCCCTCCCCTCTCCCCAGCAGCCGGCAGGACGGTCCCACAGGCACGTGCCAGTTGCTCTTTTGGCTCCCGGGGTGCTCTGAAGAGCATTTGAAGGAAACCATTTGCCATCTAGCAGAGGGTTTGCGTTCAGGTCCTCATCTGAGTCACAGCTACCAATAACTGTGAATTTTTCCAGCAAGTGTGGGCCCCACGTTGCTGCCCTCCAGCTCTGTGGAAGTGATGATGGAAGGTTGTTGCTGTGAAGTGAGGTTTAGGGGGGAAATTTAGATTATATTGATCACAGACAGCAGCTGCCGTAACCAGGGCAGTAAACTTTTCCACCCCAGTATGCCTTTTGACATAAAGTAACTTCTGTGTGAAGATGAATCTTTGACAAGCCCAGCAAAGGTTATTTTGCTGTGGGATAGGGGAGCCCGGTTCCTCCCATGGCAGCAGGGAATGAAGGGGGCACCTGGTCCTGGGGAAGTGGATGGTGTGGGTGAGGCTGTGGTGGGCTGAGGCCCCGAGCCATGGGGCCACACCTGAGGATGCTCTGGCCATTGTGGTGGGGGGACGTGGGGGAGCAGGCCGGGCAGGACCCCGCGGGCTCTGAAGCCAGCTGGGCGGGCAGGACACGGGAGCATTTCCCGGCCCTGCGGCGCTGCCCCGGCTGGGCTGTGAGCTCCCTGCGTTTGCGTCTGCCCTGGCACAGCTGGCAGGGCAGCAGACGCCTCTGCAGCCAGAGGAAGGGCTCTGAGCGCTTCCTGCCCGCTCAGCCCCGAGTCACCAGTGGGGCAGTGCCACGGCAGCTGCTGTCCCTCGGTCCCTGGCATCCTCTCCTGTCACACATTGCGGCAGCTGCTGTCCCTCGGTCCCTGGCATCCTCTCCTGCCACACATCACCTTCCTGCCTGCCTGTGGCTCTCGCTCCGCTTCCTACCGCGCTGCGGCTCCCCGAGGGCTGCACGTCACAGAGCCTGCGGGGCAGGAAATCAAACAGAAATAAAACGAGTGCCTTTTCCTTCTGGCCCCCCGCGGGCCGAAGAGAGGCTCAGGCAGTGCCCATCCCCACGCTGGTCCCACAGCAGCATCCCTGGCACGGGCTGGGCACCGGGCGTGTCCTGCGGCCGCTGATGGCTTGACGCCAAAACTCCCTTGTTCCCCGATTCACAGGCTGGCTTCTGAGAAGGGCAGGTGCTCTGCCTGCCCTGCCATCCCCGAGCTGCCAGGGCTGCCTGCTGCCAGCCCTGTCCTAGAGAGGCTGGAGGCTCCCTGGCCACGGCGGCAGGGTCACTGCCCCACTCTCCAAAACCACGGCAGGGTCACTGCCCCCACTCTCCAAAACCACGGCAGGGTCACTGCCCCCACTCTCCAAAACCACCTTCTGCCCCATCAGGAGAGCGGGAAAAGCGATCGAGGCTCTAGCTCTGGCTGTAGAAAGTGGATTAAGGGCAGTGAATAGGAGCTGTCTCTCTAATGAAGTGCTATTACCACCAGGCTAATTGAGTAATGACATAATGCAGGCCCTTGAAGCTCTTTATACCGCCGTGACTCCGTGCCACAGCACACCACCACTTCCTCGCCCTGCCCGCTCTGCCCCTGGCACATCTCGCAGAGCAGGCTCAGTGTGCAGCCCCGTCCTCCCCAAGCAGCCACAGACAAAGTGTCGCCGGCATAACCCTGCGTGGAAAATGCGGAGGTGGAGGGAAACCCGGACTAATTAGCTCGGGAGCCGCCAATCTCCTCCATGTGAAACGTGAGCCTTTTCCTGGGAAAAGCAAAACAGGCCTCGCATTGCTTTCAGGGAGCCCAGTCAAACAGGAGGTGATCCACACGTATGTATATTATGCTAGATTTAAAATGCTTTCTGATGATTTTCCAGGCAGATCTCCAATAAGTTACAGCACACGTTGCTATTGTAGAGCGGGCACAGGCTGCTCTGGCACCTCTGACTGTGGCGAGGACACTGCTGTGCGTGTGCTGCCGGCCCTTGTGCCCGTGCCCACCCCCAGGTGAAGGAATTAACCCCACCAGCTCTATGGCAGGTGGCCTGTGCCTGGTGCAGCCCCGTGGCGAGGTGGGCACCACCCCTGTGCCCCTGCCCCTGCTCTGGGAGTGGCCAGGGGCACCGCCTGGAAAGGTGAGTGCAGACAGGGCAAGACCACGGCGGTGCTGCCACCCAGACCAGCGGCACCCACAGGAGACATCACCTTTGTTTCAGTCCTCCAGCCTCCCCGGGCTGCCCGGCCCTTTCCTTCAGCCCTCGCTGTGCTCTGTCTGCATGGAAGGCTCACACCTCCCCAGCCCCACGCTCTCAGTTCACCATCGATTAAAGATTAATTTGAGATTATTGCTCATGTCAATAGCCCACAGGCAGGAAAACAATAGCTACACCTGCAGTTTGTTTGTGAGCCCCGCTGCTGACAGGCTGGGCCCTGCTCCGGCACCTGCCGCCCCTGTCGGGGCAGGGAGAGCCTCCCCAGCTCCCCGGGCCCCTGCACCCCAGCCTTGGCACGGGGAAGCCCACGCTGGCCCTGCTGCCCACCCCACAGCCCTCCCAGCTCCTGCCACGGAGCTCCGGCCGCCCCCTGCCCCAAAGCAGGAGCGGCTGCCCAGCCTCGCCGCAGGAACGAGCCTTTCCCCAGGTCCTGCCGCTCCCTGTGCTTGTTCAGCTTTTGCTGGCTGAGGAAAGAGCCAAAAGAAGGATTAGGCTGCTCTGCTTTGGAAGGGCTGAGCTTTGGCTGCCTTCTCTGGGGGCTGCACACTCAGATGCTGGAAGTGCTCCTGCAGAGGCTGCGGGGGATGCAGGAGATCACAGAATCGTGGGAACATCCCTATCAGATAGGTCTGTGGTCACACGAAGAGAAAGTGGAAATTTTTTACTTTCTACTGCTCTGGAGGTGGGAGGAGGCATTCTGGGGGTCCCAGAGCTCCTCTTCACCCTCACAGCACAAGGACCAGGCGTGCCTCACACCTGTCCTTGGAGAGATGGGGACAGAAAGGGGTGAAAAAGGAAATTTTGGGAACTGCAGCCCCCAAATGACTGAGGAGATGAAGCTTAGTCTTTCCTTGGATGGGTATAATCCTCCTGCTGTCCTTCTCATCGCCTCTGGGATGCTCCAGATGCTTGCAGAGACAGGACAGGGTAGTTCAAACGGTAGCATGGAAGCCTTGAAGCCCTTTTCAACCCGGTGTCTCCACATGGGTCTGCCGCAGGGGGCTCCCACAGCAGGGTGGGTTTCCAAACACCTTTAATTCTCCATCGGTTCAGGGAGGGGGGAACACTGGTCCTCTCGGGGAAGAAAAGGCGCTTTGTGGTTTCCCTGGAGCCTTTGAAAGGGCTCCAGGAGCTGAGGGGCCGTGCGTGCCGGTTTGGAGGTGCCGTGGGGAGCCGCAGCCCGGTTCAGACCGCGGCACCGCCCGCACCCCGGCCAGGCCCGGCCAGCAGGGCCCCCGCTACCTGCCGGGAGCTTGATTGAATCCCGCCTTTCCGAGCCTGACACCGTAATCTGTTACAGATGGTCCCACGAGGTGGCCACCAAATGGTTCTTGCGCTCCCCCAGCCCATTCCCATCCTGCTCCCAGCCCGCTCCCAGCCCACTCTGCCTGGCCGGCTTTACCGGGGCTTTGGCTCCCGGGGCACTGAACTGAGGGGGAATTGCCGAGCTCTCGGCCCCCAGGCTCTGCTGAGCAGCGCTGGTCACCCTGGTGGGCACAGGGACCAAGGCAGGGTGCTGCTGCCAGGGCTGCTGCTCTGCGGCTTTCCTGCAGAAAATGACATGAAAAGGAACTTGCCACGCATCCTCAGGCCCAGCTCCCGGTGGGTTTCTCCATCACAGAGCCCCAAAGATCTGCAGGGGCACAGGAAGGCCAGATGGGTGACCCATGTGTGGAGCTGCCTTGAGCTGGACCCAAAGGTGTCCTGGCCACGGTCCTCGAGCCTCTGCTCACCCCAACACATCCCAGGTAGAGAAAAAGAAATACTTTTGCAGTAGTAAATTGAGCAGCTGGTCAGAAAAGGAGAGATCTGAGCCACATTCATCACCCTGTGAGCAGACCTGGGTGACCCTGGGGAGGCCTGAGGCCCAAGGGACGGGCCAGCACCTGAGAGAAGAGCCGTGTCCCCGGGGCACAGGGCGCTGGGCAGGGCACGAAGCAGATGCAGCAGCAGCCCAAGTGCCGGTGGGCTGTGCTTTTGTGATTCAGAGCAGGCAGCATTTCTTTTTGCCAGAGTTTTAAGGCTGCATTTGTGTTTGAATGCCAGCGGGATTTGTCAGTGGAGCCGGGGCCGCTCTCCGCCCGGTTGATACCTTCCCTCTAAAAGCCTGGGGACAAAGCCAGGACCGCGACAGAGAGCAGCGGGGCTCGCTGAGGGGAGGGAGGTGTCCCACAGCTCTCACCGCCCCCCTGACCAGTATTAGCTGGTGCCCATTGAGAGGGAGCTGGCACGGGTCCCCGCTGGTGCCAGTGCGGGATGGAGCGAGAGCCCGAAGGGCACGGAGGGGGTCGGGGTCCCGGGGTCCCGGGGTCCCGGGCACAGCGGGGCGGGGACGGGCAGGGCCGGTGCGGGGCCCTGGGGCGGCTGTCAGAGCCGCAAATCCCAAATCCGGGGCTGCTGCTCCCCGCGCACCCACTGCTCGGCCCTCCTTCCCAGCTCCTGCAGGTGGTCCCTTCCCAAAATTGGTCTCTATTTTCCTTTTTTTTTTTTTTTTTTTTAACTGTTTAGCTGCTTTTGCGGCTCCAGGGTTTTATGGATGGAAAGCTGAAAGTAATTAGTGCCCCTCCCCCGCTTCCTGTTGGGAAAAGGAAGAAAAGCACACACAAGAGCAAACCCAAAACTTCCTGCCCTGCTTAATAATCGAGTAATGAGTCCAACTCGGCTGGGAAAGTCAGTTTATACCGGGTGAGCTCTTAATTAAAGAAGGGCCGAGCAGCAGCTCTGCTGAGTTTTACAGCCACACACATCTTCCTGCCCCGAAGAGCCCGGGAGCGGTGCGGGAGGGACAGCGGGACCGGAGCTCGGGGGGGACGCTGCTGTCCCTTCCTTCGCTGCCCGGCTGGAAGCAATGCCCGGGAGGCGGCACGGGGAGAGGAAAGGCGGCCGGGACAGGGGACAGAGCCCGGGAGGCGGGCAGGGAGCCCGGCCGCGGCCCCTGCAGCGTTTGGGGGAGGCCGGGGAGGTGCAGGGCAGGTGCTTTGGGGCGCTGGGGCTTTCCAAATCCTGGGGACAGAGTCTGGAGTCCCGCAGCGCCGGGCCCCTGGTGGCCCCGGGCGTGGGACAGCCCGTCCTGTGCGGGACAGCCGTGCAGGACAGCCCCTCCTGTGCGGGACAGCCCCTCCCGTGCGGGACAGCCCCTCCTGTGCGGGACAGCCATGCGGGACAGCCCCTCCCGTGCGGGACAGCTCCTCCTGTGCGGGACAGCCATGCGGGGACAGCCCGTCCTGTGTGGGGACAGCCGTGCGGGGACAGCCGTGCGGGACAGCCCCTCCCGTGCGGGACAGCTCCTCCTGTGCGGGACAGCCCCTCCCGTGCGGGGATAGCCCGTCCTGTGCAGGACAGCCATGCGGGGACAGCCCGTCCCGTGCGGTGACAATGGGATGTGTCAGCTCAGGCCGCACCACCCACATCGGGTCACCCTCCCTGCGGCTGGGGGGTCCCTGGCGAGGCTCGGGGTCCTGCCGAGAGCCCGGAGGGACAGGGACCCGCTCCCCAGGGCCGCTCAGGGACACGGGCGCTCCAGCAGCTCCGTGGGGACACCAGCACCCACCCGGGCAGGCTGCGAGGGACACGGCAAGCTGCTGTGCTTTCCACAGGGCCTGGGAGGTCACTGCACCCCCAGCACAGCTGCCCCGGCCCTGGCAGGAACTGACTTTTCCTCTCCCCAGGCACAACTGCTCCACACATTGCCTCGGGCAAATGCCACTTTCTGGTCACCTGCAGCCAGGGGCCGAGAGCAGCGGGTGGGGTGAGCCGAGCCCGCACCCGCACAGCGCTCCCCGCTTACAGCTGCGCTTTCAGCCCAAGCACCCACAAACCCCATTATAAATTAACAGTTTTATTGAATATCAATAAATTGTATATCATTATATAAAAAGTTTCATCAGTACAAAATTGTGGCACAAAAATATAAATACCAGTGTACCTTTGAAATGTAAACATCCTCTTTGTAATGATTCCATGAAAACAATGTCCAAAGAAAGATGCATTCAGGAGGCACCTGTCAATACCCATAAATAGGGCTTTTGGCACACACCTGTCGATGGACAGCCTTGGGACAGGCCACCATTGTATCAGCTGACAAGTGCCTGCTATTAGTCACAGTTCTCTTGAAAAGCAGTTGTTAAGAGTCATATTAACAGGTGCTTGAGTGCATAGCTGCTCTGTAAACAGGGCTGGGGTTTGGAATGGCTACCCCTGCCTTTCATGGACACTGTTAATCTCGCAGGCATTGCAAATTGTCATTGTGCTGGGGAGAAGCAGCTGCTTCACAACTACTGGGATACTGTATTATTGCATAGTTACACCTTCTACAGGCGGGTTATATACACTCGGGGTACGGGGGAGTGTCTTGTCCTTCATTAAAAAAATACTGGTTCTTAAAAGCTACCAAGTGGTTATGGTGTTACCAAAAAAAAAAAAAAAACCCAAAACAAAACAAAAAAACCCAACAAATCCAACCCAAAGGCCCCAGCCCCCCAAGCTACATGGTCGCAGTGTTCAATACCGGCGCGGGGCGAGGCTGCAGGTCCAGCCCTGCAAGGTGCCGAGTGCCTCGGGCAGGGGGCACCTGCCTCGGGGCTGGGCAGCACCGCGACCCCCGAGTTTCACACGCTGGGCACAGAGTGCACCCTGCACCCCCGTGCCAGGACGTGCCAGGACAGGAGAAGTGGTCACAGCACCAAGCCCGAGCTCAGGAAGCGTTGGGACAATGCTCGCAGGCACACGGTGGGGGTCTGGGGGTGTCCTGGAACATCCCGAGGGCAGGAATTAGACTCGATGATCCTGGCGGGTCCCTTCCAGCCCAGCAAACTTCACGATCGGGCTCTTGCATCGCAATGGAGGCACCAAGTGAGGAGTGTGAGGGTCCCAAGGGCCAGAGGAGCAGTGTCCAGCCCGGTGCGCACTGCAGTGGCGTGGAGGAAGCTAACTCCTACAGAAACTAGTTACAATATTGGTATTTGTGGTGAGAGAGGCGTGGGGAGTCCTCAGCGAGAGCCAGAGCAGCCCGTCTCCTCGTGCTTGTGGAGCAGCGACATGCGGGAGAAAGTCCGGGAGCAGGTTTTGCACTGGTACTTCTTTACATCTGAATGGGTCTGCAGGTGGGCGCGGAGATTAGAGCGGTCAGCAAAGGCCCGGTTGCAGTGTGTACAGGAAAAGGGCTTTTCACCTATGGGACAAAGAGAAACGCTCCCAATTAACCAGTGCATCAACACATGGGGAATATCAAAGAAGGAGCCATTCATTAGCCAAAGTTTGCGCAGAGCACAGTGAAAAGAAGTGCTGGCTGTTATTGTTCGGGGAGAGCCGGGTATGTACAGCATCGCTTGGGGGGAGAGCGGCCAGCTCGGGAATCGTACGCTCCTGAAAAACCTTTCCTACGAAGCACGGCAATGTAATGCTGGAAACATCTGCAAGCAGCACGGCAGTCGCACAGACAGCCGAAGACACGATACTCGTCTGCTGCGCGGAGCCAAGCGCGGAGCCCGCGGCGCGGCAGGAAAGGCGAGCGCTGTGTGTTAATTATATCATAGCAGGCAGCGGCTGCGAGGCGCCAGCCCAGGCTGAGTGCAGCTATTTCCTCTGCCGAGCCCTGCGCTCCCCCTTCTCCTGCCCGGCTCGCATTGAAAAGCCTGGCCAGGGCGAATTCCTCCCAGAAAGGCTCTTTTGGAGGAAACAAATGTCTATGCTCAATTTGGAAAGCACAATTAAGTCTACCCGGCTTCCTTCAGCCATCATCTTTAGTACGTTAAGAGGGTGTGAAATCAGTGCCAAGTCACAATTACACCGTCCCACGGCCCCACAAAGGATGCTCGGGAGATGCTTTGTCGGGGCGGCCGCGGCAGCGGGGTGGGCTGCAGCTGCGGCCCCGCGCCAACAGGTGCCAACAGCACCTGCCCGAGGCCTCGCCAGCCCCGCCGGGTGCATCCCGGCCCATCCCGGCGCATCCCGGCCCGGCCGTACCGGGAGCGGGGCCCCGCGCCGCCCGGGGACCGAGCGCTGTACAGGGGCGGCTGCGGGGAGGCTGTGCCCGGGCTGGAGCCCTCGCAGCGGGCAGGGAGGGATGCTCTGGGCACGGCGGGGCGCGGGAGGGGCTGCAGCGGTCTCACAGCCGCTTCACGGCATTTTGGGGAGGCATGTGTCGCCGCTCCCGGGCAGGCGCTGCGCTCGCAGCAGCAGCACGGATTTACAGGCCGGGCCTTGACCCTGCGCTCCGTTCCAGCCGAGAGGATATTTAAAGGACGTTTTAGAGAAATGTGCCAAGGGGGTCTGGGAAGCCCTTATCTTCCCAGATAACAGCCGGCCCGCCGATTCGCTGGGGCAGGGGAGCAGGGAAGCGGGAGGCGCTAAGGGAGGGAGGGAGAGGGACAAGAGGGGACGTTACCAGTGTGCGTCCGGATGTGGCCCTGCAGCAGCCAGGGCCGGGAGAAGGCCTTCCCGCACATCTTGCAGACGCAGGGCAGCGTGTGGCTCCGGATGTGCATCTTGAGAGCCCCCAGGCTCACGTACTCCTTCTCACAGTACTTGCAGCTGAAGGATTTCCTGGCCTGGGCATCGCAGTGCAATTGCTTGTGCTTGGAGAGCCCGGCGAAGGTGGAGTACGCCTTGGCGCACTGGGCACAGCGGAAGCGCTCGGCGGCGGCGGGGGCCGAGGCCGGGCTGGGGGGCCCCGAGCTCTTGCCCTCATCGTCCTCGCTGGAGAGCGCCGTCAGGTCCAGGGCCGGGGCCGCGCCGGCCGCAGCCTCGCTGCCCGCGGCGCCCGGGAACAGGCTGGACAGCAGCCCCGCGTCCCACACCAGCGGAGGGTAGTAGGCTCCGGGGCCGAGCACCTCGGGCGGGGGGATGACGGGCAGCGGGCACGTCTCGTACAGCAGCGGGGCGGCCAGAACTGCGGGAGGCAGCGGCGCTCAGCGGGGCCCGCGGCGCTCCCGGAACGGGGGCGGCGGGGCCCGACCCACCCCGCGGGCTCGGTGGGACCCCATCCCAGGCTCGGTGGGACCCCATCCCAGGCTCGGTGGGACCCCATCCCAGGCCATCCCTCGGCAGCCCCGAGCAAAGGGACCCACCCCAGCCCGCCCCGCGGGAGCCCAGAGCCGCAGCCCGCCCCGGGGCAAAGGTGACCGGCCTCGCACCACAGGGACCCCCGCCCCTGCCCGCCTTGCCGGGAGGGATGGGGCGAAGAGAACGCCACGCTCCCGCCCGCTGCCGGCCCAGGAAGCTCCCCACGCACCCATGTGCGCCCCGTGAGGGAGCCACTGGTGCCACCGACGTCCCCGGGGTACCGGGAGCCGTTCAGCATCCCGGGACACGGGATCGCGCGCCACGAGACGCACAAAACCGAAACGAACAACCAAATCCGCAGCCCCGGAAGGGTCGGTCAGCCCCTGCCCGCTCCTGTGTGGAGCTTTAGGGAGATCCCGCAGCGGAGCCCCCGCCCCACCCGCGGAGCACCGCACATGTACGGCCCTGTCCACGCACCGGCCTGGCTCTCCAGCTCGCTGTAGTTGGGCTTTTTGCTGGCCGAGAAGTGCTTCTTCACCAGGAAGGAGCGCGGCATCTTGCAGCCCCGGTGCCGCCGCCGCGGGTCGCGGTGCGGCCGCCGCCGCTGATATCCGCGCGGGGCCGGGGGCGGGCGCGGGGCGGGCGCGGGGCTGTCCCCGGGGCCGCGGCCAATGGGCCGGGCGGGACGGGGCGGGCTCGGGCAGGTGTCGGCCCCGCCGCCGGGGGCCGAGCCGAGCCGAGCCGTGCCGAGGGGACGGAGTCCGGGGGCCGCTCCCACGGCTGCCGCCGCCGCCACCACCGCCGCATCAGCCGCTCGTGGCTTCCCTCCGGGCGTTTCCCCGGGCACGCTCCCGCGGTCCGGCCGGTGCTCCGGAGGGGGCGGAACCTGGAGTGACCCACAGCCCGTGCCCAGCGCGGGCAGAGCGGCCGTGCGGGCTGGAGGAAGGCGCTGTGCCTGGCGGTGATCCCCGCACCCCTGCTGCCTGTCCTTCCCCTCCCCACGGCCGTGGGCTACGGGGCAGGGTGGGACACGCCTCAGCCGTGCCCGCTGGGACACAGCCCTGCGGTGAAGCACGCTTCACAGCCTAAGAGTCCTCTGGGAAGAGGCAGTGACTTTTGGAGCAGCGGGATGGATCCCGCACAGCCCTCGGTGACTCCCTCCCGCTCCCAGGGCTCAGGAGCACCTGCACAGACACATTTTCTTTCTGCTGGGAAGGTTTTGGGCAGCGCAGCCGTGCCCCCAGCAACCTCTCTGTCTCCTTCCCGGCTGCCTTCCCCTGACTTTTCCACGGGCAGGGCGGGTCACAGGGCCCCGCTGAGGCACACGGTTCCTCGTGTCTTCCCGCTCCGCAGGGCCGTGTGCCCACGGGAAGGTGCCCAGGCACGGCTAGCGGGTGCTGGGGCAGCGGTGGGCAGAGATGCAGCCTGCGCTCCAGCTCAGCCCGGCCCTCGGGCTCGCCTGGGGCTTTCCCCGCTGGAAGGGCTCAGGGCACGGCTCCAGGCACCTGCTGCAGAGCCGCGCTCAGCTCGGGCCAAGGCAGCTGCTGGCGGCTGCCGCGGGAGGAACAGGTCCTGCTGGGAATGCCTCCCCGGCTCCGCCGCTCGGAAAAGAGCCGTGTGCTGCCCGCTCGTGACTCAGCCGGCACACATCGCACATCGCCGCGCCAGCCCCTGCTGACCGCATCTTACTGTTTGGCCACAGCGACACAAAATGCAGAAGTGGGAGCAAAGCTTCCCGCTGGCACGGCTGCAGCGCGGGGACTGAGCTCTCCGTCAGCCTTTCCTCAGGGCAGGAGCAGCTTGGAACGCCTGTCCTGCCAGCCACGCGCATCCTGCCCAGACCAGACGCGTTTGCAAACTCTTCCCCTGCAGCCGCGTGCTCTGGTACTCGATCATCCCTCTTTTGCTGCCGAATCGCCCGCGGCTTTCAGCAGGTGTTTATCTGCAAAACCCACCCCTGGATCAGCCCGAAGTTCAGGGGGAAAAGTGCCCCCGGAGGCTTTGGGGGGTACGAATCACGAAGGTCAGGTCCCCCCGTGCTCTGGGGTGCAGAGGTGCCGCTCCCCGCGGGGCGGGCCGGGGCTGTGCAGGTGCCCCCGGCCGCTGCCCCCCGCTCCTGCACCTGCCGCGGATGTGGTTCCAGCGGGGACACCCGCGCGGGGAGCACGGCGAGGTGGCTTTCTTTCGAGAAGCAACGCCGCCGCCTGGGCTCTTTCTGAAATGGTAATAGATCTGTTCCGACCACTGCACGTGGAAACTTGCCTGTGCTAGGGGAAAAAACAAGATCAAGGGAGACAGCGACCTGACCCACCCGTGCCTGTGGGCCAGCATGGCAGGGGACGGAGCAGGACGCAGGGGAGGGGATCGGCAACGCTTCACGGGCTGGAAGTGGCAGTGAGTTTCTGGACTGTCCCACCCTCACCATCAGAGAGGGCATCAGAGAGCCCCACGGTGCTCAGGGCAGACCTGCCACCAGCCATGGCACAGCTCCAGTTCCAGACGCACAAGGACTGGCCCAAGGAGCTCACGAATACACTTCAACCACCTCCAGAGCAACAAGTCTGCTAAAAATTCTTATTTTTACTTCCCTGGCCCCACGTCCCCACGAAGCATCATAAGAATATCTGGCTGCAGAGCAGAGCTCCTCCCGCCAAGGGAGGCTGTGCTCGGAAAAAGAAGCTCTGGCCGTGGGACGGGGTGTGAACCCTCACGGCGAGGCTGGAGAAGCCCCTGAAGCCCCCGGCAGCCCCCCGAGCCCGGCGGAGGGGCTGAGGCCCCGCAGCGCGCCGGGAGGAGCGAGCCGCGCTCTCTGCGAGATGCAAGACCTCCCTCTGCCGTCCGCGGCACCGACCGCCGCCGCCGCCCGGGGCTCGTGGGCCCGGCCACGGCACCCACGCACGGCACGGGGCGCCCAGGCAGCTCCCAGAAACCCCACGGAATTATTTTTTAAACCCCAGCATCTGTAAAGACAGAATAAATGTGAGAAGAGCTAGAAGAGAGATCTAAGCCAGTAGCAATGACACCTATTTTTCATTAAGTGCTGAGTATTTTCTGGAGCTTTGGGGAAGGAGTAAGGAGGGAAAAGCGAGTTTGCATAGTGGTTTCAACAGTCCTCATTTGTACCACCCAGAAAATCATGTAATTTGCCCATAAAATTGAATGAAGCACAGACCAAAGCAACTGTAACACAAAGCTGTGTGTCAGAGAAACAAACACAAACCCGCCCCCAAAACAGGCAAATGCTCCACTGTAATTTTTAGTATATTTAAACCAAAAAAAAGCTTTAGGACTGCAGACACATCCCCCATTTGCTTTTCCATGACTTCACACAGCCCTGGTTGGTTTTTGAGGTGGGCCCACCAGTGAGTGTCCAGTACAGCTGGGCAAAGGCCTTGCAGAAAATTTGCTGTTCTCTTTTCTGTCAGGTGACACGAAGACCTGGAACACAGCACTTACGCTTCAGCAAGATCTCATCCCGCAGCCTACGGAGACCACGGGGATTTGGTGCTGCAATTCCACATGAAGCAATGCCGCACATTAGGAAATTAATGCTGACAACAATTTATCAGAGCTATTAAGACCAGTCGTGGTCTGGAGACAACTTTGATGGAATAGCTCAGCTGAAGCCCGGCCTCCTGCCATGGTGTGTCCCTGCGCTAATTGCGCTCCTCGGGCGGGCTCCTGGTGCCAGACAAGGGGAATTTCCCGGGTCCGGGCCGGCCCGATTGCATTACCCGCACAATGAGCCGCAGGATCGGCTGCTGACGAGGCGCGAGCACCGCTCCCTGCCCGGGGACTCCTGGAAGCTGCTGTGCCCTAGACCGAGGCTTTCCCCACCACCCACCCAAAGGAGATGAGCGCAGGCTGTGCACAGCACCCAGGCGCCTCTCAGCCCTTAAATCAATCAGGGAGTCTCAGCCGGGCCAGCGCAAACACTCCAGGCGCTCAAAGGAAACACCAGCACCATGAGGAAGAAACGACAAGAGCTGACACAAAGGTAGGATTTTATAAATTAAATGGCCTTTATTTGCAACTTGTCTCCAAAAGTCAAAAACATGACAAAGTAATTGCTCGGAAGCTTCTAATTGCTCCTTAAACATTTCACCAGAATCGCATGGAAGTGCACTTAGAACAGAAGCAGGAACCTGCATTCCTGGCAATGGGCATCACCAAACTGCACCGTGAGCAGAGCCCAGAGATCCCTGTCGGTCCCCACAGCCCTCACCTCTCTGCAGGCCGAGCACTGCAATAACCACCCGAACTCAGCACCAGGAGGTGCCACGTCCCAGCCCCACAGCTCTGGGCAGTGCCCACAGGGGTCAGGGATCAGAGTGTAACAGCCCCTGCCACGGGCCAGAAACACGAACCCACGGGCAGCGAGAGGTGCCGAGGTCTGGCTGGACACAAGGTTGAATCAGGAGGTTTTAGCTGGAGTGAGTTTCATTATTTTCAGGGCAAGGCTATCCTGCCTTCTGCAGAGCATGATGGGAGCAGCTTACTGCTCAAATCAATTAATTAGCACTCAATTCCGGGGCGGTGCAGGCCCTCTGCTCCAATTACAACGCCTGCATTGGACATCCCAACACTCCGATGTACAGGTTCTGGTCAGGTGCCTTAGATCTCAGCAGCTCCACCGTGAACTTCATTAAAGCATCACATTAAAACTAAGGAATCTTCAGGCTAAGGGCTGGAACTGTCCTGCTTTCAGGGCTGTATTTTACTTTTCCCTGAAAGCTACACCTGACTCCACACACACTGCCAGATGGCAAACAACCCAAGTACAGCTTCAGCCACTTTAGGAACATTTAAATGAAGAACAGGAATTCAAAATACCTGATAAAATCCATGATGCAGAAAGGAAGTGCTATGCCAGTGCTATGAATTACTCCTAAGTTTTCCCACCAGCTTGCCTTGAAAGATGGAAAACCCAAGAACACATATGAAAATTTTAGTTTATATAGAAAGCCGAGGTATTGAAAAAAACCTTCTGAATTCCCCTATCAGCATAAGGCTTAAAATTACTAGGAAACCAGTTTCAAACCCACCAATTTAATCATAAAGCCAGCAATTTTGATTAATATTTGCTAAGATAGTTTAAAAATTATGCATTTTAACTAAGACCAACACTAAAGATCATTTTCCAGACTAGAAATTATAGTAAGAATATGGAGGAAAGTAATCATCATGCATAGAACTGAAGTATTTTGAACTAGTTTTTACACAGTGCAAAGATTTCCTAGGAAAGTTTGCAGTTTGAACACTCATACTGAAGATATGTTTTCCATACAGTTGGGAGGCTGCCTGTAGGATTGAAACACTGGGAAACATTATGGAATCACATGTATCAGAGGTCACTTAAATGAGAGCTGGTCTGACAGTTACAGTTAGCACCTGAAGTCTCACTAAAGGGGACAGAGCTACCAGTACACCTCACATACAATCACTTGAGATAGATAAATGAGATTGGGAAGATATTTATTAACTAGTTCAGGCCATTCCATTTGGAATGTTTTTGATTTTAGACAGTGAAATAAACACAACTTCCAAAGAAACCTATAGGCATAGGTAAAGGTAAAGCCTTGGTTCCCACGTGTTGATCTACATGAAACTGAGTCTAAGCAAGTAGAAAAATGGGGCTGACAGGGCTGAATGTCAGAGACCATGATACCAAAGGACTGAATGGCACAGAAATATCAAACCAGGATTTAAAACTGAGATAGGATTAAAGTCTTCTATACTTCTGGATGCCTGAGTTAATCTTGGGATGTGCAGGGAGAAGTGCAAGGATGCTGGGCATTTCCCCCTCGTGGAAGCTTGGGTTTGCAGGAAATCTTCTGGCTGGATCACTTATCCCGCAGAGAGCGCATCAAAACCTGCGCCATCATATCATCCTCATCAGCATCGTAGTCCTGCAAGAGGCAGAAAGGCTTTCACTGGAGAGCCACGCTGCAGTGCCATGGCAGCAGCAGGAGCTGCAGATCTGAACCCTGGGCACGCCAGGGATGGCACAGGATGTGCTGGGGTGGCACAGGGATGTGCTGGGGTGGCACAGGGATGTGCTGGGGTGGCACAGGATGTGCTGGGGTGGCACAGGGATGTGCTGGGGCGGCACAGGGATGTGCTGGGGTGGCACAGGGATGTGCTGGGGTGGCACAGGGATGTGCTGGGGTGGCACAGGGATGTGAGGGGTGGCACAGCAGCGCCCAGGGAGCTCCAGGAGCCCCGGCCCCGCTGCCAGGGGGAGCCAACACTTACCACAAAGGTGTCGTAGGAAAAGCGATGTCGCCTCTGCAGGTGCTCCATGAAGTTAGCACTCCTGTAATTGGGGTCCCCCCACGGCATTGAGGCACAAATTGGGCAAACCTTCAAAGAAAAAGCCAGTTAGGTCCAGTGCTTCAGTGCTTAAACGCTGACAGCAGAGGGAGGGACAGCCCGGGGGAGTGGAGCTCAGGGTCTGTGCTGTCACTGCTCTCCATGCAAAGTGATGGCCAGTAATTTGCTGGGACATTTACTGAAAAAGCCTCAGATAACCCTGAGTAATTCTAATTCATGTCTTAGATCCCTGAAATGGAATGGCTTACTCTTCTCCCATGTTCTGAAAATCAGAACTCATTAAAGCCTCTTGCTTTAGAAGATTTCAGCCTTTATTTCACCATGGCAGGAAAGATTCCTTGGTATTCTCTGCAAAGTTCACTTCTCTCCAAGAGAAAAAAAGGAACTTTATTTTCCTGAATTATCTTGAATTCCAAAAAACTTCCCAGAAAAAATGAAAGTTTCCAATTCAATTCCACGTTTTGCGATTCCTCTTACATAAAAGGAAGTATCACAGATAGAATGATATACTATTTATCACAAGCATTTCTCCTAGCAGTTAATAGTATCTTCTTGCTGAAAACAAGGAGAAAATTAAATGTCTGGTATTTTTTAAATTATATTTTACTGCTTTGCTGTGCCTAATTAACTTTGAACATGTGCCATTTTTCAAGGATGAAAAGAGGATGTGGCCCAGCTGCAGTGCAGAGAGCCACTGAAAAGTGAGAGCAGAACCACACCAGGCTTAGAGGCACGACCAGCACAGCCACATTGACTGAACAGCAGAAATTACACCTATTTAATTCAAAACTCTCTAACTCACTGTTTCAAAGGGCTTTAAGACCAGACTTCATTGCAATTCTTGCACCAAGACTTTTTATTACCACTTGTTTTGCATCCATGCTGTGCAAAGCTTTGCAGTGCTCAACCAGCCCTTCTTGATCAAAGTTCTTCTCGCTGCAGTACGGGCAGGGGAAGGTGAAGCGATTTGGGAAGTTCCTGGTCGGAGAGAAAAGGTTATTTACAAATGCAGATTATTCAAGGCAATAATTTATGTATGCAATTAATTTAGCAATCAGTTTGTAAACTCCTAACAGTATTTTAGGGAACTCAGTGTTTAGACTGAATTACAGTTTTTCTGCAAATGTTCTAAGTGCCATTTATCACAGTTTTCTCTAATGCCAGGGCACCACCCACTAGTCACCAATTCCCACTTCCCTCCTCTGTGGGCGAGTACAATCAGGAGACCAAGGTATTTCAGAAACCAGCTGCACCTACAGAATGCCCTGATCCTAGAGATGTCCAAGCAGACGCAGCAGAGTTCACCGGGGCACAGCCAGCTGCAGGATCAAGGCTCAGTTTTTAACTCCATAAAAATCAGCAGCCAAACTGAGCAAAGAGGTGAAGTCTGCTTTTACTTCCAAACCCTTTCCTGTGCCAGAGAAGGCCAGGATTGCAGAGCAGAGGCATTACCTGGTGCTGTGGAGGGGCTCTTTAGTCACAGCTTTCACGCCTTCCATGATGTAGTTCTGGTACTTGGAGCAGGAGGCTGCGTGGCTGCGCATCTTGGACAGGTACATCTGTGCAGGCAACAACAGCACAGCAGGTGAGCTCACAGCACCTCCTGAACAAAGCAGCAAACGTGTAAAGCCAGCAGCTTTCAGCACAAGAGGTAAAGCAGGAACTCCAAATACCTCAGCTGGCCAAGCAGAAAACGTTTGAGATTACAGATTAGTTAAGATGTAACTCTGCTCTCTGTGGTATGCCACCATGCACCCCTGCTCACAGCAGCAACATCTCACTGTAACTTTATAATCAGAATCTTTCATTAGAAATTCATTTCCTGAAGAGGTAACAACAAAAAACTGTGGAAAGAATGTCAACATCTGTATGCTGCCTATATCAAACAGCTTTAGCACATATCAGAACAAACACTTTGACCTGATTTTGCAGAAAGCTGAGGAGGAAGCAGTTCATTTTCCCCTAGGGGGACACATCTCATGTACTAAATTTCCAAACGCTTTCATACTTTTTTATTGCAGCCGTTGCAAGTGGTTTCTGTTGTTTCAATTTGCTTTTCCAAGTCCAGAGCTCTGCTCCCAGGCGACAGGGTGCTGCGGCACACCCCGCAGACTGGCTTTTTGGGCTTCAGACATTCCTGCAGGCACGGCGTGCAGAAGCTGAGGCGGGAGAAAAGGAGGAGGTGGTGAGACAGCTGCAGTGCCTACTGCCCTTGCACAGCTCTGCCCCAAGGACTAACAGGGGCTTGAGACTCGATAAAGAAGGGTAAAAGAAGCTGCTGGCTCCTGGGCATGAGGGATCCCAGGCTGTCACACCCAGAATTGTTGGACAGCGCTCTGTGCCCTCAGTTTCTGGACAGAATCATGGAATGGTTTGGGCTGGAAGGGACCTTAAAGTCTGCCCAGTCCTACCCTGCCATGGCAGGGACACCTCCCACTGCCCCAGGCTGTTTCAAACCCCGTCCAGCCTGGCCTTGGGCACTGCCAGGGATGCAGGGCAGCCCCAGCCGTGCCAGGGAGGGATTTCACCCCCACACCCGCCTCAGCCTGCCCTGCGGCGGTGCGGAGCCGCTGCCCCGCGTCCCGGCAGGGAAGCGGAAGCAGAAGAACGCAGGTTTCCTTTCCCCCGCTTTTCTTTCGCTTTCTCCCTTCCAGGCCGCTCCAGGCCCCGCTGCCGGGGCGCGGAGCAGCGGCGGGGCCCGAGCGGCGGCTCCTCCCGCATCCCCGCGGCTCCTCCCGCATCCCCCGCGGCTCCTCCCGCATCGCCCCGGCTCCTCCCGCATCCCCCTCTCCCCGGTCCCGCTCCCCGGCGGCGCTCACACGTGTCCGCAGGGGACGCGCACCGGGCAGTCGAACACCTCGAGGCACACGGGGCAGGTGAGGCGGGACAGCGGGTCCGGCCGCCGCTCGGGGCCCCGCGAGGGCCCGCCCGCCGCCATCTTCCGCGGGGGCGGCGCTGCGCACGCGCGGCCGGGCCCGGCGGCGGGCGGGGCGCACCGGGCGGGGCCGCCGTGCCCGGGCGGGGCCGCCGTCTCCGGGAGCCGCCGCCGGGCGGGGCCCAGCCCCGCCGGTGCAGCCCCGCTCCGGCACGGCGGGGGCCTGCTGGCCGGTGGTGTCACGGCCCCGCAGCCGCTCGCCGCCGCTATTCTCCCCCCGGTTCTCCCCCCGCAGCCGCGGAGCGCGGCCCCGGGCCCCGCCCCGCTGACATCACGCGGCGGAAGCGCTCCCGCCCCGCCGTTCAGTTCCGGGCCGCCGCCGCCGCCGCGGCCCTGCCCGAGCCGTGAGCGCGCCGCGCTCCGCCCGCGGCACCGGCCGGGCCTCCGCGGCTCTGCCGGGCAGCGCGTCCGGACCGGGCACATCCCGGGCGCTTCCGCCGCAGCGGCGGCGGCTCCCGGCGGCGGAGCGGAGCGGTGAGGGGCGGGACAGGCCGCAGAGCGGGGGCTTGGCCCCGGTGGGCGGGCGGCGGGGGGCGGCGGGAGCTCCCGGTGCCGGTACCGCCGCGGAGGCCCAGGCGGTGCCCGGGGCTCCTCGGCCCGGTCCGCAACAAGTGTCCCGGGCACGGGGCGGCCCCGGTGGCGCGGGCTGCCCCCGGTTGCGGTGCCGTGTCCCGCAGCGGCACCGGGAGCGCCGGGCGGAGGGCGCACCGCGGGACGAGCGGGGTTTGCCCCGTGTGCCCCCGCTGCCTGTCGGGTCGGTGGCACCGGCGGTGCAGCGCGGTCAGAGCCGCTGGCTCCCGGGGCGGTGTGCCCGGGGCACGGTTGGGAACGTTCCGTGCCTCGGCAGCGGCACTGCGCTCCGGTCAGCGGCCGCTGCTCGCGCACCCCGGGGGACGCTGGCCTTCGGCGGAGCACCTGCGGCAGCGGAGCGTTCCTCCTGCCTGCTGGCAGCCGGGAGCTGCTGAACCTATATTTATCCGTGCTGCTCGCATCGCGAGCTCTCCGCAGCCCGTCACCATGGATGTTG
This sequence comes from Taeniopygia guttata, assembly GCF_048771995.1. Taxonomy (NCBI): domain Eukaryota; kingdom Metazoa; phylum Chordata; class Aves; order Passeriformes; family Estrildidae; genus Taeniopygia; species Taeniopygia guttata. The sequence continues at coordinate 14,828,162 of NC_133045.1, forward strand.
CTGCTGGGTGGGCTGCGGGCACCGGGAGAGGCCGGGCTGCCTGCGGCTCTGTGCCGGAGCAGCTCTCATGGCACAGCGTTGTGCCCTGACACATCTGCCAGGCTGTGCCCTGACACATCTGCCAGGCTGTGCCCTGACACATCTGCCAGGCTGTGCTCTGACACATCTGCCAGGCTGTGCCCTGGCTCAGGTGCTGGGCACGGGGCGCAGTCAGGGCTGCCAGGGGCTCTGGGAGCCGCAGGGTCCATGAAGGGCTCTCCCATCACCGGGCCCGCTGGCCCTGCCATGCCTCACGTGTCGCCAGGCGCGTTGCTTGGTGGGCGTTGGCAGTGGGGATGGCAGAGCTGTGGTGCTGAATGCTGGCACAGGATCGCTCCGTGTCCTGGGGGTGTTGTGCTGACGTGCTAGACAAAGAGCTCTCTGCAATTCTTGTGTGCAGCTCTTCTTGCCAAGGAACAGGCTCTGCTGTCTTTGTCCGCAGACTTCATCCTGCACAAGTTGCAGAGGAACGTGGGGAGGGAAGGCACTGCTCCTGGCCCTTATGCTCAGATGTTAATTTAGCTCTCCACATTTCCTGTGATTCACAGCCTGTCTCTTGACAGGAGTGCGTGTGCCTTGGAGGAGAAGCAGAACTGCTACTTAACTTTCCCCACACGGGGCTGGCACTGAGGACAGCCTTTCATCGAGGGATGTTAACTGCCAGGCTGTTGATTTTGTTGTTTGTTTGTTTCCCTGGCCTCTCGGTTGTTGGTGTTTTGTGTTTTGGCTCCTTTCCTTCAGTTGGTCTTGCTCTTAACAAGTATTTTCCTGTAACACGAGTGTTGATCGGTGTTCCAGCAGCTGCAGTTGATACAGGGTGGAAAGTCTTTTCTGAAGTGCTGTTTGACACGGACTACATCTGAAACAGTGCACTGAATTCTCCCAACTCCTCTCCCCTGGCACTGAGAGCTGGTTTGTCTTTTCATGTAGTCTGCTTTGTGATCACAAGTTCCTGAGGCATTGCAGATGGAGTCTGTTGGCCTGTTAATTACCTTGGTTCTGGTAAAGCAGCATTTGGGAGATTCTCTTGTCACCAGCTATTTCAGCTCAGTGTGTGAGCTCAGTGCACTGAAAATGCAGATCAGTATATCCGTAAAATCAGCTATCCCTGCAAACAAAAGCATACTGACAGAAGCACAGCAATGGTTTTACTCGGTTCCCATAACCAGCTGAAGGTGGCAGGTGTAGTTTTGTTGCCAAAAGATCCCAGTGGTGTTTGCAGCTGCCAGCTTTCAGCTGGGATTTGGGCTGTGGTTTGCAGCAGTTGGGAGTGGGTCCTCCGGAGGTGGCTGCAGAGCTGCCCCAGCTTGGAGGTGCCAGCAGCAGGAACGTCAGTGAAAATGTGAGAAATCAAAGGGCAGAGTCCATAAACCTGCTCAGCCTAGGGACAGTCCTGTGCCACAAGAGGCGAGGGGGAAAAGCAGATGCCTTCACAGAATGAGCAGAGTGGGCAGGGACCTGGAAAACCAGCGGGGAATGATGTGGGAAAGCAGGACAGTGGCATTCCTGTGGCTCCTGTGCCTTTTCAGAGTCCTGGGGAGGCTGTGAGGGAGCTGCAGCTCTGTGAGGGGCAGGGGATGTCTGGGCTCTGTGCACCTGGGATGACTTGTGTTTGTTTTCAGTTTTTATTCCAGGACAATTGCCATTACTGGAGATTCCTAATGCCGGATACCCAACCCACTGCCGAATAACCATGAGAGAGAGGAGGTAGCTGCCCCCAGCGCGAGGGAAAATCTGATTTCAATGGATACAAAATACAAAGACGATTTATTTAGGAAGTATGTACAGTTCCACGAGTGCAAACTGAACGCCTCTGACAGCAAGCAGCGTCCTATTAACGATGAGTACTTGCGAGTGGCAGCAGCAGCCTTACTTTGCCTTCCCAAAATTGATCCCTTTTATAGATTCCGGCTGATAAAATTTTACGAGATGGCTGAAAACTCACTGAGATCTGTGAAATCCTCAAGTTTACATTGTCTCCGTAATGCATTCAACATGCTTGAGACACTTGGAATTAATCTCTTTCTGTACCCCTGGAAAAAGGAGTTCAAAAACATTAAGGTAAGACTTTTTTATGTAGCCGTAGTGAGAACATGATCTATTTTTCTTTCTGTGAAGGCATTTTGTTTGTTTCCTTTGAAGGCTTCTCTTTTTCCCATTTATAGCATTATATATAAATATAGATAGTACAGGTGGTAAACAGAAGCCATAGGAAAGTTCCTGTGTAAAGTAAGTGAAGTTTGTGCTGATGAGAGTGTCCCCAGAGCAGAAGTACAAGCACTTTCTGCAATGAGAGTGTGTATAAAGTAGGAGAAGAGCTTATTTAAGGTTGTTGTTCAGCCTCCCCTGCTGCACTGTTTTATTTCTGCTTGGAGAGGCTTTCACTGTGGTGGGTGGTCAAGCTGGATTTATTCAAGCTGACTCAGAGTTTGACTTGTCTTGCCACAGCTGTTACTGGACACAGGTATTAACCCAGGGCACGTGTTCAAGTGGATGCTTTGCCGAGGTTCCCACAAGTTGTATGATAACGGTGAAGGAACTTTTGCAAAAGAGTTGTTTTCAGAGTATCTTTGATCTGCCTGTCAGTGCTCAGTTCCTGATGTTTTGATTTTAAGGTGCTTTCAAAAGCATCTACCTAAGGCAGGTTCCCAGAGGGAAAAGTGGGGTGTCACTGCTGGGCTTGGGTGCTGCAGTCCCACTGGGAGCTCTCTGCAGTTGAGTTTTGTGTTTTATCCTTTGCCTGTGATGGGCAGACTGCTCTTGCCTGCACTCAGAACAGGCTGGACCGGGCTAAGCACATCCCTCAGGTGTGCCAGGTGCTGAGGGCATTTCAGCTTGCAGAATCTCATGTCTCTGCTTTTGGGGATCTTTTAGTGGAAGTTTTTCAAACAATATTAAGTTAAATAAAACTGACAGTTGAAACTGTGTAGTGACTACACAAAGAAGAGTGCACCTCAAGCATATTTAAGGCTGAATTAGAGTTTGGCACTCTGCAGTAATTCTGATTTCCTGTTAGCTGCAGCTTGTCCCTGCATGGGGTGGTTCCCAAATCCTGACCTTTTTGCCTTTCATGGCAGGCTTTCTGTAAATTCAGAAATTCATGTCCGGTATGCATTAAAGTTAATGTTAGTGCAGAGCAGAATGATTTAAATCACCAGGGAGGACATTATGCTAATCAGGATTTTAAATTGAATGAAAGCTCTCCTACTTTGAATTTCCCTCATGTGGAATTTCCATCTGCTGAGCAGGAGGGATGCAGAAATGGAGCTCATCTTGCCAAGGCAGTTGCATGTGTTCAGAGTCGTTATTGTTGTATTTAATTATACGGTCTCTGTCACTGAATTATCTGAACATCCAGTCCACCGCTGAATTTGTAACCCAGTTTTCCTTTTATTCCCCCCGGCCCTCAGACCTACACTGGACCCTTTGTTTATTATGTCAAGTCTGCTCTAGCGGAAGATGACGTGAGGCAGATTCTGAGCTACATGGGCTACGTCCAAGAACTGGGAACGACGTTTAAGCTCAAGGAGCAGGTCGACGCCATTCAAGTGAAAATGATTTCATTCGAGCTCTTCCTGGCCAAAGTGGAGTGTGAGCAGCTCCTGGAGATCCACCTGCAGGTGAAGGACAAGGGCTATTCCGAGGTGGATGTGGTGAAGGAGCGCAAGAGCAGCAGCGAGGACGTGCGGGGCTGCGCGGAGGCCATGAGGCGGCGCCTGGAGTGCAAGGAGGCGCTGAGCACGTCCATGGCGCGCATGGTGCTGCAGAAATCGGCCAGCGAGCGCGCCTCCAAGGACTACTACAAACCAAAGGTCAGCAAGCCTTCCAAGTCGGTGGATGCCTATGACAGTTACTGGGAGAGTAAGAAACCGCCTCTGATGAGCTCGCTGAGCCTCAGGAAGGAGCCGATTTTGGTCGATGCGGAAGATGACATCAAAGATGAAATTATCCGTCCGTCGCCCTCTCTGCTGACCATGTCCAGCTCCCCACACGGCTGTTCTGATGAATACCTGCCGACTTCCTCTCATCACAATGGCATGCTAAGAACAAATGTCCCTTATGGCTCCTATTTTTCTGCTCAAGAGGACTTAGATTTATATACTGAGCCTGATTCTAGAAGCGTGTTAAATTTTAAAAGACAAGACGCTATTAAGCCTGACGTGTGGCTGTTAAAAAGCGATGCCAACCCTGTTTACCACAAACGCACCCACCTAGCCAAAGAGACAGCTTCCTCCAAGTGCCAGAACTGTGGCATACCTTGTGGCGCTTCTGTGTGCCAGAAGTGTGACAGCCTGTTCGGCTCGAGGCAGGAGTACCCAGCAGTGAAACAGAGCTCCTACTCCATCAAAGCCCTCCCGAGCGATGGCTTGTCTCCCGCCTCGGCTCTGCGGGAGAAATCCCAGTACACACCACAGACTCAGGGCCAGGACAGGGCCGCTCAGTTTGGCTCCAAGCCCAAGCCTTCGGGCACCTCGCGCTGCGGCTTCTGCAACCGCTCGGGAGCCGCCAACACGTGCACCTTCTGCTCCAAGGTCTCGTGCGACTCCTGCCTCAACGCCTACTACTACGACCCGTGCTGCAGGAAGAGCGACCTGCACAGGTTCCTGCCGAACAACCAGCTGAACTACAAATCGTCCCAGCTGTCCCACGTGGTTTACAGATAGGCTGCATGAGTCTGATCGGGAAGGGAAGGGAAGGGGAGAGGAAAGGGCTATCCTAACTCATGTTCTGACTCCACGCTGACCTCTTGCCAAAATCACATGTCCAGATATTTGGAACCGTGGTTCAGTGATCAGGTGCCAGTTCTTGATTTTTGTGGCTTCACAGATGCTGCAGATCCATTAGATTTCATGCTGCTATAATTTAAGTAACTCCTAGATGAGCATTGCTTTTTAACTTACATGGGGGAGAAGAGCACATTTTTCCTTAAAACTTGGCAGCTGTTGTATTTTTAAAAAGTGACATCATACCTTCCTATTATATCATATCTTGCCCAAATAAAACCAGGCAGTATTTGAAAATAAAATCAGAGTTAAGATTCTCATTTTCTATGAGTGATGGAACCACTGCCAGTTTTTGATAAAGTATGACTTTGAAATGTGCAGGAAATACGAGAATGGCTAATTTTGCCAACAAGGACTATTTTTTGATGTGTGTCTGCATTTCTTGACCTCCAAAATGCAAACACCGTAACCTCTCTTCCTTTTGTCTTTGTTTCCTCCTTCTCCCCTTCTTTCCTGGTTGTTTATCTCAAGCTTATATAGCCTGAATCTGGACAGTGTGTGCTTTATTCTCCGGTGTTGCCAATATCATCCTGCTGGGTTTCACTGTATGGTATTTTAAAGAGGTGATCCTGTACTTGTGTCGCTCAGATGATGCCTGGAGTGTTGTCCTCTCAGATGAGTGTCCATTTTCTTTCTGTTGCACATGGTTTAAGTACTGTTCTTTGTACTGTAAATAGGTGATTTGGAAACAGTTTATTTTTAATAAATATTTAATATGTTGAGTTCTTAAAAGTGGTATAATCATTATAACTATGAAGTCTCTCTGGGTTTTTTGTTCAGGTGACTTTTTGTTTTTCCTTGTACTGTATTTCATAGCTTATTATAGCCACTGTGGCAGAATGATGTTCTTGGCTCTGATCAGTTCTTGGGTTTTAATCTGACATTTTTTTTCCCTCTGATAAGGCTGGCACTCATCTGAGTGGAGTCTTGTCTAAGAATTGCAGGATTTGCTCTCAGTGCACGCTTTTTCTTTGTGGTTATGGAAATTGTAAGTATCAATGTTCTGCTTGCTCCCAAATTCACTGCCAGTCTGTCTGTAATGTAGTCCAGCAAGTAAAGCACTGGCCTGGTTAAAAATCAGAGCTCATTTGTGACTCCTGTTCAAGTGAACCCATCAGTTATGGATGTGAAGCAGATAATGACCTCTGTCTCCTGCTGTAGCACTTGGGAACCCTGGCTGAGAGCCAGGACTCCCTTGTGTTGGGCTCTGTACAGTCTGACCCCCAAACACCACCAGGTTATGAATAGGTTTTAGTTTTTTATTAAAAAAACCCCTAAGAATCCTAACTCCTTTATTCCAACTATAGCTAGTTAGCACAAAGTATCAGGCAACCTAATCTGATGTGCAGAATTAAATGTGTTTAAAATATCTGTAAAGAACTCTAGCTGAGATGTAAACTGTAGTCCACTTTGCACTGAAATGATTCACTTTGGGGTTTTTAATCACTGTTAGAGTCTAGACTTCTCAACTTCAATGTCCATCACTCCCTGTGTGACAGGAACATGCATGAATGATTGTTTGTCTTACATTTTTTGGGGTGGGGGGGCTTCAGGTAGGTAGAGGGGAAATTACATAGGCTAGTGTTGTAAAATAGCTAAAAAAATTTTAGCCATAACTGCGTGTCAGAAGCATTATGGAAATAAGATGAAACCTGGGTCTTAAAGAGGGCTGAGAAAAATAAGTTACTGTCCAGTTTGCACTAAGAAACAAAGTGAACAGAGTGTGTTTAACAATCAGGGAAATTCTGAATCAAGGGACTGCAACTGAGCATAATGTCGAGGGCAAGTACTGCCTTGCCGACCCTGAAGGTTGGGGTGAATATTGTTTAAGTGAATGATTTTAAGGTTTTCAATCTTGTATGTTTTTTATAAATATATATATATATATATATAAATATGACACAAATGTAGATACATTATGTATATAGTGAAGAATTTAAAAACAATTTTACTATTAAAATGCAGTCTAAGGGTGAATTTAATTTTGGTGGTTATTTGGGTTTTGTTCACCTTCTGCAGTTTCATGCCTGTTTGGCTGCTCTACAGTGTATCTTCTAGTTCACCAGTTCAATTTCCATATGGCTCCTCACACTACAGTGAATAACTAAAACTGTGATGCCACGTAATTTTTATGGTGACCAGGGCAGGGGCTATACCTGCTCTGAAAAAGAGAAGTCCTCTGTATATATGTCATGGAATCCTGTAGTACAAACCTGTGTTGAATTGAAGTGATACCATGCTCTATTTTTGTGTATCTTACTGTATGAGGTTGCTGTGATTGATACAGTAAAATATATGCGGATTTAAAATGCAGGTGTTTTGCATCTGATTTGTTTAAATTAATTTATGTTTTGAAGGAATTCAAAAATAAAGAGGCCTTTAAGAAAAGGCTTCACTCTTTTCTTAAAGTGGCGTGTGCATGTGGCTGTCTGTTCCCTCTGCGTTTGCATGCCGTGAGCCGCTGCTGGCGGGTCCGTGCTGGGGCTGCAGAGCTGCTGAGACAGATCTGCTCCAGCGTGACTCGGTGTTGGTGGGGCACAGAGCCGCTCTGGCAGCAGCCTCAGCTGGGCTGGCAGCAGCTCCTGGGGCCATGTGGAGCTCCCTCCATGGACCCAGCCCTGCCTCTCCGTGGCACTTGCCCAGCGAGCTCCCCGAGCGAAGCTGCATCTCCCAGAAGATGTGTGATACTGCTGAGGTACATTTTGGCACTTGGATTAGGCCTTCTGGCTCCTTTTGCCTCCTGCTAGCTCTGTAGCAGGATAACTCCTCAAGTTCCAAACTAGATCATTCTTTTTGTTTGTTCCTTGTGTTAAAAAGCATGTCAAGTGCCTGTCCTACGAGTGTTTCATGGTCTGTTGTGCTTGCTGGAATTACCAGGGAGGATTATAAAAATCAGGCTCCAGGTAACTAAAATATTCTTGCAGGAAATCTTGCCTCACACCGTGATGCTTCTTGAGCTGACATGTTTCTGGTGCACATAAAGCAAGCCTGTAAGCTGTCTTGCTACCTGGCATCTCTGATTACAGACCTCTAAGCTTGTTTGCTGCGTCTTTGGCTTTCGACAGAAGCTTAAATGTTCCATACACGGTTAAGTAATTTAGACTTGATGATTTGAACTGACAGCTCCTTAACGTTATTTTCTGGAAGCTGACTGTAGGTTACGAGCATTTAGTGCACATTGCTAACTATGCTGTAGAATGTTTTTAGGGGAAGAGATTCACCTTTCCAGTATTTGTTTAGAAACAGGAGCTAATCTGAGCATGGTGATAATTGATACACTGCCAGAGAGACTGGGAGAAGAGCAGGAGGTGACTCTTGATGTACCTGGATTGGCTCTGAAATCAGACTGAATTGGGCCTTTTAGCATGATCATTCCCATGGTATCTCAGCAGCAGCTGGACTGGGCTGCAAGTGTCCCTGTTTGTTATTTCTAAAAGGTGTTCTGTGATTCCTTATGAAAACCGTGGAATGTGGCTGTGTTTGTCCAAGATTATAAGTACTTTTCTTTTATACCGCCGGGCTCTGCGCTGGCACGGCCCGGCCCTGCTCTGATTTTTTTTTTCCTTGGCATCAAGAAGAAATTTCTCTTCCAGCATTCAGAGTCTGGGGGGAACAGAAGTAATTTTGTAGGGAACTTTACATGAGGTTAGAGATTGCTTTAATTATTGGTATTTCTTACTGATGAGATCTTTTCTGAGTGCTGCAAATCCTGAATGTGAGTGATGGTGATCCTGGAGCTTCTGCTCCGGCTGCGCTTTATCATCCACAGTTCCTGCTTTGGGATGAGGATGTGAAATACCTTCTGACTTGGGTAATAGCTCCATTTGTTTTTCCTGTCTTATCTGGGCTTTGAGTTAACTCTGCGCTGTGCAGGTCTCTGCCCTGAAGACTGTCAGAGTTCCAATGGCTGTAAGTGGCTCAGGAGCAGCCCTGGCAACTTGTGTGTGGCAGCTGCTTCTGCTGTTGTGGGTGTGGGGCTGTCATGCTTCCTGCTTTAGAAATCATTCTCATGATAGTCATACTGTTCTGAGATTTTTCATCATCAACCTGCTTTAAAAAAAGAAAAAGAAAAATCAACCCACAACTGCTCATCAGCTCCTTACAGAAAAATGCTGCTTTCTCCCAAAGTAAGTAAAATCTGGTCTGTTGCTTTGTATCAAGGTGCTTGAATTTAAGTGCCTTACCTGGAATTTTCACAGGCACCTTTCTAAAGCATGGCCGGTTGTGGTGAGCTGCCTTTGCTGTGGGAGCAGTCTCTGTGTGGCTCCACCATTGCACATGTGCAAACGCCAGACACGAAAATGAAATGTTCATGAGAAGACATGCTGCTGTCCAGCGAGTCTGAGAAGGAGCAGCCTCTTCACATCTCAGAGCACTGATGCTGACTGCTGCATCCCTGCTGGACCTTCCCACGGGCACTCTGGGATGGAGAGGAAGCCTCCTCCTCCTCCTCCTCCTCCTCCTCCTCCTCCTCCTCCTCCTCCTCCTCCTCCTCCTCCTCCTCCTCCTCCTCCTCCTCCTCCTCCTCCTCCTCCTCCTCCTCCTCCTCCTCCTCTTCTCCTGTGTTATTGCTCTTGGGATGTGCTCTGAGGGGACACAGCCATTTCCAGCTCTTGTTGCTTTATGCTTTGCTCCTGGCCCTCAAACTGCAAACGTCTGTGGCATTGTTTCCCGTGGCATTAACTGAGATGTGCTCTCAGAGCGGTTCCCAGGCTGCTTTATGCACTGGCTTTGGGCCACCTCAGCAGAAATCAGTGGGCTGTGTGCATATGTTCTGCTTCTCCTTTTTTGGGGAGAGTGGGGGAGAGGGGCTTAGCTCCCCACGCTCTGCCTCTCACTCCTGGAGAAGTAAAGCCCCTCTTAGAGACCAAATTCTCTCACTCTTCAGACCCCAATGCCAGAAGCTGCTCTGAGGGATAATTCCAATGGCAGTAGCGAGCAGGAGGTGTCTGGTTCCTGCTCTGCTGGGAAGTCCTGTGTGGTAGCCGTGGGTGGCACTGCTGGTCACTGCTGGTCGCTGCTGGTCATTACTGGTCACTGCTGGTCACTGCTGGTCGCTGCTGGTCATTACTGGTCACTGCTGGTCATTGCTGGTCACTGCTGGTCACAGCTGGTCACTGCTGGTCATTACTGGTCACTGCTGCTCACTGCTGGTCATTGCTGGTCACTGCTGGTCACAGCTGGTCACAGCTGGTCACTGCTGGACACTGCTGGTCACTGCTGGTCACTGCTGGTCACTGCTGGTCAGCATTGGTCATTACTGGTCACTGCTGGTCACTGTTGGTCACTGCTGGTCACTGCTGGTCGTTGCTGCTCACTGCTGGTCACTGCTGGTCACTGCTGGTCACTGCTGGTCAGTGATGGTCACTGCTGGTCACTGCTGGTCACTGCTGGTCGCTGCATTGCTGCTTTCTGCAGAGCACGGTGGCACTGGCCGGGGGCACCAGAGGAGATTTATGAACCGCTGCTGCAGCAAACCCGGGACAGGAGCAGGGCTGCAGCTCAAGGGAGGAAGGGTGGGAAGCCCAATCCAAGGAGTGAGAGGAAACAGGGGCAGAGGAGCATCCTCTGGCAGGAACGGTGTTTCCTGCTGCACAGATTTGTTACAGACGCCGCTTCCATGTAGATGAGCTGACATTTTGTGTCTTGTGTTGGTGAGGATCCAGGAAACTCTGTACCTCGTTTAAGGGGGTGTTTCCTCCTTTCTGCCCGGGCTCCCCATCCCCGACCAGCGGTGCTGGAGGCTGTGGTGCCCCACAGCAGCCAAGGGACAGGCTGCAGGTGCTGCTCCAGGACAGAGCTGGGAGGTGTCAGCTGAGCAGAGGATGCTGTTAGACTCTGGCACCCACTCCTCGGTCTCCAGTGGAGAATTGCAGCCTGAGCCCACAAAACCTTTCCAAGTAAATTAGTAACAGAAATGAGACTTAGAATGGGTCGAAGAGCGTGTTTGGTCTGTGTGTGGTCCTTGTCCTACCTTTGCATCTTCAGAGACTGAACTTGAAAGGTCAGTCTCAGAAATCCCTTTTCCCCCCCTTTCTTTCTCCTGCATTTCAGTATTCAGTCAGAGAAGCACTGAGTCATCTGAAACGTGTTCTCTCCTTCAGGATCATGGCTGGGCTCTGGGAAGAGTCTGCCACGTGGAGTCTTCCAAACCTCCCTTCACTTGGTCTCCTCTAGGACTTCTGCCTCCTTCAGGAATCAAAATCTGATTCACTTTCCATTATGTCTCGTCAAATCTTGGACTACTTAGAAACATATCAAAAATTAAAATAATCTCTTTTGACAGCATCGAAGCCTGTGGTGTTTGAATCTTTGATATGAAGATTTCTCCTGCTTGGAGAACAGCTCATTTTTAATGCTGTGAAATAGAGCATGATAACTGTGCTGCTGTCTGTACTACAGTGAGCATTATGTGCTGCTTAATAAAATGGTGCTCCTGTCCAAGAGCTTTCTGTCTAAATGAAAGAAGGTGCAGTATCAGTATTCAGATGTTGGTAACTCACACTAAAAACTTTTTGCACAACTTTGTCTTTGGTGTAGATTTTCTGCCTGTGGCTGAAGTTAAATTCTTTCTCCCCTATCCCGTGCTCACAGCTTAAAATACAACCTGTTAAATGTTGCAGTGGCCCAGATACCTCTGGGACCTCTGGTCTGGCTCTGCAGGGGGTTTGCAGTACAATAAGAAGCTGAGGAAGAATTTTTGAGATGTGCTGAAACACTGTGAGGTCTATAAACAAGATTTGAGGGAAAGAAGGATGGGAGGCCCTAGGAAGTAATGCATGGCTGCAGAAGGTTGCAAAACTTAGGGGATTTTGCCACCAAGAACCCTGTCTGATCAGCAGGATCAAACAGAAACGTTCCCGCTGTGGTACAAACCCAGGTATGATCCCTGTATCTGCCTCCTGGCTGCTCCTGGGTCTGTATCTCAGGGCAGGCTGCAGGCATCTTCTGGTACGTTCAGAGCAGGATGTAAAATTCCTTTTCCCCTTCATTGTACTTCCTGCTTTTCAAGAGGCTCAAAGCCTGTTGGCAAAATGACTTTTACTGAGCACAAGTAGAATGCTCACATATCTTTGGAGTGAATGTGGATTTGACACTGATTTGTTTCTGCTTTTTCTGCCTGCAGCTTTTCACTCAGGCTCTCCAGTGAAGGCTGTTATTTCCTCATGGAATATTTTCCATATGACTAAATAAAGTCCAGGGGCTGTGATTTTTGTGTCACTGCTTGGCACTGTGGGCTTCTGCTCAGAAATCAGATGGACATGTGAGAAGCAGTCCTAAAAACAAGCCCTGCATTGTTGAGAGTGACAGGGTAAAACAAACTGATCAGGTATTTTAATTTCATTGTCAGCAGACACCTTCCCTGCCAAACTGACAGTCACGTCCCAGTTTCTCCATTTGCACTCCCTGGAAGGTGGTGCCTGTGGAAAGCACCAGCTCAGCTGCGGGACGTTCAGGGAGCAGGAGCTGTCCCTGGAGCACCGCCAGCAGCTCTGCCCCGCCAGGAGCCTGATTTCCAGTGCTGTTGGGTCCAGAGCTCCCCTGCTGCCAGCAAGCAAAGGGGATTCTAGGTGGGGTTGTGTTTAGGGAAAATGCTCAGTTCCAAACCTGCCTGGGACCCCGAGCTGCCTTACCCATCCTCAGGCACTGCCTTGTGGTCACAGCTTCATTCCAAAAACCAAGGCAGGAGCACGCTGCTGAGCTGTGCTGGGCTGGGATCCAGCCCTGGGGCTCCCAGGGACACTTTGCAGTGCCCTGTCAGGCTGTGGAGCTGGGCAGGGCTGACTTAGCCCAGAGAGGGTCCTGAAAGTGAAGGGTTAAGCTCTGGCCGGCTGGACTTTAAGATACAGGCAGCATTCAAAGCAGAGAGGACAAGTGGGATGTGAGAAGCCAGAATCTGCAGGCACGGGGAATTGTGGGTGGCACTGGAAAGCCAAATACACGAACAGAAATACATGTATTTAATATATATTTCCATTACAGTCACAAGCACAAATTGTGAGGGGGGAAGTGCATCTCAGGAGCAACATATGTGTTACCTCATGCCTCCTGCTAAGTATACAAGCATGGGAATAAGTGTCTATTTAACACAGAGCTGAAAGTTTGGTGTGCAGATGGTAGGAAGTTGGGCAACAGCATGTGTAGCTTGGATCTGTCCTACGTGAATGCCATCACCCAGCATTGTTTCTGGCTAAATGTCACCCTTCAGATCCCTCCCTGACCCACTTGCAAAGATGCTGAGCTGCCTCTTCAGCACAGGAGGGCTCAGGAAATTATGGGTATGTGACCTCAGCTGGGCTGGGTGAGAATCTAGTGATGATAAAATCAGATGAGAACACAAACCAGTGGGAGAAAAAGGGCTGATAAAAGCATCCAGTGGGCCTAAATCTTATCAGACAGATGAGGGGGTCTCTCTCCTCCCTTTAAGGTCAGACACAGGAAGGATGGCCACAGACACCTGTGAGTCACTTGGGAGTGAGGCACAGCAGACTGACGGGTTGGATTAGCAGGTACAAAATGTGCCTGGGAGATGCTGAAGGAGGAAATGTGACTGCAGCGCTGAAAAACCCATTGCATGCAGATTTCAGAGCCGTGCACAGCCAGGTAATGAGCAGAACCTCCTACCACACGGTGTGAAATAAATACTATTAATGCTCTTTGCAGGTGGGGAGCAGAGGCCTGCGGAGGTGACATGATTCATGAAAAGCGAGCAAATAAAGCTGGAAGTAATTCTTTCCAGATTAATTTCATTACTGTGATGTACTGTGACTGCTTTGGTACACCCAAATCACCAGCCAAATAACCAGAGGGTCCTGTGAGGGGAGGAGGCTTTACAGAGAACCTCAGTCTGCATTCAGGCAATTGTTTTCAGAATCTTCCTTTGTGCTATTTATGGTGATCATTTTTGTCTTAATAAGCCTGACCAAGCCCACCTTTCAATCTGCTGTGATTGAGGTCAAATGCTAGGAGCATGCTTTTAGGGAAATATTTTTGCCCTCATTGATTGTGTCAAGCCCTGTCTGTTCCAAAGCTTAGGACACTGTCTGCTTTATGAATGCAATTGAAATTGGTGCTGTCAGCCTCTGCTGTCTGTTGGCTCTCCAGAATTAAATGCTCTTGTGGCCAAGGGTGGCACAGCTTTAGCTGCAGCTGCCTGGCTTGGAGACCTCTCAAACTGATCTTCCCAGGTTTTCTGCCAAGTGGGGACCATAACCTTTGCTAAGGTGCCCTGCTCACGCTGGCAGTGGAGCTGGGAAGTGACTTGCAGAGTCTCTGCTGTGTTTAGCCCCTTGGGCCTCTCTGTAAGGGGCAAACCCCAGCCACACGAGCAGAGTCCAAAGCCCCCTTCAGTTCCCCTCTGTGTTTGGTCAGTGCAGACATTCTCTTGGCCCCCTTCAGTTCCCCTCTGTGTTTGGTCAGTGCAGACATTCTCTAGGGCAGCACCAGCTGAGCAGTCTGTGAGCAGGTGAGTGAGGGTTCAGGATGCCTTGTATGGTCTCACATGGCCTTTCCTGCCCAAAGCAAGTGCTGACAGAGGAGTGAGTCCTCCTGGGGCCTCACCTGAAGTCTGTCCCATGGTTCAGAGGGGTTTGGGCTGCAGCTGAGCACAAAGGGCACCAAACAAGGCAGAAGTGAACCTTTATGAAGAAGTAAGGAAGTGAATCCTTACAATCCTGCTGGGCAGGATTCCCCCTTTGGCTCTGACTCTGGATGTGGCTGGCCAAGTGAGCGAGCACATCAGACCTTTCTGCCCCACATGTGGCTGTCTGGGAGCAGGAGAACCCTGGCAGGTGCAGGGGGCTCAGGGTGACACGGGGGCACGTGTAAGCTCCCAGACATCCATTCCCCATCCCACAGCGCATTTTGCTGCTCCCCGTCCCTCCAGTTCCTCACATGGACCCGCTGCCAGAGGGGTCTGTGCTGGGTGTCCGAGCTGGCAGCGCAGTGGTGGGAGCTGCTGTGGGTCAGGGCAGCTCCTGCATCCCCAGCTCCAGCCATGTCCATCTTTGGGGTGCTCAGGGAACAAGTCAGGGTGAGCTCATGCCCGTATTTACCGGTCAGGTGCTGGCACGCGTGCAGCCCATGGAGCTCCCCACATGTGCCCAGCTGTGCTCAGGAATGGGAGCAGCCGCTGGGAATCCGTGCCGCCCAGGCTGGCAGGGGGAGGACGGGCTCACCTGCAGGCTCTCCTTGCAGGTGGCTCTTCGGCCAGGCCGTGTGCTCCCTCTACGCCTTCTGCGGGGTCCTGTTCGGGCTGTGCAGCCTGGGCAGCCTGACGGTGCTCAGCACGCTCTGCTGCCTGAAGGTCTGCTTCCCGGCATATGGTAGGTGCTGGATGTGTTATCTGACCCTCACTCACACCCCCCTTGGGGCACAGGCATGGGGGAAAGCCAGCAGGTGTTCCATCAGCACAGGCCAGAGCTCTGCTCTGTTCCCAAAGGCTGAGCTCCTGAAGGGCAGTAAGGACTCCTGGTAGTGGCAGCTTTGGAATTAGGCTGTGGGAAGAGCCCGGAGGTGCTTTAGTGGGTAAAGCCAAGGAGCATCTCCGCAGCCTGGGGGATCAGGCAGAGCTCACCGGGCAGCAGCACCCGGGGCCCTGCAGGCAGCAGCTTCAGCTGCTGGGGTGCCTGGCTGAGAACAGGAAGAAACCAAGTTCACCCTTGCACAGCTTTGCAGATGACACAAGTCAGGACGGAGGAGCTGACTGGTGGGAAGAGGGCTGGGGTTTAGTGTTGGTCTGCGGAGCACGGGAGGTGCCCGCGGTGCCCGGCGCTGTCCGGAGCCCGGCTCTGCCCGGCTCGCCCGGGCTCGGGGTGCCCAGGGGCGGCTGCCGGCCCTGCCGTGCCCCGGGAGCCCTGAGCGGTCCCCCCGCCGCAGGGAGCAGGTTCTCATGGAGCCACGCTGCCGGGCTGCTACCGGCCGCCTGGGCCTACGGGCTGGCCTTCGCCTGCGCGCCCCCGCGCCCCACGGCACGGCTACGGCCCCGCGCCCCACGGCACGGCTACGGCCCCGCGCCCCACGGCACGGCCTGCTGCATCGCCTGGGGGCCGCCGGCACCAAGCCCACGCTCTACATCCTCGCCCTGCTCGTCTTCTGCTACCTGCTGCCCTGCCT
This sequence comes from Taeniopygia guttata, assembly GCF_048771995.1. Taxonomy (NCBI): domain Eukaryota; kingdom Metazoa; phylum Chordata; class Aves; order Passeriformes; family Estrildidae; genus Taeniopygia; species Taeniopygia guttata. The sequence continues at coordinate 14,844,100 of NC_133045.1, forward strand.
GCTCCTCCTGGCCTCCTACGCACTGATCCTGCGCACGGTCTGGGGGTCGCGGAGAGCCGTGAGGGAGCACACGGCCCCCCGGCACAGGGCCCACGGCGCGCACGGGCTGCTGCTGAGGGTAAAGTGGGGCTGAGGGTAAAACGGGGCTGCTGCTGAGGGTAAAACGGGGATGGGGCTGAGGGTAAAGTGGGGATGGGGCTGAGGGTAAAATGGGGCTGGGGCTGAGGGTAAAGTGGGGCTGGGGCTGAGGGTAAAGTGGGGCTGCTGCTGAGGGTAAAGTGGGAATGGTCCTCAGGGTACAGGAATGGGGCTGCTGCTGAGGGTAAAGTGGGGCTGCTGCTGAGGGTAAAATGGAGCTGAGGGTAAAATGGGGCTGCTGCTGAGGGTAAAACGGGGATGGGGCTGAGGGTAAAATGTGGATGGGGCTGAGGGTAAAGTGGGGATGGGGCTGAGGGTAAAGTGGGGCTGGGGCTGAGGGTAGAGTGGGGCCCATGGGCAGGCAAAGAGCAGGGCAGGCCCCTCCTGCCCAGTGTCTGCTGTTCCTGATGAATTCTCCAGGTGTTTGTGTCAGTGTGGGTAACAACACATTGCTCCTCGTTTAAAGTCATCAGGTGGAGGAGTTTTCATTTTAAATTACATTGGCAAAGATAAAGGAGCTTGCATGAGTCATTGTTCCCCAGACTACAAGCTAATACTATAATTTACCAAGAATATGTAAAAAACCCTGAATAACCTTTTGTGGCACCAGCAAACCTCCTCTGCCCCAGCAGCCGGGCCTCCAAGTGCCACAGCCACGCTGTGCTGGCAGCAACGGGACCCTGCCGCACCCCTGCATGTCCCCCCGGCTACCCTGGGCTGTCCCGGGCCATCCTGAGCCGTCCCGGCCATCCTGGGCCATCCTGCTGCTGCCCATCGAGAGAAGCCTCCAGAAAGGGACCAGGGGCTGGTTTCCCCTTGGAGGACACAACCACGAAGGGCTGCTGCCATCTCCTGGGGGCTCTCGGGGCATGGCCACCCGGCACGGACAGGGACGAAGGACTGAGCAGCCAGGCTGGGCACCGGACTGTGCCAGGCTTGGGGACAGAGCATCGGGTCCCTGCTCCGCCTGCCAGCCCCCTGGCCGACAGCTTTGGCCCCTGCTGCCTAAAAATCCAGTGCTCCAGAGACCATGTAAAGAATACAGGGAGAAAGAGAATGATCTGCTAATCCCTCAGGTTCTTTATTACTCCAGAAAACCCCCAGATTTGTGTTTTCATCCCACAGGTCGGTGAGAGCCCCAGTGCTGGGGGACTTTAATCTCCATTCCCACACACCCCAGCAAACCCCAACCAGTCCAAGGAGCTCCATGTGCTGTGGCTGGGCCAAGCAGCCAGTCCAGGGCCTGGCACTGCCCAGGGACCCTCAGTGCCGGGCTGGGTCCCTCCCGTGGGCGGGGGATCTTTGGGGGATCATTGGGGGATCACTGGGGGGATCATTGGGGGATCACTGGGGGATCACTGGGGGATCACTGGGGGATCATTGGGGGATCACTGGGGGATCACTGGGGGATCACTGGGGGATCATTGGGGGATCATTGGGGGATCATTGGGGGATCACTGGGGGATCATTGGGGGATCATTGGGGGATCGCTGCGGCCCCACGGGCACAGCGGGGGCCGCATCCCGGCTGGGCGTGCTGCCGGCAGCTGCCACCAGAGGGCGGCAGCGAACAGCTCACCTGGCGGCAGGTGCGGCCGGGAAACGCCGGGAACGGACGGGAACGGAACACCAGGAACGGCGGAACGGCCGGGAAACACCGGGAAACACCGGGAACAGCCGCCCTAGGGTACGTCAGCGGGACTGAGGCATTGTGCCATCCCCGGGGTAATGTCAGCTCCACCACTGAACAGCTGAGGAGAAGCTCTCAGGGACCTTCCAGCAGCTCCTGGGTGTAAAGGTGAGGAACGCAGTAGGAGTGATGGCTAACTGAAGTTTAATTCACCTGCTGGGGTCTAGAAGGGTGAAAAAAGGCTGATGTTCACACAGAGCCCCCCACAGATCAAACGAGCACCCATGGCTTTCACAGCCTGCTCAGCCCCAGCTCTGGGACAAGCAGTGAGGCCCTTTCCAGAGGCAGGGAAAGGCCAGCAGGAGACAAGACGTGGAATTTCGAAAAACTGCTCAGACAACAGGTTCAGGATTCTGAATACATTTTAAAGTTTTATTCTCTCAGTAGGTAAGCAGTGGATTAAAAAACTCAGTATCAAAACCAGACCAAAACGAAGTCTCACACCTTCAGAAACAAACATGTGCATTTGCATGTCAGATTTGGGTGCTGAACTGTAATTCACATCCTGACAGTGGATATGCAAATGACCAAGGAGGAATTTGGCAGTGGGAGCAAACTGCTGCATGTGTCACCATGGCAAATGTGCAACAAACACGTTCAGGTGTTGGCAACGCCGAGCAAACACTGGGCCATGGAGAACAAATGCAGTGATAACACAGATTCTGAAACAGTGTAAGCAGAAGAGAAAAATGGGACAGCTTAATGGAAGCTGTTTGGCACTTCCCAGCAGAGGCTGCTTCAGCCACGTGCAATATTAATCTTTCTGTACCTGGATTACATTTTGTAGGCTCTTTTGCCTCATGTACGTCCTGCTTTTGCTTAAAAATTCCACTGGTGAATTCTGGAGTGTTAGGGATACTTCATAAATTAGGCAAAACAGAAGCTGCTCTTTTTGAAGACTTGAAGCCAAAGTGCTAGCAAGGAGCAACTGCCAATTATAGAAACCCAACTGCAACTGGCTTTAGCCAAAGAAAATAAACTACAATTTCAAATGCAGTTCTGTGCTGTCACAGACCCCCACTTCCCCAAAACCATGCTATAATCAGTACTGTGGATTAGATCCCTCAGTATAAAAACCAAAAATTCCCATAGAACAGAAATCAAGGATTTCTTAAGTGACAAAACTACATTTTCAGAGGTGATTCCCTGTATGTGCAACATCTGCTCCTGTCAAGGTATGTATCTTTTCTGGGTTCAAAATGTGCAAATTCCATAAATTATATATTTCTTCCAGTCAGATTCCCTTACTAGTGCTGAAACAAATTCACAGTATAAACTGTAAAGACTCTTCATGCTGTGAATGAATATATTTATGCATATATATATATAAAAGGTAAAGTGCAATTAATTCTGTTTTGCAGAGCCACACGTGGGCCCTGTACTGCAGTGTGGTCGCAGCAGGTTTTGGGATGGGAAGAAGCCCATCCCCATTAATAATGTCATCATTTCATGGCAGATGGTTCTGCCCCTCAACGGGCTGTGTGGAACTTGCTATGCAGTGAAATGTGAGCACAAGGCTCTTCCTTCAGCCCACCCAGCGCCTGAGCTGGTGGGTTTCCCTTGCTGACCAGCAGCAGCAGAGCTGTGGCTTCCCCTGAACAAGGAGCACGGGGCACGTGTGAGATGGGAAAGCTCAGCCCTGCCCAGCAGCCCCGCACAGCCTGGGGAGCTCAGCGCGCTCCGGCCCCGCTCTGCTGCAGCAGCTCCTGCTCGTCGTCCTCGGAGCCCGAGGGGCCCTGGCGCACCTCCTCGTACCACTTGTTGGTCAGGGTCTTCATCTGGATGCGCCCGTCGTGCAGGTCCTGGGCAAAGCAAACAGCTCTGTCACCTCTGCCAGGGCACCAGGGCACCGCAGGGCCGGGGCTGCCCACACCCCTCGGGAACCCCTCTGCTCCTGCCCCTGAGCACCCACTGCCCTGCTTCCCAACAGGACACATCCCCCAGGCGCTGTCAGTAACTACTGCTGCAGATGGCACTTCTGACGGTGGGTATTTTCACCTGTGCTCTCTAGGCAGTCCTGCTCTGTGTGTTTCAACAACCCTCACGCTGCCTGGAGGGCCTGCCTTTGACTCTCCTTGTGTTCCCAGGGACACTGGGAAGCTTGTGGCCTGCCGTGGTGATTCACATGCTTATTTTTCCAGCCTTTGGTTGCAATCTGGATGGCAGCCTGTGCTTTTGGCTACCAACTACAAATCAGATGCTTACTTTGTTTCTTGAGTCTTTTCTGGTTTTGCAATAAATGGCTTTAGTTTTTGTAGGAAAGTGCTGAAATGATACTTTTGAAAAGTACAAAACAAGAGAAAAAACAGTACTTTTGACCAGGCTAGGAAGATGGAATGTGTGCACTTACACAAAATTATTAACTCCACAGCCAAAATGCTTCCATGGGAAACTGGAAAAACAGTGAATTCTGTGACTAAGGAGCCTCAGATTTCTGAAGCATGGGAGTGAAGAAGTATTTACACTTTGGGGCCACTCAGTGTTAAATTACTGTCAGGTGTTGTTTTGCATTTACAGCCTCAGAGCCTTGTCTCTGGGAAATGAGCAGTCTGGAAAGCACAGGGTGCAATGCTGGTGCCTATTTCCAAGCTAGAAACTGCACTCTGCAGCAACAGCACAGCTCCAGAAGTCACAGGACCACTGACAGTAAGAGGCAGGAACTGTGTGTGACAGCACTTTCAAAACTCTGCCTGAGTGACAGCAGCTTTTTCTAGCAGCAGCAGCCAGTGACTCCTGATGCCCTTCATGGTTCCCCGCACAATTAAAGGCAAGTTGAGCACAGCCACACACCAAGTTTAACTGGGGGAGCTCTGAGATGCTCATTTAATCCAACCTCCAGAGCAGCTGCTCATTACAGCTGCTCTGTCTCTGCACGAGCAATGCCCAGATGTCCCACTGTCCCTGCACAAGTGTGTGGCTGCACCATGAGCCCTGTGTGGTACTGAGAACAACCACCAACTCGACCAGTTTCTCTTCTTCAAGAAAATAAGAAAGACTTACTTCTTGTGTGAGTCTTCTGGTGAAGAAAGGATTCAGATACTCGACATCGAGCCGCATAAAGCCTTTGAGGTTCTGGCGCTTTATGTACTGGGCTTCATATTCCTCCTCTGTGAGCTCTGACAAATGCTCGGATTCTACAGTGTTTCCCTGGGAGAACCACAAGATCAGAATAACCCCACAGAAGCAGCAGTCATCCCACCTCCTTGCTTCAGCCCCTGCTCTCTGGTCTCCCTTATCAGAACCAGTTGCCATGCTGGAACAATATGGAAATGATCCCCATCCCAGCCTTGCAGGGCTTAGGAATGGATGAGTCTGTTCAGCCATCGAATCCCAGAGCCACTTAGCTTCCCTTTCCATGCTGAAAGGGAAAAGACCTCAAATGTTCCATGTTTTGTATTGTCACTATTGCTGAGAACAGGTTTCTACTGTGCAGTTTTCTCTTGTGAGCTGGACAATGGTTTCATCCAGCAAGCACCACTGCTGTCATTGTCCCACTGAAAATGAGCCCTGTCAAACACGCCCTGTCCCTGCACTCCGCCTGCACTTCCTTGTGTGGACAGTGAAGGCAGTTCTGAAGACTACAATCAACCTCATGCAAAGAGAAAATGTTCTTAAGATCCTCCAGAACAATACCCTGCATGTACTCTTCAATGGTTTAGAGAAAAACATGCAAAAATATTCTGTGATACTTTTTATTCTCATCTCTTGCACAGGATGTTCCAGAATGGGTTTTGGCTTTGTCAGCTCTCTTGCTTTGCCAGAAATTGCTTTAAAATAAAGTCCAGTCAGAGGAGGGCTATTGTTATGACCTTCTCATGGCCTTTAAATTTTTCAAAATAATTTCCATCTGCCTTTTATGATTAATTTCCACCTCACACTGTACCAACTACTTTCTCTCTGTATATGACTCAATCCTCTATTATCTGCTTTTCCAGGGATTACTTTAATTTATATAGATCAACTTGTAATTAGATTGCATTAAGAGACTATTTCTCCTCCCCATGTTCAAACACGTATTTTGTATAAACACTAACTAAACTCTGTCTTTGGGATATTTTAAAATTATATTGCTTGGCTTTGTCCTACTACCTTGCTTTTTCTGCTGCCTTCATCTTACTTTTTAGTAAAAAATCATGTACTAGTCCTGAAAAATGTCTAAACTGAAAAACCCCCCAGCAAACCCCAGCGATGCTCTGAACGCAGCCCCAAACCAACCATCTTCTCCGTCTTGCTGAGATTGACGTCCTTCTTGCTCCTCTTGCGTGGCTTGGAGTCCTCGATGTCCACGAGCCGGATGAGGGGCATGGTTCCCCCTCCCAGCAGCAGGATGGTGAAGAGCACGATGATGATGGTCGTGGTGCCGATGAGCTGCCGCTTCTCCATGGGCTCCAGGCCCAGGTGCAGGCTGAGGGCATAGGGAATGGCACCACGTAATCCTCAGGGAGAGAACAGGCAGCAAGGGAGAGTCAACCAACAGCCAGGCCTGAGCACCCGGAGCCCACAGCAATCCCCCACCCTCAGAAGGGGCTCTGCCATCCTCTGGCATGCCCGTTATCTACCACATGGCTGCCACCCCAAAACAAGTCTGTGCATTTCAGACACTGCTGTTCAAACTGTGAAGCTGTTGGGCCTAGAGAGACAAGCAGCCTCCACTCAGAAAAGCTCTCATGGGGCTCCAGCACAAAGGGGAAAGAAAACATTTCCTTGCCCTTGGGTTTCAGAATAGTGCAAATGTTCAGCTGAGTTTTGCTCAACCAACAAAAAACCAGTTCCTCCTTGAGCGGGCCACACAATGAAAGAGATAAAACATTTTTTCTGTTTCTCAGTATTCTGAGCTTTAACTTACCACTAAACCACATGATAAACATCATTTTGGGAGTGATTTTATGATCACGGAAAAAGTTGAGTAGGTAGGAAAGTGGAAATATATTCACTGCTCTACCAAAGAGAACCAGCACCTGAAAAACAGAAATAAAAGCAAAAGACCATTTGATGTGTTACATCCACGAGGCCCCAGTTGCAGCTGGTTTTACAGGGGAAGGTGAATATGCTCTTTTTGCTCACAGGCAGGTGTTTTGCTCCATGAACAGAGAGAAACCCCTCAGCACAGGGCATTGTGGAATTTTGCTCCTGAAACATTTTCTCTGCTTAACTGAAACTAAATCAGACCTGTCACTGATGGAGACCAGGCAGCTTCTGATAAATAAAAGGAACCCAGGAGGCATTCCAGGGAGACCCAGAAGTACTTTGGGTAAATGTGCTCCTCAGTTCAGTCATTCAGCTCCTTTACTCATTCCCTTGGTGCAGCAGCCAAGAGGCAATAAGGTATTTCTATTGTCTCCCCGTGGCCCAGTTGCTCAGAAAGGCCAGGAGCCAAACAAATAGCACGTCAGCCTGTTTCTCAACACGTCCCTGGCTATGGCTGTAAAACATACCCCACACTGAAGCAACACTTTAGAGAGCAGAAAAGAACAAAAAGCAGACTATTGATTTAATGGCAAACGATTAACAAACACAGAGAAAACTTTAACTCAGAAAAAGGCAAGGTTTTCTCAGAGCATTGTTTTTAAGCTCCACTACAAAGAGACCTTGATAAGGTAAATATCTTAGAATTAGTCAGCAGGATCCTTGAAGGGCTGTGCTGTTTTCCTTTATGAATCACCCCAAAACTACACAATTTGCATTACACCTGAGCGAGCAACGCCACCCAGAAGGAAGTGTCACACCTTAGGTACACATTAGACAGGGAAGTTGTGTGCAATGCAGGCAGAGCAGTTCCCTGTGCTGATATCCCTGTCAGGGGAAGCTGGAGATAACAATCCTTCCCTTGAGCCATGCACTGCATGGGCCAGTGTACACTGCTGTACACAACTGGAAATGCCCACACTGCCCTCACTGGGCTCTGCAAAAGGGAACACACCTCTCGTGCTGATAGTAAACCGTGATAATGGCAAGTCCCAAGTGAAACGTAACTCACAGAGTCGCTGCACTAAAGCACACTGAAATGGGCTTAAAGACAAAGAATTAGGGAAGGAGTGAGAGAATTTTTTATAAAAACCTATAAATCTTAACAATTATTCTAAAATCTTTTAAATGAAAGGTGTTTCCCCATTCCCCAATACTAAAAATGCATCTAAAAAGATATGGAAGAAAGTAAATACCTACTATGCACCAGATGACAAACGACATTTCAAACTTGTGAGGAAAACTAAAAATTGACAGGCCAAGAAATGCAAAAACACACGTTTCTGAAAAAGAGAAATCACATTTAAATAAACAATTCTAGAAAACCTTTTCTACTCCTGTTATTAATTACTATATACAGTACATAAAATGGGACTTCCTGACCAAACCCTGGACAGCTGCTGGTGCTCATTAAGGAGTGGCTGAGTTCCCTCTGCAGCAAAGCCACTCCCTGATCACACTGCAACCTCCTGCAAACAACACAGAATTCATTCATGGCAGACCCCAGAAATCAGGGATATGTTTGTAATGCAGGAACATATAATTTCTTCAAAGGTTTGGTTTGGAAAAGAAACTGGAATGGCTCTAGGACTCTGAGCTCCTACTTCCAAAACCCTCAGTATGTGAAGTTACTGTTTTTGCAAGTAGCTTTTTATATAAAAAAACCATAAAAAATTACCACTCAACCCCCATCTCTAGAACTGAAAACAGACTAGAGGAACGCACGAGTCAGAGATCTCCATTTGGCCATCAATCTTATAGCAAATCTTAGCAGGAGCCTGCAGGATGGGAGAGAGATTTACTGCATGTTTTATCCAGTGTGGCAGGAAAGGTGACTTTTGAGTGCCTTCCAGCCTCCACTCTTGGGAATTCTTCTCTTAAAGACAAGCACTATCGACACACAAGTGCCTGGATGCAAATTCACACCTCTGCTGCTCCCAACAGAATCACCGTTCCATGCAAATGAAATTTTGAACTATTAATATCAGATTTAATAGCAGGCAGCACCTACCACACATGAAAGCAACAGTTCTGAGTGTCTGCTGCATCAGGATCTGTGTCACTGGAGACAGGTTGTGGTGTGTGTAGTGAGACATCACGATGCCAGAGAACAGGATTGCCATGATACCTGCGGGCAAGAACGTGGCAGTCAACAGGAGACTCTGCAAGGATTTACTGCTGAGACCCTCCAAAGTAATCTTCTCACAAGGCAAAACTGCTTTTACATATCAACCAGAACTCATTTTGCCACTCACCTGAGAGTGAGATCCCTTCTGCAAGTCCATAAGGAAGGTAAGCAAAGATAATCATCATCCCAAATTCTAGGGAAGGTGTCTTCCTTAAATCAATGTGCTTTAGTACGTACACACGGAAATGTTATGGAAGAAGTAAATTATAAAATAAAGAAATACTTTAATGTGCTCATTCCATTACAAAAAATGATTATGCTTAATGTACTTCTCTACTGAATAGCCAATAAAATCTACATATTGGCCTTCAACTCAAGTACGGAAAGATTAATAATTTCTGACGAGAGGAGTGTTTCTCATAGAAGCTACTCCTGGTAGAAGTCTGTCAGAAGACAGAGCTAGAGACAAAAAACGATCTCTTACTGATCTGCCTCTACAATACTGATAAAAACAGATAAATCAAATACTTTTCAGGCACAAGTAACTGTAAAAGGCAAATAAGCTGCTCTTCTCTGTCACTTAGTATAATTTACATATGAGCATCTGTCTCCCTCTTTTGTTGTGATGTATGGAATAATTTCAAAGTTTGTTGAATTAGGCTGATTAATCAAAAGGGGAAATAAGTCTGTAATTAATCAAACATTCTATTGCTCTTGTTTACAAATGAAGTGTTTGGCAGTGTGTCCCAGCTGATACAAGTACAGCTGTACAGCCCTGAGTGAAACCAGAGCTAAACAAGCCCAAAAAGTAACAAAGGTGTCTGGGCTACAGCAAACAGCCTTCCTGATCCCAGCAGAGCAGCTCCTGGGTTGTTGAGCAACCAATCCATGGAAGTGGAAGAGGCAAAATCCAGGCTAAATCCTAACAGAACAGTGTCTGCGTTCAGCTGTCTGCACATGATCCACAGGGACAAATGAGCTGGGCTGACTCAAAGGCCCCCAGGAAAAGCAGCTTTTTTTTCTTTTTAATTAACTGTTTTATGTATGTAAAAAAGAAGCCATATGCTTGTTAAAATGGATTGGTATTGAAATGGAATTAATATATTTTGAATTTACAAAACAATTACCATATCTTATAACACTCCAGTGCACAAAAGCTATTATACAACATTTCAGACCTTAATTATGTTCATAAAAATTTGATGCCACTTTTAATACACTTCCATGCACACTAACATAAAACCAAAATAATGTCTAATAAGAAATATCCTCTGAGAAATGTGGAGAAGATGGGAAGAAAAATACTACTAGAATGTTGCAGTTCATCAATGTATACATATATATCACCAAAATTAAAAAAGGATATTAATGCAGAAATAAGACCAGTAAGTGTGCCAAGTGCTGCAGAGCCAAAGAACATCTTGAGAAAGTATCCCAGTGCCTGTAGAAAAGTTTGCCATCCACTTACATCTGACATATTTTCCCTTGTCAGACCTTCTGCTGTGCTAGATACAATTAAAAGAGAAATAAAAAGAAATGGTTATACATTCTAAGCCTGGATCCAAAAATGTCAAACATCTTTTGAGCATAACAACAAAAAGACTCCCATTTCTTTGTTGCCACCACTCTTAAAAGGCTTTTACTGTGATATATATAACAAGAGGAATGTCAAAGGATGTTAAATCAAGCCTCGGTGTAATCCCCAAAGGGAAACCTAATTCTGCTAAAAATCCAGCACTGCTCCTCTGAAGAATCCCAGAATGGCGTAAATAGGCTATGGTGATGCCCAGTATTTGAAAACAATGTTCAAACTTGGAAAAGGAAAACACATTTTACAGTGGTAAAAACTCATGTGATCCTCTGAGAAGAACAAATGAACAGGAAGAACTCTCATCAAATATTTAGGCGTGGATGAGAGACAAGAAGGTCAGTGAAGGAAAACAAAGCAGCTCTTTACAGGAAAGGGGAAAAACCTCTTTGAATTTCAGGAATATATTTCATGAAAATTCTATGCAAAGAACATGCAGATTCTAGCTAGTGCTTCTTTTGACTGCTTTTAGCCTTCAGTATCTTCCCTGAAAGCACCACATCTGTAATAAAAGCAATTAATTCATTAGAAAATTACCCTGACTTCACTACCTGCTTGGCACAGCTGTCCCCCTATCCATTCACAGTCACATCTATTGGCTTCAGCAAGAAGATGGAGAGGTGTCTATCCATTCTTTACTCTTTCAGTTTGTCATAGGCACCAGAGAAGGACACTGGATGTTTCCTGTGGTAGCCCCAGCACTAACACGAGCCCACTGCAGGGACGTGCTGCATTCCTCCCCAGCCACAGCAGGGCACAAGGCAGTGGCATGGAGACAGCAGCTCTGGGAAGGTGAACATCTCTGTGCCTGACACGTGGGGCTGGCAGGACCCTCGGATGGGACGGGAGCTGATAATGATGGAAGTGGAAAGCAATCAGTGGGATAAGGCACTGAGGCAGGGGTAATGAGGCAGCCATTTACTGCCTTCTGCCCACGCAGTTCATGTCACAGATTGCTTTTTACTCAGAAGCACTATACAAGATTCAGCTTTACACCTGAAATACACAATTTGTTCCAAAGGAAGATGGAAGAATAACTGTAGCCCAAAAAACTAACAGAAAATGATGCAGTTACTGTTCCCATAAACATGTGTGGCTCCAATGCACTTACTTGGTCAGGACAATTGAGACTGCATCGTTGAGAATACTTTCTCCAAAAACCAACATGTTAAGCACAGGATCCACATTAAGTGCATTGAAAATGGCAATAGTAGCCACGGGGTCAACGGCTGATATTAAAGAGCCAAATGCAAAACTGGGAGAACACAAAACAGGAAATTAGATGAAAGAAAAGCACCTACTTAGTAACTTACATGAACAACAGGAACAAAGCCCATTTGTGTTACAGTTTCTACACAGTGATAAGAAAGTACTTTCTTTCCAGTCATAGGCTCTTGGACACTTGCCAAGTTCTTGAAACATTTACATCACTGATACTGAAAAACTTATTTTAAGAGAGGATGCGGACAAGGAAGTTATACCCTTATCACAAATATTAATAATACCAAATAATCAAGGTTTACAAATCTTAAAGTTTGGTTAAAATACCCAGTATCTCTCTAAAGAAATCACTGAGCACAGAACAGAACAGACTAGAATGCAAAAGAATGGAATATAATACAATACGGCAATAAGGATTTAACAAACAGGGTATAGAAGTGTTCCACCTATTTCTTAGTTTCATATACAATGTTGAATCTCAGCAGCCTAAACACTGACCAAAAGAGGTGGCCAGCTATAGTGCATTTTCCACCTGCAGCTATCCTGAAGAAAGCTTTATTTCATATACTACACCATTTCCCCAAGAGCTTACCTGTCTGTCATGTTGAGTTTATAAATTACATCAGCCTGAAAGATTAAGTAGAACATAATCACAATTAACTGTGATTCTCTCCTGTTCTTAAAAACCAAACTATTCATCAAATCCTGAGTTCGTTATTAAGAAAAATTCACAGTAATGATGTTGTCCAATTTAACACTGCCCTCCAACAGTAATCTACTGCTACAATTTTGGTCACCCAAGATCAGGGAACTAGAGCAGGCTAACCAAGACATTCAGAGGAAGAGAAATCTGAGTGGCAAAGAGGAAGGTATAGAACACTTGGCCTTCCAGAATGAAGTCGGAGAGAAAAGATAAATATCTGTGTCTAAATGTAACCAACGGGAAACACCAAACCATAGAATAAAAAAAAAAAAAAATGTAGAGTATAAGATGGCTGTAGAGAACACAGGTTTTGGAACAGCCTTCCAGCAGGAAGATTGTGGAAGTTAGAAAAAAAGTAAAACTCAAGTCTTAATTGCTTTTCCCAGGACACATGGTGTGTCACAGTCCCAGAGCTCAGGCTGGGAGGAGCCCTGAGGTCACCTTCCCCACCCCTCCTGCTGCACAGGGCCCGTGGAACTGAGATCCCAGAGAGCTTTTTCCTTCCAGGGAGGGAGACTGCACAGCCTCCCTGCAATATCCATGGAGGGGGGTGTAACTCTGCCTTTGTGAGAGCAGAGAACTGCATTTGTGACCCAGGAATTCACTTTTACCCTATGTGCCTGCTCTTGAAAAAGGGACTTTCAAACAACAAGCCAGCCAAACTTCAGTGCTTCAAAGCAGAAAGTCTTACCCGGCCCAGGAAATAGATTCCTCCACCTACAATGAAAGCTGATATTGCAGTGCCAAATACTGAGAACAGAATGATGGAACCAATGTTCTGAAAAAAATTACCCTGGAACACAGTAATAAAATAAGTAAATTAGTACAAATGGCCTGAGGGAAAACTCATGTTTGGGTTTCCATTTAATTAGATTCTATCTCACAACTGGGTTTCCAATTACAAAGGCTCAGTTTGGTTCCAGGTACCCCAGGACACACATCCACAGCATCTGCCTAGAAAGACTGCAGCTCTCTTGAGGACAGCAGCAATTCCTGATTCCCAGCCTGGCACCATAACAAGAACACAATCCTCAGGCAAACAGCTGGATATTCACCAGCGCTTAGACACATTCCCCACCTAGCAGAAGTGTAAGTTAATCCCTCTGCTGGAGATAGGGCATGTGAAAAAGGCTTGTACACTTCCCCATTGCCAGTCCATTGCTTGTGATTTTGTGTGAAAAGGTCTCCAGTGCTCCTGGAATCAGCATGGCCACTGCTCCCTCCTTTCCTGCAGCACAGCTGGAGCTGAAGGGCTGCACAAGGAGCAGCAGAGCCCCTTGGCCAGGACGAGAGCTGTGAGAAATGCCCATGGAAACACGGGTCCCCAGGCAAGGGTCACAACCTTACACACATTTTCCTCTTCTTTAGCTGTGGAGTGACCCCACCTTCCCCACTTCTGCTCTTACACTTCCCACTTCTCCTCCTTCACAGCAGCCCTTGAACAGCTCTGGTGAGGTAAGAAACCTCTCCAGCCAAGGAACACGTCATCTGTGCTGTACCCGACACCTTGCCAGCACTCACTTATCAGCACCAAGCTACACTCCCTGCACTCTGGCTTGAAGAGGTTTAAATTTTGAACCCTTGATTCCCTAATGATTAATATAATGGAATTTCATGCAACTACCCTTAGCGTAATGAAGATAACTAAAAGCAGAATCGGTTCCAAACAAAACCTCAACATCCAAAATGAGTGTCTGGCAGAGGCTGACCTTGTGCAGTGAATATCCAGATTCAAATATAATAGGTGGAAGCAAAAGCAGAAAAAACATATTTGGACGAAACATTTCTTCTTCCTGCAAAAAAATCATTGTAATTTTAGGGATACCATAATTATTGAAATAACATTAAACCTTCCAAAAGAAAAGCTATTAAAAGAATAGTGATGGAAAATGAAAAATCTTTCTCCCTTCTTATCATGAAGTAGAAGACTGAAGAACAGTAGACTATTCCAGGGCTCCTACTTCTATTGTTCTTTTTCAACACAGTGCTAGAAAATTAGGAGTTACTTATTTTAAATTATTGTCTCCAAAAAAGCTGCATAGAAAACAGATTATTTATGGTAAAGGAAAATCTTTAGTTTCCACAAAAAGTATTCCCACTTTATCTGAGAGTCTGGAAATCTGTAAGGACTGCCAAGGAACAGGGACCTCTTGGCCACTGTTTGAACAGAACAGGTTAATTGGGACCAAGCAGTTTCTCTGAAAAACTCATTAGCTGACAAGAAAATGATATCATCAGCCCAGTGCCCCTGCAGGTGACCAGGCTCAGGTGACACACCCCCTGAGGGGCCTGAGGCTGGATTCTTCTCAGCAAATGTAATTTCTGCCTGAATTGAATGGTACTATTCTGATGGTTCCTTTTTGCCATCACAGTGATATAAATGGAACCCACCATGAGCTAAGATGCTATTTTTTGTGTCCTCAGTCCCTGTCACTTATCTCATCCCCTGGCTCACACTGCTCATGCTGTACCCCCAGCCTGGCACCCTGGTTTTTCTGCTGACAGAGCAGGCACAGAAGGCAAATGAATCCCAGCTGAGGGGCCAGCCTCTTGACCCACCTGTTCCCTTTCTCCTGTCAGTCAGAGATGTCACCTCCACAAGCACCAATTAACTCATTAAACCCAGGCCAAACAGCGGACGGACTGCTCTGTTCTAACACCAGCTTTCAAAACACAGCTACTCATCTCTTTAGAGTGTCATTCCTGCCTGTACCACTGATAATCACCTTACAGGATTTGGGGGGCTTAGAAAACAAAGCTCATCCTTTGGACAGAAGCGCTGCAGCCCCTGAGTGTGCAGGCACCACCTGAGTCAGTGGCTGACACTGCCTGCTCCTGGCACTGCCAGACACTGCCAGCACTGAACTGCACCAGGGCAAGGCCACAGAGCCACTGCACTCCCTAACAGCGCTGAAACCAGAGCTGGGCACGGAACGGAGAACAGCGGAAAGCAGAGAAAAATAAACCAGCAGCACTCTGCCTATCAGCTGTGCTAGCCAAGAACCACCAGCAAGCACAAGGTCTCGGTGGTGAACCTGAATGAACACTTAGTAAGGCGTGATCACTAGAAATTACAGAGCAAAGTTTTCAGGGCAGGGGTATGATCCAGGATTTGCTTTGTACAGGGATATCGTCCACAGTTAAATATTTAATTTTTCATCCTATCAGATAAACAAAAGGTATTTAGTAAATTTCAAACCACTTATAACCATGTTATAAAGTTCATAATTAGAAAATTTCACATCTAACACTGAAACAGCCTGTGTTAAAACATAAGTTTATTACAGTGGAAATAACTCAAATAAATAAAAAATAATGTGATATCTGTGGCCTTCCACCTTGGCTAACAACATGAGCAAGCACAGCTCCCCAGTGCCTCCCAAGATGTGACTATACCTTCCAGTTGGCCAGCTTTTGAGCCTCTATGATTTTTATAAAAGCTCCCATAAGGATACCTAGGAGAGAATAAGAAAACATTCTGAAATAGCAACAAAATGTGGCACTGTTTATCAGCTCTCCAAATTTCAGAAGTGAAAACAAGGCAAAATATAGTGCAGCAAGTTAGTTTCATTCCTAAACCATGAAAACACTGAGTGGTTCTGGGTTTAATCCCCAAATACCCAGTTTCCAATACGTTACATAACCGCAGAGTTTCCTGCACAACAGATTGTCTCTTGGGATATCCCAACTCCAAACAGACCTACTGAGAGTGTGATGCTCACTGGCTCAGAAAGATAACAGGCTTAACTACTCAAAAACATTTCTCATCTAAGCTGCACTCAAATGAAATTTCGCCTTTCTTGCTGAAGAATCAGGAAGTTATGAGATAGGCATCTGTGCCCCATGTCACTTCAATATTATTTGCAGTTAAAGCAGCTTAAATTAAATCGGTCTTCTCCACAGAAGTGAATTTTGTTTGAATGAAATCATAGCACTTTCTGGCAATGAAGAAGGCAACAAACTCTGATCAGGGTGGAGATCCTGTCAGAACTATTTCCCAAATGAATTACACACTGTTTAAGTCATGTAGAAATAACGTGAATACAGAAGATAGAATTTTATCAAGGCTGCTGCAAACTCAGTGGTTAAAGGTGATCGCACTCATTCCTCCTATACATCTTCAACCATAGAACTGTAACAAGATTTCTTCTGGAAGTCATGAAGATAACTCACCAACTGTCATTGTTTTCAAGTAGTCATAGGGAACTTGTCTTTAGCCAGATTTCAGATCTGTGTTTCTGCACAGTTGTGTTTTGTAATTTACAGAATGGAGACTTCACAGTCAAACACTGGGACAGAAGTCAAATACTCCAAAGGAAAGGTACAGAGTGTCTGAGAAGCCTGAAGTATGCTTTCCTGTAACTCATATTAAGTGTGCTTTTCTGTAACTCATGAGACCTCCTCTCATGCTGTAGCTAACAAAAGAGTCTCACAAACAGAATCACATGGATTACTGCTGATGGATGTGTCACACACACAAAGCCATGAGGCCTAAGCCTTCTTTTATACAAAAATCTGGGAAGGCATCGGTCCCAGAGGGTAGAAATAATTGCTCCGTGAAATGGTTTCTATGGAAAGGAAGAGGAAAACATAAATGAAGTAACATCAAAGGTCTGCTGTTCCTTGAAGAACAGAATGCAGATACAGCCACTCACATGCCACGTACATTTTACAAACTGCTCTTCCTGTATTACTGAATGAATGAATGCAGGTTTAGATCAGCTGTTTCTATTGAATCAGGCAGATCAGTTCTGTCAAGGGGCTAATTAGAAGGGTAAGTCTGTAGTTAATCTATTCCTCATTTTTTTGAAAATTTTATAGGCATTTTCTTATTGCAACCAACCTTTATTTTTCCTGAGAACATGTTAAAACTCAGTAACAAATCAAAGAGAAAACACATTTCTGGAAACTATTTTTACCAATAAAGTTCCAACAACTTGTAAGGATCAGGATCAAAATCCAGCCTCAGAGAATGCACTCCCAGCCTGTCCACCAGGAGAGACACACCCTCTAGAAAACATAAACCAGAAGCTTCCCAGCAGCCCAGACAATGGGAGGAAAAACACTTGTGAAAATCATAATTCTCTGCTGCCACTTTTATTAGCCTTCAATAACTTCCTGAGAGGATTTGCTTAATTTACAAGTCAAAACAGGACACACCTCACTTCTGGCACTGCTGGCAAAAGTGGACACTCGAAACTCAAGCTGTGCTCTGGCAGCTGTGCAGAGCATGGCCAGGACAGAGGGCTGCAGAGCAGCACTGAGCTGGGTCAGGGATCACACAGCACTCTCACCAGGCTGAGAGGACTGCAAATATGACTGAGCCTGTGAACTAACTACAGAAGGCTGAAGTGACACAGCACATCTGTTACCTGGGCTGCTCCTGGCTGTGCCACCCTGCTGACTCACAGGAATTGCTCCTCATTTACACATTTATAAATCAGGAGCAACAGCATACAAATAAATTAAATTACCCTGACATATAACTATAGGCTCAGAAATACTCCAAATTTATTCCAAACTAAGTACACACGTGCTCTCCATGAAGGGTGACACTCTTATAACTCTAGCCATAGGAAGAGCTCTTGCCATGGTACTACTGAGACAGTTAGGAATCTGGCAGTCCAGGTGAGTTTTTGGGATAGTTGCAGTCCCCAGCTACATTAAAATCCCACATTCAGACATAAATCTGCCAACACCAACATAAATGCAAGTACCACCTCAGAGGGAAAGCTGGAGCCTCATAACCAGGGAGTGCTGCACATCGTGTCCTATCCTGAGGATGCAAACCAGAGGAAGATGCCAAAGTACTTGGGTAGTGACATTTTCCTGGGCCAATCTCTGTGTGTATGCTCATTTCTTTATTTCCTCAATCAATCTGAGGACTCTGTGAATTACTTGTTTTCTTCACTGCATCCAGTTTGCTGTACCTTTCTAGTGATGGCTAACACACAACAGAGTGCTATCTCCAGTGCACACTACTGACAGTCCCTGGATTAACACAAATCCAACACAAAAATGTCACGGTTACTCACCTAAGGAAACAACAGCCACACTCTCTGGTAAAAAATGAAGTCGGTATTCTATCAGTAAATGCACCAATATGATGCAAATAGCTGTGAAGGGGGAAAAAATGGAGATTCAGGAGTACTGGAAAATAATAAAATATACTTTTAAATAATGTTTTTAAAATACACAAGCAAACTTCTCCTAATGATTTAGTAGACCTCACTTTGGCAATAAACCAATAAACACCAGTGTAAGCAGTGGCTCCCACAACCATAAATGTTCTAAATCCCTGTGCCTGTGCAAAACCAGAGGAGAAATAAACCACTATGATTTTGAGTTGGCCTACGTCCTCAGACATAGACTACAGTTAACAGAAATTAACGGACTTTCAGTTCATCATTCACCTATAACAAGAAGACTAAAAAAAATCG
Organism: Taeniopygia guttata; assembly: GCF_048771995.1. Taxonomy (NCBI): domain Eukaryota; kingdom Metazoa; phylum Chordata; class Aves; order Passeriformes; family Estrildidae; genus Taeniopygia; species Taeniopygia guttata. The sequence continues at coordinate 14,862,972 of NC_133045.1, forward strand.
TCATGCCGCTGGACTGTTCCTCTTGCTGTGCCTGGACTCCAGTCTGAACTGGAAGGATGGGCTTGGGAGGTGTAGGTGCCACCAGCTTGGTAGTAGCAGCCAGCAGAGCGTGGAGGGTGGCATTGATGACCTCATGGGTGGCATTTGCAGACCTGTCGGGATAACACAGCGTGATTACACTGGATGGGAGCAGCACAGTGAAGCCCACTGGAGATGCACACAGCAACCCACCACCGGCTCACACGGAACTCGCACCGGCGACCAGCCATCACGGCCGTGTTTTGAATTCCGTGTGATCAGACACACACCGGCAGCTCCTGCCCATGGACCGACTGAGCGCCTCACGCACCGCACCCGCCGTGCGGGACAGCCCGAGCGAGGGCAGGGCAGGGCCGGCGCACCGGGCCCAGCGCGGCAGCGGCCCCGGGGCGGCTCCAGCGCCTCGGGCACGGCGGCAGCGCCCGCCGCCGCCAGCCCGAGCCCTCGGCACCGCGCGGGGCCCGCGGGCCGCCCGCACCGCGCACCGCCCGGTCACCGCCCGGCACGGTGGCACTCATCATCGCACGGCACCGCGCACCGCCCGGTCACCGCACGGCACGGTGACACTCATCGCACGGCACCGCTCATCGCACGGCACCGCGAACCGCTATTGAAGGGACAGGCACCCCCGGCAGGCACGGCACAGCACAGCCCGGCCGTGCCCCGCAGCCGGACCGATCCCGGCTGGCACGGCACGGCACGGCACGGCACGGCACGGCTCGGCCCGGACGTGTCCCGCAGCCCCGGCCGCCCCCGCGGCCCCGCACTCACTCCGCCATCTTGCCGGGCTCGCGCTCCCACGGCGCCCCGCGCGCCGCCGCTTCCGGCGCTCGGGCGGCACGTCCGGCCGCGCGGGGCGGGGAGGCGGCGCCTGGGGCGCCCCCTGCCGGCGGGGCAGCGCCGCCACCGCTCCTGGTCCCCAGAGCGGAATCGTGTCCCGTCCCTCAGAGCCGCCATCGCTCCTGGTCCCCAGAGCGGGCATTGTGTCTCGTCCCTCAGAGCCGCCATCGTGTCCTGTTCCCAGAGCCGGCATCGTGTCCCGTCCCTCAGAGCCGCCATCGCTCCTGGTCCCCAGATCCATCCATCCATCATCCATCATCCATCCATCCACCCACCCATCCAGTTCAAGTTGAGATGCTGGGCTGACGGGGACATGGGACAGTGTACAACAGCATCACACACATTTTTTTTATTTCTGGTTTGACTAGCTCCGGAAATAAAAGGGGAGCTGTACAAACACACTCACAGAACACCTCAGATTGTTTTAAAGGCCCTCTGAAATATCAGTTGTGAATTTAATCAAATGAAATTTCAGATTTATGCCAAAGACACTGACACTCATTTACTTAAAAGTGAAAGCCACCTGAATGGGTATGAACATGCCTGAATTTAAAAAACCAGGGCAGTAGCTGTTTTTCTCCATGTTACTGGCAGGGCAGAGCTGGGGAATGTCTGGTTTCATGTTGACAGACTGAACCTACACCTCCTTTGCTCATCTGATGTGGTTTTGTTGTGACCTACTTAGATAGTCTTACTGCAGTTCTGACCAAGGCTTTTTTTCCACACTGGCTAATTTCCGATGATCTGCAGTTTGTTAATCCCATCTGCTCTAACTCATTCTGTGCATCCCAGTAGCATTTGGGACAGAGTTCATGGCTTCAGCCGAGGCACAGCTCATGGGGTGACTCAGAGCTCACAGGTGCCAGTGAAAAATGAGACTGGCACTTTGTAAAGTGGTGCAAGCTGATTTCCAGAGTCATGTGCACATCTTCCTCCACTTGGAAACAGTGAGACTGCAGGCCTCCAACACATCAAAACTCAGGCACTTCTGCTTTTTGATCTCACTTTTCATTGTACACCGGAGTAGAGATTTTGAACAACACTTCATCCATAAATAATGAAGCTTGATCTGGAATGAGATGCACTTAAGCTGATGAAACACAGGAAATTTCCTTGTGAATACTGTCTTCCTTTTTTCTGTGAAAACAAAAATTCAGAGTTTGCCAAGGATGGCTGGAAGTAGCTGGTCACTAAAAGGTGAATCATCAGTGTGTCCTTGAGAATGCCTCTAAGAAGAAATTAGAAATTAGTTTTCCGCAAATTTGCATGGTCTTAGCTCATAATAGCTTTTGGAGTTATTCTTTGCTTTTCTGGGAAGCCCAGTGAAAAAGCCAGAAGTTCTGTGGAAAGGGATTGAGGGAGAGTCAGTGGGATTGTGGCAGAGAAGGACAGTGGGGGCCATGTGCCTCTCTCCTCCATGCAGTACGGCTCGTGCTCTGGCCCCAGGACAAGCAGAAGCTCCCCAGCTGTGCAGCCCAGTCCTCTTTGGCAGGTAGTTATCCTGTTCTCCTAGAAATCAGAGAAAAATACCATTGAAAGCACCTCTGGAGAGCTCCAACCCATCCTCTGCTTACAGCGGGTCCAGCTTCAAGGGCAGAGGAGGTTGCTCAGGGTCTTGTCCAGAGAATTTTTGAAAATGTCTAAGGAATGGAATATCTTGATGGATGGAGTGTGGATGGAGCTGCTCTGGGAGATCTGTCCTTGTGCTGCACCACTCTCAGGGTGAAGAACTCTTTCTGTTGTGCAGCTGGAAGCCCCTTTCTTGTACTTCATAGCTGGTGCCCTGGCAGGCATCTGCTCCTCCTCCCTGACAGCTGTGCCCAGGGTGATCTGAGGCAGGAGTAGCTGTGTCCATTCCTGGTGGTTTAAAATCCAGCTGTGGCAGCTGTGCTGACCAGGGAAAAGGGCATGGCCAGAGTTCTGTGTGATCTTCACCAGTGGCGAAGGGCTCCTGCCCTTGTCACCAGAGCAATGTTCAGTTCTGTACCGGGCTGGTGCACAACAAGAAAAATCTTAAAACTCTCTTTCCCAGTCATGTGAGTTGTTTGGCATAATGGGTAGGTCATCTGGCCTGAGAAAGAAGGCCAGAAATTTTACTGGTTTGCTTTTTATTTGCTATTTCTTTGCTTTTGTTTTGTTTAGGGTTTTTTTGGTTTTGGCCTTGGCCTCAGACTCATTTTTTGGGTTGTTTTTGTTCCTTGAATCTTTCAGCTGGTGTGATCAGAAAGCTCCAGCTTGTTTTGTTTTACTGGCCTTTTAGCTGTCATGTGCTTTTGATCATGAGGACTGGTGCAGAAAAGGGATGAGTACAGATGTAACTCTTCAGGAGGTGACTGACCTTGTCCTCACTGTGCCTGCTGGCCCTGGCCAAAAGGAAACCACAGATGGGGTTTGGGAGCCATGGGAAGGATTCAGGAAGGGATGTGGAAGGAAGGAAGATTTAGCCAGGAAAGTAGAGGCCTGGCAACATAAACACAAACCCAGGACTGGACCTCACAAAAGCCAGGATCTGAAGGAAAAAAAAAAGAACAGGAAAAGGGAAAAAGGTAGACGGAAAACAGGAGTCCCAGGGTGCATCAGAGAGGGGAGCATCAGAGCAGCTGGAGGCAACAAGGGCTGTGGGGCCAGGCTGCTGGGTGAGAACAGGAAATTGCAGCCAGCAGCACGTAGCAGTCGGTCAGCTACTGAGAACTGCCTTCTTCCCACTGAGAGCAGCGCTGCACACACGCTCAGCACAGCACACGCTGGGTGAAGTAATCACGGGTGATACCAAATTATAACCTCACAAGTATTCTGTGCGAAGAGACGGTGATTTTCATGTCCCATCTCTGACTCATCAGCAGGAAATAATGCCAGACCTGTTGTTTCCAGTGGGAAGGGGCCAGTCCGTGTTACTGCCACTGAGGTAACCAAGCCAAGCACCGCTCCAGCATCGCGGTGCACTTGGTGTTTCAAGGACTTGGTCATAAGGAAAGTAATAATTTTGGCAGGAGACTGCTTCTCACTTGTGGTTTTCTGATGAACAGCTACTGAGCATCTGTTGATTAATTCATGCACTGAATGTTGCTTTTAATAGATCACAGGAATTTCACAGTTGTTTAAGCTCATCTAAGATGATGTGGCTGTAGGTAACATAGTGTTTAGTTTTAATTCTTAAATTATGCAGAGCAGCCTAAATAGATAGCTGTGTAGAACATCGAGGGCAGGCACAGGTTTTGTGGTGACCAGCTGTAACCTTGTGCTGGAAATGCTGGGGAAGGTGCTCATTTACAGCCCAGGACTTTGTTCTCCCTCGGGAGTGGAGTCTGTCAGCTCTAAAGGCCAAGGGCATGCCAGATTTACTCTGGGGAGTTGGTTTAGCTCTTATGATGGTCTTTGTCCTTGAAGACACGTGGGTTTGCCTTTTAGATTATCTAGAAACATGGGGATCTCAGGCATGTTGAAGTCACCCTTGAGTCAGTTATCTCTGGAACAGTGCTGTACTTCTCCTGCAGTGGCGTGCAGCAACAGTGGGGGGAGGCTGCCAGATGTAGGGAAGGTGGAAGTGCTTCAAACAGATTTACTGTAAAACTATCCTACAAGTGTTTAAATACATCAGTTCCCTTCCAAGCTTGGATTCATAGTAAAGATATAATATTTCCTGGGTTATGGAGAGGGTTTCAGCTCTAAACTCACCTGAAGCCAGATCCTGATTCTGGTATGGAATATAGTATAGGCCAAAATCGAAAATGAGCCCGTGTTTTCAAAGACAAAGTCAGCAATACTGAGAGCACCAAGATCAGCTGTATCTGTAGGCTGTGTGAGGAGGGAATGCCTATGGCTATGTCACCACAGTACCAACAGGGCTACAAAAGCCTTTGGGGGCTTCAGCATCACCCCAGATTGGTGCTGAAGATCTTGGCAGCTGGGATGAGGGTGCTGGAGAGCTGCATTGGCCTGAGAACAACCTCTGTGCAAATGGATCATCTCTCACTCCCCTCTCTCAGTCTGAGAGGGAAAAAGAGAGAACTGGCAGTACTTTCACAGGGCAGATGAATGATCTTGGTTTTTAAACTCGGGACATTTCTTTATTACACAGGTGAAGGTTCAGCTGCCACTAAGGAGGCAGGGAAAGCATCAGCATGTGATTTGCTTTATTATTTTGGGATAGATGTGAGAGATTCTCTTAGGCTGGCTGAAGAAATGCTGAAAATACTTTTAGATCCTTCACTGTACAGAGTTGTTTTTCCATTTCTTTATGTGCCCTAGCATGTACAACATTTTATTCTCTTGTTCTCTAGCTATATGCAGTAGGCATATGCCTGGGTGCATATATATACACAGACTTGCATGTATAAACATAAATAAATACATAGGCAGGCAAATTCCAGGCACTAGTTCTGAACAGATAACCTCTCCTGTTGCTTTATTGTTGTTTGAAACTATTGGATGCTTGGTTTGTTTGCTTTTCATTGCATGTTTAGTCTGGTTTTGACATGCTCAATCTGGACTTTATCCAGGAGGAAGCAGTGACAATGGGAATCACGTTGCGTGGCTGCAGCCAATGCCCAGCAAGATGTGCTGCTGTAGCCAGGCACCAGAGGTTGTGATTCACCTGAAATGCAAAGGGGATCAGCTCCTGGAAACAGAGACCCAAAGGGCATTGAGGAGTGTCCCCAAGGACACTGCCACGTCACCTGCTGGCTCTGCTAGCTGAGTGGCTCAATGCACAGCCTGGGGAGACTGAACTCTTCGTTGCCTTGGGTGGGCATGGGGTGAGGAGCACCTTGCTGAGGAGTGATGCCAACTTCTCCAGCCCTGACTGCTTTTCAGGGAAATGCAGCTCTCCCAAGCCCAACCTCACATCTTCATTCTTGGCAGCAGAGGTTTGTTCATGCTGGCTTGTGCCCTGCCACACACCAACAGCTGCTCTGCCAGGCGGGCAGACATTGGGCTGTCCCCATGCACAGAGCCTGCTGGCTTAGCAACAGACAGGCTCTGCTGGCTGCACGGTTCAGACCCTGACAGGTATGGCCAGGAGGTGCAACCCCAGAGACAGGACACAGAGGAATTTTCCTCTCTTGTTTTTTTTTTTAAACAGTGAATTTTTTTGACTGTGAACTCCGGCATTTCGTGAATATCAGAGCTGGTGCTGTGACTCATCGAGTCCCTCTCCCAGCAGTGTGTGATGGGCCTTCTGTCTCACGACGTGACTCTCCCAGCACAAACGGGCTATGTTTAGTGACAAGCTTCGGCAGGAGGCTGTTGCTGCTTTACAAATGCCTAAACTGAGGCACAGAGAGGCTGGAGAAACAGGTCCAGAACAGACAGCAAGTCAACGGGTGAGCTGGGAAGCATCTCACAGCGTCTCTTCCACCTGCTTTCTGACCAACACTTTGTCTTGAAACCCAAACACACTGGGGAAACCTGCTCCCACTTTTTCACCCCAGTCTCCCAGTAAAGGGTTTTGGGTTGTTTACAGGCACAGATGGCTCTCACCAACACCATTTACTCATCTGTCCATTCTGCACGCTGCAGGCAGTGAGCCGGGCTGGAGCCCAGCACAGGGCAGCTCCATGCTCCTGTCTCCTGCCCATCCCAAGGACACAGCCACACTGCACAGGCCCCGAGTCTCCTTCCCAGCGGTGGCCAAGGGCTTCTGCACGCTCTCAACATGAGATGTGAGAAGGCAGTGATGACTAAGTACCTTACTTTTCCATTTCTTCCTGAATGTCTTCCTCAAGTCAATCTACTTTCTTTTTCAAAGGGCTGTTCAATGCTTCATCTGAAACCAGCATGGCAAGTTTGAGCCTCCCCCACCCTGCCCCAGGTGTGGTTTCTGGAGTGTATTTATGTATTTGTTTCATGTGTATCCATCCCAGAATTTGATGGCACGTTGCATGTCTGTGTGTGTAGGGGAATGACAGGGAAAGAAGACAAGAGCAATAGAAAGCATCATTTGTAAATTAAGAAGAAAAAAAAAAAATCAAGAATGGGACAATCAATTATGGCCAGGCCAGAATTAGAATTTAAACAACCAAGTGCCCCCCTTTCCCATACCCAAAGCCAGCAGAGGCTGTAAGGAGGCATCTTGGGAGGCAAAGGGCAGGGTAAGCCTGGCTCCCCAAACCTCTCCAGCTGCTCCTCAGTATATAAAAATCACAGAAACTTCTGGTATCTGCACCTTCCTCTGGCAGCCAGTGCCTCCTGGACTGTGAGCACAGCCACCTCCTTTTCTGTCCAGGACCTGGTTGCCACCAGATTCCTTGGACATGGGCCCACGTGCTGCAGGGAACCGCGGGTGCTGTGCCCACGTTTGCCCTCGGTGGGCAGGCGCAGCTGCTGCCCGGACAGGAGCCATTCATCACCCCAGAGGTGAAACCCCAGTGCCATCTGCAGAAAGCCTGGCCCTGCCTGGGCCCTGCCTTCCTTCCTGCCCAGCTCACCTCCTCACTGCCTGCCCCTGCCCGGGGTTCCTGTGAATGCTGAACTCCTGTTTGTCAAGGGCAGGGTTCAGTATTCTCTGGATTACATTCTTACTGGTCTATAAATTAAAAGTTCTTCCTCTTTCCTTATTTCAGACTATCCCAAAGCCCTTCTGTCAATGGGAATTAACAAATCTTTGTGACAACTCTGATATACAGAGTGTTTGGTTAGCTGGATTACATTTACTGGTGCCAGCTGCAAATGAGTCCAAGTATCTGTTGTAGTCATGAGGTGCATCTGCTGTGACATGTCTACAAACAAATGGCAACTGGAAAAAAGAACAACTGTGCAAACAACTGCATTTCTCTCTCACGACAGTAGCCTGGAGCTGCTGGGCACTCCCAGGACTTGTCAACTCTTGCTCACACGAGCATCTTGCTCTCAATCTGCCTCCAGAATTGCCAGCCCTCACAGGAGGAAGTGCAGGACCCTTCCAAGAAGGACTCCTGTGTTCTCTGCCCTTTGCCAGTAATGGGACAGCCTGGCAAAGGCAGCTGGGACAGCTGGAAGAGAGAAGTTTCACAACTGAAATGACCTAAGTATTCTGTTCAGTACCCATTAAAGTCCAAGCAGAGAGAAAAATAATCACCTGAAAGTTCTGCTTGGTCTGGTACATCACACTCTCACATCTTACTGTCAGAGGCTGCTGCTGGTGGGCTTCGTGGGCATGCTCTGAAGTGTGAGAAGTAAAAGAATGTTCTGCTTTTGCTATCTCTGCAATCCCTCAACAGGACAGCAATTGCTTTGTTGATAAAACACAGCTCCTGTTCACACCTACTTCACAAATCACTTTTGACACACAACATGCAGGACCCATAGGACACAGAGCACATCCCCTCCCACGACCCTGTGGCCTGTCTTACCCTGGATAGAGAGCAGGGTCCTGCATCCTGGAGCATGGATAAGGGGACAAATGCAGATTTTAGGGAGGTAAAGTGGAAAAACAACAATAACAAAGATTTAATGCTGCACAAGTGCTAACTATCTCATAGGAAAAAGGGGATATACTATGAAGGAAAGAAAAGACAATGGAAGGAAGGCTATCTAGCTGTGCTGGGCTGGTAAATACCCAGGCAGGTGCTCACTCTCCTCCAGTCAGGTGGAGGAGAAGATCAGAAGGACCAAAGTGAGAAAGAGGGAATGTGCTGGAACAATGGCAGTTTAGTAAGTGAAGCAGAGCTGTACAAGCAAGAAAGCAAAATAAGGAATTCAGTCACCACTTTGCATCAACAGGCAAGTGTTGGGCCATTCCTAGGGAAGCTCATAAATGTTGCTTGGGAAGACAAACATCATAACCTTGAACATCTCTCTTTCCTCATCTTGTCCCTGAGCATGATGTTCTGTGGTGTGGAATATCCTTTTGGTCCCTCAGGGTCAGCTGTGTGTCCCTCTCAGTCTCTTACCTCCCCAGCCTACTCACTGTGGGGGCAGAGTTTGGAAAAGAAAAAGCCTTGATGCTGTGCCAGCCCTGCTGGACAGTGGGTAAAATAAAAATGCAGGAGGGCAGGTCTTCTTAATTAATTTCAGGTCTGAAAGAGGGTTGCATAGTCTCAGAGTTTCCGCTGGGACATATAACATCACATCCCTCTGTCCCAGTAAAGCAGTGATGGCTCAAAGTGATCCATGCTATTCTAAACCCAGAAATCTGCAGCAGCAGGGAAAAACGTTAACAAAAAGGTGTTTGTTTACTTTAAAATACCCTTACAAACTAAACAGCTTAAATCCAGGTTGTGTACAATGAACTGCACACTGTAAAAAAATATTTTTCTTGGTTTGTCTGAGAAAAACGTGCTGATGGCAAGGTCAAGCCTGGTTTGTTGTTGTAGCTAGGCACCATTCTTAGCAAACTGCTAGCCTCAGTCGGCCATTGTGAATAACAAATGGAGGTTGCATAAGAAGAGAAGCTCTGTGAACCTGCCTGAAACCAGCTGGTCGTGCAGGAGCACCCTCACCCTGCTGAATCACGGGGTGGTGGCTGTTGGGGACACAGCAGATAGGGCCAGCAGACCCATTAGGTGACCTTCGCTGGCCACCTCTGCATCACAGGCCAGTATTATCCTCTGTGAAACCCTGTAATGAGCCCCATAGCTTGTATTTCAGGATGTGTGGCCGACACTTAAATTCCATGGAATTACACTGCTTTAATTGGGTGCCAGAAAGACATAAAAAACCTATCACTTCCACTTTTGCTCTTACAAAATTCAGCCTGACTTTCAACTGGAATATTTCAGGCTGAGGTCACTCAGGTTGTTTGTAAGAAGCAAGTCCTGGTGTCCTGAACAAATTCCAGTTGAGGTGATCCTATTCTGCTTTGCCACAGCTTCCCACCACTGCTGTACTGGCTGTGGTGCTCTGCCTTTTCTGCCCTGCCCCACACCTCAGGGCTGTTCTGCACTGCCAGCTGCAGACCCTGCTGTGGGCTTGGGTGGAGATTCTGGGATTCCCAGAGGAAATACCAGAGCAGGGTCAGCCTGATTGTGGAGTGCAGCTCCTGTTCCTGCTCCAATGGCACAAACAAGCCTGTCACACTGGATCCACGGTGTCCCTTGGGAAATGTTCTGCCTCTTTCAGAGCCCACCTTGACACAGCTGCTGTCTTTCACTGTGGGGGAACACAACTGCTGCTGTCCCGTGTGGGCACTGGGGCTGGTGCCTTTCCTTGTGGCTTTCCTGGATAGATGGTTTACAGGATCAGCAAATCCAACACGCTCAAAAGGTGCTGAGCCACCACACGCACGCAGCTGCACAGCACCTCCATGGTAAAGCTGATGCTTCCTGAAGTGTTGGCCTTACAGCACATGGACTGTGCAGCAGACAGAAAAACCCTGTTCCTCCTGACTTTGCTGTGTGGCAGCGTGGCTGGAGCTGCTGTACAGCACTGCTGGCCAGCCCTGGCTGCTGTAAATCTCTCCTCTCTCCAAGCACAACATCTTGGCTGAAAAAGCGCAGGTATCTGGGGAAAGGCAGGCAGGCAGCAAGCTCGTCTTCAGAGATAGCTGCACTTGTGAAATAAGTTGTTTCCAGATGCCTTATGATCCCTTGCAGTGAGGGCATTAAATCAATACCTATTTCACTCCTATAGGCAGGGTCCTGCTAATGTCAACAGCTGATACTTGACAACATGAAGTAATCCCAAAAGTGAACTGCCCTGCAGACGGAGATATTCCTTGGAGTAAAGATCTGTTTAGACCAGACTGTTGTGACTGAAGCCAGACAACCTGCGAGGCCACTTGAGAGACACTGCACTTGAATTCTGGAGAAAGAAGGACAAGAGATTCGTGCATGGCCTTGTGTGAAGATCACTGGAGCGACGTTTCTGGTGAGCATTTTCCAGAGCCAGTGCTGAGAAGACATGGTGTGAGCAGTGCTGTGGGTCAGAGTGGCGCAGGTGTGTGCCCTGCCCTTGGCTGCAGCTCACTGGCCTTGTGTCTGAATTCACAAATTTGCTTTCTTCTGGTCAGCAAGTCCAGCCAATGCTGGGAGCAGGCAGTGCTCAGTGCTGTCCACATCCAGCCCCGAGGGCCAGGGGCAGTCTGTGTGTAGAGTTTGCAGCCCTGGATTCAGAGTCCTGCTGCTTTGGCTGTTACACAGAATCCCATATTCAAACCCTGAGTTTCCTTTCTGCTCCATGTGCTGGGGAATTTCTGGTTGTTAATTTTGCAGAGGCACCCAGCAAAGCTGGGTAATGCAGAGAAGCAGCCTCAGACTGCCTGAGTGTGGAAGAAGTTACACATTTGGCATTTGAGAAAATGTATGCAAATAGCTTTTCCAAGGCATTCTCATCACCATCCACATTTAAAGCAATTAAACCTCCCTCGGAGCGATACTTCCATGCAATAAACATTATACAGCACCTCACCAGTCTCCAGCACAGCCAAATAAATAATTGAAGACAATGATTCTGAGCATTGAAGTGGTGTTCTCTAGATAGGGAATAAATCAGCTGCAGCAGCAAGAGCGGCAGCTGTTTTTAGAGCTGGTGAAGGTCTCTTTAGCATGACTTCACCTTTCCTGCTCACAGTCATGCTCACTTCTGCAAAGATCTGAGAATCAGATATTTATAGAGGATAGCAGGAGTCCCACAGCAAACAGGATCAGAATCAAGCACGACAGGAAATCATTAGGATTTCCTCAGAATAAAATAAATATAGTGAAGGTGCAATGCTCCTTCGGGGAAAAGCAAGAGCACATGGCACAAGCGGTGCTAGTGCCAAAAGCGGGCGGTAACTGAGCCCAGAGGAGAGGGAACCCGAAAGGGCGGCAGTGCTGGCTCCAGCAGGGCTCTCCCGGGCTGAGCTGCTTCCCGAGCCTTGATCCAGCACATGCCCAACCCCTGCAGGGCTCGGAGACTTTTCAGCAGGTACCTGAGTGCTCTGTCAGACTGCAGGTACCTGAGTGCTCTGTCAGAGTGCAGGGGAGCAGGGAAAGGGATGCCTGGCTGCAGCCCAGCTGGCCATGTGTCAATGTTACCCTGCTCGTGTCAGCTCCACATCACTGCTCTGCCGGGAGGAAAACCTCCAGAGCCGTGGCCAGGAGCCCCTGCCGGGCTGCTGCCAGCTCCTGGTGGCAGTCACTGCCCAGGGAGGGCTGCAGGAGCAGCTTGGAGGCCTGCAGGGAGAGCTTCCAGCCCCGTGCTTCTCATGGGGACACGTGTGACATGGGCCCTGGAAAACGAATGCCCAAGCTCCTGCTGGCTGTGGGGGGCAAGGCGAGCCTCCCCTCCCTCATCTGACCGAGAGGAGCAGAAATCACCCTGTGCCATGTTCACTGCATGGCTTCTGAGTGACAAATCCAAAAACAGAGCCCGACCTTGCAGCAATTTTAAGAGAAATGAAAGGCTGCACATGTTTTAAAGAAGTCCTACAAGCCCTTTCCTTGTACATCAAAGGGCAATGACTGCAGAGGCAGCGCCTGGGTGGTCAAGAGGTTCATCTCTTTGCCTTTCTAATTAAATATTTATTCCAGATAATCAAAATCCAAGTTAAGAAGAAGATTAAGGTGGCTGGAAGGCTTCATACTTTATTCCAGCAAAATACCCAAAGATATTCACAGGATTAATTATGATTTTGTGTGTGGCTGAAAGTGCAAGGAGGGATCCAGAAGAGAGACATTTCATATGGTCACCTGAGCAGCTTGCCACTGGTCAGCAATTCAGCAGAAATGATTAAACCCCCATCTGTAGTAGCTGGGAAATGTTTTTTTTTTTTTTTTTTTTGCTTCACATCAGAATTTATGTTCTGCATTTGAACCATCATGCTTAATGTGAGTGTGGAAGGTTCTTGTTCACCATCAAACTGTTTTCCCCTCTTGGGAATCCAATTAAGCTATTGGCCTTTGTGAGTTAATTTTACATTATGTAATTATGAGTTAATAGAAAGCAATTTCCTCTGAAATGTTCTTCTGTTCCTGGTTGTCCTTGTCCCTGGATTTCTGGAAGGCCGCTGCATTTCTACATGGTGTGAAGTTGTGAAGTCAGGTGGCTTCAAGAGAGGCAGAATTTCATCCTTCAGCACTTTCTTGCCTCCACTGGTAGTTTTGAAATCCAGCTGTGTGCTTGAATAATGCAGATGTTTTTCCATCCCTGTCACCCAGCAGGAGTTTCACCTCTGCCTGCATTGCCTTTGCATCTGGTTTTGCCTGATGTCCTTGCAATCCTTCACAGACCATGGAAGAGGAGCACTGGCCCCAGTGGAGAACTTTCTGGCACTCTCCTCTGGACCTCCAGGTGTACTGGAAATAGCCTGTTCATTTTCTGACTCTTAGACAGTTTGGGCTGTCTGGCAGTAGTTTACCCCAGCTTTTTGATAGGGACTTTTTGAAACGGTATTGTAAAATCTGGATAAATTACTTGCACTGAATTACACAATAATTTTGTCTCATCATCTGAAATTTCCTTCCTTGGGAAGTTTTGGGAAGTATAGCCTGCTGTATTCCCTTGACTGAATATTTAGATCTCAAAGGCATTTTATGAGTCTTTGCACAAGTCCACTTTGACTGGGTCAGATGATCAACCTTCAGAGGTGGGCTGATGCAACAAAATCATTTGAATCTCTGCAATGTGCCATGAGAAGATAAACTGTCAGCCTATTTCTGTGATGAGAGCTACCTTCCAAGTGAACGTGGAGCTTTGCAAAGTCGTTTCTGTGGATGTTGCCTCCTTTTGGGAGCTGTGACACATCTGTTGACTCTTGCAGAATGAGTCACCCCTATGGTTAGGCACATTACAGGTGCTACTGAGATCAGAGCCATAATAGCCTTGTTAGAAAGTGCAGTGGGTGGCATAATCTGAGAACTGGTCTAGAGCACTCCTGTGCGCAAGGAGCACCTTGCAGCCTTCAGCGGAGTTTTTCCATCTTAACAAACAAATACCTGCTTTTGGTTTTCTCTCTGTCACTGCCAGCACACCGATGTGAGATTAAATAGCTGCATCTGTGGGTGGCAGTGGTCTGATACCCAGCCGAAAACGCCAGGGCCACTTAGGTGTGCTCTTATTGCCAAATTAAGTACACACCCTGTTGTGTCTTTCTGAAAACCTGCTGCATCAATAATTATGTCTCTGATCTGGCACATGGCGTATGCTGAGTATTTAATGCATACACTGGGGCTGTGGGTGTACATGTAAAAAATATTTACATTCCTCCTGTGCATGGGTCCTCTGCGTCCTGGGGACACCGTGCTGTCTTTAAATGGAGCAGGAGCAAGCCTCATGGTGCAAGGAGACATTTAGTAGAACACAGAGGGAGCACATTGCTCCTGCAAGGCCGAGAGCTGGTCAGCATCCAGCCCGCTCATCGGGGTGGGCGGTGGCAGCTGCCCCCCACACGCAGCACTGCAGCAGCGTGTCCCTGTGCTGGCAATGCACAGCTCCAGCCCCCCAGACAGCCCCGAGCCATCAAAACCGCTCTCCCTCCAGATACAAAATGTCCTTCATGTGGATACATGCTCCAAGGGTGCAGCTACATCTTCTCGGAGTGCAGGTGCACTGGCAGGACCTGTCCCTCCATTCCTGCTCGTGGCCCTGCACTAATAGACCTTGCCTTTCCCTTGAGGCTGTCGGCAAAGCTGCTCACACAAACCTGCCTAAAGTGTCTCCAAGGCAGCACGGGCTCGCTGAACTCTGAGGAAAGCGGGACTTTGCTGCTCCCCACAGCTGGGAGGGCTGCACTGGCTGGTGCAGGCTGGAGCTGGGGCAGAGCCAGGGCACGAGCGACCCGTGCACTCCTGTGACAGCCCCACTTGGCAGCGTTCCCGCCCCGAGTCCTAACCTGGCCTGTGGAATGATCCGAGACTTTGAAACCTCTTGTCCTGTTCAGTGGGATATTTTTAATTGGAAAAGGGTGACGAGTGGGAGGATGGCTTTGATGGATACTCCTAATCTCATAGCTGGGATGCAGTGGAGGAGCAGGGAGGGGGGAAGAGAGGGGAAGAGACTAAGCAAAAAACAAGGGTCAAAGTGAAGTGGGTTGACTGGAGGCCTGGGGAGAGAGGGAGATGGGAGGTGAGTCAGAGCAGGGCAGGCATGTCCCAGTGCAGCTCCAAGGCTTCTCTGACTTCACTTGTCTGTGACAGTCCCCATTGTGGCAGCCCAGGCCTGGGAGCGAGTTTCTGGGTGGCTCCTCCAGCAATGTCATTGCTAATTAAATATGTTCTAAAGGTTAGATTATTGGTTGTGATGATGTCTCACCTTTGACCATGTCTGCATCAAACAAATCATAAACCAACCAAGAGATCTTCTTGCCTTTC
Source organism: Taeniopygia guttata (assembly GCF_048771995.1). NCBI lineage: Eukaryota > Metazoa > Chordata > Aves > Passeriformes > Estrildidae > Taeniopygia > Taeniopygia guttata. The sequence continues at coordinate 14,878,058 of NC_133045.1, forward strand.
CTTGCCCAAGGCATCCTTTTAGGAGTTGGCTAAACGCTATTTTGTGAACAGCAAATCCAGCCGCCACTTGGCCATGCAGTTCTGCTGCAGTACTGTGGACTATCAGAAGTTAACAGGGCTCAGGATTTAATGTATTTCAGTGAAGGGAGTGATAGAGCGGCAATCCTGGAAAACAAGAACGAGTACCATTCTCCCGGGCCATTGCAGCCTGCCTCAGGGCCATTGTCCGGGCCCAGAGCCGCTGCCGAGCGTGCCGGGGCTAACGGCGGGTATCCCCGGAGCATGGGCGGCACAGCAGGACCCGGCCGGCCGTGCCGGGATCACCGCCGGTACGCCGGGCCCGCCGGCGGGGCGCGGGGCGGCGCTGGCCGGGCGGCCCCGGTGCGGCGGAGCTCCGGGCCGGGCCCGCCCGCCGCCGCGCCCCGCCCCGGCCCGCCCCGCCGCGGCACATTGATGCGGCGGCGCTGGGCGCGGGCGGCGGCTCGGAGCGGCCCCGGCGCGGCGCCTCCCGCCGGGCCTCGGCGCATGTGAGCGGCGGAGCGGCGGCGGAGCGGCGGCGGCGCCGCAGCGGCCATGCGGTGGTGGCCCCGCGGCGCCTGGCGGCTGCTGCCCCGGCGCTCGCTGCTGGCCGCGCTCTTCCTCTTCTCGCTCTCCTCCTCCTTCCTCTACTTCGTCTATGTGGCGCCGGGCATCGGTAAGCGGCGGGCCGGGGCCGGGGCCCGGCGCGGGGGGCGCGGGCAGGGGCGCGGGCGCTCCGACTGCCGCTGGAAACGCTGAGTAATCCGCGCCCGGCCGGCCCGGGGCCGCGGCATCCCCGGCGAGGGGCGGCCGGGCCCGGTGCTCCCGCTGCGGCTCCGCCGTGCCCGGGGCCGGGCAGCGCGTCCCCATCTCCCGCCGCGGCCGGAGCGGGACCGGGCGCTCCCCGGGGCGGCCGCGGGGCCGAGCGGGGCGCAGCCAGCCCGCTCCCGCCTGCTGCCCGTCCCGGAGTGCGGTTTGGAGTAGTGGAGTGTTGTCCAAGTGCTTGTGGTCTGAACGTGCTCCCTGGAGGAAATCCTACTCTGATTGTCAAGTAGGAAGATGAGAAGTGTGTATTTTAGAAAGAGAGGCTGCTCGTTCCTATGTTCCCCGTCATAGCTCCATGGGGAACTGGAGAAGCCGTGTGTCAATATGGCCAGCACCCGGTGCTGCTGGGGCTGTCTGTCCATCTCCGCAGAGATACGGGAAGGCTTGTGCCCGGAAAGCATCTGTTCGCTTCATACGGTGTATCTCGTTTCTGCAAGGAGCCAAGGCTCATGGTTTGGCCTTCAACCAAACTTTGGCAACAATTTATTTCTCTAGAAACAGCCCTTTGCAAAGAAATAGGGAGTTTCTCCTTGAAATGTCATTGGTATTGCTCATGCCATTCCTATCTTGGACATCCCAAGGAGATCTCTGTGCGCTTTCAAGGTGACTTCTGTGGGTTTTTATTTACAAATGATGTCCCGTGGCTGCCTCTGGGCTTTGGGAGCCTTTCCCAGGGCTGAGTAGGGGTTGGCTGGTGTACGAGGCTCTGCTGGTTCCTGGGCACATCCCAAGTGAGGCTGTGTGTGCTGAGCCTCGCCGTGGTGGCCCACGGCTCTGCTGTCCCCAGGAGCAGCCCCCAAGCTCCTGGCCACCGGCTGGAGGACGGATTCACGGGGGTGGCCTGCTCCTCCGTGGGCACAGCCTGGCTCGTCCTGTGCACGTGCTGCTGTGGGCCAGTGGCTCTTTGTCCCCTTCGTGGGGCAGGCACAGGGACTGGCGTGGCTGTGGATGAGCTTCCCAGGCCCAGGTGGAATCGCACTTTAAGAATGAAATTTCTCTTGTAAGGATGGCTTTTTTCCTTTTTTTGGAGTATTCTGATTAATTTCATGTTGCTTCTGCATGGTCACCAGTGTTAGAGGTGGTGTAGGATATAAATACATTTAAGGCTAGTTCTGTGCCAAGGGGATTTTCTCTGTGTGGACCTCAGATAACGTGGTCACATCCTACCCAATGTTCTTGCTATCTGTGATGCCCAAAGAGGAGGCAGGGAAGTGTTAGTGGTCCTTGTCCCTACCCACCCATGGATGTCAGTGATGTTCTGAGTCATCTTCTCATCAGGTGACAGAAGATCTGCTTCCTTTTTTTTTTTGTTGTTAATTTATTTTCTCTTTCGGCCAAAAATGTTTCCTCGTGAAAACCCAGCCCAGTATTCCTGGGAAGGCTGGGCTAATCCTCTCAGCACCTGGACTTTGTTTTCAGGCTGCAGGGGTGAGTAGAAGCTTGAGAGAAGAGCGAGTAAGATAGGACGTGAGCAGAGCTGGGGTTGTGAATAAATTGACCATGTGCAGGTGATGGAGAGATGCTGTCAGCAGAGAGCTCTGGGGCATTTGTCCTGCCTGCTGCTGCCTCAGTGCAGGAGTGGGGCTGGACTGCTCTTCTGTGGCCACTGAAGGCCTGGGGAAATGTAGGGTGTGCTGGGGAAGTGGCTGAAGAAGGACTTGCAGTTCATTGGCTAAACTACCATCAGGGAAGTGATTCATCTAGTGATTAATCCATTCTTTGATTGTACCTCAATTGAAAAGAAAAAAATCCAAATAAATGGGACCTGAAGCTGCAAGTGAGCTTGAACCAGCTGGAGCCTGGAAGGGCTTTTCTCTGCCTGGTGCCACAGGCTGCCGGGAAGGGTCTGCAGTGGCCAGCGCTGCTCGTGGGGTCAGCAGCTGGTGGTGGCAGGGCTGCAGCCAGCCTGCCCTGCCTGGGCTGGGAATGGCCCGTGGCAGGATGGCATCCCCGTGGCAGGGTGTGCTGCCACCATGGCTGGGAGCCTGTCCCCGAGCCCCACGCCTGTGGGGGGAAATCTCACGGGCGCTGCCGAGGCGTGCTGTGTTCAAGCAGTTGTGTGCCAGTGCCAGGAGAAAACTGGGACAGTTGCACTTCTGGGTGCTGTCTCAGCGCATTGGTGTGGAGCTGGCACGCTTGTCAGCTGGAAAAGCTGGATAACTGCTCCTGGTGCCCTTTGGAGATGGGGAAGGGGGGACTCCAACCTGGGTTCTGAGTTGCCTGCCCAGTGCTGGCCTGCTACCTGATTGACCGTGGTGTTTGGCTCCTCACAGCCCAGGTAACCCAGCAGTCTGCTCCAGACGGAAATGCAGGAAGAAATTTATGTTTACTGTCAGCAAATAACCATGCTTGGCTCCTGCAGGGAGTCCAGGGCTTTTGGCCTGACGTTTGTGTCGTGCCTGGACTTACGTGATGCCCAAGGTAGCTCCTTGTTTCTGTTCTTCACCAAGGTTTCCTCCTACGGAACTGAAATGTTCTTGTGGCCTCAAGTTTGTGCAGAGCGATCCAGTGTAAACAGCCGGTGCCACCTCCTTCCCAGCTCTCACATCCAGCTCCTGCCTGTCCTCCCCACAGCCCCGAGAGCTCCATCCGGGCTCCCAGCTCGGGGCTGAGGTGCTGGGGAGGCAGGCGATGGCACAGGCACAGCGGGCTCTCCCTGACCCCCAGCTGCTCGCTGGCCCCGTGCTTGTGTGGGTCTGTCTCATCGTGGCCATTGTGTGCAGGATGAGGTGGCCAATTGTTCTGCAGCCACGGGCAGGGCTGGCTGCGGTGGCTGGAGGCTCCAGGAGCTGCCCTCGTGTCCCCACGGCCCCGCTGCCAGGGGCCCACAGGCAGCAGGTAGGAGGGATGCTCGTGCGCGTGGGGAGGTGGTTTGTGCCCACTGCTGTGCTCGGGGGTCGTGGGACCAGCAGGACACCGTGCTGCAGGGCAGGCTGGGCTTTCACTGCAGGAAGCCACACTGGCCTCATCCCTGAAAAAACAGAGCCTGGCACTGGGCAAACGCTTCTGTCCTGTTATGGAGGCCAGGGGCCACCTCGAGAGGTTATTTTGCAGGGCTGGTTCTGGCGCTGAGGCTCATCCCCTCCTGGGACAGCTGCTCTCTGTGCCTGCTGCCTTCCCCAGATGGGATGTGGAGGAATGGGCTTCCCAGAGTCACTCTGTCCGTGCCCAGACCCCAGTGCTGGAGCAAGGATTATGTGAGCACAAAGAGTGTGCTGACTTGGAGGTGGAACACCTCGAGAAGTTGTTTCTGTTTCATCCTCTCCTGTGCTTTTGAATTCATCCCTGGGGTGTGGGGTCGTCTGTGCATGTCCTGTTGGCACATGGTGGTGGCTCATACAGCTTTCCTACAAGTGTCTGCTTTTATTCGCTTTGAACAGGCCCTAGGAATTCAAGGGAATTTCCTCCTGCAGCTGAAAGCAATAATACTTTTTCAAACTGCAAGTTATTTCCTCTTGATACCTCTGACTGCAGCAGTGGGAATTTCTCTGACCTTGGACTTGGCCCTGGTGTAGAGGGTGGCTGCTGCATGGCTGGGAGGGCTGGCAGGGGCCTTCCCTGGTGCTGAGGTAGCAGCCCTTGGCTTTTCCTTTGTTGTCTCGATGGATGTTGGAGCCTCTTTATTTAATATTATTTTTTAACATTTTGATTTCCTCAGGAGTTGTACTTTGTTGGATCTGATGCAGGAAAATAATGTAGAGAATTTAAATTATTGGGTGAAAGATTGTTACCTTTGAGAGAGAGCTGTAATTCACTCTGGCTTTACTTCCTCCAAACTTATCAGGAATTCCTCCCAACTGGTCATACAGGGCATGAGGTAGCACCACTAGCCATGAATTACATTTATGGTGCAAGAGCTTGATTTTGATAGGCAGGAGTGCTTTGTAACACTGTTCTGTCAGGCTGTGTGTGGGTGACCAGCAGAGTAGTGCTGTGGGGACCAAGAGCTGCCTCGGTACAGCTCGTTTGTCACTTTTGGAACAATATTATATCGCCAAAGGTGGCTGATCCAGTTGGTTGTTTAACGCTTCAGCCTGGCAGATCTCAGCACAGAGGAGCTCTGGGGGTGGAAATGGCAAAAGATTTTACTACTGCCAGCTTGTCCCAGCCAGAGAGACCAAGGCTGAGCTGCCCGTGGTGGTGAGGGACAGAGGAAGAGTGATGGCCAAGGCAGGGGGTGGCACCGTGGGACGTGGGGCTGCTGTGTGGGGCAGAGGCTGCTGCTGCTTTGCCTTCTGAGCCCTGCCGTGGGAATGTGGGCAGAAGGAGCCTGAGCAGGGTCAGCTGGCCAGAGCAGGGCAGAGACCCGGGTGAGGGGCAGCACTCCCTGGGGGCTGTGAGCCCAGGACGCCTGTGAGCCACCATGGCCTCAGCTTGGCCGAGGGGCTGGGTGAAGGTTCCTTCTGGGCTTGCTGGGTGCCTGGATGTGTCTGAGCAGGGACAGAAGGTGCAGCTTGGAATAAGGAAATGAGGTTTGTACTGCCATAGCCCTGCCTTTCATCTCCAGGTCCCCCCGGGCAGCACGAGGAGTGTGGTATCTTACTGTGGAGCACGGCAGCTCCTTCACCCCTCTGCCCAAAAGATCTGCCAAGCAGCATTTCACAACTTAAGGAGGGAACAGCCTGGTTCCACAGCATATCCCACAGAGGATATTGCAGTCATTGGATCTGACAGTGATTGGGGGTAGTAAGAAATCCTCAAGTGCTCCTTGATACAAGAACTTGAGCTTGGGATCTCCTGTGCTCTGAGCAGAAGGAGACTGGTGGCAGCTGTGGGAAATCGTTCCTTTGTCAGTGCCACGTTCTTCCAGCACAGAGGCTCCTACAAGGCAGGGCTGGCATGGGGAACAGCCCCGTTCCACCCAGCTGCTCCTGTGCCAGTGCACCATGCTGGTGGTGCAGTGCTGGTTGGAGACCACCTCTTGCTCCAGGCTAGCAGATTACAAGGTTTTTTGAGGGCAGATGAATCACTGGGTTTTCTTTGCCTGTAAGCACCTGTGCTGTTTGTCAGGCACGTCTGGCTTGGGTTATTTTGCTGGTGGCTCTCTGGGTGCTGCAGCTGCAGGGTATGTGAAGAGTTCATGTTTCATCCGTGCATCTCTGGAAGCCTGGCTTGTGGGAGCTGACTGGCAGACACAAAAGCTTCCAGGTACTGGTTCATTCCAGCAAACTGAGTGCTTCAAAACCTCGGTAATCTGTAGCAGAGCAGACCTTAAAGCAAACCCACCCATGCTGTCAGCCCAGGAGACATGGTCTTCATGGGTTTGGTAGGCCATGGAAGGCCAGGGCGTCAGCAGGCACTCAGCTGCTTCAGGTGGTGCTGACTCTGGTGGAGATAAGGGCTCTGGCACTGCTGCTTTATTTCCTGGCTGAGCCTCTGCCACTCCTCCAGGTGGACTCATTAATTGCATTAACTCAGGCAGCATCTGCTCTGCAGGGTACGATGAACCCCCCTGGGGACCAGTGCAGGAGATGAGTGGAGTGGGGAGCTGTATGTTTGCACTTGATCCCATTTGAATGCTGTTACAATTGGTGGATTTAAATATCCAAGCATGTGGAGCCTTTAAATACTTAATCTTAACTGAAATTTCTGGGGAACCTCACAGGGGTGGCAGCACTGTGGTGGCATGGCCGATGTGCCGTTGGCTCTGCAGAGCCCTGTGGCAGCACTGAGGGTGAGGGCTCTGGAAAAGGAGCTGATCTGCAGCTGTAGAGAGCAAGAAAAGCCCTCCCTGAACAGCTTTATTTTTAAAACATCATTGTCACAATACAATGTGTGTATTTACTTTGACAAAACCTTTGCTGGGTTATTTTAGTAGGGCTTATTTCCATACAGGCTTTTTCTTGTCCATTGCATTCAGACTCTTCTGGCTGTGGTTTTGGCTGGCAGCATTTTGAACACGGATGCTTTGGGGTGGTTAATGTGTCTTTGAAGCTTTTCTAGCACTAGCTCTAAATACCGTGGGGATTAGTCCTGTTTGGAGAGATAGAGAGAAAATGCATAGTGGACTGTGCTGTTGAAATGCAAGATAAGTCCAAATCAGAAATTTTTGAGGGATGTTGGTGGGTGTGGTTTTTTGGGGAATGTGAAATAGATAACATTAAAACCACCAGGGCTTTCAGCATTACCCTGGAGCTGCTCTTATTTTGAAGGGAAAGGTGGATTGGAAAGCTGAGGGTGATGTCAGAGCCCGGCAGGAGAAGAGCCCTTGGCCATCCTCATCTGCTGCTTGGACTTGGACGGGTCCCAGGGGTGACAGCGGATGGCACGTGTAGCCCTCATCCCGGTGGGAAGTGTCCTTGAGGGACACTGCATATGGTGTGGAGTGTGATGGGCAGGGCCACGGGTCCTTTTTTTCATTAGAAAATGAATTTCCTGGTGCTTACTGGCCTTACAGAAGTGAAGGAGGGACCCGGGGGGAGGTGTGTTTGGGGGATCCACGGTGCCTTGTGGTGGCTGTGGGTATTTTTGATAAAGCCACAAGCTTTAGTGCCCCTTATTTGTCACTTTGCTGTCTTGAGTCACACGGATGTGTCTGACAGGGTGTGAGGAGCTCGGTTTGAGCTCCTGCCTCCCTCCTGGCTGCCAGGGGAGGTGATGGGTCAGCGCTTGCTTGCTGTGGCTTTAGCTGGAAGCGTGTGGTGACCTTGTGTGTGACTTCCTGAAGGCAATTTTCCTAGGTTTTGGTTTGAGGTGCACAACCAACAGCTTCTGCTCTTTGTGAGCCTGCAGTTGTATGTGGCTGGCACAAACCTCTCTAGAGCCCTTGCCCTGAGCGGGGCTTTCATCCTGGGGCCCCTCTGGAGGTGCTGTTGGGGAGCTGGCCAGCCCCCCTTGCAGCACAGGGACCAAGCTGGGGTGTCCATGCCTGTCCCCCAGCTCTCGTGGCAGGGAAGGAGCTGCTTCCAGGGGATGTGAGTTCCAATAGAACCGTGGATTTTTCCTGTGGTTTGTGCCTCAGTCTCCCATGCTTGGTGGGGGCCCCTGCAGTTTTCCTGCAGTTTTCCTGCTGTTTTCCCGCTGTTTTCCCGCTCCGATGAGCAGGCACGTGCCCGTGTGATGGTTGGGCTGTGTGTGGGACAGCTCCTATGAAGCTGTTCCCTCCTGGTGCCTTTCTTACCTGAAAGGCAAAGGTTGGGAACTATTCCTGCGTGGAGGATGCCACTGCACACCTGATGGAAGAAAGGAGATACAGGCAATACGCCCACTGCACTGCTGTGGGTTGGGCTGTGGTGTAAGCAGTTTGACCAGTGCTTGTTTGAGCATCTGGAGAGTTTTATAGCAAAATAATTGATTGGTTTTATTGAATGCTATTGCCATACACGTTACCAAAGGAGACTCTTGGAGCCTGGTGCTGTGTTAGCCACCTGCCTGGCTTTGGAGGGACTGGGGACTGGGGCTGAGAGCTGTGCTTACCCTGCCAAGAGGCTCCTGAGTGGGGCTCGGGGTTCCCTGCCCTGGCAGCACAGACTGGCGAGGCCCACAGGGTGCCTGTGGCACGGGCGTGCCACTCTTGATTGATGGTGTCTCCCCACGGCAGCAGGTTGGGAGCAAGGATTTTGGGTGGGAAGTGGAGAAGATGGCTACGTGAATGCTAATGTTTATAAACAGCCTCCAAAAACACGGTACAAAGCAGCTGGAATAGGAGAGGAAAGCAGATACTGCAGTGCACCAGGCAGTCAAGTGCAAACAGATATTTTTTCCCTCGTTACCTGGCAGGCATAGGAAGGCATTTCAGTGCCTGCCTGCGTGCCCTCTGCGCAGCGGGGCTGGCAGAGGCTGCGGGCTGTGCCTGGGAGCCCTGGGCGCTCCTGGCACGGCTGCTTGGCCGGGTAGGGTGGGATGCACCGGGGAGGCTGCAGGGAGTCAGCAGGCACAGCACAGAGCACAGGTACATAAAAACCAGCAGCTGCATGCACAGAGCACAGTACATATAAACCAGCTGCTGGATGCACAGAGCACAGGTACATATAAACCAGCTGCTGCATGCACAGAGCACAGGTACATAAAAACCAGCTGCTGGAACAGCCTGTGCCCTGGCAGGAGAGCCCAGAGCTGCTGTCCCTGCAGACGAGTGCGGGCCGTGCCCAGGGCTCACGGTGGTTCTGCACAGGCTGCAGCAGCCTGGGTCGAGGGAGAACACCGTGGATGTTGAGTTCTGTCAGCAAACACGGGCTTCCCTTGGAGCTGGGGACCCTGGGGGGGCACAGGGAGGCCCCCACTCCCGCAGGAATGTGAAATGCTTCCACACATGCAGCTCGCTCTTGTTCTGCAGTCATTTTTTTTTTCCCCTCAGTGTTTTTCCAACTCATGTCTTGCTGCCAGAGTCCATATTAATAATGCATGACTTTTTTTTTTATGGTGCTTCCTTCCCGGCATCCCTTTCAGCTGCTGAGTCAGAGAAGATTGTTATAGCAGCAACCTCTGAAGCGCTGAAATGCCCCTGCAGTGCTCAACTGCTGTCATTTATCATCCCAGCTCCTCTGCGGGCAGCCTGTTCCCCTGCCCGGCTTGGGGGGAGGATCCCCATGCCAGAACCCTGATTCCTGTTACACCAGCTGGTGACTGGCGAGCTGAGCTCTGCTCAGCCCTCCTGGCTGGTGTTTGGTGAAAGCAGATATTGCCTCTGTTGGCTGCTTTTTGTTGTTGTTGTTATTTGAAATCCTGTGAAGTTTTTCCTGATCTGCCTGAAACTGCCTGTATTTTGGGATTGTGCCCAAGACTTCCTTTTTTTCCCCCCTTTTTTCCCCTCACTAATTTTAAAATATTTCTTTTTCCTCCTCCCTGCACTCCTCTCAAGATCTATACCTGGGCTTTTTAGGTAATTGGGATGACAGAAGCCATATAATGTGTTAACAGGGTTAAAATAACTTAAAATCTTTCCAGTAGCTGTTGAAACGTGCCTGGCTGCTGCAGGAGGCGGTGGAGTTGCTAATGCAGCATGGAACAGAGATCTGCAGGGCTCCTGCCTGCAGGCTGTGACCAGCCCCCCGTGGGTCACCTGCACGCAGGGCCAGCCCCCACCTGCTGGGTCCCAAACCTGGAGGGAAGCAGGGAATTTGCCTTCTGAAGACTTAGGTAGCACCTCCACTGTAATCTGGGGAGCAGATCTCTCCTGTCCCGTACAGCTGAGGGTGGGAGTGGCTGCCCGGGCACTCACTGCTGGGGTGTGGGGACACAGCCTCAGCGCTGGGAAGCAGCATCCTCGTGGTCTTCCCCTGCTCCGTGCTCTGCCTCGGCAGGCTTTGAAGGACTGCCTGTAAATATTGTCCCAGACCGTGCAGGAGAGGATGGGGCTCACCTGGGGAGGGAGGGTTTCCTTTTGCAGACTCCCCAGGCTGCCTCGTTCCCTGTGTCCCGCTGTTGGGGACGGTACAAGCGACGTGCAGCCACGGTGGTGTCTGCTCTGGGCAGTGCAGAGGGGTCTGGGACAGCAGATGGGGTGCTGCCTTGCCCTGCTTTCGCAGCTGCAGGAGCTGGCCAGAGCAGCTGGAGCTGTGGGTGTGATGTCCTGGCTGCACTCCTGCATCTCACCTGGTCCAGGGCCCTGTTGGGCAGGGAGTAGCTGCCCTTGTGGCGTGCTTCCCCCTCAGCACCATCCTGTCCTGCCGAGGCTCTGCAGTGCTGGGTTCTGATTCATTCCTCCCGAGGAGGGAAAAACTGCTGTGGTGTGAAATTCCCCCAAAGCTTCAGCACATCCTCCCTCCATCCTGCAGCCTGGCTCCCTGCTCAGGGTCAGTGATTTCTCTTTCCTGTTTTTTTAAGGGTTTTGCTGGGTGCCCAGTGCCGTGGGGCACCCTTCCTGTACCTGCCAGCTGGGAGGGGGAAGCACCTCCCGGGGCTTTTGCATGCTGCAGGAGGCTTTGCAGAGGGATCCCGTGAGCTGGAGTCCACAGGGGCTCGCTGGAGCAGCCTTGCTGTGGTCACTGGGTGCCTCAGTGCTGCTGCGGGCCCAGGACATCCCCAAGGGACACCTTCACACTGCCACTGCCCCGCGGTGGCACACAGTGCCACCCACAACCAGTGAGACGAGCAAGTTGCTTCTCGGCTAACAAGATTTAGGTGGATTATGCTATGTATTTAATCAAGGGCTAAGCTGATTGCCTTATTTGGAATGGATCAAAGCCCTTGGAAATGCCAGCCTGGAGACCAGCTATTGAGTGGGAACACGCCTCAGCCGTGTGCCGGTGTGGCAAGCCCTGCTTTCGAAGAAGCTGGAGGTTCAGCAGGCAGGTGTGACAGCAGCAGTGACCAAACACAAAACCAGACTGGAGGAGTCTGAGGTGACTGGAGAAATCTGAGGTAGGAGTGTGAGAATGTTGTTAGTCATTGACCATCATGGGGGATTTGGGGGAAAAAGCTTCCTTTTCCAGCTTTCAGTTTGAAGCCATGTTTCCAGATACATAAAGTCCTGTGCTGACAGCTGAGTGAGATGCTCTGCTGTTTGGCAGTCAGGCTTCCACCTTCTAGAAAAGCAGCTGTGACTTGTGAGCTCGTGTGGCTCTGCATTGGAGAGCAGACTGCCTGCTGCTCACACAGGCAGCCCCACGTCTCCCTGCAGCCTCCTGAACCTCTGTCAGCAGCGTTGGAGCTCACAAGGGCCTCTTCTCTCCTTGTCCTGCCCCAGGGCAGCGTTGCCCTGGGACCTGCGGGGCTCTGGCAGCAGAGGAGCTGGTGCTGCTTGTGGAGGAGCCAAGACGAGGGTGTTGCTGCTGCCAGCCCAGAGGCACTTGCTCCTTGCTGTGGCCTTGGCTGTGCAGAGGGAGCCCACGGTTCCGAACTGTCCCTATAGGCAGGTGTTAAAAGTTTAAAATTATTTTCCAGTTAAGAGCTGCTGTGGTTGTCAGGGTCTGCCTGGAGTGGCAGGGCAAGCACACTGTGCAAGGTGTGTGGTGTTTCCTGCAGGGTTGGGGTTTGTGCCACGAGAGGTGGTTGGTGCTCTGGGGTGCCCTGTCTCCGTGTCTGTGAGCATGGTCTGCGCCGCTTCACCTGCGGGCAGTGAGGTGGTCCGGTTGAGCAAGATGCTGAAAATACACTTGGTTATTCAAATCACCTTGTCTTTTGTTTTAAAAGGGGAAGTTTATTCTAGGAACCAAGCTCTGTCTTGCTGCCATTGATGCAAGTATGACAAGCATAGGTCACAACTGTCCCTCTCTGTGAATGTGACTGTGGTCACTGCGTGTAGAACTGAAAATACCCCAGCCAAAGTGCTTGGCTGCAGTGGTATGGGCAGCTTCTGCTTTGAGGTGAATTAGGCTGCTCTCAGGCAGCAGGTGCTCCCCACAGCATCACTGCTCCTTCCTTTTGCATAAAGGGATGGGACTTTGCAGACATCTCTCCCCTCCATCTCTCAGACCTCCTTGTTTTTGCCTCATTGCCTGCTGCAGCGGGAATAACCCTGAAGCAAGTGCAGGGACTTGCTCTGTCACATCCTGCCTGTGCTGTGGGCCCCTTGTCCTGCTGCCCCATCTCTCCTGGGTGTGGCCTGAGCCCTGGTGTGGGGCTGGCAGAGTATCTTGTGTGACAGCCAGGTGTGAAAAGTTCCATGTTCAATTATGGCTGATCAAACCTGCAAATAAGTTGCTGCCTCAGTTCTCCTTCTGCCCAGACCCATTATGCATCCTCCTGCCCTGACTCCTCTGTGGAGTTCTAGGAAAGGATTGGTCAAGCATGCCTTTGTGTTTTGAGGGCCTGGGCAGGTTTGTCAGTGTGCAGGGGCCCCTTCAGCCTGACTTTGGGGTGTCCTGGTTGTGTGGAATGGTCTGGCAGCTTTGGGCTGTAGCAGTGGGGGCTCTGCTGGTACCCGGCGCCGTGGGGCAGCTCCAGGGCTGAGCAGGGCTGGGAAGGGCCGAGGGCAGGAGCAGATGGAGGGAGCTGGGCAGGAGGGGGGGCTGCCCAGCCTCAGGGAACTCTAGGTTAACCCTGCTTTCGCCTCATTAGAAAAGGGAAAACGTTTTGCCTGTCAACACAGCAGTTGTCCGGCTTGCTGCTGCGCTGCAGAAAGATGGGGCAGCACTGGGCTCACGGCGGGGGCTGACACTGACCCTTTTCCCCACACTGCCCTCCCCTCGCACGTGGGGAGGGGTCACAAATCCCCAAACATCCCGGGATGCTGCCAGAGAGCATTTATCAGGGAAGGGGTGAGTGGGGGAGGATGGCCTTTAGCTGTAATACCTGGGGAAGCAAACAACGTGCACAAATTGGGTAACTTGAGTGGATAAATGGGTGTAACCTAAAATCTCCTTATCCAGAGTGGAGGGAAGGGCTGGTGCCTTGGCAGGGAGGAGGAGGAAGGTGGGCTGCTTGTTGCTGTGGACTCGCGCCGTGCCCGGTGAGTTGGAGGTGCTGATGTGGGCAGGGTCTGTGGGTACCAGCCTCAACCAGCTCCTTCCTGGGCCCCTCGGGGCTGCCCTGGCCCAGAGGAGTCCTGCCCTCAGTGGTGCTCAGCTCCTCTGGCCGTTCCACCTGGGAGCACTGGCCTCCCATTCCCATGTGTTTAGTTTTTCCAAGGTAGCCGTATGTCTGACTCCTGTTTGCAGAGCTCGATTTCTGGCTGCAGACAGGCTGGAATTGATTAGTTTATTATTTTTTTTCCCCCTCTGCCCTGTTGCACATATCAGTGGGAGAGTGGTCAGAACCCTTGGCAGACACTCAAGTCTCTTAAGGAAACTTAAGTTGCTGCTGTGTGCAAGGAGCTAAAAGGTGTTTCAGTGGCAGAGAGGGAAGGAGGAGAAGGGTGTTTGCTGTTCCCTCGGTGCCCCTGTGTGTGCTCATCCCTTCCCAAGCAATCGCAGAGCCGATGAGTGCTGGTGGCCCGGGGCAGCGATGGCTGGTCCTGCTCACAGAGGGACAGGCAGGATAATTTGTGCCCAGCACCCCATCTCTGCAGCCTGATCACAGACAGCCTCTGCCGAACCTGCCTCAGGTTGTTCCTGTTTGTACAGACCCAGCTGAGCCCTTGGGGTGGGAGTCAGGGCCGTGAGCCTCCTGTCCCTCTCGGTTCTTGTGGCCCGAGCCCGGCTGCAGCTCGGGGCTGTGGAAGTGCTGATCCCTCGCTGAGCTGGCTGGCTCAATACCCTTGTGGCTGCTTATCTGGGATTAATGTGTAACTTAATGGAGCGCTCGGGCACGGCTCTGGTGCGGTGCTGTGCTGCAGGGCGGATCTGCTCTCTGATTGCCCCTGCCCAAGATAAGGTTCGGGGTTTGCCCGTGCCTGGCGCCGGCGTGGCCGCGCTGCTGGTCAAGGCTGCCGTGTCCGGGCAGGAGGGACAGGGCAGCAGGGAAGGGCAGTGCTGGGCCGAGCCTCGAGCCTGTCCCTGCGCAGGGTCTGGGTGTGCCAGGCCCCGGGTCTGGTCCTGAAGGGCACAGGTGGCACAGGCCTGGGTGGTGATGGAAGGAAGGGTTTTCTCTCTTCCCCTGTTCAAGGCATCCCAAACAGGCACATGCCATTGCTTTTCTGCTGACACGCAGGAAGGTGTCACACAGGCTGGGATTTGATGGGCAGTCTCTTAGGTGTCAAATAAGTTCGTAGATAGAGGGATGATTTTTTTCCGGTGAAGTCATTCCCTGCACTGATAATGGAATCAGTTGATCTATTTACAGCAGCTGTATTACCAGTTTGCTTGTCAGGCGGAAGAAACTCATAAAAATGTTGTATATTCCAAGGTTGCGTAGGTCACAACAAAGCTAATAAATGTCTTGGGACATCAGAGTTCTTAAAAAATCCTGTAGGTAATGGTCTGTGTTTGGAAGTTCAAAGTTGCACACTCTCTCTGATAGCTTCTAATAAAACACAGCAGCTGGAGAGGCCATTCAGTGTTGCCTTTAATTATTGCAGACAAGAACAACTCTGTAATCTGACTGTGGAGGCCAAGCTGCTGTGGGTCTTAAATGGCACTGCATGGTGAGAGTACCCTTGGCAGGGAGCTCTGAGCTGCTGCCTTTGAAAATCTCAGACAACAGTCATCCCACATGATTGAAGAATTCTAGCTTGGAGAATTTTTTAGGAGTTGGAAGGGCTGGCAAGCCAGGCAGATGCATAGTGTGGAGGTGGGGCTGTGGCTGTGCTCCTTCCCTGGCTGCTGGCATGGCTGCTTTCCTGGGACCTGGCAATGTACAGAAAAGAAACCTGAGCAGGGACAGTCTTGGGGTATTGCTACTGTGGGATCTCACCTTGGTGCAAAGCAGCCTTTGTACGGTCAGGGCTGAGGGAGCTCGGGATGCTTTATTCCCACACGACATTGCAGAGATGGGCCTGTCTCTGGGCCTTTTAGCCCTGGTGAGAGTGGAAGCAGCAGGTTCAGGTCAGGCCGGAGGCCACAGCTCCTGGAGGTGGCCGTGCCCTGCTGAGCGGGGCAGTCCTGGCTGTGCCCAGGGGGAGCCCAGGCGGGTGTCGCACTCTGCCCCTGCCGTGCCCTTCCCTGGTGGCTGCTGGGGTGTCCCTCGGAGGCAGGGACAGCTCGGCACAGGCCAGCTCTCCACGGGGACGAGCATCCCTGCCCTGGGCTCTGCCGTTCCTCGCAGTTGGGTCCCCTGGGACAAGCGCATCGTGGGCGAGCTCAGCTGGGAGCAGGGATTTCCCGAGCTGTTTTTTTTATTTTTTCAGACAATGTAAATAGGACATGGTGGACTGTGTTCTAGCCATAAATGGCAGTGGGAGATGTGCCGCGGGTCTCGCTGAGCGGAGCGGGGAGCGCCGGCTGTCCTGGATGCTGCAGCGCAGCCCCTGCCCCGTGTGGGGCTCCCCACAGCCCCTGCCCCGCGTGGGGCTCCAGCTCCAGCCCCTGCCCCGTGTGGGGCTCCAGCCCCTGCCCCGTGTGGGGCTCCAGCCCCTGCCCGGCCCAGCCTGGTGTGCCAGGCAAACCACTGACCTGGAACAGCCTCTCGGACCCCCTTGGAACAGCTCCCTTGCAGCAGACATGAGGCTGTGCATGTGATGACCCTTTTTGTTCAGCCACGCTGAACGTGTAAAACATGCTTGAAAAATCAGGTCTTTGGTTTTTTTTTGAGGGGGAATAGCCAAAACAACAGAACCTGTTCTCTTTTTCTCTATCAAAGTCGGGGTGTTAAAACTCCAGACAGTGCAGTTTGTGGTGTGTGAACTGACTCTTAAGTTGGTTTTTAACAGTTTCCAATGGGTACTCTCCGATGGGTATAATCTCCTAATTTGGAAGACTAACAAATCAATGATTTCAAAATCTATTTAACTGCTGTTTGATGTATGTGGAAATTTTAAATCCAAATCCCACCTGTCTCCTGTTCTCTGCTGTGGTCTGACTGTATTCTAGATGGCTTCAGGTGGTGAAGGACAGCACTGGTGAAACTCCCTATTGTCTGCATTTCCTAGGCATTTCCTAGGCAGCACCACTCCACATGTCCCCATTTTCCTGAATGTACTATTGCCTGTTTGAGCAGGATGCCCGCGTTGGTGGTGGGGCCTGCCTGCAGCAGAGGATTTCCTTTGTCTCCTGCAGCTCTTCCAGTTCCCATGGCCCAGGGGATGAGGAGTTGTCCCGAGCAGCCCATGTCCTTCCCTGCCCTCTCACTTCAAGGACAGCGCTGGGGAGGATCTGTTTTCCCTCTCCCTTGCTTGCCCAAGCGTTCACTTAATTCTTATTTATTATTTTCTTAACGAAAGCTCTCCCTCAGTTTGTTCACCCTGATCGTACATGAGCACTGGCTCGGGCGCTGGGATTCCTGAGGGTGTCCAGGAGGCAGAATTCCCACCCCTTTGTCTCCTAATGAACCGAAGGAGCAGGCGCTGAGCTGTAAGTGGTTGGAAGTGTAAATGTTTGCTGTGGAGGGTCGGGGTCGGTGTCAGCGCTGCTGCAGAGCCTTTCATTGCTGTCTGTGTGCGGGTGGTGGCTGCTCTGCCCGCCCGGGAGCGTGCTGCCAGCGGATGCTCTGCTCCTCCTGGGAGCCTTGTGCCCATCCCGGTGAAGGCAGCAGGATGGGCAGAGCAGGCTGGCTGGAGGTGGGCATGGAGGGATGGAAAATAAACAGGACGTGCGGTCATGTGCAATCCCATCTCCTGAATGGCAATTGAAGTAAGAGTCTGGATCTCTGGAGGAAGGGTAATATTTAACTTGGGCAAATGCTTGCTGTGCTCTGTGCTCCAGCCTGCACGTGTCACTGCCTTTCCTCGGAGAGGAACTGCAGCACAGACCTGGGCTGCTCGTGGGGTTTGCCAAGGCCAGTGTGATTTTACAGCTGTCCTGGTGCACAGGTAATGTGTGTGCTCCTGGCTTTCCCCTGCACGGAGCTGGGTGCCGCAGTGCTGGGTCTGCACTGGCTGGGGGCTCAACCCCGCTGCCAGCCTTGCCTGCTGGGGGTGCAGAGCTCTTCCTCGGTGCTGAGATGTTCTATGAGTTCCCTTGGCCGTCTGAGTTTTCCCGTGTGTGCAGAGCACGCTGTGCTCCTCTTGCTGGGTGTCCTGAAGCAGTGCAGTGCTTTTCACAGCGAGTGGCACAAACACCTCAGTGCAGGCAGCTGTGGGAGTGCAAATGGAAGTCGCCACCTTAGATGTGTACATGAAAAATTTAATCTCTTAGAATAATATGGGTTTTCCTCCCCTTGCTGAGGTTTCCCCAGGGTCATTTTTCTGTAAGACAATTCAGATACAAACTTCCCATATTCAGGTTTTGACTGAGTGTCACTTTAGCCTCCCATCTTCCTGCTTGCTGTGTGCATGTGCAAGCTGCCGACTTGCCAATTTTGGGAACAAGTGGTTTGTAATTACCAGCTCAATGCTGCTGCTGCACTGTTAATTCTTAGACCATTTAATGTATCAAATTATTCCTTCCTGTGCTATTTAGAGGCAAAGGGCTAAGTAACAGTGATGGCATTAATATTAAATTCTCTAAAACTAATAGGAACCTCTTATTTAATTGTTCTGGCACTCAGCATGTCTGAGGAATTCAGTGCCACTGGAAAGCTGATGGAGACAGAGGTCTCATGGTGTATTAATGCTGGGATGCTGCTGCTTTTCCTAGTTGGGTTATTTATGAGTTAAGACTATCGTAACTGTCTATCAGTGCCTTAGAGGCTTAGTTTGATTAAACCCCTTTATATTGCTAATGCTAATGGAGCTGGATTGATGCTGGGGATCTGCGGGGAGAGCTTAGCAAAAGGCTTAGCACAGACATGACTCTGCTGGTTTTGCTGTCTCTGGGCCCTGCGGGAGGCGTCTGCAGCGGGCAGGACCTCCAGCCCTGGCAGGGTGACCTGATACCCACCCTGCTGCCTGCAGGACCCTCACCCCTTCCAAGTCACTGCTGCAGCTCCCACGGGAGGTGTCCCACAAGCTCTGCTGGGCACCTTGTGCCCACTCCAAGCATCTGGTAGAGTGCTCAGCAGGAGTTTCTCTGGTGGTGCGTTGGTTTGTGACTGTGCTGGTTGAAATGGGGCTCTGGGGGCTGGCAGGGATTGTCCTGGCTGGTACGGAGCTCCAGGTGCTGGCAGGAGAAGGCTGCACGTAGCAGTGGGACCACGATGAACTCAAACAGCCCCTCTGTGCTCTGCAGCACGAGTGGATTAATGAATGGGAAAAATGCTGAATGTGACAGAAAGCCCCAAATCTCAAAGCAGAGGAAGGCCGGCTCCTTCCTCAGGAAAGCCTGGCTGCCGTGCTGGGCGCTGACACTGCTGCAGGCATGCAGGGCTGCTGTGAGCCGCTTGGCCCCTCTTCCTGCCCCCAGCCTCTCCCAGCTGGGGTGCCCCGCTGTCCCCCTGCAGTGGGGTGCTGCAGGAAGGTCCAGGTCCCTTCGCAGGCGGTGGGAGCGTGTCAGGGTCAGGAGTGAGACGTGTCAGGTCTGTCCCTGTCCTGTGTCGGTGGCTGGCATAAATCACAGTCAGTCCTCTTCCGAATCTGCTCCCAGGCTGCTAATTACCCTGTTGCCTCTTCTAGTGTGTATCATCATGATGAAACTAATTTTCCATGGGAGAGTCAGCTGTTTCTTGATTAGAAGTGGTCCGAAAATACTAACAGAGAAATGATTACAGGAAGACTTCAGTGCTCATTTATGTAATTGGACTTTACTTCCCTGGCTGAAGTTGTTACATCCACTCCTGGCTTGAGTGAGCACTTGCTCTCCCAGTTTGCCTGTGAGCAGAGAGGTTAGGGTGCGACATCCCAAGGGGTGCCATGCCCTGGGGTGCAGCCTTGTGCCTCTGTTCCAGCTGGTGACAAGCTGTCATGTTTTCCGTGTGTTTAAATCACAGCAGGGTTGACTTGTCCTTTAATGAACCAACAAGAATAATCTTCAGGCACTTACTTGGGCAAATGGATTCTTAAATTCTGCTTGTTTTCTGGGTGGGGAGCGAGGGTTTGCTGGAAATTACCAGAAGGAGGGACAGCTCCCCTCTGCCATCCTGTCCTTGTCCAGCTGCCCGGGGCAGCAGCCAGGCTGTTACCACTCCGTTGGTGTGCTCTGAAGCGCCGCATGCTCAAAGGGAAGAAAGGCAGAAGGCCGATGTGATTTTCGAGATCATCCTGTGTGATGAGATTAGCAATATATCACAACAGGGAGAATTGCTTTCTGGCTGAACCACGATTCAGGCCAAGCCCACCACGAGCCTGTGTCTGCAGCAGTGAATGCTCAGGGATGATGGGCATCTGCTCTGGGAAACGCCTCTGGGTACAGGGGCCCTGGGCTCTGGAGGGTCAGCCAGGTCAGGCTTAATAAATTTAAAACATGGCTAATTTGCTCATCAAAAGGGCAGTAAATGGAGGAGGAATAAGATTTGAGCTTGGTACAGCGATTCCCAAATGTTGGTGCAGCCCCAGCCCTGGCCACAGGAGTCCCTGGAGCTAATCTAAGCACTGTGTGTGCACAGGGAGTGAAATGTTTACGATAACATGGTTTAAATCCGATTTTCTGACCTGAAAGAATTGCGTGTTCTGGATGAACACAGTATTTGTGGAGCTTATCTCATGCAGGCCGTTTGTTTTGGGGGCAGGAGAAGGGGCTCTGGTCCCTGGTGGTGGGGGGCTGTTGATGTTGGGTGTTTGGCGTGTGGATGGCACACCTTCCTTGGCCAGGTATCTCCTTAATCATCTGCTTAAAGGGGCTAATGTGTGAAAAGGCAGCTGCTGCCTGACCGAAGCTGGTGCTGTCCCTGCCCTGCTCCCCTGGGACGGTGGCTGCTGTGACAGTCTGCTCAGGGTTCCCGAGCAGCCCGGCCCTGGAGCCGTGTCCGTGTCATGTGGCTGTGGCGAGGCCCTGCTCCCTGAGCCGCCACACCACGCCACGCAGGGAACAAACGGCGCTTTCACTGCGCCCGACAAACCTCCCTCTTCCTCACATTAACCAGGGACTGCATGCTGATCTGGCTCTCCTGTTCCTTCATGCTTCACCAAACCTGGATCTGCTTTACCCAGCAAGCAGAAGCATAATGAAGTAGAAAGTGAAATTACTGGATCAGCATCAGCGCGTTGTTTTTCAGCGCTGGCCCAGCTCCGTGTGGGCTGGAAGATGCAGACGGGCTGCAGCAGCCTGGGCCGAGAACCAGCTCAGTGAGCAGCTCCAGCCCCACGTTGCTCTGTGCCGAGGAGGGAAGCCGTGCCTGGCCCTTGAGGAGGCTCTGGTTGTGGGAGGGCTGCCGGGCTCTGTGCCTCACGCTGTCCATGCCCTGTGTGCTCTCCTGGCTCCCTGCTGCTGCCTCCCTGGGCCTGTGCCCGCGGCACCAGGGCTGGGTGCTGTCACCGGGGCAGGACGTGGCCTCGGGCCAGGTGCCCCAAGCACCAGCCCTAAACACAGCACACCCCAGGCAGGCTGTGGCTGGGCTGGTAAGCTGAAGGAAAAGCTTGTGTTCATCTGGGAGTCCTGCATGGGCAGGCTGGGCTGGGGCTGTCCTGTGCATCCTGCCCTACATCCCAAGGCTCCGACAGCCCGGCTGCATTAGCACCGCTCACTGCTGACCCCAGACACCCTGCTCCTGACAACTGCAGAAACTCCCATTTCCATAAATCCTGCTGGGCAGCTGCTGGCAGAGCTGGGGCTGTGCTGGGGCTGCGCTGCTGGTGCTGAGAGGTGTTGCCATTTCATGCTGAACTCTGAGCTGACAAATGCAAACTTGCAAAGGTTTTGGGGCTTGGGTGTAAGGCTTTGCATGAATTTCAGCTACTTCTGTTTCTGGCCTGTGGTGCTGTATTAAAATACCAGCTTTTCCTTGAGCCTTACCCCTGGGCATCTGTTAGAGCAAATTCCCTGTCTTTCTGAGGAGGAGCAGCGCTTGGTACCCCTTGCTGTCATTGCCACGGGGCTGCCTTGCTGAGCAACTGCACCAGAGCTCACATTGAAGCTGACCTGGCGGTCGCTCTGGTTCCAGAGCTGGCCCCAGAACAGGTGGGTGAGCCAGGAGGGTTTGAGCTTTGTCTGAGCCAGCTCCTGCTCATTGCTGCTGTAACCGCTGGCTTCAGGTGCCATCGCTGGCCCAGCTGCAAAGTGTGCATGTATGGGAAGGGAAGGGCTGGAAATGGACATTTAAAATTGAATTTTGAGACGTTTAGTTGCCAACCACTTCATGCAGTTGACCCCATTCTTTCTGAAAATCCAGATTCTCCATGGCTCAGAGGCAGGGCGCTTGGCTCTGGGCATGACATGGGGCTCCATCCCCCTTTCAAATACTGACTTTACTGTGTGAAAACAAAATACAGTCTGGGCAGCCTTTCTGGAGCTGTCTCAGTGTGGTGCAGAAGGGGGGCAGCCCGTGGGGTGCAGGGGTGTGCACCCCGGGGTGGGGACCCCCGCACTCCAGTGGCAGTGTTGTATCCTACCTGTGCTCCTGGTGACTCCAGCCATGGCTGTGCCTTCCTAGCCTGGTAGCTGCTGGTTTCAGGCTGATATGCCTGCTGTAGAAATGACCTGTCTCGTGTGGGTGTTTCCTGGTGACATTGCATCAGCTGCTGCCCTCCTCTGAGCAGGGTCTGTGTTGTTTCCTTGGCCCAGTGCCCTCTTTATCCCTCCTGGAGTGTCTTTTGACCTGGATTTTTAATTACTAGTGCAGAATAGGCCTTCTAGGTTGCCCCTTCTCGGTATCTGCATGTCAAGATTTTGTTTTCTACTTCATTCTTAAGCCGAAAGCTGCACCAAGAGGGCTGTGGCTGGCACAGTGATGCTGTGCACGGTGGCTGTCCTGCTGTGCCATGCGAGCTGCTGGGGACACAGGGCTGTGCTTGCTGCTGTTTGCTCTGGGGCCTGGTCCTGCCAGCTGGGTGTCAGCTTAAACTGAAACCCAACTGGGCTCAGCCTGAGCTGTGCCGGGCACGGGGTCAGCAGGAGAGGAGAGGGGGAAGAAACATGGTGGGGGGCTGCCCTGGGGAGCCAGGGCTCGTCCTGCTGCCTGCCCGGGTGTGATGTGCTGGGGCTTGGAGCCTGGTGTGGGGGTGCCTCTGCCAGGCAAGTGCCAGCTGCCCTTCTCCAGGCACACAGCTGGGTGTCCTGTTGTAATATTTCCTAATTAAACCTGCCTAATTAAGCAGTGAAAGGTGCTGTTGGTTAAGCTGCAGTGCTGTCTCACAGCCTGGCAGTCAGGTTTGGCCGGGTACATCCCCTTGTCACCCAGCCGGGTTCCCAAATGCCTCCCCTGCCGAATTCCCTGCCCTTCCCAGCTCTGCCAGGCACCTGCAGCCCAGGGATCCCTCTGGCATGAGGGAGCTGAAATCGAGCAGGAGGCTGGGAGTGCTTCCAAAGGACCCTCATTTCTTTTCCCTACAAAAGCTGATGCTCATGGAAATATTCCTTTTTCTTCCTCCCTTGCAGTGAACACCTACCTCTTCATGATGCAAGCCCAAGGCATCATGATCCGTGAGAACATGCGAACTATAGGAGCTCAGGTGTACGAGCAGGTGGTCCGCAGTGCCTATGCCAAGAGGAACAGCAGTGTGAATGACTCAGGTATTTCATTGAATAATTGCAATTTTGATTCAAGGTCCCATTCTCACTGAAAATTAAGTTGAAGGCATCAATTTATACTGGTAAATGCAGGGTGGAAGCTTTGATAAATTGTCTGGAGTTTTTATTCTTATATATAAAAATATACATGTAACATAAAAATACCCTATATAGAGAGAAATACTGCCAAAATATAAAAATCATACTTATTTATTTACATATGTTAAAAGTTCAAATGCTTCTCATTTGTATAAGAGGTGAAAATCTTGAAAGGTCTGAAGTGATGGGATTTGAGCTGAAAACCTCTTTGCTTTCCAGGAATTCAACTTGTAGCTTCAACCAGTCTGAGGGTAAACATTTTCAAATTCAGTGCAAGGATCAGGTTTCATATTTAAAAAATACCTTCTGTGGCGTGCGCCTGCGCAGAGCCCTGGCTCTGGGCACGTGGAGGAGCCTGTGCTCGTAAGCCTCACTCTTCCCGTGCGAGTGTGAGCCGAGCTGACTTGGCTGGAGATCTGCCATGAACAACGCATTGAGCTTCGGGCAGGACGTGGGGATTGCGGCGCAGGCTGGCCCTCCCAGCCCCTTCGTGCACACGCAGAGCACGGGGGTAGGGGCTGTGCTGCCAGCGTGGTGCAGCGAGGCAGAGCTCCCCTGCCCGTGTGGGAGGCATTGCTGCCGGGCTGGTGGCCCCCAGCCTGTCCCTTCCCTGCTGGCACGTCCCCACAGCCTCGCGCCCCCAGCCTGTCCCTTCCCTGCTGGCACGTCCCCACAGCCTCACGCCCGTGCTGCTGGCATCAGGCTGGTGTGGGGAGCTCAGCAGCAGGGGCTGACAGAGCTTTACAAGGCAAGATCATTTTCTCATTAGCAGAAGTATGAGCCGTGTCCTTGCTGCCCAGCCTGCTGAGGTGCAGCCACCAGTTCAGCTGTGCCCCGGCTGGGGACGGGCACGGGAGGGGAATTATCGACTTACGCAGGAGATGAACACCCCGGGTCACCTCCTGTGCTGCACCAAGTCAGCCAGGGCAGCCACCCTGGGCTATTTTTAAGACTGGAAACATCAAGTAAAGCAGAGGCAAGGTGAGGAAGTGGTTGATCCCCTGACGGCAGGAGGGTTAGATGCTCCATTGCTGCTGCTTGCAGTGGTGAGAGCCTTCATCCTGCTGAGCCCTGGGGGCTTCAAGTGTTCCAGGAACCCGTGTCCTCCTGCAGCAGGTGGGCAACTGGTGACCACAGTGCCAGTGACACCAGTGCTGCTGCTGCCATGCCGGGCTTTGCTTGAACCCCCTCCCAGCCCCAGCTGCGCCGGCACACGGGGACACTGTCCCTCCCCGAGAGCTCCAGCCACAGGACAGTTCCAGCACATAAAGGCACTGTGCTCCGTCCTTGGGCGACCTTCCCTGGCAGGCAGGGCAGGGCAGGCGCAGGATGGGTGGTGGTGATGTCTGGAAGGCGCTCGGTGCTGTGGCCACAAGGACTGCACTAACACTGGGGTCAGAACCTTCCCTCCCTGGCAGATTTTGGGTGCCTGGGTGGGTGTCACTGCCTGGGGAGTGCATTGTCCCCACACCACTGTGGGCAGTGGGGCCGTGTGACAGCTGTGAGGGGAAACCCAGCAAAACAGGCAGCCCTTGGTGCAAAACAGAGCAGTTGAGCTTCGCTGTGGGCTGACCTGGGCTGAGTACTGCGGGTGCGCTCTGGCAATGGGAGTTTACAGGGAAAGTTGCTTACGGAAATTTGGAACAGTACCAAGCATCCAAAATAACATCTATCCTACTTGAAAAGCCCTTAGGTTCTGTGTACAGCCCATCTTGAGTTTTGAGATAGTTTGGATACTGTTTACTTGAGTGAATAAACAACATTACTGACGTGATGTTATGTACTAGCACAGCACAGCAAATGGCTTGTTCTGGTGGAAAACCTGAAAACATCTTCAGGTGTAGCAGGCAGAAGGGTAAAGGATACAGGGGTGGGGGCTGCAGGGCGGTGCTGGGCACTGCTGGAGCTCGGGGGCTCCTCTGCTCTTGCACAGCAGGAAGCAGAGGGAAGGCTGTGTGTAATGTGGTCGTTTTTATTGATCCTTTGGGGAGGAGTCCAGGCAGGATTGCCCTGTGTAGGATACTGCACTGGCAGTCCTAGCTGGCATTGAGACTTGCCTGGGGACTTCCCTCTCTCCTGCAGGGAAAGGACCTGCTGGAGGAGCACATCTCCTCTTGCTGTGCCAGGGTTCTTCAGGGGCAAGGCACTGGTAGCTTTTCCTTTTAAGAGCCACATGCTCCTTTGTGATTCCTAAAGGCATGCTCAAAATTCCTCCTTTGACCAGAAAATGCAAAGGTTTCTTTGATGTGGTGCTGAGGCTTCTGGGGCTTCTGCAGGCACCTGTCCCAGGATGGGGATGAGCACCCAGCTGGGTTGCAAGGCTAGAGCACGTTCCACTGGGGACACAACTGTGCTGTTGGGGACATCCTCAGCTGTGGCTGACTTTGGAGTTTGCTCACAGTGGCATGGGGAGGTGGCTGGAAATAACAGATCTATAACTCAGGTGAAAAATTCTCATATATTTTTTCCCAGATTATCCTCTTGATCTGAGCCACAATGACACCTTTCTGCAAGCCACAACGTTTCTTCCTGAAGACTTTACCTATTTCCCCAACAATACGTGTCCTGAGAGGCTCCCTTCTATGAGTGAGTAGCATCCTGTGGCCCTGAGCCCCTCTCCTGCTCCCCATGGCTTAGGAGGGCACACAGTGCCATTCCCAGTCTCACCACCACTGCACCTTTCCCTGCCAGGCACCTAGGGATGAATGGGAGCACTGTTTAGGGCCAGCTCCTCCTGGGAAATCATTGTTTACCCACCCTCAGGAATTAATCCCTGCTGTGTCGGAGGCATGTCTCCCTGCTGAAGTAGGAGCCCATCGCTTGGCAAACACAAACAAAGGAGGGATTGTGTGCTGGGAGCCGGTGAAAAGACTCTGCCAGCCCTTTTCCAGGGGCAGTGCCGGCGGGGTGGCTCCCTTGTGCCTCAGCAGTGCTGCCAGTCCCGGTCCGAGCTGTGCGGGGCTGCTGTGGGACACGGGCTGCACCCCGGGGCAGCTGCACTGGGAGAAATGCTTCCACACAGCTGCCCTCAGGTGGAAAATGGGCTTTTGAGGGCAAGTGTTTCCAAAGGGGGGGCATGTTCTCTGCTGAGGTGGTGGGCTTAGTCTGCTGGAAACATGCAGGGGGGAGCAGAGGGGCATCCCTGCTGGCGTGGGGCTCTCGTGGAGAGGTACATCCAACAGCAGCCACAAAGACTGAGGAGGCCGAGGTGTTGCACCAGCAGCGTTTCCTAATTGCTTTGGCTGTGCTGGAGAAAAGAAGCTGAGTGCTGGGGATGGAGGATAGGGATGCAGCAAAGTGCTGCCCCAGCACCAGGGAGGTTCTCACCCCCTCTGCTTCTCCCACTCTGCAGAGGGCCCCATTGATGTAAATATGAGCGAGATCACCATGGAGGATATCCACCAGTTCTTCTCCAAAGACCCTTCCATCAAGCTGGGAGGGCACTGGAAGCCGAGTGACTGCCTGCCTCGCTGGAAGGTAACTGGGAGCTGGGCAGCCCCAGGGCGGGCAGCAGGACGCTGTTACTGGAGCACCTCTGGTGTGCTGCCTCTCCAGAGCACTGATGTGAGGAGCTATGAGGTGTGGGAACGCAGTGCCCAGGGAAGAAATGGTGAACTCAAGGGCTGCTTTGGTGTCCCTGGTGCTGGGCAGAGAGGACAAGGAGGCACTGCAAGTGTCCCTTCCACTCGAGGTGACATTGAATTTTTCCAAAGCAGCAATTCCTCAAAAAGTGAATAGGAAATCTGTGTTTTGGGACTTGGAAGGCTGCTCTACATGGGAGAGCTAAGAGTGGTTTGTCAGTGCTGCTCCGGCTCCTACAGCCCCCCAGCAGCTCGCAGCCCGGGCGGTGCAGTGAGGCCACGTTCTCTGTTTGCAGGTGGCCATCCTGATCCCATTCCGCAATCGATACGAGCACCTTCCCGTCCTCTTCAGACACCTCATTCCCATGCTGCAGCGGCAACGTTTACAGTTCGCCTTCTACGTGGTGGAGCAGGTGAGGGAGCGTGGGCAGGCTCAGCTCTGCCCTGTGCCAGGAGTGTCCCTGCCAGCCGTAGGGGTCATGGTGCCACGTGGGAGTTGTCCTGTTCTGTCCAAAAGTGGCACAGCTGAGACATTACTGGTGCCCAGAAATTACTAGTTTAATATGAAAATTAGAAATTGGGGATTTGTGTTGTTATTTTTTAAATTCTGTTTTGTAGGAGTTGTTTTTTTTTTAAACTTTGGACCAGGTTGAGACAATGCTGCAGTTTTTTGTGTATCCCTGCAGTAGTTCCAGGCAGCGTCCCCTAGGCACAGGTATGGCCTGACCAGAGTAAGACATTTCATGTAGAACATGACTGTCATTTGCTGTGTATGTGGACCTCTCACTTCAGCTGTTTGGCTTCATCCACCCAGTTAATGTGCCTCCATATTTAGCTCTAGCTTAAAAAGTTTGATAATTTTTTTTTTTTTCAAGTGTCTGAGCAACAAGGCTTTGGCATCTTTACTTTTACTCCTGTATTGTAAATTGAGTATTTCAGTGTTGGTTGATCTCAGTGGTGTGCCCCAATACATCACTTCTTTCGGTGCCAGTGTGGGAGCTGGTTGCCCTCTGGAGTTTTCTAGACAGGGCTGAGAGCACTCACAGAGCAGAACTGCAGGAACTCCTCTTGAGAAGGAACTTTCCCCCTGCTAGGCTGGAACCCAACCCTTCAACCGTGCCATGCTCTTCAACGTTGGCTTTCGGGAAGCGATGAAGGACTTGGACTGGGACTGCCTCATCTTCCACGACGTGGACCACATACCAGAGAATGACCGTAACTATTATGGGTGTGGACAGATGCCCAGGCACTTTGCAGCCAAGCTGGATAAGTACATGTACCTGTAAGCACTGTTCTTCCTCCCTGCTACCACAACTGCTAAGGACCCAGTGATAGATTGAATTTCTTTAAGGCAGAGAATGAGTCTGGTATTTCCTCAGGCTTTGTGCAAAAGGGAGCGTGGGAGGGAATGGCAGAGAGCATCCTTGGCTTTGGGCTTTGCATGGCGGGGGGAGAGCTGGTGGGCTCTGCCCTGACCCCTCTCTCCTGCCCAGGCTCCCGTACAACGAGTTCTTCGGGGGGGTCAGTGGCCTGACTGTCGAGCAGTTCCGGAAGATCAACGGCTTCCCCAACGCCTTCTGGGGCTGGGGCGGCGAGGACGACGACCTCTGGAACAGGTGGGGGTTCTGTCAGTGGGCTGGCACGGGCTCCGAGGGGACAGTGGGCACCGGGCCACGGGCGCTGGGCTCGCTGTGCCTGCGTGCCCCGGGCTGGGCTGAGCCAGGGCTGTGTGCCGTGGGGCAGGGGCTGGGGCTGGGCAGTGCCCCACGCTGCTGAGCAGGGCTCCCAGGGGCTCTGGGGGCTGTGTACCATGCCCAGGGCAGTGGGAGGTTTGTGTGTGCTCTGTGGGTGGGAAGGCTGAGCCGTGGCCGGAGCCCCGGGAGCTCTGACTGCAGCCCTGGAAGCACTGCCAGCACAGCAAACACAACGGGTGATTATTTTTTGTTTATTTTCTTTTATTTCTCCCCTTTCTGATGCAGAGTACAGTATGCAGGCTACTCAGTGACTCGACCAGAAGGAGACACAGGGAAATACAAATCAATTCCCCACCATCATCGGGGAGAGGTGCAGTTCCTAGGAAGGCAAGTACATTTTTTTAAGAATCCTCAAGCCTTTCACAAAGAGTCTGTACCATGTAGGAGGTTCCCTGCAGCTGTTTGAGGGCAGTGACAGCCTGAACTCTTGAAGGAAGCTAACTGCAGGGAGATGGAGGCAGAGCGTTGCCAGGATTCCTCCATCCCTGCATCTCATACCTCTCATCCCTGCAGCGAGGGGTCCTTGCCGTGTGGCTGCTGGGATGCCACCCAAAAGGGGGGATTGTCAGCGTGCAGGCTGAGGGCCTGTCCTTTATCTGCAGAGGAATGTACAGCAGTGGCTGTTGCCAGGTGTCAGAGAAGCTTCAGTGTTTCTGGAAGAGCCTGAGCCAGTGCT
This sequence comes from Taeniopygia guttata, assembly GCF_048771995.1. Taxonomy (NCBI): domain Eukaryota; kingdom Metazoa; phylum Chordata; class Aves; order Passeriformes; family Estrildidae; genus Taeniopygia; species Taeniopygia guttata. The sequence continues at coordinate 14,906,904 of NC_133045.1, forward strand.
GAAGGAGGCACGGCTCAGCCCGAGGCAGCACGGAGCAGGGCTGTCCTGCAGGGTGTCCCTGCAGCACGCACCAAGTCCAACAGCAGCACCCTCTCCATGCTCCTTTCTGCTTCTTGGCCCGAGGCTGGGGTGGGTTAGAGAGCCCTGAACTCGGGTTTTCTCTCGTGAGAGCTGCAGACATCCATCAGGAGCAGCAGCTGTCCCCTGGACCCAAGGAGGACGAGCACTGAGCTCTCCAGGAGGGCTCCAGCCCCACTGTCTCAGAGCCAGGGTTGTTTCAGGGAGTGCACGGGTTCACTGATTGCTTTTGCCTGAAGACCACAGTGGAATTTGAGTCTTCTGAAAGCTGGGCAATAGAAAACCAGAGAAATGCATCTTTCACATCAACTTCAGGAATTAACACTTGTAGCTGAGCAGCTGCTGGACAAGCAGGGCAAGCTCTGTTCTGCAGAGAGGCTGTAGGCTGCTGCTGCTGAAATTTGAGCTATCTGCTGGTCTTTTTTTGCGGAAGACTCATTTTTGGTGGTGTTTCCATTTGAGTTTCCATCTTTAACCCTACTTTTCATTTCTCTGTTGGACAGAATGCAGCCAGTCAGAGTTCACTCTCGAAAAAGAGAAGTTGCTTTTGGTTTTAAAAAACGTATTTAGTCAAACCAGTGAAGCATGGCAGGCTGATAATGCCCTGGGACTGAGCTGTGGTTCCCTCTTTGTTCTCACCCAGCCCCTTCCCCAGCCTCATGGCACGAGCCTTCCCTGGTCCCTTCTCTGTCCCCAGGTCTTAGCCCAGCTCCCACTCAGCCTGGGGCCTCCAGGCCCCCAGCACTGTGCTGAAGGGAGTCACTGTCCTGCTGAGCTATTTCTGCCTATTTTCCCCTCACAACCCTTCTCCTTCTATCTCCTCACGCTGCCTCTACATGTGTTTGAGGCTGCTTTTGTGCACCAGCTGCAGTTTCCTTCCCCATGCCACCATTCTGCTGGTTTTACTTCCTCGCCCCCATCCCTCAGACTGAAGCAAATTTAGTTCTGTTCTTGTTCATGTCTGGTTTCATGAAAGTGACAGGAAGCACATCACCCCTGAGCTGCGTCTCTCTGGGATGGTGTGGATGGTGGGCTTGGCAGGACCCCCAGGCTCAGCCCCCTCCTGGGAGTGGGACCTGCATGCTTTGGGCAGGTGCCACAGGTTGTTTTGGCAGCTGAATGCTTGCTGGTGGCACTGTGAGCCAAAGGGATGGACTTCTATGGAATTTTCTGATATTTACTGACACAGAGTATTTAAATGTGATGGTTGCCTTTATTAAGGACTCAGAAGTTTGTTTTGTAGCTGCTCCTGGGCCTGGCTCTTTGAAAGGTGTTCCAGTAGCCCCGGGAGGAGTTTGCAGGTGCTGTGAGATACGTGGAAGTGACTCTGGCCTCTGGTTCTCGTTGCACAGGTACGCCTTGCTGAGGAAGTCAAAAGAAAGGCAAGCCCTGGACGGCCTCAATAACTTGAACTACTTTCCAAACGTCACATATGACGCCTTGTATAAGAACATCACTGTTAACCTGACACCGGAGCTGGCTCTGGTGACTGAATATTAAGAGCAGAAAATAACTTTGCTCTGCCCTCCACCAAGAGAGCACCACGCTAGACTTTCTTTTCCAAGGGTTATTGAGGACAAGCAACACTTTGTCTAATGAAGGATCACAGTATTGTGGAGAATGAGGCTGAAGGTGCACGCACAAATTGCCCTAGCTGTACCAATCCAGACCGATACCTGGGCAGCGAGCTCAGCAGTCTCTTTGTTTTTTCTGCCACTTGCTTTCTGGGTTTCAGGACAACAGTTCGACCTGCTGCTCTCGTCTCCACATTCCTCCTCTAGCAATCTCTGGCACTGGGACTCTCCTGGGATGTGCTTTCTCCTCCGGGAAGCGGCCCAGCTGAGGGACTCTGGCTTCTTGACAGTGAACGTCGTGAGCAATTTGGTTGGCGACTGCCCTGGTGGGAGATCAAACTATTTCTGATGCCATTCTTCTATGTCTGTGCAGTTTTTTAAATGACCTGCTTGAAGTACATACAACAGAATCGCTTCTTAAAGAAGTGTAAGTGTAAATATGCTGTGTAAATTGCCCCTTTTATTTTTCTCCTGTGGCTCAAGTCCAAGCGAGAGGTTTACATACGGTCACTCATTTTAGTCCTGAGTTCTGTAAACACTTGTGTGAGCATCACTGTACTTGTGCAAGGTGTTCCCTTGTAAGCCACTGAGACTGCTCTCATGATTCCAGCTGGGCATATGCGGAAATGTTTGTGGGCCAGGGCCCAGAGCCTTCCAGTGCAGGGGGTGAGAAATACAGCCGGGTCATCACTCATTCCAGAAACCACAGGGCTGGCTGGTTCCAGGGAGGGTGAGGAAATGGGAATATTTATTAAAAACCCTCCCTTTTCTGTCACTTTGGCCATGTGGTGTGCAGGTGAGTCCCAAAGCCGTGTGGAAGGCAGCCTGTGGCTGTGGCTCTGTGTCCTGTCTCAGCGAGCCCGGGGGCCAGGATGGAGCCTCTGCTCCCACGTGAGCCCACCCCACACTGCAGCATTGCCCTGGCTCTGGAACGTGCTGGAGCGGTTTGGGAGGTTGGTTTAGCCTGTATTTATTGTGTAAATCCAGCAGCACAGAGGTGCTGTGCTCGGTACCTGGCAGCACTGGCACGGGCACAGCCGGTGGGACGGTCACAGCTCAGTGAGAGACATGAAGGACACCTGAAAATATGAGGACTGGGAGCCAGAGCTTGGTCTGACAGCCCGTCCAGCTATCCAGTGTCATCCCTCTTTTCTTCACAGCCTCTGTGGGCAGGCTGGACTTCAGGCCCTGTCCCCATGACACAGTCCAGCCCTTGCACAGCACTGACACCACCACTTTCACTGGACCTCTCTGACTTCAAAGTAAATACATTGGGTGTTGGTCGTGGTTTGTATTTCCACACAACAAGGGCGGGTACTCGACCTCTGAAGGACTTTAACTCTTTTCATTGCATTGTTTGCCTTCGGTTTCCTTAACTTCTCATGGTTTACACTGTTTTCTCAGTTCCGTGGACGTATGATCCCCATACGCATCTGTGGTGGGTGTGACTGCCCAGGGCATTCCTAACCTGTATCCAGAAAACGTTAGTTTAGAAAACACGAGTTTGTGTAGATCTTATCAGCCGGCATGAGAGGACAGCGAGCCTGCCCTTGACAAGCGCTGATGAGTTTGTAACTAAGTTTTAAAGTCTCTGAACTTACATGTGCTTTAAACTCGCTTCCTGAGGGGATTCAGCCTGGTTATTTATAGGCAGAGGTGAGGATTTGTTTTTTCTGGAGCATACAGCAATAAAGACGTTTGCTTTGGAGTCTTGATCTGTAATTCACGTGGACCCTTTCTGGGTGATGAACCCGCATTGCCCTGCCCCTCTTTTCTTTCATCTTGAGACCTTGCTAGAAACCTGTCTTTGTTTAATGGTGCTTCAAACAAGGAATGTATTTCAACTAGTCCAATTCACTACCCCGGAATCATGCATGTGTGTGTGAGTAAGTGTTGAACTACCTTAGTTGGGATCCTCAGCCTTCCATGTCCCTGACACCCGGCGCACCTGGTGTGGAACAAAAGCCGTTACCTCTGCTCAGAACTGCACTCTGCGGTTGGCACAGAAGGGTCCATCCCCAGCAGCATCCCATCCTTCGTTCTAACCATGTTGAATTTTTTTTTCCCCTTTTTAAAATGTGGATTATCTGAAAATGTGCACTGTTAATCTTATCAGCTATGTCAAATACTGTATAGTAAATGTAACTGTTAAAAACATACTGTCAAGCGCATGTGCTGTTATGGTGTAAAAACTCTTGTATTAAGGAGAACTTGTACATATTCTGGCAGCTGAAGTTCGACAAGGCCACTCGTTTGCCCCTTCCACATCAGCGCCGTCAGTCAGCCCTGCTGGAGGGCAGGTCCTGTGCGATGCTGATTTATTTTCTTTTAGATGAGCCATGTGGGTTTTATTTGCAAAACTATTTATTGACAGTCAATTCTCCGTAAAGCTCTGCTTCTCTAAGGGAGGTACCGTCTGAGCATCGGCCGCGCACTTCAGGCCCCTCACCATCAGAAATGGCTTTAAACTCTCAAGCAGCTTTCCATCATCATGGCTTTTGAGCTTACTGTTATGTTTTTAAGAGGTGCCAGGGGGACGTTTTTGCACTGAAGATTAGTGTTTTACAACACACACACACTTCTCAGCAAAGCAATCCTTTGTGTCATTACATTTATTTACCCATGTGTTTGTACATTTTTGTATTTGTTAATTTATGAATGATTTTTTCAGTAAAAAATACATATCCAAGAACAGAGATTGCAGTGCTTTGTTTTTTTTTTTTTTAACAGGAGACTGGGGTGTGCTTTTTAAGTAGGAGGTGAGGGGTAAGTGCCTATGAGAATTTGAGTCAGTAGTCAGTAAGGGTGAGCCCTTGATGCTCAAAGCTGGCTAGAAAATTCTCATTAGTACTGGACAGAAATAAACTGTGTGTGACATGTGGATGCTCCCCAAACTCTTCCTGATGTGTTGGTGCCTAAGCCTTTTTTCCAAGCATCTGCTTCAGTGTAGTTCTGATGGAGGGGTTGGCTGCTTAGGGTGTTAGGAAGGCACTTGGCTGAAGGTGGTGCAGGACTGGTGGTGGGAACCGTTGGTAATTGAATTTTTGAACAACAAACCCAGGCAGACAGACAAGCTTCCTTGCAGCAGCTTTAAAATATCTTTCTCCTGCTCTGCAGCATACAGGCATGCTAGAATAAATAGCTGCAGCCCTGGGTTGCTCCAAGCCTTGCCTTTTTTTAGCTCTCCATCTTCTGGGAAGCTTCTTCCCACCCGCGGCGCTGGAGCCTGGGGGTGACAGGCTCTTCCAGCCCCTGCCGCTGCCTGCCCAGGCGGCCTGGCTGCCCCAGCGCCCGCAGGAGGGAGGGTGGGAGCCCGTGGGGCTCCTGCTCCTGCCGCGATGGGAGTTCCTGACCCGCCTGGGCAATGCCCGTGGCCCTCCAGGGGTACCCAGCTGCGGGGTCTGTGCAGCGTGACCCCCACACGGGGGCAGGGGCTGGGGGGGATGGATGCCCCTGGAGATGGGGGCGATGGATGCCCCTAGGATGCCCCTATGCGGGAACGACGAGAGGGCAGGGAAAGCCCAGCCCGTCCCGTGGGAAATGCAGCCTGCAGCAGGGCCGAGGGGTGGCTGCGGGGCTGCGCTGGGGCCACCGGCTCTAGCGGCACTCCCGGGGCGGCACTGCCCGGCCCGGCCCCGCCGGGACACAGCAGGGCACGGTGTGTGCGGAGCCTGCCGAGCCCCGTCCGCCTCGCTGCCGGAGCCGTTCGCTGCCTGACGGGCCCCGCTCCGCACGAGGGCTGCGCTGAGGCTGCCGGGCCGCAGCTGGCGACAGGCCGGGGAGCTGGGGCAGAAAGAGCTCAGCCCCAAACCGCCCGGACCCCTCACAGCCCCAGCCCTCGGCTCAACAAGGGGGCTCAGCCCCGCAGGTGCGATGGGGGTTCGGTGCGACCGGGACCGGGCACTCGGCAGCGGGGCTGGGCCGGGCTTTGGGGCCGGGCTTTGGGGCCGGGCTTCGGGACCGGGCTTTGGGGCCGGGCTTTGGGGCTGGGCCGGGCTTTGGGGCCGGGCTTTGGGGCCGGGTTTTGGGGCCGGGCCGGGCTTTGGGGCCGGGCCGGGCTTTGGGGCCGGGCCGGGCTTTGGGGCCGGGCTTTGGGGCCGAGCCTTGGGGCCGGGCCGGGTTTTGGGGCCGGGCTTTAGGGCCGGGCTTTGGGGCCGGGCTTTGGGGCCGGGCTTTGGGGTCGGGCCGGGCTTTGGGGCCGGGCCGGGCTTTGGGGCCGGGCCGGGCCGCTGTCCGCGCGCGCTCCCACAGCGCCCTCTGGCGGCGCCGGGAGGAGCGGCCCCGGCCCGGCTGCGGGGCTGCCGCGCGTGTCCGGCCCCGCGTCCCCGTGTCCCCACCTGCGGGGCTGTCTCTGTTGGGAGTTATGTGTCTCTTGGAAAATCCAGGTGACTTGAAGGCTTAACTCACATGTCCCTGCTCCCAAGCCCTGTGCAAGCCAGTGGCAGCAGCTGATCCCCTGGAAGCATCTCCCGTGTCTCACCAGGTGCAGTTTAGGATGTAGTGAATTTTTAAACTTGATCCTGCAGACCTTTCAAGTTCTCTCTCCTCCTGAGACTCTTCAGTCCATGTTTTTCTTCCATATCCACTGCAATGTCTGCCTGTGGTTTATGTCGTCGGATTCCCGCTGCCCTCGTGAATCTGCCATGTGGGAGCTGGATGATGTGAATGAGTTCTTTGGGTTTTTCCTGTTCTTATTTGGTAAACTTGGGTTCATGTTCTGGGAAACTCATCCCAGTGCTCCACACAGTCTGTGGATATAAATCTGCTCTGAACTCATGCCTACTGCCAACATTTTTCAAACCAGATACTGAACAAGAGAGGGTTTTAGTTAACATAAACCAGAGGCAATTTATGATGACAAAGTATTGCAAGATGTGTGAGGGAAGAGACAAGCTGCTGAAATGTTTGGCTAAAGTGAAGTGAAGAAGTGGAATGTTTTTCTTTGTTCAGTGGCGTCCCCAAGGCCGCTCGGGCAGGGTGAGGAGGCTGCACATCCCCAGCTGCCTCTGCTGGTGCTTTGGGAGCAGGATGGAGACCAACTCTGCCCCGCAGCCCTTGGCAGGGCGTGCTGGGTACAGCTGCTGTTTTGTTGCTGGCTTTGGGGGTTTGTTCTCTTTTCCTTTAAGATACCTTGAGAATGGATGTTTCTCCCGAGGTGTATCGAGCAGTGCAGAGCCCTCAGAGTGGCTGCTGCTCGGGCAGGCTGTGCAGACACACCGAGCCCTGCTTTCCTGGCTGCTTTCCACTGGCCAAGGACAATTGTTTCTCCTGCTGGGACTTGAGGGAGTTGGACTTGGAGACGGACTTGGTGGGGACGATCGCTGAGGAGCCCAGGCTCTGAGGGGAGCTCAGCTCTCAGACATCACAGGGTTTGAGATTAGCGTGGTCTAACGCACAGAGGTATTTAAAAGGGCTCTGCCGTTTTAGAGAAGTGGAGCAGTGTGGGGGTTAACGGGGAATCTCGGCTGTTCCAGGTGGGCATTAGCCTTTCCCTCTCTCCCCTGGCACTGCTGGGACGGGCTGTGGCTGCCCCAGGGGCTCTGCCCGTCCCTCCAGCTCCGGGCTTCATGTCCCAGCTGCGGAGCCTGGCCTGGGCAAACCTGCTGCAAGCTGGCTGCAGCAAGACTTCATGTCCTCACCCGAATTTTGGCTTCTGTTTGCATGCAGGGGAGAAGGGAGCGTCTCTGGAAAGTTCCATCTGAAAAGCCAGAGCAGCAAAGCAGCTGGGAGACCCTTCAACATCCACTGCTCAGGGCTGGGGGTCCTGCTGCACTGTCCTTGCCTGGGCCAGACCCAGACCCCACAAACCAGCTGGGGCTCTCCACCGAGCCGGAGATCTGGGAAAGGAGCGAGAGGGTGCTTGCCTGCAGGCTTATTAGCAAGAAAGCAATTAAACCCTTAAAAGAAACCGTCTGCACACTGGCTGTCCACCTTCATAACATCCCTGTTTGCTGGGGAGAACCTGTCTGAACTGGTGCTGGGGCAGGCTGGTTCTGCATCGCATTGGCTGTCCAGCTCTTCATTCGCTTCTGTTTAACCTCAGCAAATGCTTCTTCCCTGTGCTGCACAGGGGATGAAAACACATCACAAGGCATTCCTTGCTTATTTGCAGTCCTGAGGTTTGCTGGGTGTGATCTAGAGAGAGATAACAGCTGCTTTATTCTTTCTGATACATGACCAAGTCAGCTTGTTTCCAACATGAATGATTAAAAACCCACCTGCATTTGTAATGACCATATTCTAATTAAAAAGCAACCCCCTCTTCAAAAATTTGGGCAGCTATAGTGGCATTGTGCTAACCAAAAATTAATTAATTATTTATATGAAATGTTCTGGTCTTTAAATTACTTGGGTTTAATGTACTGCAAAGGCGCTTGTATCAATAACAGGGCTATTTTGCTTCCACTTAATCATCACAATTTTATTTATTTATTTATCACCAAGAACAAAAATACCCAAGCTGGTCCATCTGATACTTTGCTGCACCGCTGATGGGCTGCTTTTCCTCCAGCCTTACATTGCAGCAGCTGTGGTCTTGCCGTCAAGAGGTTCTTTCACAGCCCCCTGAAGGCCTTGGTGCCATGTGTGAGCCAGGATGGGGCTTTGTCACCACGTGGTGTTGTCACCCACCCATGGGCCGCTCTGTGGGCTCTGCTCACTCCAGCTGCTCACCTCTGAATAGCTCTGGGTCCTCTCAGGTGTTATTTTTAGGGTAATGTAGGCCTGGTGTTCTTCTGGCTTCTCCCGTTTCTCTCGAGTTCCCCTCAGCCATGGCAGCAGTTCAAGGTGAGTTGGGAGTGACTGAAGCAGAGGACATGCTGCACAGCTGATGTGTGGGTGTAGCTGGATGATGCAGCGGTTCTGGGCTGGTGCTCCTCTTCTGCCTCTTTTGGTTACCAGCAACTCTTCATTTTCTCTTTTTTTCAATTATCAATTTTTTTTTTAAATATTTGCCATTCAAATCAGTTGGGATTCAAGCTGCCCTGCTGCTCAGCAGCCACCCCATGGGGACTGACTGGCATGTTGGTGTGAATGTGCTGTTAATTCCAGAACAGGCAAGAGAGTTTAGCAGCAGCAGCTTTGGAAATGAGGAACTGATGGGCTGCAGGAAGGTGTTGTTGCATAACTGCCATTTCTAAGAGGGAGGTCAACAGACTAATAACAGGATTTGCTAGTTAGAGGTAAAGGAGAATCCCTGAGAAGAAGTGGAGCAGAGACCCCTTGAGTGCTGCTGCTGGGACACTGAGCTCCCAGGCTGGTGTGGCCAGGCTGAGAACTGCTGAGTGTGTGACATGAGGTGGGCCCAGGGGACCCTGAAAACCCTCTGAAACACCAGCCCTAATTCTGGTCACTGCAACCAAGATGACTCCTGCTGCTCCAGGTGGCTGCTGGGGTGTGTAACTGCAATGCACACGTGAGGTTCTCACAGAACAGCCACAGCGTGGCAGGAAGGGAGATGGAGGTGTACCCTAATCCATCCTCCTGTACCAAGCCTGGATCAATATGTCTAGACCATCCTGACAGGTGCTTATAAGGATCATTTTCTTGAAAGGCCAGTGATGTCTCCACTCCCTATTCTCCTTGCACACGCTACCCCAGGACTTTATCTGTTTTTCCCCACAGTCATCCTAATGCTCCCATCCTGCTATATTTTGTCCAGTTCCCAGCAGAGAAGGAACACAAACCATTGCTCTCTTCTACAGAAGCCTTCTGTTTCCATGAGGTGACCGTTTTCCTCCATCTCTCCTCAGAGGCTGTTTTCTACATCTCTGGTCACTCCTTTTGCTGCCCTCTGCTCTCTCTCAGCGGGGCCTGACGTCCTTGATGAGCAGTGCCCAAACTTGGATACAGGACTTCAGCTGAGGCTGTGGTAGCAGGGCATGTGTCTCACACACAGCTTTTCTGTTTATGAATTCCAGCATGATAGCTGCAAAAAAAAAGCAAACAATGTCCTGGTAGCCCTTGAGATTTGGCCACGGTGGAGATGAGGACCATATAAGTACATAGATGGATGTGTGGATGAAATGCAGACTTTCAGCAGTCAGACAAAGGAAACCGAGCTTGGGGAAGCAGCCCCCGCTGGCTGCTGGTGTTTGTGAGGGTCTGTCCTGCTGAGCAGCGGGAGGAGGGTCATTCCCAGCCCGCAGGACACTCCCCAGGACACACAGCAGCCCTGTGACCGACCCTGGGGACACAGCACTGGGTGTGCCACGCTGGGGGCTCCCAGTGCCTGCGGGCCCCAGGAGCTGAGAGGGTCTGAGCCTTTCTGCTGCTGGAGCTGGGCTGCGGTGCCTGCAGGCCCAGGCGGGCATGAAAGCCGTTCTCATTTGCTCTCCGTTCCCGAAGGAACAGGCTCTCTGTGCGGAGATGAGCTGCACATTCCCCCTCCCCTGCAGCCCAGGCGATAGCAGGAGGCTCTGCGTGATGCAGAGTTGGGCTCTGCAGAGGATGGCGGGGAGGCGTCGGAGGAGCCCGCGGTGGTGGCTGGAATTCCTGTTGCCATATCAACCCAGCGCAGCCTTAAATATAGCGCCGGTTTCACCCCGGACCCGCTCGGTCCTTCCCTTCCCTCCGCGGAGCAGAGCAGAGCGAGCGGCTGTGTGTGCTCTGCTCGCTGCAGAGCCCCGCCGGGCAGAGCTGGGGCACCGGCAGCCGCGGCTGGGCTGGGGTGTGTGCTGCCCCGGCCCTGGGGGCTCTGCTCCGTTCCAGCTCGGGAGTGGGGGGCCCGAACTCTGCTTTGGCCCCGCCGACATCCCGGGCAGGCGGGGAGGAAAGGAGAGATCCCCTGGAGGAGTGGAAAACATTTCACTGCTGGAGCAGCTGTGCCGGGGGGTGGGAGGGTACCGAGTGCAGCGGGCACAGCGCAGCTCTCCTGGCAGGGATGGTCCCAAATCCAGCCCAGGGATGGTCCCGAATCCAGGCCAGGGACGGTCCCAAATCCAGCCCGGGGATGGTCCCAAATCCAGCCCAGGGACGGTCCCAAATCCAGCCCAGGGACGGTCCCAAATCCAGGCAAGGGACAGTCCCGAATCCAGCCCAGGGATGGTCCCAAATCCAGCCCGGGGATGGTCCCGAATCCAGCCCGGGGATGGTCCCAAATCCAGGCAAGGGACAGTCCCGAATCCAGCCCAGGGACAGTCCCAAATCCAGCCCGGGGACGGTCCCAAATCCAGCCCAGAGATGGTCCTGAATCCAGCCCAGGGATGGTCCCAAATCCAGCCCAGGGATGGTCCCAAATCCAGCCCGGGGACGGTCCCAAATCCAGGCCAGGGATGGTCCCTAATCGAGTTGATGTCCCTCAGCCTGAGAGAAAGGTCCTCACATGGAAAATTTACCGTGTGCCTTTGGTATCTCCAGTGTGTGATTACACTGCAAAACCATCTGTTATGTTTGTGTTTCTTGCCCAGCAAATTGTGTAGATGCTTTTAGGAGTTTTTGTTTATCTATTTAATTAAAAATTGGGTGCTATACCATGGATCAGGAAAAACCCTAAACTGCAGGGATTATTTATTGTTGCAATACAGTGGGAGATCTCCCAGAATCCTGGCTCTACTCTGTTGGTTTCATTAGGGTGGTGTAGTTGAAGTAATTTCACTCTGTTAGTTTGTAAGAAGGATACTTGGATTGCAAGACAAAACTGCTGGTTGGTATGAAATGCTAAAATTAAGGTTTTCTCATAAAATCCTAATTCCTCTCCCTTGTTAATCTACAGAGAAGTGCAACCGGCAAATGTCAGAGGAAACCCTTTTTCTTTACCATCTCCAATAGCATCTTATCCCTCTCAATATTGTGCAATTTTCTCCTGGTTGAGTCATTGAAAGTAGCTAACTTTCCTGAAATGGCCTTTCATTCCTTCTAGAGACCAACAAATGGTGGAAAATTCCAACCTGAGCTTTTTTAGCTTTGGCAAAGGTACAAGTAACTGAATATGGAACAACCTGGGCAGGTCAGGCAGGTGTCCCCCAGCACAGCAATAGGAGGCAGCTCTCCTGCACCGACTCCTTTATCCCCTCAGAGGCATTTTCCGTCTGTTGACCTCTTCTGAACTAGATTTGAAAGACATTAGGTCATAAATCTTGGGGTTTAAGAAGCAAAGATACCACTTTGGGATATCACAGCCCAAAACAGGACATCAGGGTTCAATATCAATTGAACATTGAGTAAAACAGCAAGGACTTGCTTTCCATCACCTAGCTGTCATCTTCCACCTCCCTCTTTCTTGAGAATTTCACTTTTTAACCCAACCAACGCACTGACCGGTGCATTGGGGTGATGAATTGGTAGAAGTTGTACTCCAGCCCACCCTTGTTCTATCAGTTTTGTACCTGTGGGATTGCAGCTGTGAGGCTGTGTCTGAGGTCTGGGGGGCTGTGTGTGCTCTGCAGCCATTCCCAGGAGCTGAGCACCGGGGCTCATCCTGGAGATGTGTTCCAAGGGAGCACGACTGTCAGAATCTAAAGGGATTGCAATGGATCCATTCCAGTGCCCCAGAGGCACGAGGGCCGGGGGTCCCTGGGTGTGCTGATGGGTGTGGAGGTGTCTCCTGCAGGGCTGCAAGGTTCCTCTCCTGTGCCTGCAGCTCTCCAGCGCTCAGTGCTGACACGGCTGCTGCTCTTTGAGAGAGCGGGGCTCCTTCAATCACTGAATTCAACCCTGCAAACTGTGACCCGGCTATAGGATTTGTTCCTATCTACAAAGTCACCCCCTAAATGTACTTTAGTCCATCTTAGGCCTGGAGCATCACATTTCTCCTGATTAAGCAAATGATTGGGAGGTTTGGTTTCAAATTGCACTGCAAAGACTTGTAAAGCAAACCACTGAAGTTCCTGGGTGGCTCCCCAGACAATGCTGATTGTTTGTTCTTGTTCCCATCCTAATTAAACTTTTTTCCCACAGGGAAACTCTAGTTTTAGTCAATTTTTTTTTTTTTTTTTTGCAAAATTGAAGTGTTCATTTTTGGTTTACTCAATTGAAATCCACAAAGACAGATGGTTTAAGAACAGATACTGAGAGCTGTTCACGTTGTTGAGTCTGACTTTCAACGATGCATCTTCATTGAATTCCCTTGTCTGCAGGAGTTCTGGGGGCTATTAGCTGCTTCAAATAGAAAAGCAGCTCCCGGGGCCATGGGCATTCACTCCCAGAGGTGGCACATTCCCTGAAGCTGCAGCCTGAGATTCACCCGGCCCACATCAGCCTCCACACTGCTGCCATCCATCTCCCTTCCTCCTGCCCTCTGGAAGTGGGAACGGTTTCTGCAGCCACGTGGAGCACCCCAAAAGTCAATTCACATTCTATCAGCACTTCTACTGAAGAAAGCTGGAAAGCACCCCATCAGCTTGATTCTCACCTCGATGTGCAGTTCTCATGAAAGCTTCTCCCACAGTGGCAACAACCTCTGTCAGTGGTAACAGGGTCAAAGCAAACAATCTTGGTAGCAATCACTAATGGACATCTCTTCAGATTTAAAGTACATTTAGCTGCTCATTCATCCCCCATCCCATGGCACCCATCTCAGGCTGAAAGGGAATATTATGGTACTTTCTTCCCAGGAACCACGTGAGATTGCTCTCTGACTGCATATCCACTTTTAGGATCCACATATGCAAGAGCAGAGCAATTCTTGTTCTCATTATCCTCAGGAAACTCTCTGCGCTCCAGGACATTCAACTGATGGCATTTTTCCAGCGTCAGACCACGAAGCAGATTCTGTCTGTGCTGAGTTCAGTGTTTGCTTTGCCTCTAAGGCTGAGCCCTCAGCCTGTGTTTGTTAAAGGGGAGCTGGGCAGACGACAGGCCAGGGGTGGAAGTCAGAGGGGTGTGGGACAGGAGTCAATCCCAGCAGGAACATGTTCAGGTCACGGCTACCTTATTGCCACCTCCCCACCTCAGGGAGTTCGTTCCCAAGTTCAGGTGGAAGCTCTTCGGGGAGGGGCCCTGACTCCTCTTGCCCTGCTGTGAATACTGTGAGAGCAGGCAGTGCCCCTGCCGAGGAATTCCTGGGAATGCTGCTGCCTCCAGGTCCTGGACCCTGGCTCCCCCAAGCATTTGGCCTACATTGTTGAGAGGTAGGAGAAAATTTCTCAGATCCTTTTGCAAGTTCCCAAGCAGATGGGTGTCAGGGACAAATGGACCCACTGGGGGTTTTGCATTCCTCAACCAGCAGAAATGTGTCTATTTTTCATTCTCGAATCAATTGTATTGGGTCTCACACCTGATGTGAACTAGACACAGCCAGGAGATGATGTTTTACACACCTTAGGGAATAGGCTGGGGCGTCCATGGCTTCCCGTGCCCCTCAGAGTCATCCTCATTGAGAGAGAGGGAAGGTGGGTCTGACAGAGCCATCCTGGGAAGAGGAGCCAGGGGCCAGTGCCTGTGGCCAGTGAGCACAGACAGGGCTGAACAGCCACGGGAGGAGATGCACGTCCTGGGAAAGGCAGAGAGCTGACCACGGGGGACGGCTGCCAGTGCGCCTTGTGGGACCCCAACCAGAGTCTGCTCCGGTACCCGATGTGTGCACGGGCACCTTCCCTGCCCTCCTCCAGCGCAGTGCCAGCTGAGCAGGGCTGCAGCTCTGCCAGCCCCTCCTCGGGCAGCAGCAGGGAGGGAAGCCAGCCTGGAACGAGGGCGTTTGGGGTGCCCCCGGGACTTCAAAATGCATCCAGAAAGTTTACATAAGCTGAAAACTTCAACTCTTTATCTTTCCTTAAGGTTCATTTTTGGATCATATTTTGCTGCCTGCTTCCAGTGTTTCCCCCTGGTATTCCAGTATTTCCATGCTCCTGGGCTTGCAGTAGCACAAGCACTATCTATCTCAGTTCTTTTTGCACCTTTCAACACTTGTTATGGATCTCTGCCAAGGAACCTGATAATTTTTTCCCATTTAAGGGAAAGAATTTTGGGCTATAAAAGAAAATCTTCATTGTACCTAAAGTGTTTCCAGTCTGGAAAGAAAACCCCTGGAAACTGAGGGAAGTCTTAAAGGGACATAATAGGAAACACTCTGCAACAGAGGCAGTTTATTGTGCGTGATTGCCTTTCCCACTCCCAAGACAAGTACAAGGCCCTCGGGCTGCAAGAACACTGTGGGTTATTGTTACCTCTTGGAGCTCGTTTCAGAACGTGAAACTCAGCAGTGAGGAACCAGCCAAAACTCGGGGGCCACCAAAGCTGCTGCTCCCCTCTCTGGGACCCCCTGTCCCACACGCCACGGCTGTGCCGGGGCTGGGCCCTGCTTTGCAGTCAGGCCAGGAGCTTCCTTTTCTCACAGCCCCTTGTCTTCCTGTCAGCAGTGAAGGAGGTAATCCAGCCTTCCCTCTTGCCTCACAGGATGGACAGGAAGATGCCGGACCCTCACACGGCACAGGGCTTTGGGAAGATGTGATGCTTTTCCTTGTGCAGGCAGAGGAGTCACTGCAGATCAGCAGAGGGACATTTATTTCCACATTTAGGCTCAGCCTGTTTCCCTCTCATGTTTAGCTCAACAAACACTGCTTTACAGACCTGCTCTGCCTGGCAGTGAAATCCAGATATGTCTGTGCCACTGAATGCAAGCCCAGGAGAACACATCTTTGCTGTGCCCTGCATATTTCCTCTGTTGTACTCGGGGTTTAAGGTGTTTCCTTGTCAATAACTGCTGTAATACCCGGAGAGAAACGGGGCTTGCACAAACTGCATCCAAACATTTGGCTGGCTCCATAGGCTGGGGAAATAACAAACCATAAATTAAATTTGCAAAGCTCACAGTACAAAAATATCAATTGAAATGTGTACCCAAACCAAGAGTGGGTGAAATAACCTTGGAGAAGAGCGAGAGGGATGCACATTTCTGCATCTTCAGGCCTGCACTGCCCCTCTCTGACAAACTCTTTGTGTGGGACAAGAAATGCTGCAGGGAACAGATGTCCTGGGGGTGGAAACATCCTCTTCTCTCCCCAGACTCGTGGATCACCCCAGGCAGAGCCAGCTGGAGGGACTGCCCTGAGCAGGGCTCCCTCTCCCAGCTTCCCCGGTACCATTTTCAGCACTGGCCAGCAGAGCAGTGTGGAAGGGGGGCTCCCAGCCCTGGGGGAGCCTGTGCTGCCCCACTGCCCCTGCTCGTGCCCCACTGCCCCTGCTCGTGCCCCACTGCCCCTGCTCGTGCCCCACTGTCCCTGCTCGTGCCCCATTGCCCCTGCTCGTGCCCCACTGCCCCTGTTTGTGCCCCACTGCCCCTGCTCGTGTCATTTCCCCTTCCAGCATCACGGGGGAGAAAATGTGCCCAGGAGGTCAGTGCTGACAGACCCTTGCTCTGCTACGGCAGCTGCCAGCTGAAGTTTCAGAGCATTTTATAATCATTAACAGATTGAGCTTCCTAGCCCTGATCAGGGGTTTCATCTCTGTTGTAAGAGGAGTAAAGCCAGATGTGGAGGTGAAATGATGACAAAGCAACAGGAAAGCTGAAGTGCTTTCAATATTGTCCTAATGTCTGTCCTGTATTAGAATATTCATGGGGCAGGAGGAGCTACTTCACTGGAGGGGCCCTGGGCTGGGATTAAGCTGGTCAACAGGTTTTATTCCCAATTCTTCCTTCCAACCCTTTCTGGGTGATCTTGTTTTTCTATATCTTTATTTCCTCTTCTCCAAAAGGAGGGTAGTGACCAAGTCCTTGTAAGAAATTCCTACATGTACATGTGATATACAGTTGTGTGAAGTACTGGGCAAAAGCACTGTTAGGGATTTCAGAAGGCAACCTTTCAGGAAGATGTAGGCATTCAAACACCAGATATAATAGCCTAGCACTGACATTGGGAACACTGGGCATCAGGAGCCAGGCATGGGCAGGAGAAGCATAGAAAATGGGGGGAAGCAGCACTGGGGGTCATTTTTCCTAATTAATCACATAAATTCAGACAGCTGGCTCCAATTTCAGGAATGTCACTAGAGTCCAGGAGCCACAAGCAATCAAGGCAAGACAAGGCCACAGCTGTGTACCCCAGGTACACCAGTCCAAACAGGTGAACATATTAAGTGATGATAATATTTGGTGGTAATAGAGCTCCAGGCTGCTGCTTAGGGCCATTTTCCCTGGTGGGAGTGAAGGAAGGAGGCAAGAGGGACAGCCTGGCAGAGGAACGCTTTGGTTGCCGTGTTTTTGCCTGGAACGTCGACGTTTTCTCTTTTTCTGCTGTGTTTTCAGGTTAGTAAATGCTGCTTTACGTTACGTTTGTAGCCCTAATCGGCAGCAGAGCTCCACTGCTATTCCTCCTATCTGTCTCTGCAAATATCGGCAAGCAGCGTTGCGGGCTCGTTCCCCCGCCGAGGGGCAGCCGGGGTGGGGGCGAGGGCCCGTTTCGCCCTCACACCGGGGGGATGAGCACCCTCCGTGAGCTCCGCCGCTCCCGGCTCGGCTCGGCCCTGCCGGGCTGCCCGGCGCTGCGGCTCCGGCTGTGCTGCGGCTCCGGGAGCTGCCGGAGCGGGGCACGGGGCCGGCGGAGCGGGGCACGGGCCGGCGGAGCGGGACACGGGGCGGCGGAGCGGGGCACGGGCCGGCGGAGCGGGGAACGGGGCGGCGGAGCGGGGCACGGGGAGCTGCCGGAGCGCGGCAGGGGCCAGCGGAGCGGGGCAGGGGGAGCTGCCGGAGCGGGGAACGGGGCGGAGGAGCGGGGAACGGGGCGGCGGAGCGGGGAACGGGCCGGCGGAGCGGGGCGGCCCCGCGCTGCTATGCCGGGCTCCGGCTCACGGTGGAGCTGCCCGGCCCCGGCCCCGACCCCTCGGCCCCGCACGGGACGGCCGCGCCGGAGCCCGGGCTGCACTTGTTGATCCATCTCCGCGGCGGGGAGCGCCGGAGCTTCGCTTCGTGCCTGCCGGGGGGCGGGCGCAGACGCGGCTCCGGCGCCGGCTGTGGGTAGGAGCGAGGAGCCGCAGCAGAGGGAAGGCCTCGGAAAGCTTCCTGCCGGAGGAGCCGGTTTACCTCGCTTCCCTTCCCCTCCCCCTGGGCTCCGCGGACAGCCGGGAGCGCCGCCGCCATCCCTCCGCCCCGAGGCTGCCCGCGGGGGGATGCGAGCGGGGCCGCCCCTGCCGCCCGCCCCGCCGCAGGATGTAGCCGCCCTCGGCCCCGCGCACCCCGCACCGCCTCGCCGGGAGCCCGCAGCAGGAGGAAGGTGAGGGCTGCGCTCGGCCCGGGCCACGGAGCCTCTCCCCGTGCGCGGCGGCCGGGGGCAGCGGCGGGGCTCCGCTTTGGGGCTGGGGGGACCCGGGGCGGCGGGGCCGGGGCCGAGCCCCGCGCTGTGCGGCTGTGCTCGGGGGAGCCGCTCCTGTCTGCGCCGGGGTTTCTCTTCGTGCCATCTTGTGTAAGCAACAGTGCTCGGGGCTGTCAGGACCCAGCGGGTTCCCTAAGACAGGCTCGGGGTTTTTTTCTGATTTCCGTTTTCGTTGCTTTCCCGGGTATGCAGAGGCCGCTGCGGGGGGCTTGGGGGGCGTCCCTGGGCAGCCCAGAGAGGGAATGCGCGTCGTTAGAGTGGCTGCAAATCCTCCTTTTTCCCTGCCCCGGCTCTTTCCCCGGGAAATCTCTAAGGCTGGAGTTACTAAAAGCCTGCGCATCTCCCCGCAGCCCACAGGGCCGGGCAGGGCGGGGGGCGCCCCTTGGGCCGCTGGGGCTGGGTCGGGGGGACACGCGGGGTCCGGCGGGGCCGGGGGCCCGGGACCGGCGCATCCCCGGCCGGCGGCCCGGCGCCTCTCGGGGCGCATCGCCGAGCGGTGCTCGGGGCAGCCCGGCACCCGGAGGGGCTCTCGGGGCCGGGCCCAGCTCCGCAGCCCTCCCGGGCGGGGGAGCCGCGGCCGCCGCCCGGGGGAGCTCGGCGGCAGCGGCGGCCGCACGTGGCGCGGGCCGGAGCGGAGCGGGGCCGGGCGCGGTTCAGCACCGGCGGGCGCGGTTCAGCACCGGCGGGCGGACAGCGCCACCGCCCCCCCGCCGGCGGGCGGGGACCCACGCCGGCCTCTCTTGCAGCTCCGGGGCATGGAGGGGAAGGAGAGGTGAGCAGCGCCGGCCCCGCGCCCTGCCCCGCGCCGCACCGAGCCGCGTCCAGCCCCAGCGGGACCAGCGATGCCGCTGGGCATGAATAAGCATGGATCTCGCTCTACTACCTCTCTGCCTCCGGACCCCACCGAGATCGTCAGGAGCAAGGCCTGCTCCCGGAGGGTCAAGCTCAACGTGGGGGGGCTGGCCCACGAGGTTCTCTGGCGCACCTTGGACAGGTTGCCGCGGACCAGGCTGGGTAAGCTCAGAGACTGCAACACGCACGACTCCCTCATGGAGATCTGTGATGACTACAACCTGGAGGAGAACGAGTACTTCTTCGACAGGCATCCCGGGGCATTCACCTCTATCTTGAACTTCTATCGCACTGGCAAGCTGCACATGATGGAGGAGATGTGCGCCTTGTCCTTCAGCCAGGAGCTGGACTACTGGGGGGTGGACGAGATCTACCTGGAGTCCTGCTGCCAGGCCCGCTACCACCAGAAGAAAGAGCAGATGAACGAGGAGCTGAAGAGAGAAGCAGAGACCCTGAGGGAAAGGGAAGGGGAGGAATTCGATAACACTTGCTGTGCTGAGAAAAGGAAAAAGCTCTGGGACCTCCTGGAGAAGCCCAACTCCTCGGTAGCGGCCAAGGTAAGCGTTCCATGTCTCTGTTGTCTGCTGGCTCGTGACTGGTGAAGCTTACCTGAGGTGCTGCCCTTGATTTAGTGTCTGGGCGCTTGTGGCTGGATGGATGCTGCGAGTGAAGGAGAGGAAGGCCTCTCATACACAAATGAATTTCAGTGGTTTTTTGGTGGTTTTTTTGGTAGCTTGGAAGGGATCTGGTTTGTGTCCCTGGGGCAGCCTGGGCTGCCCAGTGTGGGAGAAGCTCCTCTGAGCCAGTGCCCAAAGACTGCTGTGGCTGGACATTTTAGACTTGTCACCCACTGGCCTGTGTTGGTGCAGTTTGTAATAGAGATTTCTTTGGGCCTAAAACGTGTGAGACTTCTGCTGCTTAACCAAACTGGCTTTCAAAAAGCGACTTCTGCTTGAGCTCCTAGACCCAGGTGCAGTGAGGAAATAATGCCTTCCATTCCAAGGCTTAATTTAATTTTTTTTGTAGTGAAATATGTCTCTTAGTTATTTGTATCATGCACTCCTAGGCTGTGTGTCTGCTAAAGCTGGTGTTTGAATTTCCTCCTTTACCTGATTCCAGCCTTTAAGTCTTCCCTGTGCGAGTGACGCAGCTCTGTCAATAGCTGAAGTGCTGCTTACTCTGAAGTTGGTTCCAGTGGGCAAATCTACTTGAAGGCATTTTGAAGATAAGATCCATGTTGGGAGAAACCAATGTCAGAGTTGGCTCGGATAATTTAGCTGCCTCATGTTAGTCACATTTTCTTTAGTGAGGAAAATCTCTGTGAACACAGTGATTCAGTAACCATGGGGACAAAAGTGAAGGGGGAGAGGTTGAAAACTGTGGGATGAATAACTGAAAAGCATGAGAGACTGAGCAGTAGGGACCAAAACTTGAATTTTCTGTGTACCCACATCCTCACTGTATGGCAGAGAAGGCAGAAGAAGCTCTGGCTACCTCTGTAATGCACCTCCCTCTGTGCAAACATCTGCAAACGCAGACCTCGGCTCCATCCCTTGGAAGTCTGGCTTGGATGGGCTACTTGTGAAAACAGACTCCTTTACCTCTTTTTTTCTCTTCCCAAAATGCTGCACGTCATGAACCAAGAGCATGTATGAAACTTTGGGGAAGGGATTTCGTGAGGTATGGATTGGCTCAGCCCAGCACGGGAAGGGGAGGCATGGTCTGCCTGCTGAGCTCGTTATCACTTTTTAAATGTCAAGCAGAGCCCCGGAGTGCCTCTATCTCTCCAGTGGCACAGATGACACCGTGATGAACACATTAATAATTTATAAGGCTCCTTTGGCACAGTCCTGGAATCCTGAAACACAGGCCCCAGGCTTTGCTGTCTGTGGCACTGACTCAAAATCCATTAGAGACTGTTGATGTTCATGATTTATTGTATATGAGCAAGGGTCATTCTTGCCAAATAAGTGTCTTTTGTGATTTATAAATGAAATACTCTAGCTTCATTTTCTGAGAAAATTCTCGGAGTAAGTGCACCCGGCATTGCAGGCTCTGGATTAATTGAGAGGGAATGGTAATGCATCATTACCCTTAGCATTTAAAGCTGCCATTCTGCGCCTTCATTACTGCAATGAAAGTGATGCTGCGTGCTCTCAAATCCTCAACTATTCCAGCAGTTCCCAAACACAGGTTCCCACTCATCTCATGTGTTAGCAGGGCAAGCAGGCCTGATGAACAATTAGCTTAGCAGGCAGGGACAGCAGTTCTGCTAAGCCTATTCTTTATCCGATTTGCTCCCTGCTGGTGGATTGCCTTTCCCTCGTGCCAGAGAATGCCCTTAGCTTTGATCACCTTCCCGAGAATTCAATCCGCATTCAATAGGTTGGACTCGCCCTTCAGCTTCTGGTGGAAGGACACGGGCAGAGGGACTTGGAAGGACACGGGCAGAGGGACTTGGAAGGACACGGGCAGAGGGACTTGGAAGGACACGGGGAGAGGGACTTGGCCGCCTGGCCTGCTCTGCCCTGTCCGGCCGTGCCCGGGCCCCCTTGCAGGGTGTGTGCCAGGCTGAGCCCCTGGCTGGCAGCCCTGGCCATCCTTCCCCAGCTGCAGCTCTGCAGCGCTCGTGCAGAGGCCACGGGCCTCCGGAGCTTCTGTCCCCTCTCCTACAGCCAGACTCCCTCTGCTCTGCCCGGTCTGGGAGCTCAGACTGTTCCTGTGGAAAGGGAACAAAGTGAACTGCTGTGAGCTTTAATGTCACGCGAGGTCCTAAAACCGCTGAGGGAAACCTCAGCTACTCTTGTTTATTTTTGTTCTTCAGACTTGTTCCACTGAGTGCAAAGGGTTTTCCATGCAACAGATACAAGATACCTTTATGTTGTCTCTAAGAAGCCCAGAAAACGGGTACAGGTGCAGGTTCTCCCCCCAGCCCAAACCAGGGTCTTGGCTGTACTTTAACATTTTCTGCACAGCACCTCACCCCTCCATACCAGCTTACTCCTGGGTTATACTGGGACCTGTTAAACAGAGTTGGTTTTTATTTGCTTGGTTTTCAGGGATTTGGGTTTGCAGGTTTTTTTTTTTATTCTTGGGTGCTTTTTGTTGGTTTTGTTTTCTATGGGGTTTTTTTAATTATTTATTTAAATGGGACAATATGTGGCATACGCCAGGGTGTAAAACACCACTCAAATAAGAGAAGAAGAATCCCCCAGACCTTCATTTTTGTTGCTTTCTTATCCCCTGGAGATTTACCTGTATCTTCTGGTTACTCTCTCTGGCTTTTAAACCAACCACTGTGGCAAGCAGGGTCTTATTTATGTGTGAGGCTTTGCTGTGAGCCTTGGGCTGGGGTGCTCTGTGCTGCCCTGCACTCACTGCCCAGAGGGAAACCCCTGTGCACAGAGTGCAGCACTCCAGGGACTTGGCTGCTGTCAAATGAAAAAAGTATCAGGCAGTTATTAAATAAAAATCTGCATTTGTCTCCTCCTAACCTTAGCATATATTTTAAAGGCTCTGATTCTCCCATTTCCTGTGGATATTTGCCTGCATAGCCCTGAGAAACTTTCACTGCAGGTTTTGTGGATGCTTTCTCCTCTTCCTGCAATCACTGTTTTTGCATGTTCATGCTTATTTTTATCATTCTCCCAGTCTAGCTCAATAGTTCGGTGGTTGAGTCTTGGTTTTGTTTTCTAAATAGTATTCTTCATGTACTTTGGTGTGCTCACAACATCCATTTTTAACCACAGAGGACTCTGGTGCCCACTTCTGTCATGGTTTACTCTAGAAGCTGACGAGGTGCAGATGTTTTCTGGAGTAGCTCTTACACTTTGCTGCATGGCAGTTTTCCTTTCATCAGGAAAGAAAAGCAGCTCTCCAGAAGCCAGGCAGAGCTGCTGCTTTTCCTCGGGCGTAGTGTCCATGCCAGGGCAGTAGTGGTTAGCACAGCTCCAGCATTCTGGTTTGGGCTTTTAATCCTAATTGCTCCTTCCCTTGCCAAGGCTAAGCTTGGGCAGCTGGTTCCTGTCACCCTCAGCCCAGCTACCAGTCCTGGCTGGCCAAAGTCCCTTCTGAAGCTGCTGCTGCTTTCCACTAACCAAGGCTGGTTATGACCCACGGGTCCCTCACCTGCCTGGCCCCTGGGAGAGCCAGCCTAGCTGTAATTCCAGCTGGACTTCATGTGCTGTCCTTTAAAAATAGACTGCAGTTTCTTGAGCTCTCCAGTATAAACAAATTAGACCAGCTCAACATCTTAGATGAACGTCTACGGTTCTGGAAATTCTCCGATCACCTGGACCTTTCCAGCAGCTCTGCAAGAATATTGCCCTTTTTGCTTCTTAAGAGGAAAGTCTTTCTTTTCCTCCTATAGTCCTTACAAATGATTTCCCCGATCAATATTTGAGCAATTAGTGTTGCATGGGGTGTGGGGGGGAAGTCTGCTCGTCTTACAGACTCCTCTGCATGTGCTGGTTTCATCTATTTTTCTCTTGCTGTCCTGAAGGCTGAGAAAAACACGATGACATCACCCACTTTGCAAAAAGCTTCTCTGCATATCTGCATGTCAAGTAGGATGTGCACTTCCTTTCCTCCTCGCTGCCTGCACTTCCCACTTGTCCCTGTCCTGTTGGGAGCTCAGCTGCAGTGATCTCCCCCTTCTGACAGGCTATTTCTTATCCTTTCCCCTGCTCCTGCTATGCCTTTGCCAGTGCAATAATATCACATTTATCCCTGAAAACATGCAACTCCAATTCGGTAATCTCATTATGCATGCCTCTACATTCCTCGAACAGCTTTTCTCTGCTGCCCACTGCTCTCTGCTGCTAATCTCTGGATGCATTGCTCGGGGACTGGGGAGGATGCTCTGTAAGCTCTTCTCTTATTATTGTTGATAGTAGTGACAAAATAAGAATGATAAAAGCCTCTTGGAGATGCATTTGCTACATCTAGAGCGTTCTTCCCCCACATGGGCTTTCTATTCCTGGCCCTCCCTTATGGTGTGCAGTTTTCATTCATCTCTAAACCTGCCTGAATTTAGCATTTGGCAGAGGAAACCCCTCTCCCGAATCGCAGGGGTCACATCTCAGCCGTGCCCTGTCTGTCTCCAAGGGTCCCATCACAGGGCAGATGCTGACTTTGACTATTAAAGGCAGGTTGCCCATATTTTGCCTCCATCTGTAACTTTTTTTAGCGTAATGCAGCTACTGCCTTGGCTTTTTTGCTATATATAGGAAACTTTTTCCCTTCGTCCAAAATGAACTCATATCTTCAGAGAGCCTCAAAAGCAGAGCCTCATTCCAAAGCCTGTCCCCTGGGTTCAGGGATTTGCCACTTTGGTCTGTAGCTTAGTGCTGGGCTTCTAGCACAGCCCTGTCCTCTGGACACACCAGTGATTTCTGTTCTGGATCAATCTCTTTTCATCCTGCAGCTGCCTTCTGGGTCTTGTCCTTCCAGTGGACTTACCTTTCATCAGGGGAGCCCTAATTCCTGTGTTTAGTTCCCTGCAATGTCCTCTGTATCTGTCTCACCAGTGGGCCTGCCCGCAGTGTATTGCTGTGCTGCAGTTCCCAGAACTGCTCTCCATCACAGCCTCCCCAAATTCCCAGCGGGGGAGAAACCCCAGGCACGCCCCAGCAAATCTGCCAGCTTGGCAGCTGTGTCCTGTGGCTCTTTCCTGGCTCTGAGGGACTTGCTGGGAGTCCTGGCGTGCCTCCTGCAGGGGATGCATCTGCCAGCAGTGAGCTTGTTCCGAGCTCTCAGGTGGAACCTCACCTGCCCGAGGGGCTGCTCTCCCCAGAGCTGCTCTTTCAGCCCGTGGATCCAGGCAGGCTGATCCTGGCACTCCTTACTGAGGATGCCTTGGGTCCAGCTGTTTCCCATCCAAGCCTGCAGCTCTGTGGTCTCCAGAGAATTCTATCAAAGGAAAGTTAATTGCTGGGCCCTGTGTTTTGTTTGATGCACTTGCCATCCAGTCTGTGGAGTACCAGTGTGCATGCACACGTGTATGTTGGCACGCTGCTGGGTTTTTAACTTCTCAAACTCCCTGCTAGGGGAGCCTGGAGTGAGCCTGTGGTCCTGCCTGAGCATCCACATCCGTGAGAGCCTGCCTGCCTCTGGAGGAAGTGACAAGCTTACATGCTTGGGCTGAATTCCTTGGAGGACCAGTGCTATAGAAGTATAGTTGATGCTATTTTTAAAGCACCAGCTCTCATTTTTACCTTTGGAAAAAATATCTGAGAAATTAATTCCCCTTGCTGCTCAGTGTTCTCCTATCCTGTTCAGCTTGAGAGCAGACAGTTTGAGGTGCCAACATCACCAGTCAAAAAGTAGAAAATCTTGCAACAATGGAAAATTCCTGTTTTGTTCAGCTGTGACTGCAGAGGTTTAGTAGTAAAGGGATTCAGAAGAAAGGTGCTGGGCCCAGCCCCCAGGATGTGCTGGTGTGGTGTAATGTGCACTAAGTGCAGGTGTAGCTTTGGCAGGGACCTGTGGGAAGCACCTGTGGCCAGGCCCTGCCCTGTGCTGGCCACCACCCTGGCCAGAGCTGGCCCTGCAGAGCCACTCCAGAGCTCTGTGGAAAAATCCATCCTTCTCTTGACTCTCCTTACACAGTGGATAAATATCCTTGCCATCGCAGTCTTCCTTTTACCCATTTCTCCAATCACAATTTCCTTCTGATTCCTCACGATGTGAGTGCCCCCATGGAGAGGAATAACCCAATGTTACTTTTACAACATGAGCGTTGCTATTTGTCATTGCTAATGGCAAAATATTTATGTCAAGGAAAGTTCCCAGCTGATCACTCGGGGACTGTGTTTATTGTAAGAACTGTGATTTACTCTGTGGAGAGGCCTGGCAGCAGCAGCAGCACAATGGGGCTGCTGTTGGAGTGAGGCATTAACCCAAGCCTCTCTCAAGGAGCTCTGTGTCCATGCTGCCCTGTTGGGGCAGGTGAGGCTCAGATGCGATGAGAGGTGTGTGGTTTGGCTCCTGGACACTGGAGGCTCACTCCCTCCTGGGCAGGGCTGGTTTCTGGGGTTCCCCAGGGCTGGGGGCAGAGCTCTGGGGCCAAGGGGTGGATGGGCTCCAGGCACTGAGCAGCTGCTGGCAGCTCCCTGCCCACACCCCGCTGCCCAAGCTGCCTTGGCACCCCTGCCCTGAGCTCAGTCCCTGGGCAGCAGCCTCGTGTTTCTCTCTGGCATTCCCAGTTCCTCAGTACAGCAGCCATAAACCTCCCTGTGAGCTTCCCCCTGAGCTGGCCTGTCTCTGCTTTCTCCCCGCTGTCCTAGCTTCTCTTTCAGCCTCTCCTGTCTCCTACACACCTGGCACTGCTGAACGTGGTTACCAGCAGGCCCCGGTGAGGTCTTGTCATGATTTCTAATGAGAAATTGTACCCTTTATTGTGGGGACAGCCTGGAAGAGGGCTGAGGCGAGCACTGTGCCTTGGTGCCCGCCTATGGCCCCTCCCCAAGCACTAGATTCCCAAGCAGATTTATTTTCTAGGTCCCCAGTAACACCAGCAGCCCCAGCCCTGCTTCTGTGGAGGGTAAAACTCCCAGTGAATGTATTGGGAACAGATGAGTATTATAGTGTCTGTGCTCATCAAGCAAAGCTCTCAAAGTGCTTTGAAAAGATGGATTAGTGAAGGCCAGGACAAACCTGTGATATATGTATTATCCCCATCTTAAGGTGAGGAGGTGACCATGGCCCAAGGTCAGGGAGGAAGGCTGGGCAGGGCTGGGGGGTCCTGGCTGTCCAGTCTCCCACGGCACCAGGACTTTTTCCTGGTCTGGATGAGCTTCCCCTGGTCCCTGGCACTGCCCACCCCGAGATCTTACAGAGGGAAAGGGGCTGGCAGCTCATCCAAGGGGATGGAGAGAGAACAGCCCACTTGTTTAAGCAGAGGCATTCCCACTGGAATGAGCCCAGCCTGCACGGGAAATGTTGGAAACCTTTGTCAGGTCTGAGGCATGAGTGCTTACAGAGAAATAGCAGGTTTTCCTCTGCTGGATCCAAAAGCAGAAGGTCTGCACTGGGGTGTTCCCATGCAGCTCTGGCTCCAGGGAGGGGGTGCTGCTGAAGTGTTTTGAGCAGCAAGGGAGTGCAGATGTCAGACTAACACACAGAAAAACCTGTGGTGTGAAATGATCAAATAAGGCATAACGCAGAACTCCTGCACTGTACATTGATATGCATGCACATCCATTAAACCTGCCTGTCCATTTGGGGATTCCTTTTTACCAAACTGAACCTTCGTAAGGAAGTTGTTTATTTTCAATTAAGGGCTAATCTGTACAACCAGCTCTGCTGTGAGCACAGCAAATGCAGTGAGTGACCCAGGGGCTACTCAGCAGGAGTGGTGTCTCCTCAGACCGGGCATGGCTTGGGTGGCCTGGGAGCTCCTTCCAGCCTGGCCTTGAAGATGGGTTTGTATTTTTTGGTGTGTTCCCCCTTCCTCTATTCCCAAGTCTCTCCCAGTCCATTGTGATTCCTGTGAGGTTGTGATGGGGTTTGCAGTGATTCTGGTCCAGGGATGTGCACTGTTGGCCCAGGGGCTCTGGGTGATTTGTGCCCCTTCCCTGAGCTGCTGGCACTGCAGTGGGGGGACGGTGGCTTTAGCTCAGCACTCGGGCTCTTGGTTTGTGTTTGGGCAAGATAAATGAACAGCAAAGCCAAAACCAAGCACTGGTGATGTCCATCAGGTATCTGCGTAATCTGATAAAAAATCTGCATCCCTAATGAAAGCTGGTGAACAGCCAAAGCAAATTGAAGGAACAATTTATTTGAAAGTTCTTTTTTTCTGCTGTATATAATCAGTTACTGTTATTATGAGTTGAACTTACTCAATACTGTTTGGACTAGGATTTGTGCAGAGTCTCTGGCCAAAAGCACAGATTAGTTTTGTTTTATTTTATATAAGTCCATTTGCTCTTGCTCATTTTTGAACAAAATGGAGCTGTAAATCTCATTTGCAGTACATAAACAGCATAAGCACCAGAAATGCTCTCTCATTGGTACAGATAGGCAAAATGCTTCTAAAGCATGATGATGCTTACCAAATGTTCAGATTCAAAATTCCTTGTGGATATCTTTTTGCAGAATGAGGGGTTTTTTTTAAGAGAATAAATTGAAGGTGTGAGTAAGGAGGTCTGTTGCAGTGTCACCACTTGAAGCCTTTTGTAGGGGCAGGAACTACAGCAAGCACCCTTCCCATGGCAAGGAATCTTTTCCACATGCCAGCTGAGCTTTGCTGGGTGGTTCCATGGCACCCAATGGTAGCACAAACAGGAATGGAAACCTGTAGTGGCACCAGAGGCAGCAGCTGGGTCCCTGAGGCCCCTTCTGTGCCACCATGTCTCTCTTCTCCTGTCCTTCTCCGCAGTGCTGGGGTGTCTGTCCATCCCTGGCTGTCCCTGTCCATCCCAGGGCATCGTGTTTGTCCTCCCAGCTGCCCTGTCAGGCAGAGCAGTGGGATTGTCCTGCTTTATTGGAGAGGGTGCAGAGGTTTCTCAGGGCTGTGATGGAGAAAGGGGCAGAGCTGTAATTCACCCCTAATCTCTGGGCCCCCTTTCCCTGGAGCAGCTGGCTGCCAGCCCTAAGTGTTCAAGCAGCAGCTGGAATACATGAGAGCTGACCCCTCCTGTGGAGCTGCCCAGGAATCCGTCTGAGGTTGGCTTTCTTCGTATTTCTGGGAAGCAGGCTTGTGTCTGGCATGTTCTCAGCTCTGAAAAACTTGGTTCACACAGCTGTGATTCTTCTGTTTGTTTGAAAATGTCCATCTCTTGCTCTGCACACTTCATTGCTTCTGCAGCACATGCTTTTGCCAACCATAGTGACCACACATTAAACAAACTCTCTACTGCTTGTAATTGGTGCATTTGAGCACTTCCACTGTCAGCAACGTCTGCAACATCCTTGTACTTCTCCATAACTGGCTACTCTCAAAAACCATGGATTGCTCAAGTGTCTGGGCTGACGAGGAGTGGAACTCGCTTCCTCAGGCAGCGTTTGCTGCCTGCCTTCCTGGTGGAATAAGGAGCTTTCACTCCTGTTTACTTACTCATGAATTTTTGGGAAATCTGTCCTTCACAGCATAAAAGTTGAATATTTTTAGAAAATAAAAGGATAAAAAAAATCCAAGGAGCATTGTCTTCCCTCCTGTCAATGTGCCAGAAGTTTATTAATAATACATAATAATTATATGTTGCGTTTCCTAGCTGCTTTCATGTGAGGATCTAAAAGTGCTTCACAAACATTAATTAAGTAATCCTCATGCCTGCCTGGTGCAGTAACTCTTGCTATCAATCTGCTCTGGAATATGACAGTGCAGCAGAGACAGTAAATAAGAGGAGCTCCCAGAGGCAGGCAGGAGCACAGCTGGTGTGGAAAGGCAGAGCAGGCTGGAGCAGATGCCAGCACTCCCTGGGTGCACTTGGTGTGGCTCCAGCAGCTTCCCTGCCAGTGCATCGGTGCCGCTCCCGCCGAGCCCCGGGCCATTGGACACAGGCTGGACTCAGCAGAGAGGAGATTTCCTTGACCAGTGCAGAATTTTCTCTGCTGGCAAGAGGAAAGCTGTGACTGGCAGCAGATCCTGTGTCCTGTTGAGAGCAGCAGAGCTGGTGGCAGCAGCTTCTCTCTCGAGCTGCCTCAGCAATGGCATTGACTGATCTTTGCTCCTCTGTTTGTCACCCTGGGCAGGCAGGGTCCTCAAGGGGTCCCACAAAGGGTCTCCTCAGCCCTCAGCTGACCACCCAGGGGACCGTTGCAGGTTCCAGGGTGTCCCCACAGAATGGTGCTCCTTCTCTTCTGCTCACAAAGCTCCAGAAGTCCTGCACGGGTGGGCTGCAAAGCTCACCCCAGTGCTTTCCTCTCAGTCCTCGGCCTGAGCTGCAGATGTTGTCAAAGGGAGTTTTTGAGGGCCAAGAGCCTGGTGCATTCTTCATCCACCCAACAGACCCAGCACTGGGTGTGTGCTCTCACCCTTCCTGGCTCCAGGCTCCTGACTGTGGCTCAGCAGGACAGGGCACTCCTGGGCTGTCCTGAGCAGAGATATTTCCCCCAAATGTAAGATGTGCTGCATTCCAGAGCACATCAGGTATCGGAGTGCATTTTGATAATGGACATGTTTGTGCTCTCTCCGTCTGTGTTTACACACAATGTTATTCTATAGGTGTAACTTCAGACTTCCTGCAATCCCAGGGAATGGTCTCATTTAACATCTGCAGCCCTGGCCAGAGCTCCAGCACACTCCTGCTCAAATATCAGATTTTCATTGTGCTAGGCAAGTGCATCGGGTCTCAGCAGAGGGGTCTTTGGCCTCTCTTTTCTCTCTGCTGAACGCTGGGGCAGGTGCAATTGCATTATTTTTGCCCATTCATTAAGCTAAAGAACACATTTGATGAAGTTTCTGGCTACGAATGAATGGCCAGGAATGAAAGCCACTTGACTTAATAGTTATTTTTAAAGATGCTCTTAAGAGCTTCTGTAAAGTGGCTGTGAAATACATCTTAGTTTGCACTGTCTTCTGGAAAATTTGCTTCATGGTCCAGATAACTTGAGCATGGCGATGCCACTTCCAGGAGTTATAGATGTAATGAATTTAATCCATAAACTCTTTGTAGGAAGGTCTGTCGTTTTGTTCTGTGTTTATATAGCACTAAGTACAGCAGGGTCTTGGCTCAGCTCGTGTATGCTGCCCCAAAAGGAGTAATAAATACGTTTTAGGAGGAAGCAGAAGCTGCTGTGGAAAGGTGTGGGTGGGTCTCGCTCAGTGCCATTGGCAGGCTGGGCAATGGGGGGGACATGCCCCAGCACAGCTCAGAGCCCCCCGGGCTGGGTCTGGGTCCAGCAGGGCTCTGAGCTGGCCACTGGGGCAGGGAGGGGCACGCCAGGCACGGCTGCTCGGGCTGTCCCTGTGCCCCTGGCAGCCCAGCAGGGCACTGCTGGTCCTCTCCTGGTCTCGTCTGAGGGGGCTGTGCAAGGGCAGGGGGGCTGTACCCACAGCTGCTGTGATTTCACCTGCAAATCAGGAATATGTGAATGCGTCTTGACGTTTATACAAGCTGTTACGTACTCTGTGCGTGTAAAAGAGGATAATTGTGAGTTGTGTGAGGTGCAGTTGTGTGTGGAAATGGTCAGCAAATCAGAACCTTTCTGTTAGTAATCCATTATCCTGACTGAACTGAGTCTCTTCCTAAATTTATTCTTTCTTCCTTTCCCACCAGGTCCTTAGGCAGTTCATATCTTAGGCAGTTCATATCTTTGCTATCTAATCATCACTTATTGCCTATATTATCACCAACCTGTTGGAATAGTTATTTTCCTTAGCATTTGCCAGAGGAATAAGCCTGGCAAAGGCTCCTTCTTCCTACTCACAAAAATGATTTTTGCATTAAAAGTACATTGGAAGCCCCTGTTTAAAAGGCAGTTTCTTTCAGTAAAAGTCCCTCACGCTGACCTCCTTGCTGCTGTCTTTCCCAGGCTGTTTCTGATGAGTCCAGCAGCTCCATGGCTCTGCTCTGCTTTGCCCTCCCCAGAGTGAGAGGGGACAGCCTGTGGCAGTGCTGTGGCTGCTCTTGGCACATCTGGCTCATGGCTTTGCTCTGAGTTTCCTGCACCAACTCCAAGAGCGGAGTTTTAGTCTCTCGTGCCTCTGACCAACATCTGCAAAAATCTCTCTTTGCTTCTGAGAGATTGAAAATCTGTCTTTGCTTCTCCTGTCCCTGTCTGGTTGGACTGAAAGCCTTTGGGCACCACTGCTTTGCCCTGTACTTGCACATCAGAGCCCTGATTCAAGGGGCAAACCGAGCACAGCCTGTGTGCTCACTGCCCTGTGGTGCAGCACCACTCCTGCCCGTGCCCCCCAGAGGGAAAACGGGAAAACAAACCCAGCTGGGCTTGGCCAGCTGTCTGCTTTCTGATTCAGTATCCTCGGTGGTCAACAGCTCATGATCAATCTCAGATGTCACCTCTTTTCCTCTCAGGCTGTCCCTAAACTGTGGGGATGTGTGAATGCTTTAAGTAAAGCACCCATCCCTGTGCCAAAGAACAGAGCAACTGTGGCAACGCTCCAGCCTTTGCACCTGCTCTGCTTTGCTCTTTGTGTGAAGTGCTGCATAATTGTCTTCTTCATTAGCTGCCTGCTGAATTCTGCTTTGCGAGGGATTAAAAACTCCAATGAATATGGATTATTTCGAATGTTTTCCTTTGGGACACAGTACAGAATGGAGATTTTTGGAGCTATATGTTTGTGTAATAACAAGGGATGGAGGATGCCTTCCCCCACGCTTTCTCAAAGTTGCCTCTTCAGATTAAGTGTCAGAGCAGAGCCCCCTCTGTTCCCCTGGGGGCACAGGGCTCTGATCCAGCCCACCCTGCAGCTGGACCTGCCTGGAGGCAAATGAAACCCTTGCTGGGAGTGGGAAGCTTCAGCACACACATAAACTCAGTATTTGAGTGATCGCCTCAAAGTCAACAAGCCTTAAGCAGCTGCTTAACATTAAGTATGTAGCGGAGAAGGAGCATGTTATGGTGCAATTAAAGGATCCTTTCACTGAAATGGCCAGGAGCGTGTGCTGATGAGGCTTCTATAAAAATAGGGACATTTTCCTTCTCCAGTTAAAAATTTTGAGTGCTTCAGGTTAATGTGATATCTACGACATCCAAGAAGTCTACAGAGATTTGTTTCTGTGGAACAGATGTTTAACAATCCAAATTTTATTTAATGTTTCTGTCTGTTTGGGCACTTTCTCATCATCTGCTTTTTGTGCCTGTACTGTGATAGTGCTGGGCCCAGGAGCTGTGAGAAAAGCCTGACACAGGCAAGGAAACCTGGTTTTGTCTCCAATCCAGCGATCAGTCTGCCACCGCACATTCAGCTCAAGTCCTTCCCCCTCCCTGGTGAAAGCAACATTTGATTCTCTCTCCTCCTGGCACTGCAGAGCCATTGCAAGAGAGGGGGGTGAACTGCTTTGTGACCCCGCTGGGAAATGCCCTCCCAAAGCACACAGCAGGGCCCCTCTGGAAGCAGAAATCCACGTTCTTCCATCTCTGGCCAGGCTTCTCCCAGCACCGAGGGTGGGCGTCCCTGCAGGAGCTTGGCTAGCTGCACGTTCTCCCGGAGCTTGAGCAGGGCTGGGGGGTCCCAGGGAGTGCTGCAGCCATGGGCACAGCCAGGCCCTTCTCACCAGGTCATAAATCCCAGCCCTGAGCTGGCTGTGCAAAGGTACTCCTCCTCTCCAGGTGAGCAATCACATGGCCATAAAATTCAGTAATGTAAACAAGGCAGACGTGGTCAGAATCCTCTTTGGACAGATTTATAGCCTGACTATGGAGCAGCAACCTTGCCTGGGCTTTGTGCCACCAGCAATTAATATGCATCCTGGGCTCTGTTTTCCTTCTGGACACTGTCCTTCTGCGTGCTTGTGTGTTAGACTGCAAGCACGAGAGTCTGCTGTCTGCTGAGAGAGACTTTCCTGGGGAGGCTGTGCTGGAAAGCTCTGGCCCTGCAGACTGTGTGCAAGTGGGGGAGAGTGAATAGCCAAATCTGGGAGAGCAGCAGTTCCCCAGCACGTGTAAAAGCTCCAGGTGGCTGGCACTGGGTCTGTGTGCAGTGATCATCATGCAGACAGTCCGTGTTTGCTGCAGTTTCTGCCCACACTGAGATGAAGAGGTTGCTGGAGGAAGCACATCTGTTGACACTGAGCAGAGCTCTCCAGCTCCCTGCCCTGTCTGTGCTGTATTTCTGGGAGGCTGTGGTTGTGTTCAGCTGCAAATACCTGCACCAAAGCTTTGAACACAACACCCCTGCTGCTTATTTACTCCAGTCCAATTAATTCAGCCAAACATGTCCACGTAGGCTTCACTCAGTGAGTGCTTGCACGAGGTCTGTACGTCCCCCCAAAACTGACTGAAGCTGTGCTGGGCTTTGCTACGGGGATCTGTTCCAGGGAAGAGCTGGGTGTCTGCTGACACTGCTGGAGTCTGCAATGGCCCAGAGAAACCAAGGTGTCACATGGATTTGTCCCAAATAAACCCTCCTAGCAACAGTGGGGCCAGCAGGGTCCCGTGTGCCCCACACTGGCAGGAGACCAGCTGAGGGTGGATCACGTTGCCTCAGTATTTACCTCCTGCCCTGAAATGCTGGGTGAAGCCACCGTTTTATTTTCTTCCCTGGTGGCTTTTCTTGGAGCAGCATTGGTGTCCTTTGCTCTCCTCCTCGTCGGTGTTCCCCCCCAGAGGTGAGCACAGGAGGCACATCCCCTCCCAGCTGCCCACACTTGCCATTTTTCAGCCTTTGCTCTCGGGTCACCTCTCGGGCATTCATTTCAAAAACATTGAAGAGTAATGAAGGAATTAAAGAAAAGCACAGAGAGGGTAGAGAAACCGACCCATTTTATGGATCATTTCAGTGCCATTCCCAGCACTGTTATTTAGCACAGATTTTCAACTTGGGCCCTCACTCACATGTGAAATCCATTCTCATTATCACCCTTAGAGTAAATCCCTCCCTTTTCTCACAGTGCTTGTGTATGAGGGAGTTTGGACATTGTGAGCCCCCACCCTCTGTTGGTAGGGTCACAGTATAAAATCTGTCTTCAATTAATGACCAATGACCTCGAGCCATTCAAGACTATCTGGCAAGCGATGAGCAGAAGATGCTGGCACATTAAAATCTGTCACTGTCAGGATCTGAGTTTGCAGTGAGCCCTGTTGCATTGCTGGGTTGTTTGTCCTGTCATTAATGAGATTTCTCTGCCCTTTCTGTCTGGTTGGAAAACACAGTGCTGGGCAGCCAGCAATCCTAGAAACACAGTCCTTAACAACAAAATCGATGTGGCTTCCTTCGGCTCGCTGCTCGCTGTGCAGTTTTGTTCTTTCCCAGCAGCAAGTGGCTGCACCGCCTCGGTGGGTGAAGGGCTCAGTGGGCACTTGCTGGGCTCCCTGGGCAGCGTGGGGCTGGTGGGAGCCAGGGCTTGGCTTTCCTTCTGCAGCTGGCAGGGACTCCCCGGGTGCTGCTCTGTGTGTGTGGGACAGTTCCATCCTCAGCTCTGTGTTTGGAGCCATGGAGGCTGCACTGCAAAGGTCGTGTCTGTGACTGAGGCACTCACTAGGGCTGGATGAAAGTCTCATGTAGCAAAAGATTCTGTGCTCTGTGACCAGTGATGCCAGTTTTACAGCATCTCTAAAGGCCAAATTACTGCTTGGTAAAGAATCAGATTAGGTGAAAGGACCTGGTTTTCTGATTGATGACTTAAGCTGTATTGACCAAATGACATCCACTCTGAAAGGCTGGTTCCCATGGGATTGTCTAATACCTTCAGGGGGAAAAAAAGGAAATAAAAATAGGGGTTTTGGGTTCAGCAGTTGATGGTGTAGCAGCATTAATGCCAGGGCTTGTGTTCTGGTCAGGTTTGTACTTCCCCTGCTCCTTACAGAGCTCTCTGGTGGTTTGTGAGGTTTCAGGTGAGGTGGCGAGGGGCAGGTGGGCACTGGGATGCTCCGGAGGGCCGTGCCCACCAACAGCATTCCATCCATGCTGGCAAAGGCCTGAGGAAACTCTGCTCTGATGGTGCCTCCATGTCTTCATCCCCACAGGGCCTCCCCACAGTGCCAGCACTTCTGCAGTGCTTGAGCTGAGCCCTCAGCTTGGCTCTGTGCTGCAGGAAAAGCACCAAATTCTCTCCTTTCCCCGTGGCAGCTGAGCCCACCAGGGCTCCTCACCAGACTCCCAGTTCAGGGTCCTTGCATGGTCCCACACAGGCAGCAAGGCTTCTAAACTTTGGAAAGGTGCACGGAGTGTGGTGGCATGGCAATGGCAGGTTATTCGCTGCTTGAGGTGAGCAACGCACACTACATTCAAAATTACCAAACCAGTCTAAATATAGAGATAAGAGCAGGGTTGTAGTTAAGATTTCTGAGCAAGTGCTTCCCCCACTGCTGGGGGAAGGCTATAAAAGTGCTTAAACTGTCAAATTTGCTCTTTTTTGATTTGTTGAATGATAGAAGGAGGTTTGTGTGGAGTAAGGTGTTTATATTAGCAGCACTAACAACAGTGAAGGTCAAAGGTAACGTGTGGGATCCATCTTTAATGGAGACCAGCAGAATTCTAAAACTCTTCCCACTGCTCTCTTGTCTCCTTCCCATTATTAACACCCAGGGATGTTCCTGGGAAAGGAGTATTCTTAAAATGTCATACTCTCCTATAGGAGCAAACCCTTCCTGGGGCTCGCACCACTAAAGAGAGATTTGGAGTCATTGAGATGACAGAGCTAAAGGCTCCTGAACTTTTCCGAGCAGAGCTGTTCATTGACTGCAGGACAGGCGTGTGCAGAAGGATTAGCACTCAGTAAATCCATCACAGGAGTACCAAGATGTTATTTCTTGCATTTGGAATATCCTGAAATAGCTCACCACTGTGGCAATTTTGCATCATTGATGTACTCTCAGATGGATAATATGACTTTCTAGAAATGGATCAGATAAACTGAGCAGTTTTAAGAGTGTCTGCCTCTATTATTCATATATTTCCTTTCTTCAGTTTGGATTCCAGGAGAAATAATAATATTCTCTAGGGGCAGCATTCATTCATACGTTCACAACACAGCCCGGGTGCAAACACCAATAAAACACAAGGTTCTCAATGAGCAGCCTCAGGGGGCACGGCATCAGGCAGGTACTACCAGCACCTTAAAACAAAGTACACCTGGAACCAGATGCAGCTATTTACCAAAAGCTTCCAGAAAGCCAGCAGTAAAACTGTTTGTTTTTCCAGCACATGTTGTGCACTCACTGCTATTTCTCTAGATGGAAAAAGCAATCTGAGACACTAAAAATACACACCTTAGACCAACAGAGCTTAAAATGATGCCAAACAAACAGTAACTCAAGGAAATCTTCCTCATTACAGTTTTATCTTCCGGGAGAGGCATGAAAGGTTCTAGGGCAGGATTTTATGTCAAGGGGGCACTGGGCCGTGCTCTGGGGACGTCCCTTAGCAGAGAGGACAGCGGGGGACACAGCAGGACAGCTGCCCCCGGGAGCCCTTTGGGGCAATGTGAGCAGTGAAATCTGTCCTGGGAGATGAGCTGTGCTGCCAGGGCGTGCAGGGGAGGTGCAGCCTGTGCTCTCCCCTGGCTCTGCAGGGCACAGAGCTGGGCACGCAGCGTGGCAGCCCGGGGATGCTCCATGCCAGGGGTGCCAGGGAGGGCACAGGGGCTGGCTGTGTGGGGGACAGGCTGCAGAGAGGCTGTGAGGCAGGAGCCACGTTGCCTGTGGTCCTGGGGGCGCCTGGGGAGGGAGAAGGTCCCGTGGCAGCTGCGGGCTGTGAGGTGCAGCGGTGACACAGTCTGGCATTGTGTATAGAGCTGCAGAGTGGCTTTGAAGCAGCGGTGTTCCCTGTTTCAGACCCAGGGACAATGGAAAAAAGTCACTTTTCCTAAAATAGCTAGCATGTCAAAACCTAGATTTTATTTATTGCCCTTTCCAAAACCCATAAAAAGAAGAGCTTTTACAGAAGTAGCCGCTGCCTGGTGCTTGGCCCCGGGGGCTGGGGAAGCATGTGGGACCCAGCATGGCTGCTGCTGGTATCACTGGGAGCCAGACATGGGATCTGGGCCCTTCAGCATGGGCTTGTACATAATTCATTGCTGTGTTTTTTTAAAAAGACTTTTGCTCTGTCTTGTGTCAGCCACACGCCTCTGACTCAGTTGAACTGCTTATTCTTTCACGTAAGCTCTGCCCTTGTTCTGACAAAGGGTTTCTAGTGGTTCAGTTTTGTTACTAACAGCCTGTAGAAAGCTGTAGACGCAGACATTATTTTCCTGGTAATGCAGAATTTCACTGTGCTGGGGTATTTTTTCAGCCTGTCCATCAGACAGATAGAACAGGCTCCTTTTTTCTCCACTGTCAGATTTTTCAAAGGCTCTTCCAAAGCAGGTGCATAAATTAAAGCAAAATAGAAGTCAGAAGTCAGAGGAAAACTCTTAAGTCTGTACCCTGCTGAGAGGGATTATGGGGAGTGGAAAGTATGAGTCAGGCACGGCCACTGCTTGGAGCCAGAGCTAATGCGGCTCCCACGGCAGGGCAGGGTCCTCAGGAGGGGCAGCCTGCTCTGCTCTCCTCTCTAAAACCCATTTCTACTCCTGCAAATTCGATCACAGCTAAAAAAAAAAAAAAGGAAACATGTTGGTGAGATGTACTTATCCTTTGATCTTTCCCTAAAGTCTGGTTTCTTGGCCAGATTTCCAGGTATTTCAGTACTGGGAACGTGGCAGTGTTTAAACACTATTTTGGCAGTTCAGCCGGTGTGTGCTCTGGGATTTATCCTGGCTGCCCTTTATCTCCGCAGCCACACTTGCACATGGAGCTGAATTAAATGCCCAGGGCTAAAACTCTGCTGTGATGATTCCCTCCCTCGGTGTGACAGGGGTGCCCCACGGCAGGGAGGTGCTGCGCTGCTCTCCTGGGTGCCTCACGGACATGCTGGCTAATGTTCCTCCCCTTGCACAACACTGCACAAATATTGAGCTTTATAAATACTAACTGGGCAGATGAAGGTGCAGCGAGGCTGGAAGTCAGCTCTGGAGTGGCATTTATCTCCCTCAGTGCAGGGATGTGCGAGGGACATCTGGCACATCCCATACGGGCACCCATCCACACTCCCCGAACTGTGCAGCCACGACCTGAAATCAGAAATATTCCCCATGAAATTGGCCTTTTTCTGTTCTGCTCCCCTGCAATTTTTTTTCAGCCTTTTCCCATCAATGTGCAGTTTTCCCATTAGGAACCTGTGGGATCCCAGCATACAGAGCCTTGGGTTTCACAGCCCCTCATGAGTGGGAAGGGGGGAACATGACAGTGTTGTCCCCAAGCTGAGAGCGGGTGGGTTTGCTTTCCTACCAGCTCAGCTGAGGTCAAACCTGGTTCCTCAGTGGAGGGTGGATCTGGTTCCCTGTGTGCACTGGCCAGGGGAGGCCGAGTCCCCAGTGCAGGTGTGTTAGAAAACAGCTTGAACAGACTACTTGGCTAAAAGGTTCACTTTGGTCCCTACAGTGCTTGGAAGTTTTGTTTAGAAATGGGCATAATTATGGATAGGACAGCCTTGTTGAGCAGTGTCCTGGCCAGTCTGGAATTTTGGTTTCAGAACAGCTGTCTGTAGGTTTCCACAGCATCTCAGACTGTCTCTTACAGGCTTTTTCTGTCAGGCACAGATGCTGCCTGCAGTTGACACAGGTATGTGCAGCATCAGAAAAGTGCCAGCAGACTTGCTGAGTCCCAGATTTCCCTCGGAGCTGGACAGAGGAGGACCTTGATGCTCCATCCTTCAGCAGCACTGTCAGAGTCGGGGTCCACCTTGTAATATCCTCACTGAAAATTCAGGATCTGCAAGCCAAGTGCGCTGCTCATTGCTTGGCAAGAGAGCTGCAGACGGGGGGGTCATAGGGGCAATACCAGCTTGCTGCCGTCAGTCCAGACCTTTCATCCTTCCCAGCAAAGCAATCTGAAAGGGCAGAGAACCAAAATCCCGCAGTCTGTACTTCTGGAAATTTCTGAGGTTAACAAAGACTGTCCTCAGTCTCAACTTTGACGAGGACAGGTTTAATGGAAATGAAAAAACTACGCTTGTTTGTAGGGTTTCTCTTTTTACCCCAGGCAAACCCAGGAGATGGATTAAACTGAGGAATGCCTTGTTCTTCAGTTTATTCTCAAAATGTAACACACATCCAGAGGGATATAATTTTTCTGTTAAGTTTACCACGCTATCTTTGCTAGCTTCATTCCTGGTGATTCAGTTGTCACAATAAGAAGCTCAGCTGAGACACAAAGCACGGCAGCTCCGGCTCCGGGAGGCGTCGGGGCCGTGGGGCGCCCTGGCTCCCGTCACTGCCCGAGCGATGGCTCTGGGAGCACGCCTGGGCTCCAGCTCTGCTGTGGGCAGCCACACTGCCCAGCCCGAGCCCTTTGCATCCCCAGGGCTGCCCCGTCCCCTCCCGCGCTGCTGGCAGTGCCAGCGCCCAGCCCCGAGGGCTCAGCGCCCTTGGCAGGGCAGCCACGGCTCCTTCCTTGGGAGTGGAGCATCCGAGTCCAGGTACCCAAACCCAGGTGTCCCAGGTGTGAACCTGTGCGATAGCTCGTGTGACAGCTGCCTGCCTCCCTGGGAGCGGCAGTGACAGCGCTTCTGTCTGAGCTCTCGCCTTTCTCTCCCCTTTCCCTCCATCCTCCCCCACCTGCCTCTCCTTTATTTCCCCCTGCCCAGCCCAGGCCAGGCTCCCCGCTGCAGCAGAGGGGTTTGTGCCCGGCAGTTTTTGTCACTGACCGCAGTTCTGGCCTGCAGGTGCCAGGGCCTTACCCTGGGACCCTCTTTCCTTTTCCCTGCTCTCCTGTGCCAGCTGCGAGCGTTTCCAGCCCCGCTGTGTGCACGGCCTGTGCTGACTGATGCCAGCTCAGGGTCTGGCACAGCAGTGCCAGTGCTTGGGCAGCTGGAAAAAAATGCGTTCTTTGGTATGATTTTCAGTGGGACAGTCCAGCAGTTCGAGGTTATGATGCAAATACTTTTCTGCCAAGGCTTACATCAGCTCTGCTGAGCTCACACGTCAGAGCAGTTGCAATGGTCTCCTTCGTGCTGACTAACGCGATCATGAAGGCTGTGGCTGGTTCCACCTCTTCAGAGCTTGACTCACCAGCTTTGTTCAGAGCATCAGTTGCCAAATTTGAAGTTAGACTTTATGAATCATATTTATTTATATTAGGGTAGCGCTTGGGAGGTCTAGTCCTGGGCCAGGAGCCTGCTGTGTTAGTGAGGTGCTGCACAGCATCCTGGCCCAAAGGCTTGTCTCCTGCTTCTGAGAGGAATGACAAGGGTAGGGAAAGGCAGGAGTCAACCACAGACTGGGGAATACCATTTGTC
Organism: Taeniopygia guttata; assembly: GCF_048771995.1. Taxonomy (NCBI): domain Eukaryota; kingdom Metazoa; phylum Chordata; class Aves; order Passeriformes; family Estrildidae; genus Taeniopygia; species Taeniopygia guttata. Next base: position 14,947,556 of record NC_133045.1, read on the forward strand.
TTCTTCCAAATCTTCGTAGGAGTTGCTGGGAAGGAGAAAAAGCTTTTGCTTTCCTGGATAGAGGATGGTACCACACCACTGTGCTGCAGAGAAAATATTCCCTTTCCGTACTGTTACTAAGACCAGTTACTGGTGTAAGATGGATACAGGTTTTTGTTCAGGTTATAATGACTTACAGCTTTAGTTCTTGGATTCTTATTCTCTCAGCTGTGGCATCGAAGGTGGGGTTTAGGTTTCTTTGGCTTAACATGACTTTCATAGCAAAAACTTCCTTCTGAGGAGAAGATAAATGCTCCTGGTATTGGCAAATTAGTGCATTATCTCCTAGATTAATTACTGTAAAGTGAAATCAGGGGCTCATTATTTATTCAAAGCTTCACCAGACATCCTGGTGGGTACCAGGCTGGAGCTGTGAGGGGGTGCAGAGGGCAGCACAGGGCGTGGGGTGGGGTGTGGGTGCCCAGGCTGGGCCGGGGAAGGGGGAGAGCAGGGCGGGCTGGACCTGCAGCGTGGGAGGAGGTGCTCCCGCAGGGAACCCCACACCTCGCTGCTCTGCTGACACTCGTTCACACATCGCATCTCCGTGGCTTTCAGGCAACTCCAGCTCCTTTTTTCCCCTCAGTAGTAGTGAAAACTCCTTCCTTTTTAAGCAGTTCACTGGCTGGATCCCCCCTGACCTGTCAGCTCTGCTACACCAGGGTGTTCCAAGGCTGCCCCGAGTGTGATGCTGATAAGCAGCCTTTCCACACGCCTTTCCACACGGAAAAGAATGTGGAAAAGCCAAATCTCAAATCTTGTCTACACGTGTAGAGCCGCTGAGTTCAGCAGTGCCAGGGCAGGGCAGACCTTGGCCCCAGGCAGTTATTTCTGCAGCTCTCCCAGCCTTGTGCAAAAAAAGCAGTGGGATAATTGACAGGCCTGGGTGTCTGCTGCTGCCTTGTTTGCTTTTGCCTTCCATGCCTTAGCCTGGCTTTGAAATGCAAATTGCAAACTTTATGTGGTCCGTCAAAGGGAGTTTGAGTTATTTTGATGTATTTTTGATGTGCTCTGGAGCATCACAAACTTTGAGGTTTACTTAGGAAGGTAAGAACCGCTTCCCATCAAAGCTGACAGCGCAGGAAGGGGCTGAGGGAATCTGCAGTGAGGGCTGAGAGCTGAAGCATCACCATGTGGAGCCTCAGGGCTCACCGGGAGGTTCAGGCATCAGTGTCGTGTGTCACCTCCTCAAGCCTCTTCTCTGCTGGTGTTTGCCAGAGGATACCTGGAGCTGGGGTGCTGTGGGACAGAGGCAACTGCTTTAATTGCATCCTGCGCTGCTGCTGCACAAGCACAGCCCCTCTTTTGGCTCTGCGTGTGCGTCCCTCTGTGTGCTGGGCTATTTAAACATCGTGGTGTGGTGGGCAGAGCTGGCCCCATGCGTGGTGGGGAGCACAGAGCCAGCCCTCCAGCTCTGGGGAATATTTTAGGCACTGGTGTAAGACAAATGAGAAGTGCCGTTCCTTCAGTGGGCTACAGAAACTGGGTTGTATTGAAAGAAATGTTATATAAGGGCCTAAAATTAGCAGGATGGAAAAAGAAGTCTGCTAAATACTCCCGTCTCTCTGTTGACACAAGCAGACTTCCACCAGAAGGGGAGGGCTCCTTAATTATAGTTTTCTGACGTATTCTGGAAATTAGGGATTGAAAGAGACCATGAGCTTGGGTTGCCCACCCCAGTGAGTTACTGGGGGGGATGATCCAGACAGCCCTGAGCAGTAACTCCCTCCCCATATGGGATCTGACTTGCCATGCCACTGCACAGGGGGGTGGGAGCAGGTCCTGTCCCATCTCCACGGGAGGAAAGCCTGTCAGCAGCAGAGCTGGCCTCGAGCAGGCAAATGGAGCTGGTGCTGGTGGATTTCTGGGGGGAGCGGTGTGGGAGCCATTAACTGCCCCCCGAGACACGTTGTTCATGGGTGAGCATCCCTGCAGGAGGAAACAGGAACAGGGGCCTGTTTGCCCCTGCTGGGCACCCAAGCAAACAGAGTGATGTTTTTGGTGACCCAGCTGTTGAATTTGAGCCCGTCGTGCAGTATGGCTGAGGTTTATTCTCCAGGCTTTCGGCTCTGCCTGGCTCATTTGCTCTTCATGACTTGTCCCAAGAGCTGCAGCCTCAGAGTCCTTCCTCGCCCTGCAGATAGCAGCTGATTGCTCTTTATCCAGAGGGGTGTCCGTGGGTGCCGGGAGGTGATGCTGCTTCCCGGGGCTCCGGGCACAGCCCAGCGCTGCCCAGGGCCAGATTCGGCCGTGTCACCGCGCTGCGAGCAGCCCGGGGCAAGCAGCGAGGGGAGCAGATCGTGCCCCGAGCGCTGCTGCCGCATCCCGGCCCTGCTGCCACATCCCTGTTCTCCTGGAGCATCCCTGTTCTCCTCCAGCATCCCGCCTCTTATTCAGCATCCCTGTTCTCCTCCAGCATCCCGGCTCTCCTGCAGCATCCCGGCTCTGCTGCCACATCCCTGTTCTCCTGCAGCATCCCTGTTCTCCTGCCTTCCCTGCTCTCCTGCCTTCCCTGCTCTGCTGCCTTCCCGGCTGCGGGAAGCACCCGCTGAGCCCGGCGCTGTCATCCCTGACAGAAAACATCCATTTCGCTGGCGCCCACGCGCCGGCATCGCAGGAAATCACTCGTGTAAGGTGGGAACCACGCTCCGCAGCCGCCCCGCGCCGGGGTTTGCCCGGCACACGGCTCCCGGGAGGAGGAGGAGGAGGAGGAGGAGGAGGAGGAGGAGGAGGCAGCCGGCAGGGCGGCCGGAGCCCGGAGCTGCCCTGCCCCGGCCGCAGCCCATCGCTCCCCAGCCTGTCCTGCCTCGGCACGGCTCTGCAGGGCTGCAACAGCGGCCGGCAGAGCTGCATGCCAGCTGAAAACTCTACTGCAGCAAGACAAGCGTTAGTTCTCATCTTCTAGTTTGGGTTTGCTTCTGGGAGTGGGTTCCTTCAGGGTTCTTTCCCCTGTACAGCATTTGGATTGATTTTTTTTTTCTTTTTTTTTTTGGCCAAAACCCTGAAATTATTTGGAATACTTTTGCAGGGATTCATGGGAATTGTAGTCCAATGCCTTGTATGCCTGCTCCTCCCTCTGCTCTGGATCCCAGGATTGAACAAACTTTCCCTGGGGTACCACACAGGCTCATGAGGGAGGAAGGCACGTAGTGAGTGATGTTAGGGACTTGTTGTACAGAGGTGGAGATTAAATTAAGAGGTAGTCACACATTTGATGCCACAGCTGAGAGAATAAGAATCCAAGAACTAAAGGTGTGAGTCATTGTAACCTGGACAGAAACCTGTTCATGTTCCTTGGCGGGTCAGAGCTGGAGCCCTGCTCGGTGCCTGGAGGTCCCACCACGTTTGCAGGGTCTGCTCAGAGCAGGGTCACGGGTCTGTGTTCAAGGGCTGAGTGTTTGCCAGGAGCCAGGGACCTCCATTCCTCTTTCCCCATCACTTTGCTGGGATACTGCTAAGAGCAAAATGGGAGATTCACTGATGAGAATGGGCTGAGTTATTTTTAGCAGAGGTTCATAAATCACGTAATATCTCAAGTTTTTGTTTTGAAGTTTAAATTCAGACAATGGAAAATAGTGCTCCCAGATCAAATAAACATTCTCTTTCTATTGACAGAAAAATAAACATGAGCTGTTTAAATATCTGTAGAGCATAATTTATTAATCACGTGAGAATGACAAACACAAGCACACTGTGATCCTGAGAAAAGCATGAGTCTCGGGAGTGGACGAAAGGCTGGGAGAGGTCAGGACTGTTAGGGCTGGAAAATGAAACAGTTGTGGTTTCCAGGCTGGGATGGGGCACAGAGAAGGCTTTGGTGTCTCCAGGCTGCACTGGAGAGGGGATTGCTTTGTGCTGGTTCATTATGTAGGACCGAAAGTCTGCATAGATACAGCAGGTACCTACACAATACCTGTATTTACAGACATCAAAACCTGCTGGCCATCTCCCACTACGGCTGTGTTCACCCTCCAGCTCTGCCTGGTAGTGACAGACTGTTCCTGCAGTGCAGCTCCCAGGGCTGCTTGGGGCTGCAAGTGCAGATTTATGTGGATAAGGATATTTGACCAGTCAGGATAAAAGATGGGTTCAGAATTGCAAACGTTTCCTGGCAAGAGAAAACAGCCCAGTTTCCAGTTTGGAGCCGTTCAGCTTTATCCTGAAAGCATATGGAACATCTCTGGCATTGCATTGCTCCATAATTTTTAATTATCACTCCAATCACCATCCAATGGCTGGGAATCTGTCACTGGATCTTTTCTTCCTTTGACTGGTGTGCTTGGAGCAACAGCCCAGTGCCAGGAGGACTGATCACCTCCTTCCCAATGCAGATCCACAGGGGCTGGGAGATGGGACTGCAGAGTCCAAAAGCAGAGGCAGGAGGTCTCCAGGCAGGGCAGCAGCACTGCCCCGGGGCTGGGCAGGGCTCTGGGGCTCCCCTCTGCCCACTGCTCCTGCTGCTGGGCTCAGGACAGCTCTCAAGGCTTTTTCACTTTGTGCCGTGCCAGGGCCGGATTGAAAAGGTATTTTATCTGCAAAGACTGAGAAGTGACTAAGTCATGGCTCTGTCCCAAGCATATCAATCCATGAAGGAAAGCTTAGGACAATAGTGAGTTAACTCTTACAAAACATTTCCCATTTCCCATGATACTGACATCAGTCAATTTCTGTTGTACTGGAAAAAAATCATCCAATCCCTGAGAAAACAAATCAAATGTAAATCTCGAGAACTGTGCTTTTCTTCTTTAGCAAAATCTCTGCAGAGAGAGAGCTTTAGAGCTTTCTTTTGATTTTGGAGAGAACCAATTTAGAAAATAGCTGGAAGGTGGTTTCCAGTAGCCATAAATCCAAAGAGCTTTGCCAGTTTTGTCTTTCCAATTACAAAATGAGACTTCACTCCGGTTATGCTTACAATCAAGATCTTGCTTTCCGAGCTCTCTCCAGATGCCTTCTAATTCCAACACTTCAGGCAGTTTCTTCCCCAAAAAAGTGCTCAAACCTCTTTTATGCCACATGACTTCCCCAAATCTCCCCCTTTCAGACACAGAGATGCCAGATTTGCAGGTGTGGTGATGGCTTTGCCTCTTCCAAAGCAGCATCAGGCTGTGAAAGGTTGGTGGAGCAGCTTGCAGGAGGAATCCACCTGGGCAGTCACGTCCCAGATGCAAGTGGCCCCTCCAGCTGCTCCCAGCTGTGCTCTCAGTGGAGCAGGATGAGGCTGGGCTGGCTGTTGTTCCTGGCACCCAGCGCCCAGGGGTCAGCAGCGGATGGGGCTCCTCAGGGACCCCTGGTCCTGTGCAGGGAATGGGGAGCCCTGCCAGCACACGGTGCCCTTCTGCAGTCTGGGCTCACGGGAATGACGTGCCCAGGGCTGCTCAGGAGCTCTGCCATGAACTGTACTGTGCCCAGGCCTGCTCAGGAGATCTGCCATGAACTGTGCTGTGCCCAGGCCTGCTCAGGAGATCTGCCATGAACTGTGCTGTGCCCAGGGCAGCTCAGGAGCTCTGCCATGAGCTGTGCTGTGCCCAGGGCTGCTCAGGAGCTCTGCCATGAACTGTGCTGTGCCCAGGGCTGCTCAGGAGCTCTGCCATGAGCTGTGCTGTGCCCAGGGCTGCTCAGGAGCTCTGCCATGAACTGTGCTGTGCCCAGGGCTGCTCAGGAGCTCTGCCATGAACTGTGCTGTGCCCAGCTCACCCTGGCCATGCCCAGCCACCCCCCATGGGAGGAAATACACTGTGGTAGTTAGGAAAACCCTGCGCTGAAATCCTCACTGCTCAAAGGACAGAGATTGCGCTTTTTTTTCCCAAAACTAGAAGATGGTATCGTGAAATCCTCTGGCTGCCTCTGAGCTTTGGTTTTGCTGGGTGGGAGGGCTGACCTTTCTGTGCTGCCCAGTCTATACTCTTTCACGGAAAGCTTCTGCTTTTCTTCAGGCTCCAGCATCATTCCCAGCCCTCCTTTGCCCTCCCACCATTAGCAGGAGTCACATGCACATCTTTTGAGCATGTGCTCATCTTTTCATCTTTTGAGCAACTTCAGATGCAGAATTTTGAAGGCAAAATATTGAGTTCTCTCAAACTGAACATCTCTGTGATCTTGAGTGAGTTTAAATAAACAATTGTCTTTTAGGGCCTTGCCACCAGTGAAAACTTGTCTTTCTGTTTGCCAGTGCAATTCTTAATGCTGCTGGTTTCACTTCCAAAAGCTGACAAGCAGAAAAACAAGCTCCCTTCCCTCTCTCCCCTCTGTAAGTGCAGGTAGTTGCAGATGGCTGAATTCCCCCTGCAGCGGCTCCAGGGGGGTTAAGGCAGCCTGGGATGTTGTGTGGAGATCCTGCTTTTGGAGAGGTGCCAGGAGCCCCAGAGGATCTGGGGATGGCCGGGTGTGTGAGGGCAGGGACAGGCTCTGGCACAGCTGCCTGCACACACTGAGGAGGCTGTTCCTGTACAAACTCTGCATTTCTGTCCAAACCAGAGCGACGTTCTCTTGAATGTTGTCGTGTCCTTGTTTTTGAAACAGGAGAATGCAGTTCAAAGGGAAGAAGTGACTCACCCCAAGCTGCACTGGTGGGAGCTGCAGGGTCAGTAGGAGCTGACCCCTTGGGTTGCTGCCTCTAAAATAATGCCCCTTTCCTTCTGCCTGCTCACTGGCACAGCTTGAGCAAAAGACTGGCAGGCAGCTGTTGGATGAATTTTCATCAAGCTGGGCAAGAGGAGAATAAAGAATGGAGAAACAGAGACAGGGAGGGGAATAAAGCAGGAGGGGCATCCTGGGGGGTTATCCCAGGAAAGTTTAAAAGGAGCAGTTTGGGAGACTGAGTCTTGTTTGCTGCATGCCTGGAGCTGTGAGAAAGCAAACCTCACTGCTGTTCTTTTTCAGGGAACCAGGGCTGTTCAACCTGCATAAATATGTAGGATTTCATCAGAGAAATGCCTAAGTGTTTTGTCAATTTTTCCTATTAATTGGGTCATCTTCGTAGGGCCCCAGACTTTGATGCAGATCAAACAGGGATAAATCTGGCTATCAGGAGCAGGAGCTGTGTTCAAAGGAGCAAGCTGTGAGCTGGAATTGCTGCTGAATCTATCTGATGGAGCAAATTCCCAAGCCATGCACAGAGCCCAGGACCTTAGGCCAAAAGACTTTAAATGGAGACATAAAACAAGAGGTGGAGATCTTGCAAAAGGAATTAAAGTAGATCTAAGGCAGCAAGAGACTTTGCAGAAGGAATTAAAATAAGATTAGAGCAAATTCTAATAAAGAGCTGTAGGCTTCCAAAAAAAGTGAAGGAGCATCTGGAAGATTCCCAGAGAGGCTGCAAGAAGTCTTGCAGGCAGAGCTGAGTCTGTGCTGGGGAGGGGAGCTGGACGTGGGTGCAGCTGTGCAGCCTCCCTGGGCACTGAGAGCCACAGGACCTTCGGCCACGGCAGAGCTTGCTGAGCAAGGGGAGTGCAGCGGGAAGGGAAGGGAAGGGAAAAGCAAAGGAAAACAGGCAAAGAGTAATCGGATCCTGGCTGAAATGAGCCCAGCTAACTCCAGACCAGGAATTTGCTGCAATTTTCTTTACTGTGAGCCCACAGAGGCCTTGAGGAGAGGTCAGACTATCTCCATTTAAGCAGTCTTTGAGGGAAAAAAATTCCTGAGGGGATTTACTTGCTGAGCTGGAGAGCACAGAGCACTGAGACCATTCCCAACCACCAGCAGTGGTGGGCTGGCTCTGCTGGTGCTGCAGAGCTGGAGAGATACCCATGGAACCAAGGCTGGGGAGTTGGAAAGAGGGAGAAAAGGAAGCCCACCTGAATTCCTGGTATTTCCAGGTGCCCACAGGGGCTTCCCAAGTGACTTGGCCTTTGACCAGCCTGGAGCACGTCCGCTGGGTCTGACCTGTAAGTCGGGAGCCCGTGGGACCTGCAGGGAGCAGGGACATCCCTCTCCTGGCAGGGGCACCTCAGCCCTGAGCCAGCCTCAGGGCTCCAGGAGGTGGGCAGGGCGGGCAGTGCCCCTCTGCCCCACTCTCTGCTTTGCTGCAGCCCTGCATGCGGAAGGACAGAAGGACACGTGTGACCCTGCTCCGCTCTGACGGGCCACCAGGAGATTCTGGGATAAGGGCTGGCTGCAGGTGGGGGAAGGAAGATGCTGCTCATTGCCTTCCTCAGGTACAGGATGGGGAACAAATCCTTGTAGCTGAGGGATTTGCACACTCATGATAATTAAATGAAGTGCCAGGGAGCGCTGGGACAAACCTGGGCCCTAAGCCTTGGTTATTCTGTATGTCCAACATACTTGTTTTGATACAGATACTAGCAACTTCTAGATTCTTCCTGGTAATTAGATACCAATCTTGTACAAGGTCTCTCTTTCTGTGTAGTGAAATTTCATGTTGTTATCTTGCAGCAAGGGACCATCTCTGAGTGACAGCACAAGAGCTTTGCAGCAACAAGAACTGGTAGGAGCTTGGCAATTAGAGCCTATAAATGGCATCTCCTTTGAATGCTGGATAATTTAAAGTGATTAAAGACAGATTAGCCAGGCACAACAAGTGAACAAAGGAATGGATGGCAGGGGTGTACCTTTCGATGGCCAGGAGTGGAGGGGGGTTTCCAGCAGCCTGGAGCCCTCTAGGGCTGAAGGGAAATGGAGAAGGCTGAGGGGGTCAGTGGCCACATGGCTGAGTGCTGAAATCCAGAATGATATCCTGTGCTCAAACAAATGAACAGTGGCCCTCTCCTCCCCCTTGCAGCCCCCTCAGCTTTGCCTGCAATGTGCTCTGGCAATACTCATGCATTGTTTGGTTGAAATAATTTCTAGCTGGCTTGTGAAATCCTCTTCCTCTCATCAAGGCAAGTCAAATGACCTGAACAGTAAGCTGAAGAAACCCAGTGATGAATGTCTTGTGCAGTACTTTTGTACCTGGTGCTTCCACCCCACCTCTGTCCCTGTTTTTGCAGGCTGGGCATGTCTTGGATGTGGCAGGTGTCTCCTGGAAGAGCCTGATGGCTCTGCAGGCCTTGTTCACAGGGCTGCTATTGTTCATTAATCTTTAAACTGTCTGGTAACTCTTGTGGCAAGAATTATGTTTGGTTGCTTATCAGTCTGTCAAAATTTCCCTTCATGTCTGCTTCAGTAAACTCACACAGATTTTATCAGCTGTCCCTGCTTCAGGCCTCTGCAAAACTTATTAAAACAACAGTTATGTTGGGAAATTCAGTGTAAAAGTTGGGGTGGTTGGTAGGAAAGCATGGCTTTCACAGCAGAGACTCTTGCTGGGCGGCTGTTCCAGGATTCGGGAAAGTTTGGGTGTTTGCCTTACTGAATCCCTTTCCCACATCTCAGGGGAGCTGTTGTGTGTCCAGAGCAGGAGTTGAGGAGCCAGGAGGGCACCTCAGCCTCCTGCCACCCCCAGTCCCTGCCCCTGGGCAGACTCTGAGAGGCTCCTGGGTACAAGAGATGTGCACTGATGTGGCTCTATGCAGGACCTCAGGCAGTTCAAGCATCTGCTGGTTTTTCTTAGATAACATCTCCGGGCCAGGAGCTTTCAAGCTGCATCAATAACAGCTGAATTTTCAGTGAGTCTGGGCCACACGTGGGGCTTCTGTGCTCTCAGTTTCAGGGTGCTCACCAAACTCCTTGAGGCCTGCACTATCAGCAGCATCAGAGACTCTCCAGGCTCTGAGTGCTCCTGCCCACCCTTGCTGTGCTGCAGCTCAGCATTTCTCACCACCTCCCATGCCTGTTTGCCCATCAGCCTCGTTCAGCTGAGGACTCATGGCCTGTTGACAGCGCTCTTCGATGGCCTGATCAAAAAGATCATTTGAATCGTGGTCTACCTGCAAGAAATGGAAATATTTCTTTTCTTCCCTTGGAAGTCTCATAGCACCAGGAAATGCCTTTGTGGCAGCAAATGTCATTGAAGGAAACTCGTTAGCACAGGACAAGATTGATATATAGTGGTGAATATCTGGATTTCTTTGAATTTCTGGCATAGGGTGCTTTTGTGCCCAACCTCATTTGCAGTGAATTTACTCCACAGGTTTCCAAACCATTTATCTTAACATTGCAGGCACACAGAAGATCCCACCAGCGATAGCAGGGGTAATTTCCTAGTCTGTGTCTTGGGGAGGGGCTGCTCCTCAGCTGCGTGCTGGCAGCCGCTGTCAGAAAAGGGCATTTGGAGGTTTCCATGGCAGCTCCTTCCCGCTGCTGGAGCTGCAAGCTGCGACTGGGGACACTTTAAAAGCACAAGAAGGAAAATCCAGACACCCCCCTCATTTGGAGCCTGCAAAGCCTGCAGGGCCATTAGTGAACATTATTTTGTTGGTGGTGATCTGCCAGCTTCAGCATTTGGAGAAGTCTGGAAGGGCTGGGGATGCAGACATCCCATCCCCTTCAGAGAGAGGCTGGGGGGCACCCACAGAGGGGACCCCGGTGTGCAGGGAGGTGGGGGGGCTGTGGGATCCCATAGAGGGGACCCCGGTGTGCAGGGGCTGTGGGATCCCACAGAGGGGACCCCGGTGTGCAGGGGCTGTGGGATCCCACAGAGGGGACCCCGGTGTGCAGGGAGGTGGGGGGGCTGTGGGATCCCTCCCCTGCAGCACCTGTGAGCTGTCCCCAAGGGCTGCACAGCGCTGGCATCACACGTGGAACCATTTGTCAGTGCCACAGGCACCCAGCACCAGCAGATTACAGTGGAAGAGGGAAGCACTGAGCATGAAACACATTTGCTGGGGCTGATGCAGCCCTTTTATCCCCTCATTATTCATTAAACTGGGCCCTCCAGTGAATATTTTTTCCCCCACAGTGAATAAGCGTGGGATTTTTCCCTCTTTGCAGCTCAAAGGGCCCTTGGTGGCGGGTTCTGGGAGCTCAGTGCCTCGGCAGGCAGAGGAGCAGCTCTCCAGGGGCTGCAGGGTGGAACCTGGAAACCCTGCCAGGTCCCCCCATGGAGAGAAGGATCCGTCGGTGTCCCTGGGGCAGCCTTTCGGGATTCCACCTGCCTCCCCGGTGCTGAGGGACCAAAGGGAACGAGCGCAGGTTCCCAGCACAGCCGCGGTGCTCCGGGGCCGGCCGGGCGGATTTATGAGCTGGTGAGCAGAGCAAGGGAATGTTCTTATGGCATTGCATAAGCAGGGCATTGCAGACGCAGGCGAGTTCTTGTGCTGATGTCAAAGAGCAGAGCTCAGCTGGAGTCAAGGCAAATCTCCACCTACTAAGGATCAGCATGTGGTGCCAAAACTCCGGAGTGTTTCGTTTTCAGGGCACCAGGAAATATTCCAGGGTTGGTTGTTTTCTTCCTGCATTTGGAGAGCTGCAGTAAATAGTGGTGTGAAGCAGCTGTCTCAGTGCTAAGGACTCTGCTGGCCGGGCTCTTTGGCAGCTAATGGAGTGACAGGGCGCTTCAAGTGGGGAGGTTGTTTCTGCACATGAGACTTGGCCACAGGCGAGTTTCAGAGACCCTGTTCAGATATTCAGGTTGAGACTTTCCCACTGTGAGCCCAGGTCTGATGCCACTGCAGGGTCTGTAATGGTGGTTGCAGACTTTCTGGGCTGAGGGACTCCAGTGGTGGGGAGGGGAGCCAAAGCTCCCAGATCCCCTGTCCCCCCAGATGGGGAGGCAAAGTGCCTCATGTCAGCATCCTCAGACAGGGATGATGCACTTTGCAGAGGCTCAGAGCCCAGTGACACTTCCTAATGTCCCGGTGGGACTCAGCCGTGCTGTGACAGGTGACAGGAGTGGTTGTTTCCCTGGCAAGGGCACCTCTCTGCCTGTGACCTTCAGTTCAGCCCCCTGGCAGGCAGCAGCTGTGGAGAAGCCAAGCCCGGGGCGGATGGCAGCATCCAGGTTCATGGCACTTGTTGGATCGAGGCAAGAGGAATTCACTCTCCAAGGGCACTTTTCCTGCAGAGAACCCCTTTGAGTAGCTGTGGTGAGATGTGGCAGTCTGGGCAGAGAGTGGGAGATGGGCAAGGCAGCGGCTCCTGCGTCCACCAAAAACCTCCCCTGCCTGAGCTACGGCGAGGTCCTGCCTCACAGGGTGCCCAAAGAGCCCTGCTCCCCAAATCCTGGGCTGGGAGCACTTCGGGGCAGGACCCTCTGCAGCTTGGTGCCTTTGGGTCACCTTCTGCTGGCCTGCGCCAGCGCTCCCGCAGTAATTCCTGCTAAAAACCCCTCCTGGCTCAGGGCTGCAATCGGGTCTCTTGTTGCTCTCCTCTCCTCTCCTCCACTCGAGGAGGGGTGGGCAGCGGAGGGCTCGGAGAGCCCCGCTGCGCTTGGCCCCTCCACCGGCTGCGAAAAAGGAATTATTTATGTCTCCTGCATAGTTCTGGGCCCGACTGCCAAAAATGGCAAGCAGCGCTGGGGCTCACGGCGGCTCCGGTGGCTGGAGCGGCCGGGGGGCACCGAGGCCGGACCCCCGACCCTTCCCATCGCTCAGGCTGGGAGCGGGCAGGGGAAGGGGCTTCGGGCACTGTGAGCGTGGGGCATGAGCTGCTCAGAAACTACTGAGGGTTTCCGTGCAGTCTCTTCTTCCCTGAAGTACTTATTGTTAAAAAAAAAAAACAAAAACAAAACCAAAAAAAAACCACAAAAAAAAACCCAACACAAAACCGTCTGCTTAAATGTGACGTTTAATCCATGTTTTCACGTATGCAGGGACTGTGGGAGAGCAAAATGGGAGCAGGGATCCAACTGGGAAGAGTTGTCCAGGGTTTTGTTAGGGTAGGACTGTGCTCCAGGAAAAAGGGATTTAATGTTAGAGCCAGAAAACTTAGCTAAAAACTTTGGTTTTGTTAAGAAATGTGCCGACAGAACCACAACATTTCAGTCACATCTTCAAATTAAGACACTTTGTGGGCTGTGTTAATTTAGTCTGAATTCCCCACTGGAATAGCCCAAATGAACTGATGGTCTTGTTTTGTTTAATTTTATGTTAAGTACAGATATTGTATTTAACTGTAATTTCCTTATTATAGTTAATATTCATATCATGCATACCAATCTGCTTAAAGCACAGCGTTTCAGTGAGTCAGCTGTTCCTTGAACTTCATTCCATAGGAAATTCCGAGGTTTGGAGCTTTTTCTCTCCAGCGCAGGAGGATTTTATTATTTAAACCTGTAATAACCCGGATTTCCTGCGGCTGGCAATTGTGGTTCTCTGCCCACACGGATCAGTCAGGCCCGGCCGCAGCTCCCAGGGCTGTGCCGGGGCTGTACCGGGGCTGTACCGGGGCTGTACCGGGGCCGTACCGGGGCTGTACCGGGGCCGTACCGGGGCTATGCCAGGGCTGTGCCGGGGCTGTGCCGGGACTGTATCGGGGCCGTACCGGGGCTGTACCGGGGCCGTGCCGGGGCTATGCCAGGGCTGTGCCGGGGCTGTGCCGGGACTGTACCGGGGCCGTACCGGGGCCGTACCGGGGCTGTACCGGGGCTGTACCGGGGCCGTACCGGGGCTGTACCGGGGCTGTACCGGGGCTGTACCGGGGCCGTACCGGGGCTGTACCGGGACTGTACCGGGGCTGTACCGGGGCTGTACCGGGGCCGTACCGGGGCTGTACCGGGGCCGTACCGGGGGCTGTGCCAGGGCTGGGGCTGTGCCAGGTGGAGTGGAGAGGGGCACAGCCGGACACATCTGCACACAGCTGGGCACAGCCGCACACAGCGGGGCCCAGCCTGCGTGAGCCGTGCGGGTGCGGGGCTCACACCGGGTCCCCCAGGAGCGCTCCCTGCGCTCTCGGGGCTGTTCCGGCCATCCCCCAGCCCGGCCCAGCCCAGCCCAGCCCATCCCTGCCCGGCCCAGCCCAGCCCAGCCCATCCCAGCCCATCCCAGCCCGGCCCAGCCCAGCCCGGCCCAGCCCAGCCCAGCCCAGCCCAGCCCATCCCAGCCCGGCCCAGCCCAGCCCGGCCCGGCCCAGCCCAGCCCATCCCAGCCCATCCCAGCCCGGCCCAGCCCGGCCCAGCCCAGGGCCATCCTGGTGCTCATGTCCCGCTCGTGTCCTGCCACCCGATGGCCGCGGAGCCCTGATTCAGGGGCCGCAGAGCCAGGCAGGGATGGACACTTCCCTGCCCCGCCTTTCACGACGGTGAACCTTTACCGCTTCCCTTTCCCTCCGGAGAGTGGAAAATGCCATGGCCCGAAATACTGCCGGGCGTCGGGATGCAGCGCAGCACTGCGAGTGCAATCACTAATAACCTCCTAATGAGGGAAAATGACATTAGGCAGTCTTTGGCTGGTGCTTCCTTTGGATAATATAATCCAAGCATGCAGGCTGTCAGCCTGCAGTCTAACCCTGCTGCCACAAACAGGGAGATTAATCGGATATATTGTGATTTATCTCATAATAAAATTTGTCAACATGCAGAATTTCTGAGGGCTTGAGCTGCAGAGCCTCCGTGCTGAATCCTGTCCTGGCTGGAGCACGAACCCCCAGCAGGAGCCAAGGCACAGCTCCTTCATCCTGCCCCTGGACAGGGAGCAGCCCCACTGGCAACGCTCGGCCTCTGGTCACAAATTAACATCCCATTAATTTCCACAGCTCAGAGTGGGCACAAAAGTGAGTGAGCTGGGCTGATAATAAATCCCTCCCTCCAACACCACATGGGAGGTCATTAAGCAAGTGCAGGCATGGAGGAGCTGGGCTGGCTCCTTCGTCCCTGGGCTCTGCCCTCGGTGTGGTCACTGCAGTCTGGGATGGGACTGGCTGCCTGCAGAAATGCTTTTATCCCATCTCAGGACGGGGATAGGTACCCAGCCATGGCTTTGCCAAGGTCACCTGAGGAGCCTGGCAGGAAGGCCCAGGAGTGCCCCAGGTGCTGGGACCTCCCCTGGGCCCCTCAGGGATTGTAAAGAGTAGTTTCTGAAGAATAATATTCCATCTGAAAGCACAGCTTTGTAGGATTTGTTTTAGAGGGACACTGGTTTTTTGCGCTTCTCTTTCTTCCTCACATCAGATGAACCCTCTCCACTGTGTCTGCGGAGTGGCAGTGTGAAGGTTCAGCATGTTTATTCTCTTGGCTGCTCCAGCTTTGGAAACAAACTGATGTGGCATGGCTTTAAAAAAAACTTTCTGCAATGCTGTTCTGGGTAAACCTCAAACACGTGCTTTCTTCTTTTCAGTTTGAATCAGAAGTTCTGTTTTTCCTGATCTGTCCCATTGCTCTAGTGGCTGGCTGCACATCTGATGCCAGGGAGCCCATCCTTGGAGCGTGTGAGTGTGCACACATGTGCCCATGGAGACAGGTACCATCCTTTGCTTAGCATCTCTTCTGATAGTTTTGCAAGACAATTTCTGTATTTATTTTTAAGTCCTGTGTTGGTAATAGCAGTTTATCTGATGATCAGTTTTAGCTCGCAGTCTGCTGTTTTGTATTGTGGATTTCTGCCACTTCCATTTATTTGGATTCTGTCTCCTGTTAACAGGTTATTGTGAACCATTTTTCCCTGCCAGGATTCAGTCCTGGAGCTCTTACTGTTAGAAAATCCTGCAGATTTATCTTTCCTCACTATTGTCACTCAAAACCACCCCAGCTCTGGAAGTGACAGGGGTGTGGTAGAATTTATTTGGAAAGGGGATTTGTTTGTTTAATTCTGGGGCGCAGGTATTTAACCATTGCTTGAACCATGCAGTCTGGAACCTCTCCATCTCAGGCTCCTTTGCCTCTGCTCCCAGCATTCTGTGGAATGTACTTGAATTCTTTCTTTCCCCCATAAGCTGTTCAGAACCCTTCTGCTTGAAAAATGAGATATTGGTATACCAGTATTCACTCTCCCTCATGAGGAGGGAGTTGCAGGATGGCCTTGATGGGATCCTGCTCCTGCCAGGGTCAGGAGCAAGAGCCAAATCTTGGGATGGGACCTTTGTTCCCGGAGACCTGAACCCTTCCCAAAACACAGGCTCAGGAACGCCGCAAATGAGGCTGCCCAGAGCAGCGGTGGAGTCCCCAGCCCTGGAGGGATTTGAAACCTGTGTAGATGTGACACTTGGGGACATGGGTTACTGGTGGCCTTGATAGTGCTAGGTTAATAACTGGACTTGATGATCTTAGAGGTCTTTTCCACCCTAAACGGTTCTAAGATTCTAAGCAGCAGATGTAAATAGAAAAGGCAGACAGAAATCCCATCAAAACATAACCATGACAGACAAGCTAGGAGCAGCAATGAGGCTTTATTTACATGCTAATCAAATCAATCCTGCTTTGTCAGCCACGTTATCTGGATTGAAAGAGGCTATAAATACACAGGAGCAGAAAGAAGCTCCAGAGAAGAATACGTCTAATTCTGGTATGCTTTTGCCATTAATAGAAGGATACGTGCTCTGTACGAGACCTGAGGAAGAGTTTCTGCCCCTGCAATGCTCGAGTGGCTGTGCCTGCACACCTCAGTCTGGACAGCTGTGAAGTGTCTCCTGTTATTTCCTTTCCCTGTCTGTTGGATGCAGCACTTCTGTGACACCCTGGTCACCTTCAGTCAGATCCAGCAGCTTGTGCCCTGTCCCTGCTTTTGTTGTGCAAGTTTGCTGCTTGCTCTGCCCCGGTGTGAACCCCCAGCACAGGAGCACAGGGCAGTGTGGAAATGGAAATGCCTTTCCCTTCTTTCCCTCCTTCCCCCTTTAAGCATTTCCATTGTCACCCAGAAAAAAATTCAGCACTACGCTGCTTTAATGGGAAAAGGGTTTTCTAAAAAGCATTCATAAATAGAATTGAGGGCATGGGAGGAATGAGCTGCAGCCATAAAACAGATGGGGTTTTTTTTTTCAATGGACAGTATTTGGATAAAATTTAACTTGGAGAATTTCATTATTTGAAAAAGAGCATTTCCCATCAGAATACATTTCTTCTGCTCCTCTCCTGTTGTATCTGTTCCTTTCACATTGGCAGACTAAGTACAAAGGATGTAATACCAGACTTCAAACTGGGTATTTTGGCTCAGCTTTAATGGAATTAAGACTGCACCTTTGATTTTTGAGAAGAGCCAAGCTAAAAGGCAGCGCTGGGTGCTGGTATGTAACAGGTATTTTGAGGTATTTGACAGAAGTTCATTTAGTGCCTACATTAGTTTGAGTAACAGGAGAAAGGCAGAAAAATGCTGCTTTCTTTGAGAATGTGATTCAGTGTCAACGTCCTTTAGGTTCAGTACAGAGTGTATTGGTTAAGATCATAAAACTCAGAAACATGCATGGATGTCACCAGCAGACAGCTCCAGAGCCTATTTCAGCTCACTTGCCTCTGCATCATTGCAGTGGCAAATTCAGTGGGTGCTTTATAACTGATCTGTCAAACCGTAGGAAAATAAAAACATTGCTCTGCAGTAGCTGTGCACAAATGCACTGGGGAATTCTGTGCAAGCTGTCTGCTCTCTTGGTCATGTTTTCTGCACAGTGAGACCCCTGAGACCTCCCAGTTTTGGCACAGGAGGCAGCTCCCAGGCCAGAGAGGAGCAGCTCCCAGGGTGGCTGCCCTGGGCACTCTCCAGCCCTTCCTGGGCACCTGGAGACTGAGACAAGGCATTGAGCTGCCTTGGCTCCACCAACAGCTCCCTCCTTCTTCATCCTGTGTCCTGCCAAGGGGCCAGGTCCTTTTGGGAGTTCTTTGTGCATGGTCTTGCAGCCCCATGAAATTGCCTTTTCCCTTATGGCTCCATGGACCACGAGCTGGAAGCCATCCACTGAAATTTTACCAAATCAGAGCTGTGGGGAAGACAGCCATGCAAATTTGGCTCAATTAGGTACTTTTCATGCACATTCTGTCCAGCTGGATCCTCGGGTTCCCATCCTCTTCCTTCTGAGAGTGAGGGCTGTGTCCATCCCCGAGACACAGACTGACTTCTCCTTGTATCTCTTCTTCAATGGGCTTCGCTCCCTCTAGCTCCTCAAGAACTCTCTGAGCCCCTCCTCCTCTTCCAGCTCATTTGCAGATATTTTTTCTCTGCTTGCTCTAAATAAAAATAGGTCAGTTGTAAGTAATTTATTATGCAATGATTTTACTATATTTTGCCAGGCATATAATCATACAGTTGTAGCAAATTTTAGTTTTGAACAATACTTCCACTCCAGCTGTTCATGTTCACTCCAGATCTTCATGTAAGTTGCTCTTGAACATTTTTCAGAGTTCCCAAATATTGTTTTTCCTGAAATGAATGAACAAGTCAATTAAGTGTACCTTTTTTTCTAGAAGAAACTAAAAGTTGGAGTATGACAAAATATTAAGCAGTAATAGAGATTTGGTTTTACATCATAAAACTGTCTTCCAACTAAAACCTGATCAAACTTCCAGTTTCTGTGTGGGTTCAGTGAATATTAGGGCTGCTGGGAATCTTAAATTTTAAGAGCAGAAGGTTTGAGATATGGGTTCCCTAAACACCAGATTTTCTGAGCCTGTGGGGCTCACCTGGGCTGCTTGTTGTGCAGGGGCTGCATTTGGGTTCTGCATCCTCACCCTCTTCATGCACACAGACATCTCAGCCTCTCCACACCCAGTGCCCCAAGCCAGACAGGGGCAAGGACTGTGCTGACCCAGACTGCAGAAAGTCTGACTAAGCCTGGTTTCTGTGTGCGTGTGTAACCTCAACAATGCCCTTCTCTGCGTTTTCTGTACGTGCAGAATAGGAGTGGAAAGGAAAAAGCACTTCTGTCAAATTCTATTTCACCCTACAAGTCTCTAGATATTTCTGTTTTTTAAAGTCAATGCAACTTGGAAAATCCTGCAGGCTTCATTAGAAAGTGGAAGCTGAGCACTGATGCCTGCTCTTTTCCCTGTGGTGTGACCCAGTGGGACCATGAGGTGGTGTTTCTGCTGTGTCCTCTGCAGGCATGGGAAGTCACTCCCAGTGACTGCTCCGAGCCATGCACTCTGTGAAAAGGATCAGTGTTTCCTTTCTGGACTGATTAATGAGCACAGACAGATGAGACAGACTCCAATCCAGCCTCGGGATCCAAAACGTGTCCATCTTTTCTCTCCTCGTCTTTTGCTTCACTTGCATGAACCACCTCCGCACCCTGAAGCACATTTGCAAAATCTATTTTCAGCCTCACAAGGCAACATGATCCATATCAGCTCACATTTGTCAACCAAAAATATGTTGATTGGTTAAAAATTACAGAGCAAACCTTACTGGAAGTAAACCGTGAGAACTTTAGAGCCATTCATTTATACCATCTACAGAGCTGATACTATTTTTATCACTAAATATTAAGATGTTCTTTAATGTGTAGACTATGCTAATGACCACGTGCAATTACTGGGAACATACAGCAAAGGCTATTTTATTCTGCAACTGCAGTAATTAAATGTGCATAAATTGGGTACATTTTTGGGAAACAGGCATATTTGAAATGAAGGTTTTTCACCTCTTTATTAGTTAGAGCTCAGATGGCTGATTAGTGCTGGATAACTGATGTGCGACAAATCCATTTTCACTGGGGAGCAAAAGAGGTTGGGTTCTGCAAAATTCGGTTTTCTTTCAATGCTGCTGCTCAATGTTATCACTTAGACCCATGGCAAGGACTCCTTAGAGCTGTTCTGTCACCCCAAGGTCACGACCTGCGTGACGGACTGGCCTCCACCTTGTTCCCAAAGACTCTTGTGGGAAAGAGTGTGGAGAGCAAACTCTTCGTGGGGCTGAAGGATGTCCTGGGCAAAGGGGGAGGAAGAGGAGGGGAGCAGCTCTGCTGCTGTGCCAAGGGCTTTTTCAGCTGGGTAAGGGCAGTGAATGGAACTGCCCCAGCACTGCAGGGCAGCTCAGAGCTGGTGTTTGCACAGAACACATCCCCTTTTACTGGAACAGTGAGTCTGCTGTCCCCTCAGACACTGCACACCCAGCAGCAGAGAGCCAGGCTGCTGTGTCTCATTGTCAGGCTGGCATCTCTCCTTGGTGTTGTTCAGGGAAGGTCACTGGTAAAAGAGGTTGTATATAGTCTGTGTTGGTCCAGCAGTAAATTCTTTATTCTGCCTTAAACATTTAGTTGCCTTTGCCTCTCTCTGGAGGACTTGGGTGCCTTCTGGAGAGCTGTTTGCTCACAGGAAAACAGAATTGTTATTTTCATACAAAGACAATAGTGCTTCAGGCTATAAATTTTACTGGCTATAAATTATAGCCAGTAAAAGTGTGTCTGTAAAACATGCTCATCATCCTCATCCAGAGTCCAAGGAGTTACAGACAAGACTGCTAAAATTACAGCTGGCTTTTAATCTCATGCTCTTACTCTGCAACATGTTCCTGTAATATCATCTGATTTTAATATAACATTTTATGGTCAGTAGTAGGAGGCAGTCCCACCAAATTAAAATCTCTGGAGTAATGAAAATCAGCTCTGCTTTATTTTGTTTTGAATTTTATTTCTTGCTTTTGTGTAACAAACGGTGTCCTGGGGACAATGCATCCAGCACATTCCAGTGTCATGGACAGGTCGTGCAGGGCGAGTCTGTGGGCAGCTGGCTGGGACACAGGCAGCACTCCTCCAGCAGAGGTGCCACACACCCTTTGGGATTTCTGGGGCAGTAATGGAGCAGGAGGATTTAAGGCTGCAGTGTCAGAGCCTTTCCTTGGATGTGCTTGCTGTGTTGGTTTGGGATCAGGAGATCAGCTCCAGCCATCACTGGCAGCTCGTGGCTCTCCTGGGGCCCTGCTGCCTTCAGCTCTTGGCAGCTCTCAGCTCCCCCGTGCTCTTCTGGCTGTTGGCAGCAATGGAAATCACTCCTGTCTGCCTGCTTGGGAATATACAGAGGCTTCCTTCCCAGTGCATCTCTTTTGGCTGAACTTGTCTCAGTTTGCTCAAAGTTGAGTAAGCAGAGCTTACTTTGTGGGGGAACAAGACAAAGCAGGGAAGGAGATGCTGTCAGCCAGGCCTTGATCTAAGAGACTCAAGATCAAGGCTTGATTCAAAAGAAAACTTGCTCTGTGCAGCAGTTCCCTCAGGTGTGAAACTCAGATCCTGGCCCTGGTTTTTCCTAACTGAAAGATTCCCACTCGCTCAGTGGGAGATTGGACCACATCCATAATTATGCACAGCAAAAAGATGAGCAGAGAACTGGCCCGTTCCTCTGTGTCTTTCATTCCTGCCAGGCTGGACCAGACTATTTAAAGAAAAACAACCATAGAATATGCATGGTCTTGAAGAGAAAAGTAGAGCAGTAAAGCTGATCAGACACAGCAGAGAGTGCTCGGTACACGCTGTATTTTGGGAAGGACAGCTGAGCTGTGCTCAGAAAGGCTCCTCAGCTAGAAGTCAAGTCCAGGAAACTTTGCTGCTGTGAAACATTTTAGTTCTGCTTCCCATTTAAAATTCTGAGAGGTCACAAAAGGCTCTTCCTTCCAGTTGTATAGGGTTGAAAAGCACCAGCACACCTTGCCAGTGTACCCTGGCAAGAGCCTGTGGGCCTGTGCCTGCTCAGAAAGGAAGCTGTCTGCAGAAATTCCTATTTTTGTTTCCTTGAGGAAACACAGGCAAATTATAGGGATGCACTTTTGGAGAGGCTCTTGTGCAGCAGTTACTGTTAGAGATCTCTAAAGAAGGGAGAGTTCTGGAGGAGCTAAAAGTGACATTCACCTCCAAGACATTTTGCACTGCTGGTCAGGTTCTCCCTGCCAGTCTCTGAGTCATTATGATAATAATATAGTAATAATAGTAATAAACTGTGACCATCTGCAGGGGAACATTAACCATTTATCCACTGTCTTTATTAGTTCTACAAATTCATCATTATGACAAGAAAAGTAGAAAATATTCTCAGGTCATTAATTTTATGTTGAGATCATCATTCACCACTGTATTTTCTGTAAGGCCAGGGATTTTTGCCCAAAGCAATCTCATATGTGTGTTTTCCCATGACTTTTCAAAAGTGTTAGTGCCCAAGGGATAAGGCAGTGATGTGGAAAATAGCCAGCCCCTGTGGGATTTGTTCTCATGATGATGCCAGAGGCTTTCTGGTTACTAAGGATAAAAAAAAAAAAAATTAAGTAAGTCCAGTTTTGAAAATCTCTAATGGCCCTAATTCCTATGCAAATGCCAACAGCCCATATCTATTAGTCTAACTAGGAAATAAGTATCTAAATATTTTGTTATTTCTTGGCATATGGACTCAACTGTGGCTCCCTCCAGGGCAGAGCAGAGGATGGCGAGGAGGGACCAAGACACCTTAATTCTGAGCAAAGACAGGAGCTCAAACATAACCTTTTCTTTCTATGAAAAACTTCATAAGTCTCTGAAAGACTCAAACATACCCAGCAGGATCTGGCTGTCTGACCTCCAGTTATTTCAGCTGCTGCCTCTGAGGATTAGCTCCTGTATTTTGCTTTGTGCTGAAGCTGCTGTGAAAAGCTGGAGCCTGGCTGAATCCAGGAGTCATTGGGAAGGAGGGTAACAGGGCATCCTAAAAGTCCCCCAGTCACTGTGGGTCCATCTCCTCTCCCAGCCTTTCTTCTTCTGCAAGAGAAAGAAAAGAGGTCAGAAAGACCTTGGTTATTTTCATTCCTTAGCTGGCCAGGAGGTCACTGCCCTTTCCAAGCAAAGAAGGTTGTGGGAGTTTCTGGCACAGAGTTATTTCATAAAGCTTGTGACGAGAAACAGAAAACTCAGATAGATCTGTTCTGACCCTGATGTTGTGCTCACAAAACCACTCAGCTTTCCATCTGTGGCACAGAAGATGATGGGCCTTTTCTTTTCTTTGTAAAATGCCTCTGACTCAGACTTTACCTGAAACAGTGCAAAACAGAGTCACTTGTCAGAGGGCAAGCAATTCCTGTTTGAGTTTGCCTGGAGGATTGGAATAGGATCTGTATGTGTCCTCTGGGCAGCCACTTCTGGACTCGAGTGAGGGAACGTGTAACTCTTTAAAATGGACTGATTTTAATTTTCATTTGTCATGGTCTTATTTTCAGTGTCATTGCTTAAACAATGTGTAATGACTCTGTGAAGACAGTCTTGTGTCTGGGAAGACTTGGAGAGAAGTTTTTTTGGATCAAGCCCCAGTCCCGTTCTTTGTGCAGCACCTGGTGCCAGCTCCCTGTGACACCATGGTCACAGCTCCCTGTGACACCATGGCCACAGCTCCCTGTGGTCACAGCCCCCAGTGCCATGGCCTGCTGTGGGTGGAGGGGTGCAGCTCCCTCCAGCACAGCCCAGAGATTCCGAGTTTTCCAACAGGATGGAAAGAAAAAAGGCTTTTGTTTAATGCAAGACAGAAAAAGAAACTTCCAGTACGTGATTGCTGCTCTGTTTGTATTGCTGGCTTTAGACATTCGGAGCTTGTGGAACTGCTGGGAGGGGAACATGGTCAGTGCCTTTGTCATCTTGTGCCATTTTGGCTCCTGATGAGGTGTACGTGTGAGGGACACGGCCAAGGGCTCCCCGGCCTGCCTGCACTGGTGCTGGCCCTGCCTCTGCAGCTCCATCCTGGAGCAGCTCCTGTGCAGCAGGCACCAAGGGGCCACCAGGACCAGCTGCAGCCAGGCCTGCTCTCAAAGTGCTCATGACTCTGCTCTCCCCCTCAGAAAAAAAGTGTTTGCGATCAAGAAAGACTTTGGGACTGATAACCCTAAGTCTCCTATTTTAAGATTTAGGAACAATGTGATGCTGTAGAAATGTTGTTTGGGAACTTTCTGGCAAAATATTTTTGTTGGAGGATGACTGTTAAAGCTGAAGCTGACACAGGAAAATGATGGTTTGCAGGGCTCCCTTCTTTGAAACAAATTTAAAGCAGCTTTAAGAGAAGCTTTGAAATTATTTTCTGATGTGTGATTCAAAACAGCTTCTACAATAAAACTTAGGTTAATTAATGCTAAAAATTAATATTAAAAATAACTTTTTTCTATTACCACAATATTTTGAAATTATAGAGATCAGAAATTTAGATTATCCTGCTTGTATGACTTTTTTTCTTATTTTCTGATATAAACATACATTTTCCATCACTCTCCAGTGCAAATTTAGTCTGAGAACCAGGCAAGGGTGAAGGAGAGGGAGCACGTTTCGTGCCAGCAGTTCCTTAGTGACTGTCGTCTGCTCCAGAGGAAAAGGGGTCTGAGCTTTCTAAAGGTCCTTCTTAACGGTGCTGTCAGGATGTCTCACACCTGCCCAGAACCCCTGATCCATTGGCAGTTTGGTGCTGAGGGTTGTGTTTGTTCTCTGCTGGGAGCAGCAGCAGCAGCACAGCTGAGCAGGGACCACACCGTGTATGACTGACGTGGGTGGACCTGGGACATGCTAAAGGACTGTCAAGGCCAAAGGCAAAACATTTTCTTCTCCTGAATACAAGTATGAGGGTGTCCTTAGGGAAATGATTCACCCCTGCTTGCAAACACTTTGTCATCCCAAATACCATCCCTGAAAATGCCACCGCTGGCCTTCAAGCACTGAGACCAAGGACACAAAGTGTGACTTCATGTCTCTAAACAATTTAATTGTGGCATAAAAAGGGTGGAAACATGCTAAAGATTCGAACAGGTTTCCTCTTTTCCCTTTTTCTGCAGGTAAAGCAGGTAAAATGCCTTGCCAGCCCCAGCTATACTGTCCCAGCTATGTGTCCTGCTGCACATCCCTCTGCTCCTGTGGCTTCTAACAGGACACGTTTCCTCAGGACCTGTGGAAGAGAAAGGGCATTTATATACCTTAATTAATAGTCAACCAGAGCTCTTTGGACCTGTTTCCATGGGGACCACAGCATGGCTTAGGCTTGTCTTCAGTGTGGTTAATGTGGATAATAAAAGCACTGAAGATGCTGCAGAGCAGACTCCCAGCCTGTGCCCTGGGGGAAGCACCAGGCCAGGGCTGTTTCCCTCCCTGCTGCTGTTGCAGATGTGAAGGACAGATCTGGAGCTGGATCCTTGGCAGTACACTCCAAGGCTGTTTCCAAATGCCAGGAGGGCTGGCACAGCCACCAGCTGGTGGAAGGAATGCCATCTGAAGGATGCAGGGAGCAGACAGAGTGGCAGGAGGGCAGTGGGGGTGACGGTGACGTGACTCCGGTGCTGTGCTGGCTTTAAGAGGGAATCTGAGCCCTGGGGCTCCAGGCTCTGTCTCAGCACTGCAGGTGCTTCTGAGTGCATCAGCCCAGGTGGTTCCTCACCAGAGAGAAAACAAACCAGGCTTGCTTGGAGTCCAAGTGCTACAAGGATGACAGACTGTACTGCTCCCAGTACAACTGGAGCACGTATTTGGTTGAGGGGCTGGGGAGAGTTATGGCAACAGAGACAACACAACAGCAGCAAATGCCTCTCACATGCCTCACATCTCTACAGCTCCACTGCCTTCAGAAGAACTCTCCTGCTTCCACCAATGTGTGAGAGGAGACCCAAGGCTGGGAGAAATAATTTCCTTTGAAAGGGGAGGCTAGGCAGCAAGAGCAGCTTTGGCAGTCCAGAGAATAGTAAGTTCGATTACTATCAGCATTTTGGTAGATTACTTTCAGCATTTTGGCTCTGAAACAGTGGTGGATATGAGCTGAACACTGAGGCTGGGCTCTGCTGAAAGACTGGCAATGGCTGCTGCTTGTTGGAAGAGGAGCATACAATGTGCAACAAGTAAACAAAAGAGATCACAGCACTGCATAGGATAAAATGTTCTCATCCCACTCCAGGGATCCGGGAAGAACAAGTGTCTTTTTCTGCTCAGGATTAATGGTGTTATTTGGGCTAATTATTTTGAATATTTCCCTCTTCTTTTTTTAGCCTTTTTAAAGAAAGGAAAAGGATCTTTGTCTGATAAAATGTTTTCATTTGAGTCTTGGCTTTTCCAGATATTAATTTTCTACTCCCACACTTCCATAGTTCATGTGTCATTAAATGAAATAATGAAGCCAGCATGGTTTGCTATTTAACAATTTAAAGGCTGGCTCTGACCTCACTCTTACATCTATTTGCTCTACCCTGTTTCCGTTGACTGCAACACAGTCAGTCCCTCTTGGTCTCATGAAAACCTGTCAGTCTCACACACCTGAGCAGAGTGAGCTCACAAAGGGGATGAGTTTTCCCAAGCTGTTCAGTGTGTGCTGGCCCCAAGGGGTAACTGGAGTAAGGGGGACACAAAAACAGACATGTGGGAGAATGGGACCCTCTTCAGGTCCATCTGAGGGCTGTGGCAAAGACTAACATCACACCCTGGGGAAGGGATTATCTCCAGAGCTATGTTATGTTTGTAGGCTCTTTCTGTGACTGTGTTTCCAGTTGTATAACTCAACCCTGTGTTGGCAGTTTATCCTGAGAAGTGTTTGAAGTAAAAGCTCCAATGAATCTGTCAGGCACAAAGTGCTCTGCGTTCTTCAGAGCAGCACATTTGAGCTGCAGCCCCCTGAAGTACTTGAAAACACAAATCAAAGCCAAGGGTCTCACAGGCCGAGATGCACCTCTTGTTACAGGAGTAGAGAGGAAACCTTTTCCTTATTTTCCTTTTCCTTTTCCTTTTCTGGGGGATGCAGGGGGATGCCCGGGAGATACCCGGGAGATGCCTGGGGGATGCCTGGGGGATGCAGGGGATGCCCGGGGGCTGCAGGGGGATGCCTGGGCATTGCCTGGGGGATACAGGGGCTGTCCAGGCTGGCACCCCCGTGCCCCGACCCCGCTGCTGCCTCCTTGTCCTCTGGGAAAGAATCATGTGCAAATGAGTTTTCCTCTCCCCTCTGGGAGGGAATTGGCTGGAAGGGGCCCAGTGCAGTATTTTTGGCCAGGCTGTTTCTTTAGCAGCCAGACAGAGAAAAGCCCCGGAGCCAGAGGGAGACTCTCGGGTTGCAAAGGTAGAGAAACAGCTTAACTGAGTCTCAGCTGATGTCTATGTTGTGATAGTTAAATAACTGGCTGACTCAGACACTGCTCTGTAAACAGGAGCTCCCTGAAGTCAAAACACAAAAATCAGGGTTTAAGATTTCTCCTCCCTAGAATATTGAAGGGCAGACCTAGAAATATTGAGCATTTTGGAATAAAATCACGTATGAATGACTTTACAACTAATTCCTCTTTTTATTCCACCTGGACTGGCCTGTACCAGGGAGGCCTGGACTGAAAGGCTTTCAGTATTTTTTGGCTGCGTTATCTTATTTTCTAACTTTATTAAGATGCTTTCAGATACTGGATGTATCATATGGAATACACAGTTCTTGTTTCCTCTCCTAGGTCTCTCATAAAAATTTCTATAGGATTTTATAAAGCATAATGTTATTTCTTAAACAAGAGTTTGTAAGCTCTTTCTTAAGCAAGTGTAGGATGATGTAGAAGAAGGCAGCACATGGGAAGGGAGCAGGAGGTAGGGACAGGGAGGCTTTGGGCGGGCACAGGGCCTCCCGAATCCTCACATCAGAAACGTCCCACAGAAGTGTGTCACCACTACGTTTTTATGGGAAATGTCAAATCATTTTGACTTTTTTGTTTAGTTTCAACAACATCAAAAATGTTTCATTTTGCTGAGGTAAAAATGTCTCACTTTGATTTGATAATTTCAATTTGTGTCAGTTTGGCTTCTGAGG
Source organism: Taeniopygia guttata (assembly GCF_048771995.1). Classification (NCBI taxonomy): domain Eukaryota; kingdom Metazoa; phylum Chordata; class Aves; order Passeriformes; family Estrildidae; genus Taeniopygia; species Taeniopygia guttata. The sequence continues at coordinate 14,975,031 of NC_133045.1, forward strand.
CAGATGAAAATACAAGCTCTAAAATTGGAATGTGTAAGAGTATAAGGTACATAAGCTGTTTAATTTTTTATAGTGAATTATGACTTTGTAGTTTTAGCACAAAGCATCACAATTCCTCAAACTGAAACAATTCAACATTATCAAAGTCCATTATCTCATGCTCTCTTTTCTGTTGCTCCAAAGAAAACACAATGACAGCTCTCCAGACTATCACAAGTTTCCACGAAACAGATTTTTCTGATTAACATTGCTAAATTGGAGAGAAAAACAGTCATACTTGTTAAGTTTGGAGAACTGAAAGCTCCTTGTTGTGCATAAAATCAGGGGATAACAGAGTGGGGAATGTTCAGACTCTCCATTGCAGTCTGTCCATCTTCCCCCATCAGAAGTGCCTTTGGGAGGAGCCCTGGTGGGGCTTATCAGAATCTACCTGTGGTTTTGTCCTTTTCTGTGCGCAGAAAAACTGAATTACCTTGGAGAGGTATTTCCAGTGCTGCCGCTGGCTGGCTCGTGGTTCAGGCTGACCCCATCTGTGCCATTGTTCCCACTTGCCTTGCTCACATCTCTCCAGTAACCTCCTCGGCACAGCCCCGTGGGATGTGCAGTTCCCTGAGCTGGGCTGCTCAGGGGCAGCTCTGCTCCTTCCCAAGGGAAAAAGGGAACCAGCCCCGGCCCTGCCTCACAGCAGCTCCTGTCAGGCTCTCAGGGAGAGTGGACAGCGACCTTAGGACCGTGCTGGCTGTTGGAGAAAGGATCAGCTGGGAAGCCCTGCAGTTTGGGAAGGAAAGGCAGTGTTTGCTTCCCTGCCTGTTCTGCTGCAGCTGGGAATAGCACAGACTTGCTCTGGTGGCGTTTTCCACCACCCACCATCCCCACAGCCCCAGCACAGATCCCCTGGGAAGGGAATAGGGTTTTCTCCATCATACAAGTACCACATTGGGAAGCAGCAGCTGCTCCTGGTGCTTTGTTCCTGTAGGAGCTCTGAAACAAAAATTCACTGTAAGTGACAAAACCAGGGGCCAGTTTTTGTCTTACACTACCAGGATGGCCACAGCTCTTGGCTGCAGTGTTTCCCCAGTTTGGGCCTCTCTGTGAGGCACAGCCGACCTCCAGGGTTTCACCCACAAAAATGGGGATTCCTGGAGGTTCCTGGCATATGCACTCAAAGCTGAACCTTCAGAAGGGCTGTAGCTCTTTATCTCTCAAACACATGGAACTGTGTTAGGAAAGGCAGAGAAAATGTTCATACAATTAACAACTAATAACTAACCATTCCTCCCAGCTGCAGCTCTGATGTGACTAGAGGTTTGTTCACTGCCTGGCTTCAGCTCATAGAGAACTGACAAGTCTCAGGTTAATTCTCCTGTGTGCCAGCCTTATCTTCTCACTGAAGGAAATTATTAATAAATTCTTTTCTGTCTTGGGGAAGCCGTTCCAGATTTGCAATTTTTTTGAGTGTGCATGTTCTTTCATTCTCCCCTCAAGGCCTTTCAGGCTTATCTGAACAAAACATCCTTGTTGTCATACCAACCATGTAAATCTGTGTTCACATATCTTTCTGCTTTTCTACTTACTTTGTTTGTAGCTCAACTCATTTCAGAACATGAATTCCTACAAAATAGGACAATGTTATCCTGGCACCTATCAAAATGATTCATTTCATAGGTTGGTTTTTGAGGAAATGGATGGTTCTTTAGCTGCCAGACCTTCAGCAGTAGAAGGGCTTAGAGGTGCTATGAGAGTTTTGACTTTTGGTGACAGTGAGGGCCAGGGAGAGGATGCCCAGGCTGTTTTCCTCCAGAGCATCCCCAGGCTCTGATCAGCTGTTCTCAGCTGGTGCATAGGAGAAACTGGTTACAAAGAATGATTGCAAAAACCACCTTTAAAACCCACAAGTACATGCTGCTGCATACACAGTCCAGGATGGATAAAAAAATAGAGCATTTGGAATTAAGCCATAACTGTCTTTTGCAGCCCTGTGGCAACACAGTAAAAGCACCTTGCTGAGCTCTGCTGTAAAATTACATTACACCAGCTTTGATGGGAGGCTGGGGTTGCTCAGGGGTCTCCAGTCAGCTGAGAGTTGAGAACATGATGACTCTGCTCTCAGCCAAGGTGGAAATCCAGGTCTCAGGGTACCTAGAAGGAAGCAGGCAATAAAGAGTAATGGAGTCTTTATTAATAGAACATTGATAAAGTCATTTTCCCTCTGGACAACATGGTGTCATCAATGGTCAGTTTGTCTCCACCAGAGATGCCACCTGGTGATGCAAAATTCAAGCGATGAAAGGTAAGACCTGGACGTAAGATATTGATAGGGTGGCAACTTCCAGAGGAAAACTTACCTTTTGAAAATAATGTTATCAGAATAGCATATTCAATTTGCTTATCTCAACAGGCTGAAACTCAGTCTCCCCTGTTTGGGGCTATGTGTTCAGAGAAATTATTTTTAACCTCCCCTCTGTGGCTTGCCTGCTTGCCTGCTGCAGATCCAGCGATGGTATGAATATGAAGAGAACACAGCCCTGAAAATAGCATTGCAGGTCCCAGTCCTGCACCACAATGTGCTCTGTGGGTTCCTTAAAGCCAGTCCTTAAAACTGTGCTGGCCAGCCTCATGGCAGACTGAGGCTCAGAAAACATACATCCATCTTTCTCTCAGAAAGACGTGTCTGTTCATTCTGCCATGGCAGAGATTTGTTGTTCTTATTCCTGTCATGCACATCTGTACTGCCAGCAGAAGGACACTGCCTCTGCAGAAGAGAGCAGGGGGGGTTATTTTATTATCCTATATTCCATAGGAGTTTGTGTCCAGGCCTGCCTAATCCACCAGGGTTTGTTTTTACTTCAGAGAAGTCTGTGAAATGGTTCCTAGCAGATGTGGGTAAGGAAAATGTGTCCTTTTGGACATGACTGGCATTGCAGGTCTGCAGGGTGCTAGAGACCAGCAGGGCTTTGCAGAGCCTGGTAATTTGAAGGATTTTGGTATTTCTGGTGTTCATCAGCACAGCCCAGCTGGCAGGCACAGCCCAGCCCTGGCTGCAACGGGCTGCACAGAAACCAAGCAGAAATGAGATGGAGAAGAGTGAGACACTTCTTTGGAAGTCAGACTCCTTGAGTCAGTGGCAGAGGGAGTGAGGAAGCTGCATCCATGGGGCGTGGGCAGCAGCAGGGGCCAGCCACAGCAGCTTGTGGCTGTCCTTGCCCAGCCAGGTGTGCCCGGGCCCAGCTGGGTCTGTGGTAAGGCACAGGTGAGGGCACAGACATTCTGCTTTCCAGGCACGAGAGGCACAAAGCTCTCCCTGCATGGGCTGTGCGTCCTGGCCACTCCATCTATCGCCAATTATTTCAGGAAGAGATTTCTTCCATGGACAATTTCAACTAGAATGGTCTTGTCTGAAGACAAGATGTTGACAAGCAGCATATCTGGGCTCTGGCCCTGACATTGCCACTGCAATTTAATTACACTTGGCCTAAGTCATATGTCCTGGTTCTGCCACTGTCCAAACTGAGAGCGTGGACAGAGCAGTTGTAACTCCCTTGTGCCCTGGGTGGTTTGGTTTGCATTGTTCCTAAAGCAGAACGTACCTGCACATGTGTATATAAATAACTCTCACCCTCCCTCAGACATGAGCTTCGCAGCTCCTCATGTAATGCAACAGCACCAAATACTGCAGTCACCTGGTGTGAGATATTACCAAGCAAACCAACATCACCCAGGTCAGTCTGAGGATCTGGATTTTCACCTTCTGTGCCCTCTCTAGACACACACCCCCAGTCTGGGTACTGCTGAAGCTGAGCAGGAGCTGCTATGGGCAGGCAGGGGCCGTGGGGATCCATGGATCTGCACCTCCCCGGCTCTCTCAGAATCCCAGGTCCTGTTTCTCCACGTTCCCGGTGGCAGCCAGCCTGTCTGTGGTGCTGTGAGGTCACTAGTGATGTCTGTGCTGGTGGTGCAGCAGGAGTGCCAGGAGCTGCCCATGGAGGAGTTTCCCAGCACTGAGTACCTGTGCCCATCCCTGCCTCCTAACCCGGCAGGTCCTGCCACAGGCACTGACCAGGATTGTACAGAACTCTGTTCTGGTCAGTGCCAACACACCCCATGAAACTGTCAGAAACTCAGCTGCTGATTTACAGTTCAGGCTGATCCAGCAGAAAATGGGATTTTGCTCACGTTTGTTCCCAGGCTGTACTGTCTGGTCCTGGCCGAGGCCAAGGTGGTGCTGCTGACAGCATGGAAGGGCTCAGGAGCTCTGGGGCTGTGCCAGGACACAGTTCTGCTGTCTGGGAGTTAGTCAGGGGATTAATATGGTGATGGATTCATCCATAAATCCACTTCCCTGAGCTGGGTTTGCTGGGTTTTGGGATCTATCCAACCATCCTGGAAATTCTCCCCACAGCAGAAGGACTGGATCTCCTGAGCACTGCTTGTCCTGTGTCCGTGGTGTGGGAGAGGAGATGGTCCAGGCCAGGGCTGGGCAGGGCAGCCAGGCTGGCCAGGTGGCACCTGGGATGCTGAGCTTTTGGAGAGGTGAAACATGGGGAAATTGATAAATATTTGGTTCTAATTTTTTAGAACACTGTAAAATCTTAGTTTGGCTTCTGCCAACCTGTTTCTTTTCCTAACCCTTCTTTACCCAATTTTCTCCCTCTTACCTTCTCTTCCATTTTTCATCCTTTCCCTGTTTGTTTTTCCTTATTTTTAATCGGGAAATAGAAAGGATTTGTTCAGTGAAATTAGAAAGCCTATCAAGAACTGCATGTGCTTTATGGATGTTATCAGAAAGAGACGATTGTTGCGACGGAATGCTTGAGAGAGGAAAACAAGAGTGCCATTTCAGCATCTTCTGTAGCATGAGTCAGAGAGATTGATAGTTACCCTCCTGCAATGAGACTTTTTACCAGCATGCCACTGGCCTTGGCATGCTGTGAATGGAGGCCATTTTCATGGAGTGTGTAGTCTTTCATAATGCTTCAGAGCAAATAAAGGTGGGCTGGAGTCACTCACCTCCTGACACTGAAGGGAAATTTGTGTTTTATGCTGCCTCAGGCCGGGCTTTCAAGCTCCACACTCCAGGCATAAAAGCCATTAGGCATCTCGGCAGCAGAGCTTACGTATTCCCAGGGCTCCAGAGCACCAGGGGTGGACTGAGGCTCAGGAGGGATGAGCACTTCAGAGGGATGGCCCAGCTCTCCCTTCCTGAGCATTCCTGATCTGGGTTTGCAGGTAGCACGCCAGGGGCAGCCTGTTACTGCCCCGAGATCTGCATCAAACCAGCCCTTCCTTCCCTGAAGGAACTTGCCTTTCTCTGCTTCTCTTTCCTTGGGGCAGACACAGACCCCAGACTGACCCAGCAAGTGCCAAACAAGCCAAGGGCTCTTCCAGGAGTTGCTGTGTTCAAGCAACTTCATTAAAATCCTGCTACCATACAGAAAAATTACATTTTTTTCATTATCTATAGAATCCACATTGCTGAGCCAGGGAGAGTCTGACACTTGTACTGAAGCAAAGAGCAGATTGGAATGTATTTTTATTTTGAGGCTTTCCACAATGCTTTATGTATGGTTTTCAAAATTCCCCTCCTGAGTACTGCAAGGGGCTGCTCGGAAGAGGCTGCTCACACAGGGAATTTCTGTGCCTTGCCCTTACATTTCTGGGAAGCAGGGGCAGCAGTTTTCCACAGGGCACCTTTCTGGAGCTCGCACCAGCACAGGGAATGCAGCAGGGGGAAAGCATCCTGTGGCTGAAGGCTCCGAGAGGGTCTGTGTTCCCAGATAAGCCAGGCTCTGGAGCTGGAGCCCGGGTTCCGAGCAGCTCAGCAGCACTGCAGCTGCCTGGCAGTGCCCAGAGCAGAAATGCTGGTGCCTGGACCGGACCCCTCGCTCAGTGCCCTTGGGGGCTCTGCTGGCAGGGACGGGAGCCACGGGGGCTGTGGGCAGTGGGGTCACCCCTGGGACGGACCCGCCAGGGGTCCCACAGTGTGCTAAACAAGCCAGCCTAAGCTGAGCATACAGACAAGCCGCTTGTAATTCAAAACCAGCCTGGTTTTTCCTTTAAAAACCCATAATATGCGGGTTTATTTTCTGCAGCTCTTCCAGGCCGGTTACCCCAACTGTTGGCAAACTGCAAGGATGAGGTTGCCATGGATACGCTGCGCACTGATTCACATGGAATACATCATTGCATTATTCCCAGAGCGGTGAAAGCCTTTCACAGCTGATAACTTTGAAGAGGATGACTCATCGTTAAATATATCGCGGCAGCTCGGCATTGTTTGTTCTTCCTGGGAAGCACAACCTGGGGATGGCTCTGGGTGCTCCTGGGGCTGGGGCTGAGCTGGGCAGGGAGGGCACAGAGCCCTGAGCCGCACCTGGGCTCTCAGCTGGGGCCAGTCCTAAGGAGAGCTGGTGTCTGTGCCCTGTGCCACATCCCGGCAGAGAGAGCCCCGGGAGCGGCGAGCCTGGAGCGGCTGGGGCAGGGAGCAGCCGGGCGGCACAGTGCCGGCTGTTTCCCACTCCCCTCCCGAATCACCCGGTGCCAGGGAGGGCCCTGTGCTCCCCTCTGGGCACTCGGTGCCCCTCGGTGCCAGCCAGGACACCGGGGTGCCGCCGGGGCACAGAGCCAGCGGAGCCCAGCTGTGCCCTCCCAGCCCCGAGCCCGGCCCCTCGGTCACTTCTGAGCTTTGCAGTCCTTTCTCCTTAGCCCACTGCTTCCAGCTCCTCGGGAGTGCCTGAGAGTGCTGGAGCATCCCCAGGGGACGCTCAGATGCAGAGGCCGGGATGCAGCCCAGAGCAGGGGCACACGTCCTCTGGAGCCCCCGGCACCACTGCCAGCCCTGGAGCCGGCAAACGAGCAGGGCCCTGCCCGCTCAGGTTTTGAAATGCTGCATGGAAAGAATGTGCAGAGAACACAATCACTTTCTTTTCTGTAGGAAACAGGCCCTTTCCAAATAGCTGCCTGCACTCAGAAAAGAACCCAAAACCAAATGAAATGAACAAAAACCGGCCTGTGTGTTCTTGACTTCAGGCCAAAATAATTCTCTGTTATTCCCAAGACAAAGCTGTTTCCTCTGTCCCTAAAAGCCAAAGCTGTACATTTCATGCATAATTAATGTGGGATTTTAGTATACATCAGAGCCTAGAGTTGTGTGAGGCACAAATGGGGCTTCCCAAACAAGGCTTTTGATTACCAGTCATTTTAAATGCAGGAAATAATGGCACTTCTGAGTTCTCCAAGCCCTCCGAGAGGAACTTCTGTCACAACTGATGTTTCCTGCTGTATTTGGCCTCCAGTCAGCATGGCAGCTTCCTCAGGATGGATGGAAACACAGAGGGGCTGGAATCACTGTCAGACCCCGAGCACAGGGGATGGAGAACCACTCCGTGCTCTGCCACTGCCCCTCACCACCCTGTGGCAAAGCAGCAAACCCCAAAACACCCCAGCCCACACTAACACACCCCAGCACACACTAGCAGATGCTACAGGTGCTGGCAGGGAGGGAAGGAAGGTGCCAGAGGAGTCCTGCTGTGTCCTGTCCTTGTCTGTGGGGTTTGGGCTCATGAGGACGCCTTGTTCCACTTGCCCCAGGCAATATTTGTCATTATGAGCCCAGTCAGTGTTCCATGTCCTTCTGCGAGGCAGTGACCAGCGCTGCCAGCCCGGGCAGTGCTGGCTGGCAGTGACAGCCTGGCGTGGCAGCGTGCCCTTGTGCTCCTCTGGACTGGGGGCAATGCTGTCAGCACCCCCTGGCCAGCTGAGCCCCCACACTCGCCCCCCACCTGCCACCAGCTCTGCACATGCCACAGGGAACCCCCCTTCTATCCAGGCTCATCCCAATCCTTATTAAGGGTTTGCTTCAGATAAGAGCATTGAGAAAACATGATCTCCTTTCCCCTTTCTTGCTCCCTCTCAAAGACACCGTCCCCTTCCAGTGGGAACATGCTGTCTGTAAATCCAAACCCAGCACTGTGCTGGGCTCCCTCCCCACACCGGGCACGTTCTTGCCTCCCCCTTGCCCTGCCCAGCCCTCTGTGCCCTCCAGCTGGGCACAGGCTGCTCCATCCCTCCAGCCCCTCGGCTCAGGGCTCACAGGAGGCTTCAGCAGGAGCCCAGGGTGTCCCTGTGTCACCAGGGCTGCAGGCTGTGTGCTAGCCAGGGGCCAGCCCAGGGTGTCCCTGTGTCACCAGGGCTGCAGGCTGTGCAGGGAGCCAGGGGCCAGCCCAGGGTGTCCCTGTGTCACCAGGGCTGCAGGCTGTGTGCTAGCCAGGGACCAGCCTGGCAGGAGCTGGAGGGGAACTCACTCTGTTTCTCAGCCATGGAGGCCCAGTGATCACCAGAAACAGGATGGAAGAATTTGAGGCAAACAGCAGCATTTTAAGAGTCAGAATGTACTGATACAGTTAAAACACCCCAGGTTCTCCTTTTGCAACCCAAAACTTGACATTTACCAGTGTTCAGAGTCAGACCACGGGTCAGTTGGCTTTTCCTGGACCTGGAGAAACGTTATCTCTTGAATTCCTTAATGTTGTACTGCCTTTTCCCTTAACAAATTCAGTCAATGGCATTTTGACCCGTTTCCTAATGCACTGTGCTGCAGCCTCAAAATGTTACTGGCTGGCAGAGCACAGCTCTGAAGTGCTTCTCAGTCTGCAGCACAGCAGCACAGCTGAGTGTGGAGGGGAAATGTGGCTCCAGTTTGGGAGAAGGAGCTGTAGAACTGGAATCCAGGGGGAGCAGAGTGCTGCCTGCCTGGCTCCTGGTTCCTCCGAGGAGCTGGAGCTGAGAGCAGGTTGGACTGGTCTTCTGCGCCGTGCCGGTTCCCGGTGTGGGGCTGGTCTGGGCTGCTGGAGCTCCCAAAGGAGCAGAGCCCAGCCGTGTGCCGAGGCCAAGCAGTGCTTTGCAGCCAGGGCTGGGGGCACGGCAGCAGCCGCAGGGTGCCCTGAGTGGTGCTGTGGGGCGGTGGGTTCAGTCAGCGCCGCTGCCCCAGGGAAGGAGCAGCTCCCTGAGGAGCTGCCCGGGCACTGCCTCACCCACAGGGCGAGGTGTGGTGCCTGCCTGTCCTGGAGAGGCGATACCAGTGGAGGTGTGTGTTGTGGAAGAAAACAGCAAGGGAGATAATGTGTTCATGAAGTTGAGATGCTCCAACTTTGCTTTGGTTTTGGAATGACTTTTCTTTCCAAGGTTTATCCTATTTTCTATCACACACTGTTTCTTAAGATCATTACTGGAACAAACTTTTTCAGTATTCTCAAAATGTGCTTATTTATCTGAAACATATTTTCAGAAATGTTGTCATGCACTAAATGTCAAAATTTCCTTTCTTCCTATGGGAAACAAAAAACTCAGCCTCTTGGCAAGCTCCAGTCTTAGCATGGAGCAGCTTGGTTAATGGCAAGGCCCTGAGGCTGCATGCTGGAAACCTTCAGCTCACTCCATTGCCCACCAGAAAATAATGATAATTCCATAGACCTGTTGTATGGAGTGACCCTTAGTCATATTGTCTAAGCGTCTTATCACCAGAGACATAAGATGTATATAGTAATCTTCTTATACTTGCTGAGAAACCTAAACCAGGCCAGCCCTGGTCACTGTCTGGCTGTAACAAGGTTACTGTGCAAGGAGACCGAAATGTTGGGAAAAGCTTGCTTGGATATTTCCCATTTAAGTCGGTGTGCTTATTTCTCTCTTGAGCAGGTGAATGTAGATGGTTTCCTCAGTAGTTCATGGGTCTGTGTCCATCCTCCAGAAAGGAGAAGGAGCATGTTGGGCACCCCGTGGGCTGTGTCAGCCCGAGTGCTGGTGCAGCCGGGCTGGATCTGTCCTGCAGCACCCACCGAGCGTGCTGGCTGACACAGGGCTGTGCACGGAGTGTGTGCTGCGTGCTGCTTTGTGGTAAAATTAAATATCAGGTACAGGCTGCCACTCACAGGTTGGCACTACATCTGGATCCCCCTTCCTTCCAAAAAAGGGGCCAAAAAGGCCATCAGGGCTTCATACCAGCAGGTTCATTCCTGTTCCCTCCACAAGCTCCTCACAGAGGCTTCCTCTTGCACAGCTCCCCTCCTCCAGCACCTGCATGTCTTTAAGAGACCATTGAAAAAATTAAAAGAGCCAAGGAAGAGTTAATGATCTAAAAGAAAGATTTACACCTCATGTTTAAAACTCCAGCAGTGAAGTTTTTTCCAGTAAGGAGAAAAAATGTTTCAGAAAAAAACTTCTGTTTTTTCCCTGGGGATAATACAGACTAGTTACACTAGTATTCCCAAAGTGGGATATACAGAGAACACTTTTGGAGTGGTTCCTTGGAGAGCAGTAGTAGTCAGCGAGGGAAATTTTCTCTTGGAGTGCTTTGCATGGAAAATTTGGAGTCATTAGTTCACATAAGTGGGGTCACTTTCAGGGCTCAGCTTATGGGGACAGAACCCCCTGGCAAGGGCTTTTCTGGGCCCCAGCAGGGAGTGCAGGAAGGGGCTGGGGAACATCTGCAGCAGGAATGACCTCTGGCCTCTCTTCTCCGTCTGGGACCAGCAGAGATTTGCATTGGCACCAGTAATCATGCCGAGCAAAACAGTTTTTAAAAATAAACTTGGAAGCAGGCACTGGCCCAGTTCACCATCAGGCTGGACACGATGGATATGGAAACAGTCATGGGAGGGGAAGCAGGAGCATGGGGGAGGCATGGCAGTGATCCCCTTAATACAGACATCATTTTCCAGAAGCACAAGCCTAAAACTGAGCAATACATTTTTGGGGTAAACCAACCCCCTCAATTGTACCGAATACTTGCAGATCATATTAAAAAAATGTTCTGGGGGAAAAGTCCCTGACACAGTGCTTAAAGGTGAGGGGAGCTGCTGGTCTGCTTTGTCCTTGCTGCCTTGTATTATCTGTGAGAGATTTCTCCCCGGTTTTGGTTGATACCAGGCCTATTGCTGCCAGCATGGAATAGCAGATCAGCTCTCCTGAAGTAATTACCTGGGACATTAAGCTTATTAGGCATGTGCTTGAAGACAGGGAAGGCAGGGGAAACCTCACCCCAGAGGTGCTGGGGCGCTGACTGGTCACTCGAGCTGGCAAAGGACCTCCACTGGCTGGAAATGCCTCATCCAAGATTGTCACTCCTTAGACTTGAAAAAGGCAGGATCATCAAGGAGCCCAGAGCTCAGGATTCAGGCAGGCTGTGCAGCAGAGAGAACACGACTTCTGTGTTCTCCTGGTCTGGCTTGGTTTCTGGAGATTCAGAGTTTGGTAAAGCACACACAGAGAGCCGAGGCACAGTGCCCACCTTGCATTTCCCTTACCTCTCCAAGGTGAATATTCTGAAAAGCCAGTCTCCCATCACAGAGTGTCAGTGACCCCATCTTCTCCTTGCCCTCCCTTTCTCTTTTCCAAGGGGTCTTGAAAAGCAAGAGGCAGCTCTCTGCAAATAAAAAGAGGGAAATTGAGAGGCCTGGCTGGTTTTGATTGCACTGGGAGATGATGATGATGATGATGATGATGATGATGATGATGATGATGATGATGAATTAGAGCACTGGGATGATCCATTGTGCCCCTCTCTGTTTGCACAGACCAAACCTGCCCCCATGTCCATGCTCACGGTTTGGCTCTCCCTGCAGTGAGTGTGTCACTTTGTGCTCATTTGTGAAAACAGAAAAGGGCACTGGGCAGTGTGTAAGATCTGCAGCTCCTCGGTGAGTGCCCGGTGTCACAGCGGCTGTGGGGCAGGATGGACACACAGGGGCGAGCTCAGGCCACCAGGGCCTCGGGCGGTGTGATGGTGCTGCAGCTGCTGCATCGCTGCTGTGACATCTGCCTGTGCCACAGCCCAGCCTGCCACTCACACCTTTGTGAGGCTTCTTCACAAAGGCATGGTGGTGGAATATCTGTTGTGCTCAAAAATCTCTTCAAAACCAAACCACTTCTATCCAGCCCTTTGGCAGATGACTTGACTTCTTTTTCACCTGCTTAACCCTGGAGTTTCATGGTGTGAGCAGGGTGTCAGGTCTCATTTACCTAAAAGCTCTCAATACTGATCGTGCTAGCAGATACTGCTGCTGTCATGGCAACGAGGTTATTTATGCATCATAGGTACCTGCTTTTCTTTCCTTCCCCCCATGTTGCTAAGTGAGATAGGGTCAGAGGGGCCATAAAACGGAGCAGGAAACTGCCAGCCCCATGCCCGTTAATAAAGCCCTCCAGACCTCCCTCCTGTCCCCTGAGCTGGTTCAAGTCCTGGTACCTGTCCCCGTCCGTCCCTGCCTCTGGCAGGAGCGGGGCCAGCAGGAGGCTCTGTGGAGATCCACGGCAGCTTCCCTTTCCACGCTGAGAGAGACGCTGGGCTGCACGCAGGGCATCCCTGCCAGGGACCAGAGCACTGCTGGACAGGCTGCCTCGACTTACCTGCCCTCCCCTGGCTCGCTTCCTACGTCTGCTTAATAAGCGCCATTGCCCAATTAGCAGCAGGGCAACCGCAGAAACAGGCTGGCAAACAAGGCTCCAGGGCTACAAGTTCAATCTAGCTAAGTTCTTCTTCAAATTCTTTCTGGTTTCGTCTGTCCATTTTCTATGACAACCAGCAAGAACCAGAGGTCAGAGGCCAAGCAAGGGAGTTATTTCATTTAAATTTGATGAAGCTCTGTCAGCCTCAAGCACTTCTCCAGTGAAGGGTTTCCTACAGAAAAAGCCCCTTGTTGGAGGAGAGACATCACATGTTCCCTGGCAAACCTCCTCTGCAGACCTTGGCTGTTTTCCTCCACTGAGGAGCTTCTTCTCCAGACAGAAATCAATTCTACTTACATGTAATATTAAGTCCAAAAAGTGGAAGAACCTTCCCCATAAAGAGTGGAGTAGGTGGCTGCCCGGAATTCACTGTCAGATCAGGATCTGATCTCCTGAGAAATCAGGAGCTTCTCTTCGCAGCCGGCGCTGCCCCGGTGGCTCAGAGCCGCTGCCCACAGAGGCTGGGCTGTGCCGGGTCAGCGCCGGGCTGTGGGGCTGGTGACAGCGGGCAGGAGGGCTGGCAGGGGCACAGAGGTCCCAGAGCATGTTCCTGGGGCTCTGGGGCCAGGGAGGGACCCCGGGACCCGCCGGGCGCTGGCACAGCCCTGGCTGCTCCTTGCAGCCCAGCCATGGCCCGGATGCCCGGCACGCACGGCACCACAGCCCTGTCCCGGGTTTGTCCTGGGTTTGTCCTGGGTTTGTCCTGGGTTTGTCCCTGGTTTATTCCTGTGTTTGTCCCTGTGTTTGTCCTGGGTTTGTCCCTGGTTTATTCCTGCGTTTGTCCCATGTTTGTCCCGGGTATGTCCCTGGTTTCTCCCCGGTTTGTCCCTGTGTTTGTCCCTGTGTTTGTCCCTGGTTTGTCCCTGCGTTTGTCCCAGATTTGTCCCGGGTTTGTCCTAGGTATGTCCCTGGTTTGTCCCAGGTTTGTCCCAGGTTTGTCCCAGGTTTGTCCCAGGTTTGTCCCAGGTTTTTCCCGGGTTTGTCCCGGGTATGTCCCTGTGTTTGTCCCTGTGTTTGTTCCTGTGTTTGTCCCTGGTTTGTCCCTGGTTTGTCCCTGGTTTGTCCCTGGTTTGTCCCCTGGTTTGTCCCTGCGTTTGTCCCTGGTTTGTCCCCAGGCCGCACAGCCCCCGGCTCCATCCCTGGCCGGTTGCAGCCCGTGCCCCGTGGCTCAGCATCTCCCGTGCCAGGGCAGGAGTGGGACGTGGGACGAGCCGGGCTTGTCCGTGCTGGGACAGGCAGAGCCCAGTGAATCCCCTCCTGCCCCAGCAGTGCTTGGAGCTGCCCACGCCGGAGCCAGGAGCTCCATCCTGGGAAAAGGAGGGCACGTGAAGGAATAACAATACTTTCCTCTTATGTAACTCTTGCCTAAAATACTTCAAAGTGGGCCTATAGATAAATAATTGAAGATAATACAGAATTAGCTGTAATTTTGTGTGTCAGAAAGTAACGTTCCCCTGGTTAGGTGTGGAAACCATCCTGGCTGTGGGACGAAATGAGGCCACGTGGCTTCGGAAGCACAAAGTGTGCTCACATGCATTGCAGCTACTCAATGTTTAGAGCAAAAATTATTTACTGGGGAAAAACCCACAAGAATTCTGAATAATGAATAATTGAGAAATTTTGAATTCACCCACAGGCAGTTTGTAACAGTGGGGAGGGGGAGAGGGGAAGCAACATTTGTCAGATAAATTATTTGTGAATTAATCACTCGGTTCTCTGAAGTCGACAGGGAGCTTGCATAAATTAGACTATTCATGGAGAAGACCAAGTCTTTCTTTAATAGTCTCTGAGAATGGTAAATTCATTAGCTGAAAGCACTGATTATGATTCAAAGGGATAGGGAGGGGAGAAAATCAAGTCATAATTAGTCATTTAAAATGTATCAAGTAGCAAGAAACTGATTTTAAACTAGTCCAAACAGAAGAGAAATTATTCGTTCTGATTAAGTCAGACTCTCCTGCCCCTTTAAAGATTTATAAAGTAGTGTCAATAAATTATTGTTCTTGGGACTCAACCTATAAAAACAGCATAGAAATGTAATACAATACAGTGTCAGACAAGTGGGTTTGACGCAGTAGGTCAGAAATTAAATGTATATTTATTAAGGATGTATATAATACGTCTCATGTCACCCCAATATTGATCAACTGTCGCTTCTCTAAACTCTCCTCTTCACACCCGTTGTTCCCAGGCGTTTCTCTGGCTGCTCTTTTAATACTGAAGTTGAACCCAGTTTGCTCTGTCATAAGCTTAATTACTCTGCAGAAACACTTCTTGTACAGCTACGTGATCGGGATTGATTGTGGCGCTGGTGAATTATGCAGCATACACATAAAAACCCGTTTGGAGCTTCCCCTCTGTCCCAGTGCAGCATGTGATCCTGATTTCCTGGAGTACAGTTTTCAGCTGTTTTCCAGGTTCAGCAGATCTGTGCCTCAGGGGTCTCTTTGCAGGCAATGAGTGGAAGTGATGGTGTAAGAGAAGCAAACAGTCTTTGCTGCAGAATGGTAAATTCAGTCACACTGGCTTCTGTTGGGATGGGGAGGTGTTACTACTTTATTAGAGTTATTACAATTAGGAAAAGCATCAGCAAAGGACTCCGGGCTCTCTCACACCTTCACCCCAATTCTATCAGGGTGGGCTCTGAGCTGGGGCAAAAATAAGACATGGGGTTATGCTTAGGGGAGGACAGACTTTATTTAAACTACAAAGTACTGAACCTCCTCTGGGTTTGATCCAGAGCTCGCAGAGATAATAGTCTCTCACAGTAAGACCAGCTTTGTTCAGGATTTCCCAGCATTTTACATCAAGGAAGAAATGTTCTTGTGTATGTCGGGGTGCTGGGAGTGGCTGAGATCAATTCAGCAGAGTGATGGAACAGATGCTTCAGCTTGGGTCCACACAAGTCCCACTGAAATCTGTGAGACTTAAACACATGCTCAGGCTGTTTGTCAGAGCCTGCTGGGAGTGCTCAACACACCGTGCGTGCACAGGCTTCCCTGCCTGGGAACCAGGGCTGGGCAGGGGCTGGGCAGGGGCAGGGGACAGCCAGGGCTGGGCAGGGGCTGGGCAGGGGCAGGGGACAGCCAGGGCTGGGCAGGGGCTGGGCAGGGGCTGGGCACAGCCAGGGCTGGGCTGGGGCTGGGCAGGGGCTGGGCAGGGGCTGGGCAGGCGCTGGGCACAGCCAGGGCTATCCTGGGGCTGGGCACAGCCAGGGCTACCCCGGGGCTGGGGACAGCCCTGCTGCACAGGCCTGCCTGTGGCTGTCTCTGAGGGCCGTGTGAGAGCTGCCAGCTCTTTTTCCCTCCACGGATCAGACACGCTGGCTGCAGCAGAACCTGCCTTCCAGGTGCAGAAGGCTCTGCTTCACCAAACTTCTCCAGTCACCCAGTCCTGCCCTGCTCTATTTTCAGTACCAATAAATCTCCTGTAGACATCCCCTTTGTCACAGCCTGTTCCTCAGCTTCTAGCTCCATAGATTCTTCTCTGTTCCAAATGTAATTGCTCTTCATCCTTTTTTCCTGCTGTCTGGAACCATAGCTCATCATCCTACACTTCTCATTATCTTAATTAAACCAGGGCAAGTCAAGGGCCTGTTTTATAACCTGACATTACCCTGCACATTTTTTTTTTAGCTCAAAAGATATGAATTAGTGCTGAGATATCTTCTTGGAGGAAATTGGCACCTCAGCTCCCTCAGTCTGCAGTACTCTGCTTGTCTGAGGAGGGCTGAGTGAAAAGCTGAGCTGAGCAGTCTGATGTGCCCCATCCCAGCAGTAAAAGCAGTCTTCTCCACAGCAATCCAGTTCCTGCCTGCTGCCTCTGGTGCTCCTGGGTGGCTGCTTTGGGAACTGTGTGCTGCAAAGCACTGCATCTACTTCCTTATTTGATTGAGTTAGATGTGCCCCAGGTCTGTTCGGCTCTGCTCGCTGCTGGGGCTGGTGGCTGGTTTGCTGGTTCTATCTGCATTTCTGACACACCAGGTGCTGTCTGCCTGGGCAACTGCAGCACCCAGGAGCGGAGAGGGCTGAGAGCCATCCCCCAGGGGAGAGGAGGGAGAGAGGACGGGGGCAGTACCCTCAGCACATCCCTTTGTCAGAAAGATCTTTGGGTTTACCCAGCCCACAGAGCTCACAGGCCAGCACAGGAGGGTGGCTCATGTCCCCTGCTCCCTCAGCCCTTCCCTTCTCTGTGCCATGAGCATTTTGTGGTGGCAGCACGGACAAGGGCCCTGAGACAGCAGAGACCTGTCACAGAGTTTATAGCTTCGCTCTCCTCACCTTAGGGGTGTTATCCTGGAGGTGTCTGCCCTGCCAGTGCAGGGTCTGCAGATCAAACGCGAGGTCTCCAGCTTGGGAAAGGCTTTGGGGATTGTACTCGAGGGCTTGGAGGAACATTTATGTGATATTAGACATGAGCCACCGAGCACCTTTCCCTAATGAGCTTTGGAAACAGAGCAGGGCCAGCCTGCAGCGCCCGTGGCACAGGAGCAGCCCGAGTGTGCTGGGGTGCAGTGGGAGCCTGTCCTGTGTCACAGCCCGGGACCCCTCAGGTGTGTCCTGCCCTGTGTCACAGCCCGGGACCCCTCAGGTGTGTCCTGCCCTGTGTCACAGCCCGGGACCCCTCAGGTGTGTCCTGCCCCGTGTCACAGCCCAGGACCCCTCAGGTGTGAGATGTGTCCTGTGTCACAGCCCGGGACCCCTCAGGTGTGTCCTGCCCTGTGTCACAGCCCGGGACCCCTCAGGTGTGTCCTGTCCTGTGTCACAGCCCCGGACCCCTCAGGTGTGTCCTGTCCTGTGTCACAGCCCAACCCCTCAGGTGTGAGATGTGTCCTGTGTCACAGCCCGGGACCCCTCAGGTGTGTCCTGTCCCATGTCACAGCCCGGGACCCCGCGGCTGAGGGGGCTGCAGCTCGCTGGGAGCTCCTGCAGGAGCAGCAGTCCCTGCTGGGGGAAGCCTGTGGGCTCAGTGGCCATGAGGAAAGGCTGAGATAAGGCTGTGGTTTAAATGCTTGTACCCCTGAACAGATGGAGGCAACATGCTCTCACTTGTACCCCGAGCAGGAAGGCCACAAGTGTTGAATACAGAGGTTTTATTGCACTGAAATTCACCTTTAAAATCCCATGTAAAGGAGATGTTAGTTCCAGGAGCAAACAACTGATTACTCTGATTTTATAGAGAAGCAAGAGATTTAGATGATATTAGGCATTATTTCATTACTAAACACTGGCAGAGCTTTTAAAATTTTTATTCTGAAGTGAAAATTTTAAAACTTGCCTTCCCCTTTGCTGTCTGACCACACTGCAAGACATTCAGCAATATTAGCAAAGCTGATGGCTGCTAAATGGCCTTATTTCCAACAGTAAAGAGCTGCATTTGATAATGAATTAAACATCATTAAGCAGGGAGGTTTTTGGTGAATGCTTCTTTAGTATCCTTGTGCAGCAATTATCACGGGAGTGAATAGCTCATCTCTGTCCAGCTGCAGCATTTGTCATTATTTGGAGGAGCAGTAAAATCCCTCTGGTGCAGGAGGGCTAATAACATTAAATGACACCGAGTAAGGTTTAACAAGTGTTTCTGTTCCTCGTGTAGACCACAACAAGTAAGGTGCTCGATCCTGCTCCACCTTGTTTCTCTGTCTGCACGGCCCAGCTAGCCTGGCTGTGTGCCTGCAGTCAATGAAAGTCTCTCTCAGTAAGCTCTAACTCATAGGCACATCAAGTTTCTTTATTAAAAATTGATACATGCAATTAAAGAGAAAATATGATAATGGAAGTAATGAAGCTGTTTGGTATTTGCAGTTTTTATTATACTTCTCCTTTCCTTAGTAATGAGACCTTGCTGACTTCTTCATCATGTGTAGTTGTAGGGTCACGTTCACAAAAACACAGTTGATTGTCTTCCAAAAGGTCTTCCCCTTAAAACACTGTTGAAATACAACATATTTGCAGGAGCAGCTGCTCAGGTTTGTGGCTGTGTGCGCTGCTCAGCAGAGATCCCACTGCTGTGCACGGGCACGGGAGCAGAGCTGTGGGACTCAGCTGAGGTGTCAATGCCCAGAGAGCTGCAGCTCCAGGCTGGCCACGGCCATGAGCAAACCCTGTGTAAAACCCCACCAGGGCCTCAAATCATTGTACAAATCACTTGCCAGACTTCAGCTGCTGTCCAGTAGGGAAGGTGGCATGCTGCTGGTCCTGTTTGAGGGACCTGTTGGAAACTGGGTGCTGTGGTGGGCCGGGGGTCCTCCCCCAAGCACTGGGGCTGCTCTGTTCCCAGGCTCTGCCAAGTGCCCAGGCCAGTGCAGGCATGTGCAGGATGGATGGAGCTGTTCTGCAGCGTGCCCCACTGCAGGGACACCAGGGAACGTCTCCATCCTCCCCGTGTGCCCCCGCTGCAGGGACACCAGGGAACATCTCCATCCTCCCCGTGTGCCCCCGCTGCAGGGAACGTCTCCATCCTCCCCATGTGCCCCCACTGCAGGGACACCAGGCATCTGCCCCGTGTGCCCCCACTGCAGGGAACATCTCCATCCTCCCCGTGTGCCCGTCGCACGCTCAGCAGTGCCGGGACCAGCCTGGGCACAGGGTGCTCACAGCTTGGCTGCCCAGCTGAGGAGGCTCCTGCCAAGGCTGCCCCTGCCGAGCCGTACCCTCAGCTCCCGCCAGTGTCACCGTGAGCGAGGGCTGAGCCGCTCCTTCTCCTGCCTCTTCCCTGATCAAAATATTTACAGCTCTGTGAGTGGGGCTGGCAGCAGCCCCAAAACTTTGCTCTTGATAGTAAATGTCACATTTAATATTGATGATGTGGGCTACTCAAGTCACACTTATATGAGCTAACCATTGGGAATGACATCTATAATAGGAAACTCCTAAAATGTATATGTACTTTAGGATATATCACACATGGCTTCTTTTTTGTAAGAGATAAAGACACCTAAGCAGTTCAGTACAGTTGTATGGATGCTGTTCGCTGTTGTAGGACCAGGAGAAGTCCCCTGCAGTCCAGGCAGGTTTGTTGGGCACTCAGCAGTGCATGGCCTGCACCCTGGTGGGGCACAGAGGGGCTGTGCCACACCCCACATGGGGCAGAGCAACGCTGGCACCGTCTGCCTTGCCAGACCCAGCTCTGCTCCTCTGCTCCCTGTGCAGTCCCAGTGTCCCCACGTGTCCCCTCGCTGAGACTGCCAGGCACTGATGCCACAGCAGCATTACTGCTCCTGGATTCCCTCTTTGCTGTGCACTGAGGTGGAAGTCAGTGAACTCACAGGGATCCAGGCCAGCACTGAGACACTGAGAACGAGTTGGGTCTGCATTTCCACACTGCTAACACACAGCAGGGAGAGCAGCACAGTGATGTCCCAGTGTTCCCTGGGCACTTATCACGAAGAGACTCTGTGCATTACCAGTATTACTGGAAACGAGAAGGAAATGCAAAATTACACAGACCATCAGCATTATAGCTTGACTTTAAAGGGTTTCTAATTATTAGGAGATAAGCTCTCTACTTGGGGGTCTTGGTGCAAATGCTGGCTATTCACAGAAATTCAGTACTTTGCTCAGACCATGCTATCAGCTCTGTCACTGCTGTTTGATCAAGTCACTGAATGTTATGTGTGACTCTGGAGTGCACAGAAATGGTTGGTAATGGACCCTAAGAATCCATTTTAGGTGCCCAAAGCAGACAGGAAGGTTCTGTAGGGAGGAGTGTTGTGCACTAGGAACGACAACTTCTGTATAAAGGGATTGAAAACGTGGGCACATCCAGACTGCTCTGTGTGAGGGATTTTGTATCACCCTCAGCCAGCCTGCAAGATTCCAAGTGAGTACATCTACTGTGCATTACAGTTAGGTTGCAGAAAACCTAGAGAAAGTACAATATTCTATTATTCTTCTTGGCCTGGCAACTCATCCTGCTGCCATGGCAAGCAACTCTTCTGGTCAGTGCTGCACCACTAACACATCTGTGATTACCACCTACCTCAGGTAACAGAAATAATAATTATTTACGCTTTTTACCTCTGTGGCGTCTCTTAGCATATCTGCCAAAGTCTGCCCTGACTCATACCTTCACCTAAGCCAGGAAAAGCCAACCTTTCTGAGCAGTAGCTATTAACCTTCTTTTACAGATGAAGAAACTGTGCACAAAGAGAATGAATTATTTACCCAAGGTCGTGGAACAAAATGCCATGATTGGGAAAAGGAGCCAGACTACCTAATTCCAGTTTGTGTGCTTTAACAGCGAGTGCTATTCCTGACTCTCCCCAGGCATTCCAGCATTCCTGCCTGCCATGCCCAGGCCCTTTGTCATTTGGTTCCTGCCCCACATCCTCATTCTGGCCCGGCAGTGCCATGCACTCTGATGTTCCCGGTCTCAGTGTGGGTTTGTCTTCAACTCTTTAGCAGTCTAAATGCAAATTACTGTGTTGTGTCGAGGCACCGATTTGTACTAATTTGTGCTCGGTTTTGCATTGGGAAGAACTGAGACACTACAGCTTTTTTTAACCTTTCTAATGACAGGGTTTTAAAAGCCTGTTCTGTGAAGTAGTGGGACTGATTGTTTCATCAGCCTAAATTGTGGCTGAGATAAGCTTGGTCTGTGAGCACAGTAAAGCACTTCATTCTCTAGCTATCCTGATGGCCCTGCAAAGGGCCCTTCTGCCTGTAATCAAGTCTGAAAGTCTCAAGAGCAGGTACTGCATCAACATGGTCATCAGCAGTATCTGAGTTAATTCCTTGCACTGACTGAGCCTTGTCCCAGGACAAGATGAGCTCTGTATGCTGGAGGTCACAGGTAAATGTATCACAGTTACTTGAAGCATTATCAATGAAGAAAGAAAATACTTTAACAAACCACAAAAAAAGCTCTGTAGCAGGAGCAAATCAAAAATTAATTTCATGTGCAAGAAAGGGAAACAGCCAAATTACAGCCTGTATATCTTGAAGGTCTTACAAGACCTTACAAGACCATGGAGATCCATCCCTCACCAGATGAAGGAGCAGCCAGCAAGCACAGCAGTTAATTTCCTGCAGAGGAAAACAGATGTGGATCAAAAGACCAGAAAGAGTAACTGTAGGGGACAAACACAGGTCCCTGTCTGGGTTCAGCCTAAGAGGAAGGGGATGTATTTTTAGCATCGCAGTT
Source organism: Taeniopygia guttata (assembly GCF_048771995.1). Taxonomy (NCBI): domain Eukaryota; kingdom Metazoa; phylum Chordata; class Aves; order Passeriformes; family Estrildidae; genus Taeniopygia; species Taeniopygia guttata. Next base: position 14,996,676 of record NC_133045.1, read on the forward strand.
AATACCTTTTTGTTTCTCTCAGCAAGCCAAAAGCTTCTAGTGAGAAGCTCTGAAGGGGCTAAAGTAATATTTTTTAAGTGTTCTTCCTTTTTATCTTTGCATTCAGTGAGAGGAGCTCCTTGACCCACAGACCTCTCAGGCTCCAAGGCACAGCAGATGGGGGGATTTTCCTTTCCCAAAGACCACAGAGAGTGCAGGGCACAGTGAACCTCCAGGAGGGTGCCCGAGTGCCTGGCTGCCATTCCCTGGGCTTCTGAGAGCCACCTCGAGATATGCTGGGAATGACAATGACATCCTGAGCGCTGCCAAAAAATCACAAGGAACAGCTGGTAAAAATGCTCAAACCTCCCAGTGCCCTTAATATGCTGTAAACAAATCTGCTTCACTGAAACCACACACAAGGTGTTGGGAGCCTCGATTTATGGGTTTGAATCACTGTCTTCCCATCCCAAGCATCACAAACATAAAGTGCATTAGGAACCAAGACCCTGCAAAGGAAATACTCCCAGTCTTATCAGGTGGTTGCTGAAGTTTCAAAAAGAGCTTTTCTGGAATCTTGTAAAGAAAAAAGTGTAATAAAGGCTTTTTTGCCTTGTTTTGGCCAGCCAGAGCTGCAAGCCAGCGAACCGTCAGCATTGTCACATCCTGTGACATTCCTGCTGCTCTAGAACAGGAATGAAATATTCACACCTTTTGGCTGGGGTTTTTATTGAGGTTTCAGATACCCTTCTGCCATCCACTCCATTTAAGTAATGATGACCAAAGCCCAGCTCACTTCTCAAAGATTAACAGCTTGCTGGAAATATTTGATTGTCTGAAAACAGAGCTGAAGGCTGCTGCAGCGTGTTCCTCACTCCCAGGAAAGCCCCTGAGGCCAGGATTGATGCTGTCAATTACAGGATTAAAATCCCAGTGTGTCCCAGTGCAGAGGTGGCTGAATTCCAGTGAGGAGGAATCAGTTTAAAGCCAAGGACACATGGCTTTGGCAGCAGGATGGAAACTGGCTCAAAGCTGCTGTGAAATCATCATGACTTATTATTATGGGATCCTGACATCTTGCAGAGAAGCAGCACTGAATCATTTTGCACGGCTGGAAGGCCACAAGCTGCTGTCACAGGAGCAGGACCAGGGGGCTCAGGAAAGTCCTCCTGTGGCTGGTGGCTTGGCCTGGGCATCGCAGCTCAGGGTGCAGGTCTGTGTGTGCAGATGTCTTTGGGGCATGTGTTACTGCACACAGGATGATGTTTTCTTCTTGCACCCATCCTCCTGCTTGCTATCTCCATGCAAATTTGATCTTTCACTCAGGGCATTAAGGTCAGCAGCAGAGACCTGTTGAATTTGCATCCTTGTCCCTCTCACCCTCACATTTCCATTCTCTAAATCCTTGATCACACATGGTGGGGCTGTCCTGTCCGGGGCCAGGAGCTGCACTTCAATGATCCTTGTGGGTGCTTGCCAGCTCAGAGTATTCTATGATTAAGTGGTCACTTAAAAACACCAACTGCACCAGCTTTTCCTGCTCCTCACAGCCTCCCGTGGCCCAGCACTACAGCTGAGCAGCACTGTCAGATCGTTTCTCTCGCTGCAAGGTTTGCTGCAGCCTGGCAGGGTGGGGATTAGGGTTTGGACTGGCTCCTCCAGTCACAAACTTGTGCTCCAGCCCTCAGAGCATGGCAACAGCCTCTCTTTCTCCCTTTTTTCCTACGGAAAAGGAGTGCCCTGGTGTAGGTGTCCATCTCCTGGAGGTCCCAGTGTCTGCCTTGTACGGTGATGTTCAGCTCTGCCCCAGCCCCGGATTTCTTTTGCTGCTTTGGGCTGGTCTCAGGTCTGTGATCCCATGTCTCAGGCATTTAACTCTTTGCCTGTAAAACACAGGAGGCACAGCCTGGTGCTGGGGTTTCTGCGAGGGCACCGAGGTGGGGCAGGGCCGAGCTCAGGGCCCTGGGGGAGGCTGAGCTGGGTTTGGATTTCCCTTCCACACGAGGTGGGTGCCAGGGGAGTCAGAGCCCGACTGCCTGTGCAGAGCTGGCCCTCCGCCGCCTCGCTGCACCTCTTTAATTCAAGTGGTGACTCACAGCCTGGAGCAGTTAGGTAGGTGTCATATGCAGCTAGTGAGTGCTATTCTTCAGTGTTCATTTTACTTATTGTATTATATTATATTTTGATTTATAATTATATATACAGTGCATTTCTTTCCTGGGCTCCAGGCATCCTTGCCAAAATTAAAAAGTACAGTTAGCAAAACTAAAGCCAGCAGAAGCTCAGAGCTCTCTGTCAGAAATTACCAGTCAGAGCAACACTTTTTTTCTACCAGCTCTTCATATATTGTCTGTTCTCCTTGCATTTCCTTCCCATGAACCTCTGGATGAGGAGAGCAGCCCCTGGGTCAAGCTCTTGGCCCCTCAAGAGCAATGCAGAGAGCAACAAAACAGCTCCAACTCATTCTTCAGATCAGGAGCAGCATTTGTTAGTATTTGCAAGTATTCCAAATACTTCTACTTTGTACTCCTGGAGCTTTTACTGCTGGGAGGAATGCTGTGTAATCCTTAGATGGGATTTGCAAGTGCTGGTGGGAGGGGGTGCACTGAAGCATCACCTTTCTCTGGAAGCCCTTCTTGTTCAGGGAAATTCAGTTTGCTGTGAGTGGGGCTGGGGTGGGGTGTCTGGGCAGTTGAGGCAGCAGTAATGCATTCTCAAGGTTAATCACACTTGATTGTAAATAGCTATTGCCCACTACCACACGTGATCAGAACCTCCAGGGACAAATTTCTGCCACTGGATGTGCACAAGGGCATCTTTAGGATCTAGGTGTGCAGAATGAGCAGGGATGAGGGGTGGAACAGGTGGGGCGTGGTTGGCACTGGGTGTTTGCCAAGCCAAGTGCAGACCCTGCTGTGCTGTCCCTGTGGTGCTCCTGAGGACAGTCACCTGCTGGGGGAACGTCCTACTGCTCCCACCTCTCCTCTGCCATCCTCAGCCCCAGCCAGAAGAATTCCAAGGACTGGCATTACCTTGCCATGTAAAATACACTCTGAGGAAGTCCCTGGGATTTGCTGGATTTTGCAGTTTGGGAATATTTGTACTCAGACCCTCGGTGGGTCTGTGCCACGGACAGCACCTGGCAAAGCTGAGAGCAGAGGGCTCGTCCCTCTCACCCTAAAGCCTCAGGCACAGAGTCTCTGCTCACCACTTACTGCTGGGTACGGGAGGTCAGGCTGGCCATGGGTTCGTGTGCTAGGCAGAGTTTTGCTTTCTCTGGGACAGATTTAGATTCTTATTTGCACAATTATAGCTGCTGTTTTGGTGTGTTGATGAAGCTTCCAGATGGCTAATTGTGTGTCTTGAAGGAAAAAAGAAACTCAGCAGCTGATCCATCCAAATCCAACAGAGAACAATACCTCTGGCTCTGGGACCGCCAGATTCCTCATTTAAAAAAATAGATGTTGCCTTTGTTGTGATATAACGGCTTAAGAATTTATCCATACAACAACTGAGACAGGAGTACAAAGGGAATGTGAGAATTTCTGTGGCCCAGGTGGGAGGAAGTTTTGGGGAGTGCAGTGATTCCCTGGACTGTCCAGCGGGCAGTTGCATTCCTGCAAGCCTGCTCTGCTCTTTTATACTGGTTTAACATGACTTTTGTGCACCCAGAGAATTGGCAGTGCTGTTGTCTAGTAAAGTCAGTATATGAAACTGTTTTCTAGTTTTCTTTGTTCATGGTTTTTCTGAGCAGACTGGGTGATAAATTTATACCATTTTTACTGGTAAACCCTGTCACAGCAGCCAGAGGTTACCTGGCTGAGCCCTGTCACAGCAGCAGGAGGTTACCTGGCTCAGCCCTGTCACAGCAGCAGGAGGTTACCTGGCTGAGCCCTGTCACAGCAGCCAGAGGTTACCTGGCTGAGCCCTGTCACGGCAGCCAGAGGTTACCTGGCTGAGCCCTGTCACGGCAGCAGGAGGTGACCTGTCTCAGCCCTGTCACAGCAGCAGGTCCCAGGGGAGGCAGGGCTGGCCTGCAGGGCACCCCAGGTGTGACAGCACCGGCGTGTAGAGAGCTCCTGGCTGCGGCATCATGCAGAGAGGCGTCACGGGCCCCTGCACTGGCTCCTCTGGCCCTTGTCTGGGAACAATGACGATGGTGCTCCGCCAGGCTCTGTGTGCTCGGGCTCCTGCCAGGCTGACTGCCCCACAGCAGCCCCTCTGAGCCCTCCCCATGCTCCAAGCAGGACCTGCGGGTGTTCCCACCCACTGACCACTGCCAGGCCCACGGGGACCTGCTGCCACTTCATGGGGCTGAAGCTTCCATAATTACTGAGCTGGGAAGTTAATTAATTCCTTAATTATATTGAAAGAGTGATCAGAGTTTTTACAACTTAACCATAACCTAAGGGTCCTTCCATCCCTGCTCTACCAGAAACTCGCTCTGGTTTGGGGCAGTACAGAAAACAGGGGATGTGTTAGGCTGTGCTGCCAGCCAAGGCTTTTGCTGGCCCATGTGAGCTGGGACGAGCTGTCCCCCTCACCCCACACCATTCACAGGACATTTGCCCAGCTTGGGTCTGTGCTTGCCACGGGCCCAGCCTGGTCCCAAGGAGCCAGCCAGCCTTCGTCCAGCTATTCCACTGCTAGTGTCAGCATGAATAAACCATGTTCCTTTTGAGCTACCACAACTTTTGACAGCTACAGTGCTGTAAATAAAGCAGCTAACGCAGATGCTAATATTAATTCTCATGACCCAGTTGTGCTTCACTAATAGTATCTGGGTTACCAGCCAGCCAAGACAAGAGCACAGATATTTAGCCTGTCTCAGTCTGTTACACCAAAAAAACAAGCATTTGAAGATATTAATTTCTAGAGTTACATGTCAGATGTTGCCTCCATTAGGGAAAGGCACAAGGAAGCTCTGGAAAAGTCACAGAAATGCATGTTTAGTGGTGGTTAGCAGTTAAGCCATGCTGGCCATGCACAGGGTGGTGTCAGCACCTCATGCTGTGCTGCAAATGTGCTGTGACATCCTCAGGTCATGTCTGGTCCTGCCCAGGCCTGGGCATGCATCACGCTGAGTGCCACTGCAGGGAGACGTGTGCTGTGTGCAGGACTGAGAGTTTGGTTGGGATTTGGAAAGTAATGTTAAGACATCAGGTAACAATGTTAAGATTTCAGGATAATCATCCATTTAGCCCTTTCCAGCTGCAGCTGCTCTCTCCTTGACCATCCCATTGGTTTCTGCCCAGGAAACCTCCTTGATATTCAGCTTTTTCTGGAGGCATTCAAAGACCGTTAGGTGTGAAAAGCTTTTGGGAGAAACGTGGATGTTGTCATCCAGCCTCGTGCAGCTGGAATGAAGCAGCTCGGCCATTCCAGCTGCCTTGGCACCGTGGCACAGCCTGAGGCAGCTGTTCAGGCACAGGGCTGCTGCACCCCAGCTGTAGGTGTAATTTTGCTTCTTTACACGCTCTCCAGGAGGGCCAGGCTCAGTACTCGCTGATCAGTACCAGGTTTCTTTATCTCATGGCTGTGCAACAAAAATGCAAAGTGTGTGAGCAGCCTTCAGCCTTGGCACAGCCGTTAGTGAGGGCAGAGTTATTGCCATGGGTGCGTGGGCGTGGATTTGGGGTCTCTGTCATAAAGCATCAGTAGGACAGCTCTTCCTGCAAAGAACTCAGTGCATTTACTCCAGCCAGGTGACTGAAGCCAGGTCACAGCCTTTAGGGTGTGTGTGGGACAGGTGTTTGTGTTTTCCATCATAACCTGACCCCGCGGCTGCACAGAGGCAGAACTGAGCTGCTCGCAGCAGGCTTGGAGGCTTAATTGGGCTTCCAGTGTTCTGTAAAGTTCACTTCACTGCTCGGTGGAGGACGGTTTAGGATAAGCATAATAGGATTACTGCTGCTATATACAGCTGCCTAAGCCAGGAAGTCCTGGTAATGGGCCTTTACCCAGCAGGAAAATCTTTTCAGAGGCTGCTTTTCATAACCCGGAGTGGGGAAGGGTGTCCTGCCCGAGGCTGGGCGAGCCCTGGGGAGCAGCGCAGGTTCTGTCACCCCGGCTTTGTCACTGGCCACCACAGGCGGTCCCTGCTGCCCTCGGAGCAGCTTTCCCTGCCAGCACCTCCCGACACAGCCCGGGACCACAGCCCGGTCCGGGTGAGCCCTGCGGAGCTCCGGGATAAAGCCGGGCCCGGGTGAGCCCCGCGGAGCTCCGGGACTAAAGCCGGGCCCGGGTGAGCCCCGCGGAGCTCCGGGACCAAAGCCCGGCCCGGGTGAGCCCCGCGGAGCTCCGGGACTAAAGCCGGGCCCGGGTGAGCCCCGCGGAGCTCCGGGACCAAAGCCCGGCCCGGGTGAGCCCTGCGGAGCTCCGGGACCAAAGCCCGGGCCGGCCCGGGTGAGCCCCGCGGAGCTCCGGGACTAAAGCCCGGGCCGGGTCCGGGTGAGCCCCGCGGAGCTCCGGGGCGGCAGCGGCGCCGCCCATCCCTGCGGGAACTGCCGGGGAGCCGCTCCCGAGTGCTCCATAAGGAATTCCTGCCTGGGAAGGCCACGCTGGGATCCCTCCCGCTCTGAGCGAGGAGCTTCTCCCCACTGGCTCCAGTCACTGTGGCGCTTAAGTCTGTGTTTTATCAGCGCTATATGTTTTTAGCACGGAAGTGGCCGGTGATTTTTTTTTGGAGGAGGCAGTCGTTAGAGACGCCGGAGCACCCCGGTCAGAGCGGACATCGGCTGGCCGGGCAGGGAGCGGGGCTGGGGCAGCAGCACGGGCAGGACCGCCCGCACCTCCCGGGCTCCCGGCCCCGGGACTGTCCGTGTCACCCCCGGAGCAGAGGCAGAGCTCAGCCCCCCCGGGCATTGCTCGTGTCACCCCCGGAGCACAGGCAGAGTCAGCCCCGAGCGAGCATTCCCTCTGACACTGCTCCTCACGAGTCTGCTTTCCTTACCTCTGCCTTTTCCGCAGCGGCAGGTAATTCACAGATAAAACAATCGGTGCTTATACACACACAGACGCGTAGGAGCTAGTCCTAATCTTTCCAAATCCCTTAATATACCTTATGTATACAATTTGGAACTTGTAGATTTAGCATGATAGATTGATTTCATGCGCTATCTCAATGGAAAATGACATTAGTAACTACGTTATATTTTTATATTATTTTTCCCTTGTCTGAGCTGCTGCAGAGCGCTGAGCTGTGGCCTCTCTGCCCGGGGCAGAGCAGCACTGAGGGCAGACCAGGTTCCCTAATTGTGTCTGGTGCTCTTGTCTGGATTATATAAAGCCTAAGATACGGTACTCTTAGGAGAATTTGGCCAAATCACTGCATATGCACTTGAGCATATGTTATAACCAATCAGTTGGAATGGTTGTAGTTATTTTTCACAACTCCCCCAAAATGGAGAAAATGGATGAGAATTGAGTGGGTCATGTGGATTGACAGGGGAAGCTGCTATGACAGTTTGAGACAGATGACTCAGGGTTTTTGCTTTATGGTTTTCTGCATTTCACCAGCAGGAATTTCCAAGGGGTTCTCCAGTAAAAGCAGGCAGGCAGAAATACAGACTTGCCTCATTAGCCATCCCATAGTGAGCCGTGCTCCCCTCCCTGATTCTCCTCTCCTCCCCAGCCCTGCACCCACGCCACACCGAGTTGTCTGTGAGCTTTCCCCAAGCTGTCCCCCTGATCTGTCCCTCTGAGCTGTCCCTGAGTTGTCCCCAGGCTGTCCACCCGATCTGTCCCTCTGAGCTGTCTCTCTGATCTGTCCCTCTGATCTGTCCCTCTGATCTGTCCCCCTGAGCTGTCCCCCCGATCTGTCCCTCTGAGCCGTCCCCTGAGCTGCCTCAGGGTGTCTGGGTCCCCTTTCCTGTGGGGACAGCGATGCTGGTTTCTCTTGCAGAGCCCAGGAACACTTGTTGCATGAGGCAGCCTCCCCCCAGAGCTGCAGAGCTCCAGCTGTGTTTGGATACAGGCATTGCATCTCCACTCACAATGCTGTCACTTCACTACCAAGCAAAGCTTTCTACATTTCTCGCCTTTGCCTTCAGAAGAAAAAATGTTTCCACTGCGTAAATCAAGCTATGGCCAACCCGGACTATTGTTCTGTCTCTGTTTTTATGTCCCTTTTAATAATATACATGTCAACTCTGCCATTTCCCATCTGTTAGAAAATGCCTGGATTTATACATTACCTCATTAGTCTTACTGTCTATCTGGCATTTTTTCCATCTTACAGGCTCGTCACTCCTTTTACATCACCGATGAAATAATTTGCTTAGGCCATTAGCAACAAGGCTTAGTGTTTTTATGCTCCTGGCTCCATAGGAGGTGATGTGGGAGAGGGCTGAGAAAGGGGGAATTAGTAAACTTTTAAGCTTCAAGCTGGGAATATCAGAATAGAGAGCATAAGGAACATAAATTTCATGGTGGCACTGTCACAAGCAACAGAGCAGAGCAGTGGCTTGTGTCAAGAAACATTGTGCAGAGCAGTTTCTGTGTTTATTTTTCAGAGCAGCCTGAACTGGGGAGAGAAGCAGCCCAGGAACCTCCCCAGCAAGCAGCCACAGTCGGCTCTCCTGAAGGTGTTTCCTGTGAAAAGGTGTTGGGGTCGTGCCCCATGTGGGGGCACAGCTCCGGGGCAGGACGGGCACAGGGAGCCCGGGATGGGCACAGGGACCCTGGGCACAGGGAACCTGGGCATGCAGTGACCCTGGGCACGCACTGACCCTGGGCACAGAGTGACCCCGGGCACAGAGTGACCCTGGGCACAGGGAACCAGGCACAGAGTGACCCCGGGCACAGAGTGACCCTGGGCACAGGGAACCAGGCACAGAGTGACCCTGGGCACAGAGAGACCCTGGGCACACAGTGACCTCAGGCACACAGTGACCCCAGGCACACAGTGACCCCGGGCACACAGTGACCCGGGCACACAGTGACCCCAGGCACACAGTGACCCTGCTGCAGGCACTCAGTTTTCGTGTATAACAGGGACTGGGTTTTGCTGTGAACTCCAGGCGTTGTGCCCCAGACCCTTGTGAAGGTGGGGACAGGGCAGAGCGTGGCCAGCCAGGCTGGCACGCTTGTGCCAGCCCTTCCAGCAGCACGGCAGGCAGGGCAGCCCCTGGCAGGACTGCCGCTCAGCTCAGGAGCTCCATCAGGCAGCACGGGAGGCACAAATCCCCTCTGCCCGCCAGGGAAATCCCGGTGCCACCTCCTGCCTGCAGCAGGGACTGAGCACTGAGCCACCGCCGCCGCCTGGAGTCCGTCCTCTGGTGCTGGCACGGCCCTTTCTTGCCAGAAAAAGAACACAAACAGAGCTATTTTCTTCAGAATAATAACACGGAGAAACAGTAACAAAGCCAAGAACATTGAGATGGTGACAGCAAGAGCCTGGCTTAAATACCCCAAAATAACATCTGCCAAGCCTGATTTCAAAGCAGCAGCTGTTGCCTGGAATAAAAACACAAAACTTTCCAAACTGTATTAAGAGTGATAATACAAGAAGCAACTATTTAATGAAAACTTTCAGGTGCACAAATATGGCTCTGTGCACATGTAAGAAAGGATTTCTACAACTTTTATAAGGTTAATTAATTAATATATCTAGTAGGTACATCCAGTAAGAGATCAGCTAACCCAGTAACCCACCCTTGGGTCAGCCCCTTGGAGCTGGTCCAGGGGTTTCTTTGTCCCATTCTTGTTATGTCTTTTAAGTTCTGGTGAAAAACAAGATTGTCACAAATTATCTTCTTAACAGTAATACTAAACAGATTTTAAAGAATGTGTTAGTTAGGGCTAGCTTATGGGAGAAAAGTGAGGAAAAGTACTAGAAACCATACAACTATAGATTAAAAGTCTAAAAGACTACAAATATATGAAAAATATATAAAAACCTAAGAAATCTTCAATCACCACAGCCACTGCACTGCAAACACAGAAACTTGGTGATTGTTACTTTCTTCTTCAAAGGCATTTTTTAAAAAATAACACTTATATTTTTGTGTGAGAAACTGTCCAATCCTCTCCAAACTTCCCATTTCTTTTACATCTTCCACCATATTCACATAAAAGGAAATTGGCTGCAATTGTTTTCTGCGAACAGCAAGTTTGGAAGGGGATACAAGAGCCAAGTGGGATCCAAACCTGGAGGGAGAAGTCTTGGAAGAGGAAGGTGAGCCCTGCAAGATGCACTCCAGAGCTCTTCTTCCGGGCTGCCTTTCACAGGGACTGAGCATGGTCCCACACTGGTTTCGAGCTCATTTCCTTGGGAATTACTTTTTGGTGCAGAGAGGGGAGGCTGTGCAGAAGGTGGCACTAGGAGGAGGACACCCACTACACCCTGTATTCAACCTGAAAATCTCTGTTTCAGTGAGTTTTGCTCCAGCTGCAGCAGTGGCACACCCAGGGTGTGAGGGTGAGAGTGGTGGTCTCCCACTCGTGGGGGGCAGTGGCACGGGGAGGGGTCCCACATCTGTTCCCCCCCCGCACATGGAGCCAAACCCACCCGGCGTGGGCTCAGCCCCTGCTCCTGGCAGCTGGGGAGAGCAGCCTCTGCTGCCATCTGACAAAGCCACCCTGCTGCTCCCTGCTGTTTGCTGCTGCTTGTGTTAATAATGTTTTGGCAATTTTCAAGAATTGTTTTATTTGAGAGATTTGAAAGGTAAATTGTCAGGAACTCAGTGCTCTCCCATGGAGTACTGAAACAATCCAGGAGCACAGCTTTGCCACTAATTTTCATCCTTTGTATCTTCATTATCCCTCCCTTTGGTAACTGGGATCTTTAGTATGTTTGTGATTTAACTGGATTTTGGAGCAAAACCTAGGGGTGTAGAAGGGGATGGATTTGATTAAGACATCTTTAAATAGGACTCATCCCTCGCCCTCCTGCCCCGCTGACAAAGTATGTGAGGGTTTTTTGTTTTCCAACAGAATCACCTCTTACGTGTGGCAGCCTTAGTTCAGCCCAGTCTCTTCACATCTCCAAAAGCAGGACGTCAGCCAGAGGGCCCCAGTTTGTCAGGTTTGACATCCAGCTTGCCCAGATCCAGCCCAGCTTCGCTGCTGGAGCAGCAGCTCCGTGTCTGGCTGGCTCACCCCAGAGGAGGACAGCCCTGCCCAGCCTGCTGCCTGCAGGAGCAAGGTCTGCTCCTGGTGCTGCTGACCGAAGGAACTTCTTCCCGAGCAAACCCACCCACTTCTCGATGGACTGACAGAGATGGTTTTGCCCAGAGGATAGCAGAAACCTCATGTCAAAGATTTGATTCTCATGAGACTCTGCAAAACAAGCAGATTCTCTAGAGTACTGCAGGGAACAGCATATAAGCAGCTTAGTTAAGAATAATGTTTTCTCTAAGGCATTTTTACCTCTGCATTTTTGCCACCAATTTTCTGTGGTTCCCCAGCCAGGCCAGATGAGGTTGGCCAGCATGGCACAGAAGTTCAGGATTCACTACTCCCATCATTTTTTTGCCCTGTGATTTCAGTGGCCACTGCTGAAAGTTACAGTTTAGGAATTTCCATTCCAGGTGGAAATACTTCAGGAGCAGGCTGTAATTTTCATGTAAATTACACAACTGCATCTTGCAGCCCATGAATTTAAGCACAGGAAAAGTTGGGACCAGAGCACAATTGCTGCTCAGTTACAGAACTGAAGGAATTTTTTGGGGTGTGCCACAGGCCCCAGCACCACAGAGAGCAGGGGTGCCCCCAGGCACTGCTGTTCTTTAAACCTGGCTCGGGGTGTTTTGGTTCCAGCTTATTTCCAGTCGCCACTGATATAGTTAAAAAATCTCTGCCCACTGGATTTTTTTTTAAGTACATGCCTACAATGATCAAAGGATTGTTTCATGTGGTGGGGTGAGCAAAAGAAGCTCTCGAGGTCAAACCCAAAACAGCCTAAAGACTCTGGGACTTGGATCTGACCCCCAGTGACAGCAATGAGCCAGGAGAAGATGAGCAGCTCAGGAACTAGAAAATGAAGCTTTTGAAGCCCATAATGCCCTGTGGGAGTGAGCAATCAATTGTCAGAGAAATGGGAAAGAGAGAGCAAGTGAAATGAAGTCAGAGCCTTCAGCCTGGCTGCAGGAAAGGCAGGACATTCATAAATAGAAAGCAGCACATTTTTCCCTTCCTCTTTCTTTCCCGGGGAGGGTGGCCATGGGAACAGACACGCTTTGTGCCCCGTGGGGCAGGGGGATGCAGGACAGAGCAGACTGACACCACCTGCAGCAGGTTAATTGGGACATGTGGCCCCAGGGTCACTGCCCTTAGGACTCCTTTTTCTTTCCAAGAAATAAAGGAAAACTATTAGCCAATATTGGCTGCTCTGAGCAGTCTGGCCCTTCAGGACTGCCGTGGGATTTGCCAGCTCATTCCATGTACCACATGGAGAGAGAGCCCTCAGCTGCCAGGGATGCTCATTCACATCTGTGCCAGACTGCAGCCATGCAAAGGTTGTCCCTGGATCCCTTGATAATTCTTATAAACTTATTTCCCTGGCGTGCTGAGTGTTCTTTCCCTTATTGTTTTACCTTCTTTAAACAACTCCCACTTTGGACTGGACTTGTTTGGCCCCCTCAGCAGTGGGTTTCTCCCTGTGCTCGGCTTGCCCTGTGCCTCATTTCCAAACCTGCCCAGCAGCTTCCCACGGGTGGCAGCAGGAGCAGGTGCCTGTCCCGCTGTGCTGGGCAGGGGCTGTGCTGGGCAGGGGCTGTGCCGGGCAGGGGCTGTGCCGGGCAGGGGCTGTGCCGGGCACCCGGGGGGATGGCACAGCTCTGCAGGTACCAGCAGGGATGGCACAGCTCTGTGGGCATGGCACAGCTCTGTGGGCATGGCACAGCTCTGTGCACCCACGGGGATGGCACAGCTCTGTGCACCCACAGGGATGGCACAGCTCTGTGCACCCACAGGGATGGCACAGCTCTGTGCCCCTACAGGGATGGCACAGCTCTGTGCACCCACAGGGATGGCACAGCTCTGTGCCCCTACAGGGATGGCACAGCTCTGTGCACCCACGGGCATGGCACAGCTCTGCAGTGAGGGCTCAGACTGAAAGGCAGAGCAGGACTGACCCAGCCCCAGGCACGCCGTGTGTGCTCTGCAAGCCCCAAAGCTGCTTTGCTCACAGCGTGCTCGGGGTGTGAGACAATGGGACCCTGTCCCTGACAGAAGATCCCGAGTTTCCCAGGACAGCAAAACTGCGCCTTTCCCTGGAATGACAAGTTCTGTCTCTGCCAAACAAAACTCAGGCTCTTTAATGTGCTTCTCTCAGTGTGTGTTTGTTTGGCAGATAGTCACTAAGATAGTTGTTAGTGTTTTTAAAAAAGGGGCACTGGGTATTATTATTCATGGATGGAGGTGGGGGTGAGAAAGAAAAACAGTGCTTATGTAGCCAAGAAGTTCAAGTAAGGTTCAACTTTGCTATTCCAATATCTGCTGCTATGACAATGAGCCAGTCCAATCAGCTCAAATTAAGGGCTCAGGAAGGCTCAGCCCTTCAGAGAAGTACATTCATGACAAGATTAATTTCTACCACCCAATGTATAGTATGGCACCATCCTATATTAACACAGAAACCCTGAATTAAAAAAAAAAAAGTAACTGAAAAATGCACTAAAACCCAGTGAAGTGTATAATTTCCCTTTATCTTCAATGTTTGCTATTCTCCACTTGGATTAAAATCAGATATTCCACCTGGCACTCTTCAGCTGCCACTTACAGGAAACCTTTCTCTTCCCCTCCCCTCTCTGCAATAAACCTTCACTAGAAGGCAGCACACCTGCATTTTCCAAACAGTTTCAGGTGACTTTTATTGGGGGAAAGTGCAGAATATCAGTAAGCCAACCACTAAAAATCAAACAGCCCAACCCCTCCAGGAAACAAACCAAACCCCAGCTCTGCCTCCTATCGAAATGGCCAGTGGGGCTTTGTGCTTCTTTTCCTGCTGTAAATTCACTTTCCAGGGGAATGAGAGCAGGAGGGGCTGCTCTGGGAGGGGCGGGTGCTGCTGCTGCCGGGGCTGTGCGGGGCTGTTGGGATGCAGGAACGAGGAAAGGCTGGCAAAGCTGTGGGAGAGCCAAGGGCTGCCCCACTGGTGTTTATCCCGTGCTTTGGAGAGGTTTGTTCTCGTGTCCATGTCCACAAGTCAGCAAGCATGGAGGGAATATTCCCAGACTGCCAGCAAACACCTCAAAGAGCTTGAGCATTTTCTGAGCTTTTACATTGAGTTTAAAAAAACCTAAAAGCAAAATGACAATAAAAAACAAACAAACAAACAAAAAACCAAAGCAAAAAGGTGTCCCAACAAAGAACCAAGTACACACCTTCACAGTTCTGTTTCATCCTCTATATTTATAGCAAGAATGCATCAAAACTTATAGTGAGGCAAGATCAAACTCTCTTATTGAACTGCTGGTGTAGAGCTGCCTTTTCTTTTATGTTCACACAGATTTGCTGTCCACTGGCTCTATTTAGCACTTGCTATGGCCCTATGCTAATATGAATGATGTGTTGCCAAGGATTCGTTTTTAGCAGCTTTTGTAAGCAGTTTGTATACAGTTGTTGCTATTTATTAAATATGTGACATCTAATCCAGTGTTTGGTGCTTATAAAGGGAAGAACCATCTGTGCTTGAGATTAAAACACTTCAATCACTTTGTGCCAAAGCTGTCAGCAAGGGTTCCATGATCTGCTCTAGAGAAAAGCCATGGGAACCCTGGCTTGGGAAGGTGGACTCCTGTGTGGATGTGTCCCTGCATCAAAGTCCTTTGTCTGACACAAGGTCTGCCTGCCAGACAGGAGGAGGAGTGTGGGCATGGTGGAGAGCTGAAAAGCTGAGAAGAAAGCAGAAGGTTTTAGCAGAATAAAGAGCTGGGAAGGTGCTGAGAGCTTGGAGTGTTCCCGCAAGTCTGTTTTCCACCACCTGCAGAAGCTTCATAAGTCTCTTTTGAAAAAAAAAGAGGAATGTTAATATTCAAATTCTTTGCAGGGCACTGCAAGGGTAACAGCTGTAATCCCTTGTGTGAGCCCAGGGTTTTCCCATCAGTGCAAGAGGTGCCACCAAAGCTCCTCTTGGGCCAGGCTGAGTGTCCAGGCAAGCCCGGACACACAGACACCCGGACACTCGGACACCCGGACACCCGGACACTCAGACATTTGGACACCTGGACACTCGGACACCCGGACACTTGGACACCTGGACACTCAGACACCCGGACACTCGGACACCTGGACACTCGGACACCCGGACACTTGGACACCTGGACACTCAGACACCCGGACACTCGGACATTCAGACACTCAGACACCTGTACACTCGGACACCTGGACACCCGGACACTCGGACACCCAGACACCAGGACACTCGGACACCCAGACACTCAGACACCCAGACACCCGGACACACGGACACTTGGACACTCAGACACTCGGACACTTGGACACCCAGACACCCAGCTGACAGGGCCATGCTGGTTTCAAGCACATTCAACAGAAGATAATGCCCCTGCAATATATTTCAGAAATATATTATAGAAATATATATATTATATATATATTTCAGTATATTTCTGTCCACAGGGATTTACTGTTTCTGCAGGCTTCACTGTCTCTTCAGAATGCCATTAGTGTGGCGGATGCTGGTAAATGGATTTGCCACTTTTCCTAGCACATTTCTGGAAGAAATGTTAAACAGGTCATCCTTTTTTGCAGACAAAACATCACTTGAACTCTGTTCTAATTTCCTCTCTATGTGGCAAGTCAGGATGGTATCAATGACTCGGTAAATGTTCCTGCAGCAAGACTAATTATGCCTTTTGGTGAGAGAGCAGCAGTGGAACTGGTTTAGTCTTCCAAAAAACTCTACACTATAATATGCCTCTAATGTGCCTCCGATTTGAAAAGAATTAATATCAATTATTCTCATGCATATTCATGAGAGGAAGACTGGTTTAGCAATCAAGCTAATAGTTTTTGCTTAATTACATTTAGTTGATTTCATGCTATCTTGGCACATTCCTGATTGAATTTAACCATCAAAAAAAAACCCTCCCACAACTACTCCTGCAAACACCAACACTTGGAGCTCAGCATCCCCTGTAAATAGTGTCTGAGGCTGAGCAGACTGCTCTGCATGGTGGGAGTCGATCACGAGCATTGTCTCTCCCTGGTGCAGGGTAAAATCCCAAAGGCATCTTGCAGAGCTGTTCTCAAGCACTCACCAGTGCTGAGGTGAAAGGCAGGCTTTTTTTTATGTTTTTGCTTTATATTTTATATTTATATAAATATATATTTATATTATATTTATATAATATATATGATACATTTGTAGTACATATAAATATATATTTAATATAAATAAATTTTCCAGGCTTTTCCAGGCAAATGTCAAAATTAAGGTCCCATATGTTTCCAAAGCAAAACATAAGTGACATTATCTTGCTGCTGGTTTTATGGATGTTGTGCTGTGAGTAGTGCCTGCAGAGCAGTGTAGGGGTTTCTGTCCTGCAGGCTGTGTCAGGGCACTGCAGGGAGCTGAGCTGTGTGTGCAGGGCCCTCCTGGAGCAGAGGGTCCCCAAGGACCCCGTGGGGGCAGTGCCTCCCCTCCAAGTGGCATCTAAAGTGCCAGGGCAGGGAAAACTCCTAAGCAGAGTTTGTACTCCACAGGAACCAGCAGGACTTAAGGGGTTTGGAGATTCAAGGTCTTACACTACATCTTAACATCCTTCCACGTGAAAAAAGTGGATTAAAGTTCTCTGTACTTCCCTTGCAACCATATCTTCCACTTTGGCTCAGCTTGCCATGGTGCAAGAAGCAAGTGTTACCCTTCATTATGGCTTCAGCATTTTTCAGAAAAGACATCCTACAAGCCCAGTGGTCAGAATCTTGACATCAGAAGTGACTGTGTTCTGCAAACTCTTTCAGTTTATGAATAAATAGGCATTTTCTAGTGAAGAGATGTTTCCTAAAACAAGTCCCTGTCAATAAATACCGCAGACATGTATAGCTGCTGTGAGCAGGAGATGTTATTCCTGTGCAGAATCAAGTAGGGAGGAGACTAAGGAACTCTCCATCTGTTTCTGCACTGTGCAGCACGTGGGATATTGCTGAAAATACACTGTGCTCTGTTTCTCAGAGCCTGGGGAGACAGAGGCTGGCACAGGCGTGGCAGGATGGAGCTGGACAGTCTAACTCAAAGTGTATTGTAGCTTGGGAAAGCAGAGGGGCTGCAGGAAAAATCCCTTGGTAAATGGAGCATATGAATGAAACCTGGTCCTCATGCCAGATTTATTCTGCAGGCCTTGATGGAGCTAAAAAAGCACATTAGACAAAACCATTATTGAACTTCTTGATTACATAACAATTTCCTCATCGTATTTCCAAGAATATCGAATCTATATTCAAACACCCTCCTACTCTCTCCCACACACCACCCCTTCTCCTTGCTATATCAGCTTCATTACCAAGTATGAAGACAGAAAAAGTATAGGGCATGTTGCCATGAGCAGAGAGATCTCGGATGCTTACCCTGAGATTTTAGAGCCATCTATGGGATTGGGACAGCCAGTTCTCATAAATTTTAATGGCCTTGAAAGTCTCCTGTCTTATGCCTTTATCTCTGTCAGGGTTTTTAGCAGTGCAAAGTAAACAACCAAGCAATAAATATCACCAAACCTCAGTGCTGGGTTAGTCCCTGCTGGCTAAAACTCCCCACTCTGTGCCACCTGTGGGGTGAGCACACAAACCGCTCCTGCAGAGAGAGAGATGGAAACTCCTGAGCAGCTTTCTCCCAGGGAGGAGCACAGACCTTGCCATCACAAAGGAGGAACCCCTGGGCCACTCTCACCCAGGGCAGGTGGTTATTTCCTGAGAGGTGCCAGCTAGAGGTGGCCTGCCTAGTTTTGGGGGGATTTTGGAGGAGGTGGGGATTAACAACTTGCCAGCATGGCACATCCATCTTGCCTCAGGAAACAGCAGTTGCACAGACTGGCTACACTTCCTCCCAAAATCAGCTTGCTTGTCTCATTTGCATGCGTAATAACCAGCATGTGTGTACAATCATGCTAATCACAACTACTTTAAATCCATCCAAAAATCCTGCCCTGCCTGTTCTTGGGTTATTTAGCTTCCACAAAGGAACCATAACAGCAATCCAGAGATTCACTCCACCAAAGCCTTTGTGAAACACCTGATATAGTGGAGGACAACTTTTTTCCTGAAATCCTCCCCATACTGAGACTTGCACCACAAGCCAGGGCCATCATTAGGGCTCCTTCCAATACCTTCTGCAAGCAACCTGGTAAAGTACCTGAGGGGATTTTCACAATTTATGGTGTATTGCTACAGGTGAAATGCAAGAGAAAATACAGAGAAGCAAAGAGGAAGGGGGCTGCAGAGCTTCCTTCACACAAGCTGGTAGTGGAAATGGTCTGAAAGCTGTGTGGGGAAAACCCAGCCTCAGCCCCTGTCAGCTTTAGAGCAGCTGCAGCAGTGTCTGTGCTGCTCTGCTGTGGGTGCTCACCCAGCCCAGCCTGGTCCGTCGGGCTCCTGCCCTCGGCTTGGCTGGAGCCAGCGCGGGGACCCTGGAGAGCACTCGGCACAGCTGGGGCTCCACCACGCAGGGACTCACTCCTGCACCCGCCTGTGTCACAAACGTGTCCTCACCCGCTCATTTTAGCTGCTGGTGACTCCTGCTTTTTTCCTCTGCTTCTGAATTTTAGGCTGCAAGCTTTTCCAATTTTAGTTGTGCATTTTTAGGACATCCAAGTCAGCAGCTCTGGATGCTCCTGCAGGGATGCCGGAGGTGCCTTCCCTGATCCCAAAAAACAGCACACATGTGCCAGCTAGGCCAGCAGCCAGACCTGGGACAGGGACAGCTTGCTCCATAAGTGACAGGGACACTTCAGCAGCACTCACAAAATCTAACAGGCCTCTGATGCTGAACTTTCCTGTCCCTGTCCCTTCTGCCAGCCCAAGCCTGAGCTCTGGGGACCTTCCTGTGCCTGAGCCTGCTCAGCCTCAGCTCTTTGGTTGCCCATCCAAAGTTCTCATGAGCATAAGGCCATGTATAATACCTTTTAAGGAATCATGGAGATCAGTGCCAGCAGGAGGCCGTGTCCCATTCTTCCTTCCAGGTCATGCAGCTGTGAGCAGCTGGAGAAGCAGTGAGATTTGGGGTCACTGCTCTGGAACAGGGACCACAGGTGCTTTTTTACAGCAACTGGAAAAAAGATTTCCAGTTTTGTAAGAGCTGGAGCCTCATGCACTGCAGAGGGATTGTTTCTGCTCAAGTTGAAATTGGTCCCATTGGCTTTTCTTGTTAAAGAGAAGTGAACCTGGAAGAGTAAAGAGAGGAGGAAAGGCCAGGAATGGAATGAAAAGGCTGCCTGCAATGCAGAACATCCCTGGACGCCCCCCTGGGAGTGAAAACATCTTCCCTCCAGCTTTCTGTCTCTCATTACTGACAGTGGAAAATACAAGAGCTGCCAAGCTAGAGGTTCAGTACAGCCAAGATGGGAAACCTTATTAGAGAGACAGATGGTGATTTCTATAATCTGAAATCCCAGACTGTAAATACTCTGGGACAGAGCCCTGTGCAACTGAACAGTGCTAAAGCTTGACAGCAGCAGCTGGATCCAGTTTTCTATGCACAACTGCTCCGTGGGTGGCTTTTGGTGGATGGTAGATGCTACCAGGACAAGGTATCTCTTACAGAAGGAGAAGGTTCTTCTAAACCCCGCTGGAGATACTCCATCTCAATTTTATGTACTTTCCAATGGAAAAGTGCCTTGAATAACTGAGGACAATCAACTCACATTTAGAAGTTTTTCTTAGCCTAAGAAGATTCCCAAGGATGTGGTTGCAGTAGATGAGTAAGGGGGAAAATCTGTATCTTGGGAGCACAAGTGACATCTTGCTGCAGCTTGTGGGAGAAATTATAAATGTCTGTCTCTGTTTATCGCTTAGCTTTGCAGCTAAATCTCCTAAACCAAAATCATATTTTACCCTTAGATCTCCCAGTTCATTTATTTATATTCATCTTGCATTGCCTTGATCTTCAAAGCAGGAAGGTATATCAAAGGAAACAGAAGGTTTGACACCAATTACTGCTGCTGGATGCCATTCACTGCATAAAGATGGAGTGTTAATATTTACACTGAAAGTGACGGAGATAAAACCCAACAGGTACACATATCTAAGCCTACAAATAAGCCCTTCCATGTATAGTGGGCAGAAATAAAGCCAAGCAAAACTAATTGAAATTACCATTGCAAATATCCCAAACTCTTCAGAAATGGTGGGTTGTAAACAATGAAGTGACAGCAAAACCACAAAAAGAGCCTTCTAGGAAAGCAAATCAGGCTCTCTGCTTCTCAGGGGTAGTGCCTGGTCTCCAGGAGATGGTCTTTTGAAACAAGCCACCATGAAGAAGAAATTAACATCTAAATTTCCCCACACTTCACCATGAGACACTTGACTTACATTTTAATCTCTTGAGTTTGAGACGTGTGAGCCCCCGGTGACTGAACCTGCCCTGCCTTGGCTGTCTTAGTGTCTAATCTGGTTTGCTCAGATGCTTGCTCTCTCCTCCAGAAAACTCAAAATGGCTTAGAAAGCTTGGTGAAGTTTTCATGTTTTTCACAACCATCAAGAATTGAATTAGAGATGAGTCATTAAACAAGAGTGTATTATTTGTATGCTTATGTAGTAGAATTGTACGCACATCTCTGTAATTAGCCATCAGCACCCCAAATTACAGCAGTAACCGTTCATTAAATGGAGGACATTGCTCCGATCAAATAATGTATTCACAATTGCATTTCTTCTTGCTTAAATTTCAGAGCTTGTTGTCCAGATGGGCCTTGTTGGGCACCTAATTAGTAGTTAATCAAAAGCTCCTGCTGCTTCACAGCCCTCCTGGCGTCCTAGCTGTTCTTTACGTGTTCCTTGACTGCATGGAGATGAAAGCACAGAAGTCAAAGTAGATGCTTTATCTCCTTTGTGCATCTGCCATAACTAAAACAGCTTCCAAAATAAACTCAGCTCAGGATGCATTGGTTATCTGACTTCTGTGTACTGAGCAAAATGGGTCTTGCAACGTGTGAGTGAAAATGCAGCCATGTGTTAACGGCAGCAAGAGACAGTGTCATGTATTCTGAGATTAACTCGCTGTTTTCTCTTTCCTTTCCAGATTTTGGCAATCATTTCCATCATGTTTATTGTACTATCTACAATTGCCTTGTCCCTTAATACACTTCCTGAACTACAAGGCGTGGATGAATTTGGGCAGACCACGGATAACCCCCAGCTCGCCCACGTGGAAGCGGTGTGCATTGCGTGGTTTACAATGGAATACCTCCTGCGGTTCCTCTCCTCCCCTAAGAAATGGAAGTTTTTCAAAGGCCCGCTGAATGCTATAGATTTGCTGGCCATCTTACCCTACTATGTTACTATCTTCCTCACAGAATCCAACAAAAGTGTACTTCAGTTCCAAAATGTACGAAGAGTGGTCCAAATATTTCGGATTATGAGGATACTCCGGATTCTAAAACTTGCCCGGCACTCAACGGGTTTACAGTCCTTGGGGTTTACACTGAGGAGAAGTTACAATGAACTTGGATTACTCATCTTGTTTCTGGCTATGGGCATTATGATCTTCTCCAGTTTAGTGTTTTTTGCAGAAAAGGATGAGGATGATACAAAATTCAAGAGCATCCCAGCTTCTTTCTGGTGGGCAACAATCACCATGACAACAGTAGGCTATGGAGACATTTACCCCAAAACTCTTTTGGGTAAAATAGTAGGAGGATTGTGCTGCATTGCTGGTGTGCTGGTGATAGCTCTTCCCATCCCAATTATTGTCAATAACTTCTCAGAGTTTTACAAAGAGCAGAAGAGGCAGGAGAAAGCCATTAAGCGCAGGGAAGCTCTTGAAAGAGCAAAAAGAAATGGCAGTATTGTTTCCATGAACATGAAGGATGCATTTGCCCGTAGCATAGAACTCATGGACATCGTGGTTGAAAAGAATGGAGAAAGCATAGCCAAAAAGGATAAAGTCCAGGACAATCATTTATCTCCAAGCAAATGGAAATGGACCAAGAGAACACTCTCTGAAACTAGTTCTAGTAAATCTTTTGAAACTAAGGAGCAAGGATCCCCAGAAAAAGCTAGGTCATCTTCGAGTCCCCAGCACCTGAATGTCCAGCAGCTGGAGGACATGTACAACAAAATGGCAAAGACTCAGTCCCAGCCAAACCTTATCACTAAAGAGTCGAGTCAAGCTGGAAAGCAAAAGGAAGAGCTGGAAATGGAAACCCTTCCTGGCCCCATGGTGCCGCTGCTGGCGACTCGCACCGACGGGATCGTGGACATGAGGAGCATGTCCAGCATCGACAGCTTCATCAGCTGTGCCGCCGAGTTCCCCGACCCCGCGCGGTTCTCGCACAGCCCGCTCACCGCCCTGCCCTGCAAGGGGGGCATCAACCTCATCCAGGAGCAGAGCAGGCCCGAGGGGAGCAGTGCCAGGTATGTGGAAATGAACCCAAGCTCCGAAAGCAGCCACCGTTCTGCTTTCTTTATTGAAAGTCCCAAAAGCTCCATAAAGGCCAGTAACCCTTTAAAACTGAGATCTCTGAAAGTCAACTTCATGGAAGAGGACACCAGCACATTAGTACCAGCATCAAATGTACTGAGAACATATCCAGACCCTCTCAAGAGCCGGGGAGCTGCTGCTGCTGGCACAGATTCTTCCTTACTCTCTGACAGGTCTCTCATGAGCCCAGAAACCTCGATCTACACAACCGCGAGTGCGAGAACCCCCCCAAAGTCACCAGAGTCCCAGGCAGCCATAGCTTTCAACTTCCATGATGCTGGTATACACAAATACATAGACGCTGACACTGATGATGAAGGTCAGCTGATGTATGATTCAAGTCCACCTGGAAATGTGAGTCCCAAGTACAGTGTTGCAAACAGTGGCTATCTAAAGCAAAAGGACCATGTTTATAGAACAGACAAGAACCATCTAGAAGCTGCAGCTTTACCCACCTCCCCTAAGCTGATAGGGCAGAACTGCATTTACTCTATGGAAGGTATCACTGGAAGAACCCAGGGCAATCAGGAGACTGTCAGACTAGAAAATCACATTTCCCCAGAAGTCCATGTATTACCAGGCAGCGGAGGACATGCTAGCACACATGATCAAAGCATCTGAGGTGGGGTCTGAAAGAACTTACTGAGAGTTTAAAGGAATATCTTCACAGTCAACACAAACAAAAGAGCTTCTGCATGGCATGAACTTGGCTGAAACAAGCCACCTGTTTCTAAAAGTCTGGGGGAGGTCCAGTGTGGGTTTGTGAAAATGTCCTTCTCTGAAACAACTCTAAAGACATTGCCCACATCAGTCAAAAAAATGATTGCAAATCATGATCACACATTGATCTCCTTTCATGTTGTCCAGTGAAGCCAATGTGACCAAATATCCATCCATTCCCCTTGAACGCTAGAGCTCCTTTTGGAAATATTAACATCTGATTTGCATTAGTTCCATAAAGGATGCCAAGGCAGCCAGATTTGAACTCTGGAATAAATTGCTGGGGTTGGTATAAAGCTTTCAAAAACACAATGCTCACTGCTTCAGGGCAGCGTTCCCCATCTACAGCTTTCTCTGATGGATATTATGTTTAAAGGTAACAGGGAACAGTTGCATTATTGGAAAATCCAAGTGAAATGCATTTGAAACCATTAATGGTCTAGAGAAGCCAATTCTTAAAATGCTCTTTGTGTGTTTAACAATCTGATATCCTGTAGGACCTGATCTTTTCTTTTGAAATATTAGCAGGGTGAGTTGCACCACTTGTATCTAACTCCAAACATGCCCTAGGACATAGTGAGACTTGCACTTGCCCTCTGCTAGAAGCGGCAGCTGCCCCGCGGCCCGCGCGTGGCCGGCGGGGAGGCCGGAGGAGCCGTGCAGAAGCAGGACGGGCCGGGCACGGCGGCCGGAGCCCTGCCGGGGTTCACCTTGCCCGGGGCTTGCCCTGCCCGGGGCTCTCCCTGCCCGGGGCTCAGCCTGCCCGGGGCTCTCTCACCCCGCTGGGCTCTCCCTGCCCGGGGCTCGGCCTGCAGGCCCCGCCGCCCGGAACGAGCCGCTGCCCTGCCCGTGCCAGGCACTGCCGGGCCCCGCGGCCCAGCCGCGCCAGGGCCGGGAGAGGAGCAGGTTGGTCCGAAGCTTTTTGCGCCCCAGCAGCGCAGTGAAAGATATGCAAGTGTTACATAAATATGCAAAAAGAGGGATTCGTTAGTGACCCGTCCCAGGCCTGGCTGTGCTCCCTCTCGCCAGCAGGCCGGGCAGGAGAGGCTCCTGCAGGGCCGTGGCACGAAGCAGCTGTGAGAGGCAGGAGAATCAGGCCTGACGTTTTAATAACATCCAGTCATTTTAAAACAAAACAAGACAATAAAGAGGAAAGGGAAAAAAAAAAAAAAAAAGATCTGACCATTTTAAGTTAACAGAACTAGCAGCCACCAGCCTAGGTTTTTAAAATATTATTGTTTCAATAAAGTTATGTCAAATTGTGTAGGAAATAATTTGTCTTTGGTTTTCAATCTCGGGGTAGGGGGGGAAGCACTTTATGTTGACTTTTTGTTGTCGTTGTTGCAATGCTGGAGTAGGATAGCGGAGTGTAACAATCAAGCACTTTAACCAAGCACTACTTTAATTTGTGCCTCTTGTTGTGACTGTGATTTGTTACAAGCCTGTAGCAAGTCACAAGTTGTCCTGTGATAACTGTGATGGTAACCTTTTATGTTGTTCTCCGTTTCTACTGTAAAACTCAGTTGTAAATGACTCCGTCACCGAGCGTTTCCTGAGCTGACCCTGAGGTCCTGCCGGGGGTGTAGCAATGCGCGGGCAGCGGGTCCGGGGATGAGCTGAGACACGGGACGTGGGAGCAGAGGGGCACACGTGGGAGGAAGACCCCCCGAAGCCACTCGAGTCCACTGCATTTTGTTCCTTCCTACTGTAAAAAACACGTGTTGGTTAGTCCTGAATGTAGCCGTGTGTCCGTCCCGGCCGTGCAGCGCTGTCTGTAACCCGTAATAGCGAGTGCAGCACGTACGGACAAAAGCAATAAGCACATTTCTGTTCTGGGAGCTAGCGTGGGCGGGGAGGATGCTGTGCCCGGCGTCTCCTCGGCACGGAGCCGTGCCTGGCACCGACTCCGCTCCGCTCCGCTCCGGAGCATCCCCGGCGGCCCAGCAGGGCGAGCCCGGGCGGAGCTGAGCGGGGCCGGGCCGGGGGAGCCCCGGGAGCCCCGGGGGAGCCCCGGAGGAGCCTCGGGAGCCCCGGGGTAGCCCCGGGAGCCCCGGGGGAGCCCCGGAGGAGCCCCGGGAGCCCCGGGGGAGCCGGCTCGGGGCTCGGGGCTCGGGCTCGGGGCTCGGGGCTCGGGCTCGGGGCTCGGGCTCGGGGCTCGGGCTCGGGGCTCGGGGCTCGGGCTCGGGGCTCGGGCTCGGGGCTCGGGGCTCGGGGCTCGGGCTCGGGGCTCGGGCTCGGGGCTCGGCGCTGTTCGCTCTGTCCGAGCTGCGCCGCTCCCGCCCCGCGCTCCCAGCCCGCAGCGCCGCTCCGCCCGGAGCCGCTGCCGGGGCAGGACGGAGGATTTGGCCATAGTAAATACAAGTGTACTTAGAGGAGCCGACGTATTGCTGAGATACTGCTTGAGATTGAGTCGTCGCGAAAAACTGAAAAGTAACTTTCCAGCAGATAAGCTTTAAATACTGATTTATTCTGTGGCTTTCTGAGGCTGCAGAGCAGCAACAAGAAATCTTAAAGAGAACAGTTATAATATAATCTCTGTGTTTCAGTGATCTGTCATGTCTGCCATCAGCACAAATGTAAAAAGAAAAGAAATCAGGGAATTTTTTTAAATAAAGTAATAGTGATTTCCAAGTTAAATATTTTTAGAGCTGATGCTTTCATGTGGAAAAAAAAGTCATATTTTACATATCACGAAAGTGAACATATTTAAATATAGCCATATAGTGTAGTATTTACCACACTCTCATCCAAATTGATGTATTTGGTTTATAGATGGCACTGACAAAAATGTATAAATCAACAATTCTATCATTTTTATCTGATAGTCAACTGGTGCAACTCTCCTTGTAACCAAAGGCCCTCTGTCTGCCTTGCGTGATCGCTCATGACACACACCTTATGTCATCTATTTAGTCCTACCTTTAAAGTAGCATTTTACTGAGTCACTTTTGAAAGTCAAATTCAAAAGTATCATTTAAAAAATCTTCCTTTTAAGTCTGAATAGCCAAAGTCCTATAGATTTCTTATAGAAAGCAAATAATTTAAAATTAAGCATATAATATGCTTGAAGAGCATTTCTTTCTTATTTGTGTACAAAGATGTAGCTCTCATTTTGTGCCCAATTAAAAAGGAAGTATGTTTAATTTATTTTAATGAAATAAAGTCTGAATATGAAGTATGTATCTATATAAGTGTGTGTGTGCATAATACACATATATATAATGTAAGCACTGGGAAATCTACTCTAAGCTAAAGCTATGGTAGACGAAATCTGTACTCATTGCAAAGGAAAGGCAGTGCTTGGAAAACATAATGCTCACCCAAACCTATAGATCCTAGAAAGACAATTTCATTTTTTTTTGCCTGATACATGATTCCCAAAGTTCGTAGGGGTTGGGGAAAACAGACAACAACTCTTGCACTGAGCTAAAGGGGGTGGTTTAATCACTGATATTTGGAATTCGGGTCTGCAAATTTACTGTGCACTAAGTGTCAAGCAAGCTGGCAGAGCCTGACCTGCTGATGCAGAAGACATCATACCTGCAAGGACCCTCTGGACGTGTGATGTCTGCACTTGCTTGTATCTTATACCATCAACATCGCTTTTAACACATACCTACAAATATACATAGAAAACACACACACACACACATACACACATATACATATATACATATATATATATATATATATATATATATATATATATATTTGTGTGTGTGGAAAGAAAGAGTGCAGTTTTCTTAACCAGGAGGCTAAAGATTATTTGAATTTTAGCCTTGAAGAGAGGAAAAAAGCATTGACTTTGCAGTAGATTTCTCAGTGCCTTTTCTTAAAAACTTCACCTAAGCACACTTACAGAAAAAAAAAAAAACAAACAAAAAACCCAAAACAAAAGAGTTTCCTGTGTAATCCACATTTTTCTGAAAGGTTTGAGAGTCAAAAAAAGGTAGAAGAAAGGAAAAAGAAAAAAAAAAGACACGAGAGAGGAAAAGAAATCCATGGAACGCACATTCCCTTCCTGAACATGCCGTGTGTCAAATGCCGGGGAATATCTGCCTGGGCGAGCCATGAGAAACACATCTGAGGCGGTCAGGTTGTTTGGTAACTATGGCTGTGATAAACTGTAGCCTTTTCTTCCCTTGCAGCTAATAAGAAACACATTTCTAAGGAAAACCGTATTCTCTTCTGTAAAATTGTAATGTATTGTTAATATTTGTACCTACTGTATATTTATGTCTTGACAGAAGGATGGCCGGTAGAGTTTATAGTAAATAACAAGGTTATGTGCAACTCATCACAAAGACGAGGTTTGTAAAGCCTCGTTCTCTCTGCTGGTAAGCTCCACAGAACACCTCATCCCAGAGCAAGCCCTGCAGCTGCTGATGCAGCAGGGGCCAGGCATTCCCTGTGTTTGTGGCCAGGCATCAGGGCTTCCCGGGGCTCCGAGCCAGCCCCT
The DNA here is from genome assembly GCF_048771995.1 of Taeniopygia guttata. NCBI lineage: Eukaryota > Metazoa > Chordata > Aves > Passeriformes > Estrildidae > Taeniopygia > Taeniopygia guttata. The sequence continues at coordinate 15,024,428 of NC_133045.1, forward strand.
CCCCGCTGGGCCATCAATCCTGCACAGAACAAGTGCTACCTGGGCTTCATTTGGATCACCCAGCTGGGGAGAATATGGCTTTGAATAGTTCTTGAATAAAGTACAGATGTTCTGGTTACCTCTGTACCTCCTGCTTGCCATTGTGTGGGCTTTATAAGTATCTGATGTATGGAAAAGTCATGTGACTTTCATGCATTCCAGAGTAGTCTATTTTTCTGTTCAGATTTTAAAAAAATTATATATATATAAATATATATATATAAATATAAATATATATCTGTATTTTTAGCAAATTTATAATAGGGCAATCAAGTCAGATTTCTTCTTTTTGTATTACAGAATAATATATTAGATGCTCTCTCAGTGTTCATTTACACAGCTGATCCCCCAACCTTTTTGTTGTTATTTTCTTTTTTTTTCGGATGAACACCTGCAACATTCCTCCTGGAAGTGCATCTGTGAAAGGTCATGGGGTTTGTCTGATGTTGTCATGTTTTTGTATTTTCCTGTTTGTGGTACTTTAACCAGGGACTGGCTGTGGGAACTGAGAGTTCCTGCTGAGAAACGTGGAGCAGGCCAGACTGCCCTTGGTGACAGCAGGGAAAAGGTCACCCAACACCCCTGGCTGCAGTTTCTCCAGATTTACATCGATTAAGCTGAGAACAGAAAGAAGAGACAGGTTTTGAATCTAATTGTCCTAATAGTGACATGATGGATTTGGTATAAACAAATCTAGGCTCTTATTCAAGGCAGTGACCTGACAAAGCTCAGGCACCTTCAGAGAAGTTTTTCCTGGATTAAAACAGAGTGTCCAGACTTTGATTTCCCGCTGGGTTTTGGAATTTTTATTTTTGGTCCCAGAGAAAATCAGGAAATTAGTAAAAATGGAGGAATGAGAAACAAACATTCAGGAAGAGACCGGATTTTGATTTAGTTATGGTAAAATCTGTCCATGTACCTGATTACATAATGATGCTCTTTGCTCCTTTGTAGCTGAATGCACAGCTATATTCAGAGAAATTTTGTAAAAAGTCCCTGAGATAAATGTTCATCCTAAAGCTATCTCATGGCCTGTTGAAGTTTAGCACGATGAAGAGCTTCAGGGCCACTCCAGCTCTGCACAGACATTTCTTTCTGATTCGGCCCAGCAGTTTGGTCAGTGACCATGCTTTTGCCAACAATAGAGCTTTGGTTCCATTTCCTTTTGTTTCTGAGATTTTCTTACATGTCCACCATAATGGACAATAAACCTGAACCAGATGTAATTTGGAAAGGTGCTTCAGAAGGTATCCTCAAATGAAAGGAATAATATGTAGACGCAGTTTAGCATGTGATTATCAGCAAGACTTGTTCACAAATGAAGATATTAAAGTTGAGTGGGATTTTTCTTTCTTAGGAAGCAATTAATGCAATAGGCTGCCATATCTATTGTCAGCAATCACATAAGTCTCTTCAAAAGGCACGGTCCATGTCAGCAAGTTTGCTAGAGCATAGTCAAGAAAACCACAGAAAGCTTCTAGTCAGACCACTCTTACCTTGCCCTCCCACACCAGGACAGGAGCGCCCACACTCCACCCAGCGCTCTGAAGAAGAGATGTTTATTTTCCAGCATGCACCTCACACCCACGCTGATCACATTAGGCTCTTGCACTGAAACTGTGTCTCGGCCAGGCAAAGGAAACCTTAGGAAAACGGGAAGTTTGCATCCAGGACGTGCATCCTGGTTGCTGCTGGTGTTACCTAAGCCACAATAAGTGTCCTTTGACACCAATGGTTGGGTGCCACAAGTGTTCATATCTGTAAATACTACTCCAAATTTTGCTTTGCTTGATTCTGGCTTCATTGCACAAGAAGTTTTCAGTCTTAGAGGCTTAGAAGAGAAAGCAAAACCTTCCTTCTTCCTTTTAACTAGTAGTAATACTGTTGATGCTCTGTAGGATTGAACAAGGATTAACCTTTATTTTTAAAGGGGTCTTTCCAGGACTGCAGTGACACTACCTTTGAAAATTAATAAAAAGGCTGAACTCCACGCAAAGACCCCTCAAAACTAGAGCCTCATGAAAGCCAGGAAGTCAAATTTCTATGAAATGTCAAATTCTTTGCTGCTGTAACATAAAGCCCATTGAGGCCAATGGAGCTGTGCCCCCTTTAGATCAGTAAAGAATTTGGAGCCATATCTCTAAAAGCTAATGGAAAATTAATAGCTTTGTACGGCCTCAGGGCTGGAGGTGTCTGCCCACAGCACTTCTCTGGAAACGGGGTGCGGGAGTGGGGAACAGAGGCCAGAGGGTGACAGTCACTGCAGACAGGACTGAGCATCCCTCCAGGGCAGCTGGCTCTCTGGGGCTGGCAGGGCTGTGGCTGCAGCAGGGTCCCAGCCTCGGCCCGCAGCCCTTGCTGAAGCTGGAGGACACTGCCAGCAGGTGGGCCATGGGTCACTTTGAACTGTGGCACCAACTCTGGTCCTGTTGCTAATCTGCACTTAAGAACATTCATCGTTCTTCTCTGCTCTGTATTTTTCATTTAGGAGCTCTGCCATTTATGACTCTTCTTCCTGTTATGTTTTACTGCCTCCACATACTGTTTGCCACACGTTGGCTCACAGAACCCCTGGGATTTATTTTGTTTATGTCAGTTTTGTTGGCTTGTGAGGAACGTTTTTTTTTCCCCCCATTCTCTGGCTTTTTGGTGGTCAGTGTAGAAAATCCCTTTTGCATTGAACCATTCCCCACTAATGTGTTTGGGGGGGGAGGGTGGGGGACCAGCATCTCCATTTTACTTCGAATTTTGAAGCCATGATACTGTACTCAGAAAGGCCAGACACAGCTACCAACCAAACTTGCTTTCCAAGTAGATTAGCATTAAAAAACACACCCCCACTTTCTGCAGCAGAATGCTGCTCTCTGATCAGGCCAGTGAAGCAGTTTCGGAAAAGGTAGGAAACTTTGGCACGTCAGCGAGGCGAGCGCTGATCGGCGATGTCCCCGTGCCCGATGTCCCCGTGCCCGATGGCCCCGTGCCCACGCTGCCACCACGGCTGGGGCCGGGGACCAGCCCGGGTCCCCTCCAATGCCCACGACCTGCCAAAGGCTTCCCAGGGACGTCCCCAAAGGGCAGCCACAGGCGCCCATCGCCACTGCAGGGCAGGAAAGCTGTGGGGTCCTTTTTAAAAAGAAAGTGATACTTAACGACAAATAAAAACCAGAAAATACGTTTCCTGTGGCTCTGCTGGTACATTTAGATCAAATTGCTTCTATAGCTGGAAACTGAACCTGGCTGTGCCCCAGCAAGGTCAGCCTGGGACCGGTTTCTCCGTTGCCTTGCACAGAGTTTTTTTGACCTGTGCAATGGGGAATCAGTGGGAACCCAGCTCAGCGTGGCTGTGAGGAAGGGCAGTGCTTGTGCCCAGCAGATCCTGCATGTCTTGCACAATCTTTTCATTGGGTTCTATTGGAATTCACTCAATTATATTGGTCCAATGCACCAGCAGATGTTTTCTTCCCTTTTAAGAAATGTTTCGATGCCCTGGCATATGGGGTGATTACAGCAACATTAGCCATATACTAGTGTACTTAGAGTCTTACATTTTTTGTAACTTTGATTTATTCATTCTTTGTTGAAGTTTATTGACCTCTCCAGTTGTTTCTGTAAAACAAATTATTAAAAAAAAATCCGTGTCTTTATATGCATGTAATAGTATGAAACTGTGATCAATGTGTGACATTCAGAAACTGTTCTGTCTTGTAAAATATGTCCAAAGGGTTTTAAAGCAATGGTCCCTTACTACAGCCTACAGAAATAAATAAAAAGGAATGGAAAAACCTAAAGCCTTCATTGCTCTGTTTCATGGTCACATATAGTAGCCAAAAATCTAACTCCCACTGGCTGGCACTGAGCTCCTGCTTCAGCTCACTGCAGCTGCCAGCGGGTTTAGAGATGTCATTGTTCAAGGCTGAGGCCACAGGGCAGGAGAGCCGTGCCCAGGCTGGCACCTCCTGCTGTGAGTCTGGCACCTGCAGTGCTCCAACCACAGAGAAAATCCATCCACACCTGGCACCTGCAGTGCTCCAGCCACAGCCTGCACAGCCTGCACAGCCTCAAACCACTCTCCCTGCACAGAGAAAATCCATCCACACCTGGCACCTGGCACCACGGCCAGCCTGGGCAGCACACACAGAGCGGGGATGGGCAGCACACACATGTGATCCCTGACACACACATGTGATCCCTGGCACACACACATGGGATCCCTGGCACACACATGTGATCCCTGGCACACACATGTGATCCCTGGCACACAGAGAGCCCCTGGCACACACACATGTGATCCCTGGCACACACACATGGGATCCCTGGCACACACACATGGGATCCCTGGCACACACACATGTGATCCCTGGCACACAGATGTGATCCCTGGCACACAGAGAGCCCCTGGCACACACACATGGGATCCCTGGCACACAGATGTGATCCCTGGCACACAGATGTGATCCCTGGCACACAGAGAGCCCCTGGCACACAGAGAGCCCCTGGCACACACACATGTGATCCCTGGTACACCAATGTGATCCCTGGCACACACACATGTGATCCCTGGCACACACACATGTGATCCCTGGTACACCAATGTGATCCCTGGCACACACATGTGATCCCTGGCACACACATGTGATCCCTGGTACACGTGTGATCCCTGACACCCACATGTTCCTTGGCACACTCTCGTGCCATACCAGGAGATCAGCATCTTGATTGCGCAACTGTGCAATGCAAAACCAGCTGCAGGTGAGAGAACAGCTGGTGTTTGGAGACAAGGAGCTCTGGGTGTGAAAATTAGACAAACAGGCTGCTTTGGCTGCTACCTGGGACAGAAATGGCCTTTCTCAGAGCGTCACCAGGGTCTTCTGCTCCATGAGACTGGGCTGGTTTAATTATGCAAGTCAGAGCAAAGATAATTCCAACTGCTCAGGAATATTTTCTAATTTTATTACATCAAATGTTGTTTTATATTGGAATGCTATTTCTGTCAGTGTCTTCAAAGCTCTAATGTGAACCCCCTGATTTCTGGAGACCTCGATTTCTGGCCATTACAAAATGAGAAGAACAAGGACCAGGGAAGCAGAGTGTTCTGTCCAGACCCTCTGCCTGCATGTGTGGTTCTGTGCCCCACGCACCCTGACAGGTTCCTGCACTTACAAATCCCAGGAAAAGGACTAAGTGCGCTGTGCAGTTCTACATCTCACTTTATACAGTTGAAAAAGAAAACCAGAAAGTTAAATGCACAAATTGACAAATATCACAGAAGTCAATGTATTTAATGGCGTGGCTCTGCATTTGCTTGTGTTTATTTTCACCTAGGTCTTTAGAAGAAAAATTTAAATGATCAGATGTTTCATCACAAGCAGTGACAGTCACATCTAGGAAGACTAAGGCACTGAACATGAAGGGAAGTTTACAAATGAAGAATTAGAAAGTGCAGAAATTCTTATAACATATGTCTCCCTCTTTCACTTTCTGCTAATGACTTCTCTTGTTATTTGCCTTGCCAGCTGAGCGTGCAGGCTCATGAGTTATAAGCCAGTGTCTGTAATTATACTGTCCAAGGAGGTTTTCTCTATGATTTACTTTATCAAGTCAATTAAAATAATGCCTATCTCCTGGGGCATGGTGGTTCATTATTGTGTCCCAAATCTATAGATAGGAAATATTTTTGCCCTAGTTAGCATACACTACAGAAACCTGTCTTAGCTTGCCCAGGCCCTTCATACCCTCATCCCCAAAATCACAGGTGCTTTATGCCGAGCCAAGGACCAAGTGGAGCAGGTTAAAGTGACCCTGTGGACAGCAGGGACCCCCAGCCCAGGCTCCAGCTCAGCTCAGCTCAGCTTGCTCAGCACCAGCTGCCAGAAGTTACTGGGGCCATCACCTGTGCATTTCATTTTCTACCGACAGCTGAGCATTTCCAGGCCTTGTGCAGATCAGTGAAATGCAGGAGCTTTTCCACCCTCTCCTCCTGCTCCAGCCCACATCCTTGGGTACCTGTTCTCTCTGGCCCCATCAGAAATAACCTCACCAGCTCTTCCTTACCACCTGAATGGATTTTCCTTTGATTGCTCTTATTTAGGTTGAGCGAGCAAGCTTTTTGTTTCTTGGTTGTACACCATCCTCTAAACCACCTACAAACGCACAGTATCTCTTACTGGAGCACCCAGAGCAAGGTGATGCCCCACAGCAGGAGACAGCCAGCAGTCCCCAGGGGCCAGCAGACAGACCCCTCTGGCCAGGGAGGGCACACCCAGCTCAGGGCACTGCTGGGGCTCACCCCACACCGCAGGGAGACGTCCCAGGAGCCAGCCACGGCCACCGAGCTCTGCAGCTTTTAGTTCTTGCTTCAGTAAACCCAGCACAGCTTTTCCAGAGTTTAACCTGGCAGGCAGGGCTGGGAGTTGGGCTGGAAGTGCAGCACAGCCCTCTCCAGGGACGTTTGCACTCCCACCTGACATCATCCTGAGTAACCAAACCCAAAGAGGATCTTTAGGCATTTCAGCACAGATAAACATGAAGAAAGGGCCAGCTTTTCAATATGTTTTGATCATTTCAGAAGAGAAAGTAATAATATAAATAATTTACAAGGTGTTTATAAAATATGAATTAGATTCTTCCATACGGCCTCTTTCTACTTACTTACCTTCCTTCCTACTTTCTGTAAGGAAATTGGGCTACAAAGAGATGCAACATCATTATTATTCAGCAAGCAAGAGCATTTAGAGGTAACTTTGCCCCAGATTATCATTTTCAACCATCCAGGCACAAGCTGAGACTAATGCATCACAGCAATGAAAGTTTGTGGTTTCTGGCTGGAAACACAAGTACTGAGCATTAACCTGAGTCTTGAAAAATAAAAGCAAATATGTGCAACACTGCATCATTGAGTTTAATCCTTATATAATTAAACAATTAACCCACATTGCTAATCGAATTTTTTAGAATCTTAACCTTTTATCTCTATCTACAGACTATCTATAGATACTATAGATCTATATTTATTTATATGTCTATTTGTTTTATAGATACCTATCTATAGATATATAAAATATATCTATCTAAATCAATAGAAAATATATTTAAATTTATAAAAAAAACAAAACCATAATAGTTTACACTTTATAACCAGTTCCATTTTTCTAATGCAAGCAGACATGGTCAGTAATAATTGAAGCTAAAATGATTTGGTCTATGTGCAAACTCAAAATTACATAATGTAAAAGGCTGTTTTCATGCCTTGATGATAATTACTCTTAAAATGAACCACACAGTGAGGCAGCTTTTAGCACTGTCCTGAACAGTGGAGAGGCTTGGGGACAGTGAGATGAAGATTGATCCAGACATGAGAAAGTGTAAATTAAGAGCCATGAGGCTTGAATACAGCTATCGAATAAATATACAAAGTATTTCACCACTTTCCAAAGGTCTAATTGACCAGAACAACCCATGGCTTTCTCTGTTTGTTTTTCACATCACCTATTTTGGTTTCCAGTAACATTTTCAGACAAACAAATACTTCTGAGGATTTCAGTATGGAGGAGGCTGCATGGAAAAAGCAGACCACCAGCTGCTCCCCTGGGAATCCAGCAAAAAGGAACAGTTGATTTCTTATTAATGTAAATGAGCTCATTATCTGGGTTGCTTTCAGACTGGGTTCAGCAGTTCAGAGCCTCTATTCCAGGAAATACAGAATTTATGTAACAGAAATAAAGGGAAAGTGAAGGAAGGATTTTCTAAGTGCCTGTTTCCCAAATAAATACTTTTTCTATTCTGATGTCAGTGTGGATGGGTGGAAGCTGAGATGGGATGTGCTGGGCCATACTCTGAGCTGCAGGAAGGTTTTATAGACACTGATGTATTTAAAGAGGATTTCCAGGACAGCAAGCACCCCATATTGTATTGCAGACTTATTAATATATGCCTACATCAGGAAAAGTTTGTGCAACTCATACTCTCATAAATTCCAGAATAAACTCACCAAACAGCATTTCTAGGACTTCTTTATAGAGAACAGAAAGCTTTAAGGACAGGCAGTCCTTTCCACCAGGGTCACTTCTGTGAGTTTCTAGGCTGACTTAGTCCTGACGTAACCTGAGGCCTGGGAATGCCTGAGCTCTGAGCCTTGTTCCTGAGCACCCCTCAGAAAACACACATCTGTTACATAAGAATAATTTATCAACATCAGTCAGTGATCCGAGACCTACAGGGTATATTCAGCAAGGCAATTAAGAGTGTAGCACCAGGTAGAAATATAATTTAATGAAAAAAAAAAAAAAACACAGAGTGAGAAAGAATGAGCAAAAATACATTAATCCTCCCATATCTCAGAGGGATATTTTTCTGATTTTTCCTGAAAAAAAGATTCAGGAATCTTTTTTTTTTTTTTTTCCATTCTGTAGCACTTTTATTAGGGAATAAAGCCAGAAATCTCTCTTTCTAGCTCAGTCCCTCATCCTGTTTCCAGAACATGAACCCTGTTCCTTGCCCTCCCATGAACACCTCACCTGCACAGCACCACCTGCACAGCACCACCTGCACAGCATCTCCTGCACAGCATATCCTGCACAGCATCACCTGCACAGCATATCCTGCACAGCATCACCTGCACAGCATCACCTGCACAGCATCACCTGCACAGCATCTCCTGCACAGCATCACCTGCACAGCATCACCTGCACAGCATCTCCTGCACAGCATCTCCTGCACAGCATCTCCTGCACAGCATCTCCTGCACAGCATCTCCTGCACAGCATCACCTGCACAGCATCTCCTGCACAGCACCACCTGCACAGCACCACCTGCACAGCATCACCTGCACAGCATCTCCTGCACAGCATCACCTGCACAGCATCACCTGCACAGCACCACCTGCACAGCACCACCTGCACAGCATCTCCTGCACCTGCGGCAGCTGCGAGGGAGCAGCTCTGGCAGAGCAGGGGAAGGTGAGAGCTCCACCACCGTGCCAGGGCTGGGCTTGGCAGGGCAGGGCAGAGCAGGACAGGGCCAGGCAGGACAGGGCTGGGCAGGGCTGTGGCACCAGCAGCACCACAAACACAGGTCGGGCCTTTCTGGACTTAGGGCACGTGTTTGCAAGCGAAAGGACACCCAGCAAAAGGCCAGCCAGCTGCACTTGCTGAAATGTGCTGTCTTTGGCCTTTTCACAGTGCCTGGACTCCAAGAGCCAGTGCCTGGCCCCCTTCCAGGAAGGAACGTTTCCCAGGCAGCCCCATCCCCATGCGTGGCAAAAAGTTGCAAACTCTGTCTTGGCAATGAGGGATTTTAGAGCAGCTGAGGCTGAGAGGGGCCACTGCCTGAGTCCAGCTCAGAGAATTCTCTCTGCTTCTGAAAATTAACTTCTGGATAGCCAAAACAGGGTGTAAGTGACCCCCTCCAAGACTGATGCCAAGGTGCTTATGCCAGGAGGGGCTGGGGATATTCCCTGCAGAGTATCTGGGATATTCCCCAGACTTCTACATCTCAGTGCTGTTTTAATTATTATACATTCTTCCAGGAGCAGGAAGCTAAAAAGCCTCTGTTGGAATACTGAGCCCACACACTGGACATCTTGAGTCTGTCTCACCTATTGTGTATCTCCCTCATTCACTCTCCCTTCAGAGAAAAACCTCCTAGAAGCTTCACCAAAGTTTTTTTATATCATTCTCTGCCTGGAACAAGAATTTTCTCCACCATGGGTGACAAAGCCTGGTATCTCTCTTTTCCTGGCTGTTACTTAAGGTATAAGATCCATATCCCCAACACAAACCATGCTGGGACTTCTAATTGGGTTTTCCTCCCACTGTAACTCCCTCTACCATCTGTTCCTGTGTTTCTCCCAGATGATGCATCCCTCAGTCCCTGAGCAGTGCCATGGCAAGCCAGCACAGCCCTGGAGATTCCACCAGAGCAGCACCTTGCCTCTTCCCTGTGCCCCAGGCTGAGCTCTGGGTGGGAGGTGGGAGTTCCTCACCTGCCCCTGGCACAGGGAGGGGATCATGTGCTGGTGGGTCACTGCATTCCAGCCCACATTCCTGGCTGGATTTTGCCTCCAGATTTGCCATAGGGTTTCTTTGAAAAGGAGACAGAAACCCCAGTGCCTTTGAAGTCCAGAGCAAACCTGGTTTTAAGCAGCAGCAGAGCTATTTAACCTCTGACACAACCGATTTTTCTGCTTAGCTGAAATTGCCCATCCCCAGCGCTAACAAAGGGCTCTGGAGCCTCTCTGCTGAGATAATTGGTAGCCCCAGGCTCCAGTAGGATCCAGGAACTGCTTTCCACTGCTTCAGCTGAGGAGACAGTAATCTGTTGGAAACATGGCAACTTCTTCTGGCCTCTTTCCAGACCTCCAGTCATGTTAGAGTTGAGCTACAGCAAATGAAAATATACTGGAATTTTAAAACAGTAGACAAGGGATTCTTGCTCATTGGGAAACTTGAAGCTAATGTTGCCTGCAGCTCATACTAGTGTTTTCAGAAATAATTCATTAGGTGCAAGAATCTTCTCTTATTTCTTGGGAAATAAAACAAAAAATTAGCTGGTTTACTTTACTTGTGGATTGCTTCCTTCCCATCTCCTTCAGCACTCTCCAGGCTGCAAAGCTGAGACAGGAGGTCTTGGAGGCCGTGGAGACACAGGTGAACTCTCGGCTGCATTAAGATGGCCCCTTCCACCAGTCCTCACACTCATGGTTTTCTGGGCAGGGTTTCTGGAGCCCACCTTGCAGAGGAGCAGCAGGACAGGGCAGGACACAGGACACAGCATGTCTGATGTGTCAGGACATGTCAGGACATGTCAGGACATGTCAGGATGTGTCAGAGGTGGGGTCAGCATGTCTGATATGTCAGGACATGTCAGGATGTGTCAGAGGTGGCCTCTGGCTGCCAGGGCAGATTGCCAGAGCTGTGGTGAGAGACCAAAGGACTGGCTGGATCAGCCAGCCTGTCCCAGGGCTGGCACTAAGACAGGGGGGCCTGGGGAGAGGGACTGCTTTCACTCCCAGGAATTCTTACAGCTGCCCTTGAAACCAGAGTGCTTTAATCAAAGCAGCATCAAATGTTGTTATTGTAAGATTGCATAGCTCTGCAGATAAATACTGCATTTAACATTCCCGTGTAATGAAGTAAAACTCTCTGGTCAAGAATGGAAGTTTATTTAAAGCAATATAAAAATATTGCCATTAATCCAGGATGCTTGTACCCTACAGACCAGAATGCTGGAGAACAGCCAGTGTAAGCAGGACTGGTTTAAAGGCCTCCCCATGTGCAGCTTCATGGAGTCCCAGGGCATCTTACCCAAACAGTAATGACACACAGATAGATGTACCTGTACTGTGGCATCTACAGCCCCAGGGACTGGTGCCAGCAGGGCACAGAGCAGAAAGAGCAGGAGGAAGGGCGAGAACTCAGCCAAGACTAAGCTTGGGAGTAGGAGCAGGCAGAGAGTCAGAGGCTCTCAGGATGCTGCCCAGCCCTGTGCCCCTCTTGCCTCACACATCCCAGGGGAGATGCACATTCCTGTGCCTGCAAACATCACCCACACCTGAGATTTCTGCACTGAGATTGCTTCAGGATTGGCATACCTGGTTTGTGATGCCAAGAGACCAGGGAACAAAGAGCTGGGACTTCTGGAAAGAATGAATTTCCAGTCAACCTGGAAATACCAACTCTTTTTCAGACCAAAATATTTTCCTTTATGTTTATTTTTTGGTTTATTTCCTTACAGCTTCTAGAAAATCAGTCTGAAAAGCTTTGCTAGAGGTTCAGAGCTGTCCAGCTGCAGCCCTGACACAGACACAAATCTTGTGTTAAACAGTTTCCATCATAAACCCCAAGCACTGGGGCCCAGGTGTGCAAGCTGCTACCAACACCCTCTCCTTGGTGAAGCTTCTCCAGGTGCCAGCAGCATCCAGGGTTTACCTTTACCTAGTTAAACATGAACCACTGTTGTCTGATTAGAGATATCTTCCCAGTACTTTTCTGACTAAATCATGCTGTTTTGACACACTAGTTCAAGAGCTGTCACTTTAATTATAAGAATGAGTGGTGATGCAGAAAACCAGCAGTAGCAGCAGCAACAACAAAAAAAATGACAAATCCCCAACTGCTGAAACCAGAGCTTTAATGAGATCAGTGGAGAGGCTGGAGGAGCTGCACGTAGATGCAGGACAGGATGATCATCCAGAGCATCTCCCTGAGGGGCGCTGAGCCCTGCCCAGGAATGGTGAGGTTTGACAGCTGAGAAATTGAAGCAGAGAAGAGAAGAGCTGCAGTCCTGGGGGTTTGTAAGAGGCAGGAGCTGAACAGAGAGGAAATTACACAGCAAGTGGAATTACATGCTGCGGGGCCCTGCGCTTGAAACCTGAGCAACTGCTCTTGCAGAGGGTAATAAAACATGCCAAGAACATGTTTCAGCCACAGCTGTCCCTCCAGCTCCCACTGGACAAGCACTCTATCCTCCCTACACAATGTTTGCTGGTAGGTCTGTTCATTACATTAATGAAACTAATTGTATTAGCAGCAGTTCTGGTCCCTCACCAGTAAGCAGTTTTAAGAGATCAGGCTGCTTACATTAATTGAATAAGAAAAATCTCTACTCAATGTAATTGAAGACTGCCTTTAATGTTGAATAGTAGGTGATTTTCCATCATTGTTGTTTCCTAAGCATACATGCCAAAGGCCACTGTCAGCTCAGGCACCTGAAGTCCCATCCCAGAACAACTGAAAGCAATTAATTAGTCAGAAGCTGAGCACAGACTGCACCTCTCCTGCAGCACAGCAGCCAAGCACTTCTGCTCCAGGGTATGTGGAGCTGCTGCCCCGGCACACCTTGAGGCAGCTCCAGCAGCACTCACAGCAGCACACTGGTGCTGTGCACTCCAACTCCCACACCGCTGGGAGATCCAGAATCAGCTGTTAAACATGGCTCAAGAACTTCAGTCACCAGTCAAACTCACCCATTACTCAAGGATTTATTAAAACCAGGCTTCCAATAGTACAGAAACACACTGCTGCAGCAGCCAGACAGCCCTTGCCCACTTCACAGGCTGCCAGGGATACCCCACTGGAACTTTCTGGATGGCAGGGGAGAACCAAGACCTGACTGCCATCCTCCCACACCTGACAGCTGCTCTGAGGAGAGGCTTCCTTGCCTTTTATGACTATGGCAGGACAACATCAGCTGCCAGGCAGGGAATGCAGCCCCTGCAGAAAAAAGCATCCAACTGCATTAAACATGCAGCAAAGCAAGTTCCAGAAGCCATTCCAGTGACATGCCTTTGTACCCAGGGGACAGAAAATAAAGCACCCTCCATCTAAGTTGGCAGGACACAAATTCATTACTCCTGACAGTTTTGAGAGGTCAGAGCTATGGCAGGGTATGGGAATGCTGTGGCTTGAACGAGGATCCCGAGCAGCAGAGCCATCCATCTTCTTAAGCAGAACACTGCAACTCCAGCAGGGCCCAGCACAACTTTTTATAAATCTCAACCTGTCAAGAGAACAGACAACATTTTGTCTATCCACTGTACCACAAATAGCAAATATACAGCTTTTAAATCCACCTGACCCCCCATAAAAACCACTAGACTACATCTGCTCTGTAAATAGAACAAGTTTCCTCCTTGCCAGACACTGAAAACAGGATGAACTCAAACTGCACTGTGGGAGCTTTTAGAGCAGGACTTGACATGAGCCAGGGGGAACTAACAGCAGAGTGCCACAGAAACATTCAGTCAGCTCAAGCAGCTCCATCATCTGGACTGAGCTCGTGTCCTTTTGCTCAGAGAGGGCACAGTCCTGCTCTTGGGAAACTTCAGCCTCCCTGGAGACAGAGCACCTGCACCTCAACAGCAACATGAGGCTGGAACTGCAAGGGCCCCTTCTGTGATACCAATCCTCATCCTGCCAAACCTCCAGGGACTTTCACTGCAAAAGCAACTTCCTTGGAAATAGCTGTTCTTTCCCTTAATCTTTATTAAAGCCAGTGAACATAGGTGAATTAAAGACTTACCATTCTCCCCTGACAACAGTGCACACATGGTGGAGCAAACCAGCAATGTCCTCATCCACACCTCCTCACTGTCAGCTGAAGCCTTAACTTAGGTCTCCCCAAGGCTCAGCCCCCCACTACTGCCTTCACAGTGCCTGGGGGTAAAAGCAAAGGGAACTGTCAGCACCAGACCCTGTCAGGGTGTGGGACACAGCAGCATTTCCCTGCTGGTGCATCAGACATGATCTGGCTTGAACAGCAAGAAATCAACACTGTCGCTCTGATGGGGAAAAAATTCAGTCATCACTTACACCAGCAGGTCCCTGGGAGTGCACATCCACAGCAGCTGTGTCACACTCCCACGTGCCCTGGCAGAGCCACAGGCACTATGGGCTAATAGCAGAGGCAGTGGCAGAGCCATGCCCACATTGCCAACCCCTCTACACTCCATTAACCTGGCCAGCACCTCCCACAGGGAGACACTTCAACCCGTGGCTCCTGTTCCTCACTGGGGCTGCCCATCACCCATGGATGCCCTTAAAACGAGCCCTCTGAGCACAACGCAGCAGGGAAGCAAACAGGACAGAGCTGCAAGCCACCGTGCTGCTCCTGCTCAGCTTGTTGCTTCCTGGCCTGCTGGCTACTATCCACTTTGGACACGATGGAACAGGAGGCCCAAAGGACCTCAAAGCAATGCTTCCACAGGAAGAAAAATCCTGCACTCTCACTCTTAAAATAGCTAGGTTAACACTCATCAGTATCGTCTCTAGGGATAAACCAGAAGCAACTCCCTTGCAGAAAGGTGTTTCTTCCCCTTCTCCTTTATTAATGTAATTTACTTCAAGGACTTACCATTATTTGTTAGAGATTCAGGCATAGTGGAGCACACCAGAGAACTGCCCACATCACACACTGTTTTACTGTCAGCTGCAGCCTTATCTTCAGGTCTCCCTAAGGCTCAGCTCCCCACCTCTGCCTCCACAGTGCCCTGGGGGTAAAGGCAAAGGGAACCATCAGCATCAAGGCCCTGATCCCAGTATTTTGGGCATTTTTTAACACCGGGGTGCGGGACACAGCAGCATTTCCCTGCTGGTGCATCAGACACGATCTGGCTTGAACAGCAAGAAATCAACACTGTCGCTCTGATGGGGAAAAAATTCAGTCATCACTTACACCAGCATGTCCCTAGGAGCTGTGGGTGCACATCCACAGAAGCTGTGTCACACACCCACCTTCCCTGGGAGAACTATGGGCAACGAGGGAGTTAATGTAAATTCTTCCCCCAAAAACGTGGCTGGTTGGCATGCTCTGCAAGTACACAGGACAGGGACATAGTCCCAAAAAAATGGATAACAATGTATGGGTGTTCTGGAGCAGAGCTCAAGATAGGCAAGACATTAAATGGGAAGAGGCGTCAGGAGGAGATCAACAGGCCATTACTGCCTTTTGCAGGCCCAGGTCTGCTGTCCACGTGGGGTTCTCGTTCCCCACGTGCCGGCAGGCGCTGCCCAAGGCCACTGCGCCCGACAGGACCGCGGGCAGCGCCCAGAGCCCATCCCCGGGTCCCTGCAGGAGGGACCCGCGCCTGGTACCTCTCCAGCGACACCACCCTGGCAACGCGCGACCAAGTAATTCAGCAACTCCTTTGAAAGCGCAAATATAAATATAATACAGTATTAACTGGGTACGAAAGACTCACCGCCTGGCCCCGGCAGAGGCTCGGGGCTGCCGGCGCACGCCGGGGACGCGCCCCCATGGCCGGGCTGGCTCCGGGCGCGGCTCCCACGAGGCTCCGGCCTGGGGGAACAAAGCGCGGTGAGAACCGGGAACAGCGCACGGCCAGCGCCGGCCCGCGGCCGCTCTGCTGGTGCATCAGACACGACCTGGCTTGGACAGAGATAAGTCAACACTGTCGCTCTGACGGGGAAAGAGTCATCACCTCCACCAGCGCACCGGGGAGCTCCGCGGGAGCGCGGCGGAAGAGCGGCCGGAGCCCGGCCCGGCCCGGCCCGAGCGGAGCGCGGCGGGCACAGGGAGGCTCCGGCCGCCGAAGAGCCCCGGCCAACCCCGAGAGGCCGGGGAGGGAGGCCCGGACGCTCCCAGCCCCGCCAGTACCCGCACCCACCTCGGCCGATCCGGAGCAAGAGGCCGCGCGGCTCCGCGCGAGGCAATTTATGGGATCCGCCAACCCCGCCCCGGCCCGCCCCGCCGGGGGCCGCCACATCCGGCGGCGCCTGCGGAGCTCTGCGGGGCCGGGCCGGGCTCACGGCGCCGCCCGCCCGGCGCTGCCGCCCGCCCGGGGCCGCGGGGACGCGCGGGCCCCGCCGCCATGTCGCGGTGCCGCGTGGCCGGGCCCGGCCGCGCTGTGGGCCGGTGAAGGCGGCCGGGGGCGGAACCCGCACCCCGCGTGTGCATCCTGCACCCCGCGTGTGCATCCCGCACCCCCGCTGTGCATCCCGCACCCCCGCTGTGCATCCCGCACCCCCGCTGTGCATCCCGCATCCCCGCACCCCCGCGTGTGCATCCCGCACCCCCGCTGTGCATCCCGCACCCCGCTGTGCATCCCGCACCCCCGCGGGAGCCGCCCGGGGAACGCACGAACTTCTCTCTGCAACACCAGCTGAAGAGATGGGCTTGAAATGGAGGCACGCAATGGCAGAAGAGGAACAAAGCCTTTACAGCAGCTGGGACTAAACACAGGAGAGGAAGAGCTGTGTCCTGCAGGAAGAAGCTCTGCTCCAGACTGGCTCAGAATCCTGTAATGGCTCCATGCTTTCTTTTTTTCTGTTTGTAAAATACACACTGCTTAATTTAGCTCCCGTTAAAATGCTTTTTCCAAATTAAGTATGTTTGTAGGCAAATAATTTTTGAAAGTAGCTTATCAAACAGGACTCGTGGAATAAATCTCAATGCTGTTAATCCAAGTACCAGAACACCAAAAGATGAAAAGACAAAGGAAGGACTTTTAAGAAGATTACAGGGAAAACTAATCTTGTTACACTGCAAACCCCGGTCACATGCACAACACAAAAGGAACTGTAAACGTGATTTGTGTTGCCTAGCTTGGCAAGGAAGGGAAAGCAGGGACATCTGAGATAGTCAACAGCTGCAGCAGAACTTAGTATTAAATTCATTCTATTTTATGTCTGGGTTTTATTCCCCTTGGCAAAACCAGGTGGAAAATATCTTTAAATGAGTTCTTCAGCTCAGTCAGGCTCGTTGAACTCAAGAAGTTCCTCAAGAGGCAGCAAAAGTTTCCAGTCCCAGTTCTCCTCCTCGTTCCAGTGCAGTTCAGCAGGAGCGCTGGTGCCCCACAGCCCATCCCGGGGCACCAGGGGACACTCCCGTGCCCTGCCCAGCCTCACAGGCATGCCCAGGGTTAGGGTAAATGGCTAAGAGACATGTTTGTTTATTTTTTAAGTACCACAGCCCCGCAGAATGTATTTGTATTCTCTCCCAGCCCTCACAGGGATTCTGTCAGCATCTCCCATGTGCCAGCAGCTCACGAGTGCCAGCACAGAACCATTCTTTTCTCTGGGCAAGGAGGACGGGGAAAAAAAAAATCAAACGTTCTTCAATTGCTAAACAAGGCCTTGTTAGATTTAATGATTCATGTGCCACCCTCTTAAGTGCTACATTGTTATGTTCAGGGTTCTTTTAAAATCAAAACTGACTATGAAGAAATCCAAACTTTGGGCGGCATACAACCTCTGCTTTCCCAACATAATAACCTAAACCAGAAAATCAGCACCAGATGCCTACAATGTTCTTGACATTCTAATTCAGCAAATAGACTTTATTTTAAAAAAAGGCATTAAGAAAGTAATGAAAAGTTCTCCCTGAACTGTTGGGTCAGCAGCTTCACTGTGACAGTCAAAACAGTCAGCACACTGATGGGGGCTGGGGAAAAAAGCTTCATGAGCTTCTGCCAAATCACATACACTGTTCTTTTAGAACAGGAAAAATCCCAAACACAAAATTCATGGAATGGATTACTGCTATGGCTCCAGGCTGCTTCCCATTCCCATTTGGCTCTCCTACAGAGCCTTTTATGAGAGTTAAAAGGTGCATTTTAGCTATCTTGCAGGTCAACATTCCCCAAAAAATTGGCACAAATTCTTTCAGATTTTAATCCTGAAACCAAGACTGATGGATCACAAAGTCATATTTCTTCCTTGGGGAGTCAAGCCTTCAGGCACAGTGGAAGATGGTGAGCCCAGCCCTCCCTGCTCTGCCCTGGCAGCTCTGCGTGCAGAATGGCTGCAAGGTCAAAAGGCTGGGGCAGCAAGGGGGGGCAGCTCTGAGGAGAAACAAGAACACTGTTTCAGCCGTGTCTTCTGCCTTCACTGCATCAGGTACAGAGGAGACAAGAGGAAAAGCAAGGGACTGTAGCACTCAGGCAAAGCCCCACTTTCATCCAGAGCTTTGCAGCTTACCCGGAAGCCACACACGGAGTGTCCCACCAGGAGGCTGTGACTGCAGCAAGGTCTGGGAGAGGAGACACTTCTCTTACACAGGCCCAAGAGGGGATCAGGGTCTTTAACAGCACTGAACAGCTCCCTGTGCCAAAGTTAATCCAGGTTCCTATAAAACACAGCATTAGCCACAAGTGACTGCTGCAGAAGAGTCCCAAGAGCACGCTCAAGTCCCATCCGAGGAGAAAAGTCAAGTGCAGCAGATGAAGGGAGGGAGAACCTGGGCCCACTGCTGTCAGTGCGCTCCCTGCTTTCCAATAGGAATGGTTTAGTGAGGGGTTTCTGAGTTGGAAAAATTTGCAATACAAAGCCTCAGCCTAGCAAGTTTCTTTTAATTTTTAAATGTACAGCATTTTAGTTCTACAAATGTAAAAAAAAATTAAAACAAAAAAAGCCTTTACAATGTTTGGGGGTTTTTAGCTTATAATGATCACACCCAACGTGATTCAATGCAATCTGGTCTGCAGTTCCTGTGGCCCGACTGCTTTGGATGATGCAAATAAAACGGCCCAAGACATTCAGCTCCGAGACAGCACCTGCAGGAACTGCCCTCTGTGGCAGAAGTTCCCGTGGGCGCTGCACACAGGTGCAGGAAGTGCTCCTGCAGGTCACAGGTAATAAACACTGACCGTAGCTCACACTGGACGAGACAGCGACACGTGTCAGCCTGCGGGCCCGTGCTGGGGCCAGAGCTCTGCTCTGCAGCACTGCCCCAGCGTCGCTGAGGCAGCGCAAGGCTGTGGCTCAGCTTACAAGCAAACAAGGAAACAGCGTTAAAGTCTCTACTTCGAGGAGGTCCATCCACTGATTGTGCCAGGTTCCTCGTTTAAGAGAACTTTTAAGTTTGAGTTCCCATTAATACAGCTGCACTAACACTGTGGCACAAATAACAAACTGTACCCACATTACTTTGCATTCCTTTGCCCTGCCAGGTCTGCACACCCTGCACAGCACAGAACATAGAACATTCTCTATGCACTCAAGAACCACTGGAAGTTACTCCACAGCTCAACACACTGCCCAGACTAGAGCACAAGCATTACAAATCTATAAAAAAGCAGCCCCTGTGGTGGTGTACAGGAATAAACTAACAAAAAAAATTTAGTATTACCATTTATTGGTGACAAACACTACGTTTTACTTACATTCCATGGGGAGAAAAAATTCCAGCGTAAACAATGAACGGAAGCAGTACTGAACTCGCGCGGCTATCGTGCTGTACCTGGACCAATGCAAACCTCAGCGCGCACCGACCGTGCGCAAGAACACAACATCAAAAGCAACACAGTTATATATAAACATAGGTAATTTTTTTCAGCCCTACATGGAGATGTAATTAAACAGTATAAAGCACTCAAGGAAAATCAATCTGCAGTTTTATATGCACTACATTGAGATCATATCCTGTACTGTAGCGAGCTGTGAGCCACCAGCACACAGTCCCTAAAACACAGCTCAGAGATCACTGAAAGTCACATTGCATTCGAGTTCCCCTACCCCACACTCAAGAAAACTAGAAATTAACCAAAAATGATCAAACCAAGTTTAAAATTCCTAAAGTGTTTAAATTAATTCAACCATTGGATAATTAGGGTTGCTTTGCGAAAATATGGGGCTCTTAAAAATGGTGGGACACAGCCTGTTTCCAGTGAAACGCTGCTATTCCAATAAAACCAAAATAACCATATACATGGATATGATCTTCCCAAGTTAGTTCACAGGTAACATGTCAGTCTCAGAAGACAAAGTTTCTAAACTGTGCTATGGTTCTAAATACAATTAAGAAACTTTTAAATGAAAAATGTATAGTGTCATTTCAATCAAAACAACATAATGAAACTAAAAATGTATCACTGTTTGAAGAAAAAGCAACAGTTATGATTTAGACACTACAGTAGGTTCTAGAGACTGTAGCACTCCAACAGTTAGGTTACATTAAGAGGAAGCATTTGATTTTCTCTGGTGCTTTCAGGTTTGGGTTCAGTTAAGAGCCTGTTTCAGGCAGTGCTGTCCAGTGTTTGTCCCAAAGGGTTTGCGCTCGTCGGTTTGAGGAGAGGGTCACTTTCCATTTCTTGTTTCACACATCTAAAATGAGAAAACACCTGTTACTTAGGAGACAAAACACTTTCCACAAATAAAATGGTTTAAATTGGATACAAATAATTTGATGTGCATTTAACAATTTGTTGCCATGTAACTGCCCCAATTTTTAATCAATTTGCACTTTCTTAATCCCACCACTGTTAGTTTGAGAGCTTATTATCTCAATGAGAGGCTCAACCTTCTCTCCTCCCAAACCCAGCCAAGAGAATAATCTGCACCCTTCTCCATGCTTCTGCTGAAAATGAGCTTTGGCCCCTGATATTCCTTTACCTATGACACACACAGTTGTAAGAGAGAGAGAGGAGCACTTGGAACCCAAGGCCACTGCAGGGTCACACTCCTTACAGAGAAATGGGAAGGGGCAGCTGAGCTGATGGAGGCCAGAAGTGCTGGGGCCCAGAGCTGTCACCCTGGGCTGGGGTCACACCACAGCCAGCACACTTCACCCACTCACTCCTGCTCAGTGCTTTGCCTTAGACACGTGAAAGGACAGGCTTGATCATCCAACCCTCCCTCTGGTCCTGCTGGAGGACAAACAGCTCTTGGCATTCCAGCCTTTCTGCCAAATCAAACTGCTTACATGTTCTTCATCTAAAAACTCTTGTGGGGTTAATTTGCCTCAGCCAAGGGAAGTCGTGGGTACCACTCACACAGACATTGGTCCATTTCCTGTCCTTGGCATCTCTGTGGTTTGTTGGTCCAGTTCGGACAGCAACTTTAAAATATTCAGTGCAGCCTAAAGAGAAGAGAGAGCACTCAGCAATTCAGCCTCTGGACAGTTCAGTAATTTAATGAAAGCACTCAACCCAAACAAATGTTCTTATTTTGACAATATTTTTAAGGATTTTTTCAAGTTCCATAGCTTTGGTGGAAAATGCAACAGTGTAGAATTTCATCTTGCTTCACTAAACAATTGGATGGTGCTGTGACTGGGGATTCCCACTGCACTTGTTTCAGCACTGGGGGAAAACTAACACACCAGGACTAGAAACAGCAAGAAAAGAGACACTAAATTAGTAACAGCTCAAACTGTGCAGAGCTTAAGACAAAGGACAAAGAAATACACAGAACAGGGTCCTTTTCCAGGAAAGAAAACAAGTCACACGAGAATCAAAACTACAAAATGGGGGGGCCCATGTGACTGTTTACGAGGGTCAGTGTGACGTGGCTCAGGCCAAGGTCAGTCACTCCCTTGAGAACTGACCTTTTTTTTCCACTTCATTCAGACCAATTTCAGGAGCAGCTTTCCAGCATATCCCTGACTGGCACGTGCCTTAGTGACAGCTGAACCCTGAACTGAGGAGGGGGCTCCCAGCGACCCCTGTCACAGTGTTCAAGCTCCAAACCAGCCACTCTTTCCCCTTCTCCCCCCTGCCCTGACCCCTGTGCTCAGTCTGACAGGAGCTCTGCACAGCAGAATGTAAAGTTTGGCATGAAAATGTCCAATGAAAGTGACAAAGTACAACGAAATCTGTATCAAATTGTGTCAGGAAAGTACTGCAACAGTTTTTAGTATACAAATCAGCAAAATCAGGTTTTCCTAAGGGTATTCAAATATTGCAAACGAGTCCTTCAGGCTGCTGCACTCAGATCACCTCTGGAGACCAAAAAAAACAATTCCTCTGGATGGGAGCAGACTGGGAACATCCTGTGAGCTCCACCTAAAGTCTTTTAAAGCCGAAGTCCCCTGCAGGTTTCACTATAGCAGGCTCATTCTTTCACAAATAAATATTTCAGCCACTGGTAATAAATAATCTTTTTTATAAAGGGAGCTGAACAGATTTAGAGCATCTCCTACTATCCAATGCTGAACTGCATTTCTTCCACAGAGGATCCCACTTCTGCTGCAAGTCTGGGAACCTGAGCCCAAGTATCACAGTTCCCAGTGAAACATCAGCCCATTCTGATAGAACAAGGAAATAAGCTGAGATGCTGTTAAGTTTATACATTCCGTTTTGTGCATTTACTGTCATGGGCTCATGCAAATACTATCAAGACAAAGCAAATGTGCTTCTTGTAGACCAAAACTGTGATCATATATTCAGCATATTAAGCATTATTTAGATTAAATTCTGATATTATTAATCATTATTTCTGCAATCTGTGAAATATTAGACAACAATTAGCCAGGGAACTGTAGAACATCTAATTGTTCCCAGCAGTGATAGAAAACTCCTCAAGGAAGGCCCAAGAGCAGCATTTCAGCAATGTTCATCATACCATGTCATGGCAAGACTCCACATCCTTTCCAATCCCATGACTGATCAGTGGCGGCTGAGAGGAACAGTTTATAAGAGATACGAACTCGTTCTTGTTATTTTTTGGAAAGTCTTTATATTCAACCTGAAGAGAAGAGAAGAGAAGAGGAGGATTCATTTCTTTTCAGTTAACCAAGTACCAGAAGTATATCACAACTATAGATTATTTGCCCATATATGAAGCTGAGCCTTTCTTCTCATCATTCTCTCAGCCAGTAGAACCCCTCTATGTGAAGTTTAACCTCACTTGAAATGTTTTTCAGTACTCATAAGACATTGGCAAGGCTCCTGAATGCAAGTGGCTACTTAATAATGATTGTCACTAGAACCTTTATTTGAAATGCAGTTCACTGCCATCTGCATTTCAAATTCCTGTATTATGATTTTTGATCCACTGAACTCATCTGTCATATGAATACAGGAACTTAATGCAATTCTCATTAAAGGGAGCAAATGTAAGAAAATGCAGAGCTTACAGCAAATGTAAATGTATGACAGATTAGTGAAGAAACCTGATTTCACATCAGCCAAGTTCAAGTCCACAATGTCTTCCTACATTGGGACAATTTTCAGAAAATGATCCTTTAATTTTGTTTCTTCTAAAACCTCAGAGTAGCACTGAACTGGGGCCAAGAATGGTACAGAAATGCACATTTGAAAATTAAATTTAAAAATATGTAAAATTTGGTACGTGTAAAGCGAAACTGTTACACGATTTTCAGCAGGCTCAGAACTCACCTCTCAGCAGCAGAACTAAAAAGCTTTTGAGCAAAGGTTTGACCAGCTTGGACAGCTTTGGAAGCAGTCTTGTGAAGCTGAAGGTTTACCTGGATTCCTTGAACGTTGGAAAGATAGTCCAGCTGCTCGGAGGGCCTGGTCAGAGGCCCGTGGGGGAAGTGGCCTGAGGAGCTGCTGCTCTTCAGGATGGTCTCGGCAGTAGGAGAGGTGCCCCCGTAGAGCAGCTCCCTGGCGATCATCGCCGTCACCGTGGCCTTGGCGGGGTTGGGAGCTGCCCGGCTGAACTCTTTGGTGTGGTGTCCTTGATTGGCTCCTACAGCCTGTGCAACCTCAGGGACCATGGGAAGAATTCCAGCAGGAAGCTGCTGATGGCTGAGATAAGGCATCCTAAACTCATCTTCTTTATTACCTGGGAGAAGAGAGGGGCACACTGAAGAGCTGCTGTTTCAGAGCCCTCCTGCAGGCACACACAGGCACCAAAAGTCACTATGGAAAAATAATTAATTTCAAATTACTTTTGAAATACTGACAAACTTGGTAAGCTCAGTCAGCCTTTGGAGGGTCAGAGCTTCAGCACCATCGAGACAGAGTTTTCTTATGAATTACTGACTCAGTGCAACAGCTGCTTCTGCCAAAGGGAGCACCTTTACCTTCGGGAGGAGCTTCTCCAGGTCAGTCAAGCTCATAGACACCTCAGCTGCAACCATATTCTAGATATATCTTTTTCTTTCAGAATTTTTTATTCCATCATTTAAACTGAGAAGCAAATAATGAAACCATAAAATGATATAAAGAAAATGACAGTCCACAAAGTTTAAACTGTATATTGTGAGAACAAGCAGGTAGGAAAGGCTAACACAAAGAGGCAAGACTTTTTACAGCTAATGTCCAGCCACAGTAAATTGACAGCAATTTGCTGACATTATTATAGAAGTTAAAGAGGGATAAGAACAGCTTTTTAAGGGGAACTCACACGGAGCTATGGGGTGGTTGTGGACAAGGCCATTCCTTCCCTCTCCAACTCTGCCTGAGGCTGACCAGTTAGTACTGACACCCCTTCTCATCTTCATGCCAGGAACAGGGGCCTCAGCTCAGGGAATAAGCTCTTTGGGGTTTGAACCAAACCTTTCCAAGGGCTCCATCTGATTTGCCAGGCAGCAGCTGCACAGCTCTGCTCATCCCAGAGTGCTAGATGGCCCTGCAGGAGGGACTGGGAACAGCCCTGACACCCCAACAGGGCCCTGCTGCTTGCACCAGGTTACTCACTAGATGAAGTCTCTTCAGGGCCTGGCTCAAAGAAGGTTACTTTTCTTCCATCACCTGGTTTCTTCACTGGGGTCTTAAAAATAAAAGGAAAATAACTCAAACACACAATATCCCTTTAAAACTTTTTTTTCCCCTAAATTTTAAAGCTTTCAAGATGCAGGTGATCTGACCAGCCAAAATTTTACTGAAAAAGTTATTATTCAAAAACATCAATAACTACATTGCTATCAAAGAAAAAGAAGTGCCGTGATTCTTATTCACTGAAGACGTAAAACTACCACATGGCAGAGAAGTGGTATTCGGAACACAGATACCAGAATAAAGCCAGTTTAACTGCCATTAATGACTGATACTGCTGAGGGGAGCACACCACGCTCCAATGAGCACATGCATGAAAAGGAGAAAACCAACCCTGGATTTGCTGTTTGAACTCCCTGGTAGTGTCTGCTGAATCAACAGCAGAACACGGAAGGCTCCTTCCCTAAGGGACCTACCAGAGAGATGTGTAACAAACTTTTCACTGCAACTGTGACAAGGCTGTGTAAAACTGTTTCTAGCAGAGTACTGTAACCTACAGGTCTGCAAGTTTCTGAGACAAACATGTTAATTATTATGGGTTCTGAGACATTTCATAGAGCACAAATACATTAATTTATCCTTCCGATGAGATCGACTTACCTAATGCATCCAAAACACTGGATATTCAATGTTTTCTCAGAGAGCAGTCCCCTCAATACAATTGTTTCCGGGCTAGGGCAGAGGGAATGAACTTCCTACCCTGTTACTGCCTTGCAAAGCTGCTTCTGTTCAGCTCAGCCTTGGCGGCAGCATTAACCAGCTGCTGCTTCCTCAAGACTCACCTTCTCTTCTGTCTTTAATGCTGGTTTTGGAGGCTGAGGTTGAGGGACTTTGAAGCCTAATATTTCCAACATATTTTCTGCTGCATTGCGTTTAGCAACCTTTTTGTTCGTGCCCATTCCTTCAGCTGTGTGTACACCAACTTTCACCTGGACAGAAGAGGAAGAAAATTCAATTCTTAAGCAGAAGTATGGGGATTCTCTGATTAGTGATCTGTGTCTCCAGCATGCCATAAGTCACAAAATAGTTCAAGTGATCATTGTTCTGAGCAAGTTGTCATTTATTACCAATAATCCTTGGCCTTCAAGCACACAAAACCCAAATAGAAGTCACACAAAGAATTGTGTTCATCATCTCACCTTGGCAACCCAGGTTAGTGTTAATAAATCCTACATTACCAAATATAAGCAGGTTAGTACTTCTTAGCAGAGTATTAATACTCCTGTTAATTAAAACATTAGGCAGTTACAACATAGACTACTGGTGCCCCGTGTATTTTTTTTTTAATTACTCAGATCAATTTTCTTGAATCTTTATCTTCTGTGAATGTAGCCCATTAGATATGTTGTTAAATCATGTCATGGAAATCTGTTAAGTCAGTATATCATCATGACAACCTGACTGCCATAAGAAAAAAAAAAAAAAGAGGTGCCAGCCACAGCTCCAGCCTGTGCCACAGCCACAGTCACAGCCCGTGCCACGGCCACAGCCACAGTCACAGCCTGTGCCACAGCCACAGCCACCCCTCTAAGACCTGTGCCATGGCCACAGCCACCCCTCCCGCCCGTGCAATCACACCCACCTGCATGACGAACTCCCTGCGCCTGGGCAGCCCACGTTCTGTGATCAGCATGTACTCAGGCTCCTTCTCCTTCTTGGCCTGCTGTATCTGGGCAAGTCTGCTAATAGGATTCATTCCTTGACCGTATTCTGGACTTGTTTGCAGCTATGTAGGACAGGGTTTAGGAAATAAGCCAAACTTTATGAATATTTGGTTTAATAGACAGAATGCAGCATGCTATCTCTAGATTTCAAAAATCCTGAAATAAAAGTTGCTTAATGAAACACTGCCACAGCCAAAGAGAAATACTGAATTTATTTGGCTCCACTGTCACACTTGACCACGTGTAACCTACCCTGCTAATAGCTTTACAAATTCTAATCCTGCTATATTAGGAGGCACAAGCTTGCAGGAGAATTTGTACAAGCGAAACCCAAAGCTGTGAAGGCTGAGGCTTCAAAGTCAGAGCTTGATTTTTATATGCTGCTCGTTCCTTTATAAGGTTTCTCTTTCATCCTGAATTTACTGATAACTGCTCTAAAAGTGGTATCAGAACCCCATCAGAGTGGGAGCCAAGTACCAGCCCATTTGTTGCACCCCAGGGCTGGTAAAGGCTGAACAGGTGAAGAGTGTTTACAACTGATTCAGAAAAGCCTCTCTGATGATTATTTGCACAGTCAAATTTCCAACGTTTTACCCCTTACCTTCACTATTGATTTTGTTTTCTTTTTGATTCGTGGCTTCATTTTCTCAACTGTAGGAAGGGGTGGCAATTTTTTCAGTTCTTCTAGGACTGCTATTGCAGCATTTTTCTTTGAGATCTTCTTGCTCTTTCCTTCACCTTCACCCATGAATTCTCCAACTGACACCTTGGTTACAAAACTCTTCATATGGGGAGGACCACTTTCCTTTGTCACCTGTTTCAGAGGGAAAAACTGAGTGAAAGCGTGATAAACACTTATTAAAAATGGCAGGGCACATTGTTTACAGCAAACTTCTCTCAAGAACTAAGGATAAAGAGATTTTTAGATTCTCATGCAATCCAAAAAGTAAAATATACTCACTCTAGTAACATATTCCCACCTAACTAAGCATATATTTTTAAAAGATCAGATGCAGCAAGCAGTAGACAATATTTACACAAGTCATTAACCCATCTTATTTAATTTACTGATTTACTGTTTCAGTATAAATATAGGACTGTTTTATTTCACCAGTGTGTACTGCCCCACAGTTAACAGCACCTCATTAAATATATCATGGTACAGCAATAAAACATTACAGAGAAAGCAACTCTTTTGGATCTAGCATTTTAGTCCAGAAATTCTGATTTCTGAACTCTGAAGTTCTGAAGACGTCTAAGAGATAGCTGCCCACTACAGATTTAGGCTTTTAACTCCATTCATAACACATCATACTCCAAAATACCCATATAGTAAAAAGTAAGAATTAATTTTAAGAGCTTCCACCCACAATTAGCTTTGTGTAACAGTGTATTTTTACCAGTGATGCTCAGGCTAATCTGCAATAATTGAAAGTTTCATATAAAATTTCACAGAACAGTTTCAGAAGCAATTTAGTTACACACAACTGCATTTTCTTACTATAATATTTCAGATGGTTGGCTTAAATGTTACTTTGCTAGCTCAGAAAAGCAGCATGATAAATTAATATTTTAGTGAAACACAAATGCTCCCATGGAAGCTCTGATTTAAGATAATTGAAATTATCAAGAGGGGCAAAGAGGCAGCAAGCAGCCAGGCCAAAGGGAAAGGAAAGTCAGATGCACATGAGGTCACCTCATGGCAAGAAAAGAAACCTGCTTGTGAGATTCTGCACTCATGGGTAGTCCAGATCAGTGCTTAATTAAGCAAATACTTCCATATGTGTCTTTCAGAGTGAGCTCTACTCTTTTGCCTCAACTCTGCACTTCCATGTTGTAATCATTAATGCAGGGTTGTGTTTTGGTTCTTCACTGTAATAAGCTTTTCTCAAAAAGCTTGGAAAAAAGATTGCACAGACAACTACAGTGCAGCTGTTCACTCCATGTGATCATTTTAGGGTGAATTTCTGAACAGGTGGATTTTTCTTTTTTCTTCCCTTCACCATATAAACTCCAAGACAATCAGGGTGACTGTCAAAGGCTAAAGTGTATTCACAACTAACAAGACATGTTACAAGTCAGTTGTTTGGGTTATCTAGGAGAGACTCAACTTAATCTGTACCCTTAATAGTCTAATAAAAACAAATCTAGAGCTTGTAAAGTAAACATACCTCAAAATTCACAGGCAAGTTCCTTTTAAGTGCAATCTCAAAAACTTGGCTTATTTCAGATTTATTGAGATTTTCATCATCTGGTTCTTTTCCGTTAACCTAAAAGAAGCATACTCTATTTAAAATAAAGATCCTATTAAATTGAATTTTATCCATTCAACCACTTTACTGAACTCTCCAAATTTTAAATACTCTAACCTTTACTGTCATGTTACATGAATGTGGAGAAAAGCAGCCCACATACTACAGAACTGAATCTTAAGAAGCTCATTAAGGTGTATGTGTAAAAGCTTTCAAACCTTCATATTTTCACATGCTCATTACAAGAAAGAACAAATGGAATAAGGGCCAATAGGTTTAAAAATGTGTTTATAAAAAATGAAATTGAAGTGCTAAGTGCACTGATTTCCAAATGGAAGTACCTTTATGAAATACAATTTTCATATACTGACTGGACATTTGCACCAAAAGCACTAAGACAGGATCAGGTAAGAGAAAGGGCAGGAAAAATAAAGATTCTGAGAGTGGGACCAATGGGAATGAGGGATGGCTGACAAGCCCCTGGCACAGTCGTGTCTTTTCACATGCTCCCTTCTAAGTGCTTCATCTGCAGCTTTGCTTTCTCATGTCCAGAACATCCTATCAGGAACGCTGATCCTAAATCAAACGCTGATCATCTCTGAGAACTCAAACCTGCTGGGACAAGAGTTCCAGTGAAGCTTTCTTACAGGCACATCTACATATCTCCAGGTAAAACTCTGACTGGCATTCCAAAAGTGTCTTCTGTGATGCTGGCACCAACAACAGCAACAGAGAAATTTTAGGTGTCCCGCAGTGATACTGGAAAGATTCTCATAAAGATGAACAGCAACAATATCACTGATTATATCATGCCACAATACTGGTTATGCAACCAGGTAATAAAAATTATCTAAGTATCTTATTGGAGAGCAGCAGGGGAGCTGAGGTAGAGAGCTTTCATAGATTAAAACCTGTTGGATGGTAGTGAGCATCCCCCATGTCTGCTGCTAACAGGTTAGTTTAAAACACAAAGGATTTTTTAATCCCACCAGTTAAGACAGGCTTTTCCCATCAATACAGAAAAAAAACCAGCTGACAAAAGTAATCTCAAATTTTCACTCCTCCCTGTCGCAATGCTGTCCCAAACTTGGCACGGTTCTCACGGGCTGCCCATTCCCACGGGGCTGGAGTCCTGTGGTGCCACGGCAGGGCAGTGCAGGTGTGAGCAGGGCTGTCCCAGAGCCAGCCCAGCCCAGCCCAGCCCAGCCCAGCCCGCACGAGCACGGCAGTGCAGGTGTGAGCGGGGCTGTCCCAGAGCCAGCCCAGCCCAGCCCAGCCCAGCCCAGCCCAGCCCAGCCCGCCCGGGCACGGCAGTGCAGGTGTGAGCAGGGCTGTCCCAGAGCCAGCCCAGCCCAGCCCAGCCCAGCCCAGCCCGCACGGGCACGGCTGAGCACCGGGCCAACCCAGCCGAGCCAGCACCGCCATCCTCTGCACACCCCAGCGCCAACTGCAAAGGAACAGCCGCGCATCCCAGGAGGAACATGGGGACTCCAGCACTGCCAGCAAGGGTCTGTCCCTGTCCTCACACACCAACACTGCCACTACAACTTCGATTACAAGCACTTTTGCCCTCCTTGTAATTTCAGATAGATTCTAGTGTTTCAAATTCCAACGTTTTTCTTTGTGAAGATGACCATGACTTTTCTTTATTGGATTAAATTTTCCCACTTCATATCCTCTCAAGAGAATACAAATAAATAGAACAATTATCTGCACTATTGCAGGGTCTATTCTTAATACATTCCAAATCTGTGTACACAGTTCAAAATTAATGTTCTTTTCCTCAATACCTTTATCTAAAAAGAGTGACTTACTAGCAAAATAACCCTTACAGACTACAACTATTTTACTGATTATTTTGACTCTACTTGAGTTCTGGATCAATTTACTTTATAAATCAAAAATAATCATACACACACACTCTCCCCCTTTGCCTGCACACTTCAAGACAGATGATGCCTAAAGTTGGCTTTTGAGGTATTTTGCATGTTTGCATTGACTAAACTCTCCAAGAATTACGTACCTCTAAATACGAATGAGATCGCAAAGCATTTACCATTCTTAGTTCTCATCATATTGTTCAAGCAAATTCCACAAGTCCTGTACTCCATTAGAGGGACTCGCCCTCTTCCAGGAATGCCTTCCAGTTCCCTTTTCCATATAGGTTGGAAAAGATCTTCAAGATCATTGCACCCAACTGTTACTATGCACTGAATATTTTCTAGTTTAAAAATACAAGACTAAAATTCCATAAAAACAAAAACTTGTAAAAACTGCCCCCAAATAATAAATAAAAAGTACAAAATTACTCCCCCTTAAAACACAAGACTTCAAATACCAGAATATTCTGTTTACACAAGCGTACACTCAAACGGAATACACCAAAACAGCTACATTTAAAAGGAAAATTATTGGCAACATCAAATGACTTTTAGGAAGTATCAGGATCATGTCTCCCTCTGAAATCTTCATTTGCCTCTGTTGCACACAGGCATTTTTAACAGCATCTCTCATGACCTTGCACTCCTGTATCTTTTCAGGCCCTTGCCTCACTGGATGAAGAAATGAACAGGGTTCACTCAGCACCACAACCTTCTTAACTCTACCTTCATCTTGGCTATGGTGAAATGCTGCTACAGAAACAACATCCCTCAGACATTCTTAAAACGACAACAGTTGAAAGCCACAAATATCAATGAATTCAAGTACCAAACTTTAAATGAAAACTTGATTATCCAAGCACTTGCTATAAACCAGCACACCCTATTCCAAGGCCCACTCTCCTTTCCCTAGTTGTATTTCCTACTGTTCCTTCTACAAAGTCAAATTAAAATTGAAAAATAAAATTACAAATGCAGTTTTCTCAAGGTCAAGACACCATTCAGGTCCTGTTTTATTAACAAATAACTCTCCCTTCTTGCAGTCTCTTGCCTCATTTACTTCCTCTACCTCTGGATTTACACCCCTCACACAGAATGAGACATCCTAGAGCAACCGCAGTTTGTTCTGAAGACCTCACATTATCCAACTCCACAATTCCATATATTTTAACCAAGTGACCTGTACTGAAGCATTCCTAGAAGAGTGAACAGAGAATAATTCAGTGGCACGTGAGCCCTGCAGAGCTGTTCCCCCTGGGGGGGGAAAAAGGCCCATGAGAGCAGCTCATCTGTTACGAGGGTAGGCACAAAAAAGGGATGTTCTGCACCACTGGCACAGAACAATATTCCAGAATTTGGGGTTCCCAGCACTGAAGGGGAACATCTTCCTCTGCTTTGGCCTCTCCTGCATGAAGACCAGCAGGAGTATGGCCCCTGCCCACACTCTGCCAGTCACCAGCTCAGATTTCAGAGCAGGGCTCAGCCCAAGTCCCAGCTCCTGTTCCCAGCAGCATCTGTAACCCCCAGGAGCCTCCATCTTTCAGTCTGCATTCCTCCAGGAGAGCTTTCCCTTACCTGAAGTACTCCATCAGTGCCTCCCCAGCCTGTGCCCTGAACTGTCAGGTCCAGTGCTTTTGCCCAATCGCCTGGACAATGCTCACACACACCAAGTTTTAGCTCAGTGTCCCTTGGCTTCACATTTCCTCAAGCCTCTTGCTCTGCCATTCCTGCTAGTCCCCAGTGATTTTTTTTCCAGTCTGAGATCCCTTATTACCTTCTTGTCCAATTCTTCATTTTCCTTCTTTCTCAGCATACAGCCAGACTCCATATCCAGCTCTGACACTCCCCAGAATGCAAGTTACACTTCTGTCTTTGCCCAAAGCAGCCAACACACACGAAGGGGTGCAGGCTCCCAGTCAGCCCAGCAGCAAAGCAACTCCTGTGCTCACAGTGAGACCTTCTGCCTAAAGCCACTCAACAAAAAAGCACGAAAAACACAAGAACGGTATTGGAATGGAAAGTGCTGGGCAGCCATAAATATGTGAAGGGATAAAAAATGACTTCTTATATTCCTATCAAAATGCGTGTATGAGTCTACTATTTCTGTGCATTTTCTGCTCTTCTAGAACTTCCATGGTTCTTTCCAAAATCATGTAGGAATTTGTCCTAGGAAGTAAATCCATGCCTGAGTTTTATGTTGCCCATTTATGCACCTCTTCAGAAGTTTGTGTATGCTCTGTACCTGGTAAGATATTAATTCCTATCTATGCTTCCAGTGCTCATATGTGACAAAGGTCTACAGCATTGCTGTGGAAAAATATGACAGTAAAAAAATTAACATAATTTCATCTGGGAAAATTCTAGTTCCATAGAAATTCACGCTTTTATCTATTGACATAAGTAACTCACCACTACTACACAGAATTAGATTTCCCAACTGTCTCCTCAACTCCCAACAAGGAAAAATCTACAATAACATCCCAGTTTATTCTGGCAATTTATGCTTACAAGACTAAGATTAATTCCCACCTCTGGTTTCTCAGGCAAGGGCTCATTCTGCAGAACTTTCAGAGCTTTAGCAGCTGCATCATGCTTAGCAGCTTGTCTTGTTCTTCCCTTCCCATGAAACTGCTGCCCTCCAATTGAAAGCTCCACTTGATAAAGTAAAGGCCCAACAGGAAATGGGTAAAAGTACCTGCAAAGAGAGAGGTGAATAAATAAATTATTTCACCTACAAAATAAACAGACACCTAAGTCAGTTGTGGTCAATCTCTTGGATGTCAGTAACCACACCAGCATTGAAGCACTAGTTTTAAAAAGTCAAATTTTGATTTAGAGCTTAAAAAAATTTAAAACCTTTGGAACAAATATTGACATTCCTTGCTTCACAACAGGAACACATTTCTGACCAAGTGCTACACCAAGACAACATAACCACACTTCTAC
This sequence comes from Taeniopygia guttata, assembly GCF_048771995.1. Lineage (NCBI taxonomy): Eukaryota > Metazoa > Chordata > Aves > Passeriformes > Estrildidae > Taeniopygia > Taeniopygia guttata. The sequence continues at coordinate 15,058,122 of NC_133045.1, forward strand.
GGACTTGGCAAGCCAGGAAGTTTTGACTTTTAAGTTCCTATGCCTACATAAAATTATTTAAACTGCAACTTTAATTTAAATAGTTTCAGAAGAAGCAGCATCAACCTGTTTTCTTCACTTTTGCTTTTACATAGAAAGGAAATGCAAGAAATATTTACCTAATATTTAGCTGTTTGCTTAATGAAGCTGGCTATACTGAATACTCTCAAAACCACTTCAACTTTCATCCAGCTGCCTTGCCCCACCCCAAAGAAATAAGTTACCACTGGAAATAAGTGGGTGGGCTTCTCCAAAGCCCCTGCCTCACAAGCTGAGTGCCCCGGGAGGGTCCCCAGGCAGTTTCAGAGCAGCAGCCAGGCAGGGGTGCTGAGGGGAGCCTGCACCCCGAGCCAACACCTACCGTGGGGGGTAGGTGCCACCTCGCATGGTGTAGCTGTAGGTGGACCTCATCCCCGTGTAAGGGTCGATGGGTTTGTACATGGGCTTCTTCCCCAGCTTCATGCAAAGTGCATTCAACTCCACTGTGGGGGTTACACTGTCTACAGAAAAGGAACACAAAGGGTTGTCCAGCTGTCACAAGGAACGGAGACAATTTAAACTCTTACTGCTGGCTCACAGCAGGGAAAAATGAGCTCAACTTCTGCCACATGCAGCATCTAAAATGACTGAATTACAAACAGAACTGCTAGTGAACCAAAAGAGAATGAGTCTATATGATGCACATTAAAGCAGCCTAGTACAGTTGTGACAAATCCTGTTACAAAAAAGTGAATTTGCTGGGGGCTCTTACTGGATTTGTTTTGGAGGGTTTCATAATTTTGCTTTTAATTTCTGAAGCTGCTAATTTACCTACATTTACAGTGTATATAATGAAGTGCAGAAGAATTTTCTGCAGTAAAGAAATTTCTCCAAATATACTTTCAAGTTACCAGACATGCTACATCCCTTCTGTGTCTCTTGCTTACTGAGAATGATCAAACTTTTCTTTGTCCTCAAAGACCTAGAAGGGTTTCTATGACTCTTCACTTTCAAATTGCAACTGGCCTTGTCAAAAGGCAGGTAAATTGCTACTGAGGGCTAAAACATCACTCTCAGTACCAGTATTGTGGGCATGAAGAATAGACTCCTAGTCTATAGAACACTCAATAAGTGTCATTTTTTCTACCACGGGTCTCACTGGCTCAGAAATCAGCTGTCATCCACTACAAGAGGACTGGTGTAAGGTAATTGCCAAATGAAAATGACCTATGGAACAGAGGCACAGACAAAGTACTTGCTAGCTGACAATTGCCACTGTTAAACAGGCAGAATCACAGGTTTTATTCATCCTTACATAACTTCAATACATACCAAAAGCAGAAAGGTGTATTCTCTCTATGCATGATTATTTTAAATCAGTTGTTGTGGCATATACCTGGATTCTTGCCTTCACTACGAGATGGACGAGCCGTAGGTTTAGGGAATTTTGTCCCTTCCAAAGCTTTGGCAGCTGCTGCATGTTGCGCTTTTTTAATACTAGTTCCTTCAGCTTCCCAGTGCTGGTCCCCAAGAGTCAGCTGCACTGTAAACACCTCAAAACCACAAATAGGTATTTTGTAAAAAGCTTCTTCAGAATTTATGTAGTTTATCAGACTGTCTTACACAAAACAATGAGTCTTGCAGTGATGCACAAATTGAGAATATGGCAATCCAAGCTTTCCTTAACTCCCATGTCATCCCCAGATTTCCATCACTTTGGACATCAGCAGGATTTTCCCGATTACTGAACTAGGAATTTCACAACTGCAGCTGGCAAGTATCCTGCATGAAAACTCAGAGCAGTGTGGGGAGAGCTGACAGCCCCAGGAGAGCCGCTGTGCCTGTGTCACTGAACAGCAGACTGGAAACTCACCCTTCTTTGTGACACATAACTCCACTCTTGCTTTAATCTCTAAAAGGTTTATTAAAGATATTTTTCAGCAGTTTGAAGGAAGTTAAGTTCACAATGTACCATAACAGCTTCTACATGCCCACAGGTCAATGAAACACAATTGAACAGATGTTCTGAATGTTATTCCAATACTTTTTGTAAATGTCAACTCCTTCACACCTTAAAACTCATGTGACATTTTTAGGAACACAACTTTTTACTTTCCAGGTAAAGCTTCACACCTCCCTATTGATGCTGTGGGGGGCTTCCCTTTGCTCTCCATCTCGGGGTTATCTTGCACCAAAATCACACACATTGCCTTCCCACTCCTGAAGGTGAATGAGCATGAGCAGCAGCAGTAAGAAACTGGTATGAACATTTACCTTAGAATGAGCTGGACCTTGCTCACTCAGCAGCTTGTACTCAGGCTGAATCTTGTTGAAACGGGCTAATTCATTCACAAGACACATGGGGGTTTTCTCTTTGGGGTTTGCCATGTTTGAAGGAGCTGAAAGGTTACATAAAATCAGATAAATAAATTGACAACTGTGAACTCTACTACAAATTTTAATTAAAAAAAGAAATCTCAGTGGCTTAGCACCTAGTTGTATGGAATGCTGGAATAGACAGCTTTGCTCACTGGCCAAAGGAGTAATCTATTGAACTTTGGGTTTTCTAAGCAATGCTCATGCCTAGAAAGAACCACAATTAAATTCAAGGTTCTAATGCAAGCCAGAAGTATGAAGTTAAAAGACTCCTGCAAACAGCTCACATCTTATCTAGTACGTGTCAAGGACCTAATCTTCCAAGTATTCCTCATTATCACATGCTTTTAATAATTTCAAAACCTCAGTTAATTTAATTTCCCTTCTATTTTCCCCCTATTAGCTATATTTTATTACCCTTTATTGTTCTGTTGCATTTTGATAGCATAATATATTTATCATTAAACTGGTCATAAAAGAACTAAACAAACTACTTCAAACAACACTTTTTCATATTTAAAACAAGCTACTGGTAGAAAAGATTGATAGTAATGTTTCAAAAATTTAATGTAATACAATTAAAAATATTCTTTACTCTTTCAAACATATCGATTAATTTCTGGAGCTTTATGTAAAAGTATGCTTCTACCTGTCTCCAACAGATTTCATTCCCTAGGGAGCTACTGCAGTTGGATAAATATTACTTTTAATGTAGGTGCAAGACATGAGGAATATATCATGCCAAACTAAAAGCATTAAAAATATATACAGTTACTGACCCTGTACCTTACCTGCAGCTGCATTGGTGGACGTAACTGAAGCAGAGGGCAAAGCAGAGTTCTGGATAGGTCTGCCTGCATTTTCAGAGGGCAAAGAACTGGTAGTAGAAGGAATACTCAAAGGCTGTGAAAGAGATGGGTTTTTATTCAGTATTTGGCTCCCTGCAAGGGCAGCAGACGGATTCTGAATCTGAACTTGAGACATGTTCACTTCCAACCAGAGCAGATTACTGTAGGCAAACAGCTTTGAATGCAGACAAACTCCAATTTTGGAAGCCAAATTGCTGACCTAAAATGTAAAGATGAAAAATAGATTATACTAAATATTTAGCATTCTCTAACAACGTACTGAAATAATTCCTCCATCAGCGAAAAGGGAAACAGCGTTCAACCAAGCACCCATTGTTCCCATTTTGTCCAGTCAGTCACTCACACATCCAGTTTGCACAGCACAGTTCCACCCGTACACCCATCGTGGGTCACACTTCTTTCATTCACAGAAGAGTAGTACAGAAGCTTTATTTATGCTTGTTCATTACTGTCCATCTCTTTTCCCCAAGACTGAATCCACTTAGGAAGCAAATCCTGTTACTTACACCCAGAGCCACTGGTTATACGCTGAACAAAGAGCAACTTACATGGACAAATTACATTTCATGCATTCTACCACTTGAAGTTAAACTTTTTCACTTGGAGGGCAAGAAATAAATGCAGCCTTTACAAAAAAACTCCTTAGAGAAAACATCCTTTATTATTATCACAGAGTTTTCCCCTAGGATCATCAAGAATGCCAAGCCACTTATGAGGAGAAAAGGCTGGAGTCCAGCAGGAAATGCTGGAAGAGCAAAGGTGGAAGAGTTCATAAATTGTATCAGCTACATGTATTCTGAAGGTTACTTTGATTTAAGTCAGGGCATGTCTCAGCCACAGTTCAAGCATCAGTTTAGAGTCACTTGGCTCTGCAGCACTACAAACAAGTGCAGGAAGAGCTCATGGGCACCTGTGGCCATCTAAAAACCCCCTGGGAGTGCAGCACGCACCCCAGCCCCTGTGCAGAGCAGTGACAGATCAGATCCTCCCTCTGCTGACAAATTAGTATTGGATTTCTCCTACACATGGATGCAAAATTATCTTCATGTTCAGCCAGCAGAACCTAAATAGACACAAACAGGTCAGCTGTTCATATCCACTTACAAGCCACATATCAATTTATTTATTAAAAATACATTTTACAGCCAGGTAAATCCATTTTACACACCAAGGCACTCACACATGCACACACACAGAGATCTGATTAAGGCAGCAAACAAAGGTTTATTCTTTCCTAACCCATGGGTGAAAAGGAGAAATCACTGCTCCAGCTACCACCAGGGGGCTATTAGTAGCAACACAACTCCACTAGTGCTCTGTGAGCTTCAAATTCTGAACCTGTGAATGGATTTCCAAATGTGAGAGGAGCAGCAATGAGTCAGAGGAAAGCTTTTAGCTAGTTACTGACAAAACAAGCTAAGAGAAGAACCTAGATTAATACATTCATGTACAGAAAGATGTAATTATCTAATAAATAAGAGGTAAGAAACTACTGGGAAACAACAGATACACCACCAAATTCACCATCTGGAGTATTTTTACTTTGGAAAAAAACATCATAAACATGTCACACTTATCATACTACCACCTGGATAGCTTCTGTTTTTACTAGAGAGCAAAAATAGTTCAGGTCTCATTAGTCCAGGAGACACATATGCAGATTATACTCAAAACAAATCCTATATTTGACTACTAAATTTGCAGCAGTTACACATGGGGTGCATTGTAACTGTGAGAGTGGCATTAGAGAATCTGTCTAAAGGACATCTAAGAACTTGTAAGACAAAGAAGAAAAGAATTTAGAATAAGACTCCAGGGTAATAACTTTACAATCACTAAGTTTCTTTCCCAAGAGCATCACTAGAATCACTGAAAATATAACACAACAATAATAATTGCCTGGCAAAGACTTGACCAAAGCCTTGCAGATGAAGAAATGCAATGAAATCTTGCAGCGAGAAAAGCAAACGTTCCTTTCCTGCTGAAGCGCAATGTCTTTCTAAGCAACTGAAGTTACAGTTTTCAGCCACTCCCTTTAGAACACCAAAAGTTGCTCTTTTGATGTCAGAAACATCAGGATGTTTGAGATCATGCTGGAAAGGAAGCTTGATGTTGTTTTCAGAAAACATCTGCAATCAGTGTGCTTTTAAGGCAAGGCCCACCTTCCACATGCCTGCCAGTGCCTGATGCTGGGACCGTGTGCGAGCTGCAGAACTCAGCGGTGGGATGTGCTCTGCACCCTGTAACAGCCCTGTAAGAGTCTAACTGCCCGAGAACCAAGCATGGAAATTGAGAAAGCTGAAGGATATGCTCCTTACCCTGTAACAGGCCTGTAAAAGTCTAACTGCCCGAGAACCACGCATGACAACTGAGAAAGCTGAAGCTACGAGTCAGAAAGGCTGTTTCAGTGGACAGAGGAACAAAGACGCCAGAATTTCAGGGCATTTTTCCACATAATCAGGGGTTAGATACTTCAAACTTTTCAAGACACTACTGGTGCAAGTAACTGATCCCTACTCAATTCTTGAGGCGTTGCTAGACCTGAAGCCCACTCAGATATCCAAGAGAGGCGAAAGAACAACCATTTTGCTCACACAGCCTGAGCCAGCACCAACTACAGAACTGCTCCTTTCCCACCCTGCCAGTTACTTTTGGCCTACTCATCCCGAGTATTTGCATTACCACAACAGTGTTGCACTAGAGGGTGAACACCTCAGTGACCAGGGGGCAAAACTAAACTTCCTGGATTTCCAGATGACAGAGGACTGCTCATCACTTGCTTTTAGACTTTTACTTTGGTGCATCAATGCCTGGAACATTCCCAGAAATTTGGAACACATTAAAATGCAAAGTTCAGGTATCACTAAGGTAACCAAAGACATGAATGAAGACGTGAGCATGGCCAGTCCACACACCCAAAAGTGAAGATCTTCATATATAAAAATGTAACGTTTATAGATAAACGTTTTTCTTGGGGTGTGTTTGTATTATAATTCACACAGGCGTTGCATGTAGAAGACAGATGACCAAACAAAAATCAAACACTTTCTATAGACAATCATGTTTTACCCCAACTCATCATTTTTTTAATACGATGCAAATAGAAAGGTAAGAAACTTTAATGTTTTAAGTAAGTTTCCAGTACCTTCAGGAGATCCAGAGAGTGAAGATTTGTATTTAGTTCTAAATAGGATATTTATGATGGAGAATGCCTAAAAGAAAAAACAGAGAGTTAGAATTTTGCTCCCTAAAGGCACAAAAAAATCTTCTGTAGAGAATCTCTCACCCTACACTGAGTTGGCCTCATTTATTTGATCACGAGGACTTGTGTGACCCTTCCATTACCACTGACAAACTGCTCAACACAGCTGCTTTTCCAAGCTGAATTTCCAACCTGATCCAAGAATCTTCCTTGCTCTTTCCCCAACCCCAAGTGATGCTTCTCACTCAAGCAGTGGATTCTTACAATAGTGCTCTTTGCAGAATTACAAGAGTCACATGCCAATGTTCCTTCTGTAGTGAAGCTCTTCTTCCTAAGAGTCCTAGAGATCAGCTCCCAAAATTAGACTCAGACCTTCATTCACAAAGCCAGACCAAAAGCAAGCCACAAACTGAG